>NC_133131.1:94963649-97363649 GCF_048418815.1 Hemitrygon akajei
CTGGGTTATTGTAGTTATTACAGAAACATGGTTGAGTGCAGGACTGACTGCTCAATATTTCAGGCTATAGATGCTACAAACGTGATAGGGGTGGAGATAAGAGAGTGACAGTTGTGTTATTTTGATTAGAGAGAACTTCACAGCAGTACTTTGAGGGGAATACCCAGTTAGGCTATATTGGTAGAAGTTAGTAATACGAAGGGAATGATCATTTTGAGGAAATTATACCACCAGCTCCTGAAGAGTCAGCAAGAATTAGAGAAACAAAGATGCAGGGAGACTACAGAGTGTTGTAGGAATAACGGGGCTGTATGAGTAAGCAGCTTAAGTTTCGCTAATATCGACTGGGAATAGAACAAAGGGTTTAGATGGTGCAGAATGTAAATGTGTCCAGGCAAGTTTTCTCAAGCAATATGTAGAAGGCCCTACTAGAGAGAAGTCTCGACTGGAGTAAAGGAAGTTGACCTTATAGAAATAACTAAAATTATGAGAGGCATACATAAAGTTAAGAGGGTCTAATTTGCAAACACGAGGAAATCTGCAGATGCTGGAAATTCAAACAACAACACACACAAAATGCTGGTGGAACACAGTAGGCCAGGCAGCATCTATAGGGAGAAGTGCTGTTGACGTTTCAGGCCGAGACCCTTCGTCAGGACTAATTTGTCTATTTTAATTTAAAATTTGTCTAATTTGCATTCATTTCAAGAGGTCTAGAATACAAGAGCAAGGATATGATGCTGAGGCTTTATAAGGCACTGGTGAGGCCTCACCTTGAGTATTGTGAACAGTTTTGGGCCCCTCATCTTAGAAAAGATGTGCTGGCATTGGAGAGAGTCCAGAGGAGGTTCACATGGATGATTCCAGGAATGAAAGGGTTATCATACGAGAAGCATTTGATGTCTCTGGGTCTGTACTTGCTGGAATTCAGATGGATGGGGTGGGGGGGGGGGGGGAGATCTCATTGAACCCTTTCAAATGTTGGAAGGCCTAGGCAGAGTAGATGTGAAAAGGATGTTTCCCATGATGGAAGAGTCTAGGACAAAAGGACACAACCCCAGGATAGAGGGGCGCCCTTTCAAAACAGAGATGCGGAGAAATTTATTTAGCCGAACGGTGGTGAATTTGTGGAATTTGTTGCCACCATGCAGCTGTGGAGGCCAGTTCATTGGGTGTATTTAAGGCAGAGATTGATAGGTTCTTGATTGGACATGGCATCAAAGGTTACGGGGAGAAGGCCAGGAACTGGGGTTGAGGAAGAGGAGAAAAAAAGGATCAGCCATTATTGAATGGCGGAGCAGACTCAATGGACCAGATGCTCTAATTCTGCTCTTATGTCTTATGGTTTAATTATAAATGACATAAGTTTAAGGTGAAAGGGGAAAGATTTAAGGAAACCTGAGAGATACATTTATCCACACAGAGAATGGTGTGTATATGGAATGAGTGCCAGAGGAAGTGATAGTGACAGGTACAATTATACCATTTAAAAGACAGAGGGATAAGAGTCAAATGCAGGCAAATGAGACCAGCTCAGGAAGGCACCTTGGTTGGTGTAGATGAGTTGGATTAAAGGGCCTGTTTTTGTGCCCGATCACTCTACGACTCTACATCACTAATATTCACTTCCATCACCACTGATATACTAAGCCATCTAACAGGTATTGTCTACAAGATGCACTGCAGCAACTTGCAGAAGCTTGATAGCACATCCCTGACTCTTAAATGTCTAGTATCCAGATGATAAGTACAATATTGTACCTACTGAGATACAACACATCAGCAGTAAGTGCAAAGGAATACTAACACCTCCAAGTTGTTCTAAGTCACATGCCATTCTATCTCTCATCATTGTAAGAGTACTTTTCACAGATTAACTGGTGTATTTTAGGGAGATTAACAGGACCTGTTCTCAATTAGCAATGGTCAATACATGTTGGTCTTTCCACAAATGAGCAAAAAAAAATAGTAGATATGATTTGAATCTGAGAAATTCAAGTATGCTTTGAAATGTGGACAGCATAACTGAGAATGGAGACAGTCACTTTCAGCCAACATCAATTTGATGGCCATTCATGATCAATGTAAAATTCTATGAAACATGCATTCATTGGTTATCCAATATGAACAAATGGAGATGTGAAATTCTTCTTTTAATTTGTATCCAGAAATCACCTTCTCAACCTCTCATAGTGAATTTTCAGATCACAACACTATAAATTATACTTGAGGAATAAAGGAAATTCTAAAGCTAAAGGTGGTCCATACTCCAATTAACTTGAAAGTTGAACCAATCTGTTCATCTGCAGATAATATTCCTTAACTAGAAAGTTATGCCTTCAGATACTAAATGTAGCCACTTAAATGCATTTAATAACATCCATTTTTTCCTTTATAATACTTATCATAAAATAATTTTAAAATACATAATATACTTCTACATAATACCCCACTTCCAGAAATAAAGAGAGAATTTATAGAGTAGTGATTTTCTTGGGTAAATTAATGAATTTGAAGCATTATTCAAAACTTACACGATAATTAGAAGAGTTGCATTTACCTTCCGTTCAAGACTATCATCACCATCAGTTGAACTAACGCTGTCAAGTACTCTAGACCGAGAAGGACGCTGCCGTTTTGACTTGGCTGAAAGATTAACTCGAGCCTTTAGGGCCTTACTGTCTAATCTTTCTGTTTCAGGCACTGCTTCGTTGAAATCTGTAATGGTATCAAAGATGCCAACTTTACAACAAATAATCTGAAATCAGTGAACAATTGCTAATTAATATGTATTGACAGATGAAAACCTTAACACCATAATGAGTAGGAACAAGAAAAGGCAATTCAAGACACAAGATGCAGCCTAACCAATATTTTATGAAGTTGCCTGCTGCAGCTTTCTGTTAAACCCCAATTACTTGCATTGACACAATACTCCTTTTGTTAAATTGATTTATCATTATCACATATACCAAGCCACAGTGAAAGACTTTGTTTTGCATGCTGTCTGTACAGATTATTTCATTATATTAGTGCATTGAGGGAGTGCAAGGGGAAAACAGCAGGACAGAAGCTGTCCTTGAGCCTGGTCCTTAACACCATGCCATAAAGCTGGACTTAGGTAGGATGGGAAAGAAGGGAGAATATCAGTATAGGTTCAATCTTTGATTATAATATTACAGTGGTTGATTTATCAAGGCAGCCAAAAGTGTATGCTTCTGTGTGTGCTGAGCTGTGTCCACAACTCTACAGTTTATTCCAGTCGGGGGCACAGCAAGGTATGATATATCCACTTTGGGCTGAAATTGAGAGAGTGTTTGTTGCCATGACACCATGCCACTAGGCTTCAATTTCCTTCTGGTTATCTGACTTATCATTATTTGGGATTTTGCCCATTACAAGTCTATAGATGGAGTTACAGCATGATCCTATCACAGAGTCCTGAATATACAGAGTAAAGTGGGGCTGAGGACGCCTCTTGTGTAGCACCGGTGTTGGAGATGCTTTTGGCTATTTTTACTGACTGAAATCTGTTGATTAGGAAGTCAAGGATCTAGTTGGAAAGGGAGATGTTGAGTCCAAGGTCCAGCAGTTTGGAGAGGAGTTTGTTTGGAATTGTAGTACTGAATGAGGAGCTGCAATGAATAAACAAGTTTCATGTAAGTGTCTTTATTGGCCAGATGCTCCAGAGATGAGTGTAGGGCCAGGGAGATAGCATCTGCCACTGACCTCTTTTGGCAATAAGTGAGTTACAGTGGGTCGAGGTTATCAAGGAAGTTTGAGTTGATGCGTGCCATGACCAGCCTCTCAAAACACTTCATGATGGGGTATGTCTGAGCCATTTTGTGGTCATCATTAAGGCATGTAACCTTATTTTTCTTAGATATTTCAATGATAGTGGTCTAGTAGGGAGAGGCTAAAAAAAGTCTACAGCATTTGTCAACTTTTCGCCCTCTCACCTATCAACAGAGCTCTGAGAATTGCCTTTTTGTGTTAGCTGCAAATTACTGTATATTCCCTTCTTTTCTCTAAATTCCCTTTCACCATTTGAATAGAGTGTTACTGTGCCTCTGAAACTCTATGTTCTGGTTTTTGACTTTCCACTCCAGAAAATGAAGCATAAAATCTAGGTTGGCATTTGTGAGTGCTAAACTTTGGGATTTCAGATATTAAATTGAGGTCCTTCTCAACTTGATGCCAAAGTTCCCAGCACACTATTTCCAAAATGCACAGGATAGTTATTTTTAATATCACCACCAATATTAATGCTTCAGCCATCAACATTAACACAGATCAGACAAGAAATTTCATGGCCAACAAAAACCAAAATAACATCTATGCTAATTGATCTTAGTGCCAACATTGTATGGTTTCCACAAACACATTTTATGCAAGGGCAAATACTAGAATCTTAGATGGTGACATTGATCTCATTTTATTCTTTGGTACAGCATATGCACAAGCAACTTCTATTAACACCAACTGAAATTATAATGATTATAAATGATAATTCATGGGCATTTTGCCAGGACTGAAATGGTTGCCACAAGAGGACACAGGTGCTGGGGATTAGGTACAGAGGAGATGTCAGGAGTAAGTAGTGTGGTGTGGTGTGGTGAGTGTGTGGAATGGGCTGCTGGCAATGGTGGTGGAGGTGGATACCATAGGGTCTTTTAAGAGACTTTTGGATAGGTACATGGAGCTTAGAAAAATAGAGGGCTATAGGTAAGCCTAGTAATTTCTGAGGTAGGGCCATGCTCGGCACAACTTGGTGGACCAAAGAGTCTGTATTGTGCTGTAAGTTTTCTATGTTTCTATGTTAATATGTCTACATGTTAAGATGGAAGTGAGGACTGAATTTAACAACAAATGCAGCATAAAACCTGGTGTGGACTCTCTATTTCACTGCTACTAATCTTAAAATTCTAGCTGAATAGGTGGACTCCCAAGAGAGCCCTGCAAGTTAGGGGCCCAGGAAGCCATTAAGAGCAGAAATAAAAGTGGTGGTAGCAGATGGCCAAAATGATCAGTGATGCCTCAAGAAGTTGATCTAAAGCCTCCCAAAATCATGATCTTACTTGCATGATCAAATTAGTAACAAGTAGCATTAAATTCTTACCCATCAATAAAAAAACGTCCTACAACACTGTCAAATCTAACACTCAATCAATACTCATGCATCTTCTCCCTGTTATTGACAATAGAGACTTATCAATGTAATAAGCTCCAGAAATTCTTCTGAGTTTTATGGAAAACAAAGTTACCTTGAACTAACTGGTACAATGCGATAAACTGCAATATTTATATACTTTCTATGAAAAGGCAGGCAAGTGGACATGGGTGGCCATGTGTTAATCTTTCAATGTTTCAAGGGATTTCATTGTCCAGTGAACTCTCCTAAAACTCCATAACTGGAGGAATTTTCTAGTCTTTATCAGCAAAGACCATCCACTAGCAACATGAGTCACCACAACTCAATATTGAATGGCAGTCTGACCAAGAGCAGCATGAGTTCAAATACAGCCAAGTAAATGTTCTCATATAGGCATCCGTTAGTCTCGAGAGACCATGGATTTGCACCATGGAAAGTTTCCAGGCCGCAGGCCTGGGCAGGGTTGTATGGGAGACTGACAGTTGCCCATGCTGCAAGTCTCCCTCTCCATGCCACCGATGTTGGCCGAGGGAAGGGCAAGGGCTGATACAGCTTGACAATGTGTGGTTAAGGGCCTTGCTCAGGGACACAACACGCTGCCTTAGCCAAGTGTTGGCGTGTGGCCAAGTGGTTAAGGCTTTGGTCTAGTTCGAGCCTCAGCTAAGGCAGCATGTTGTGTTCTTGAGCAAGGCACTTAACCACACATTGCTCTGCGACGACACTGGTGCCAAGCTGTATCGGCTCTTGCCCTTCCCTTGGACAACATCGGTGGCGTGGAGAGGAGTGGAGAGACTGTGCCCTGGAGACTTTCCAAGGTACAAATCCATGGTCTCTCGAGATTAATGGATGCCTATTTAAATGTTCTCAGCATCTTTGAGGCACAGCCAAAAAGAGAGGTTTCCCAACCAAGTAGTAAAAGTTGATGGAAGATGCAGAAGGAGTCTTGATTTCCCCTACATCCCCATATCCTGGTTCTGCCCTCGGCAAGAACTCTTACGTCAATAGACAACACAGAATCAGGTTTAATATCACTGGCATATGTTGTGAAATTTGCTGCTTTGCGACAGCAGTACTAATAACAGAATATATAAAACATAATAATAAAGTTAACTGGTGTTAACTTAGGAACAATATGGTATGTTGAAATTTAAAAATTAAAAAGACTCATTGTTTATGGAAGTAAATGTAGGTTAGGAAACATATCCCTAAACAACTTACAATGTTTTTGAAACAAAGTATGAAGACAGGTGCAGGATAACAGCTATAACCATATAACAATTACAGCACGAAAACAGGCCATCTCGGCCCTTCTAGTCTGTGCCGAACGCTTACTCTCAGCTAGTCTCACTGGCCTGCACTCAGCCCATAACCCTCCATTCCTTTTCTGTCCATATACCTATCCAATTTTACTTCAAATGACAATACCGAACCTGCCTCTGCTGACAGCAAAAGTCAGTGTTTTTTGATTCGGAGCAAGAAGGCTGCGAGTGGAACGGCTAAGGATTTCCGGAGTGAAGGAATTTTACTACTCAGGGTAAAAGAGAGGCAAGACTGCACAGGCGCAAGATGTCAGCCAGTAGAGCGGGAAAAGCTTAAAAAGAAGACCGCCATATCCAGCCGGCAGTGTTCGGAGCGGGTAGCAGAGTGAGAGGTAGCAGAGTGATAAGGCTTTGGCTCAATGGGCTTGGCGGTAACAAGGCGAGGTAGGTCTACCTGTGTTCATTGCGGAAAGGAAGTATGTGTGTGAGGATGGTTTTCTGTGCTCGGAGTCAGATGTGGGACATCCTGGAGTCTCCCAGCCTCCCGGATGGCCATATCTGCACTCGGTGTGTCGAGCTACAGCTCCTAAGGGACCATGTTAGGGAACTGGAGATGCAGCTTGATGACCTTTGTCTGGTTAGGGAGAGCGAGGAGGTGATAGAAAGGAGTTATAGGCAGGTGGTCACACCAGGGCCACGGGAGACATACAAGTGGGTAACAGTCAGGAGAGAGAAGGGAAAGAGTCAGCTACTAGAGAGTACCCCTGTGGCTGTACCCCTTAACAATAAGTACTCCTGTTTCAGTACTGATGGGGCGAACAGCTTACCTGGGGGAAGCAACAGTGGCCATGCCTCTGGCACAGAGTCCGGCCCTGTGGCTCAGAAGGGTAGGGAAAGGAAGAGGAAGGCAGTAGTGATAGGGGACTCTATAGTTAGGGGTTCAGACAGGCAATTCTGTGGATGCAGGAAAGAAACTTGGATGGTAGATTGCCTACCAGGTGCCAGGGTCTGGGATGTTTCAAATTGCATCCATGATATTCTGCAGTGGGAGGGAGAACAGCCAGAGGTCGTGATACATATTGGTACCAATGACATAGGTAGGAAAAGGGAAGAGGTCCTGAAAAAAGACTTCAGGAAGTTAGGAAGGAAGTTGAGAAGCAGGACTGCAGAAGTAGTAATCTCAGAATTACTGCCTGTGCCACGCGACAGTGAGAATAGGAATAGAATGAGGTGGAGAATAAATGTGTGGCTGAGGGATTGGAGCAGGGGCAGGGATTCAGATTTCTGGATCATTGGGACCTCTTTTGGGGCAGGTGTGACCTGTACAAAAAAGATGGATTACACTTGAATCCCAGGGGGACTAATATCCTGACGGGGAGGTTTGCGAAGGCTACTGGGGAGAGTTTAAATTAGAATTGCTGGGGGGTGGGAACTGAAGATACTGGGGAAGAGGCGGCTGGCTCACAAATAGAGAAAGCATGGACACAGTGTGTGAGGGAGGATAGGCAGGTGATAGAGAAGGGACGCACTCTGATAGACAGTTTGAGATGCGTCTATTTTAACACAAAGAGTATTGCGAACAAAGTGGATGAGCTCAGAGCGTGAATCAGTACTTGGAGCTATGATGTGGTGGCCATCAGAGACTTGGATGGCTCAGGGACAGGAATGGTTACTTCAAGTGCCGAGTTTTAGATGTTTCAGAAAGGACTGGGAGGGAGGCAAAAGAGGTGGGCATGATCAGATAGTTTCACGACTGCAGAAAAGGTGAAAATCATGGAGGGATTGTCTACAGTCTCTGTGGGTAGAGGTTAGGAACAGGAAGGGGTGTTTTTCATAGGCCGCCCAATAGTAACAGGGATATCGAGGAGCAGAAAGAGAAACAGGTGTAATAATAACAGAATTGTCATGATGGGCGATTTTAATTTCCCAAATATCGATTGGCATCTCCCTACAGCGAGGGGTTTAGATAGGGTGGAGTAAGTTACGTGTGTTGAGGAAGGTTTCTTGACACAATATGCAGATAAGCCTACAAGAAGAGAGACTGTACTTGATTTGGCATTGGGAAATGAACCTGGTCAGGTGTCAGATCTCTCAGTGGGAGAGCATTTTGCAGATAGTGATCATAATTCTATCTCCTTTACAATAGCATTGGAGAGAGATAGGAACCGATACGTTAGAAAAGTGTTTAATTGGAGTAAGGGGAATTAGGAGGTTATCAGGCAGGAAATTGGAAGCTTAAGTTGGGAACAGACATTCTCAGGGAAAAGTATGGAAGAAATATGGCAAATGTTCAGGGGATATTTGTGTGGACGTCTGCGTAGGTACGTTCCAATGAGACAGGGAAGTTATGGTAGGGTACAGGAACCGTGGTGTACAAAGGCTGTAATAAATCTAGTCAAGAAGAAAAGTTTACAAAAGGTTCAGAGAGGTAGGTAATGTTCGAGATCTATATGATTTTAAGGCTACTAGGAAGGAGCTTAAGAAGGAAATAAGGAGAGCCAGAAGGGGCCATTGGAAGGCCTTGGCGGGCAGGATTAAGGAAAACCCCAAGGTACTCTACAAGTATGTGAAGAGCAAGAGCAGAAGATGTGAGAGAATAGGACCAGTCAAGTGTGACAGTGGGAAAGTGTGTATGGAACCAGAGGAAATAGCAGAGGTACTTAATGGATATTTTACTTCAGTATTCACTGTGGAAAAGGATCTTGGTGATTGTAGTGTTGATTTGCAACAGACTGAAAAACTTGAGCATGTAGATATTAAGAAAGAGGATGTGCTGGAGCTTTTGGAAAGCATCAAGTTGGATAAGTCGACGAGACCAGATGAGATGTACCGCAGGCTACTGTGGGAGGTGAGGGAGGAGATTGCTGAGCCTCTGGTGATGATCTTTGAATCATCAATGGGGATGGGAAGAGGTTCCGGAGGTTCAATTTCTGATCCCTCTACAAGGATTAGTGTGTGTTTCCTTGTCTTAACCTTTCTGAAGTCCACAATCAATTATTTGGTCTTAATGATGCTGAGTGCAAGGTTGTTATTGCCACACCACTCAATCAACTAAAAATAGATGGGATTTGAGCTGTGCCTGGCCACACAGTCATGGGTGTAAAGAAAGTACAGCCATGAGCTAAGCATACATCCTTGCGTGCTGGTCATCAGTAAGGTGGAGATGTTACTTCTAATCCACACAGACTGTGGTCTTCCAGTAAGGAATTTGAGGATCCAGTTGCAGATGGCGGTACTGAGGCTTTGAGGCTTTTTGATCAGAACTGGAAGAATGATTGCATTAAATGCTGAGCTGTAGTCAATAAACATCAACCTGATGTAGGTATTAGTATTAGTCAGAGAAATTAAGATCATGGGGCTATGTTAAGAAGCCAGTGGTTAGTAACGGATCAGTTAATTGAACGGTCTGATTACATAGTTACATCCAATTCTCCTTTTCACATTCCAATTCCACAATTTTTTTCTGCCTCACAGCACACAGATGTTTTAAACCAGTGGTTCCCAAACGCTTTAGGGTTACTGCCCCCTTGGCTTGTAGACGACATCCCTCTTTCCAGCTATTACATAAAAACTATAAAGAAATATGATTTATGATGCACAGTGAAATAAAATAGGAACTGTAAATTCAAAGCATTGACAAATAATTGCAAAAATATTCAGATCTACTTAAAGCTACAAATAAAATTATTTCTTTATTTAATTACAGTAAAACAAATGTCATCAATAACTTAGGGCATACAATTAGAAGTCCACCTATTCACTACTTCACTGCTTTTTCATCTTTCAATGAGATGGATGGGCTTGATGCAGTGATACCAAGTGAATGTCACTCAGAAGTATCAGACCCCCCTACTTCAGTCATTTGCAGTCTGTTTTGTTGCTTTTAAAGAAGTTGGGCAACTGCAATGAAACCATGATCCACTGAATATATTGTTCGAAGGGTAATAGAGAATATCTTGAACTTTTTCATCAGTGCAGGATTGTGTTCAGAGATTTCATTCTACAGCCAAAAGTCTTGAAGTTATTTTGCAGTGAGATGAGTTCCTCTGCTATCCCTCCTGTTAATTACTCATTACAAGTGTTCAGGAATGGATTTATTACCCTATCTGGAATTTGGATCAACAGAAGATCCTGAAATCTCTCTGACTCTCCTTTCAACACAAAGAGGCTCGGTAATTAGAAAAGCTTGTGCCAGCCAATGTCGCCCTTAAATAGGTTTAACTTGAACAGAAATTTAGAAAAGACTGATTTGACTTTGATAGGTAACTGGGTGACTGTCAGAAAGAGGGGAAATACACAGTCAGTGCAGAGTACACCTGTGGCCATTCCCCTCAATAATAAGTAAACAAGTTTAGATACTATAGAGGGGGACAACCTACTGGAGGCTAGGGGGCATGTCTCTAGCACTGAGTCTGGAGCTGTGGCTCAGAAGAGCAAAGAGGTGAAGAGGATTGCAATGTTGATAGGAGTTCCCTTAGTTAGAGGAAAAAAGAAGAGGTTCTATGGGTGCATACAGACAGCCGGATAGTATATTGCCTCCCTAGTGCCAGGATTAGGGAAGTCTCAGATCAGATCCAGAGCAAGAGTGAGCAGCCAGAAGTCCGGGAACATACTGGTACCAGTGACATAGGGAGACAAGACGAGGAGGCACTTAAGAGAGATTTTAGAGAGCTTGCTAGAAAGCTAAGAAACAAGACTCCAGGGTAGTAATCTCTGGCTTGCTGCCTGTGTGCCATGTGCCATTGAGAATAGGAATAGAATGATTTGGCAGGTGAACGCATGGCTGAGTTACTGCTGCAGGGGTAAGAGGTTCAGATTTATGGATCTTTGGGATCTTTTCTGGAGAAGGTACGACCTGTACAAAAGGATGGCTTACACCTGAACCAGAGGAATCCAATATCCTTGTAGGCAGGTTGGCTGGAATTGCTTGGAAAAGTTTAAACTAATGCAGGGGGATGTGAACTAGAGTGATGGTGCTGAAGATGAGGTAGCTGATGTACAAACAGAGGGAATGCATAATGAGGAGAGGTGTTGACAGGGCAAAACTGCAATCAATAGGATGAGTTGCAGACAAGGTAGACAAAATCGAAAAGGGTGAATACAGTCCAGAAGGTTTTATATTTGAACGCGCAATGGATTAAGGTAGAGGAACTTGGAGAACAGTTACAGATTGGTATGTATGATATTGTAGGCAACATTGAATCATAACTGAAAGATTATAGTTGGAAGCTTAATGTCCAATGATACAGAGCATATCGAAAGGACATGAAGGAAGGTGGCATTGCTCTGTTGGTAAAAAAAGATGAAATTTAATCATTAGAAAGAGGTAACTTGGGGGTGGGAGGTGTTGAATCATTGTGGATAGTGCTAAGAAATTGCAAGGGTGAAAGGACCCTGATGTGAGTTATATGCAGACTCCCAAACAGGAGTAAGGATGTGGCCTACAAATTACAACAAGAGATAGAAAATCAAAAGGGCACTGTTACAATAGTCATGGAGGATTTCAATATGAAGATAGATTTGGATGGTCAGGTTGGTGTTGGATTCCAAGAGGGGGAATTTTCTAGAATGCCTACATGATGGCTTTTTAGAGCTTGGGGATCAGCTATTCTGGATTGGGTGTTACACAATGAACTGGAATTGACGAGAGCGCTTAATGTAAAAGAACCATCAGAGGAAATGATCATAATATGATCAAATTCACCCTGAAATTTGAGAAGAAGCTCATCAGTTGTATCAGTATTATTGTGGAATAGAGGGTATTAAAGAGGCATGAGCAAGAAGTTGGCCAGAATTGATTGGAAAAAGAACACTGGCAGGGATGACGGCAGAGCAGCAATGACTGGAGTTTTTGGAAGCAATTTGGAAGGCAAAGGATATATACTATACATCCCAAAGATGAAGAAGTATTCTAAAGGCAAGATGACACAACTGTGGTAAACAAGAGAAATGAAAACCAACTTAAAAGCCAAGGAGAGGGCATATAATAGAGCAAAAATTAGTGCAAAAAGAGAGGAGTGGGAACCTTTTAAAAACCAATTGATGGCAACTAAAAAAGTAATTAAGGTAAAGATGGAATAAGAATGTTTAGCTAGTCAATAATATTAAAGAGGATACCAAATGTTTCGAAGCAGGAGTGGATATTGGTCTACTGGAAAGTGATGGAGACAAGGGGGGACAAGGAAATAGCAGACAAATTGAATGCATATTTTGCATCATTCTTCACTGTGGAAGACATGAGCAGTATAAAAGTTCCGAGTGTCAGGATTCATGAAGTGTGTGAAATTACCATTACTAGTGAGGTTCTTCGGAAACTGGAAGGTCTGAAGGTAGATAAATCACCTGGACCAGATGGCCTGAAAGAGGTGGCTGAAGAGAATGTAGAGACATTAGAATGATTTTTCAAGAATCACTAGATTGACTGGACTGAATTTTCCAGAAGACTGGAAAATTGTAAATGTCACTCCACTCTTCAAAAAGGGAGAGAGGCAGAAGAAAGGAAACTATAGGCCAGTTAGTCTGACCTCAGTGTTTGGAAAGATGTTGGAGTCAATTATTAAGGATGAGGTCTCAGGGTATTTGGAGGCACATGATAAAATAGGCCATAATCAGCATGGTTTCCTGAAGTGAAAATCATGCCTGACAAATCTTTTGAAATTCTTTTAAAGAAATAACAAGCAGGCTAGACAAAGGACGATGTTGTGTACTTGGATTTTCAGAAGGCCTTTGAAAAGTTGCCACAAATGAGACTGTTTAACAAGCAATAAGCCTGAGGTATTATAACCATATAACAATTACAGCATGGAAACAGGTAATCTTGGCCCTTCCAGTTCATGCCGAACGCTTACTCTCAATTAGTCCCAACTACCTGCACTCAGCCCATAACCCTCCGTTCCTTTCCTGTCCATATACCTATCTAATTTTACTTTAAATGACAATATCGAACCTGCCTCTACCACTTCTACTGGAAGCTCATTCCACACAGCTACCACTCTCTGAGTAAAGAGGTTCCCCTCGTGTTACCCCTAAACTTTTGCCCCCTCTCAACTCATGTCCTCCTGTTTGAATCTCCCCTACTCTCAATGGAAAAAGCCTATCCACGTCAACTCTATCTATCCCCTTCATAATTTTAAATACCTCTATCAAGTGCCCCCTCAACCTTCTATGCTCCAAAGAATAAAGACCTAACTTGTTCAACTTTTCTCTGTAACTTAGGTGCTGAAACCCAGGTAACATTCTAGTAGATCTCCTCTGTACTCTCTCTATTTTGTTGACATCTTTCCTATAATTCGGTGACCAGAACTGTACACAATACTCCAAATCTGGCCTCACCAATGCCTTGTACAATTTTAACATTAAATCCCAAATTTTATACTCAATGCTCTGATTTATAAAGGCCAGAAAACCAAAAGCTTTCTTCAACACCCTATCCACATGAGATTCCACCTTCAGGGAACTATGCACTATTATTCCTAGATCACTCTGTTCTACTGCATTCCTCAATGCCCTACCATTTACCATGTATGTCCCATTTTGATTAGTCCTGCCAAAATGCAGCACCTCACACCTATCAGCATTAAACTCCATCTGCCATCGTTCAGCCCACTCTTCTAACTGGCCTAAATCTCTCTGCAAGCTTTTATAACCTACTTCATTATCCACAACGCCACATACCTTAGTATCATCTACATACTTACTAATCCAATTTACCACCCCATCATCCAGATCGTTAATGTATATGACAAACAACACTGGACCCAGTACAGATCCCTGAGGCACACCACTAGTCACCGGCCTCCAACCTGACAAACAGTTATCCACCACTACTTTCTGGCATCTCCCATCCAGCCACTGTTGAATCCATTTTACTACTTCAATATTAATACCTAATGATTGAACCTTCCTAACTAACCTTCCGTGTGGAACCCTGTCAAAGGCCTTACTGAAGTCCATATAGACAACATCCACTGCTGTACTCTCATCAACTTTCCCAGTAATCTCTTCAAAAAATTCAATGAGATTTGTCAAACATGACCTTCCGCGCACAAATCCATGTTGGCTGTTCCTAATCAGACCCTGTCTATCCAGATAATTATATATACCATCTCTAAGAATACTTTCCATTAATTTATCCACCACTGACGTCAAACTTACAGGCCTATAATTGCTAGGTTTACTCTTAGAACCCTTTTTAAACAATGGAACAAAATGAGCAATATGCCAATCTTCCAGCACCATCCCCATTTTTAATGACATTTGAAATATTTCTGTCAGAGCCCCTGCTATTTCTACACTAACTTCCCTCAAGGTCCTAGGGAATATTCTGTCAGGCCCAGAGATTTATCCACTTTTATATTCCTTAAAAGTGCCAGTACTTCACTTCCTTACTTGTTTCCCTTACCTTACACAATTCAATATCCTTCTCCTTAGTGAATACTAAAGAAATTGTTCAAAATCTCCCCCACCTATTTTGGTTCCACACATAGCTGCCCACTCTGATTCTGTAAGGGACCAATTTTATCCCTCACTGGCAGGTTCCAGGCCCAGAGCGAAAAATGAACCAATGTTTGGTTGATTTAAACTGGTGTTTAGCTCACTAATTCATGAGGGTGGGCTGATTTCAGCACTAAACTGGCTCTGCAACTGAAACCTGCAGCCATCAGCACCCCAGAAAATATTCAAAGTGGTACACACTAGAAAATATGAATTATTTCTGTATCTCTGCAGACATTACAGCATTTGGCTGAGAAAAATTTTGAAGATACGGATTTCAAACTCAACACAAAACCGTTGGTCTAAGAACATAAGAAATAGGAGCAAGAGAAGAACACCTGGCTCATCAAGCCTGCTCTGCCATATAATAAGATCATGGGTAATCTGGTGATAGTCTCAGCTCCACCTGTTTGCTTTTACCCCCATGCTGTAATTCTTCTGTTATGCAAAATAGACAGCAGTTACCTTTGTCCTCCTGTTCAAAATCTTATCATGGATTACCTTCAGCAGGCACGTAGATGCACAGAAATATTATTCTTTGCAAAGTCCTCTAAATCCTTGACAGCATAAGCAAATCAACAGCAGTGTGCTCACCCAGGCCAAAATCCCAGCTTCAAGCCTCT
The DNA here is from genome assembly GCF_048418815.1 of Hemitrygon akajei. NCBI lineage: Eukaryota > Metazoa > Chordata > Chondrichthyes > Myliobatiformes > Dasyatidae > Hemitrygon > Hemitrygon akajei. The sequence continues at coordinate 94,979,177 of NC_133131.1, forward strand.
AATCATGTTCTGCCAACCTTGGTGGGTAGGTTACATTGTTTGCATTGCTGACAGACTCTTGAAATAGGTTTCACTGCAAATTCCATCAGAGCAAGATTTTCAGGTCAAATAAAATATCTCAAAGATGTTCTTAAAGCCTCTTTTGAACATTTTCTATTTACTTATTTTATTTAGTGATACAGCACAGAGTAGGCACCTTCCATCCTTTCAAGTCATGCCACCTCAGCAACCCCACAACCTCAATTAACCTTAACCTAATCACAGGACAATTCAGAATGACCTACCCAGTACGTGTTTGGACTGTAGAAGGAAACCAGAGCACCTGTAAAACCCGAAAACTCACACATTCTACATGGAGGATACACAGAGACTCCTTACAAAATGGTGCCAGAATTGAACTCCAGAACACCCCAAGCTGTAATGGCATCACACTGACTGTTATCGTACCATGGCACCTAAACTATGTAACTTTGGTAATTCTCCTGAAAATCCATTATCAACATTCCTCTTTAAACGTCCTTCTTAAAAGTTTTTTTTCTGCAATTATTTTTTCAGTCTTCTTTTTCCTCATTTCATCCATCAAGCACCTTTAGAATTACCAAAATATTTCTTAATGATAAGAATATAGCTTAATCAGTGATTTACTATCAGAAAATAATTTGGCACCTTTGGTACCAATCAATTTGAGTGTACTTCACACTCAAATTACAACTTTTGAGTGTGAAGTACAGTAAAACAGTACTGATATAAATATCTGAGTAACATGGAAAACTTACCAAAAACCTCATCTGGGTCAGCTGATTTCATGGTTAAAGATTCATTTACTCCTATGATTAAAAACAGATTCATTACTGCATATGCACTGTGGTGTTCCAATTATTCAATGTTCTGTGTCTCAACAATTGCTAGTTACTTCTACCTTTTAACATAATATATTGAAACCGGACCTGAAATGATATCTGCTGGGTCTGCATCTATGGCTGTAAAATGCTTATATACATAATTCTGTGCAACATACGCGCATAATGCCAAATCTCTCGACCGTATGATATAAACATCAACTAAAGAGTTCAGTTTCTGATTTAAGGTGAGAAATACTCTCCTGGAAATGGAAAGATCATTTCAATGACAATGGCATTAAGCACTAGTAAAATTCAGGTCAATGAGAATGGAAATGGGGAGAAACTGTCCACTGATTGAAGGCATATCTCCAAGGAAGGAAGATATTTGTTACTGTTAAGAGATCAATCACCTAGGCCCAGGACATCACTACAGAAACTCCTCATGGGTTAATCATCTTCAAGTGCTTTATCAATAATCTTTCCCACTATCATGACAAAAGTGAGGAAATTTACTCAATACTGTATAGTACTCAGGCCATTTCTAGATTTTCAATTAAGTGCAGCAAAACAAAAGTGCAGCAACTTCATTCAGGCTTGGCTGGCAAATGGTAAGTAACATTCACACCAGAGTATCAGGCAAGTATCATATTGATAAAGGCCTAACCACCTCTTTCCGACGTTCAGAAGCACCATCAGTATTGAATCCTTCAATGCAACATTATGGTGCCTGGCCAGGAGGGTGGGAACAGGTAATCATACACCTGGTCCAGTCACATAAATAGCAAACAATCAAACAGTGGATATTTTTAAAGATCTCTTAATTTTCTAAAAACAGAACTGAGAAAAGTAATTAAATGTTCTGCGCTCATCTGAATGAATGCAACTCCAATGTAACTTATGAAACTGAACAAACTAGCTGACTTTTTTTATATTCAATCTGTTAGGTTGAACACTCAGTTCACTTCCACTTTTTCAGTTGACATGATAGAAACCTACATGGCCTATACAAAAAGCAAAACATACAGTCAGTGACCACTTTACGAGGGACAACTATACAGCTGCTTATTAATGCAAATAATGAATCACCCAATCACATGGCAGCAATTCAGTTCATAAAAGAGTATAAAGACATGGTCAAGAGGTTCAGTTGTTGTTCAGACCAACCATCAGAATGGGGAAGAAATATGATCCAACTGACTTTGACCTTGACCTTGGAATAATTGTTGGTGCTAGATAGGATGGTTTGAGCATCTCAAAAACTGCTGATCTCCTAAGATTTTCATGCACAACAGGCTCTAGAGTTTATAGATAATGGTTCATAAAAACAAAAAACATACAGTGAGTGGCATTTCTGTGGGTGAAAACACCTTGTTAATGAGAGAGGCTATAGGAGAATGGCCAGACAGGTTCAAGCTGACAGGAAGGCAACAATAACTCAAATAACTACATGTTGTAACAGTGATGTGCAGAAGAGCATCTCTGAATGCACAATATGTTAAACTTTGAAGTGGATGGCCTACAGCAGCAGAAGACCACATTGGGTTCCTCACCTGTACCTAATAAAGTGGCCATTGAGTGTACTCCACTTTTGTAAAAGAACTTCCTTTTCCTTCAGTTTTGTCTTCTAGCAAAAATTCTCAATTTGAATTGTTTTCAAATAGATATTATTTTCATGCCTGACCATCAATAGTAATAAATATTCCAATTAGGTTTACATTATCAGGCTAAGAGGGTTTAAAATGTTTAAGAATGCTTTACTTGTGTAAGATTTTATCCCCACCATACCTGAAATTGAATTGTTGTGGTGATACGTCTGCATCCTTGTCAAGCTATCAATTGCTTTAATTGGGGTTTCTCTCAATGTATCCACTGGTGTTCTTCTGTCTTGCTCCTCTCCAAAAATATTATTATTGTTGTTCACTTGCGTCCCGTTGGTTCTCGTCAACTTTTGAAGCTCAACCTTCAGTTCTGCAATCTAGAAAATGGTGTTTTTTTAATCTGTTGTGAAATACAACATACTATAAACAAACTAGTTCAATTAGTTCAAGCCATTAAATAGGAAGTATGAGTTCATAACAAAAATTATCCCTTTGTTTGATGTTAGGTAACCTGTTTTGAAGGAAATCAGCAAATTTATAATTTGTTATAAATGGCAAATCATATTTTCCTTAATCTGTAATTATACATGTATATGTTATCACTGGCCCTTTTGTCAACTAATAGCTAAAAGTTTACAAAATGGATATTTGGCAAGTAACAAGATCAAGAGTAGTTATGGAATAATATGGTTCAGGATAACCAATTTTCTCTCTTAAAATCATAGGCTCAATGCTTTCCAGCAGTTTGCTTAATTTAAATGGAGGGTCAAATTTAGAATTATGGATTTCTTCCTTCCACCAGCAGCTGTGGATAGAGATATCTTCAAGGTTGCTTAGTGGTATTACCAGAGTGAAAAAAAAACAGGGCTATATTGTTGGGAAGGTTTAAACAAAACATCACAAGATATATTAAACAAATTAGGCTGAAGTGAATTATTCTTCCTTCTGTTGATCCGTTTATGGTACTGAAAAAAGCACTCATCAACTGGATCAAACTAAGTTTGTTACTTCAGGTTGCCAAGAAGCTCAAGCTTGGAGACATATATTTAAATTAAAACCCAGCTAAAAGTTTTAGACATGACTCTCAATTAAATATTTATATTAGGGACAAACTTCTCGATAACTAGTTAATCAACCACTCTTTAACTGGTAACCAATAAAACTGAGTTTACTGGATACAGATTTCAATTTTCAAATCACATCTTTAATCACACAACCATCTAGGGAGGCCAAAATTGCCTCCCAAATTCTTACAGTTTTGGAAAAGGCCATTTGCCCCATAATTGCACAGTTTCAGATGGGGCAACCCAGCCAAATTTACTACTTCTTCAGCCTATTCCCCCAACAACATTTTTTCTATTTTTAAGTATGTTTTCAATTCACTGTTTAAAATTCTTAATTTCAGAAGCTAATTGCCCAGATTTTCCAGGACCAAACATCCCATCTGGAATGCCCACCCTGTGTACTCAGCTGGGCTGGATGCAGAAGGTCAATCCTGCTTGCTCTCCACATTGTACTTCAATGAGATCTGTGTGGCCATTTTACCTTGGACGTAGAGACATCACACTTTGAGATTCTTTGACAGAATACAAAGCAGGGGTAGAACTTCACTTCCTAAAATTGATTTTTGACATTCAGAAACATATAAAAAGTGTAACATTTTCTACAAATAAAAGTAAAAATATTAAAAGAATAAACTGATCATGCGAACATTAACTTGAAATTACTTTCACTATGCCTTTCAGCAGGGTAAGAATCTCTATCAAATAGAGTGGAAGAGTGGTTTCTAACTCTATGACAGGTCTTAGTTGGCAATAGACCTGAATAGTGATTCCCCACTATAATTTTCCAGGGGAATCCCAGAAAGACTCATGTTAAAATGTTGGAATGTTAGTGGTTTCTACTGAAAACAAACTATCTTCATAGTTGTGTTAAACTTATGTCTTTTGGTTATGAGCCAGCAGCAAAATCCCTCAAAAATTTGAACACTATTATATCCACTAATCTTTTTCTGGGATAAATCTAATTACTACATAACTGCTAAGTGTCCTGTACAATCTCTTGGAAGTACTAATATCCTCCTGGATCCTTAAACAACAAAAGCTGATCTTTATTTGTTTTCACATTTAGTAACTATTGCTCATTTATATTAAATAAAAATGTGAGAAGGATAAATAACAAGTGAAATCAGCATTTAATAACTAGAAAGTATAAATATATAAAATTAGGAATAACAGCAAACAAGTTCCGCCCTTCAAGCCTGCTCTGACATTCAACATGATCATGGCTGATTAGCCAAGTTCTACAGCAAGAAATTAGAGCTATAGTTCCTTAGATAATGAAACCAGAAGTGCACACTGTACTCAAGATGCTGTTTCACTAAAGCCCTGTACAAAATACCCATTCCTGTACTCAAATCCTTTCACTATGAAGGCTAACATACCTCTGGCTTTCTTAAACACTTGCTGCACCTGAATGCTTTCTTTCATTGAATGGTGTACAAGGACAGTCAGGTGTTGTTCATTCCCCGTTCTCAGTTTGGTGCCATTCACATAATAAACTGCCTTGCTTTTCATTCCATCACAATAAATAGCCTCACATTTATACCATTAAATTGGATCTGTTAAGTATTTGTGCTCTCTCACTTATCAAAATCATCCTGGAGCTTTTCTCCATCCCCTCAGCGGTTGTTTTCCACAGTTTTAAGATGCTTGCAAAGTTGGATATATTACATTTAATGCTTTCATTAAAATCATTAATAAATGTTAATATTATACATAAATTTAATATATCTTTAGACACACAAACAGCTGCTTATTTGGGACAATTCTTAAAGAACATATTCCCTTCATTTATATGAGAAATTCTCATTTAACTGTGTCAGGAGATGATTGCTGAACGGATTACTAATTAGTATCAGTCATGTACACTTATTTGGTTGTTAGACACTACACTGTATTTAGAGTGAACAGTTTTTAAATAGCATTATTTGTGTTTGTGTTCAAAAAGAAGTGATTTTTGTCACTGACAGTTGACCAAAAAATAAGCAGTAAGACAATTCAGAACAGTTTTGCTTACCGAATTTCAAGCATTCAGGCTTGGTGATGTCAGAAACCGCTGGGAGTGAAAATGAAATTATTTCACTACTTCAGCAAGTTAGGAACTACAAAGAATTTGAAGGTATTGACAATCACCTTGAAAGTTACAATAAAAATGAAGATTTGGAGGAAGCAATTGTCAAAAGCATTGTATGAAGGGAGTCCATTTTTTGCATTAAGTGTCTGCACTGATTTTGTTCATTTACAGTCAATCAATAAAACTGGGCAGCGTACACTGGATGAATTTTGTCAATAACTATTAAGAACTTATACAGTTTTATGGTACTGTAGTAATATTGGTAGTGTTCTAATTTGTTCTGTACTTTATTTAAATACACAAATTTTTGCTCAGTTAAACGGTAATCTGTCCTTTAATACTTTTTCCATGAAACTTGCTAATTGAGGCAGCAGCTTAATTTGGCCAAAATGTACTGGTCCTGATGTGCCCTAATTAACCAGAATCCTACATAGACATACCTTAATTACAATGTCCTTTAAAATACATACATGGAAAAGAAAGAGTTTAGTTAAATGATTTGGATCAAGTAATTGGTTAATTTAAATGTTGTGGAATGATGTCCTATCCAGTTTATTGACAGAAATAGTGATAAAGGATCTAGTGCTTTCCCGGTGTATGAGACAAATAAACTCTACTTGGGCTACCAGCCTGGTATAGGTATCGACTATAATTGACATTTCAATGATAAACTCTGCCATCTTCTTCAGGGGTGATGCCCAGGTATGTCTAGTCCGGTGGTATATATACCCCCTTAGTCTGTTCCTCCTGTCTGGCTAGACCTAGTCCAATCAAGTTTGCACTCTCCCACCTTGTTTATAATTGAATTCTAGTTCTTACTTATAGAAAGACCTTCATCATTCTTGAAATTCTTTTCCTCTAGTTTTACTTCAATGGCTTCAAGGGCAGAGTGGAGTAATGATGGCGCTAAGCATTGACTTCTTTGCTTGCATCTTCGGAAACAGCTCTATTCCCATCTTTGATATCTTTATTTTTCCCTTTCAGTGTTCTTTTGAAGACCCTAACCTGGAGTTACATGCTGACTACGGTTCTTTGCAGGAATGGGATGCGCACTCGGGGTTTCAAAACCGGCCATTGTTGTTTAGCACACCAAGGGCTCAGTCTAAGAGTCTGGTTCGGATTTGGAAGCCTAGGATCTCAGGGCTCTGGAGTCGGGCTGACTGAGGGTCGATGTCATGACACAAGACCCGTGTGTTGTCAGGGGAATTGGAATATCCACAGCTGGGTGCTCTGTTTTTTGGGTACAGAGCTCGAAAAAAGTGACATGGCGGACTTTTAACATCATTAACCAGCGAGTTGATTGTTCTGTCTCTCCATTCGCTGGGAAAACGGAGACACCTCTTATTAGGAAGAGAGAGAACCTGCGGTATGTCAAACACCAGGTGAAATGCGAAGTCTTTGGGCTAACTACAAGTTTGTGTCTTTGCTATTGCTTTGCTCACGCATGAGTACTTAGTGGCTGTTGCCGATGCTTTATTTTTGCTGGTGGGGGGAGGGGGGATTGTTGCTTGCTGCCACTTATGCGCGGGAAGGCGAGGAGCTGGGTAGAAGGGTACTTTGGGGGTTCTAACATTTTACTGTTGTTCATTCTTTGGGGCACTCCTCTGTTTTCATGGATGGTTGCGAAGAAAAAGCATTTCAGGATGTATATTGTATACACTTCTCTGACATTAAATTGTACCTTTGAAACCTTTATCAGGCCAAAAGCCATTGGCATTACACAATAGTTTTGTGCCTCATGTACTCCTTGATGCGTATTCCTACAGTGCATTATGTCTGGCTGATATACGATGCTCTGCATTCACAGGGAATCCTGTGAATGCCAGCCGACCCGAGTCCCAGATCACCTTTGACCCACATAAGCTATGATCTGAGTTTCCTTATAGGTTTGTGGTTGGTATTAATCTTCGGCCAGTTGAGACACAACACGGTGCAAATCTGCATCAAGGAGCACAGGAGATGTATCCATTTAGGTTACTCAGAGAAATTAACAGTAGCAGAACATTGCATTCGCAATGGCCATAGGATTGACTTTGACAGCACAAAACTACTGTGCCACACCAATAACTTTTGGGACTGCTTGATAAAGGAAGCCATTGAAATAAAATGAGATGAATAGAATTTTAATAAAGATGAAGGTCTCACTCTAATTCGATTGTAAACAATGTGGGAGAGTGGAAATCTGACTGGATGAGGACTAACCAATCAGGAGGGGGCATAAATACCATCAAACTAGACATACCCGGGCATCTTTCCTGATGAAGATGGCAGAGTTTGTCATCAAAATGTCGGTTATAATTGATACGTGAACCCAGCTGGAAGCCCAAGAAGAGTTTATTCAGGAACAGTGATAGATCAAACAATGGTGGTAAGTAATTAAGAAATATCCAGATATCCGATTATCCCGCTAGGAAAAAGAAAGGTATGTCATGAATAAATAAAAAGGTTTGCTTGAAATAATATTTAAAAGAATGTGTGATAGATACAGGACATAACAGAAAAATACTTTAAGTAGTTCAAGATTGAGAAAAAGAAATGCAGGGTAAAACATTACATAATACTGCCAACTGTCACGAAAAAAATAATCTTACTTTTTAAAATATAAAAAGGTTGAAATGTTTACTAAGTATTTTACTTCAGTTTTAAAAAGGAAAATATGTTCCACTGCCCCCAAAAGATGTGGGAAAAATATGGAATACAAATAATAAACAAGCACAACTGAGAGAGTGAAAAATAATTAAAAATAGGAGAAAGCTGAAGTGTCATGAATTCCAAAACACTTAAGAAAGCCTGAACATTAAAAAAAACTTTTAAAAACACCCGCAAATATAAATTAGCATAAAGAAAGATGACAATCAAACAAATGAGCAAAGGATAAGTAAGAAAAGCTGAAGAACAAAATACTACAAGTTGATGAAAAATATCCATTATTCCATTCACATATGATATTGATACTCTAAATGCTGACACTGAACTTCAGTGGATCTGTGTACTTTAATTATATAAAAAAATGCATCATCCCTATTCCCCCATTCCCAACAGCATAGTTTTAGTCTCTCAGGACCCTGGATTCAGAATCTGAGTTGAAAGACTGATAACCACAGGAAACTTTGTAACGGCTACAAAATGTAGGAAAGAGCAGTGCAAGACTGAGAATCTCAGATCTGGAGAATCCAATGCAGGGAAAAGAAAACAGTTAATCCTTTCAATACACACAAAATGCTGGAGAAACTCAGCAGGCCAGGCAGCCATCTATGGAAAAAGAGTACAATCGATGTTTCAGGCCAAGACCCTTCAGCAGAACTGGGTCCAGCATTTTGTGGGTGTTGCTTGGATTTCCAGCATCTGCAGATTTTCTCTCATTTGTTTATCCTTTCAGCTTCCTTTGGTTGTGCTACCTGCCCTATTATGATCTTTGATCAGAGGGGGCACAGGTACAATGGCTTTTTTTGGGAAGTGGCATTCCGAGTGGTTACCCACCTGATGTATAAAGGAAAATGAAGCAGGTAGTACTATTAGCCTCATCTCTCACACTACCAGTTATTTATCATGTTTGCAGTTTTATGCCCAGATACTAAGTTCATTCTGAGTGTTAAACAGTGCATAATACAGCAGACATATAGAGGAAACTTAAGACATCTGTAAAACATGTTTAGAAATTCATGGCATTTACCAAAATCTACTGAGTAGTTATTTCAGCAGTAATTCTTACCCTGCTCTGAAGTTTCTGGACTTCTGCTGCATGTACTTTTCCAATTTCTTCTAATTTCTTTTTCTCAGCATCTTGATGCTTAACAAATTCCATTTCCCTAAAAATATAAGTTTTCATTGAATGATTTTCACAGCTTTATGTTAATAAATGTCATGGCTTATATTTAATGTCTTACTTCTGCTGGTAATCTTTAATAAGCTTTTTGGCTTTGTTGTACTTCTTGTCCAAAACCTGGTACTGACTCTGGGTTTCCTTCAGGTGTTCGTTAACAGTGTGACATAGGGTCTGTGCCTCAATCCAGTAGCTCTCCAGTTTTAACATTCTTTCTTTGTTTTCTTTAATGCTCTGTTGGAGTTGTGTTTTTTCTAGTTCCCATTGAATTTTCTCATTCTCTGCTAATTTGAGCTAGGTAGTACAGACAGGAAAAAAAAATCAATATGCTGATAGGAACTTAGCAGTCATTTTTGCAATCTACATTTTTCAAGAATATAAATGTTCTAACTTGACAAGATCTTTCAGCATTTAATTCAGGTGAGGCATACACAGAGATTTGGGAGTAAGTCCACTGGATTATCTTTTAATTTTGAAGATAATTAACAGAGATGATATCAGAAGAGTGCAAGGTACAGTATATGGGACAATCACAGAACAAGTTTTGATGATGATTAAAATAGCAGACTGTTATCAAATAATTTTGCTATTATATTCCTGACTAATAAAATATTCCTTGGTCATAATATGTACTCAATGAAGAGAAAGTTAACAGGGAACTCCTGTTTTTAACACCTGTGTCAGGAATCATAATCAGATTAGCAAAAACATAGCTAAATACTACCCAATTGCAACACTTGTTTCCTATACCAGCGAGCTATGTAGCTTTTGTGTGATTATACTATTGCAAGAGCCAATTCAAATACTTGCTGTTATATTTTGGAGATGCTATTGAAAATGGTGCAAACTTAAATTGGAGAGAGAGTAATAAAACATAGAAAAGAATTCTAATTTTCAGATATTCAAGTTTGTGTTAATGTAGGACTGCTGTGATGACAGGTAAATCTTTAGCTATAGATTGCCAAAATGAAGATTTTGAAAAGGGAAGATAGGTTGTCTGCCATAGGAGTATAGGAGGAATCAAGTTCCTACCCCCATTCCGTACCTGGCCTCCTCCACTGCTAGGATCAGGAAAATAAGTAAACTAATGAACAGCACTTCATATTCCACCAAGGTAGTTTACAAATGAACGCTTGATTCTCTAATTTCAGGTTACCTGCTCATTTCTAAAATAGGTGGTGTCATAAGCAGCAAGGAACAACAGCCTCTATTTTCTTTGGTTTGCATGGATACAATACAAATACTTTATTGTCACCAAACAATTGATATTAGACCGTACAATCATCACAGTGATATTTGTTTCTGTGCTTCATGCTCCCTGAAGTACAAATCTAAGTAAATATAATAAAAATTTAAATTATAAATTATAATTAGAAAATAGAAAAGGGAAAGTACGGTAGTGCAAGTCAGGTCCAGATATTTGGAAGGTATGGCCCAGATCCGGGTCAGGATCTGTTCAGCAGTCTTATCACAGTTGGAAAGAAGCTGTTCCCAAATCTGGCCATACGTATCTTCATGCTCCTGAACCTTCTCCTGGAGGGAAGTGGGACAAAAAGTGTGTTGGCTGGGTGGGACTTATCCTTGATTATCCTGGCAGCACTGCTCCGACAGCATGTGGTGTAAAGTGAGTCCAAGGACGGAAGATTGGTTTGTGTGATATGCTGAGCTAAGTTCATGATCTTCTGCAGCTTCTTCCGGTCTTGGACAGGACAACTTCCATACCAGGTTGTGATTCACCCTAGAAGAATGCTTTCTACGGTGCACCTATAAAAATTAGTGAGGGTTTTAGGGGACAGGCCAAATTTCTTCAGCTTTCTCAGGAAGTAAAGGCGCTGGTGGGCCTTCTTGGCAGTGGACTCTGCTTGGTTAGACCAAGTCAGGTCATTTGTGATATTCACCCCGAGGAACTTAAAGCTTTTGACCTGTTCCACCTGCGCACCACTGATGTAGATGGGGTTTTGCAGTCCGCTACTCCATCTGAAGTCAACAACCAATTCCTTCGTCTTGCTGACGTTGAGGGATAGGTTAGTGTCTTTGCACCATACCACCAGGTTCTTAATTTCCTCTCTGTACTCAGACTCATCATTACCCAAGATGCGGCCTACAATTGTGGTGTCATCAGCAAATTTATATATTGAGTTTGATGGAAGCTTGGCTACACAATCATGGGTGTACAGTGAGTACAGCAGGGGGCTGAGTACACAGCCTTGTGGGGCACCGGTGCTCAGAGTGATTGTAGAGGAGAGCTTGTCCCCTATCTTTACAGCCTGGGTCCTGTCTAATTTGAAGATCCAGCTGCAGATCTGAGTGCTAAGACCCAGGTTCCGGAGCTTAGGAATCAGTTTATTTGGAATTATGGTATTAAAGGTAGAGCTGTAGTCGATGAAAAGGAGCCTTACATATGCGTCTTTATTCTCCAGGTGTTCTAAGGAGGAATGTAGTGCCAGAGAGATGGCATCTGCCGTTGACCTGTTGCCCCGGTAAGCAAATTGCTAAGCATCAAGGTTGACCGGTAGGTTATGGTTGATGTGTGCCATAACCAATCACTCAAAGCACTTCATAGCAATTGATGTTACAGCCACAGGTCGCTGGTCATTCAGGCATGCCACCTTGCTTTTCTTCAGCACCGGGATTATTATTGCCTTCTTAAAACACGAGGGGATCTTAGACTGAAGCAGGAAGCAGTTGAAGATGTCAGCAAACACTCCAGCTAGCTCACTTGCACAGGCCCAGAGAACCCGTCCCGGGATGCCATCTGGGCCCGTCGCCTTCCTTAGATTCAGTATGTCATCAAAAACTTTGACAAATCTCTAAAGATGCACAGTAGAGAGTATACTAACTGGTCGCTTCACAGCCTGGTATGGAAGCATCAATGTCCTGAATGGAAAAGGCTACAGAAAGTAGTGGATACAGCCCAGTCCATCACAGGCAAAGCCCTCCCTACCATTGAATATATTTAGTGGAGAGCAGCATCCATTATCAAGGACCTCCCACTATCGAGGCCATGTCATCTTCTCACTACTACTAATGGGCAGGAGGATAAAGAAGCTTTAGGCCCCACACCACTAGAGTCACAAACAGTTCTTACCTTACTACTATCAGGTCCCTGAACTGGCATTCACGACGATACTAAACTCATTCTATGACTGATAAACTTACTTTCAAGGACTCTTCACAACTCATGATCTCAGTATTATTTTTTATTTGCAGTTCACCTTCTTTTGCACATTGGTTGTTTGTCAGTCTTTACTTGTTAATGTATAGTTCTTCATAAAGTTTTATTGTGCTGCTTATTTTCTGTAAGTTCCTGCAAAAAATTTAGTCTCAAGGAAGTATATGGTAAGTGTATAATATACACTGGTATTTGACACATTTACCATTGACGCCACTCAGTGCCCCTAATAGTTACTTATCGTTGAAGCTGGAGGTTTTGAAAGTAGATGTTGCAGTAACTGAGACTATTAAACACACCAGTGTTGGTCCGCCCTGATCTGATTCCAAAGGGTGAAGCTTCCATTCTTGTGGGAACAAAGACAGACATTATGAGAAGGCTCATGGGAGCATTGAAGGAGAGAAATGGAGAGAACTTTTTGAAAACCTTGTCCATTCACCCTGTGTTCAGATCTGCTTTTGAGAAGATGCAAATTCCTCCTAAGCAGAAATGAAGAACTGTGTGGTACACCCAGTATAAACCTGTAATGTTATGTTCTGGAGGAGTAACTGGAGTGACAGGAACCCCCAAATTTGCCAGAATATCTAAGGAATGGAAAAGTAGACTAACTGTGATAATGTTGAGACGCTAAGATGCATTTTCTACTGAGAAGTCTGATGTTGGTTACTCCAGGAGTACTTGCCACACTATTAGAGCGACCAAGGATATTGCTTTCTGAGAGAGGTCTTGTCGGTTAGCACCAGTAGAGGATGAAGATGTTTGGTAGCATCTGCTTAAGCTGAAGGAAGTTAAATTCAGTCATGGAGCAGAAGGACCTGAGCTACTGGAAGACATGAGTGATAGGCAGGAGGCGGCACTCTCTAGTAGTCAGGAAGTGTCACAAGGGGTGGTTGAAGCTGGAGGAGCTGAAGATGGGATAAAGAGGACTCAAAGAGTCAGGAAACTTCCAGAAAGGCTGATCTATAATACACCAGGGAAACAGAGTGTTGCATCTATCCCTTAATGAGATATGTCCCTACGATTTACAAATAGATTGAAGGTCCTGACATCACAAAATTCTTTTAAAAACTGTGTAATTATGATGAATTTAAAAGTCATGAGGACATGACTTGATTAGTTTGGGGGGGGGGGGGGGCAGAGCAGAAAGAGTGTAAAGCCCTGGTTAAGATTTTTACTGCTATGCTGTAGGTATTTCATTTTAGCAGATCTATCAGAACAGTCTGTTCTGTTTTTAGCATATTTGAGTTTGAGCTAAAGATAAAGGGCTATGTTGTTTAACTTAGGAATGCTATGTCAGCCGATCAGGATGGTGAATTGGGAAAAGGTTCTAGTGAATGCTGGGAAGTGAGGTTTTTGTGACAGATACTGATGTGGGTCAAAGTCTTTTTGGTGGGAGCTGGGGGAAGAAAAGAGGGCAGATGGCTGAGGATGCCGTCCCTGTTGCACAAGGTGCTTTATGCAGATGAATGGCTTCAAGGATGAAGGATCAATACTCCCCTGGGGAGAGCTCGTTTTTTTCGAGATGGATTTCAAGTGACATTCAGAAGGTGGTATGTGCTTTCGCACAGATAGTGGTCTTGCGTACATGTGAAAGACAACTTCAAGATGAGCTCCAACTTAATGTGCACATTTGACTGTTTAATTATAATGGGCCCTTCTTGTTTATTTCTTTTTGCTTCCAACTGTTCGATAAAGCTAAAATTTGCAAATATACTTGCTTTATATTTGAATGCAGTGTACAATCTGTTATTTCTTGCCGACAGCTAATTGCATAGGGGTAGTATTTATACAATATTCGCACAGATCTGGGTTCGGGTGGTTGAGACATCCCAACTTCCTGGTTTTTGGTGGGACCCAAGTCATACTGACCCTAGACATATGGAGTTTGAGAAAGGTGGTTTTCTTACCACAACTCTAGTGGCTGTTAGCAAGGGGCTAACAAGTAACATCGCAAGAGAAGCCTGTAAGTCATTAAGCTAGAAACAATGCAGAAATTATTGAGGACATTGCCAATATTCAAGGGACTGATTTATAGAGAGGTTGAGTAGGTTGGGACTTTATTCATTAGAGCCCTAGGGGTGGATCTTATGAGGGGCATAGAAGGGGTGAATGCACACAGTCTTTACTCAAGGTTAAGGAATGAAGAACAAACGGATATAGGTTTAAGGTGAGAGGGGAGAGATTTAATAGGAACCACAGGGGCAACCTTTCACCCAGAGAGTGGTCTGCACATAAAATGAGCTGCCAAAGGAAGTGGCTGAGGCAGGTAAATTATAAAAATTTAAAAGGCAATTGGACAGTACGTGGACAGCAGTGTTTTAGAGGAATATGGACCAACATGGGTAAATAGGACTAGATTTGATGGAAACCTTACTTAAAATGGACCAGATTAGGTCAAATAGCCTGCTTCCTTGCTTTATGACTGTATCTTCACTCTCCTATTGTATTCAGATCCTTCTACACACAAACACAGACATCCCAAGCTCACTATCATCCAGTTGCTATCCCATTCCCAACCTACCGCATTATCACCTACACACTTTTCCAACAGGATCTCCCCCATCCCCATTTCCATCTGCCCATCACACCTCCCTTGCTCCATCCTTCCTTCCTCCAATTGCCAATCATTCCTCCACACCAGCCCTTACCCTATCACCCACACAACCTCTTTATAGTGGCTATTTCCTCTCTATCTTCCAATCCAGATGAAGGGTCTTGAGCAAAAATGTCGTGTCCACTTCCTTCCATAGATACTGCCTTGCCAGTTCCTCCAGCAGTTTTCTTTTTCCGTTCTAGATCTGAGTATCTGCAGTCTCTTGAGTCTCCAGAGAATAATGATCCTAATGTGAAAGAAGGCAGTCTTTGAGACAGACAGGGTATAGAGCCATCCTAGCTAGAGACTCGAATGTAGGTTCAGTGGTGAGGATGTAACATTCTGACAGAGACAAAGTTAACAGAATCAGAATCAGGCCTAACATCACCGGCATGCGCCATGAAATTTGTTGTTATGCGGCAGCAGAACACAGCAATACATATTAATTAAAAAGTGTAATTTATTATAAAATAAATAAAAGTAGTGAGGTAGTGTTCACGGGTTCAATGTCCATTCAGAAATCTGATGGCAGAGAAGAAGAAGCTATTCCTGAATCACTCAGCATGTGCCTTCAGGCTCTTGGACCTCCTCCCTGATGACAGCAATGAGAAGAGGGTATATCCTGGATGATGGGGTCCTTAATGATGCCGTCTTTTTGAGGTATCACTCCTTGAAGATGTCCTGGATGCTGGGGAGCCTAGTGCTCATCAAGGAACTGAGTATATTACTTTTTGCAGCTTATTTCAATCCTGTGCAGTGGCCCCCTCCCCATACCAGACAGTGATGCAGCCAGTTAGGATGTTCTCCACGGTACATTTGTAGAAATTTATGCATGTCTTTGGTGACATACCAATTCTCTTCAAACTTCTAATTATATATAACTGCTATTGTGCCTTCTTTGTAACTGCATCAATATGCTGAGCACAAGATAGAGATGTTGACACCCAGGAAACATTTTTAAAGTTAGCTAAACCTTATGGCTCTTCTGAAGGGGGTGAGGACTGTCTTTAGGAAACTCCTGGTCTCTTCCTAATATATTTCTCTCGGCCTCCTCCCAGCTCCTGCCTTCTTGATTCTCTCATTATTTCCCAAGTAGAGCAGGATAATTCTTCAGTCAGGCTTTCAGTCGTTTTGGTCATGCTGACAGGCAACCGTCTGGCCTTCATGTCTGTAGTCACCACTTCCACTGTCTGGTACAACCGCGTCCCGTTGTCATAAAACACTCGAAGTTTAGCAGGGTACGGAGTTTGAAATCTAATCTTATTTTGCTTTAGTACTCACTTTACTTCGGAGTATTCTTTGCGTTTCTGGAGGACCGCGGGGAGGTAATCTTGGTCAAAATATATTAATTTATCCTCTAAAAACACTCTCTTCTTACCCCAGGCCCTTTGTAGAATCTCCACCTTGGTGCTGTACTGAAGGAATTTAATTATTATTGAGTGTGGCTTTCTATCCTGGGTAGGTTTTGGGACTAACGCGTGGCGAGCTCTTTTGACTTCCAGCTTCATAGCCGGGGGAAGATACAGCGCATCCCGCAGTAACTTTCCAACAAACTCCGTCATGGACGAGCCCTCCGCTCCTTCGGGAACATTATAGATTCTAATATTTTTCCGCCGTGATCTTCCCTCCAGGTCAAGCAGTTTACCTTCTTGGTGATGTATTATTTTTATTCTCTTGCTCAGTATCCGTTCCACATTTTGAATGCGATCTTCCACTTTCTCGAGTCTCTGCCACCGCTATTTTTTGATTAATGCTGGCGAGCTCTGCCTTAATATCACAGAGCTGCTGCTTTATATCTTTCTAGACCTCCATTATTTCTTTCAGGATTTCGAAGACATTCGCTCCTTCGACCGAACAAGGCCCAGCAGCCGCCTCGCTAGCACGTGGTCGGCTCTCCTCTAGGACGCAGGATCCGCAGTGTCGCTTTTTTATTTCCATTTCTTCTCCCCATTCTTGCTCCTCTTTTCAGTTCAAATATTTTTTGAAAAATATTATATTTGATGGGTTAACGGGGCTTAATATGCGTTTTTCCGGAGGAGCTAGTGACTTAAGCTGCCATTCTCAATGATGACGTCACCGGAAACCTCCTTCTCCCACATTCTAAAGATGTATAGGCTAGGGCTAGTAAGTTGTGGGCACACTACATTGGCGCTGTAAACATGGTGACACTTGCACGCTTCTCCCAGCACACATCTGCACTATATTGGTTGTTGACACCGTGCTTTACTTTGTTTTGATGTACATATGACAAATAAAATCTCCCTCTCTCAGCCCCAACTCTCCATGTACGTATCCAACCGTTCCTTCTATACTTGCCTCAACCACTTCCTTTGCAGCTCATTCCATATATTCACCACCCTCTGCATGAAATGTTTCCCTTCTAGTCCCTTTTAAATTTTACCCATCTCACCCTAAACCTATGTCTCTTAGTTTTGACTTCTTTAACTTGTGGAAAAGACTTATCATTCACCTTATCTATGGTGTCTACAAAAAGCATTCACTCCCCTTAGAACAGTGGTTCCCAACCTTTTTTTGGCCATGCCCCACCTAATCACCTCTGAAATCCTGATGCCCCCTGTGGTGATATATAATTCTTATTATTCAAAAAGTGAACTCCTATTCACCTGGAGGAAGCCTAAAAGACCATTAACTTGGTTTAAACAAGCTTCCAAAGAACATGGCATTCATGAAAGAGAAAAATAAAAGAACCAAAGGACTGTTAAAATTCTGAGGGAGAAATTACTAAGAAATTGTAAAAAAAAAAGAACATTAAGTGATATTAAAATAATAATAATAAATAAATAAAACAATGCCGATTCGTTTCTACAGCATACAAAGACAGATACACCGTTTAAAAGAGATGACGCAATGTACACACCTTCACACCACCAAGAACCGAAAGCTACTGCAAAAAGCAGCATTGGCGCGACCTCGTACGAGTTTCTTACGCGTTTGGACTTGTTCATTCGTTCCTTCCGACATCAGTCAATTCATTAATTTAATTATGAAAGCCATTTGATGGTTGTAATGATGGTGATAAACTATTTATGCAGTACATATGCAATTACACGTACATACACACAAGTATTTTTATGTATGCATACTGTATATACACATATGTATTAACTCGCACACACACTCATACTCACACAGACTTACTAGAAAAAATTCACTGTTAATAACTCATTCTCGAATTGCCCCCCTTAAAAATCAAATTACCCCCCGTGGGGCATACGCCCCACATTGGGAACCACTGCCTTAGAAGCTTTCATGTTTTTATTAATTTACAGCATTGAATCACAGTGGATTTAAATTGATTTTTTTTACACTGATCAACAGAAAAAGACATGTCAAAGTGAAAACAGATCTCTAAAAAGTGATCTAAATTAATTAAAAATATAAAACACAAAATAATTGATTGCATGTATTCACTCCTTTCAATATGACATACCAAATCATCACTGATGCAAACAATTGGTTTTAGAAGTCACATAATTAGTTCAACAGAGATCTGTGTGCAGTCAAGGTGTTTCAATTGATCGTAGTAAAGATAAACCTGTAACTGGAAAGTCCAGCTACTGGTGAGTCAGTATCCCGGCAAAAACTACACCATGAAGGCAAAAGAACACTCAAGCAACTCCTCAAAAAAAGGTTATTGAAAAGCTCAAGTGAGAAGATGGTTAAAAGAAAATTTCCAAGTCACTGACTACCCCTTGGGGTACTGTTAAATTAATCAACAAGAAATGGAAAGAATGTAAATCTCGCTAGAGCAGGCTGCTCTCAAAAACTAAGCGACTGTGCAAGGGGATTAGTGAGGGAAGCCACCGAGAAACCTATGACATCCCCGGTGGAGTTACAAGCTTCAGTGGCTGAGATGGGAGGGACTGTGCATGTAACTGTTGCACAGATGCTTCACCAGTTGCAACTTTATGGGAAAGTGGCGAAGAGGTAGCAACTATTGAAAAAAAATCGCATGAAATCTCAGCTTGAGTTTGCCAGAAGGCATGTGGAAATTTTGAAGTCATCTGGAAGGCGGCTCTATGGTCCAATTAAACCAAAATGGAGCTTTCTAGCTATCCGACTAAATGCTATGTTTGACGTAAACCAAACACCACACGTCATCAAAATCACAGCATCCCTACCATGAATCACAGTGGTGGCTGCATCTACCTTTTGCAGCTTAAGCAACAGCTGATGCCATTGCAGTTCATCTGTGATGCTGAATGTTCCGTGGATAGCACATTTCAAAAAAGATCATCTCATAGCTCAAGACTATAGGCAGGAATAAAATCCCTTTACATTTTGCTCTTTAGTCCTGTTTGATTCATTTTTGAGATTAAAATATTGGACCAACAAAGTAATTTAATTCGATTCATTGAAAACATTAGTTGCCAAAATATGGACCTTAAAATAGAGAAAAATGTTAACAAAATATCAAAACAACTGTTTCACAGCATCTTACCTTGGCTTTCATTTTCTGAATTTCAGCTTCAGTAACAAAATGCTTAATCTGTAGCTAAATGGATCAAAATAAGATGGTCAAACAGCAAATTCAACAACATTTGAAAGACCTTTGACAAAAAATGCTCTAGGTTCAAAAATTCAAACCATTCCATCTAAACTGTAATTATAACTTTAAGGGTGCTCCTTCTGTGATGACTTTCATGACAATTCCTATTATATTCAGCCATTACCAATGATTTATTTCCTCACATCTTCAGCCTTAACATATTACAAGGAGCATGAACAACTAAATCAAACTCAAAATTAATGTTCAAACACTAATTCAACTTGACACTAATTACCTTACAAGTTTCTCAACTCAACTTTAGTTTCACCATCAGTCTACATGCAACATTTTTGCAAACTGCAGGTGAACTTTCTCTGTGTTTTTTCTCTAACTTAAATTAAGTCATTGTCATTTATTCCTTATTAATCACATTCCAGTATCAAGATTATAGGGGATATTTCCTGTCGGATAGTAACTAAGTTATGTACTTTTGAAACAGACTGTAGATAAAGAATCTAGTGCTTTCCCATCATAATATGATGAATAAACTCTTCTTGGGCCTCCAACTGGGTATGGGTATCAATTATAACCGACGTTTCGTTGACAAACTCTGCCTTCATCTTCAGGCAGGGATGATGCCTGGACATATCTAATCCAGTGGTATTTATACCCTCATTGTCCATCCCTCCTGATTGGTTAGTCCTCATCCAATCAGGTTTCCACTCTCCCACCTTGTTTACAATCAAATTCCAGGTTTTACTTAGAGCAAGATCTTCACCTTTGTTAAAATTCTGTTCCTCCAGTTTTCTTTCAATGGCTTTCTTTACTAGGTGGCCCCAAAAGCCAATTCTATGGCCATTGTGAATGCAGTGATCTGCTATTGCCAATTTCTCTGGATAAGTCAAAAGGATATACCTCTTGTGCCCCTTGATGCGGGTTTCCACAGGAAAACTGGAATTCTAATTAGGAACTGGAATTCCATTGTAAACATGGTGGAAGAGCAGAAACCCGATTGGATGAGGACTAGCCAATCAGGAGAGACAGACTGTGGGAGTATAAATACCACTGGCCGAGACATTGCCCAGGCATCATCCCAGAAGAAGATGGCAGATTATCATTGAGATGTCAATACATCAATAACTGTAGCCAGGTGGAAGCCCAAGAAGAGTTTATTCAGACTGTAATGTTATAAGTTCTGGAGTAGATTTGTGTACAGTCAACCTTCACTAATCCAACTACCTGTAATCTGGTTCCTTTGATAATCCAGCACTGATTTCAAATTTTCCGCACAACTGTAGTTTCAAATTTCCCGGGCCACCGTTCCAATCTGCTGAGCATTGTTTTGGTTGCACTAGATCTGTTCACGTGTTGGCACGCTCTTGTAAGCACAAACAGATGATTCCTGCTTGTTTTCCTGCATTTATTAATATCATTTGCGTGAAGTGTGGCCACCTGGCACCCGTCTGTCTCACCCGCCAATATCGGGGGAGCTGGCGTGCACTGGGTTGGTCTGCCTACTCGCCTGCCTGCCAGCCGTCGCGCACTGCCCTCCGGCGTCGCTCGGCCGGCACTCTGTTCTCTTCTGCCTACAACCTCAGATCAGATGTGGCGACCTGCTGAATTTAAGCACATTACTAAGCAGAGGAAAAGAAACTAATGAGGATTCCCTCAGTAACTGCGAGTGAAGAGGGAAGAGCCCAGCACCGAATCCCCGGCAGCCTGGCGGTTGCGTGAAATGTGGCATATAGAAGACCTTTCTCTGACTTCTGCTCACTAAAATATGCTGCCACCAACATCAACAGTTTTTGAAGAAACTGTTGTGCCAGTTTCGGCACCGATTCCTGATGCTTCACTCATTTTTCAAGATGAAGAAGTTGATGATCCTGAGAGCACCACAATTGCAGACATGTAACTTTGCCTGAAGGTATATTAAACATCCCACTTTAGAAGCGGAAGTGCTCAACTGTTCTGTTTAAGTTAATTCCTGTACACTTACCTTTACCCTTTATTTTATCTGTGCCTGTACAGTATATTACTTTATTAAAATTTCACTTGCTAATTATTTAATATTTCTGTTTCATTATTATCTAACTTGTTCTGATTTACATGATATTTTAGAAGTATGATGAGGCAGTTAGCTATTGCTTAATGTGATCCTTCTGTAATTCGGCATTTCCACTAATCTGACACACCTCGGGTCCCAATGGTGCCGGATTATAGAGGGAAGAGAGCAGGTGAATGTAACTAGATGGTTTTGTTTGCCAGATAGATTTGATAAAGCCTCATAAGACTGAATAACCTCTTTTTTTTAAACTTTATTATATTATGCATACGATTTGTCTCTAATAAGACCAATAGGCTTAGAGTGATTTTCCTCAAGTAAAAGGAGCTAAGTTGCTTCCAATTTGTAACTTCAAATTCATTATTCCTTCAACAGCTTGGTATCAAACTACTTATTTGCTTTCATTGCAAAGTAACTTAAATACTTCTAGTACAATGTGTTGGCCAACAGTGACTATCAGTCAATGTTACAAAATACTTCAGCATTACAACAGAAATTTATCAAAACATGACAGACGTATGATTATTTTAAACGAGCAAAGTCTCATGCTGTATTATCAATGTATTGCAACTTCAAGGTGGACATCACACCTATTTTGAGGAACAACCACTGTTGTTGGATTTGACTTATAAATATTCAGTGTTTTAAAATCATGTTCCATATCTTTCTATTTGCATATCAAGAAGGTATGATTTAATTGATGGTACTAACTCAGGCTAAATATTTCACTCAAAATGTTTCCTGATTTGAATACTGGAACTGTCACAGCAAACCACTGTATGGGAGGATTGAAAATGGGAAATAAACATTTCCTAAGTAAAATTCCAATTTTCCTGATCTTTCCTTAAACACCAATGTCAAGTTGGAATTAATTTACTGCTGACAAAGTAGATAAGTCCTGTATCCTTAGTTAATACATCAAATATGTGGAATATGTATGCAAGATAATGATGCTAAGATTGTTTCAACTTCAAAAATGTGTTTACATACAGTACTTATATGCACTGTACTGTTGCCACAAAGCCAACAAATCTCGTGACATATACTGGTGATATTAAACCGGATTCTGATTTCTTACAGCATAAATAAATACAATTATGCAATAATATAGAAAATATATTGACATGCTTATTATTAGCGCTGGAAGATCAAGTTGTCATTGCTGACTTACTTACAACGCTCTTGCCTCGTAACCAGGTTATATATACAGGGCTTTACCCAAAACCTTAAGCACAAATATCTAATCTAAAATTCCAGTGCCGTACTGAAAGAAAGTTGCATTGGCAATGATACAATTCTGAATACGTGCAAGGGAATTAATACTTTAATCAGCATATCTCAAATAAAGGTCATTATCTCATTGCCACTTGTGGGAGCTGGTTATGTAGAAATTGTACTCCACCTTTACACAATAGTGAATAATAGAGCCGTACATTTTGGCCATAAAGCAGGTTAGACTTTGAATAAGCATGGAAGATATGGTACAAATCCAGATCTTTTAAAATTAGTTTAGAAATCCAAGACTGAAAATATCCACTAGCATTGCTTTCAGTATACTGTATGATCTTAGGGGAGAAACGATTAAATAGAGTTGGAATTAATTAGACCAATTCCACTGCTGTTTGCTGTAGTCCACTACTTTCGCCCAATAACTCTACATTTGTTTTTCTTCAGGGCATGAAGGGATACGGGGAGAAGGTAGGTGATTGGAGCTGAGAGGAAAATTGGATCAGCCATGATGAAATGGCAGAGCAGACTCAATGGGCCAAGTGGCCTAATTCTGCTTCTATATCTTATGGTCCTAAAATACTTTGTGTAGCTCCCTTTTAACAGCATGATTATTTGTGCCTTCACTACACCCTTGGCAGTGCAGTCTAAATTCTAATGACCTGCTGCTCAAAAAAATTCTACCTCATGATACTTTATCTTCTGAATCACAATCTTTCTGCTAATGGGGAAAGACACCTTCTATCTAGATTAGGCCCTTCATGATTTTTATTTTCTATTAAATTCATTTAAATCTTCTATGTTCCAAAAAGAACAACTCCGCTTCTCAAGTCGATCAACATAACCGAAGTACCTCAATAAAGGAAGTGATCCCAGCTGTACCTTCGCTATGGCCTTTATATCTTTCCCAAAATGTGATGCCCAGGATTGTACAAATAAAAACTGCAAATGTAACCCAATTAGTATTTTACAAAGAACCATCAGGACTTTTATGCAAATTTGTATTAAGATGTACACTTTAAAATCTTATATCATACTACTATAACAATTTCTTTACTTGATTTCTTGTGATTAAATTGTATTCCTAGTTACCTCTTTGAATTTGTGAGTAATCTTGTTGGCATCCACTTCTGTGGGAGAAAGCACATCCCCAGTTTCAGGCAGGTCAAACACTTCAATCGCCATGTCACCACCTGTAAGCACTGAGCCCACTTCACCATCATCATCTTCATCAGTGGCATATTCTCCTGTCTTAACATCAAATCATAGTTTTGAAAGTATGAATACTACGAGCTATACGTGAACATACAATATAATTGAAATTAAGGATTCAAGATCAAATTGTGCATTCACTTGTTATGAGTTAATTATGATAAGTTGCTGAACAAGAGTTGGACTTCTATTCTACAGACGTTGCATTATGACATCTGGGGAATTCAAGTACAAATGAATACAGTTGGAATCATTTTCCGTTCAACCCATATCTATTTAGTTGTAGAGTAAAGTGTGCAATAATTATTAACACAAATTACCGGTAATATGTGATCAGGCTTAGCAGAATACTGTATGATTCTTTATGTTTTATAATGTGTATTTCGGTATGGAAGTTAAAATTTGGCAGCTAGCCTAATACTTTCGTACTAGTGACCCAGAGACAAGAGTACAAATTCCATTATAGCAGCAGGATATTTACGTTCAAATAATTCAATAAATTCGGAATTAAAAATAAAGGGATAATACATTCTAGGCCTCTCCAAATGAATGCTAACATTACACTTGCCTCCCTCACTACCATCTCAATCTGGAAATTAACCTTTATTGAATCCTGCACGAGATCTCCCAAACCCCTTTGCACTTCCAATTTCTGAATTTGCTCCCCTTTCAGAAAACAGTCTATACCTTTGTTTCTTCTGCCAAAGTACTTCTGTACACTGTTTTCTATCTGCTACTTCTTTGCCCATTCTCCCAATCTGTCCAAGTCCTTCTGCACAATCCCTCAACAATACCTGACCCCCAACAACCTTTGTATCATCTACGAACCTGGAAACTTGGCCACAAAGCCATCAACTCTATCATCCAGATCATTAACATACAACATGAAAAGTACCAAACACAATACTGACCTCTGCAAAACACTAGTCTCTGGCAGCCAACCAGAAAAGGCTCTCTGTTTTCTGCCAGTCAACCAATTTTCCATCAACAGTGGTACCTTACTTGTAATATCATGGGCTCTTATCTTGTTTAGCAGCCTCATGTGCGGCACCTTGTCAAAGGTCTTCTGAAAATCCAAATAAACAACATCTACTGACTCTCCTTTGTCTATCGTACCTGTTGCTTCCTCAAAAAATCCTAACAGATTTGCAGGAAAGATTTCCACTTAAGGAAATCATGCATCACCCAGTAGCATCAAACTTCATCCTTAATAATGAACTCTACACCTAGACAACCACTAAAAACAAGTTAAATAGCCTATAATTTTGCATCCTTTCTTTTAAAAAGGGTGGAATGACAGTGCTTTGGAAGCTTTTCAGAATCTAGTGATTCTTGTAAGGTCACTACTTATGTCCCCACAATTTCATCAGCTACCTCTTTCAGAACCATGGGGTATACTGTAGCTGATCTAGGTGGCTTATATAACTATAGACCTTTCAGCTTCACACTCACCATCTCCTTAGAAATACTGACTATACTTATTTCTGCTCCCTTATATTCTCAAATTTCTGGCATGCTGCTGGTGTCCTTTGACACAAACTTTTAGTATCCACTCTTGTATTACTGGCTAGCTTACCTTCATAATTCATCTTTTCTCTCCGAATGGCTTTTTTAGTTCCTTTCTGTGTTTTTTTAAACTTCCTAATCCTGTTGTTTCTCACTTTTTTCTGCTATATTATATGCCCTCCCTTTTGCTTTTATGATGTCTTTAACTTCTCTTATAAGTCACTGTTGCTTCATCCTCTCTTTACAATGCTTCTTCTTCTTTGGGATGAAATTTCCAGGCAATTGCTGCTCTAAAGTGCTCACAAAGTACTTCTAGCTTTAAAACAGAATGCAATAGCTATCTGCTTGGCTGGTGATTGGAATTAGGTCAATAGCATGGGCCTTCAATTTCACTCAAAAAGTGGTCATCATTTTCTGCAAAAGGAAAAATGTTTAGCTAAATAAAAAGCAGCTAATGTCTACTTGTGGCTTACCACATGAAACAGCTGCTCAAGAAGTTTCCATTTCTTTACCTTTCTGAATTGTGTTTGACTTTTTCCATTTACACATACCTGTTTTTGAGAATATGACCATTGGTTCTGTCCTTTGTAATTTCAGGTGTTGGGAATGGCTTTGCCTTTTGTAGCTCCTCAGCACCTTTTATTTTTGAAAATACATTGACCTATTGCAATATGAATCTTTTTGTTTTTCACCTTCATTCCTCTGGTTAATCATCCAATTTGCACCCTGTTATTTGGCCTTCATTTTCGTCTTTCCTACCTTACTCTCCCTCAACATCATCCCATTTTTTGTTCTAATCTAGGCAGAGTTAGTGTGTCCCTGGATTTGGAGAAAGGCCAATTTCAAGATTGTCACACAGGAGCTGACAATAGTCAACTGGGACAATGAGTGTGTATTTCAAAGTGTAATCTCAAAGTTGATTTCAGAAAAGTAACATCTTTCTCTAATTTGTTTTGGGGGTGTTAACAGTCTTTGACTCGGAACATTTGTTTGTTTTCCTCCACTAACACTGCCTGACACACTAAATATCAACAGGCTGCATCCTTATTTCAGAATTCCAAATTTAGCAGTAGTTTGTATTTCAATAACCCAATTACTTTCAGCTACTGGTATATGATAAAATGAGCACAATAAAAACTGGGAATAATCTTAAAAATTACAAGTTACATGCTGTAATTATTTAATGACACAACCTCTCCATATAGTTAATTATGTTAATTTCACAGATTATACCAAGTGGGACCCACCATTTGCATTTGAATTGCATCAGTACCTCACATGTAGATCTTTCTGCATGCAAACAAGGCACCCATCCAGTCAAGACTGTCCTGAGACCCAGCAATAACAGTCTGTCTATATGATTCCAGGTCCTTTTGCAAGAGAATTTAGACACATGGCTGGTCAGAACGTGCCCAAAACTCATCTGAAAAACTTTTGACTGGCAAACCACACCCATTGTTGTTTTCTATTAGCCAAAGCTGTCAAGGTTTTCCAATAATCCTTATATTCAAAAAATTCCAAAATAATTAAATAATAAAGTTAACAAAGGAACACTACAGCAATGGGACAAGCCCATTGACCCACAAAGCATGATGCTAAATTAAGAAGGGTCTTAGCCCAAAACGTCAACTATTTTATTTCCATAGATGTTGCCTGACCTGCTGAGTTCCTCAAGCATTTTGTGTGTGTTGCTGTGGATTTCCAGCTTTCTTATGTTCAGAAATTAATCACTCCTGCCTGATCATGATCTATATCCCACCATTCCCTGCATATTAATGTGCCTATCTAAAAATCTTTTGAATAATCAAAACTTCTAAGAACTCAAATTCTAATAAGCACCAAAGTAACTTGAATAAACTACAGACCTGGGCCCCAAGATCCTCCTGTTCTTTAATGCTATTAAAGGGACTACCATTAATTGTGTACTTTCTCCTTCTATTTTACCCCCCGAAGTGCAACACTTCACACGTGTTTAGATTAAACTCCATCTGCTACTTCTCTGCCCATATCTGTAACTGATCTATATCCCACTGTATTATTTGATAGTCCTTTTCACTTCTTTGCCATGCCACCAATTTGTAAAATTGCTAATCCACTCATCTACATTTTCACCAAAATCATGCTTGTATGTACCACCCCAAATCTCTATCTTTGATGAGCAAACCAGTTCTGAATCCAAACCTGCAATTCACCCTAGGTCCCATGTAACTTCATCTTCGGAATTCACCTACCAGGAGATACGTAGTTAGATGATTTACTAAAGTCCGCATCAATAAGGTTCACTGCCTTACCTTCATCAACCATCTGTCACCTCCTCAAAAAACTCAAGTTTGTAAGGCAAAACCTACCTAACACAAGGCCTTGCTGACTGTCCCTAAGCAGACCAAGATTTTCCAAATGCGCATAAATTCTATTCCTCAGTACCTTCTCCAATAGTTTCCCTACTGCTGACACAAGGCTCACTGGCCTCTGATAACCTGGATTATCCCTATTTGCCTTCTTGAACAAGGGCACAACACTCTGCTGTCCTCACCTGTGGTGACTGAGGATGCAAAGATTCATTCTAAGCCCAAATAATCTGCTCACATGCCTCTTTCAATATTCTGGAATATATTCTATCAGGGTACAAACATAACTCCTTCAACTTGAAAAGTCTCAGAACAATAGTATGCCCCACTTTGCCCTTACTATCCTTCAGATCCTTCTTCTCAATACTAACACTAACAAAGCACTCATTTAGTACTTCAACCTCTTGCTCTGAATGCAAGTACAAATGCAATCCCCAAACCTTCCCTCTGCTGAGTTATCCTTTTTTTAAAAAAAAATATTGGTATAAAATTCCTTGGGATTATCCCTGACCCTGCTCACCAGGAATATTTCATGGTTTCTTTTGGCCTTCCTTATCACCTCCTGTTAGTAAGGTGACAACTGCAGGTCTACACTGGTGGCAGAAGAATCAGTGGTTTGATGGGCATGTGAGGAAGAACAGATTACAGGGAAACATGTGAAGAATGGGCCTGAATGGAAAGCTCAATAGACTGAAGCTTTCTATGGATTAAGAAAATATGAGAAATTGTGAAAAGATGCAGAAATTAATGGGGAAAAAACTGAATAAAAATCTGAAAATAATAGAAAATCAGTACCTGTGAAAAGAGAAAGAGAGTTACTGTTTCAGACTGAAAACCCATCATCATAATGCTTTAAGAAAATAATTACTGGAAACAATTTCTAATACCAATCAATTTTCATGGCCTGTCTTCTAAAAAAAGATGACCTGACATTGAGGAATCACTTTAGACAAAGTGAAATGCTTTACTATTTAGGAAATGCTTCTAATTCTTTGAAAAGTCCAGTATTTTAAAGAAAAAATGTTACATAACTAAATAACTAAAGAGAGTGGTTAATAAGGCTCATGTAATAAGTAGAGTTGCTTCAGAAGACAGGAAATGTTACATACCCATACCGTGGTGGCCATTGCTTCTTTAAAAATATTTGAGATAACGACAACAAAATTACTTCAACGATTAAGGACATTTTACTATGGAATGTTCACAGATGCTTCTGATCTCAT
This sequence comes from Hemitrygon akajei, assembly GCF_048418815.1. Taxonomy (NCBI): domain Eukaryota; kingdom Metazoa; phylum Chordata; class Chondrichthyes; order Myliobatiformes; family Dasyatidae; genus Hemitrygon; species Hemitrygon akajei. Next base: position 95,008,428 of record NC_133131.1, read on the forward strand.
GAACCCTTTGCAGACTTACAGAATAATTTCAGATCATCTCTAAGATCACATCTTAGAGTATCACATCTAACTGGTTATCCAGCTTTTCATTGTGGGAGTGCAGATCTCTTCCATGCACAACATTGCTTAAACCCCACAGTGAATCTAAGCATCAACAATTCAAAATGCATTAACTATTTGATATTCACTTAACTTAATTATTTAGAAGCAATTGTAAAACTTAAACACTTTACCAGTATTCAAGAACCAATAAAAGGAAGCTAATTTAAAGTTGATGGCCATTGTTGGAAAGGGCAGAGTTAGAGTGCGGAAAATGAGGCTTTGGCTCAAGAGGTTTCATTGAGAAGAGGTGAAAGTTAAGGTAAGCTTCTGGTAATTTTCCTTCTTTTGTATTGCACAGTTAGAGCAGTGGGAATAATGTCAGGACAGTGGAATGCTCTTCTTGTGGGAAGACAGAAAGATCTTCAGTGTCCCTAATTACTACACCTGCAAGAAGGGCATCCAGATAAGTTTCTTACAGACGATGTCAGAGAAATGGAGCCAGGTCAACTCCAGATCATTCGGGTGGCTGAGGGTTGATTGACAGGAGATAGAGAGAGTGTGTTACACCTAAGGTGCAGGACACAGATAACTGGGTGACCATCAAGAGAGGGGAATAAGATAGGCAGGAGATAGGAGATAGACCTAGCAGAGGAAAGCCACAGCAGTTAGGTCTCTGCCATTGAGTCTGGCACTGTGAGTCAGAAGGGAATGGGGGAGAAGAGGCAAGCAGTAGTGACAAAGGATTCATTGGCTAGGGGAACAGATAAGAGTGTCTGTGGATGAGAACAAGATTCCTGGATGACATGTATCCCAGGTACCAGAATCAACAACATCTTGGATGAAGTTCATAGTATTCTTCGGGGGAAGGTGAGCAACTCGTGGTTGAGGTCTACTTTGATACCAATGACAAAGAGGAAAGGAAATGAGTGATTTTAGGGAGCTAGGCACTAAGTTAAAGGATAGGACCTCCGGGGTAGTGATCTGAAAATTGCTATCCGTGCGATGTACTTGAGGCGCTAGAACTAGGAAGATAATACAGTTAAAGACATGGTAATGAAGATGGTGCAGGAGGGACGGTTTCTGATTTTTAGATTATTGGACTCTCTTCCAGGGAAGGTAACAACACTTGTACAAATGGGATGGATTCCATCTTAACTATCTGAAATAGCAGCCTTGTGGGAAGGTTTACTAGGGTTGCTCTGAATGGTTTAAATGAGAATTGCAGGGGCATAAGAGCCAAAATGCCAGCACAACTAGTGAAGTAGCTGTGGGGAGAAAGAGAAGGTAAACCTACATACAAAGACAGGAACCAAATGAGCACGGGACTAATAGTCTGAGTTGTCCTTACCTTTGAAATTACCTAGGGTTACCCATAGCTCTCTACATAGCTCCATGTACCTATCCAGGAGTCTCTTAAAAGACCCTATCATATCCGCCTCCACCACCATCGCCGGCAACCCATTCCACACACTCACAACTCTCTGCATAAAAAAAACCTTACCTCCAACATCTCCTCTGTACCTACTTCCAAGCACCTTAAAACTGTGCCCTCTCATGCAAGCTATTTCAGCCCTGGGAAAAAGCCTCTAACTAACCACACAATCAAGGCCTTTCATCATCTTATACACCTCTATCAGGTCACCTCTCATCCTCCATTGCTCCAAGGAGAAAAGGCCGAGTTCACTCAACCAATTCTCATAAGGCATGCTCCCCAATCCAGGCAACGTCCTTGAAAATCTCCTCCGCACCCTTTATATGGTTTCCACATCCTTCCTGTAGTGAGGCAACCAGATCTGAGCACAGTACTCCAGGGTCCTATATACTGCAACATTACCTCTCAGCTCCTAAACTCAATCCCACGATTAATGAAAGCCAGTGCACCATATGCCTTCTTAACCACAGAGTCAACCTGCGCAGCAGCTTTGAGTGTCCTATAAACTCAGACCCCAAGATCCTCCACATTGCCAAGAGTCTTATCATTAATACTATATTCTGCCATCATACTTGACCTACCAAAATGAACCACCTCATACTTATCTGGATTGAACTCCATTTGTGAATTCTCAGCCCAGTTTTACATCCTATCAATATCCCGCTGTAACCTCTGATGGCCCTCCACACTATTCACAACACCCCCAACCTTTGTGTCATCAGCAAATTTACTAACCAATCCCTCCACTTCCATCCCAAAGATGAAGGATTCTAAAGGAAGGATAAAGCAACTGTGGCTGACAAGGGAAGAATAAAAAGCAGAACAAAAGCAAAAGAGAGGGCATATAATACAGCAAAAATTAGTAGGAAATTAGAGGATTGGGAAGCTTTTAATAACCAAAAGAAGGCAAATAAAAAACACATAAGACATAAGATGAAATATGAAGGTAATCTGGCTAAAAATATCAAAGAGGATACCAAATGTTTTTACTAAGATATATGAAGAGTAAAAGACAGGCAAGAATGGATAGTGAGCTGCTAGAAAATGATGCTAGAGAGGTATTAAGGGACAAAGAAATGTTGGACAAACTTGATAAGTATTTTGCATCGTTCTTCACTGTGGAATGCACTAGCAGTATGCCTGGAATTCGAATGTGTCAGGTGGTAGAAGTGAGTGCAGTTGCTATTACTAAAGAGATTGTGTTTGGGAAACTGAAAGGGCTGAAGTTAGATAAGTCATCTGTATCAAATGGACTGCACCCTAGGGATCTGAATATGGTAGCTGAATAGATTGTGGAGGCATTAGTAATGATCTTTCAAGAATCACTGGATTCTGGAATGGTCCAGGTAGAATGGAAAATTGCAAATGTCATTCCATTCTTCAAGAAGGAGGGAAACAGAGGAAAGGAAATTATAGGCCAATTAGCCTGACTTCATTGACTGGGAAGATACTGGAAGTCCATTATTAAAGATGAGGTTTCAGGATACATGGAGACACTTGATAAAGTACACTAGAGTCAGTATGATTTCCTTAACAGGATATCTTGCCCAACAAATTTGTTGGAATTTTTGAGGAAATAACAAGCAGGATTGATAAAGGAGAGACAGTGAATGTTGTTTACTGGATTGTCAAAAGACCTTTCACAAAGTACCACACATGAGGGCTACTTAATAAGCTAAGAGCCCATGGTATTACAGAAAAGAAATTAGTGTTAGAAGATTGGCTGATTGGGAGGAGGCAAGGAATCAGAGTATAAGGGGCTCATTCTGGTTGGCTGCTGGTGACAAGTGGTATTCCGGGGGGCAAGTATATGGACTGCTTCTTTTCACTTCATATGTCAATGATTTGGATGATAGAATTGATAGCTTTCTAGCCAAGTTGGCAGACAATACAAAGATAGATGAGTGGGGGAACAGATGGTGTTGAGGAAGCAAGGAGTCTACAGAAGGACTCGCACAGACTGGGAGACTGGACAAAGAGGTGGCAGGTGAAATATAGTGTATCGTCAGGCACTTTGGTAGAAGAAATAAAGGCATAGTCTATTTTCTAAATGGGAAGAAAATACTAAAATCAGAGGAGGAAAAGGATGTCAGAATCCTTGTGCAGGATTCCCTAAAGGTTAACTTGTAGTTGAGTCAGTGGTAGGAAGGCAAAGTTAGCAAAGACCAAGGATGTAATGCTGAGGCTCTATTAAGGTATTTGTCAGACCATACTTGTGAGTACTGTATTGAGTAGTTTTTGGCCTCTATCTCAGAAATGACATGCTGACATTGTACAGGGTTCAAAGAAGGTTCACAAGAATCATTCCAGGAATTAAAGATTTAACATACGAGACTCTGAACTTGTATTCACTGGAGTTAAGAAGAATGAGTTGGGGGGGGTGGGAATCTCATGGAAACCAAACGAATATTGAAAGGCCTAGACAGAGTGGATGTGGGGCAAATGTTTCTTACAGTGAGTGAGTCTCAGAGCAGAGGGCACTGCCTCGGAATAGAAAGGGATTCATTTAGCAAGAGGGAGGTGAATCTGTAGAATTCACTGCCACAAGTGGCTATGAAGGCTAAGTAATTGAGTATATTTAAAGCAGAGGTTGAAAGGTTCTTACTTAGTCAGGGAGTCCAAGGTTATGGGGGAAAAGGCAGGAAATGGGTTTGAGAGGGAAACTAAATCAGTCAAGATGGAATGGCGGAGTAGACTTGATGCGCTGACTGGCCTAACTCTGCTCCCATGTCTCAGGGTGGATGGATCCCCAGGGTCTGATAAGGTGCTCGCTCAGACCTTGAGGGAGGCTACTGCAAAAATTGCAGGAGCCCTGGCAGAGGTATTTAAAATGTTCCTAGCCATGGGTAAGGTGCTAGAGGACTGGAGGATAGCTAATGCTGCTCCTTTGTTCAAGAAAGGCTCCAAGAGGAATCTAGGAAATTATAAGCTAGTGAGTTTGACATCAACAATGAGGAAACTATTGGAAGGTATTCCAAGTGACAGGATATGTAAGTATTTGGATAGACAGGGCCTGATAGCTTTGTGCATGGTAGGTCATGTCTGACATATAGCGTTTATCAAGGAAGTTGCCAGGAAAGATAACAAAGGAAAGGCAGTGAATGAGGTTTACATGGACTTTAGGACTATGACGAAGTCCCGCATGGGTGACAGTCAGGAAGGTGCAGTCACTTGGCATTCAGGATGAAGTAGTAAATTGGATTTAATATTGGCTTCATGGGAGAAACTAGAGTGGTAGTAGATGGTTGCCTCTCTAACTGGAAGCCTGCGACTAGTGGTGTGCCACAGGAAATCAGTGCTGGGTCCATTGTTGTTTGTCATTTATATCAACGAGATGGATGATAATGTGATAAACTGGATCAAAAAAATTGCAGATAACACCAAGATTGTAGGCTTAGAGGACAGAGAAGAAGGCTATCAAAACTTTTAGCATCTGCATCTGCCACTTCTCAGCCCAGCTCTCCATCTTATCAATATCTTGCTGCAACCTACAAAAACCCTCCCCACTACCCACAACTCCATCAACCTTCATGCCATCTTCAAACACAATAATCCACCCTTCCACTTCCTCATCCAAGTCATTTGTAAAAATCACAAAGAGCAGATGTCCCAGAACAGATCCCCAAGGAACATCACTGATTACCAATCTCCAGGCAGAATGACTTCTATGGGTAAGCCAATTTTGTATCTATACAGCCCATTTCGCATGCTGGCTGAATTTTTAAATGAGTACAGAGAAAATTTATAAGGTTGTTGTCTGAGAACCAGCATAGCTGTCATTATAAAGAAGACCCAACAGCGCCACTGCGCTCTTATAAGTTTGAGCAGATTCACAATGTCATCTAAAACTTGGAAAGACTGCAAGAAAATGAATCTCAAGGTAGTATATGGTGATACAAGGCAGTCCCCGAGTTACAAATGTCCGACTTAACGGACAACTGGTACTTACGAATCGAGGAAGGAGAACGCCTTCCACCACTTTAAGTCAGATCGCAACGCCGTCCGCCATTTTAAGTCGTTGCCATTGACACTGTATTGAGTGTTTAACTTTGTATTTGGCTTCAATTTTTCTTAGTAAGATTCACCCTGACCCCGTCCCTGCCTCCACCAACCGCCCCCCCCCCCCCCGTTCCGGTCAACTGGTCGGGCTGGTCAGCGCCGGGCTCGAGAACAGAGGTTCGTGAGTTCGATCTAGTGACAGACCGCTCCCGTGCTGGGTTGATGTCGATCCAGTGACTCCCGTACCATCCGTGCTGGGTTATGTCGAGCTCGCAACTCAACCTCGTTAAAAACAACACTGCCACCTCCAGTTTAAATTCCCACGTGGAATATTGTGGAGACTCAAATACCCAAACCCAACACAGCCCCCACTTGTCCCATTTAGCCTGTCTTAGTGCGGTGGTCCTTGGGACCCAGCGAACTCGGGAGCCGGCGGAGCTCGGGACCCACCGCCCGCGGTGTTTCTGTTCCGTTGACGGGAAGCGATCATGGTTGAAAATAAAGTGGAAATAATAAAGCATTTGGAAAGAGGTGAAATGCCACCGGTCATCGGAAAAGCATTAGGCTACAGTCGGTTAACGATCGGAACAATTTTAAAGGATAACAGATAAAGTGAGCATAACGGAGCATGTGAAAGGTCCTGCCCCAATGAAAGCTACAATTATTACTAAGCAACGCAGTGGTTTAATTATTGGAATACATATGTTTCTTAAGTGTTTTATATACATAGAAAGATAAAATATATACTATATACTAAGACAAATGTTTGACTGACGCTAAATAATACCAGATGTACTTGTTCCGACTTACGTACAAATCCGACTTAAAGACGGACTCAGGAACAGAACTTGTACGTAACCCGGGGACTGCCTGTATATACAAAATAAATCTATTAGCAAAATACATTTATGTCACCATATACTACCCTGAGATTCATTTTCTTGCAGGCATTCACAGTGGAACAAAGAAGTATAATAAAATCAATGAAAAGCTACACAGAAACAAAGACTGACAAACAGCCCATGCTGTTAGGAGCCTGATAGTTGAGGGATAATAGCTGTTCCTGAACCTGCTAGTGTGGGACACAAGGCACTTGTTCCTCCTACCTGAGGGACTTTAAAAATCAATTTACTTTGAACTATACGCACATCAGGACCCAAGTTATAGGGAAAGGTTGAATTGGTTAGGGCTCTTTCCCCCGCAGTGCAAGAAAATGAAAGGAGATTTGACAGAAGTACACAAAATTATCAGGTGTATAGGTAAATGCAAGCAGACTTTTCCCATTGAGGTTTGGGTGGACTAGGACCAGAGGTCATGCATTTTGGGTGAAAGGTAAAATACTCGAGACCAGAGGGGGAACTTCTTCACTGAGAGGGTAATGCCATGAAGAATGAGCTCCCAGCAGAAGTGGTGGATGTAGGTTTGATTGTAACAACTAAGAGAAGCTTGGATAAATACATGAATGGGAGGAATATGTAGGGCTATGATCCAAATGGGTCAATGGGATTAGGCAGAATAACAGTTCAACATTGACTAGATGAGCCAATGGACCCGTTTCTGTGCTGTAATGCTTTATGACTCTATGTTTTATACTCAGTACTTCTACTGAGCATAATGAAAGGGTATTTCTTAATTTAGATAAAATCGTATTATCTAACTCAATAACTTTTACACAAATAATGAAAGGTCAAGAATACAAACAAATAGCACCGTCTTAATGAAACAAAATATAAATGTTTTCTGGACAACAGCACTAAAATACTGTAAGCCATCACACATGGGTATACAAGAGAATTTGTGCTGCCTTGTTTTCCAAGTTTCAATGTTGCCTTCATAAGGAGAAATCCACAACAAAAATTTTAAACCTTATTTTCTCAGTTTCAAAAAGAGTTGAATACTTAACATACAAGCTGATACATTAAGATCTCAATACAAATTCTAAATTGTTAAGTCAGAAATGGCAAGTCTTCTAAATATGAATGTACTTATCCTCAAGAAATTCACTTCCTGCAAGAAGATACATACAGAACACAAATTAAAAGAAATAGTAGAATTTCAATAAACTTTAATAATTTCTACATAGAAAGTAAAAATACTGGAAATCTGAAATGAAGTACAGAAATACTGAAAAGGTCACAAACTTGGTATTAACAGAGCTTCTCAGTCAATTTATTCAACCAAGCATTTCTGCATGATGATGCAGAAAGTTATGCAGAAAACTGCACATAGGTATAATTATTTCTACACACTGGTCTCTAAATTAAGAATGAAATAAGAAACATAGTACGTTAAAGGAAATGCAAACATGATGGTGATATAGTAAACTTCACACAAATTCAGTGTGGAGAAAAGGCACGAGGCAGGAGGGATGCACCCAAGCCTAAGCAGAAATGGAGTGAGGGAGCAAGTCTGTAAGCATATATGCAGAATGGAAGCAAGATACATTCCGTAGAAGTAGGACAGGGAGGGAGGATACCTGCAAACTGGGAGGGGAAGAAGGCAAGAGTGTGAGGCAAAGAGAGGAATGTATAAGTAGCAATAGGGAAAAATGAATGCATGAGGAGAAAATGGAGGAAGAAGAATAAACAAGGTGCACACAAGTATGTACTGTTCAGGAGGCAAGGAGTGGGAAGGGAGGAGAGTGCAAATGAGCAGGGAGGAGGGTGGACAGAGAAGTATGCAAATGAAGATAATGGAGTTAGATTGTGTGCAAGTGGGAGTCAGAGGGAAGCTGTGCATGCAAGCAAGAAAGGAGCACGAGTGTGCATAAGCAGATGGGAAGCAGGATTCTCTGCCTTCAACCGACAAAACATGGAGGACCCATCACAAGCTCCCATCTCCCCTGATGATCTCATGATTTCAGTCTTTGAAGCCTATGTGCAAGCTGCGTTCAGGAGGGTGAACCCACAAAAAGCATTGGGACTGGACAGGGTACCTGGTTACGTACTAAAGGCATGTGCTGATCAAGTGACCAGTTTGTTCACTGAGATCTTAAACCTCTTGTTTCAGCAGTGTGTGGTACCCAGCTGCTTCAAGCAAGCTTCAAAGACATCAGTGCCTAAGAAGAGCGTGGTGGCCTGCCTCAATGAATATCGCCCAGTAGCATCTACATCCACAATGATGAAGTGTTTTGAGAGGTTGGTGATGGAACATATTAACTCCTGCCTAAGAAGCGACTCAGATCCACACCAATTTGCCTATAGGAACAGGTCCACAACAGATGCCAACTCATTGGTTCTTCAATGAACCGTGGAACATCTAGACAGCAAAGGTCATAACATCAGAATTCAATACCATCATCCCCTCAAAACAGATCAGTAAGCTCCAAGACATTGGCCTTAATATCTCCTTGTGCAATTGGATCTGGAATTTACTCACTTGTAGATCCCAATCATTTCACATCGGCAACATCTCCTCCACGATCTCCATCAGTACAAGTACACCACAAGGCTGTGTGCTTAGCCCTCTACTCTACTTGCTTTACACTTATGACTGCGTGACTAGGCACAACTCCAATGCCATACTCAATATTACTAGTGACTCCACTGTCATAGGCCGAATTAAACGTGGCAATGAATCATCATACAGGAGGGAGAATGAAAATCTGGCTGAGTGGTGTCATAATAACAACATCTCACTCAATGTCAATAGGTGGAGAAGATTAACAACCTTAAATTATTAGGTGTTATTATTTCAGAGGACCTGTCCTGAGCCCAATACGCAAATATAATTTCAAAGAAAGCATGGCAGCACTGCTTCCTTAGGAGATTGGGAAAATTCAGTGTGACCTCTAAACTTTAACAAACTTCAATACATGTGCAGAGTATACAAACTGGCTGCATCACAGCCTGGTATGGAAACACTAATGCCTTTGAATGGAAAATTCTTCAGAAAGTAATGGATACTACCCTGTCATACTATGCTGAAGATGTTCTATAGGTCAGTTGTGGACAGCGCCCTCTTCTTTGTGGTGGCGTGTTGGGGAGGCAGCATTAAGAAGAGGGATGCCTCATGTCTTAATAAGCTGGTAAGGAAGGCGGGCTCTGTCGTGGGTAAAGTACTGGAGAGTATAACATCGGTAGCTGAGCGAAGGGCGCTGAGTAGGCTACGGTCAATTATGGAAAACCCTGAACATCCTCTACATAGCACCATCCAGAGACAGAGAAGCAGTTTCAGCGACAGGTTGCTATCGATGCAATGCTCCTCAGACAGGATGAAGAGGTCAATACTCCCCAATGCCATTAGGCTTTACAATTCAACCGCCAGGAGTAAGATATGTTAAAGTGCCGGGGTTGATTGTATTTAATGTATTTAAGTAAACTACTTAAGAACTTTTTAAAAGCTATTATTAATGCTTTTTGAGAGAGTGATTTAGATGCATATCATATTTTTACTGAGTTAAGTATTGTATGTAATTAGTTTTGCTACAACAAGTGTATGGGACATTGGAAAAAATGTTGAATTTCCCCATGGGGATGAATAAAGTATCTATCTATCTGTCCACCACAGGTAAAGCCCTCCAAACCATTGAGCATATCCACATGAAACAGTGTCACAGGAAGGCATCCATCATCAGGGACCCCCACCATCCTGGACATGCTCCCTTCTCATTGCTGTCATCAAGAAGGTGGTACAAGAGCCAAAGGACTCGCAACACCATGTTTTAGATTAGATTAGCTTCAACTTTATTGTCATGGTGCCGAGTACAATACATGCTTAGGAATAGTTACCATCTCTCAACCATCAAGCTCTTGATCAAAAGGGATAACTTCATTCAAACAATAGGGGGAGCTGCAGCACTTGCATGGGTCCCAGCTATACCTGCCTGTTTGTCAGCTCGTGGATTAGTCTATGTTCCAAACCTTCACTGGTGACTGTCCCACACTTTTCCTACGCTACATCGACGACTGCATTCATGCTACTTCCTGCACCCATGCTGAACTTGTCGATTTCATCCACTTTGTCTCCAACTTCCACCCTGCCCTCAAATTCATCTGTCCCACTTCCAACACTTCCCTTCTCTTTCCCGATCTCACTGTTTCTATCTCCAGAGACAGCTTATCCACCAATGTCTATTATAAACCAATGGACTCTCACAGCTCCCTGCACTATACCCTGTTCCCCCCCCCCCCCACCCGCTACTTGTAAAAATGCCATCCCCTTGTCTCAATTCCTTCATCTCTGCTACATCTGCTCTCCGGATGAAGGTTCTCATTCTAGGAGGAAATGTCCTCCTTTTTCAAAAAAAGGGGCTTCCCTTCCTCCATCATCAACCCTGCCCTCATCCACATCTCTTCCATTTCATGCACATCTGCTCTTAACCCATCCTACCCCCACACTACCAAGAATTGGGTTCCTCTTGACCTCACCTACCACCACCAGCCTCCACATCCAGCACATAATTCTCCAAAACTTTAGCCACCTCCAACTGTATCCCACCACCAAACACATCTTCCACCCACCCCCACTTTCTGCTTTCTGCAGGGATCTCTCCCTACATAACTCTGCCCATTCGTCCCTCCCCACTGATCTTTCTCCTGGCACTTATCCTTGCAAGCTGAACAAGTACTACACCTGCCCCTACACTTTCTCCTTCACTACCATTCAGAGCCCAAATGGACATTCCATGTGAGGAAACACTTCACCTGTGAGTCTGTTGAGGTCATATTCTGTGTTTGGTGCTCCCGGTGTGGACTCTCATATATCAGTGAGTCCCAAGGCAGACTGCGAGACTGCTTCGCCAAATATCTACACTCCGTCTGCCAGAACAAGTGGGATATCCCAGTGTCCACCCATTTTAATTCCACTTCCCATTCTGATATGTCCATCCATGGCCTCCACTGTCAGGATAAGGCCACACTTAGGTTGGAGGAACAACACCTTATATTCCATTTAGGTTGCTTCCAACCTGATGGCATGAACATCAATTTCTCAAACTTCCAATACTGCCTCCCCCCACTCCTTCACCATTTCCCATCCCCTTGTCCTTGCTCCTCCCTCTGGTGCTCCTCCCTTCCCTTCAGGAAATGATCAATCAGGAAACTATCAATTTCCACCTTAAATGGCAGAGCATTCCACAGATTTACTACTTTCTGGTTAATAAAAGTTCCTCCTTACCTCTGTTCTAAAGGGTCATCCCTCAATTTTGAGGCTGTGCTCTCTAGTTCTGGAAACATCCTCTCCACATCCACCCTATCTAGTCCTTTCAACTTTCAGTAAGTTTCAATAAGATCCCCCTGCATTTTTCTAAATTCCGGTGAGTACAGACCAGTAAGATTTGTAGGAAGGAGATGTTGGAGATCATGTGCAAGTGAGTTCAGAGGAGCATGTGTGGCACAGTGGGAATGTGCCTGCAACTGAGGCAGGAGGAAGAGCGTGGTTAAACAGAGGAGGGAGCGCGCACATCAACAGTAAACTGGAATGGATAAATAAAGAGCAAGTACTAGAGGGAGGGTATGCATGCCAACAGGAGCAATGGCAGGAAAGAGGGCACAAACACAAGTAGAAGGCTTGGAACTCATGCAGACAGGACAGGCACTTAAAAGTGGGAGATGGACACTTATAAATGGGAAATGAAGCAGGGCAATGTTCACAATCAGAAAAGAGAGAGGGGGAGAGCAACATAAATGAATGGGAATGTCGGAGAGTGCACAAAGAGAAGTCGGGAGGGTGCACAGAAGTGAATGGGCAGGAAGGGAGGATGGGCAAGGAAAGGAAGATGCAAATGACAAGGGGGTAGAGAGAAAAGTGGAATACGTGGAAGCAGGAAGGAAGAAGCATGTGCAAGCAGGAGGTTGATGAGCCGCATGTAAGCAGGAAGGGTAGAATGGAAGGCAGGTAGGGATAGGAAGATTGGTCAGAGGAATAGACACAAGCTGCAGGATGGGGCATACAAACAAGAGGAAGTGAGGAATAGAATGTACAAGCATAACGGGTGGAGAGAAGGTGTGAAAGAAAGCAGCAACGCAGGTAGATGCAAGGAAAAGGGGAAGAGGAAAGAAGAAAGTGGGATACAGTTTGAAGGGAAGGAGGAAGTGAAAGAGTACATGTAAGATTCAAAATTAAGATGTGCGTTTCTGAAAGAGGTCTGGGTTAAGGTCAAAGGACAAAGGTGATTTAATTATGTCCGGGGACAAATGTGATTTAATTATGTCTGGGTTAAAGTCTGTAAACAAATGTGTTTTGATTATGAATGCAGAAGCCCTGACAAGATTAACTGTTTGTGGAATCATTGAAGTCCTGAGATATGGACTATTGTTTTATAGAAACGTGTAAAAAAACAACTCCAAATATGGAATGGAGTCAGGGAGGGGGGTGGTAAGGAAGAAGGATAAAACCTGCTGCCCTGTAAGGTTCAGGGTTCCCTTCTCTGAAGGGGCCCAGCTCTGCAGAACTGTTAATAAACTTTGTTTCCTTGAATTTGTCTTAAAGCCATTATTCGGGAGCGTGGCTCGTTTCTGACAACTTGGGGACTCGTCCAGGATCCACACTCCAGCCGTGAGGGGGGCAAGGAAGGACATCGGAGAAGGTGCACCCTGCCGAGTCCGGCAGTCCCTGATTCCTTGCTCGTCGCCCCGCGCGGCTTGAGCAAGTGATATCCGGCGGACTCAAGGAAACAAAGAGGGGTTGTTGAGACAGTGAGCGATCGAGTAATTTCTGTGCACAGGACCCAGGTAAGAAATTAAATTCCTGTAGAGACGTAGTACACAAGAATCGTGGAGCTGCGGGGTTCCTGCAGGTGATTTCTCCTGTAGAGACGTAGTACACGAGAATTGTGGAACTGCGGGGTTCCTGTAGGTGATTTCTCCTGTAGAGACGTAGTACACGAGAATTGTGGAACTGCGGGGTGCCTGCAGGTGAATTCCTGGGCGATCGCGGAAATACAGGTTCCGGAATTGGACAGGAGTGACCGAGCTAGGTGGGTCACATTCAAATTAAATTCCTGCAGAGACGTAGTGCACGAAAATTGTGGAATTACGGGGTGCCTGCGGGTGGATTGGAACCGAGCAAGTCCTCGAGATGGGGAATAAGGGGTCTAAGAGAAAAAAAGGGTAAAGGAAATCCAGGCGCCAATGATGAAAAATACCCCGGGGTACCCCCTGATAGTCCGTTGGGACGGATGTTAGAAAATTGGGATTACAGGAGGCGAAAAGGGAAGTCAAAAAGAAAAATGATACAGTACTGTGAATTCTGGTCCCGCCAGCCGATCCAAGGGTCGGCTGTGTGATGGCCTAAGTTCGGGTCTAGCGAGGATTGGGTACAACAAGCCCTTAATCTGTACGTGAATTCAAAACCTAACGTTAAACCCGAAGAAAGTGATTATGCCCTATGCTGGTTACCAACGACAAATAGTTATAAATTGAAAACGATAAATGAAGGGGGACAGAAAAAGAATACATGGGAGGTGCTCGAGCACCTGCCGCCCCCATATGTGCCCCCTACCGCTCCGCAAATCGAAGACCCTGAGACGGAGGTTGGCCAACAGCTGATTCGTGTTGAATTTGTATCGAAAGCATGGCCAGATAAAAAAAACTGGAAAAACTAGAAGATTGGAATACTAAACCCTTAAGTGAACTACTTAGGGAGGCACAGAAAATGTTTGTAAGAAGGGATGAAGAGAAGCAGAAGACGGCAAGGATAATGGTCCAGACAGTGCGACAAGTAACCGCAGATAGTAGAGAGAGAGACGGGGACCATGGTTGGATCGAGGTAGTAGCCAGGAGCAAGGAGGAGGGCTAAGGAAGGCTTTAAGATGTTTTCACTGCAACGAAGAGGGACACTTCAGGCGCGAGTGCCCCAGATACCGACGGGAAGTGCGCTCGTATGCCATGATGGAAGATGAAGACTAGGGAGGTCGGGGGTTCCACCCCTTGGGGATGAATTATCGGCAGGAACCCCTAGTAAATTTAAAAGTAGGTCCCCAAGGGTCAGATACAACCTTTATGGTAGATTCGGGTGCCGAAAGATCTAGCATAATCCAGATACCTCCCGGCGCCCGAACTGGAACAAAGGTAATGGGAGTATCCGGTATTGGAGGCAAAATAATACAAGTACCTGTTACAGAAAACGTGAAAATTGAACATGAGGATAGGGTAACGGGACAGGACCTACTTTTGTTACCCTCTGCGAGATTCAACCTGTTCGGCCGGGATCTGTAAGTCAGGCTAGGCATCGGGACTGTGCCCAGGAACGGGAAGATAATGGTACAGCTGTTTGCCCTCAGGGAAGAAGACGATAGGAAAATAAGCCCGGAGGTATGGTACCAGGAAGGGAACCGGGGGGGTTTGAACGTCCCCCCTTGCAAATCTCACTATTACCTAACAGTTCGCCAGTACGGAGAAAACAGTACCCTATTTCAATGGAAGGAAGAAAAGGGCTGCAGCCGGTGATTGAGGGATTGATACCTGACGGACTACTGGAGGAATGTATGTCACCATATAATACCCCAATACTCCCCGTGCGAAAGCCAGATGGGACTTATCGGATGGTACAAGACCTGCGGGGCCTAAATGCAGTAGTCCAAACCCGATACCCGGTAGTGCCCAACCCTTACACACTGATGAGTAAGATCTCCCCTGACCATGAATGGTTCAGTGTAATAGATCTAAAAGATGCCTTCTGGAGTTGCCCGCTAGAAGAGAGCAGTCGTGACATGTTTGCGTTCGAATGGGAAAATCCTACGACGGGGCGGAAAAGACAACTCCGGTAGACGGTCCTGCCACAGGGGTTCACCGAATCACCTAACCTATTTGGGCAGGTCTTGGAGCAAGTACTAGCGGAATTCCAATGTGCTCCAGAGAGCCAACTGCTACAGTATGTGGACGATCTATTACTATCCGGGCCAACACAGGAAGGGGTGCAGGAAGACACCATCAGACTACTGAACTTCCTGGGGAAGCAGGGGCTACGGGTCTCAAAGAAAAAGTTACAATTTGTAGAAAAGGAAGTAAGGTATCTGGGACACCGGGTCAGTAAAGGACAGCGATGCATTACCCCAGAAAGGATAGCTGGAATAACGGGAATGTCACTACCACGTACCAAGAAGGAGATACGCACCAGTTAATTTGCGATGCACTTGATATCGAATGGAAGTACCATACCCCGTGGCATCCCCAGAGTTCGGGAAGACTAGAACGAATGAACAGCACCCTGAAGGCACAGCTAACCAAGTTGATGTTGGAAACCAAGCTACCATGGACCAAGTGTTTGCTGATCGCTCTCCTGAGAATACGTACAGCGCCCCGCAAGGATATAGGAATATCACCTTATGAGATGCTCTTTGGACTGCCATATTGGAATAAAATAGAGGGGTATCCCACACTACAGGGGGGTGATTTATTTGTAAAGAACAATTTACTGGCACTGTCCCATTCCTTTGCAGAACTGCGGAAAAAGGGTCTCTTGGCCCAGACTCCGCCGCTCGACTTTGCTTTACATCAGATCGTGCCTGGAGATTGGGTTCTGGTAAGGACCTGGAAGCCGGAGAAGTTACAGCCACAGTGGGAAGGCCCTTTCCAGGTCCTGCTAACAACAGAGGTGGCTGTACGGACAAAAGAAAAAGGGTGGACACACGCATCCAGGGTAAAAGGACCGGTGAAGCCCGAAAGCCGCACTGAGTGGACCTGTGTTCCCGGTGAAGAACCTTTGGTGGTGAAGCTAAAAAGGCAGCAAAAATAAACTCTATGTGGACTGTAACATTATTGACTGTAATATATTTGATTCTATATGTCGGGGAAATTGAAGAGAAATGTGACAAGTGCAGAACCGTGGTACGAGTGGGGCAGAGGGTGTTCCCAGGATCCTTCGTATCCCACTCGCATGTAAATGACCGTTGTTATGATAAAAGCAGAAGGGTGTTGGGAAAATGGTAAGCTGTACTATCAGGTCTATAATAAAGGCGGTTGGTGGCGAACAGTACTCTGGATGGTGGGAGGTGGATTAATGAGTTTGATGCTTTTACCCTGCCTCATTCCCTGTGTACAAGCACTAATAAGACAAAGTGTGTCACAACTTCAGGCAATAGCAATACCTCAGCACGGCACTGGCATTGGAGCTGTTGGCAAAACAGCAGAGTCAGATGCGAACAGCAATATACCAGAACAGGCTGGCTGTGGATTACCTATTGGCCTCTGAAGGCGGGGTATGTGGGAAGTTCAATCTTACAAACTGTTGCCTTAAGATAGACGACAGTGGAAAGGCCGTGTTAAAAATATCCGACAAAAATTCGGAAACTGGCCCACGTGCCAGTACAAACCTGGAGATCCCTGGGGAACATGAGTTGGCTAGACGGGCTACTGGGAGGTAGTTGGTGGCACACCGCTCTCCTAGTAGCAGGCGGGGGTCTAATGATTCTCTTACTTTTGCCGTGTTTGATTCCTTGTATACGAACACTGATTAGGCACAGTATATTCCAGCTCCAGGCAGTAGCAATACCCCAACATGGGACAAACGAGCTAAAACTTATGCTATTAAAGAAGAAAGTTGGCCCCCCTGGGAGTGAGAGAAATGCTAGCTGAAACGCACATCTTAAAAAGAAAAAGGGTGGTATTGTAAGATTCAAAATTAAGATGTGCGTTTCTGAAAGAGGTCTGGGTTAAGGTCAAAGGACAAAGGTGATTTAATTATGTCCGGGGACAAATGTGATTTAATTATGTCTGGGTTAAAGTCTGTAAACAAATGTGATTTAATTATGAATGCAGAAGCCCTGACAAGATTAACTGTTTGTGGAATCATTGAAGTCCTGAGATATGGACTATTGTTTTATAGAAACGTGTAAAAAAACAACTCCAAATATGGAATGGAGTCAGGGAGGGGGGTGGTAAGGAAGAAGGATAAAACCTGCTGCCCTGTAAGGTTCAGGGTTCCCTTCTCTGAAGGGGCCCAGCTCTGCAGAACTGTTAATAAACTTTGTTTCCTTGAATTTGTCTTAAAGCCATTATTCGGGAGCGTGGCTCGTTTCTGACAGTACACAAGTGGGAGGGCATGTGAAAGCTAAAAGGTAGTGGCTCTAGCTGCAGGGGAATGAAGGAAAGGAGGTTGTGTACAACCTGGATGGCAGAGGCAAATTCTGCAAGCCCGGGTGGGGGGTGTATGCAAGCAAGCAGGAAGGGACAAGGCTATACAAAAGTGGAAGTGGGGCAGTGTGACAGAGAGGGTGCAGGATAGGGAAAGAGGAGCTGGGACACTGACCAATATATGATACACGACATTTGAGTTCACATGAAATAATAGCAAGCTGAACGCTAATTATTAGGTATTCCACTGAGATACAGAATAATTTTCTTTATTTCTGAATTTGTGGATCCTGAGATGGCCAATGAGAATATGGGAACCACAGATTCTTTACACAGATGGACCAAAGGTGCCAAGTGGGGCAGGTAGTTTTCAAATGATCTGCTCCTTCTGCAGGGCATCTGTATACTTCCAATGCATCAACTTCAGGTTCTCACCTCCATTCTGAAAGCTCCTTCTCCACTTTGAGCAGTCAACAGCTAAGTATTCCAAGGAAACGACAGGGATGTTATATGTGTTCACGAAAGCTTTAAATGCTTCCTGTAGCCTATATTTGTAACCAATGTACTGAGTTTCTGTTCTGTGCCGACTCCTAAGATTCTGATGGATAGCAAATCAACAACACCAATGCCAATCATTAGACGCTCTCTCTTCTGAGAAATGGTCACTGCCTGACACATCTGTGATGCAAATACTATTTGACACTTTTCAACCTATCTGTGACTCTTGTCTATGACTAACTGCATGCATGCATGAACTAAATTATTTGCTGAGATGTTACAAAAGGAAATAAACATTGTGAAATTCGTGAACATCACTTGTTATCACGTAAAGTAAGTCAATAATTAAACAACTGAAGTGGAGTCTAGGATACAATACAAATTAGCTCCCAGGATGACAAACCATCAACAACCATAATCAGCTTCTTTCATTCAAACCATCCGAGTGTCTCTTCTTGATGCTCAATAATTCCAGTTTCACTAAAGCTCTTTTATCATAACTCTAAATCATTGGTTCCTGGGGATGAAGGGAGTTTTTAAGGAGGTGATAAAGAGGGTGGTAGGGGGAATCCTGGTTGCAATGGGAGCAGCTGAGCAATTATACAGACGTAATTTAAGTTAATTACTTTAAGCATTTGATCTTCAGTGCCTCATAATTGATTACAATGATCATGTAATCACCTCATCACTTGCTAACCCACCATCCTCTTAGACGTTGCTCAAAATGCGTTACAGTTGTTGAAAAGTAATGTGACACTTCTGTATTTGGCATATCATGAGAAATCTATATTGAAGAAATCATGTTATTTCCAGACCTGGCCTGCACATGATTGTTGTTCACTATTGTACATAGAACATAGAACAGTGCAGCACAGGAACAGGCCATTTGGCCCACAATGTTGTGCTGAACAGCTAAAAAGCAAATCAAAAAACACCCAAACACTAATCCTTCCTACCTACACCATGTCCATATCCTTCTATCTTCCTTACATCAATGTGCCTATCCAAACGTCTCAAAAGCCTCTAATTATTTGCCTCTACCACCATACCAGGCAACACATTCCAGACATCCACGGCTTTGAGTAAAATAGCTTTCCTCTCACATCTCCTTGAACCTACCCCCCTCACCTTCAATGCATACTCTTTGGGAATGTTTCAACCTTGGGAAACAGATACTCTCTGTCTATTCTATCTATGCCTCCTATAATCTTGTAAAGCTCTATCAGAACTCCCCTCAGCTTCCGGCGCTCCAGAGAAAACAACCCAACTTTAGCCAGCCTCTCGTGATAGTACATGTCCTCTAAACCAGGCAGCATCCTAGTAGGCCTCTCTGTACCATCTTCAAAGTCTCAACATCCTCCCTATTATGGGGAGACTAGAACAGTAAGCAATACTCCAGTTGTGGCCGAACCAGAGTTTTATAAAGTTGCAACATAACTTCCTGATTTTTGAACTCACTGCCTCAACTAATAAAAGCAAGCATTCCATAAGATTCTTAATCACCTTAATCAACCTGTGTAACTACTTTCTAGGAGCTATGAACTTGGATCCCAAGATCTCTCTGCTCAGCAATACTGTTAGAGATCTTGCCCTTAACAGTGCGCTGTCTCCTTGCATTTGCCCCACCACGATGCAACACCTCATATTTATCTGGGTTATACTTCATCTGCCATTTCTCAGCCCATATCAAACTGATCTATATTGTGGTGTATTGATTGCCAGTCTTCTACATTATCCACAATTCCAACAATCTTGGTATCATCTGCAAATATAGTAACCCACTCATCTACATTTTCATTCAGGTCATTTATATCATCACAAGCAGGAGAGGTCCCAGCACAGATCCCTGCAGAACACCACCAATTGCAGACCTCCAGCTTGAAATAAGTTCCTTCAACCACTACCCTCTGCCTTCTATGTGCAAGCCAGTTCTGAATCCAAACAGCCAAATCGCCCTGGACCCCATGCACCTGGATCTTCTAGATTAACCTCCTATGAAGGACTTTGTCAATGCCTTACCTAAATCCATATAGACAACATCCACTGCCCTACGCTCATCAATCTCTCTCATCACCTTGTCAAAAAACTCAATCAAGTTGGTAAGGCACAACCGACCAAGTACAAAGTCATGCTGGCACTCCCTATTCTTCCAAATGTTCGTATATCCTATCCCTAAGAACAGTCTCCAGCAACATCCCTCCAACAAGCATGAGACGCATCGGTCTAAAGTTCCCTGGATTTACCCTTGTTCTCTTCTTAAATAGAGGTACAACGTTAGCCACTTGCCAGTCTGCCAAGATCTTGC
This sequence comes from Hemitrygon akajei, assembly GCF_048418815.1. Classification (NCBI taxonomy): domain Eukaryota; kingdom Metazoa; phylum Chordata; class Chondrichthyes; order Myliobatiformes; family Dasyatidae; genus Hemitrygon; species Hemitrygon akajei. The sequence continues at coordinate 95,028,718 of NC_133131.1, forward strand.
CTGAGGCTGAAAAGGACACGAAGATGCTGGTGAAGGCCCAGCAATCCAGTCTCTTGCCTCCTTCAGTAACCTGGGGTAAATTCCATCCAGCCTTGGGGTCTTATCCACTTTATATTCATTAGGAGGCTCAACACTTCTTCCTCCTTGACTTCTAAACCCCAAACATTTTTATACACTCAGCACTGATCGCCCATATCCTTTTCCTTGGTAAATATAGAAGCAAAGTATCTGTATCCAAGCAAATTATCCCCCCCTTTATCCTTGACTGGTCCCACACTCTCCCTAGTTATCCTCTTCCTTTTGATGTACAGAATGCCTTGGGAGTCACCTTAATCCTACCTACCAAGGACTTTTCATGGCCCCTCCTAACTTCCCTTCTTTACTGGCCTCTTTATACTCCTCCTGTGTTTCGTTTGATCCTAACTTCCGATGCAATACATACTTTTAATGTTTCTTCTTGACTAAATTCATCACATCTCTGGACATCCAAGGTTTCTTATCTTTTGATCGCTGTCTTTCCTTTTAACTGGAACATACTTTTCCTCTACTCTGTGCAATTCACCTTTAAACACCTTCCACATGTCTGATGTGGACTTGTCAGAGAAAGGTGTTCCCAACTAACGCTTCTTAGTTCCTGCCTAATGCCCTTGTAATTTGACCTACTCCAATTTAAAACTCTCCTATAAAGACCATACCTATACTTATCTATAGCTGTCCAGAAAGTTAAGGAGTTGTAGTCACTGTTCCCTAATTGTTCACCCACTAAGAGGTCATGCTCCTGGCCAGGCTCATTACCCAACACCAGATCCAGTATGACCCCTCCTCTCATTGGACCATCTACATATTGATTTAAGAAACCTTCCTGGATACATTTAACAAATTCTGCCCCATTTAAACCCCTTACACTAAAAAGGTCCCAATTTATATTAGGGAAGTTGAAATCCACCATGACATCAACCCTATTATGTTTACACTTTTCCTTAATCTCATTATATATCTGTTCCTCAATGTCCAGGTAACTATTAGGTGGTCTGTAGTACAATCCCATCAGTGTGACTGCAGCCTTCCTATTTTTTGAGTTCCACCCAAACAGACACAGTGTCTGACTCAGTAGTCTGAGTAGCTCATAAGCTGCTCATCTCCTGGGATTTTCATGCACAACAATCTTGAGTTTACAGAGAATGGTGCTAAAAACAAAAAACATTCATTTTTGTGGGTAAAAGTGTCTTGTTAATGAGATCGGTGTGAGGAGAATGGCCAGACTGGTTCAAGCTGATAGCAACTCAAATAACCATGCATTACAACTGTGGTGTGCAGAAGGCCATCTCTGAATGCCTGTGTCAAACCTTGAAGTGGATGGGCTACAGCAGCAGATGACCACAAATGTATACTCAGTAGCCACTTCATTAGGTACAGGAGGTACCTAATATCTTCATGTCTTCTCTAGCCACAGGAGAGGCCCTAGAGGACTGGTGAGTAGATAATTTTATTCCATTATTCAAGAAGGGAAGTAGGGATAATTCTGGAAACTGTTAACTAGTGAGTTTCACGACATTGGTAGGCAAGTTACAGGGGAGGATTCTTAGGGACAGGATTTATGAGCATTTGGAAAGCCATGGCCTAATTAAGGAATGCCAGCACTGTCTTGTGCAGAGCAAGATGTGCCTTGCTTACTTGACTGAGTTTTTTGACAGGTGACGAGGGTGACTGATGAAGGTAGAGCTGTGGATGTGGATTTTACTAAGGCGTTTGACAAAGTCTCTCATGAGAAACTCATCCAGAAAATCAAGATGCATGGGATCCATGGTGAATTGCCCGTTTGGATTCTGAACTGATTTGCACATAGATAACAGTGGGTAGTGGTAGAAGAGACTCATTCTAGCCAGAGGTTTGTGATTAGTAGTGTTTCGCAGATCTGTATTGGGACCTCTGCTGTAATAGATGAAAATGTAGAAGGGTGTTTGCAGATGATACAAAGATTGGTGCTGTTGGGGATAGTGTAGAAGACTGACAAAGATTATAGTGGGATTATAGATCAGTTGCAGATATGGGTGGACAAATTGCAGATACAGTTAAACCCAGCCAAATGTAAAGTGTTGTACCTTGGTAGGTCATATGTAAAGAGACAGTACACTGTTAAGGGCTTAACAGTGTTGATGTGCAGAGGGATCTTGGGGATCCAACTCATAGCTGCCTGAAAGTGACTAAACAGATTGATAGAGTGGTTAAGAAGGCATATGGTATGCTTGCCTTTATTAGTCTAGGCATTGATTTAAAAGTCAAGAAGCTATGTTGCAGCATTATATAACTCTAGTTAGGCTCCATCTATAGTTCTGCATACGGTTCTGGTTGCCTCATTATAGGAAGGACGTCGAGGATTTGAAGAGGGTGCAAAAGAGATTTACCAAAATGTTGTCTGGATTAGAGAACACACTAAAAGGAAAGTTTGGATAAACATAGTTTGTTTTCTCTGGAGTGGCAGAGACCAAGGGGAGATCTCATTGAGGTTTATAAGATTATGAAAGGCATAGATACAGTAGACAGACAATATCTAATACCAGAACACATGCATTTAAGGTGACGGGGTAAGTGCAAAGGAGACATGAAGGGCAATTTTTTTCTTAAAACGCAGAGAGTGGATGCGTGGTAGTGGCTGCCTGTGGTATTAATAGAGGAAGAAACATTGGGGACTTTAAAGACATATTTAGACAGGCACATGAATGTGAGGAAAATAGAATGATTATGGACGTTGTGTAGGCAGATCAGTGTTGGCCATTTGATTACTAATTTAATGGGTTTGGTACATTAGTGTGGGCTGAAGGGCCTGTTCCTGTGCTGTACAGTTCTATGTTTTATGAGAAGAGAAAGACTTAAAAGTTGGGGTTCCTAATCTGGGATCCACAGACCCCTTGGTTAATGGTATTGGTCCATGACATTAAAAAAAAGGTTGGGCACTCCTGCTTAAAACGGACCTGAGGGGCAACTTCTTCACCCAAAGGGTGGAATGAACTACTGAAGGAAGTAGTTGAGGAGGTACAAAAGCAGCATTAAAAATATCTTTGGATAAGTACAGAGATAAGATATCTTTTCCCTAGAACAAAGACTGGTGAAAGGTATCCCGATAGAGGTAGAGATCCTCCCAAGCTTACACAGAGAGTGCTTAAAACTTTTAAATATTTTTTTCTAATTTTTCCAAACACGAGGACAATCTGCTCACCAATATTCTTGCCTGTGCAACAGGGGATCTCACTGAAACCTTTCGAATGTTGAAACACCTAGACTGAGTAGATGGGGATAGGATATTTCTCATGGTGGGAAAGTCTTGGATAAGAGGGCACAGCCTCAGGATAGAGGGGTGCCCTCTCAAAACAGAGATGCAGAGAAATTTCTTTAGCCAAAGGGTGATGAACTTGTGGAATTTGTTGCCATGTGCAGCTGTGGAGGCCAGGTTATTGGATATATTTAAGGCAGAGATTGACAGATTCTTGACTGGACATGGCATCAAAAGTTACAGGGGGAAGGCTGGGAACTGGGGTTGAGGAGGAGAAAAAAAAAGGATCAGTCTTGATTGAATGGTGGAGTAGACTCGATGGGCCAGATGGCCTAATTCTGCTCCTATGTCTTATGATCTTATGATATCGCATGGACTGAATGGAATTTGTTGAAGTCTGGCTTCTGTGGTGGTGGGAATGTCAGAAGAATACCAAGGTAGATAATCCATTAGTCTTTCTAGCTGAATATTGTTACGAACACTTCAATGACAAGCACAATATGTGAATGCTAGATGACAGTCTTCTCCTTTAATTAGCTGTTTAATTTTTCCATTATCATTCATAGCTAGATATGGGTGAAAGACAGAACTTTGTTTTGAATTTTTGGCCAGGTGATTGCTAAGCTGTCCATTATATGTTGTTTGTGCATTTCATTACACTTATAATCCTATGTCACAGCTTCACCCAGGATAGCATCTCATTTTTAGGTATTTTAAGTTCCTTTATTTTCATCATCCGGGCAGATTAGCTATACAGTAATTAATAGGCAGTTACTTTCCTGTCTTGTAAGAATGGCACCAAATATGTCACCAGCATGACTTTGATCTCCAGCCTTTCCATAGATACATTTGTTTCCTCTACCTCTCTCGCTCTCCACAACTTAGAATATACTGTTTTTCTTTTTTGTTAGTTCAATGAAAGGTCAATTATTTGAATGGTTAATTCTTTTTCTCTCCACATAGGGTTATGGACCTGCTGAGTATCCTCAAACACTTAATTTTAATTCATTTTTAGGCATGCTTGGTACTGCTTCCAGTGTAACCTTTCAAACTTTCATGAATCGGAATTAATCCTTTATTTGACTGTAAAATTAATATAAAGTTACAGATTACAATGTTATATTGAATAAACTCTTCTTGAGCTTCCAGCTGTGAGCATTAAGATAGCAGAGTTCCTCACTGAAGCATCAGTTATAATCGATACCTATACCTGGCTGAAAGCCCAAGGAGGGTTTATTCATCATATACGCTGGGAAAGCACTAGATCCTTTTTTAACAATAGTATATACTTTTGCTGTTGTTATCCACAGAATAAAATACTGGATCTGTTCTTATTATTGTCATTTCCACTTAAAATTTTCATTCAACTTCATTAAAATTCCAAATTATAAAATGATCATATTCCTAACATTCATTTAGCAACATCTAGTTGTGCTCACATTTATGGTGATGAAATACTTTGAGAGATTGGTCATGGCGAGAATCAACACCCGACTCAGGAAGGATCCGGACCCATTGCACTTTGCCTATTGCCACAATAGGTCTACCGCAGATACGATCTTAATGGTTCTCCATATAGCCTCAGATCATCTGGACAATGCAAATAACCACATCAAGGTCCTTTTTATTGACTCTAGCTCAGCATTTAGCACAATCGTCTCTATAGGCCTGATAAAAAAACAACTACATAGGCCTCTGTACCTCCCTCTGCTCCTGGATCCTCGATTTCCTAACCAGAAGATCACAATCTGTGCATATTGGATATAACATCTCCACCTCGCTGACAATTAACACTGGTGCTCCACAGGGATGTGTGCTTAGCCCACTGCTCTACTTTCTCTATGCCCATGACTATTTGGCTAGGCATAGCTCAAACAGCATCTATAAACTTGCTGATGGTACCACCATTGTTGGCAGAATTCAGTTTGTGAAGAAAGGGCGCACAGGAGTGAGATATACCAGTTCATTGAAGGGTGTCGCAGCGACAGCCTTGCACTGAATGTCAGCAAGACCAAATAGCTGATTGTATGCTTCAGGAAGGGTAAGACGAGGGAATACAAACCAATCCTCAGAAGAATCAGAAGTGGAGAAAGTGAGCAATTTCAAGTTCTTAGGTGTCAATATCTCTGAGGACCTAACCTGGCTGCAACATGTTGATGCAGCTATAAAGAAGCAAGCCAGCTGCTTTCATTAGGAATTTAAGGAGATTTGGTTTGTCAACTAAGGTTGTTGCTATAGCACCACTCAGCCAGATTTTCAGTCTCCCTCCTATATGCTGATTCATCACCTCCTTTGATTTGGCCTACGACAGTTGTGTCTTCAGCAAACTTGAAGCATTTTCAATTATTCCTACATTCCAACACTTGATTCATAGCTTTGTCAGTGATGGAATGAATTGTAAGCCATCAATGTAATTTCTAAGATACATTTCTATCACCCTTTCAGAAACTGAAATGTATACTGCCTCATCTCCTTCAAGGATTTTTCCCCCCTTCTCTTTTTTAGACTATCAATTAACTCAAATTTAGGTCCTAGTTATCAAACCATCTACCAAAAGAGATATTGCCAGTTCACTCGAGAAAGATTTTCATACTTTTGTACATCTCATTTCAATTCCCCTCACTTGCCTATCTCCAAAGAAACACCACCAGCTTTCCATAACTGCAATTCTCCAACTTGAGAACAGCCTTTTAAATCTCCTGTTTTTTTTTCTTTACTCAAACACATCAATCCTGTAGTGCCAACCAGAACTGTAAACCACATTGTAGATATGGTACAATTAGTATTTTAAGCTGCAAAAACATGATTTTTTTTGCTCTTATATTCTTTGCCTTGATTGATGAAGGCTAACGTCCCACATTTTCTTATCCACTCTATCAGCCACTCCTTCCATCTTCAGGGTTCTGTGTACATGAATTCAAACTCCCTCTTTCTCTAAAAGTCTTAGTATTTTACAAACTATCATGCATCTCTTGCCATGTCTATGCTCCCCAAATGCATTAACTTGGACTCCTCCAGACTGAGCAAAATGACAAACAGCTAAATGAATTCAGTGGGTCAAGTGGAATCTTTTCTTCCAGCAGTTTATTTTTCCTTCCAAGTTTCAGCATCTGTAGTCATATGCACCTCCACTTCTCCAGATCGAATACAATTTGCCCCTCTGTGCCATTTCAATCGTCCAATTGTTATTTCAAGAGTTAGCTGAAAAGGTATAATACCTTTAATTCAGCCTCTAATTGTTAAAGCATTTGTGTAAATGTACCATTCATCAAATATTGTTAACTGATTGCTATGCAAGGCCATATGAACTTAATGTTTCTGTGCATTCAAATCAAATCCTGAAAACAGAAATTAAGTTCCAATTTACTGAGGCAACTGGAATCCTGCTCTCTGGTTCTAGGTGTGCTTAGTCATGTATGAAATCTGAACAAGACCATAACTCCCTTGGAAAAATTAGAATTAACAAGTTCATGAAGCAAATGAGAAACAATTGTTTCAGTAAAATGACAATTCAAGAACTGCAGTTTTACCTCATCATCATCTGCATCATATTGAACATAGTGCTGTTCAAATAGCTCTCTTTGATGTCGTTCTTGTTCTAGAGTTTGACTGATGAGTTGAGCAACTTCACTGCTCTGTCCCGGTTTCTCTCGGCCAATTAGAAACCTACAGAACATACGATTTTCTGTTCAATTTCAAATGACTGTTCATTTTTCATAATCAATGACAATACTATAATCAGTAACTTAAGAAGAAAAGTTTTTCCTCCAAGTTATTATACTACTTTACATATCATATTTGAACTGCTTGTAATTCATCAAAGCCAAATAAATATTATCAGAGATTGAATGCTCATCATTCCAAATTGTCTTGATTTTAGCCTAAACATGAAATATTCAAAGTCAAAATATATTTTAGCTTAGAGATGCTGCACAACAGGATATCATAATGACTAAATGATGTATTCCTTACCTAACTTTACCTTTAGTTGTTCGCAGAACAGTAGCAGCAAAGCTTTGGGTAACTCCAACCAAGCTGATTCCATCCACTTCCACAATTTGATCATTGACCTGGATCCTGTATAAGAGAAAAATGAACAAGAATTTTTAAATAATTATATAGCACAGTGAATGAAGGTAAAACACTAAATTTGATTTCAGTGGTTTGGATCATGTTATTAAATAACATAAACTCCAAAATAAAAGGAGTTTCCAGTTTCCTTAAATCCAAATAATCATTTTAAAAAATATTTCTGATATCCAATTCTTGATGGATTGCACTAGATGGCAAATGATAGAGAAATGCTGAAAACTAATTACTTGGGGGCAAAGTGTTTTAGGCAGCATATGGGAATACAAGGAAAAAGTGGGAGATTTGCTCACCTTCCTCGGTAGTTCAGAATTCAAATTTTGAAAATACATATATTTACATCTCAAAAAAGACAGAAATAGCTTGAAAACAAAAGGAAATTGTCCCATTTCTATCCAGAAGGACTTAGTTAGCCAAAGTACAGGGGAAATACCTGACAAGGTGGTATCAAAGAATTTCTGAAGATGCTGGAGGTAGAAAATCTGATTCATAGGGCATATGGTATAGCTACCTTTATTAGCTGGGCACAAAATACAACAGCACAAAGATTATGGTACAACTATACAATACACTACTGTGTATAGTTTTGGTGATTCTGAGAACAATGCAATTGCAGAAAAGAAATTTACCAGAATATTGCCTGGCCTGAATAGTTTTAAATATGAGCAGAGACTGGACAGGCTAGGCTTATTTTCTTTGAAAGAAACCGCAGGATGACCCAAAAGATTCATTCAAATTTATGAGATATGCAAGTGAGAACCTATTACCCTTAGCAGAAATTTCTACTGCCGGGGACAATACTGTATACGTAATGTAAAGGTAGGAGATTTAAGCAGGGATTGGGAAGAAAATCTGGAACATTTTGCCTGATGGGGTGGTGGAAGATTTAAATGAGAACTTCCCCAGCAGATGGAAATATGCATTGATGATAGAAGGAATGGATATTTATGATGATTGATGGGACACCAATCAAGTGAACTGCTTTGGCCTGGATGGTGTCTTGCTTAAGAATTGTTGGTGTTGCACTCAAAGAAAGTGTAAAGCACTCCATCAGGCTCCTGAATTACATCTTATAGATGGTGAAGAGGCTTTGGGATATGAGGTGAGTCACTCATAAAAGAACACCACCTTCAAGATGCAGGTTTCCCTTCACCATGCACCTGGTCTAAACCCTAGAACACCCTATGCAACAACACTCTGGATATCCCTTCACCAGAAGGACTATATCAGTTTAAGGTGGCAGCTCATCAACACCACTAAAGGACAAATGGGAATGGGCAATAAATTCTGGTCTTTCCAACAACATGCAGATCCCTAAAATGAATTATTTTTAAAAAATGAATAGAGATCCCAGAAAATCAACATGACAAACTATATCAATGCCAGGTTCCATATTACCATTGACAAATCAACTTCTGCCAATTCTTAGTCAAGCTGCCTGTCAAATTTCTACTACACTTCCTCTCACAAAGGCTGCTGCCAAGCTGGTATAAGCAGACATCCCACCCTGCAGAAACTCATTTCAGGGAGGTAGCAACCCCCGCCCAAACCCCGGTCAACCTCCAAAGGTGTATGTATACAGGACATTTGATTATGAAAGAACACAACAATTTATTTGATCACATATTGAAACTACTTACACACACACACACTCCTTGTTGAGTATTTTGTTGGCAGTCTCAATGCTAATAGCTAAATGCTAACGCAAATAGCTTTTATATTTCTTTTGGAAACTTTCCTTATACTGTCTTGCGGCTTGCTTGGCAGATTTGAGCATTTTGCCAGAAGTCTCAACCTCATAGCAGTCTATGTCAATGAATTTGTTAATTTTGCAAGACATCAGATTCACAAGTGTATTGTGAGACAGCTGACTTCTGAATTGTCTTAATGTGACGCACCATGCTGAATGCCCTTTCTACATCACAATTAGAATTTGGCAGCACTAAAGTAGCTTCATCAACTGGCAGAGCTCTGTGAATCTCAACTGCCCTGTGCTCACAGATTTTACTTTGGACAGCTTCCCCCAGAACTCATCAACTGGCAAACCTTTGTAGTTTGTCACCAGTCCTTCAAGGTTAGTTGAGACATAATCCAGGACTTCCAAGTGAAGCTGTTCTCTTGCATCTGCCTTGATCACATTTGGAAATCTCTCTGCCAAAGTCAAAATCTGGTCCAGATTCACCTCATCTTGGCTCTCTGTATTGACCACTGGAAGATTTTTCAAGATTTGGTCTCTCATTGGGAATTTTTCCAAGATTTTTTGAAAGTTCCTGACACAGAATGCTCTGGCATCTTTGAAGTACTGCTTTGTCTTGTAAAGGGGGATCTCTTGTGCTTCCTCGCTTTGCAACTGCCTCCTTGCGAGGTACCCAGTAAAAAGCTCTTCATCTGGCAGGTGAATTTCAGGGTTGCTCACATCTATCTCCTGAATGTTCTTTTCTCTCAATACCTTTGGCTCAATAAATCTGCTTGCTATGTCATGCAGGAGCTCTTCTACACTCTGATCCAACTTGAGGAGGATAGGTGCCTTGTTTTGAAAAATCAAATTGAATTTGTCAAAGCATTGTGAGACATTATGGAGAAAGCATGTGTACATTTTCATTTGGGGGGTTTTCAGCCTCTTCTGAATATGAGATGACTTCTGATTCTCACTCTTTGACTCAAAATATGAAATAAAGTCTGGCCATTGGTGGAGCAGATGGTTCAAACCTTTTCCTAAAGAAAGCCAGCATGTAGGACAATGTTTTTGTACTCTATGCTGGGCAACATTGCAGAACTCTTGAAACTATTTTAGGTCTTCTCTTCATTTGGAACTTTTCTCAAAGTAGTAGTAGATGTCAATGAGCAGTTCTTCAGGTGACATTGAGAGCTCCTTAGCAGCAGTTTTGGCACAAATGTTGACCAGGTGACTTGGACAGCCAACGCTGTAAATATGAGGGGCCTGTGCTTTCACTCAACAGACAACAGGTGCAGGAGTAGACCATTTGGCCCTTCGAGCCAGCACTGCCATTCAATGTGATCATGGCTGATCACCCACAGTCAGTACCCCGTTCCTGCCTTCTCCCCATATCCCTTGACTCCACTATCTTTAAGAGCTCTATCTCTTTCTTGAAAGCATCCAGAGAATTGGCCTCCAATGCCTTCTGAGACAGAGCATTCCACAGATCCACAGCTCTCTGGGTGAAAAAGTTTTCCTGAACTCCGTTCTAAATGGCCTACCCCTTATTCTTAAACTGTGGTCTCTGGTTCTGGACTCACCCAACACTGGGAACATGTTTCCTGCCTCTAGCATGTCCAATCCCTTAATAATCTTATATGTTTCAATCAGATCCCCTCTCATCCTTCTAAATTCCAGTCCAGTCACTCCAATCTTTCTCCAGTCGCTCCAATCTTTCAACATATGACAGTTCTGCCATCCCGGGAATTAACCTTGTGAACAGACGCTGCACTCCCTCAATAGCAAGAATGTCCTTCCTCAAATTTGGAGACCAAAACTGAACACAATACTTCAGGTGTGGTCTCACCAGGGCCCTGTAGAACTGCAGAAGGACCTCTTTGCTCCTATACTCAACTCCCCTTGTTATGAAGGTCAACATCCCATTAGCTTTCTTCACTCCCTGCTGTACCTGCATGCATACTTTCAGTGACTGATGTACAAGAACACCTAGATCTCGTTGTACTTCCCCTTTTCCTAACTTGACACCATTCAGATAGTAATCTGCCTTCCTGTTCTTACCACCAAAGTGAATAACCTCACATTTATCCACATTAAACTGCATCTGCCCACTCACCCAACCTATCCAAATCACCCTGAATTCTCCTAACATCCTCCTCATATTTCACACGGCCACCCAGCTTTGTGTCATCTGCAGATTTGCTAATGTTACTCTTAATCCCTTCATCTAAATCATTAATGTATATTGTAAATAGCTGTGGTCCCAGCACCGAGCCTTGCGGTACCCCACTAGTCACTGCCTGCCATTCTGAAAAGGACCCATTAATCCCCACTCTTTGTTTCTGTCTGCCAACCAATTTTCTATCCATGTTAGTACCCTACTCCCAATACCATGTGCTCTAATTTTGCCCACTAATCTATGTGGGACCTTATCAAAGGCTTTCTGAAAGTCCAGGTACACTACATCCACTGGCTCTCCCTTGTCCATTTTCAGAGTTACATCCTCAAAAAATTTCAGAAGATTAGTCAATCATGATTTCCCCTTCGTAAATCCATGCTGACTCGGACTGATCCTGTTACTGCTATCCAAATGTGCCACTATTTCATCTTTTATAATTGACTCCAGCATCTTCCCCACCACTGATGTCAGGCTAACTGGTCAATAATTCCCTGTTTTCTCTCTCTCTCCTTTAGTGGGATAACATTAGCTATTAACTCTTGATAAGACAGAGTTGTTTTTGCCAATCATCGCATTGTAGTTGTCACTGCTAAATCCTACACAATTAGACGATTCAAGGCCTTTGTCATGCATGGATGATGCAATGCAGTTGAATATGTTTTCAGCTTTGGCATCATTGCACACTGGCATGTCTACAAATCCAACTGTTTACCTTATCCTGTGTTTCATTATAATACCTGGCTAAAATGGCACATTCCTTCTCAGACATATTCGTCAACCAAAATACTGTATGGCCTTTTTTCTATCAGGATGAACTTGTACAGATCCTCTGAACATTCAGGTTCCAGTGCCATGTTCACAATAGCTGCTGTCTTGGTTGATGAGCAGGCATAGTTTTTTTGTTATTTCTGAATCAGGAAACATTTTCCTGAATAACTTGCCTGTGTGCTTACACACCTGGAATGGCAGGTTATGCTCAACAATGAAAGATGTAAAGTACACCTCAGCTCTAGTGACCTTCTCAGTCAGACTTTTGTTTTCTGCTGAAAAGAACTGTGAAATATTTGAGCAGCCTTCCCTGCACTTAGCCTCCCTAAAATGTTGTGGTCCCTAAGAGAAATAAAAGCATAAGGTGTATCCTTATTATATTGTCTTATGTAATACTTTGTTTAGTGATTTTGTCTAATCTGTAAACCAAGTTGGGTATAAGCAGAAAATGTGACATCAAAATATGTACTTTTATTATATTATCATGGAGTTGGTTTTTTATTCTATTACAGCTTTAAGTAAGTCTACAGGGAATTTGGCCTCATCATGTAGGACATCAATAGAGTAGTTCCTTAGCAGCTAGTCAGCTAGTTTAAATAACGTTAGCTATGCTAATGAACAAATGGCACCTGTTAAACACACCTCAACATGTCTTTTACAGTCATTTAACTGTAACAGTCATGAAAAGTCACTATTGTAAACAGTGCAGCAGGCAACACTGTCATTATTTTTGACCCCTATTAGGCAGGGCTACACTTTAGTGTAGTCTGGGGTGAAGTACGTTCTATATTTTCTTTTTTTGGAACATTCTGGCATGGTGGTGCAGGACACTAAACTGAACTGATGGACAATGAAAGAGAGACAGAGGTCAACTATAAAGCCCGCCCACAGAGAAAACTGATAGGTCTACTTAGCACAAAGAGAGACCAATCAGGATGCTCCCTCTCACTCTCCCTCTCCAAAAAAAAATCGATTTCTGGGATATTGTATATAATTTGCGGATATCAGGGAGCCACTATCGATATGCAGGAGACTCCTGGAACTTCCAGGAGAGGTGGGATGTCTGTATAAGGCCTGCTTCCTAGCTATGGAGATGCAATATGCAAAGGAGAATCTCAAGTAGCTTTGAGTCTGCTGAGTAGTCTACGTGACATTGAACTGTATTACAATGTCAGGTTCAGCAACAATTGCTGGCTAGCCAGCAGGCAGAAACAGCAAGTACACAGGTAAAATGGCAACGATGAGAATGCAGATGTCATCATTCTGAATGAGAACAGAGAGGTGTTCTGTTTCACCATATCTTTGCCCAAGTAAGCACATTAGCAACTCAAATAATCCGATGAAGGACAGATTGCGGGAATATTATTACATCTTTGGCCATGATATCTGGAACCAGAAAGGCTACAATTTGACAAGCTGAATGGTGAACTGCAGGACAAGATATTTAGTAGCTTTTTCCTGTGCTGTAATGGATACACAGTCCTTCCGAATGCATATTCATATTAAATGGAGCATTGTCAGTATACCTGAGGACCAATAAGTATCTCATGTGCATGTGTCTGACTGTTCGTCTATAGACTGCCTCCGTGGATTCCTTACCTCAATCCTCGGCATTGGAATCAGTGTGCTAATAATCTCTGAGAACTAAACTGAGTTACCTTTCCCACTAACATAATATACAGTGGCATGCAAATGTTTGGACACCCCTGGTCAAAATTTCTGTTACTGTGAATAGCTAAGCGAGTAAAAGATGACCTGATTTCCAAAAGGCATAAAGTTAAAGATGACACATTTCCTCAATATTTTAAGCAAGATTACTTTTTTATTTCCATCTTTTACAGTTTCAAAATAACAAAAAAGGTCAAGGACCAGAAGCAAAAGTTGGGTACCCTGCATGGCCAGTACTTAGTAACACCCCCTTTGGCAAGTATCACAGCTTGTAAACACTTTCTAAGCCAGCTAAGAGTCTTTCATTTCTTGCAGGGGAATTTTTGCCTATTCTTCCTTGCAAAAGGCTTCTAGTTCTGTGAAATTCTTGGTCCGTCTTGCATGCACTGCTCTTTTGAGGTCTATCCACAGATTTTCAATGATGTTTAGGTCGGGGGACTGTGAGGGCCATGGCAATACCTTCAGCGTGCGCCTCTTGAGGTAGTCCATTGTGGATTTTGAGGTGTGTTTAGGATCATTATCCTGTTGTACAAGCCATCCTCTTTTCATTTTCAGCTGCTTTACAAATGGTGTGATGTTTGCTTCCAGAATTTGCTGGTATTTAATTGAATTAAATCTTCCTTCTACCAGTGAAATGTTCCCCATGCCACTGGCTGCAACACAAGCCCAAAGCATGATCTATCCACCCCCATGCTTAACAGTTGGAGTGGTGTTCTTTTCATGGAATTCTGCACCCTTTTTTCTCCAAACATACCTTTGTTCATTGTGGCCAAAAAGTTTTATTTTAACTTCATCAGTCCACAGCACTTGGTTCCAAAATGCATCAGGCTTGTTTAGATGTTCCTTTGCAAACTTCTGACACTGAATTTTGTGGTGAGGACTCAGGAAAGGTTTCCTTCTGATGACTCTTCCATGAAGGTCATATTTGTGCAGGTGTCACTGCACAGTAGAACAATACATCACCACTCCAGAGTCTGCTAAATCTTCCTGAAGGTCTTTTGCAGTCAAACAGGGGTTTTGATTTGCCTTTCCAGCAACCCTACGAGCAGTTCTCTTGGAAAGTTTTCCTGGTCTTCCAGACCTCAACTTGACCTCTAGCATTTCTGTTAACTGCCATTTCTTAATTACATTACAAACTGAGGAAACGGCTACCTGAAAACACTTTGCTATCTGTTTATAGCCTTCTCCTGCTTTTTGGGCATCATTTATTTTAATTTTCAGAGCACTCGGCAGCTGCTTAGAGGAGCCCATGGCTGCTGATTCTTGGGACAAGGTTTGAGGAGTCAGGGTATTTATAAAGCTTTGAAATTTGCATCACCTGGCCTTTCCTAACGATGACTGTGAACAAGCCATAGCCCTAACAAGCTAATTAAGGTTTGAGACTGGTAAAAGTTATCTGAGAGCTCAAATCTGTAGGGGTGCCCAAACTTTTGCATGGTGCTCCTTTCCTTTTTTTTCCACTCTAAAATTGTACAAGTCAAAAATAATACACTAATCTTGCTTAAAATGTTTAAAAGAATGTTTCATCTTTGTTATGAATGTACCACAGCTCTGAGGGGCCGAAGGGTGCGGGACCAGCCCCCTCCTTCCGGAGAATTGCAAGATCGCCATTAATTCGGGTCTTGGACCCAGGAAATGAGAGACAATGCAACGGATTTGACCATTGTTCTTAGAGGCACCTGTGTGAATTGCAAGTCTATAGTACGTGCCAGCTATCAGGGACATGGACACCCTCGGGCAATGTGGGGTGGGGATTGTATCACCCTACCTTGATTGACATTTACAAATCTGCCAGCCATGATAAAACGGAGACTGCAGGAGGCGGTACTCCAGCGACGCACCAGACGGAGACACCATCGCTCATCGCTCCCGTAAGAACAGGAAGCTGCTCAGGAGCCACGTGTGATTTGGATCCCCTAGCTAGGGAATCGAGTGGCTAATAACCCCGAAAAGGATTCCGAACTGACAACGGGGAACTCACGTTCCCGATTCCACGATTTGAGTCCAACAGGCTGGCAAGTTTATTTTCTCTCTCCAACACGTGAAAACCCAGCGGTCCCTCAAACAGCTAAAAGCCTTCATGAACTGGCGAGACTTTTTATATTTCCATCGGACAATAGTTTTACCCCTAGACAAACGATAGAGCTACTTCGAATTGTTGATTATTACTATACCCGTGCTTTAGATTGAGTATTGACGACGTATATTATCTGAAAGTTTGTATTAACCTTACTTTTGTGCCCCTTTATAAATAAAAACATTTAAAAATGGTACCATCAGACTTCAGCGGACCTCTCTATCTTTGCTGGTAAGTGACCCAGTTATGGGGTTCATAACATCTTTAACTTTATGACTTTTGGAGATTAGATCATCTTCTACTCACTTAACTATTCACAGTTACAGAAATTTTGACCGGGGTGCCCAAACCTTTGCATGCCACTGTAAGATACAGGGACAGGAGCAGGTCGTCTAATCACTTCCACTGCCTCTTCCATATGTCAAAATCATGATGGATCTTCTATCGTGATCATTTTCTAGCACTATTTTCTCTGCATACTACTGTGGTAAAGGGTGGTTTTTGTGAGTTACTGTTGACTTCCTGTCCTGCTTAAATTAGTCTGGCCATTCTCTTCTGACCTCTCTCATTAACAAGGCACTTTCACCCACAGAACTGCCACTCACCGGATGTTTTTGGTTTTTTTGCACCATTTTCTGTTAACTCTAGAGACTGCTGCACTTGAAAATCCCTGGTGATCAGCAGTTTCCAAGGTTAATTGTTTTGTCATGCTATATAATGTGATCTTCACGTATATTAGCTGGTAGTATATTTATTCTCAGCTTTTTTAATATGGTTGTTTATTTAGCATGAACCCAAGTTATATAAGGATGTGGTGTGGTGTATAAACATTAAGTTGAAATTACCATAAGACCATAAGATATAGGGGCAGTACTAGGCCACTTGGCCCATTGAGTCTGCTCCAATATTTCATCATGGCTAATCTATTATTCCTCTCAGCCCCAAACTCCTGCCTTCTCCCTATATCCCATCATGCCTTGACCAATCAAGAAACTATCAACCTCTAGCTTAAATATTCATAAAAACTTAGCCTCCACAGCTGTCTGTGGCAACAAATCCCACAGATTCACTACTCTCTAGCTAAAGAAATTCTTCCTCATCTCCATCGTCAAGGACGCCCCTCTATTCTGAGGCTGTGTCCTTTGGTCTTAGATTCTCCCACAAGAGTAAACATCCTCTCCACATCCACTCTATCAATACTAGTGAATACGGGCCCAAAGCCATCAAATGCACTTCACATGACAAGCTGTTTAATCCTAGAATCATTTTCGTGAACCTCCTTTGAACCCTCTCCAGCATCAACACATCCTTTCTAAGAGACCCAAAACTGCTCACATTATTCCAAGTGAGGCCTCACCAGTGCTTTATGAAGTCTCAACATTACATCCTTGCTTTTATATTCTAGTCCTCTTGAAATGAATGCTAACATCACATTTGCCTTTCTCACCACAGACTCAACTTGCAAATTAACCTAATGGTTGGGGGTGGGGAGGGGTCAAAGAAATTGTTAGATTGTTAAGTAGACAGGAGGGATCACTGGCAATGCTAATGGCCCTGTGTATACAGCGCTCTTGATGGGTGGAAGAGAGACCCAATAATCCTTTCAGCATCCCTTGCAATCCTTTGTAGGTAGGGACTTATGGTCAGATGCCTTGCAATTTTGGTATCAAACAGTGATGTAATTGATCAGGGCAGTCTTGATGGTCCTGTAAAAATTGATTAAAATGGAGGCAGGGCCTTACTCACCTCAACCTCCTCAGGAAGTGCTGTGCTTTCTTGACCAAAGAGGTGGTGTTGAGGGACCAGATGAGATCATCCATTATGTACACTCCCAGAAACTTGGTGCGAACTCTCCCCTTGGAGGAGCTGTGTATGTGCAGTGAGGAGTCGTCAGTCTGCACCTTCCTAAGGTCTACAATAATCTCTTTGGGTTTTATTCACAGTAAGACTCAAGTTGTTGAGCTCGCGTCATTCTATCAGCTGCTCTACCTCCTCTTTGTACACCGTCTCGTCATCATTGCTGATGAGATCAACCAGTGTTGATTCAGTTGTGAACTTGATGACTCGGTCCAAACTGGAACCAGAAATGCAGTCAAGTGTCAGCAGTGGGCTGAACTCGCAGCTCTGGGGAGCACCAGTGCTCAGCATGATGGAGCTACACCTGTCTGTCAACACAGACCAAATGTGATCTTTATATCAAGAAGTCCAAGATCTATTAACAGAGGGAGGTGCTGAAACCAAACAAGGACAGTTTACTCGCCATCTTCTGAGGGATGGAAGTATTAAATTCTGAGCTCAAGTCATTAAATAGCCTCTAGAAAAAGAAGCACCATTTTCCAGGTGGGACAAGACAGTGTGGAATGCAGAGGCTATGGCTTCATCAGTGGACTGAATCAAGAAACAAGCAAACTTGAAAGGTCCAAAGTAGTAGGAAGATGGGATTTAATGCGATCCTTAACCAGCTGCTCAAAGCACATCATGAATGTTACGGTCAGGGTCACTTAATGGTATTCATTGCTCTCTTGTCCCAAATGATGGTGGCTGCATTGAAGCTTGAGGGGATTGTGGACTCTTCCAGATAGATATTGAAGATATCTGCAGAACAGTATTCTCAGCACCCAACCAGGTACATCCAAAGCCCCGCAGCTTTACGTGGGTTGACCCTGGCTAGGGACTTCTTCACATCAGCTGCAGCCAGACAGAATGCCTGCTCCACCGAGCGTGGATGACATTCAACCTATCAGGAACAGAAGGGTCACTGTGGTTGATGCACAGGGTGGACTTGTAGTCCATTATGGTCTGAATGCCCTGCCACATGCACCTCATTTTTCTGGTGTCATGGAAGTGGCTGTATATTCTCTGTCAACAATCCTGTTTTGCCTTCCTGATAGCATAGGAAAATGCAGCTCTTTCTGACTTGGGAGCTGTCTTATAGCCCAATCGCAAAGCAGCATCCCAATCTCTCAGCTGTGCCTGGACCTCTGCCGTCAGCCATGGCTTCTGATTTGCCCTCACATAGATGTGTTTAATAACCATGACATCCTCAATGCAGTTCTCAATGTAGCTGGGCACTGACCTCACATATTCATTGATTGGTCATAGGCAGCCGCCTCCCTGAACATCTTCCACTCCGTATTTTCAAACACCTGGCCTGAAACAGCTCAGATTCCTCAAAAACCTCAAACATCCGCTCCTCGTGACCAGGTGTTTTATCTCCCTTTGACACATTTAATCAGTGGTTTGACCTGTTTAATCAGTGGTCAGTTTGCTGGAATTAGCATAGTAGATAAATGGCCAGAGAACCTGACATGGGATGGGGAGCAGCTTTGTATGAAGCAGGGTTATTGGTCTAAGCCAGGTCTAATGCATCCTTACATCTAATAGCAAAGTCAGAATACTTAAGAATTTAGGCAGAACTGTTTTTTTCAGTTAGCATGGCTGAAGTCACCAACAACAGAGAAACCATCAAGGTGTGAGTTTGCAAGTCACTGATGGTGCATAGACATCACATGGCGCTTCCCGAGCATTAGCACAGGGGGTGATGTATTCAGCCACACTCACAATAGCAGTGAACTCTCTCAGTAAAAGGGCCTGCACTTCACCATTAAGAACTCTCCCATAGATGTACAGTGGGTTATCACTACAGAAATGTCCAAACACCAGTTTTTATTAAAAAAAAACATACATCTTGCCAGCGATCACAGGAATTCTGTCGGTCCGAAAAGAGATGAAACCCTCAACTGGATTCCCGCTTCAGGGATGGTACCCTAGAGCCATGTTTTCGTCAGAATGTACAGTGCCTATAATGTATTCACCCCCCTTGGAAGTTTTCATGTGTTATTGTTTGACAACATTGAATCACAGTGGATTTAATTTTGCTTTTTTGACACAATTAACAGAAAAGACTCTTTCGTGTCAAAATGAAAACAAATTTCCACAAATTGGTCTAAATTTATTTCAATTATTAAACTCAGAATAATTGATTGCATAATTACTTACACCCTTCAAGACAGTATTTGGTAATTGCACCTTTGGCAGCAAAGGTGGAGCAGAGTAATGATGGCACTAAACAGCAACTCCTTTGCTTGCATCTTCAGAAACAGCTCTATTTCAATCTTTAATATTTTTATTTTTCCCTTTCAGAGTTCTTTTGAAGACCCTGACCTGGAGTTACAAGCTGACTTCAGTTCTTTGCAAAAATGGGATCCGCTCTCAGGGTTTCATAACTGGCCGTTGTTGTTCGGCACACTAAGGGCTCAGCCTTGGATTTGGAAGCCTAGGGTCTCGGGGCCTGGAGATGGGCAGGTCAAGGGTCAGCGTCACAGCAGGAGAGTCGGAATATCTACGGCTACATGCCCAGAGACCCAAGATCTTCGAGATCTTTGGGCACAGAGCTCGAAAAAAGTGACATAACATACTTTTAATATCGTAAACCGGCGAGTTGTTGGTTATGTCTGCCCGTTCACTGGGAAAACGGAGACACCTCCTTCTTCCTCATTAGGGTGAGAGAGTGAGAGAGAGAGAGAGACAGAGCCAGACTGTGGTATGTCATATACCAGGTGAAACACAAAGTCTTTGGAATACTGCAAGTCTGTGCCTTTGCTATTGCTTTACTCTCACTTGAGTGCTCAGTGGTGGGTGCCGATGCTTTTTTTGCCGGTAGGGGGAGAGGGGCGATTGTTACTTGTTGCTGCTTACACGTGGGAGGGAGAGGAGCTGGGGGGTGGTCTTTGGGGCTCTAACATTTAACAGTCATTTATTCTTTGGGGCACTCCACTGATCTTAAATTAGACCTTTGAATTACAGCCTTGAGTTTGTGGGGATAGGTCTTTATCAACTTTGCACATCTGGACACTGCAATTTTTCTCCATTCTTTACAAACTGCTCAAGCTCTTTCAGACTGCATGGGGATCGTGAGTGAACATACCTTTTCAAGTCCAGCTACAAATTCTCAATTGGATTGAGGTCTCGACTCTGATTTGGCCACTCCAGGATATTGTTGTTATTACACCTTTCCCATGTAGCTTTGGCTTTATGCTTGAGGTCATTGTCTTGCTGGAAAACAAATGTTCTTTCAAGTCGCAGTTCTCTTGCAGACTGCATCAGGTTTTCCTCCAGGATTCCCCTGTATTTTGCTGTATTCATTTAACCTTCTACCTTCATAAGCCTTCCAGGACCTGCTGCAGTGAAGCATCCCCACAGCATGATGCAGCCACTGCCATGTTTCACAGTAGGGACAGTGTGTTTTTGATGATGTGCAGTGTTTGGCTTATGACAAACACACAGTTTAGTCTGATGGCCAAAATGCTCAATTTTTGTTTCATCAGACCAGAGAACCTTCTGCCAGCTGACTTCAGAGTCTCCCACATGCCTTCTGGCAAATTCTAGCCAAGATTTCATGTGAGTTTCCGTTCCCCCCCCCCCCCCCCACCCAAACAGTGGTTTTTTGCCATTCTCCCATAAAGCTGCAACTGGTGAAACACCCGGGCAACAGTTGTTGTATGCACAGTCTCCCGCATCTCAGCCAGTGAAGCTTGCAATTCCTCCAGAGTTGTCATAGGTCTCTTGGTGGTCTCCCTCACTAGGCCCCTTCTTGCATGGTAACTTAGTTTTTTTTTTAGGACAGCCTGCTCTAGGCAGATTTACAGATGTGCCATATTCTTTCCATTCTTGATGCTTGACTTAACAAGTATTTGCTGTATTAACTGTATTTCCACCTTTAATATCTTTATTTTTCCCTTTCAGGGTTCTTTTGAAGACCCTGACCTGGAGTTACACACAGGCTTTGATTCTTTGCAGGGATGGGACCCATTCTCGGGGTTCCATGACTGGCCGTTATTCAGCATGCCAAGGGTTTGGCTTAAGAGTCTCGATCATGTTTGGAAGCCTAAGATCTCAGGGCTCTGGAGATGGGCATCGAGGGTCGGTGTCACGGCAAGAGACTCGTGTGTCATCGGGGAGGCCGAAAAATCTTTCACCGTGGGCCCGAAGACCCGAGGTCTTTGAGATCTTCGGACACAGAGCTAAAAAAAAGCAACAAAACGGACTTTTAACATCGTAAACCAGCAGGTTGTTGTTATGTCTCCCGTTCAGTGTAAAACTGGGGACACCTCCTTCTCCCTTGCCAGGAAGAGAGAGAACCTGTGGTTTGTAAAATGTCAGATGAAATGTGAAGCCTTTGGGGTAACTTTGGTCTATGTCTTTGCTATTGCTTAGTACACACCTGGGCTTGGTGACAGTGCACTTTTTATTGCTGGTGGGGGAAGGGGGATCGTTGCTTGCTGCCATTTACGCGCGGGAGTGGGGAACTGGAGAGGTTCTTAGGGTTCTCATGTTTAACTGTTGTTTATTCTTTGGGGCGCTTCTCTGTTTTTGTGGATGTTTGTGAAGAAAAAGCATTTCAGGATGTATGTTGTATACATTTCTCTGACATTAAATTTGACCTTTGAAGGGATTCCGTAGAGTTGCTTGGAGTATTCTTTTGTCTTCATGGTGTAGTTTTTGCCAGGATACTGATTCAACAGCAGTTGGACCTTCCGTATACAGGTGTATTTTTACTAAAACCAATTGAATCACCTTGACTGCACACTGGTCTCCAAAAACAGACCTCCATTTAACTAATCATGTGACTTCTAAAACCAATTGGCTGCACCAATGTTGATTTGTTGTGTCATATTAAAGGGGCTGAATACTTATGCAATCAATTATTTCATGTTTTATATTTATAATTCATTTAGATTGCTTTGTAGAGATCTGTTTTTACTTTGACACAAGAGTCTTCTTCTGTTGAGCACTGTCAAAAAAGCCTAATTAAATCCACTGTGAATCAATGTTGTAAAACAATAAAACATGAAAAATTTCAAGGAAGAGTGAATATTTTTTATTGGCACTGTACCTGTCCACCTCATGTTGATTCAGTCTCCAATGCAAGTAATCTAGTTTATTTTCTAGCAATCGATCATTTGAAACCAGAATCAGCGTGAGAGCTGGCCTGAAGAGTTTCACCTTTAGTCTCGCATGAATACTAGCGCGCTTTTCTTGTTTTTGCTTCCTTGAGCACCACTCCCGATAGTGCCCCCCTGAGTGACTAGGAGTCAACAACACAGTCCACAATAAGCCCATGCTGTGGAGCTCATCT
Source organism: Hemitrygon akajei (assembly GCF_048418815.1). Classification (NCBI taxonomy): domain Eukaryota; kingdom Metazoa; phylum Chordata; class Chondrichthyes; order Myliobatiformes; family Dasyatidae; genus Hemitrygon; species Hemitrygon akajei. Next base: position 95,051,583 of record NC_133131.1, read on the forward strand.
ACTGTCCAACAACTCACTGGTGAAGTAGACTTCAAAGTAACTTCATTATCGAAGTATATATATGTCACCATATACAACCCTGAGATTTATTTTCTCAGGTGCATACTCATAAAGGAATAACAACCATAATAGAATCAATGAAAGACCACAGCAACTTGGGTGGTCAGTGTGCAAAAAAGAATGAACTGCAAATACAAAAAAAATAATAATTTGGAAGTTTGGCTGATCATCAAGATTAGCAAAATGTGTGCAGATATTTCAGCTCCAATTGAGAAGCCATGATCAGTGCACATTTGTGTGTGCTATCTCCACAAAATGCTGGAGATTGTACCTGGACCCTCTCGTATCTTACTTGTTTGCCAAACTTGAATGCCCCTCATCTGGCCTTCAACAGATTGCGGATCTGATGATTCATCCAGGGGTTCCCCTTTCAGAAGACTCTGAATGATTTTGTGGGGACACACTCATCTACAACTGTTTTACTAAGTCCGTTGACAACCATGGTGTATTCATTCAGATCCACAGAACATGGCCCAGTCCAACAACTCAAAGTAATCCTGTAGCTGCTCCTTTGCCTCCCATGACCACCTCTTTGTTGCAGTACTTGATGCTCTTAATATCCAGCAGTGTCGTGTGATCATAAGAAAGAAATAAAAGATGAACAATTACACCATTAGTTGGAGCCAGAGTAGCCGCTGTGACTAAATGTGCTGCCATCTTGTGCATATAACATTGTGAATATTGTATCCAAATCTTTGAAATCTCAATTCTGCAGCCATCTTAGTAGTGCTTTCTTAATCCAGACTTGAACAATTTCTCTTTTCTTCTGTGAACACCCCAAGTGCAGAATCAGAAAATCAGGGTTCCCTCTTGCATGCCTGGTGTGGCATGGCTTGCTAACTTACTTTTTGAAGATGTACAGTAGCTTCTAATATGGGTGAAGCCAATCGAGAACTGCAGTAATGACTGCAGCCATCTTCAGTTACCTTCAACTGGTACCTGCCTTGTCCAAAATTATACGTTGTGCAATAAACAACATGATCAGTATTGGCTTTAGGCTCCATACATTCATGTGATGTGCAAATGAATTTCCTGTACAAGATCCAGCAGCAAAAAATGAATACAGAATTTATGTACATCGTGATTTCCATCTCATTTTCAATCATGGTCATTCTTCTCCCATCCTCAGCCCACCAATCACCTACTGGCCCATCTCACTACTCCCCCTCTCCTCTTTATACCAGCCAATTTCCCTTTCCACTCTCAGTCCCGAAGCAGGGTTTGAGTCTAAAATGTTCACACTTCCATCCCTACCTCCACAGATGTTGCTCAACCTGACAAGTTCCTCCAGCAGATTGTTTGTTGATCTAGATTCCAGCATTTGCAATATTCCGTGTCACTACACAAAGCCCAGCGTCAAGCAGGTATGAGTTTTTTTTCCACTGAACCAAAACATTTTGGGAGGGTTCTCAAGATACCTAGGATATCATGTGTATATCATGTCATCTTGTGCAAAGTTATCCTCAGAGTGCTTTGCAACAGGGTACATATCTAACTTAATTTTTGACTAAGCAGAGTTTTAGCACCCCAAAGTTTGGGCATCCACTAAGAGATATGGGGTATCAGTTTTATCAAAATTTTGCAGCTATATATCAAATGCATCCTTCATCAGTCTGGGAAATCAACAGAAACATATTAAATGGCAAGTATGGCAGTTTAGTAACCTTATTATAAAGATAGGACCCAGAGTCAGTAGAATACTGAACATCAAAAGTAAAGGTGAGTTAAATGCTCCCAAAACCAGAGAATCAGAACAAAACTCAAAACAAAGTTCTGCCACAAAATTAAAAAAAATTAAGTGGTAAGGTGTAGGTTCCATAAATATAACCACTATCAACCATGAGTGAGCTGGCATATGAGAAAATTCAGTATTTTCAAGTAATTTCAATCAAAGCACCCAAACAGATCATCTCATCTTTGCAAAGTCTCAATTTCTGCAGGTATCGATCTCCAACAGACTTGATTTACATAAGCAACAATTTAAGAGACTTAGCAATGCACAGAATTTTAAAAAACCATATTTTCTAGTCTATAAACACTTTAGTAATTCTACATGATGCTGTTTACTCGCAGTTAATAACAGCCAAGCAGGACAGACATGTAAACAGTGTCAATACTAAAGATTGAGAGGGGTCACATGATGTCGTGCTACTGATCGGGCGCTTCCCTGAATAACTCCTACAAAAAGTTCTTTACAACCTGTTTATAAAGCTCTCATGTAACTTTAACAAAAGCAATGGTTTAAAGGAAAAATCGTGGAAATCCTACTGGCGCTAGTGCTGCTGGCCTTGCACTCCCGGGGGCGTCTGGAGTTGAGAGACGCGGGAGCCATGATGAGGCCTGCTCGTCGGACGGTTTCTCTGAGCCTGCGGAAGGCCTGAAGACTGCGGCTGCACGACGCGGTGATGGCTCAGGCAGTGACTTCGCGGCCGCAATTCATGAGTTGGCCGATGCAGTCCAGACTTTAACCGGTAAGATGGACAAATTCAAGATACATTTAGACCTCATCATTCAAGAATCTAAGGAAATGAAGCAGACTTTGGAATCTTTAAATTTGTGAACCCAGGATTTAGAAAATAATACGAAGGATGTTGTAAATAGATTACAAAACCTAGAAAAAGAAAAAGGTTCCTAGAAGATTGAGAAAGTAAAAATAATGGATAAACTGGACTCCCTTGAAAACTATAGCAGAAGAAATAACATCAAAATAGTGGGTTTAAAAGAGGGACTGGAAGGAAGAGATGCAGTAACTTTCTTTCAAGAATGGATCCTCAAAGTTCTGGGGAAAAAGCATGTTGACAAAGAATTAATTATAGAAAGAGCACACAGGACTTTACTCCCCCAACCACTTCCAGAGCAAAGGCTGCGTTCTATACTTATATGCTTTATGAAGTATCAAGATAAACAAAAAGTATTACAAGCTACAGCAATAGAGGCCAGAGAGAGAAACGGCCTATTGGAGTTTGAAGGGGGAAAGGTATCCTTCTTTCCAGATATTAGTGTGGCCTTGTTAAGAAAAAGGAAAGACTTTGACTTAACAAGGAGGTTATTAAAGAATAAAGGTCTTCAATATTCTTTATTATATCCAGCAAAGCTGAGAATTACTCCGTCAAATGGAGGGGGAAATTTTTTACTAACCCCCAGGAGGCGATAAACTTTATTCAAAAAATATGAGACATTTCCTGAATATCTTCTGGAACAAGAGGCCTAGAAAGATGCATCTTGGACAAAATATATGAAGATTATTTGATTTTCTTTATTAATATAGATTAATTTTAACAACATTATAATCTTGAACTTTGAATCAATATGATTATGGATGAAAACTATTATGATTTAAAATATTGAACTTAAAATCCATACGATTATGGATGGGAATCACTATGAATATTAATTTCCTATTAAATCTATTTAGTCTTTTATTTTGGATCTTTTTGAATTATACTACTTAGGAACTATATAGTTCATCTAATTTTGTTATAACTAGTACAAATCACTTTGATTATATAGATATCTTTTTTTTGGATATGTTTAATTTTTTGTATGCAGGATATGTATTAAGTTATAATATTTAGGTTTATATTTAGTAAATTTCTTTGAATTCTCTTCTTTATTTGGATATACTGCTATATTAATGATATTTACTTTCAATATTATAGATTATGTCAGATATTTAGTAATAACGGGTGTGGAATATAATTTATTTTTTACAGATGTTTAATTAAGGAGTTATTGGGGGATTGGGTAGTACTTTTTTTTCTCTTTTTAAAAAAAAAGATTAATTATGTTACATGTTAAAGAATGTCCATCTTTAGTGCAATGTTCATCGGACCCCATAGTAAGAGGGGTTAAGGTGCCGTGGACTTGGAGCGCCAGTTGGGAGGGTTTTTCTCCTTTTTTAAAAAACTTTTTTTGATATCTTTTTTTCTTTTATTTTCTTTCCTTTTTGGTTTCCTTACAGTGACAGAACATAACAAATTAAAGAGAGGATGGGTTGGTCAAGTAATAGCGTCCTACTTTAATTCTAAAGCCAGAGGAGTGGCAGTATTGATAGGGAAGAATTTGCCAGTGCAGCCCCGACTAGGAGTTGAGGATGCCATCTTCTACCTGCTGAACCGTGTCTACGCCCACCTGGACAAGCCGACGAGCACTGTGAGGGTCATGTTTTTTGACTTCTTCAGTGCATTCAACACCATCTGCCCTGCTCTCCCGGGTGAGAAGCTGACAGTGATGCAGGTGGATGCTTCCCTGGTGTCATGGATTACTGATTACCTGACTGGCAGACCACAGTAGTGCACTTGCAACACTGTATGTCAGACAGAGTGGTCAGCAGCACTGGGGCTCCACAGGGGACTGTCCTGTCTCCCTTTCACTTCACCATCTACACTTCGGACTTCAACTACTGCACAGAGTCTTGCCATCTTCAGAAGTTTTCTGATGACTCTGCCATAGTTGGATGCATCAGCAAGGGAGATGAGGCAGAGTACAGGGCTACGGTGGGAAACTTTGTCACATGGTGAGAGCAGAATCATCTGCAGCTTAATGTGAAAAAGACTAAGGAGCTGGTGGTGGACCTGAGGAGGACTAAGGCACTGGTGACTCCTGTTTCCATCCAAGGGGTCAGTGTGGACATGGTGGAGGATTACAAATACCTGGGGATACGAATTGACAATAAACTGGACTGGTCAAAGAACACGGAGGCTGTCTACAAGAAGGGTCAGAGCCGTCTCTACTTCCTGAGGAGACTGAGGTCCTTTAACATCTGCCGGACGATGCTAAAGATGTTCTACGAGTCTGTGGTGGCCAGTGCTATCATGTTTGCTGTTGTGTGCTGGGGAAGCAGGCTGAGGGTGGCAGACACCAACAGAATCAACAAACTCATTCATAAGGCCAGTGATGTTGTGGGGGTGAAACTGGACTCTCTGACGTTGCTGTCTGAAAAGAGGATGCATGCCATCTTGGACAATGTCTGCCATCCACTCCATAATGTACTGGTTAGGCACATTAGTACGTTCAGCCAGAGACTCATTCCACCGAGATGCAACACTGAGCGTCATAGGAAGTTATTCCTGCCTGTGGCCATCAAACTTTACAACTCCTCCCTTGGAGTGTCAGACACCCTGAGCCAATAGGCTGGTCCTGGACTTATTTCCACGTGGAATAATTTACCTATTATTATTTAATTATTTATGGTTTTATATTGCTATATTTCTACACTATTCTTGGTTGGTGTGACTGTAACGACTGTAACAAAACCCAATTTCCCTCGGGATCAATAAAGTATGTTGTCTGTCTGTCAGTGAAGGTGAAGGCTACTATCATGGACCCGGCCAGAAGATTTGTTATGGTCAACTGTCAAATATATTCAGAATCCTGGACACTTTTGAATGTATATGCCCCCAATTATGATGACGAGAAATTTATTCAAAATATTTTTCTGAAAGTTGTTCAAGGATATGAAAATAACTTAATTGGAGGGGTTTCAATTTTTGTCTGGATCCAATTTTAGATAGATCAGTTAAAAAAGTCGTGAAGGTCAGGGCAGCAAAAACCACCCTGTCCTTCATGAAAGACTTGAATATAATAGATGCTTGGAGATGGCAGCATCCAAGGGAAAGAGATTACTCTTTCTATTCAAAACAATAGGATTCCTACTCTAGAATCTTTAATATCAGCTAAAACAGAAAGTAGGATCATTCAAACAGAATATGCCGCCAGACTACTCTCGAATCATTCACCTTTAATTTTATTACTTGAAATGCCTGATAAACAAAAAGCATTATACAGATGGTGTTTTAATCCTTTGCTGTTGAAAAGACCAGAGTTTTGCAGTTTTATTAGAGCTCAAATAGAACTGTTCTGTGAGATGAACTCACCCTCTACTGCCAATATTTTTTTTTTTATTATGGGACACATTAAAAGCTTATTTAAGGGGACAGATAATTGGATATGTTAAGGGTATAAAAATATACAACAGGATTAAATGAATTGGAGAAAGAAATAACACAATTAGAAAAAAATTGGCAGAATTCAACAACAGAGGAAAATTATAAAAAATTAGAATATAACACAAAACAAACCTACAGAATAGAAAAAATGATACTAAAATCAAAACAACAATATTATGAATTAGGAGAGAGAACCCATAAAGTATTATCTCGGCAATTGAGGGTGGAAGAAACCTCCAGAATAATAAATGCGATTCGAACAGGGGAAGGCAAGATTTCATATAAGCCAAAAGAAATAAATGAAACTTTTAAGCCGTTCTATCCGGAACTATATATCAGAATCAGTGGGTGACTCATTGAAAATTGATGATTTCTTGTCTAGTTTACAACTTCCCAAATTGAGTCAACAAGATCAGGAAGAATTGAATGCCCCTTTTTCTAGAGATAAAATTGAAAAGGCCCTGGGCTTACTACAGGCTAATAAATCGCCGGTGGATGATGGTTTCCCCCCCTGAATTTTATAGAGAATTTAAGGATCAATTAATGCCCCTTTTTATGAGGGTTCTGACTCAGGCTGAGGAGACCCATACTCTACCAGAATCCTTTTCATCAGCAATTATAATGTTAATTCTTAAGAAGGATAAGGATCCGCTAAAATCAGCATCTTATAGGCCTATTTCACTTTTAAATGTGGACTATAAAATTATAGCAAAGGCATTGGCTAATAGATTAGCTCAATATCTGCCAAAATTGATTAAATCTGATCAAACAGGATTTATTAAAAATAGATAATCTGATAATATTGACAGACTATTGACTATATTACATTTAGCTAAGACGAAGGTGGACCCGACTGTAGCAGCGGCTTTAGATGCTGAAAAGGCCTTTGATAGGCTTGAATGGGATTTTTTATTTAAAACAATGGAAAAATTTGGTCTAGGCCAAATATTCATAAATTAGATAAGAGCACTTTACCACCAGTCTAAGGCCAAAATAATTACGAATGGGCAGATTTCACCAGTTTCTCTCTACATAGATCTAGTAGACAAGGTTGCCCACTATCTCCAGCTCTATTTGTTCTGGCAATAGTGCCATTGGCTGAGGCTGTTAGACAGGATCCAGACATAAAGGGGTTTAAAGTGGCCCAGGAAGAATATAAAATTAATTTATTTGCTGATGACATTTAGTATATTTGGCTGACCCAGCCGGCTATTTGGTAAGACTTAGGACCTTGCTGGACAATTATGGTATAGTCTTGGGATATAAAATAAATTTGAACAGAAGTGAAATTTTACCTTTAGGTAAAGGAAACTATGCCCAATATGGCACTCAGTTTAGATGATGGGCAGGATAAACTGTATAAAAATGAAGATAATGCCAAGACTTCAGTATTTTTTTCAGTCTTTACCTATCCTATTATCTAATAATTTTTTTAAGATTCTCAATGGACATGTTCAATTATTTTTATGGTCGGGTAAAGTATCTAGAATCTCCATGGAAAAATTGACCTGGGACTATAAATTGGAAGGGTTAAAATTACCAGATTTTAAAAAATATTATTTAGCTGCACAAGCATGTTTTATTGCTTCTTTTTTTGATGAGACAACTATTCCTTCTTGGGTTACAATTGGCTTACATATGTTGGGAGAAGAGATGCCAGAAGAATTTATATATAAATGTGACTCCAAATTAATTAAAAACAAAAAATCCTCTACTGAGACATGTAATTTATATCTGGGAAAAAATTAAACAATTTATGGGAAAAAAAAGGAATATCCTCAAAGACGCCATTATCTCAGAATAGATTAATACCCATGACTCTGGGTAATAAATTTCTAGTCACCTGGTATCAACACGGTATCAGGTGCGTTGAAGATTGTTATAATCAACAGAGGCAATTTATGTCTTTTGAGGGACTTAAAAATAAATATAATTTATCTAATAATACATTCTTCTGCTATCTCCAATTATGATCTTTTTTGAGGGCCTGTTTGGGTCCATCACTGGCCCTACCAAGGTGCTCAGACATGGAGATTCTAATTCGAAAGGGGAATACAACTAAATTTATCTCTAATATGTATTCTTTATTCTGGGACCAATGCCCAAAATTAGGTATATACAGATCGAGGGAAAAATGGGAGTCGGATTTAGGCATTGTAATTGATTATCAATGCTGGTTTGGATAGTGTTACCACCCTTATCAACTCCAGATACAGAATCATACATTTTAATTTTTTTACATCAGTTATATCTCACAGCTGAAAAAATACATAAAAATAAACCAGAAATTTCTGACAAGTGTTTTGGGTGTGGCATAGATGTTGGTACCTTTGAGCATTCCACCTGGCTATGTACGAAACTGAGATATTTTTGGATAGATTTGGGGGAGGTACTGGGAAAGATTCTGGGGATGGATTTCCCTCTAGACCCAGAATTGTTCCTTCTGGGGAATTTAGCAGTTTTGAAAGCTAGCTTCCCCAGGAATAAATCCAAATTTATTAAAATTGAGTTGTCAGTAGCCAGGAAATGCATAGCAGTAACATGGAATTCCAATTCCCTTGTACATATTGATCTTGAAATAAAGAAACGTTATCTCTGATAGGTCGGATTAACACTATTAAGATGGTTATTTTACCCAAGTTTTTATATATTTTTCAAGCGGTACCAATTTTTATTCCGAAATCTTTTTTCACTAATGTTGATTCAAAAATTTCCTCATATATTTGGCAGAATAAAAATCCCAGGTTAGGTAAAATATACTTACAGAAGGCAAAGAAGGAAGGTGGATTAGCATTGCCTAATTTTAGATTTTATTACTGGGCAGTTAATATCAGATATTTGATATGTTGGTTGAAAGATTGGGATGGATCTTTTAGCCCTCATTGGGTGAGCCTGGAAATTAAATCGGTACCAGGTTTTGCACTGGGTTCTATTTTGGGGATTTCTCTCCCTTTTGCTCTTTCTAAATTGCCGAAACGAATTGACAACCCGATAGTTAAACATACTTTACGTATATGGTTTCAATTTCGGAAATTTTTTGGGTTGACTCAGTTTGTTTTATTGTATCCAATTGTATTGTATTGTATTGTATTGTATCCAATTGTTTTTTCCACCCTTCAATTATAGACCAAGCTTATTTGACTTGGAAGACTAAAGGATTACTACGATTTTCTGATTTATTTTTGGATAATTGTTTTATGTCTTTTGAGCAATTATCTAATAAATATAATTTGCCTAGATTTCATTTTTTTTAGATATTTACAGATTAGAAATTTTTTAAATACTGTACTTCCTACTTTTCCAAACTTTGTGTCTTCAGGCATTTTGGAGAATTTGTTTGAATTAAACCCCATTTCAGAAAGGGCTTATATCAAAACTTTATAATATAATTATGAAGATACGTTCAGAGCCCCTTTATAAGACAAAAAATGATTGGGAAAGAGAGCTTAACCTTATTATTCCTATTGAGAATTGGGATAAAATTCTTCAATTAGTTAATACATCATCTATATGTGCCAAACATTCATTAATACAGTTTAAGATTGTACACAGAGCTCATATGTCCAAGGATAAATTGGCTCATTTTTATTCCTTTATAAATCCTATTTGTGATAGATGTCAATCTGAAATAGCGTCTTTAACTCATATGTTCTGGTTGTGTCTGCTTTTGAAAAAATATTGGAAAGATATTTTTGATATTATCTCTGCGGTATTGGACATTGATTTACAACCCCATCCTATTACCGCAATTTTTGGTTTACCAATGATGGAGTCACTTCATTTATCTTCTTCCGCTTGTCGAATGATTGCATTTCTTACACTAATGGCTAGAAGATCTATTTTGTTGAATAGGAAGGAAATTAATCCTCCTACTGTATTTCATTGGTTTTCTCAAACTATGTTAGGTTTAAATTTAGAAAAAATTAGAAGTGGTGTATTTGACACTTCTACTAAATTTGAAAAGATATGGAGACCATTTATTCAATATTTTCATATGATGTAATAGGACCCTGTTCCAGGCCTATTTGATTTTCCAGTTTTGATTTCATATATGTCAAGAGGATCGGAGTTGACGACACTGATGATTTTGTATTTTTGTGAGATATTATAAACAGCCCTTTTTTTTCTTTTTTTCTCTTTTTTGTTTTTTCTTCTATTAGTTATTAGATTTTTAGATTAGTCTTTTTTCCTTTTTCTTATTTCTTTTTATTTTATATTATGATACACCTAGGTTTGCCTTGTCTATTTGTATATTGTATCATTTACAATGTGGGAATACTCATTTATACTGTAATCATTGTTCTTGTAATCTTTTATAGTTAGTTGAAATATGTACGTTTGTAATCCCATTATCTATGTACCAATTTTATTTTGTTGTTATTAATAATGATAATAAAAAGATGGAAAAAGAAAGAAAGAAACGCAAAGTTGTATACCCCTTGAGAAGATTACTTTTACCCTTAGGAATGGATACGTTATGTTCATTGAGATTTGGCAACCATATTTCGATTACTTAAATGCCCGGATTGTTTAACTTATTTATTTTAATTCTTTTAAATTAATATATCCCTTATTATAAGCTAGTTTCTTAAATTTGTATTTTAAACTGACTCTGAGAGCTGGATGCCTACTTTTTTTTTCTTTCTTCTTCTCTCCTTTCTTTCCTCTGTCTCCTGTGTTTTGGGATAGGTGTTCTTTTTTTTCTCTTGGACTTCTTAATGTATTTGAATTAATTTTTTTTCAATATGTATTAATTGAGTCCTTATATTTCTTCTTTAAAAAAATTAAATAAAATATGTAAAAAAGAAATACTAAAGACTGAAACCCAGGAGTTGAGGCCCAAGTCCCAGGTCTACAGTTTCACTGGGGAAGTTGGAGGTCTGATGTCTGAGAGTCCAATGTAGGCTGGAGACGGCCTGTCCTGGAGTTGGGGGGACTGCCTCTGTGAGTGGATGGGAGGGAGGAAAAAGGTTTGTATTGCTGCTGTTGTTCTGCTGAACATTGTGGGCATGCTATGTTGGCACTGTAACAAGTGGCTGCACTTGAAGATTGACCTCAACACATCCTTTGTGTTGTTTGTTAATAGAACAGACCATTTCACTGCATGGTTTGATGTACAAGTGATAAACAAATAAATCTAAATCTGATTTTATACTTGTGTCTATGAAACATTCTGCAAATTATCTAAGTATATGAACTTTCTAATAACAGTTTTTCTTACCTGCTATCTCTCTGAGCTGCACCTCCTTCAGTAACAGTCTTCACAAAAATTCCTAGTTTTTCTAATCCTGCATCTGCACCAACTCCCATTCCTATAATACTGATGCCAAGACCATCCTCATCTGTGGAGCAAGAATGACAATTAATATGGCATAAGGTCAAGCTTAAAAAATACACTGAAAAAAAATTAATGCTGAACAACATCATCAATATCAGTTTTTTAATCTATGATAATGAATACAGTACATAAAATAATGAAACATAGGAATCAGGAAAATCTACATAAAAGTATTTCGCTGATTGCATACCCAGGTAGAGACAGTGAATATGAACAATTACAAGAGCTACTTTCATTTATGTAGATTGAACTGACTCGCAAACGTCTCAAACCATGCCACAAAAGACATACCAAGACGAATGTGGATCATGAATCAGAGGAGGAGGAATAAGGAGAGAATGACTTTTATTGTGAAAGTTAGTTTAAGAATAGGGAGACTTATGTAGAATGTTGATAAGACCACCTTGGAGTGCTGTGCATGGTTTTGTTACCTTCCAAAAACAAGATGTAGTAATACTGGAGATAGTTCAAAAAAGATTCATCAGGTTAATTCTTGGAATTAGAGGTCTGTCTTACCATGAGAGACTAAACTGGTTGGATCTATATACATTAGAGTTTAGAAAAATGAGGGATGCTGTTATTCAAATATACAAGATCCCAAGTGGGTTTAACACAATAGATATTCAGTTGTTTCAATGATGGGAGAGTCACAAACAAAGGGACAACTATAAAATAAGCAGCCAGTCATTTACAACTAAGATGTGCTGAATTTTCTCCTAGCGAGTGAAATTTTCTAGTGGAAGTCCAATCATTAGATATATTTAAGGTGGAGATGAATACATATAAGAAATGTGCTTTTCAACCATCTAAACAAACTAGTGATTTTATGATCTCCCAAAAGATTCTGTAAACTTAACTCTCAGGAATGCAGGTATGGTACCTCAAAACCGAAAGTCAGCCTTCTCTGGGGTGGCCATTGCTGAGACAGACTTCAAGCCAGATTAAAACATTGAGGCCCAAGAACAGAAAACAATCTGGTGTTCAGCCCCACTATTCTATGTGAATTAAAGCACTGAAGCTCGAGAGCAGAAAACAAACCAGTGTTCACCCCACTATTCCCTAACAATTAAAATGTTAAACCAGATTAAAGCATTGAGGCTTGAGACTGGAAAATGAACTAGTGTCCAGTGGTATCTACCAGCATTTGACCCGTCTCCCTCTCTTCTCACGACTTCCAGTGAGCAGGAGGTGCAGAAGTCTCTGGCTGCAAAGCAAAACCTTCAGGCTCCTGGACTGGCTTCACTCACCTCAGCGCTGAACTGACTCCGCAGCTGTAGACTCACTTTCAGGGACTCCGCAGTTCAGGCTCTATATATTTGTTTTTTTTATTATTTGCACGATTTGTCCTCTTTTGCATAGATTTTGTTGAGTGTGGTTTTTCATGGATTCTACTGTGTTTCTTTGTTTTGTGGGTGCCCGCAAGAAGATGAATCTCAAGGTTGAATTTACTTTGAACTTGGATATTTGAAGGATTGAGGAACTGAAGGTTTTGGAAACTAGCACACAAGAAGCTAAGGCCAGAGTGGATCGGCCACGATTATACGATTATACTGAATGGTGCAGTCTTGAGGGGACTGGTAACCTACTTCTGCTCTAATTTCTTGTGCTCTGTTCTTGTAATCTTAAACTTGGTTACTGATGCTGATTTCAACAAAATTTTAAAAGTTACTGTGGAATTTCACTGACCATTCAAATCAACTGAAAATAAAAGATACTGAGAAAGAATTGAATGTGTGGCTGCACTAAAGATTGTGGCTAATCAAAGAAGATGAGTATAGAAAGAACAAAATTGTCAAAGAATGTAATTTGTGATTCTGCTAATGACTGTTTCGTTGCTATGGAGTGGAATCCAATTCAGAAATAGCAGTTGTGTAAAGATGGGCATGTACTTTGAAATATAAAAGTATTTAAGAAACAACAATTATTTCATTCTCTTTATGCTCATGTACAGGAAATGACATGAAACAATCATGAATCTTGCAGAAGAAGTTGTTGAAGATGGAGCCAGCAACCAACATGACTAACAGTGACATCCTGCAGACAGTTCACGTAACTGCATCTTCCTGCCCTTCTTTTAAATATACTTCTACTACTAACCTGTGCGTGATTGGAGCCTGTAATTTACATTTTGAGTTTCTGTAATTTACAATGTTTTGTGCCAACTGACTGATCTGGCACTTTTGCTGTCTCAGAGAGAATACACTGCAGTTGAGAGCAAAGTTGGGAAGGGAGCATACTGTCTGATGTTGGAATGCAAACCGATGATCAGCTCCAATTCTCCACCAACTCACCAATTAAAGCATTAAGAAAAATTTATATCAACAAGGACAAGAGCAGAAGGCGAGCGGGTGTTCAGCGTCCTCTGCCCGCGTTTGACCAGTCTTCCTCTCACTCACTGCGACCAGAGGAAGGTGCAGGAGTCTTGGGTCTTGAACAAAATTTGTTTGGCATGGTTTATGAATTGGACTCGTCTCTAGAGGACTCTGCAGTTCATGTTATATGTGTTTCTCGTTTCTGGTTACTCCTTTTATTCCTATTTTGCATGATTTTGATCAGGGAGGACTGGCTCTGCAGCCTGGAGATAATGAACAATACAGCACTAAATTGAATTGAACTGAACAGCACAGTCTTGGACTATTTCAAAGACTCTGCAGTTTGATACTTAATATTCTTTGTATTATTCACTCATTTTTTGTTGTTGACGTGATTTGTTCTTTTTTCTGCATGCTTGTGTTTGATACTCCCTTTGAATGGGTTCCATGGTGTTTCACTGTTTCATGGCTGGCGAATTTCAAGGTTCTATACAGCATACAAATTTTGATAATAAATGTACTTTGACTCTTTAAAGGTTGGATTAAAATGGAGGATAACAGCTGAAAGATTTGCAGCTTTATTTCTCAGGTAAAGGATATTACGCACAGGAGGGAGGGGAGCTGGGGGGTACTTTGGAGTTCTAACATTTAACTGTCATTCATTCTTTGGGGGCACTCTTTTGTTTTCGTGGATGGTTGCGAAGAAAATGCATTTCGGGGTGTATATCGTATACATTTCTCTGACATTAAATGTACCTTTGAAACCTTTGATTCAAAACCACCACTCTGAAAGGGATATTTTGATATCTTTAGCAAAGTAAACTTTTGGTTTAATTATATCATTGGGATTTGGATATCACTGGGAAAACCAAAACTGATTGTCTACCTCCAATTGCCTATAAATTGAATGGATTTATTGGCCACTTCAGAGTTAAGTATCAACCAAATTGCTGTGGATCTAAATTCACAGAAGATATTGAGTACTACAGACTTCTTTCCTTATATTCAAATAGTTTTGTGTGTTATATATATCCATGTTTTATTCAAAGCTGACTCAATGAAAGGATTTAAAATTCCCCCTACAAATAGAAAGGAATTTGAACTTTTCTATGTATGAGCCAGAAAAGGTTGTGGATTGTTTTCACAAATTAAGAGAGAGATTGGAAGGGAAAAAAAGAGTAGGAAGGGTCCAATAGTATTTTATGTGGCACTGCTAGATCTGATGATGGATTGCTGAAAGAGTTCCATCCCAGATATGCTCAAGTCAATCCACAATACAGAGGAGACTGTTTCAAGAGGTCAAAATCATCAAAGTTGGAGCTAGGTTAAGTGACCACAGATAAAAATACAGTGGCATGTACACTCAGTGGCCACATAGTAAAGTGATTATCGAAGTAATCACTATATACAACCGTGAGACTAATTTAATTGCAGGCATACTCAATAAATCCATAGAATAATAACCATAACAAAAACAATTAAAGACCTCACCAACTTGCGTTCAACCAGTGTGCAAAAGACAACAAACTGTGCAAAGACAAAAAGAAAGAAATAATAAGCATAAATAAACAATAATATTGAGAACTTTAGATGAAGAGTCCTTAAAAGTGAGTCCATAGGTTGTGGGAACATTCCAATCATGGAGTACGTAAAGTTGAATGAGGTTATCCCCTTTGGTTCAAGAGCATGATGATTGAGGTGTAATAACTGTTACTGAACCTGGTGTGAGTCCTGAGGCTGCTGTACCTTCTTCCGGATGGTAGCAGTGAGAAGAGAACATGACCTGGGTGGCAGATCGCCCCGAGGATGGATGCTGCTTTCCTGCGACAACATTTCACATAGTTTTGCTTGATGGTGGGGAGGGCTTTACCAATGTTGCAATGGGCAGTATCCACCACTTTCTGTAGGATTTTCCATTCAAGGGCATTGGTGTTTCCATACGAGGCTGCATTGCAGCCAATCAATATACTCTCTACTACACTTCTATGGAAGTTTTCTAAAGTTTTAGATGACATGTTGAATTTTTGCAAACTCCTGAGGAAGTAAAGACCCTGCTATGCTTTCTTTGTAATTGCATGTACATGCTGGGCCCAGAAAAGGTCCTACGAAATAATAACACCAAGGAATTTAATGTCAGTGGCTCTCCACCTCTGACCCTTTGTTGAAGACTGGCTCATGGACCTCTGGTTTCCTCCTCCTGAGGTCAGTAATCAGCTCCTTGTTCTTGCTGACATGGAGTACAATGTTGTTGTTATAGCACCACTCAGCCAGATTTTCAGTCTCCCTCCTCAATGCTGATTTATCACCATTGTTGATTCGGCCTACAACAGTGGCATTGCCAAGAAACTTGAATATGGTATTGGAACTGTGATTAGCCACACAGTCATAAGTATAAAGTGAGTAGAGCAGGGGGCTAAGCATACAGCCTTGAGATCCACCTGTGCCAATAGATTGTGAAGGAAATGTTGCCAATTCAAACTGACTGGGGTCTACAAATAAGGAGGCATTGAGGCCAAGATCTTGCTGCTTATTGATTAGTTTTGAAGGTAAGATGGTACTGAATGCCAAGCTGTAGAAGATAAAGAGCATCCTGATATAAGAATTTTGCTGTCCAGATGTTCCAGGGTTGAGTGATGAGTCAGAGATGGCATGTGCCATGGGCCTGTTGCTCCAGTAGGCAAATTGGAGCAGATCCAAGTTGCTTCTAAGGCAGTTGATATGTTTTATCATTAATCTCTCAAAATAATTCATCATTGTGGATGTAAGTAGATATGCAATGCAATAGTGATAGGAGGAATTAATTTTTAGATGGTGAATGAGGACACAATCAAATTAGTTGCTTTACCATAAGTGCCAGTGTTGTACTTCTTCAGTAATGTTGGTATTGTGCTCATCCAGGAGAGTGAACAACATTCCACACCCCATTCCCACACTTGTGCACAGTAGAAACACCTTTGGAGTGATAACGGGCAAGTCCCTTACTGTAATATAGTGAGTCCCAGGCCTACTCTCATTGCCATAATATTTATATGGCTGGTCAGTCTGAATGTCAAATATATGTGGTTAGGCTCATTTACATGGTCACTGCCTGTCACTGTTGTGGTACAAATGTTACTTACAACAATCAGTCAAACTTGAATCTTATTTTCGAAAGGCATGAAGATCTAAATTTCCTGACTTTTGAGTGGCAATAAATACATCAATCATCAGCAGACATCCTATTTCTTATTATATCAATGATAAAGTGGCTGAAGATAATGGAACCTAGGAATCTGGCTGTAATATTTATTTCAGACAAGTCAGCATTTAACAACAAGGGTTGCACAACCTTGAATAGAAATTGTTAGGGATAATATTACGGAGTACCTGGAGGCATATGATAATATAGGCCAAAGAAAGGAAAATCCTGCCTGACTAACCTACTGCAATATTTTGTGGAAATTACAAGCAGGGTAGACAAAGGAGATGCAGTAGATGTGCTGTACTTGGATGTTCAGAAGGCCTTTGACAAGTGCCAGACGAGGTTGCTTAGCAACATAAGAGCCCATGGAATTACAAGGAAATTACTAGCATGGGTTGATTGGCAGAAAACAGAGAGTGGGAAAACAGGGATCCTATTCTGGCTGGCTACCGATTACCATTGGAGTTCCACAGGGGTCGGTGCTGGGACTGCTGCTTTTTACAATGTATGTCAATGATGTGGACTCTGGAATTATTGGATTTGTGGTTAAATTTGCCGATGATATAAAGATTGGTGGAGGAGTGGATAATGTTGAGGAAACAGAGAGCCTGCAGAGAGACTTAAATAGTTTAGGGGAATTGGCAAAGAAGAGGCAAGTGGAATACAATGTTAGAAAGTGTACGGTCATGCACTTTGGTGGAAGAAATAAACAGGCAGACTATTATTTAGATGGAGAGAGAATTCAAAATGCAGAGATGCAAAGGGACTTGGGAGTCCTTATGCACAATACCCTAAAGGTTAATCTCCAGGCTGAGTCAGTGGTGCAGAAAGCGAATGCAATGTTGGCATTCATTTCTAGAAGTATAGAATATAAGAGCAGGGATGTGATGTTGAAGCTCTAAAACACACTCATGAGACCACACTTGGAGTATTGTGTGCAGCTTTGGGCTCCTTATTTTAGAAAGGATATACTGACATTGGAGAGGGTTTACAGAAGATTCACGAGAATGATTCCAGGAATGAAAGGGTTACCATATGAGGAACAATGGTAACCCTTTCATTCCTGGAATCATTCTCGTGAATCTGGTAGCTCTTGAGCTGTATTCCCTGGAGTTCAGGTGAACGAGGGGGGAATCTCATAGGAACACTGAATGTTAAAAGGCCTAAAAAGATTAGATATGGCAAAATTAGGTAGAGTAGGGGAGCCTAGGACAATTGGGCACGACTTCAGGATTGAAGGACATCCATTTAGAACAGAGATACAGAGAAATTACTTTAGGCAGAGGGTGGCAAATCTGTGGAATTTGTTGTCACAAGAGGCTGTAGAGGCCAAGTCATTGGGTGTACTTAAGGCAGAGATAGATAGACTGTTGATTAGCCAGGGCATCAAAGGGTATGGGGAAAAGGCAGA
Organism: Hemitrygon akajei; assembly: GCF_048418815.1. NCBI lineage: Eukaryota > Metazoa > Chordata > Chondrichthyes > Myliobatiformes > Dasyatidae > Hemitrygon > Hemitrygon akajei. The sequence goes on from NC_133131.1 coordinate 95,069,833, forward strand.
GGAATAGGGATGACTGGAAGAATTGGACCAGCCCATGACTGAATGGCAGAGCCGACTCGATGGACCAAATGGCCTACTTCTGCTCCTATATCTTATGGTCTTATAAAATATGTATGTTTATACCATTCAATATATTTTATAGTCGTGCACATTTCACTACTGTCTTTTTCTTTCAATATCCTATCTAAAACTTCGTTCTCATCATTTTTTGGCTATCCCTCACAATATCACAATTTTCAGCATTTTTTTTTTGTTAGACCCCTCTCTCCCCCTCCAAACTGATTTATGTATGTTTTATGTAAATAGTTTGTCCTGTAGACAGCTGGTAATTCCCCTTATGTGTCTCATCTTTTGTGAAGAAATATGTAATTCAAGTTTATTATTTCCCTTTCAAACTCCAGGACAGAACAAGAAATTTCAAAGTAAACTGTGGCTCTTATTCCTACCTTTCTCAAGTTCTACTGGGAAAAGATCCAACCTTTCTACACGCTTTTCCAGTTCATATTCAGCAGATGCTGCAACTGGATCCACTTCATCATTTCTCCTATCATAGTCTTCATTAGAGTAAGTGTGGAAAACCTGTTAAAATAATAGATTGGATTTGTGGCTGGTTCACTTAGAAAAGCAATGATCAAAACAACAAGAATCACTTACTTTTCTATAAGCATATTTACTCAAAAGTTACAAGACTTAGAGAAACATAATTAGAGTAAGAGTCATTATTTTGATATGTCAGTTGTTTAAAAATGAGAAAATACTAACAAGGCAATACAGAGAATTTCATATACAAGTCCAAAATTCATAGACTGATGTAACTAAATGACTAGGAGAATACCTAAAATAAGAATTTTTGGTCCATTAAGACCATGCCACCTCTTTTTCATAGAAATCCAATTAGTCCCACTTTACTGGAAACAGAAGAGCTGCAGCTGCTGTCATCTGGAGCAAAAATAAGCCAATAGTGGAACTTAGCAAGCTGAGCAGCATCTATGGAAGGGGAAGAACTGTTTCAGGTTTAAATTCTGCTTCTGGACCATAACCATACAAATTATTTCCTTCTGTGCATTTATGCAGCTCTATTTGAACACTACAAATGAATCACCTTATACTACAACCCCTAGTTGGAAATTCCAAACCCCATCAACTCATGGCAGAGAAAAAGTTTAAGCTCATTTCACTTTTGGCTCTATGACCAGTTTTATTCAATATTCCTGGCTCTTGACCATTCAACCAACTGAAACAGCTTTGTATATATCCACCCACTTTCACAAATGTAAATAACCAGATTCTTTGGCAACTTCTTTTGCTCCAACGGGAACAATTTCTCCAGTCTAACCAAATAATTATGATCCTTCATTCCTGAAATTATTCCAGAAAATCATTTCTCCAAATCTTTCCTAGTGCTGTTCACAACATTCCAGTTGTGGCCAAATCAATGAATTACAAAAGGTTCTGACTTCCTTGCGTCCATTTATAAAGCCCAGGACCCCATAAACTTTCATGACCACTTTCTCAACACCTCTGCCACCTTCAACAAACTAGGCTCTGTTTCTGAAGCCCTTTTAAAATTATGCTATCTCATTTGCCTGATTAAAATGTAACACTTGTATTTCTTAAAAAGAAATAATACTCGCATTTGTCTACATCTCCTTGAAGTCTATTACTCTCCTCACAGTTCTTGTAACTTCAGGTTTAGTGTCATCTACAAATTCAGAAATTACACCCTGTGAACCTAAATCCAAATCACTAAATTGGATTAAAAGAATGGCCCCAGAATCAATCCTAGAGGAACTCCATGATATATTTTTCTGCCTCTACAAAATTTCAATACTACTTTGCTTCTTGTTATTTAGCCAATATTTATGCAGCACTTATGCTATTTAACAGGTTTCAACATTGATAACAACTATGTGAAACTTTTATCACAGGCCATATGAATAGTACATCAACTATACTTACTACTTATTGCCCACCTCTGATTGCCTTGCACTGAGGGACTTAACAAAGGACAGTTGAAAGTCAGCAAGTTGCTCTGGACATGAGCTAACATTAATAATATCAGTGAAATAGATAGATTTTAACAATGATCTAGCAGGTTCACTATGACTAATATAAGGTTTTTACTCTAGATTTGTTTAGTTAATATAATTTAGACTTCACAGCTGCTGTATTGAAATTTGAACTCACTTCTTCAAATGATGCGTCCTGACTGTTGCATTATTAATCCACTGACAACCATTACAAGTCTATAATTAGTTTACTATGTAACATTTCTAAAAAAAATTAAACAAGTCTCTAAAGAGAAAATTCGAGATCATACAGGGAGCTAAAAGGTGGTTCCAAATTGTGTAAAATATACTGCAAAATCCATATTGGGATAAAGGATTGATGCAGCTTAACTTATTTGGAAGGTTTTAAAGTTACTGCCATGTATCCAATATCTCAAGATAAGAAAATCTCCCAACTTTCAGATTTCAGTTATTCAAAGGACTAGCATAATATTGCTTATATGATTGCAATTGTCTTCCTCAGCAGTCCCTCCTGGTCAAGAATGACAACTTCCACTGCAGTTCAGGGGTTTTTAAACTGACTAATGAGTGTTATGCAAGATCCACAGATTTTTCCAAAGATGGGACATATGGAGTTCATCAGGGTAGATTAAATAAATATCTTAGTTCTGCCTTCACCAAAAAAAAATACAATTAACTACCAGCTATATCACCATAGACACAAGGATTCATATAACACTGTGACTAGTGGTGTGTCACAGGGATCAGTGCTGGGTCCATTGTTATTTGTCATCTATATCAATGATCTGGATGATAATGTAGTAAATTGGATCAGCAAATTTGCTGATGATACAAAGATTGGAGGTGTAGTGGACAGTGAGGAAGGTTTTCAAAGCTTGCAGAGGGATTTGGACCAGCCAGAAAAATCAACTGAAAAATGGCAGATGGAGTTTAATACAGACAAGTGTGAGGTATTGCAGTTTGGAAGGAAAAACCAAGGTAGAACATACAAGGTAAATGGTAGGGAACTGAGGAGTTCAGTAGAACAGAAGGATCTGGGAATACAGATACAAAATTCCCTAAAAGTGGCGTCACAGGTAGATAGGGTCGTGAAGTGAGCTTTTGGTACATTGGCCTTTATAAATCAAAGTATTGAGTATAAGAGTTGGAATGTTATGGTGAGATTGTATAAGGCACTGGTGAGGCCAAATTTGGAGCATTGTGTGCAGTTTTGGTCACCAAATTACAGGAAGGATATTAATAAGGTTGAAAGCGTGCAGAGAAGGTTTACAAGGATGTTGCCGGGACTTGAGAAACTGAGTTACAGAGAAAGGTTGAATAGGTTAGGACTTTATTTCCTGGAGCGTAGAAGAATGAGGGGAGACTTGATAGAGGTATATAAAATTATGATGGGTATAGATAGAGTGAATGTAAGCAGGCTTTTTCCACTGAGGCTAGAGGAGAAAAAAACCAGAGGACATGGGTTAAGGGTGAAGGGGGAAAAGTTTAAAGGGAACATGGGGGGGGGGCTTCTTCACACAGAGTGGTGGGAGTGTGGAATGAGCTACCAGATGAAGTGGTAAATACGGGCTCACTTTTAACATTTAAGAAAAACTTGGACAGGTACATGGATGAGGGGTGTATGGCAGGATATGGTCCAGGTGCAGGTCAGTGGGACGAGGCAGAAAAATGGTTTGGCACAGCCAAGAAGGGCCAAAAGGCCTGTTTCTGTGCTGTAATGTTCTATGGTTCTAAAATGGACCCCTCAACCACTACATCCATACTAATTACATTGTCAGAATCAGAAAAGAAAAAATAGTGAGGTAGTATACATGGGTTCATTGCTCATTCAGAAATATGATGGTGGAGGGGAAGAAACTTCCACTAAAATATTAAGTGTTTCTGTTCAAGTTCCTGTAACTCCTCCCTCACAGCAGCAATGAGAAGAAGGCATGATTGGATTCTTAATGATGGATACTGCCTTTTTGAGGCAACACATTTTGAAGATAGCTAGCTCCATCATGGGCACTAACCTGCCCAGCATCGAGATTACGTTTGCAACTTTCCACAGCTTTTTCCAATACTGTGCAGTGGCCCCTCCATACCAGACAGTGATGCAACCAGTTAGAATGCATCCCAATGTCTATGCCATGTTAGCAAATGAATTGCTTAGAGAGGAAGGAACTGAAATAAATCAATGTTCATAAAGTACTAGTACTGGGGAATTAATTGGATAGAATATTAACAAATGCCTAGGGTCTGACATTCTACATCCCAAAGAAATGAAGTCACCCTGGAAATAATGGATGCATCATTGCCCAACTTGCAATATTATTCAGGTGCTGTAGCAATTCCTACAGATAGTCGGGAAGGGAATAAAACCTCATTATTTAAAAAGAAAGAGACAGAAAAACAGCAGAAAACAAGCCCATAATCACCAATGGGGAAAATGCTAAAATCAGTTATAAAAATGCATTAATAGAATACTTGAAACAGAACAAATCAGCACAGTTAATGAAAGAGAAATCATGCCTAATCATTCTCCAGCCCTTATTTTGAGGTTGGAGAACCATTGAATGTGGTGTACCGGTATACGAATTTTTACAAAGCTTTTGATAAAGGTCCCACGAAAGTCAATGTGCAAAACTACAGCGCATGGGCTTAGGGATGAAATACTGAGATAGATTGAGAAAGACAGAGCAAGAACAAACTGGTCTTTTAACTGGACTTCAACTAATTTGACAGGGGGATGGGAACCAGAGTGATAGGGTTGAAAACAGGGCAGTTGGGATGCAATCAGAAGTAGTGCGCAGTGAAACTCTGAGGAAGGACAAGCAGATGATAGGGCAAAATAGCAGTCAGTGAGATGAGTTAAAGTGAAATGGGGCCAAAATCAAAAATGGTGATGAAAGCAGGGCTGAAAATGTTACAGTGCCTATAAAAAGTATTCACCCCATGATTCAGTGATGCCCTCAAAAACTAAGTGACCATGTAAGAAGAGAACTAGTGAGAAAAGTCACCAAGAGACCTATGACAATTCTGGAGGAGTTATAAGCTTCAGTAGCTGAGATGGGAGAGACTGCACAGGTGCTTCACCAGTTGCAGCTTTATGGGAGAATGGCAAAGAGAAAGCCACTGTTGAAAAACAATCACATGAAATGTTGGCTAGAGTTCATCAGAGGTCATGTAGGATACTCTGAAGTCAGGTGGAAGAAGGTTCTATGGTCTGATGAAACCAAAATTGAGCTGTTTGACCATCAGACTAAACGCTATGTTTGGTATAAGCCAAACACCGCATATCAAAAACACACCATCCCTACCATGAAGTATGGTGGTGGCAGCTTCATGCTGTGGGGATGCTTCACTGCAGTAGGCCCTGGAAGGCTTGTGAATGTACAGGGCAACATGAATGCAGCAAAATATAGGGAAATCCTGGAGGAAAACTTGATGCAGTCTGCAAGACAACTGCAACTTGGGAGACCAGTAGTTTTCCAGCAAGACAATGACCCCAAGCAGAAAGCCAAAGCGAGACAGGAATGGCTTAAAAACAACAAAGTTAATGGCCTGGAGTGGCCAAGTCAAAGTCCAGACTTCAAACCAATTGAGAATTTGTGGCTGAACTTGAACAGGGCTGTTTACTCATGATCCCCATGCAATCTGACAGAGTCTGAGCAGTTGTATAAAGAAATCAGGGGAAAAATTGCAGTGCCCAGTTGTGCAAAGCTGATAGAGGCCTATCCACACAAGGCTGTAGTTGCCGCCAAAGGTACATCTACTAAATGCTGACTTGAAGGGGGTGAATGCTTACACAATCAATTATTTTGCACTTTATATTTGTAATTAATTTAGCTCACTTTGTAGAGATCTGTTTTCACTTTGACATGAAACAGTCTTTTCTGTTCAGTCAAAAAAAAGCCAAATTAAATCCACTGCGATTCAATGTTGTAATGCAATAAAAACATAAAAACTTCTGAGAGCAGCAAATACTTTTCATAGGCAGTGTATATTTGAAGGCGCACAGTATTTGGAATAAGGTAGATGATCTTGCAGTGCAGTTAGAGATTGGCAGGTACAATGTTGTGGTCATCTCCGTACTGTGGCTGAAAGAAGATAATAGTTGGAAGCTTAACATTCAAGGGTAGATGTTGCATCAAAAGGGCAAGCAGGGAGGCAGAGAGGATAGAACATAGAACATAGAAATCTACAGCACATTACAGGTCCTTCGGTCCACAATGTTGTGCCGACCATGTAATCTACTCTAGAAAATGTCTAGAATTTCCCTACCACACAGCTCTCTATTTTTCTAAGCTCCATGTACCTATCTAAAAGTCTCTTAAAAGACCCTATGGTATCCGCCTCTACCACCATCGCTGGCAGTGTGTTCCATGCACCCACCACTCTGTGTGAAAAACTTACCCCTGACATCCCCTCTGTACCTACTTCCAAGCACCTAAAAACTATGGCCCCTCGTGTTAGCCATTTCAGCCCTGGGGGAAAACCTCTGGCTATCCACACAATCAATGTCTCTCATCATCTTATACACCTCTATCAGGTCACCTGTCATCCTCTGTCACTCCAAAAAGAAAAGGCCAAGTTCATTCAACCTGTTCTCATAAGGCATGCTGTCCAATGCAGGCAACATCTTTGTAAAACTCCTCTGCACGCTCTCTCTATAGTATCCACATCCTTCCTGTAGTGAGGTGACCAGAACTGAACACAGTACTCCAAATGGGGTCTGACCAAAGTCTTATATAGCTGTAACATTACCTCATGGCTTTTGAACTCAATCCCATGGTTGATGAATGCTAACACACCTCACACCTTCTTAACAACACTGTCAAACAGCACAGCAGCTTTGAGTGTCCTATCGACACAGACCCAAGATCTCACTGACCCTCCACATTGCCTGTTTGTGGTCTTATGCTGCTGTAGCCCATCCACTTCTGTTGTGTGTTCAGAGATGCTCTTCTGCACACCATTGTTGTAACGAATGGTTAATCGAGTTATTGTCACCTTCCTGTCAGCTTAAACCAGTCTGGCCATTTTCCTCTGACCTCTCTCATTAACAAGGTGTTTTCACCCACAGAACTGTAGCTCACTAGATTTTTTTTGTTTGTTTTTCGTACCATTCTCTGTCAACTCTTCTACGTGAAAATCGCAGGTGATCAGTAGTATCTGAAATACTCAAACCACCCTGTCTGGCACCAACAACCATTCTACCATCAAAGTCACTTATATCACATTGCATCCAAGCTATCTACGTGATACGTGAGCCAGGACAGTACAATATGGAGAACAAGCTGTTGCTTGTGCAGCAGGCTCCCCACCCCAACCACCGCAGCTGATGAATCCAAAGGAAAAGCAAGAGACCGATACAGTTTGGCACCAGCAGCATGAAGAGTTGCCAGTCAGTGTTGAACTCAATGTAGGGATTCCCTTAGGGACTCCAGCTCGGGATTTTCACCCGGGGTTTACTCCTGAAGCCTTCCCCATGAGTGAGTATAGCCCAAAGGTAGCGGAGGTTTGAGATCAGAGTTTTCCTTCCCCTAGATGAGCTGCCAACCACAGCTGACGAGCCCCATCTATCCAAAGTGACTGGCTTTAAGGTGCCAGTAACCCCCCTTTGCCCGTCAGTGGAAATGGCTCCACCGGGCTCAGCAGCTAAGTCACACATGAAGGCCGGGAGTTGGACGGGATTGTCAGAGGCTATTTGAGACACACACCATTGGGAGTATTTAATAGGTAGTAGAAGCTCATCCCCAACCTTAAGGATGTATTTTGGAATTGGTTTACTATCATCAGATGCATAGAGATACAGTGAGAAGCTGGTCTTATACACTGTTCACACTGATCAGATCTTTACACAGTGCATTTAGGTAGAACAAGGGAAAACAGCAGCTGAATGCAGAACAAAGTGTCACAGTCACAGAGAGAGTACAGTGAGGGCAGACAAGAGGTGCAAGATCATAACAAAGTAGATTGTGAGGTCAAGAGTCCATCTGATCACACAAGAGTCTGAGAACAGTGGGGTAGAAGCCGCCCTTCAGCCTGGTGGGACGTGCTTTCAGGCAATGAGAAGTGTGGACAGACTCCGTGGAGGGGGGAGGCTGGTTTCTGTGATATGCTGAGCCGTGCTCCCAATCCTCTGAGGTTACTGGCAGTTACGCACGGAGCAGTTTCCGTATCGAGCTGAATGGTGTGAGTGTGGGATGGCTCTATTTGTGAAAAAATAAATGAAGTCCTTAGTAAGAGGTTGACATAGGATCTGAAGATGTAGAATCCTTGTGGGTAGAATTAAGAAACTGCAAGTGTAAAAAGACTCTGATAGGAGATATACAGGCCTCCTCTTCATGTAATTTGCAGCTACATGTGGGCTACAAATTACAATGGGGGGACAGAAAAGGCATGTAAAAAGGGCAATGTGATAATCATGGGGCATTTCAATATGCAGGTAAATATGTTTTGCATGTTTTATTCATAAAATCCTACATTGTTAATCACAACGCTCTCAGACAATTCTGGATATTCAACGACATGCTGACCAACGCAGTTGCTTTGAAGCTGCCGTAGTTTTGGGAGCAGCACACTACCATGTGGCTTACCCAGGCAAAAGCCCATTTCATGGTGTGAGAAATAGCCCCAGACAATACAAATTTTACTATGTTGTAGCATCGCTAAGTAGTTCCACTACAACCAGAGTGGTGAATCTACCAAAAGACCACCCACACATGGTAAATATGTCACTCTGAAACTCACTTAATACAGGCTTTAGGACTGTCCGAGTCTGAGAACACCAAACAGTTGTTCCCCTTGCTGGGCCTGGGTGACACTAGGCCTTCAGAACCAATGGACCACCTCCTATCTCTTCTGGGCAATCACCATAGAATACAGGATAGTACAGCACAGTACAGGCCCTTCAGCCCACAATATTGTGCCGACCTTTAAACCCTGCCTCCCATATATCCCCCCATCTTAAATTCCTCCATATACCTGTCCAGTAGGCTCTTAAATTTCACTAGTGTATCTGCCTCCAGCACAGACTCAGGCAATGCATTCCACGCATCAACCACTCTCTGAGTAAAAAACCTTCCTCTAATGTCCCCCTTGAATTTCCACCCCTTACCTTAAAGCCATGTCCTTTTGCATTGAGCAGTAGTGCCCCAGGGAAGAGGTGCTGGCTGTCCACTCTATCTATTCCTCTTAATATCCTGTATACCTCTATCATGTCTCCTCTCTATTCCTCCTTCTCCCAAAGAGTAAAGCCCTAGCTCCCTTAATCTCTGATCATAATGCATAATCTCTAAACCAGGCAATGTCTTGGTAAATCTCCTCTGTACCTTTTCCAATGCTTTCACATCCTTCCTATAGTGAGGCAACCAGAACTGAACATGGTACACCAAGTGTGGCCTAACCAGAGTTTTATAGAACTGCATCATTACCTCGCAACTCTTAAACTCTATCTCTCAACTTATGAAAGCTAACACCTCATAAGTTTTCTTAACTACCTATCTAGCTGTGAGGCAACTTTCAAGGATCTATGGACATGTACCCCCAGGTCCCTCTGCTCCTCCACACTATCAAGTATCCTGCCATTTACTTTGTACTCTGTCTTGGAGTTTGTCATTCTAAAGTGTACCACCTCACACTTCTCCAGGTTGAACTCCATCTGCCACTTCTCAGCCCACTTCTGCATCCTATCAATGTCTCTCTGCAATCTTCGACAAACCTCTACATTATCCACAACACCGCCAACTTTTATGTCCTCTGCAAACTTGCCAACCCATCCTTCTACTCCCACATCCAGGTCATCAATAAAAATCACAAAAAGTAGGGGTCCCAGAACTGATCCTTGTGGGATACTGCTAGTCACAACCCTCCAATCCAAATATACTCCCTCCACCATGACCCTCTGCTTTCTGCAGGCAAGCCAATTCTGAATCCACCTGGCCAAACTTCCCTGGATCCCATGCCTTCTGACTTTCTGAATAAGCCTACCATGTGGAACCTTATCAAATGCCTTACTAAAATCCATGTAGATCACATCCACTGCACTACCCTCATCTATATGCCTGGTCACCTCCTCAAAGAACTCTATCAGGCTTGTTAGACACAATCTGCCCTTCACAAAGCCATGCTGACTGTCCCTCATCAGACCATGATCCCACCTCTAAGAATCTTTTCCAACAGCTTTCCCACCACAGTCGTAAGGCTCACTGGTCTATAATTACCCGGCCTATCTCTACTACCTTTTTTGAACAAGGAGACAACATTTGCCTCACTCCAATCCTCCGGTACCATTCCCATGGACAACGGGGACATAAAGATCCTAGCCAGCTGCTCAGCAATCTCTTCCCTCACCTCGTGGAGCAGCCTGGGGAATATTCCATCAGACCCTGGGGATTTATCCATCCTAATGTATTTTAACAACTCCAACACCTCCTCTCCCTTAATATCAACATGCTCCAGGACTTCAACCTCACTCATATTGTCCTCACCATCATCAAGTTCCCTCTCATTGGTGAATACCAAAGAGAAGTATTCATTGAGGACCTCACTCACTTCCACAGCCTCCAGGCACATCTTCCCACCTTTATCTCTAATCGGTCCTACCTGCACTCCTGTCATCCTTTTGTTCTTCACATAATTGAAGAATGCCTTGGGGTTTTCCTTTACCCTACTCACCAAGGCCTTCTCATGCCCCCTTCTTGCACTCCTCAGCCCCTTCATAAGCTCCTTTCTTGCTACCCTAGATTCCTCAATAGTCCCATCTGATCCTTTCTTCTGAAACCTCATGTATGCTGCCTTCTTCCACCTGACTAGATTTTCCACCTCACTTGTCACCCATGGTTCCTTCATCCTACCATTCTTTATCTTCCTCACTGGGACAAAGTTATTCCTAACATCCTGTATGATATCCCTAAACATCATCCACATGTCCATAGTACATTTCCCTGCAAAAACATCATCCCAATTCACACCCGCAAGTTCTAGCCTTATAGCCTCTTAATTTGCCCTTCCCCAATTCAAAATTTTCCTGTCCTCTCTGATTCTCTCCTTTTCCATGATAATGCTAAAGGCCAGGGAGCAGTAGTCACTGTCCCCCAGATGCTCACCCGCTGAGAGATCTGTGACCTGACCCTGTTCATTACCTAATACTAGATCTAGTATGGCATTCCCCCTAGTCGGACTGTCAACATACTGTGACAGAAATCCATCCTGGACACACTCAACAAACTCTGCCCCATCTAAACCATTGGAACTAATCAGGTACCAATCAATATTAGGGAAGTTAAAGTCACCCATGATTATTTTTGCACCTTTCCAAAATCTGCCTTTCACTCCGCTCCTCGGTATCTCTGCTGCTACCAGGGGGCCTATAGAATACTCCCAAAAGAGTAACTGCTCTCTTCCTGTTCCTGACTTCTACCCATACTGACTCAAAAGAGGATACTGCTACATTACCCAACCTTTCTGTAGCAGTAATAGTATCCCTGACCAGTAATGCCACTCCTCCTCCCCTCCCCCCCCCCCCATCCCTTTTAAAACACTAAAATCCAGGAATATTGAGAATCCATTCCTGCTCTAATGCCAGCCAAGTCTCTGTAATGACCACTACATCATAATTCCATGTATGTATCCAAGCTCTCAGTTCATCACCTTTGATCTTGATGCTTCTTGCAGTGAAGTACACATACTTTAGCCCTTCTACCTTACTACCTTTACACTCTTTATTCTGCTTCTCTCTACTCAAAGCCTCTTTATATGTTAAATCTGGCTTTACTCCATCCACTATACTTGCAGTTCTCGCATGACCTTTATCCTCCTCCACCTCACTATCTGCTCTAACACTCTGGTTCCTCTCCCCCTGCAAATCTAGTTTAAACCCACTGGAGCAGCACTAGCAAACCTTCCCGCAAGGATATTAGACCTTTCCAGTTCAGGTGCAACCAGTCCCATCAGAACTGATCCCACCTTCCCTAGAACAAGGCCCAATTGTCCAGAAACATGAAGCCCTCCCTCCTGCACCAACTCCTTAGCCACGTATTTAGCTGCATTATCTTCCCATTTCTAGCCTCACTAACATGTGGTACGGGTAGCAATCCTGAGATTGCAACCCTGGAGGTCCTGTCCTTCAACTTTGCACCCAACTCCCTAAATTCTCTTTGCAGGACCTCCTCCTTCTTCCTATCCACATCAGTGGTCCCTACATGGACCAGAACATCTAGCTGCTCACCCTCCCTCTTGAGAGTACGGAGAACTCAATCCGAGATATCGCGGAACCTGGCACCAGGGATACAACAGACCATCCGGGATTCTCGATCTCTCCCAAAGAACCTCTTATCTGTCCCCCTAACTATCAAATCCCCTATCACTACTGCTCTCCTCTTTTCTCTCCTTCCCTTCTGAGCTGACAGTCCCATCTTGGTGCCAGAGACACGACCACTGCAACTTGTCCCTGGTAGGTAGTCCCCTCCAACAGTATCTAAAAAGGTAGTAGGACTCCATTAGTCTCTATAGACCATGGATTTGCACCTTGGAAAGTTTCCAGGGCGCAAGCCTGAGCAAGGTTTCTTTTAAATGGAAGACCAGCGGTTGCCCAAGCTGCAAGTCTCCCCTCTCCATGCCACCAATGTTGTCCAAGGGAAGGGCATTAGGACCCATACAGATTGGCACCGGTGTCGTTGCAGAGCAATGTGTGGTTAAGTGCCTTGTTCAAGGACACACACACAAGCCTCAGCCAAGCCAAAACGGTATACTTATTATTGATGGGAATGGCCACAGGGATGTTCTGCTCTTCCTGTCTATTCCCCTTCCCTCTCCTCACAGTCACCCAGCTACCTGTCTCCTGACTTTTAGGGGTAACTATCTCCCTGAAACGCCTGTCTATGTCTGCCTCTGCCTCACAAATGATCCAAAGTTAATCCAGCTCCAGTTCCCTAACTCTCTTTGTCAGGAGCTGCAGCTGGATGCACCTTTTACAGGTGTAGTCATCAGGGACAATCATGCTCACCCTGACTTCCCACAAACAGAGCACCCAACTGCCCTAACTGCCGCCTCTATTACCTACTTCTAGGTTAATTAATTACAGGAGCTTACCCGGCCTTACCTCACTGGCAGCAAGCTCATCCTCAGCTTGCCAAAGCCTCTCCAGACAAAGCCTTCCCACTCTGTCTCCCGCTCCTCCGACACCCGCTCCATTAATCTGTTTGCCTTCTAAAATCTCCCGTTGTCTCACAGGCCGACCTTCACGCGCTTGCACAGTCGTGCCCAGTTCAAACTGCCGAAGAAATGACCTTCTCCCATGAAGGACTATAGGGAGCTTGCTAAAATGGCCAATAGTCTACACTCTGCCAGGCAGAGTTGCATCGTTCCTCCTCCTTCCCCTGTCACAATAAGTCCTGTCAGCAGAGCCTCCAGCAGATGCTACAACTTCAAACCAGACAACGCCAGATCTATGTTTTTATCATGCATGCTTCACCGCGAATGTCAAGAAATGCCGACCACCATGCAGTTTCAACAGCAAACATCAGAAGTCTGTGAACACAGTGGGTTCCAGCTGCCTGAGTCATCAAATGTTTATTTGGACACTCTCTCAGGGCGACACTTCCTATGTGACGCAAGCACTCCTGTGTGCTACCAGCTTCGTCCATTGATTATAAGGCAGAACAGCAGCAGCAGCAGGATCCAGACTTATGGGACACGATGCATGACACTCTGCTTCAGAGGATGACACTACACATGGGACTTTGCTTTGGCTAAAGTTACTGGACTTCCGCTCAGTCAGATTCCTGTGTGCCAAAGGACTGTTGGTAGATCTTAAGAGCTGTTGGCTTGTGGACGCAAAGGGCTTTGGATCATTACCTTGTATCCTTCAGTAAGTTCCCCACGACAACTCTGTCTAGCAAAAGCACCACCATATGTGAATTCACTCGTCTGCTGGGCAATTTCCCAAACATCACCAAGCCCACTTTTTCCACGACAATCCAAAGCATGGAGTCAAGCACCACATTTGCACAACTGGCTCGCTGGTCCATACCCGTGTGGGTAGGCTGAACTCGGAAAAGCAGGCCACTGCGAAGTCTGAGTTTACTATTGTGGAAATGCACAACATTGTACAGATTGAATAAGCCTTGGACCTCACCCCTCCACATGTCCCTAAGCCCGATGGTGGTTTCTGTCCATGCAGTGATTATTGCAGCCTTAATGAGGCCACCACCCCAGATTGTTACCTGATGCCATGTATTCAAGAGTTTTCAGTACATTCAGCCAGAAAGATAAATTTTTCTGAATTGGATTTTGTCAGGGGCTACCATCTGCCTGTGTGTTCTGAGGACGTTCCCAAAACTGCTGTTATAACCCCATTTGATATATTTGAGTTTCTGCACATGCCATCTGGCCTGAAGATTTTTCAGTGACTAATGGACTCTGTGTTAAAAGACTTGGATTTTATTCTTTATTTACCTGGACGACATACTTGTCATCAGCACATCCAAAAGTGAACATGTATATTGCTGCACACTTTTCAAGTCAACATGGGCTAACTATTAGACCCACTAAATGCCAGTTCGTGTTGTCTACTATTGATTTACTCGGCCACTGCATTTCCACAGAAGGTGTGTCACCCCTGCTGTCAAAAGTCATCGCTATTATGGCCAACTCTGCACTACCAAAGCATTGCAAGAGTTTTTAGGCATGCTGAATTTCTATCTCCATTTCATCCTATGAGCTGCAAAACTCACGTTCCCCTTGTATAGTGCCCTTAATAGCAAAGCTCCTACTCGCCTGATTGAGTGGTCAGCGGACATGCCCAAAGCATTTGACAACACTAAGTGAGCTCTTACAAACACAACCCTACTCGTGCACCTACTCCCCAATGCAACCATAGCCAACACTATTGATGCCTCAGACTATGCTGTGGGTGCTGTGCATGAAACAGATGGCTGAAGGCACATGGCAGCCATTAGTCTTCTTTAGTTGGTAGCTCCACCCCACCCCAGTGAGGAAGTGCAACAAATTTGTCCGCCAGCTTCTCGGTCTCCATTTTCATTGACCACATGCATGCAACGGCCAAAGCATCAGACTCTTGGTCTGCACAGCAACAATGCCACATGGCGTACATTTCAGAATTCAATACCAACACACAGCACATCAAAGGGAAAAAATTGCTGTGTCTGATTGCCTTTCACAGACTGCCATTGATGCCATACACATTGGGCTTGTCTAGCTTGACATGGGAGCTGACCAAGCTACTGACCCAGAGGTCCAGCTTACAGGACAGCAGTCACGCGCCTTAGGTTAGCCAATGTCAAGCTCTAGGGCGCAGGAGTTTATCTCCTATGCGATGTTTCAACCAGACATCATCTTCTCATAGTGCCAGCAAACTGGAGGTGTACTCTCTTTAACTCCATTCACAGCCTTGTGCATCCTGGCAGGAAGGCTTCACAGAAATTGAATGCAAGCAAGTTTGTGTGACACTGCTTTCGGAAGGACATGCAAAACAGTAGTGTGCCAGCGAGTGAAAATTAACCATTATGTTCAGGCACCATCGGCACCTTTTGAGGTCCATGAACAAAGGTTTGACCACATCCAAGTGGACCTGGTTGGCTCCACGCATTCCCCCCAACCCTACCCTCACAGATCTGTGCCATAGTGGATCATATCACCAAGTGGCCAGAGGTTGTCCTTCTAGTGCCGATGATAGCTGTGGATGTAGCTCAGACATTCATCAACACCAGGATTGTTCAATTAATTACCCCATTTGAAATTCTTCCAATTGCTGTCCCCAATTCTCACCAGATCTCTGGGCTGAAATGGCCCAGAACCCTGGCATTAAATTGCATCACACCACAGCATATCACTTGCAGTCAACAGCCTGTGCAAGCGGTTTCACTATTCCTTAAAGGCAGCTGTTCCAAAGGCCTCCCTTAAGGATGAGTGTGCTGGAACGATCATATCCCATGGATCCTGCTGGGACTCAGAATGGCTCCAAAAGAGACCCTGCCATCCCTCACAGCGGAGTTGGTGCACGGGCATGCACTACAGATGCTGGGTGATTTTATTCCTGATGTCACACTGCCTGGTCAGCATCTCAGCAGCATTCCACTCTCCCCAGTAAACAGAACAAAAAAAATTTGCAGATGCTGACAGTCCAAAGCAACACACATGAAATGCTGGAGAAACACTGCTGGAAATCTGCTTATCAATTTCATCAACTTTGCCTCCAACTTGAACCCTGCCCTCAAATTTATTTTGTCCATTTCTGACATCTCTCTCTCCCATTTCTTGATCTCCCTGCCTCCATCTCTAGAGACAGTCTATCTACTGATATATTTTACAAACCTACTGACTCTCACAGCTATCTGCACTACATCTCTTCCCACACTGTAACTTGTAAAAATGCCATTACCTTTTCTCAGTTCCTCCATCTCTGTCATTTCTGCTCTCAGGATGAAGCTCTTCACTCCAGAAGACCAGAGATATCCTCCTCCTTCAAAGGAAGGGGCTTCCCTTCCTCCACCACCATGCCTCACTTGCATCTCTTCCATTTCACACAAATCGGGCCTCACCCCATCCTCCCACTGCCACACCAGGGATTGAGTTCCTCTTGTCCTCACCTACCACCCCACAAAGCTTCCACATCCAGCAAATAATTCTTCAACTTCTGCCATCTCCAATGGGATCCCACCACCAAGCACATTTCCCACTCCCTACAAGACTCCCTTGACCACTCGTCCCTCCCCACTGATCTCCCTCCTGGCACTTACCCTTGCAAGGGGAACAAGTGCCACACCTGCCCCTACACCACCTCCCTCATGACCATTCAGGTCCCCAGACAGTCCTTCCAGGTAAGGCGACACTTCGCCTGCAAGTCTTTTGGGGCCATTTATTGCATTTGGTGCTCCAAGTGCAGCCTCCTGTATATCAATGAGATGTGACCTAGATTATGAGACCACTTCATTAAGCACCTTTGCTCAGTCCACCACAATAAGTGGGACTTACTGATGGCTACCCATTTCAATTCTACTTCCCATTTCCATTCTGACATGGCAGATCATGGCCTCCTCCTCTAACAGGATGAGACCATACTCAGGTTGGAGTAGTAACACCTTGTATTCTGTCTGAATAGCTTTCAACCTGATGGCATGAACACAAATTTCTCCAACCTCTGGTAATTATGCTTTTGCAACCCATAAAATGATTCTCACATGTCTTATTCAAATTCCTACAATATAAAAGAGTATTTTCAGATATATTGTACAAGGAGTAAAAGAGAGACAAGAGTAGATCTTGGACCGCTGGAAAATGATGCTGGAGATGTAGTAATGTGAGACAAGGTGTTTGCGGAGGAACTCAAGTATTTTGTGTCAGTCTTCACTAAGGAACACAGTAGGAGGATGCCAGAAATGCAAGAGTGTCAGGGAACAGAAGTGAGTGTCATTACTATTACTAAGGAAAAGGTGCTTGGAAAGCTGAAAAGTCTGAAGGTGGGTTAAGTCACCTGGAACAGATGGATTATACCCCAGGGTTCTGAAAAAGGCAGCTGAAGAGATTGTCAAAACATTAGTAATGAACTTTCAAGAATCACTAGATTCTGAAACGGGTCCTGGAAAACTGCAATTGTCTTAAACAGTGAAGGGAGAAAGGCAGAAGAAAGGAAATCACTGGCCAGTTAGCCTGGTTGGCAAGACACTGAGTCTATTATGAAGGATAGGTTTTGAAGTACTTGGAAGCACATGATAAAATAGGGTTTCTAAATGGGAAATTTTACCTAACAAATTTGTTGGAATTCTATGAGAAAATAATGGACAGTATAGACAAAGGAAAGTAAATGGATATTGTTTCTTTGGATTTTCAGAGGGCCTTTGACAAGGTGCCACACATGAGGCTGCTTAGCAAAACAAGTGACTATGGTATTAAGTTTGACTGACTGGTAGGAGGCAAAGAGTGGGAATAAAGGAGGTCTTTTATAATTGCCTGCCAGTGACTAGTGATGTACTGCAGGACTCTATGTTTGGAGCTCTCCTTTTCATATTGTACAGTATGTCAATGATTTGGATAAAGGAATTGTTGGCTTTAGGGCCAAGTTTGCAGATGATATGAAGATAGCTGGTAGGGCAGGTAGTGTTTAGGAAGCAGGGTATCTGCAGAAGGACTTAGACTAGGCGAATGGGCAAAGAAGTGGCAGATGGAATAAAACATAGGGATGTACATTTTCATGCACTCGGGCAGAAGGAATAAAGTCGTGGAATATTTTGTAGATGGGGAGAAAATTCAAAGATCAGAGATTCAGAGAGACTTGGGAGAACTCATGCAGGATTACCTAAAGGGTATTTTTCAGGTTGAGTCAATGGTAAGGAAGGTAAATGCAATGTAAACAATGATTTTGAGAGGTCTAGAATGCAAAAGTAAAGATATAATGCTGAGGCTTTAATAAGGCATTGGTCAGAATGCAATTGGATTATTGTGAGGAGTTTTTAATCCCTTACCCAAGAAAGGATGTTCTGGGATTGGATAGAAACCATAGGAGGTCCATGAGAATGATTCCAGGAATTAAAGAGTTGACATGAGTGCGTTTTGTGGCTCTGGGCCTGTAGTCTCTGGAGTTTAGAAGAATGAGAAGGGATCTCATTGAAACCTATCAATTATTGAAAGGTGGGAAAGAAGTGGATGTGGAGAGAATGCTTACTACAGTGGGAGAGTTGAGAACTAGAGGGAACAGCCTCAGAATTGAGGGATGTCCATTTAGAACAGAGATGAGGAAAAATGTCTTTAACCAGAGTGTGGTGAATCAGTGTTATTCTTTGCCACAGATAGCTGTGCCGGCCAAATCATTGGGTATATTTAAGGAGGAGTTTGATAGAGTCTTGATTAATCAGTCAGTCAAAAGGTTAAGAGAAGACAGGATGATGGGGTTGAAAGGGATAATAAATCAGCAATAATGGAATGGTGGAAAAGCCTCGATGGGCCAAATAGCTTAATTCTGCTCTTAGGTCTTATGGTCTTCTTCTGAGTGCCGTGTAATGACAAGTTGTATACCTCAAAAGGTCAATACCTGAGCCTCATCTATTCAACTATTTATGGGGGCACCAAATGTTACATCACCATTTGCAGGAATCTTAAAGCTGAAGAACTTTATTCAGCCTTCTTTACTTTAAGGAAAACAAACCCACCTTAGCCAAGCATTTTGTGACACACTTAAAGATCTCCATCCCAGGTTACATTCCAATGTACACCGTGCTTTCTCTAGTTCAATCGCATCTTTCCAAGCAATAGGTGACAGGACTAAACACAGTAGACTTCAGTTATGCCACTGCTGGAGTACTAATGTAGCCTCCTTACTATATTCTTACATGCCTTCTTAACCATCTTGTCTACTCATGTAACATACACAAAATGATGGAGGAACTCAGCAGCCCAGGCAGCATCTATGGAAAAGAGTACAGTCAATATTTCAGGCTGAGACTCTTCAGCAGGAATGACTCAACTGTAGTCTTGCTGCATGGTCTCAGCCCAAAGTATCAACTATACTCTTTTCCATAGATGCTGCCTGGCCTGCTGAGTTCCTTCAGCATTTTGTATGTGTTGCTTAAATCTCCAACATCTGCAGATTTCCTCTTGTTTGTGACTAGACTGTCTACTCGTGCATCTTTGGACACAAATTAAGGTACCTCTATTCCTCAATAATTCCTAGATTCATTGTGTAGATCTCAGCTTTATTAGGCCTCCAAATATTGATCATGTCATATTTCTGATTATCAATTTCACCACCACTAATTTTCATGTCATCTGTAACTTTAGTAATCATACATCCTATACATATCTATATTATTAATGTAGATGTAGGGTCCCAGCAATGATCCCTGCAGTATACTATTGGTGACAGGTTTCCATCTGCAAAAGAATCCCCTCATCATCACTCTGTACCTTGATTGTAACCAAGCAAATTTTGGATCCAATTTGCCAAATCACCATTTCCTATCGGCTCTTACCTGTTGAAACCATTTTTGATGTGGGTTGTTATCGAAAGCTTTCACTGGAGTCCATGTAATCTATGTCAACTACACTACCCTCACCTGTATACTTTAGCAAAAAAACATTGCATTTATTAACATGCTCATCTCAAAAGTAATGTGCAACTTGCTGGAATATTTGGTTACTGTATCAACCTATTTTTGTAGAGTGTGGCTTACTGTACCCCACAACTATTACTAGTGATGACTTCAGCGGTTCCACCAGCAATCAGTCTGATCAGGAGGCAATGACAACTGTTTCTCTGGCCTGGGTGTCCGCTACAATAGGGGTTTGTCTCCTCTTAATATACAAGTACAAAATGAGTACAAAATGTTCCTGTAGTACGGCCTTAGCCTTTATATATCCTTTCTTATGGGCAACATGCTGGCAACTTCTGAGAAGTCCTAAGGCAACCCCTAGTGCACTGCTCAAGGAAATATAGGCAGTCACTATGACCATCAATTGTGTTCTCAAAACTGTTTTCAAAACCTTCATGAATGCATGATACTGTAAAGGATTGCCATTGAAGATTTGAATCTCTCCTTTAGGCAAGATGAAATGCATTGTTGTTGTGCCAGTAAGGCTGTGAATTCATTTTGCCTCCTCATAATATCAATAATGCAGTTTTGATATCTATAATCTAAAACGAGAGCATTTCCATGCTGTAAATAAATATCTCCCTACAAGTCCTTTGAGCTGTTGGATATTACATAGGTTCACGGTGCCTCATTAATGCAGGTTGAGACTAAACACACTGAAGCTACCTCTTGTGGTCTTGTACATGCATCCTGAACCTCTGGGGAACAAATGAATCAACATTCACATTGAGTGTTCTTGTTTTCCTCTGTGCTTTTTCAATACAGGAATTCACACCATTGGACTAAACTGCTGGAGCATACTTAGAACTTGCCAAACTTTTAAAAGAAAACCTACAGCACAATATAGGCCTTTCAGCCCACAAAATTGTGCTAAACACATCTCTACCTTAGAAATTACTAGGCTTACCTATAGCCCTCTATTTTACTAAGCTCCACGTACCCATCTAAAAGCCTCTTAAAAGACCCTATCGTGTCCACCTCCACCACCGTTGCCGGCAGACCATTCCACACACTCACTACTCTCCGAGTAAAAAAACAACTTACCCCTAACATCTCCTCTGTACCTCCTCCCTAGCACCTTAAACCTGTGTCCTCGTGTGGTAACCACTTCAGCCCTGGGTAAAAGCCTCTGACTATCCACACGATCAATGCCTCTCATCATCTTGTACACCTCTATCAGGTCACCTCTTATCCTCCATTGCTCCAAGGAGAAAAGGCCGAGTTCACTCAACCTATTCTCATAAGGCATGCTCCCCAATCCAGGCAACATCCTTGTAAATCTCTTCTACACCCTTCCTATGGCTTCCACATCCATCCTGTAGTGAGGCAACCAGAACTGAGCACAGTAGTCCAAGTGAGGTCTGACCAGAGTCCTATATAGCTACAACATTACCTTTCGGCTCCCAAATTCAATTCCACGATTGATGAAGGCCAATACACCATACAGCTTCTTAACCACAGAGTCAAGCTGCGCAGCTGCTTTGAGCATCCTATGGACTCGGACCCCAAGATCCCACTGGATCCTCCACATTGCCAAGAGTCTTACCATTAATACTATATTTTGCCATCATATTTAACCTATCAAAATGAACCACTTCACACTTATCTGGGTTGAACTCCATCTGCCACTTCTCAGCCCAGTTTTACATCCTATCAATGTCCCGCTGTAACCTCTGACAACCCTCCACACTATCCACAACACCTCCAACCTTTGTGTCATCAGCAAAATTACTAACCCATCCCTCCACTTCCACATCCAAGTCATTTCAAAAATCACGAAAAGTGTCTCAGAACAGATCCCTGAGGCACTCCACTGGTGACTAACCTCCATGCAGAATATGACCTGTCTACAACCACTCTTTGCCTTCTGTAGGCAAGCCAGTTCTGGCTGCACAAAGCCATGTCCTTCTGAATCCTATGCCTCCCTACTTTCTCAATAAGCCTTGCATGGGTACCTTATCAATTGCCTTGCTGAAATCCATATTCACTACATCTACTGCTCTTCCTTCATCAGTGTGTTTAGTCACATCCTCAAAATATTCAATCAGGCTCATAAGGAACGACCTGCCCTTTACAAAGCCATGCTGACTACTCATCATATTATACCTCTCCAAATGTTCATAAATCCTGCCTCTCAGGATCTTCTCTATCAACTTACCAACCACTGAGGTAAGATTCACTGGTCTATAATTTCCTGGGCTATCTCTACTTCCTTTCTTGAATAAAGGAACAACATCCACAACCCTCCAATCCTCGGGAACCTCTGCCGACCCACTGATGATGGAAAGACCATCGCCAGAGGCTCAGCAATCTCCTCCCTCACTTCCCACAGTAGCCTGGGGTACATTTTGTCCATTCCTGGCGACTTATCCAACTTGATGCTTTCCAAAAGCTCCAGCACATTCTCTTTAATACCTACATGCTCACGCTTTTCAGTCTGCTGCAAGTCATCACTACAATCACTAAGATCCTTTTCCATAGTGAATACTGAAGTAAAGTATTAATTAAGTACCTCTGCTATTTCCTCCAGTTCCAAACGCACTTTCCCACTGTCACATTTGATAGGTCCTATTCTTTCACGTCTCATCCTCTTGCTCGTCACATACTTCTAGAATGCCTTGGGGTTTTCCTTAATTCTGCCCGCCAAAGCCTTCTCATGGCCCCTTCTGGCTCTCCTCATTTCCTTCTTAAGCTCCTTCCTAGTAGCCTTAAAATCTTCTAGATCTCGAACATTACCTAGCTCTCTGAACCTTTTGTAAGCTTTTCTTTTCTTCTTGACTAGCTTTATTACAGCCTTGGTACACCACGGTTCCTGTACCCTACCATAACTTCCCTGTCTCATTGGAAAGTACCTATACAGAGCTCTAAACAAATATCCCTTGAATATTTGCCACATTTCTTCTGTACTTTTCCCCAAGAACATCTGTTTCCAATTTAAACCTCCAATTTCCTGCCTGATAGCCTCATAATTCCCCTTACTCCAATTAAACGCTTTTCTAACTTGTCTGTTCCTATCTCTCTCCAATGCTATTGTAAAGGAGATAGAATTATGATCTCTATCTCCAAAACGTTCTCCCACTGAGAGACCTGACACCTGACCAGGTTCATTTCCCAATATCAAATCAAGTACAGCCTCTCCTCTTGTAGGCTTATCTACATACTGTGTCAAGAAATCTTCCTGAACACACCTAACAAACTCCACCCCATCTAAACCCCTTGCTCTAGGGATATGCCAATCGATATTTGGGGAATTAAAATCTCCCATCATGACAATTCTGTTATTATCACACTTTTCCAGGATCTGTTTCCCTATCTGCTCCTCGATATCCCTGTTACTATTAGGCGGCCTATAAAAAAATCACCAAGTAAAGTTACTAACCCCTTCCTGTTCCTAACCTCCACCAACAGAGACTCCATTGACAATCCCTCCATGGTGTCCACCTTTTTGGCAGATGTGACACTATCTCTGATCAACAGTGCTACGCCCCCACCTCTTTTGTCTCCCTCCCTGTCCTTTCTGAAACATCTAAAACCCGGCACTTGAAGTAACCATTCCTGTCCCTGAGCCATCCAAGTCTCTGTAATGGCCACTACATCCCATCACCAAGTACTGATCCAAGCTCTAAGCTCATCTGCTTTGTTCACAACAGTCCCTGCATTAAAATAGACACATCTCAAGCCATCGGTCTGAGCGCATCCCTTTTCTATCACCTGCCTATCCTCCCTCTCGCACTGTCTACAAGCTTTCTCTATTTGTGAGCTAACCTCCTCTTCCCCAGTCTCTTCAGTTCAGTTCCCACCCCCCAACAATTCTAGTTTAAACTCTCCCCAGCAGACTTAGCAAACCTCCCTGCCAGAGTATTGGTCCCACTGGGATTTAAGTGCAACCCATCCTTTTTGTGCAGGTCACACCTGCCCCAAAAGAGGTCCCAATGATCCAGAAATCTGAATTCCTGCCCCTGCCCTCAGCTACGCATTTATCCTCCACCTCATCCTATTCCTGTTCTCACTGTCGTGTGGCACAGGCAGTAATCCCGAGTTTACTACCTTTGCAGTCCTGTTTTTCAACTTCCTTCCTAACTCCCTGTAGTCTTTTTTCAGGACCTCTTCCCTTTTCCTACCTATGTCATTGGTACCAATATGTACTACAACCTCTGGCTGTTCTCCCTCCTGCCACAGGATATCTTGGACGCAATCAGAAACATCCCGGATCCTGACACCTGGGAGACAAACTACCATCCGGCATACTTTCCTGAATCCACAGAATCGCCTGACTGACCCCCTAACTATAGAGTCCCCTATCACTACTTCCTTCCTCTTCCCTTCCCTACCCTTTTGAGCCACAGGGTCAGACCCTGTGCCACAGGCACGACCACTGTCGCTTCCCCCAGGTAGGCTGTCCCCCACACCCCCAACAGTACTCAAACAGGAGTACTTATTGTCAAAGGGTACAGCCACAGGGGTACTCTAGAACCTGACTCTTCCCCTTCCCCCTCCTGACTGGTGACCCATTTGTCTGTCTCCCAAGGCCTTGCTGTGACCACCTGCCCATAACTCCTCTCTATCACCTCCTCGCTCTCCCTGACTAGGCAAAGGTCGAGTTGCATCTCCAGTTTCCTAATTCTGACCTTCAGGAGCTGCAGCTCGACACACCTGGTGCAGATATGGCCTTCCGGGAGGCTGGAAGACTCCAGGACCTCCCACACCTGACTCTGAGCACAGAAAACTAGCCTCACACACATACTTCCTACCTCGCCTCGTCCCGTTACCGCCTAAGCCCGTTGAGCCAAAGCCCTATCACTCTGCTGCCTGCTGGATATGGCGGCCTTTTTAAACCTTACACACTCTACTGGCTGTCGTCACATGCCTGCGCAGTCTCGCCTCTTTACCCCTTGAACATTAACTTTGGCAATTTCTTTCTCCTATTTAGTTTTTAAACTGTTGTTTACTTTTCTGTAGCTCCATAGCAATCAATCGTTCCTCTTGCTCCTCCAGCACATGCTTGTCCTTCAATAATTGTTGATGTGCCATTAATGCAGCTAAATCAGCCTCTGTTTTGACACCTGCAGAGGAGGTATTAGATGCAGAATGTGCTCTTCCTGCAACTGAACTTCGAGTGCTGGCATTTGATATACTGTTGCTCAAATTTACATCATCTTGAGGATCACCTGCTATCCACGTAGTCAGAATGTGCCTCAGTCTTTGAGGAACATTGGCTAGCGGAGGTGAGACACATCCACTTGTTCCAGCAACATGAGCAAGCTTGGGTCATACTTCTTCACAACCTCTGTGAATGCACTACCATAGGTGTTGATGTTTGGAAATACCCATTTCTTTGGGAAGTATAATGGTAACAGAGTTTGATGTTGCATAACAACAGCTTCACAGAGATTAATCAAGTCCTCAAGATAAAATTGCACTTGCAAGGCATTTTCTTTACTTTTTAAAGATCCTGAATTGATTGTATTAAATCCTGAATTTTGTCGCATTTTTTTCATTCTTCTTTCAAAGACCTTCAATTTGATTAGCCTTAACTTTAGCATTAATTTCTCTTTTGATAGCCCAACTACAGGGTTGCTGATGACAGTTCCATGTTTTGATTTACTCAAGTTACTTTCTCCTTATTGTGCAACTTGCCATTGTTACCCACAGCACATTTACAAAATGCACCAGTGATATTCTGTTCAATAAATGTATGCAACAAACTGTCCACACATCCACAGCACATAAACCAAACAAACAGTGTTCAGTTCAAATGTCGGCAACTGGGACAATATATCAGCACTTCAATAAAACAAAACAACGACCTCTCAGGCAAACACCATATGATCAAGTAACAGTCACCAGTGGACAAGTAGTGTTGACCATTCAAAACTGCATTTAAACCACAAATTACATCATGGACAGGTCTCTTGTATTGTAAAGTGTTGTGCTAACCATTACACTACCTGCCCACCCTTGAAGCTTGTTGATTAGTAATGAGAGGATGATGGTGCTGAATGCCAAGCTATAATTGATAAACAACAACCTGGCATAGGCGTTACTGTCATCCAGGTGTTCTAAAGCTGAATGTATCATCTATTGACCTATTGTGGCAGTAGACAAGTTAAAATAGGTCCAGGTTCTTGCTAAGGCATGAGTTAATCATAACCATGACCAACTTCTCAAAGCACTTCATCACAGATCAGAGTGTGACTGAGTCATTGAGGCTGCTCACCCTGTTCTTCTTGGACACCAGTATTATTGATGCCCTTTGAAGCAGGTGGGAGCCTCCAACTGCTGGAGTAAGAGGTTGAAAACGTCCTTAACACTCAAGTCAGTTGGTCAACACAGGTTTTCAATATCCTGCTAAGTACATCGTTGGGCTCACCCTCTTGAAATATGTTCTGGCATCGGCCTCCAAGACAGATCACAGGGTTGCCTCATGCTGTGTGGATTCCCACAGTGAGTTATTTTTCCTTTCAAAGCACACATAAAAGATGTTGAGCTTATTGATGAGGGAAGCATCACCATCATTTATGCTATTAGCTTTCACCTTATGGGAAATACTGATATGCAAACCCTGCCACAGCTATCATGCATCTGATTGTGTCTCTAACTTCACAAGGAATTGGCTTTTCTGTCTTATGTTTGCCTTTTGTTAGACATTCTTCAAGTTATTGTAGGGTTCAGGATCATCGGTCTTGAACACCATAGATCAAGCCCTCACAGTCCATTTCATCCAGGGTTTCTGGTTTGGAAAGACACAGTACATTCTCAAAAGCACACATACATCCATATGGGTCTTGATGAAGTCGGTGATGACTGTGGCATATTCATTCAGATCTGCTGATGTATTCCTGAATATGGTCCAGTCCACTGGTGCTGTGGTCCTCAGTCTCTGCCTTTCTAATGGGAGCAGAAGTACAACCAGCTGATCAGACTTGACAAAGTGGGTACGTAGGATGGCACAATCAGCATTCTTGATAGTGGTTTAACAGTGAAAATGTGTCAGTTTTAATGACAAAAACAAAATACTACAAATATTTAGACAGCATCTCAGTAGAGGAAGTTATCATTACAGTTCAAAATCCTTTGAACAAATAAAAAGAAAATAAAGAAAATAAGTTGGTTTTCAGTAGCATAGAGGGAGGTAATGAGTAAAAGAAAGGGAGAGTCATAATGGGTTAATGGGGACAGCTGTAAGCACTGAATTCTTTTTTGTAATTAAGAGGCTATGGGATATATCTTGCAGGCCAGACTACTAAATAAGTGAGGAAAACTGTGACAAAGTTGTAATGAACAGAAATAGCCAGTTCTGATTCAGAATACAAGAGCACGGTATCAGATATTGGCAGTATTAATACTGAGTTTGTAAGTCTGCAACATGCAAAGATGAAATACATGGTGTTCCTCAAGCCCTGTTGCAACAGTGGAGGAAGCCACAAAGGTCAGAAGAGAAGCAAGATGGTATATTAAAATTACAGGCAACCAGAAGGTCAGAATCACCCCCATGGATTGACAAATCTTTTTTTAGTTTCTCCTCTTTAGAAAATACCACAATGTGAACTTTGAGTGTAATATACTAGATTAGAAAATAAAGGGAATTACACTTTAGCTAGATAAATTGTTTCTTAAGTCCCTTGATGGTGGGAAGAGAAGAGCTGAAATGGCAAATGAAAGTGTAATAAAATACCACATCTTATAAGATACATCTTGTCTGATATGCTGAAGGATGATCTTTCAAATGCAGAGGAAGATGGGGTGGAATATAAAGACCAGGGAACTCTTTCTTGCGCTCTACAAAAGGAGAGGTGGTGAGAATATTGATGCAAGAAAGAAGGGCTTGCTCTCCTATACTACAGAGGAAAAAACCTTTGGGAAAGAAAGAGGCATTATTGTTCAATGCTTTATTATTAGAGTAAATAGCACACAAACTTGAAGTTAATGGAAACCCATAGGAGGGAGGGTGGAAATGGGGTTGATATAGCAGTGGAGATCTGTAAGCCTGCAATGGTTATCTGTGGCTAATTCAACACTGAAATTGATTTCTTTTCACAGATACAGCCTGACCTGCTGAGTGTTTCCAGTATTATTAATATGGAAAGAAACATCTGACATTGCAGGTCCAGGACCCTTCATCGGAATCTAGGTAGAAAAGAAGGATCAGATTGTATGATCTGTTAATACTGTACTGTACAATTTATTGGAATATGCACAGCAAGCCAGGCTATATAAAGAAAGGTAAAATTGCCTCACATAATCAATCATATTACTTTCAAATGCTTTGTAATATTTTAATTTTAAATAACATTATCAAGAGAAACTGTACTTGGTAGATGTGTTTAAAAATGCCAGAATACAAAGCCACAACAAAATTTGATTATACTGAACAGCTACAACATGCAACAAGTATTCACAAATGGAAAATAGACAATAGACAATAGGTGCAGAAGTAGACCATTCGGCCCTTCGAGCCTGCACCGCCATTCTGAGATCATGGCTGATCATCTACTATCAATACCCGGTTCCTGCCTTGTCCCCATATCCCTTGATTCCCCTATCCATAAGATACCTATCTAGCTCCTTCTTGAAAGCATCCAGAGAATTGGCCTCCACTGCCTTCCAAGGCAGTGCATTCCAGACCCCCACAACTCTCTGGGAGAAGTAGTTTTTCCTTAACTCTGTCCTAAATGACCTACCCCTTATTCTCAAACCATGCCCTCTGGTACTATGTTGCAATCAGATCCCCTCTCAATCTCCTTAATTCCAGCGTGTACTAGCCCAGTCTCTCTAACCGCTCTGCGTAAGACAGTCCGGACATCCCAGGAATTAACCTCGTGAATCTACGCTGCACTTCCTCTACAGCCAGGATGTCCTTCCTTAACCCTGGAGACCAAAACTGTACACAATACTCCAGGTGTGGTCTCACCAGGGCCCTGTACAAATGCAAAAGGATTTCCTTGCTCTATTGCAAATGTTGCCCTATTTGCAAAAATCCCCATGATTCTTTTCAATACTTAAATTGTAGCAATAGTTTCTAAACACGTTTTCCATATGGCAATTCCCTTCAACAGACAAATCCATCAAAGTGTTAAAATGACAGACACCAGTAACATTCTATTCATATCCTGCCCTCCTTTGATCCTCCGTGGCCTTTTTGCATTCCATAAATTTCTGTAACTCTGACTTCAAGTTCTGCAACATTAAATAGATTTTTACTATATGTGCATAATGTTTCATTTTTGTAAGGCAATTAAGGGAGTATTATTAATATTCCTCAATCTGGAATTGTTCAATTAGCATTAAATTCTGAACCATTTCTAAGGCTTACAATTTCGTTTTGGAGTTCCAGAGAAAAGCAGTAATGAAAATGCCCAATGAATGAAAAAATAAAATTACTCAAGCCAAGTTTGAATGCCGGTTAACAAAGCCCAAAGCTTTAGGAGAACACATTTTAGCAGGTCGAAGGAATTTAAGGCTTAAGGCCGAATTTGGAGTATTGTGTACAGTTCTGGTCACCGAATTATAGGAAAGATGTCAACAAAATAGAGAGAGTACAAAGAAGATTTACTAGAATGTTACCTGGGTTTCAGCACCTAAGTTACAGGGAAAGATTGAACAAGTTAAGTCTTTATTCTTTGGAGCGTAGAAGGTTGAGGGGGGACTTGATAGAGGTATTTAAATTTATGAGGGGGATAGACAGAGTTGACATGGATAGGCTTTTTCCATTGAGAGTAGGGGAGATTCAAACAAGAGGACATGAGACTTAGGGGGCAAAAGTTTAAGGGTAACATGAGGGGGAATTTCTTTACTCAGAGAGTGGTAACTGTGTGGAATGAGCTTCTAGTAGAAGTGGTAGAGGCAGGTTCGGTATTGTCACTTAAAGCAAAATTGGATAGGTATATGGCCAGGAAAGGAATGGAGGGTTATGGGCTGAGTGCGGGTCAGTGGGACTAGGTGAGAGTAAGCATTCGGCTCAGACTAGAAGGGCTGAGATGGCCTGTTTCCGTGCTGTAATTGCTATATGGTTATATAAGTGTTGATCCAAGCTCATGTTTAGAGTTGAAGAGTAATATGAACACTTGCTGTATCCTCTAGTTATTTATTTATTTGATGCATCACAGGAAAAAAAAACTTATACTGTATGAATATATTGATCTGGTTAGATAGGAAAAATATTAAAATGAAGCTGATACAAAAATTGGGCTAATACATATGGGAACATTCAACAAGGCAACAGTAAGACAGGTCTGGAGGAATTGAGGGGTTTAAGAGTGTATGAGAGCAAATTAAACATAGAAGGATAAATCAGTAAGGTTGGGGAGAATTAAAAATAAGGTGAGAAATTTAAAATGAAAACATAATGCTGCAAAAACTCCAGGTCAAACAATATCTACAAAAAAAGGAAATGTCCCCTTTGTCAGAATTGGAATGGAAAAAACTAGTCTAAATTTCCAGAGAACGATGGGGAGGATAAATGGAACTATTCCTCCTTCTACTACTTCTTTGTAACTTAAGATCCTTTCCTAATTTTGAATAAGGGCCTTTGCCCTGAAATATTTTCCCTTTTGAGATGGTATCTGACCTCCTGAATGCTTTTAGTATTTTATGCTTATTATAGCCAGAGGGTACAGCTGTTCTTGCTCTGATTAGCTATGCTCTCATACAATAACATAGGGACCATTACTGGAATGAATGATAATTGAAACACAAGAGAAAGTATGGCTCTTTACATATAAAGAGGCATGACTGTAGAGAGAATGGAATGTTCCACGTCAGGTATGATCCTCCATGGCACTAAAGAAACATCTTGCATGGAGTGACCAGCTCTGTCAAACATCCAAATGTATTATTGAGTCCCTTCAATTAACAGCGCAAATAAGTGAAGTGAAAGCAGTTTAAACCGTAATGGTTTTTTTGCATTGCTGTCAGATTTGCATGCAGATGCCAACTCCCATGCTTCCTGCTCACGCAGAAATAGCATTGTAAAATGTTCAAAATTGCCAATTTATGAAGTACTTGCAAATAATGGGAAAAAAACATATCTGAAGCTGGTTATAAAATGTCTATCATTGCACTCTACTTCCTGCTAATTATCCTATTTGTCACTGTGGTTTGAATCCTACAGATTTTTGGGGCCATTGAACACTACCGCACAATAGGCCCTTCAGCCCATCATTTCTGCACTGAACATACCAAAATATCTTGCCAAAAATCCATATGGTTTACATCAAATTCACTTTCCTTTTTGACCTCTACCTCAATTCAATTGATTTGATTCTTGACAAATCCATGTCATGCTGATTTAACATCTTTCTATACTGTTCAAGACTGGTTCCAAAAATTTTCCCACCACTAAGATTAAACCAACTAGCCTTAATTATTAGGTTTATGACTTTCATGTTTTTCTGAACAGCTGATTCCAACATTAACATTAGTAGTCCTCAAGCACACTTCAATACTTTTTGCCAGAGTGGATTAAAGTATGGGAAAAGTCTTTAATCCACCCTTTGTTCAATAATCCAGAACACAATTTGAGATAGTTACTCATTTTCAAAGATGACAAATCTCCTAATACTTCCTCTCATCAATATTTATTAAATATTTTACATTCTTCCTCAACTTTATCATTCCACTTTTTCTAAAATATTTTAAATCTTTTCCTGCTAGTTGCAGAAGGATCTTGACAGGGCAAAAGTAGAGAAGTTTCCTCTTGGAGAATCTAGTATTAGTGTATAGTCTACCTTTTTAAAAAAAAATTGCAATTTAATCTCAATGCAATACAAATTGTAATTCTTAATGCAAGGTCTTGAGCAGAAACATCAACTATTGCATTGCCTCTACAGATGTTGTTTGATCTGCTGAGTTCTTCCATTAGCTTGCATTCTGCTCTTTTTGAAGACCTCACGTTTACAATCTCTGCTCAGAGTGTGGATAAACCTTCAATTCTTCTCTGCTAGGATAAAGTTTATTGTACTTGGTATGCCACAAAAATGCTTTCACTGTGCAGGTCAGATCAGATGATGACGACATCCCTACGGTCTAGTTTTGTCAGCCTCAAAAAGAGGTCAAAGCTGACAAACCTCTTCTAGCCTAACACAAATCTTGTGTTGCATAAACAAAAACAGCACCCGAGTTTTTGAATACATTTCCTTTCTCAAGGACCTAACTTGTGCTTAGACTGGTGGAATATAGCACTGGTAGATTCAACACTAAGCTGATGTTCAAACAATGTACATATTTGAACCATAAACACAACAATAACTTCATTTAAATTATAGACTAAACAATGAAAAAAAAGGGTTATCTTTAAAGAGATTTTTTTTACCAAATATATAAGACTATGTTGAAATGGTGGTTCAAGAAAAGAGATTTATGCAGAGGGAGAGTGTGAAAGCCAAGGAATTTGTGGAGAGCCAATCCAAAAGACTGGTTAGGCTGGAACTAAATACTGGCTCCAATTCTTATTGACACACTTAACAAAAAGAAACAAGCTTCAAGACAGTGAAATAAAGATTTACTAAAATGATTTTAAGGACTGTTGTAAAGTTTTACTGGAGAAGCAGAGGCTGTTCCCTTTGCAGCAAAGGTGGCACAGAGATTTGATAAAGGAGTTATAAAAACATTATTGGTTCAGCTTAAAGTCAGGAACCTGGGGACACAAATAAAACTAAGAAAAGTTACATAGGGGATTCAAGGAATATCTTACTCACCAGTTTGGAACCAAAATTTATTACCTGCAAAGTGTTAGGAATGGAATCATAGCCTTCAAAAGAGAACTGGATAAGCAGCTGAGAGAGAATAATTCACAGTCAAGGGAGAAAGAACAAGGAATGGAGCAGGTATGATTGCTGCACTAGGAGCCAGCATAATTCCATAGGCAAAATGGCTTTATTTTTGAATAGCTTTATTTTTGCTGAAGACATGTACTTGAGAGGCCCAGATTCACTTCTAATGTGCTTTCTATATCAACTGCCTCAAAACAAGACTTAGCAGAAGCTATCCTTAATATATTTGCATATGACCCCATGACTTCCTTGTTAATTTTAGGCTTTCTTTTTCTTTGCCTAAAACTGGTTAATTTATACCCTTGCCATTTTCTTCCTCTGTTCTACTTAAAGTACAAATTGCAAAAACTAATCTCATCAAACATATCAATCTTATCCTATTTCTATCACCCAACCCTATCAAAACTGCAAGGCAAAGTGCTCTCATGGATATATGTTGCATGCCAGAAAGAATCTTGTGGTGCAGCATTAGCATTTGTCTTTTTCTACCTCCATGAGACTGAGTTGTGAGTTCGATGCTCAACCCAGCACAAAAGGAAAGTGTGCAAGGAGCCAGTTGGATTCCAACCCAGGCCCACTCACCTCAAAGTCCAGCAGAGATTCCACTACACCATCAGTGGGCTATTTTAGATCAATGACTTATCAGAACTAGCAAGTCTGAAATCAAATGTTAAGTGGAAAGAGTGAAATCAACAGTTTTAGTGCTAAGTTAAAGAATGGTCAGCTTTATTTATCATATGTTGAAACGTCAAAACATACAGTAAAATGCATCATTTTTGTACCAAATCAAATCAGCGAGTATGTGCTGAGACAAAACGCAAATATTGTTGCACTTATGGTACTAATACAGCATGCCCACAATTTACTAACCCTATCTGTATGTCTTTGGCAGTCAAGGGAAGAATGTACAGATAATAGTGGAAATCAAACCCTGATCAATGATCACTGGCACTATAAAAAAAATTACACCAACTGATGGGCAATCATGCCGACCAACAGACTGAATAATGCACATAAAAACAGTGACGTATGAAAGATTGATGAAAGTTTGTTAATCATGACTGATCTGTCTGGAGGAGAAACAAATGTGGACAAATCAGGGTGATTAAAAAAAAACAGGGTAACCATCAAAACTGGCTGAGGCAAGTTTAAACTCGAACAATAAAACCAAAATGTCAAAATGTTGGAAGTGGCCAACAGGTCAGGCAAGCACCTGTGAAAAAGGGTAACATTTTAGATCTTTGATCCGATTCTAGCATTTTCTATTTGTCTCAGATTTTCAGCAACGCTGAGCATCACATCATTCCCATTCCATAACTTATTTCCCTTCAACATTTTCTCTTTCACCTGACCACTAAATTCTCCCCAAGCAAAATATTGGCAGTAATTATATGCAGCTGTGATTTGTAGAGAATGCAGTGTTTTAAGTTTTGTGCAGAACTCCTTTTTATCATTGCCCCCAAATAAAAGACTCAAAAATAGTAACAGGAAAGCATGCATTATATTTTAATTAATATTATCACTGCTCATGAGTAAGGAAAGTTTGTATAAGATACATATGGGCAAAAATAGACAACTTGTTGCCGAGAAAATTATCCACTTGCTCAGTGCTCAACCAATGTAAATGAGCACTCAAAAATTAAAGGTTTGTCAGACAAATGGTAGTTTTTCTTTCATCTGCTCATTCCCTTCATTTACTAGGTATGAACATTTACAGGCAGAAGAACTTCACAATTGATTTTCTTGGTAAGTTACTTCTCAAAGTAGCTAACGGTGACCCGCTATTATATATGGGCTCCATTGGGTAAGAATTTTCCCTGATGGACTTCAAATCAGATGAGTTTTTAATGATGACGTGGTTTCATGGTCATTAGTGTTTATATTATTTGTAATTATTTTACTAACTGAAACTTCTCAGTCACTGTGGTGCAACTTGAAATCCATATTAAATTATTGTACACACATCAGGAATACTAGGTCCAGTAACTTAACCATTTAAATCCAAGGATCCCAATTTAAATTTAATTCACATTAGTTATTAACACTCAGTGCAGTAGTATATAGTACCAACAGACTTTGCATGTTTGGCCAAAGTTACAGTCTATTTCGCAACCAAGAGATGAAAGATAATCTTGTTAAATCTTGCTCTCCTGCCTTTTAATGTCCATTAACAAAGCAAGCAATGTATTCTTATAGCCAAGAGTATTGTATTTTAAACAAGAGAAAATCTGCAGATGCTGGAAGCGCAAGCAACACACACTGTTTAAGGAACTCAGCAAGCCAGGCAGCATCTATGGAGAAAGATTAAACAGTCGACATTTCAGGCCGAAACCCTTCAACAGGTCTCCTGAGAATACTGCATCTCACTCTTCTACTGTCAACATACCACATCTTCCATTTCATGCTCACCACAAAGTCTATCTGTCTTTCTTACTCAGAGGCTCCATCACTCCAACCTAGCTCTCTCAATTAAGACCTTGCAATATCCTTTGCTTGCCAAGCAGACTAGGCTGTAAATGTTAACTCCATTCTGCTCTATCGACTAACAAGTGGCACCACCATCGTTATAAAAGAATTAACTCCTTCATCTTTGCAAACTATCTCCTTGACTCAACCTCTTCCTCTCAATTCCTTGTGCTCCAAGTGTCAGCCTAAGCAATAGCTTCATTTCTGAGCTGGTAGACCGAGCTCAAGACCCACTTAGGACATTTTGTATTCATAAAAATGGCCATGTCATTTAACTTTTTTTTTAAAAATGCAGCTTTTTCCTTTCTTCTTTGTAGCTCTTTATCAGCCAAGGGAACTTTAAAAATGTTATAGAGGGCTATAGGTAAGTCTAGTAATTTCTAAGGTAGGGACGTGTTCAGCACAACTTTGTGGGCCAAAGGGCCTGTAGTGTGCTGTAGGTTTTCTATGTTTCTATAACTTGCAAGATTTTGATTTGAAGTATTGAGCCCAACAACAGTTGTTCAAAAATCAAGTTGTGTGTTTCCCAAAATGGAATAGTAAATCATTTATGATTTTGTTGCACCTCTTCTTTACATCAAGGCCTACATGGTGAGAAATGCTGCATCAGTTTTGCTTCTATATCCTAGAATTATCTCTGGAGACAACCTAGATGTTATAACTTTTCCAAATAATTATCGCTATTTCACTCCATAAATTATATTTTGATAACAGCAATCTATTAATGTCAATTTTTTAAAATACTGCTTAAATTTATTTCAGGTGATGAAATATTCAAACTTCTTACATGTTCAGACCATACATGAAAAACTATCATGACTGCAGTGAATTCATCTATGTACACATTAATCTCACTGAAAATTAACTACTGATTTTCATTCACTAGAATTGTCAAATCATTTCCTACAAAACACTGATTTTTAAAGTGAACAAACTTTCATATTATCTCTCATTAAATCATGTCCTTCAAAAATCCTCAGCAAATTTGCCCAAATGGGGACTTCTCAAGCTTTATTCAGCTGTATCTTGAACAGAGCACATTCTGTCCTGCCCATATTGGAATATGTCAATTAACCCCACTATTTGGATTTGGGCAGCTTCTGTAAGCAAAGTAACAACAGCTGATCCATCTTCAGTCATGATCTTTACAAATATTAAAGCAGGTTCAAAGGGTAAGGTGGCTTACTCCTACTCCAAGTCCTTAAGTCCAAACTTGCCACATTTGTCAGCAGAATTTGCAGACAGTTTGCTGCCAGCAGGCTTTAGCCAACTGTAGAATGGAGGAAAGCCTGTATTGAAGGGTCAAAAAGCCTAAAAGTAAAACAGGCAATGTTGAGAAAATCAAGTTTGCAGCAATGGAAAGAGGCTATTTTCCCCATCATCCATGCCAGTTCCATTCAAAAGCAATCCAGGTATTTCTATGTCCCTGCCTTCTCTCTATAGCCCTGTATTTCATACCATGCCTTCTATCCTCACCACTTCCCAGGATGGAGAAAGCTGTATTTATCAAAAACAAAATTAAAATCAATTGCTAGCAAAGATTGGTAAGTGCTAGAATGGTCCAATTAGGCCTTTTTACCGATTTGTATATTTGAACTCCTCCTTCCTCACCAAAACAATTTATGGAGAATACTGAGCCAATACAAACAGCACAGAAACTGAGGACAGTTCTCAAACAGTTAAACCTCAGGAGGCTACACAATGGAGTAAGAAACCCAATATTCTAAAGGTTCTTTCTGTGGTACAATATGTGTTCCATAGCATAGATAACTAAGATTAAAAAAAAATGTAAATTTGTATTATGAAAGCAAATTTGAATTAAACTCTTCATGTAAAACATAATGTTAAAATTGCAAGCACAATTCCTAAGAAATCTACAATATAAATGACATCCAATACTTACAGAAAATTGGTGGTAATTGTTTCCCTTCCCTTAATACACAATTTTGATATCCTGAAGGATCTAGTCTTAGTTCACTTCTCATCTCATTCTAACCCCCTAGGAACATTAATTTGCACATGCATAATCATAATGCTGCTCTACATTACAGCCAATTTTATTGAACTCTCTACTTTCCCTAAAATGTCAGATGGATTGTTCAACATTATAGAAAATCTGCTCCAACTTAATATTGTGAATCTCAAAGCAAGCTGCGGATATTACAAACTCCAATCAACAGTCACCAGCTTTATTCCTTATTCTTACAGCTCTCTGATACTGAGCCAGAGTATTCACAAGATTGATGTCAGTAATGACCACAAGCTGTATTTAGGACCTCAGCTGTGCCATCACCAAGCCTATTTCCAAAACCATTACTTCTAACAACTCCATCTTTCCTCAGCCTCCACAGCAGCTGCAAACTCCAACCATGCTTTTGTTACATACACAATATTGACTATTCTAGTATAGCTTTCCTTCTTGTGTTGAGGTAAAGCAAGAGGAAAGAACACAGTAGAAAATAGTAATCTATCATTTTATCTCCTAACAAGTTCAATTGATTAGCCACTTTAAAAAACTATTCATGAATAAACAAAATTTGTATTTGTTTACATAATTCCTATATCCAGGTAAGTTCTCAGAACATGGTATACCCCGAGTTCTTAATAAGGACCATAATAACAAAAATAAACTAATCAACTCTGTGATAGGCAGCAATTTCTAGAAAGCTAGTTAATAAGCAATATCTGATTAGAAAATCAAGCACTGTTAATAAAGTAAACATTAACATTACTGTATGAATCAAACATTTGAACTGCAAGTAGCATTTCTTCAAATTAGTAATAATATACCTTGTTTTGTCAAAACCTTTCACCCAGGTAGTTCAAGGGAAACTATTAAACTTTTGGATATTTTATGCGGATTCTAATTGTTGCCAATGAAGAATGGAATTATTCAAATATACTTCAAATGACAAAAGCTACATTACAGTTTTGCCTCTCCAGCAGATGGAGTACATTGGTAACTGAAGTTCAGGTGCTCCTACTGTTGTTTCCAAGTAAAAAGGTTGTAGGCTCAAGATCAACTCAGAATAGCACAATAGAGAGTGACTACACTTCAAAGCATGTAAAACACCGTTGGGTATCCAGAAACCATCTTAAAAGTTGCTACATAATATTGGATTTTCAAATTAAACATTTCAATCTGTACCAATATGGGTCTTACACTTAATTACAGATCTATATCCGATAGGGCTGATTATCCACAACCAACAAAGATGCTTCTTCAGAAACATAGCTCACTGCGAGACTAATTAGGCCCTACTTAGAATATTGTGTGCATTTCTGGTTGCCACACCACAAGAAAAAAGTGAATGAGTTGGAAAGAGTATAAAAAAAATCATCAGGATGCTGTCTGAATTGGAATACTTACATTATGGAAACAGACTCAATAGTTTGTTCTTGTTTTCCCTGGAGTCAGGTAGGCATTTGAGAGGCAAATGCCGAGTAAATAGTCAAATTCTTTTTGCAACAAGAGGGGTATCAAAATCATGAGGTCAGAGGTTTAATATGGGGGAAAGGAGTTTTAAAGGGGATGAGGGGTATTATTTTTTAAGTGGTTGATATCTGGAATACACTGCAATAAGTGAAGGAGCAATCAGACACAATTACAAAACAGACACTTAAGTAGGCAAGGCATAAAAGGATAGAGGTCCTAACATGGATAAATGTGATTAATGTAGATGGACAAAATGGTTAGCAAAGACATGATTAGCTAGAGTGCCTCCTTTTATGGCATTCATTTCTAATTAGATTAAATTCAGTATAGAAATTTGCTGGAGGTTGTTAAGTCACGTATGTACTTTTAAACCCAATGCTGATTTCTAAATGGTGTATCATAGTGAAGCAGCTTATTTTAAAGTAATCATAAACATTCAGATAAAAGTGAAAACTACCAGTAGCATAAAATTCATCACCAAATCGTAAAAATTCTCTTCCTATTGTTAATAGATTTACAGTCTTTATAACAAAGTCCAACTCATCACAATATCAAGATGTTTGAAATAGTCACATCATCATTTACATAATTCTTGCATTCCATGAGAGCTCTTCCCACATCTCAGAATGAGCTTGCCCTTTGGAAATTTGCAAAAGTATGAGGATAATTCTGCACTGAGGAAGGAATGATACTTTTTTTTCCATAAAATCTTCCTCAAACTATTTTAAATACCTTCAAACCAAAAGATTACAGATTCAGGACTTGAGCATATACCGTAGATGTCGGATTATAAGCCGCTACTTTTTTCCCATGCTTTGAACAGCATTGAACATAGCGGCTTATAATAAGGTGCGGCTAATAGAAAGTTTTTTCCCATGCCGCCAAAACATTTTGCCTCGTAACAGTAGACCAATAAAATTGATGAGTAGTTCACAGAGGTCCAATGAAATTGTACGATAAATCAAGCGCACTTCACAAATTATTGTAAATCAGCCATTTGTACTCACCCTCATCAACATGGAAAACACTCGAAGAAAAGCATATGATGCAGCTTTTAAGTTAAAGGCAATCAATCTGGCGGTTGAACAAGGAAATCGAGCTGCTGCGCGTAATCTTGGCATACATGAATCGATGGTGAGACGGTGGAGATTTAATTTGGGACTGCCGCTTCAGGTCAGGAATGGCTCACGTGATATTAGACAGCAGTACAAGGGAGGGAGGGAGCGAAACTGAGGATTCCGCTGCACAAAAACAGTAAAACTCGTGTGTGAATGGTATCGGGCCAATAAGGACACAAGTGTCCGATGTTACCAAATACCGGTAGGTATAACAAAGTTTAGCCTTACCAAATATGTGTAGCGAGGGTTTGGTTTGGGGGAAAAAGGAGTATAAATAAGAGCAGAATGTAAGGGGAAGGCAAAACGCGTTCTGCAATAAAGCCACGCTGCACTGTAATCCGGTGTTGGTTGTCTCTCTTCCAAAACGAACACAGGGCAGAATTTGAAGCCCAACACGTGTAATATCTTTCTGTGTAAATATCTCATATTACAAGCGGCCGAAAATTCGGTGCGCCGAAAATCCGGTCCGCCGGAAATCCAGTGCACCGAAAATCCGGTCCGCCGGAAATCCAGTGCGCCGAAAATCCGTTCCGCCTGAAATTCGGTGCGGCCTAAAATCCGAAGCGGCCTGTATAATAAAAAAAATGATTTTATTTCTAAAATTAGAGCCAGCGGCTTTTAATCAGGTGCGCTCTGTAGTCCGGAATCTACGGTAATTCAGTGACAAACCAAAACATCACTGAGATGTCACCTTTCAAATGAAAAGCTGAACCAAGACATTTCTGAACTGGTAAATGCAAAACATTTTAGTGAACTTTTTGTCCAAACTAAATTTCCATTTTCACATTTAACACATGTAATATTACTAGTCTACCAGCTGCAAAAATCCATAACCAGTACCACTGAAATTAAAACCTTCCATTGTTTGAAATCACAATTCAAATATGGCCAATAGATCAATGTACAGCTACTGTTTAAAAAAAACACATTAGCTTAAGAGTGCCTGCTGATCCTTATTAAGCTACTGAAAGCAACCAGAGGAATACTAGTTTAAATACAGGACCCATTTAGCGCAACAACCCTATTTCTATGAATCAGAAGAGACATTATACCCTCTGCATAGAACATATTTTCACCAGACCTTGGAAAATGGTAATAATGCAATAATGGCAATGAGAAAAACAGTATATCAAGATTAACCCAGAAATGGCACCCACCCCTTTTCACTTTCAGGCCACATAAGACCAAGGAACAGATTTAAGCCAGTCAACCCACAGAGTCCACTCTGCCATCCCATCATGGCTGATTTATTATCCCTCTCAACTCCATTCTCCTGCTTCTATCCATAAGCTATGACCTCTGATTAATCAAGAATCTATCAACCTCCACTTTAAATATACTGAATGACTACCGCCACAGCTGTCTGTGGCAAAACATAACAGATTCACCGCCCTCCCTCTAAATGGAAGTCCCTCTGTTCTGAGGCTGTATCCTCTGTCCTAGACTTCCCCATGATAGGTAACATCCTCTCCACATCCACTCAATCCAGATCTTTCAATATTCATTAGGTTTCAATAAGATCCCCCCCTCATTCTTCTTAAGTCCAGCAAGTACAGGCCCAGAGCCACCAAATGCTCACATCAACGCTTTGATTCCTGTGATAATTTTCATGAACCTCCACTGGACTCGCTCCAAAGCTAGCATATCTTTTCTAAGATAAGGGGCCCAAAATTGCTCACAATACTCCCAAGCAACACACACAAAATGTTGGTGGAACGTAGCAGGCCAGGCAGCATCTATAGGAAGAAGCGCAGTCAACATTTCAGGCCGAGACCCTTCGTCAGGACTAACTGAAAGAAAAGATACTAACAGATTTGAAAGTGGGAAGGGGAGGGGGAGATCCGAGAAGACAGGAGGAGGAGGGATGAAGCCAAGAGCTTGAAAGTTGATTGGCAAAAGGGATACACAGCTGGACAGGACATGGGACAGGACGCCTAAGGAGAAAGAAAGGGGGAGGGGAGCACCAGAGG
The DNA here is from genome assembly GCF_048418815.1 of Hemitrygon akajei. Classification (NCBI taxonomy): domain Eukaryota; kingdom Metazoa; phylum Chordata; class Chondrichthyes; order Myliobatiformes; family Dasyatidae; genus Hemitrygon; species Hemitrygon akajei. Next base: position 95,111,712 of record NC_133131.1, read on the forward strand.
GAGATGGAGAACAGGCAAGGAGTGATTGTAAGAGGGGCAGAGAGAGAAAAGAGAGGAGAAAAAAGGGGAGATAATAAATAAATAAGGGATGGGGTAAGAAGGGGAGGGGGGCATTAATGGAAGTTAGAGGATCAGGTTGACGGAATATAAGGTGTTGTTCCTCCAACCTGAGTACGGCTTCATCTTGACAGTAGAGGTGGTCATGGATAGACATATCAGAATGGGAATGGGATGTGGAATTAAAATATGTGGCCACTAGGAGATCCTGCTTTCTCTGGCAGACAGAGCGTAGGTATTCAGCGAAACGGTCTCCCAGTCTGCGTCGGGTCTTACCAATATATAGAAGGTTGCACCGTAAGCACCAGATGCAGTACAGTTGGCCCTCCTTATCCGCAAGGGATTGGTTCCGGGACCCCCCACGGATACCAAAATTCACAGATGCTCAAGTCCCTTATTCAACCTGTATCAATGTGGTGGACCTTAGGACCCAACGGAACCCAAGACCTTATTTAACCTGTCTCAGTGCAGCGGACATTAGGACCCAGCAGCAGAGATCTGAATCCGCAGTGTTTCTGTTCATGAAAATCATCACGATAACGACTGAAAATAAAGTTTAAATAATAAAGCGATCAGAAAGAGGTGAAACGCCATCAGTCATTGGAAAAGGGTTAGGCTACGTCGGTCAACGGTCAGAACAATTTTAAAGGATAAAGTGAGAAAGGCTGCGCCCCGATGAAAGCTACAATTATTACTAAGCAACGCAGTGGTTTAATCATTGGGTTTTGGGCTTTTATCCTCCACATCAACCCGGCACGGTGGAGAGCGCACTCCATAACGATCTGTCATTAGATCGAACTCAGGAACTTCCCGAGCCCGGCGCTGAAACATACCTTCTTAAGTGTTTTATATGCATAGAAAGGTAAAATATATACTATATACAAATACAAACGTTTGACTAACTGACGCTAAATAATACCGGATGTACCTGTTCCGACTTACTTAGTAACAGAACTTCCTATTTTTTTCAATCCCGATCCACAATACCCACGCACATCCTCCCATATACTTTAAATCATCTCTAGATTACTTGTAATACTTAATACAATGTAAATGCTATGTAAAATAGTTGTTTTACTGCATTGTTTATGGAATAATGACAAGAAAAAAGTCTGTACATGCTCGAACAAGAAGTGATGAAAGAGAACTTCCGGGTTTTCCTGATTCGCGGTTGGTTGAATTCGCGGATAAGGAGGGCCGACTGTATATCACACCAGCTGACTCACAGGTGAAGAGTCGTCTCACCTGGAAGGACTGTCTGGGGCCCTGAATGGTGGTGAGGGAGGAAGTGTACAGGCAGGTGTAGCACTTGTTCCGCTTACAAGGACCTGGCACTTATCAGTAAGAGTACAACTCCAAAAGTCCCTGTGCAGCTCAAGCATTCTGAAACTTTCAATTGTGACATGAAGATGTGTAACATATTTTAATCATTCCTTTGAATAGAGCCAGTTGAAAATTAGTGTACTAATGTAACTCTTGCTGAACAGGTCACGCAAAACAGATTTTCAGGGAAAGTAACTAAGAAAATGCTTTCATGGAACCTGCTAAGAATTATATTTTAAACAAATATGCTACCCATTTGCTCTATCAAGCACCATGCATAATCTCATTCTATTCTTCCCCTTTATTCCACAAAACGGTATAAAATTTTTGAATTTATAATAACAAATAACAAGAACAGTGAAAATAAATTCTCATTTTTAAAATCAACATCTTCTTCCAAAACAAATTTATGCATTGTACCCAGCTTTTTACCCATCCAATTAGAACTATTGCCCTGCCACCTCAGGGTTTTGGTATTAAATACACGAGCACAGAAAACTTACATAACACAAAGTTGAGCTAACATAGTAAACAATGCCAGTGCTTCAACTATTAACTCAGGCAGTGGGACAATGTATATTAGAGCCACATTTTCAGACCAAGCAATGAAAGGTGAGAAAGCAAATTGTAAGGACAATATAAAGTACTGGAAGTGAATGGGGAAAAATATGATCAATGTAGTATAGAGGGAAATGTTGAGGTTACCTTTGGTAGAAAGGATAGGAAAACTGCAGATTAAGCAAAGCTGGTAAGAGGAGATATCAAATGACAAGAAAGACAAATTTGTTGCTGACCTTCACTGCAAAAGAGATGTTGTACAGATGTAGGGTTGTCTACAGACAGTTGTTTTCCTGGAGTGTTTCAAGTAGTTTTGGGCTTTCTGCTCGAGGGATATATGCAATTGGAGACTATTCACACAAGATCCCCACACTGATTTCGGGAATGAAGAAACTGTGGCGTGATCATTATATGAATCACAATAATAATCCCAAGTCTAACATGCACAAAGAAGCCAAGTTTCTCATACCCTCTGAATATCTATTATTTTATTTCACTGTACAAGAACTAATCCACTAATTATTTTGTGTCAAGAAAGCTGTGGGTATGTTTATACCCTTCAGTTAAACAATAACAGCTTCACCAACAACTCTCAATGTAACCTGAGCAGCCCTTTCCAGTACATACTTTACTGCTTAATTGTTCTCCAAATGTCATGTGCAATGAAATATAATGGCCTTGTGAAAAGTCATCATCTACTGCAGAGCAAAACCTTAAACTGTTCTACTTAAAAATAGGTGTTATCCATCATTTATACTTGACTTGCGTAAGGACTCCAAATAACTGGGCATCCAAGTAACTGGTCCTCAGGCTGAGATACTAAGTTGGAGAAAGACCAATTTTAATGACATATAACCATACAACAATTACAGCACAGAAACAGGCCATCATCTAGTCCGTGCCAAACGTTTACTCTCACCTAGTCCCACCGACCTGCACTCAGTCCATAACCCTCCATTCCTTTCCTGTCCATATACCTATCCAATTTTACTTTAAATGACAATATCGAACCTGACTCTACCACTTCTACTGGAAGCTCGTTCCACACAGCTTACCACACTCTGAATAAAGAAGTTCCCCCTCGTGTTACCCCTAAACTTTTGCCCCCTAACTCTCAACTCAGGTCCTCTTGTGAATATCCCCTACTCTCAATGGAAAAAGTCTATCCACGTCATCTCTATCTATCCCCCTCATAATTTCAAATACCTCTATCAAGTCCCCCCTCAACCTTCTACACTCCAAAGGATCTGCAGGTGTGGACTGGGATAGGTTGCTTTCTGGCAAAGAGATGCTTGGTAAGGGGGAGGCCTTCAAAAGTGAAATATTGAATAAAGAGTTTGTCTTTCCTGTTAGAATAAAATGCAAACAGATTTCGGGAACCTTGGCTTTCAAGGAATATTGAGGCCCTGGTTAAGAAGAAAAAGGAGGTGATAACAGGTATAGGCAGCAATGAAGAAATGAGGTGCTGAGGAGTATAAGAAATGCAAGAGATCACTTAAGAGGGAAATCAGGAGGGCTGAAAAGAATGCACGTGGTTGCTCTGGCAGACAAAGCGAAGGAGAATCCCAAGAGCTTCTATTAATCTATTAACTGCAAAAGAATAGCAAAGAACAAAATTGATCCACTTGAAGATCAGCATTATCATTTATGCATGGAGCCAAGAGGTGGGGAGATCTGAAGTGGAATTTTTTTTCATTTGTATTTACTGGGGAGATAGACACATCACCTTTAGAACTAGGACAAAACAGTAGTAAACCATATCCAGATTACAGAACAGAAGGTACTTGCTATCTTGAAGCAAATTGTGGTAAACCGGATCAGCAAATTTGGAGATAACACCAAGATTAAGGACCTACAAACAAGCTGGATCAACTCAGCAGGTCGGACAGCATCCATTGAAATGAGCAGTCAAAGTTTTGGGCTGAGACCCTTCGTCAGGACTGAAGGAGGAAGGGGCAGGGGCCCTATAAAGAAGGTGGGGGGAGGGTGGAAGGTGCCAGGTGAAAAACCAATCAGAGGAGAGATCAAGGGGTGGGGGAGGGAAAGCAGGGAGGGTATAGGCCAGAGAAGTGAAGAAGAAATGTAAGAGGAAAGCACTTATGGGTAGTAGAAGGTGGTAGAATCATGAACGAGGTGATAGGCAGCTAAAAGAGGAGGCAGAGTGAAAGTGGGATGGTGGAAGGGAGAGGGAAGGAATTACCGGAAGTTGGAGAATTCGATGTTCATACCAAGGGGCTGGAGGCTACCCAAACGGTGTATGAGGTGTTGCTCCTCCAACCTGAGTTTGGCCTCATCATGGCAGTGGACATGTGTGGACATATCCAAATGGGAATGTGAAGCAGAGTTGAAGTGGGTGGCAACTGGGAGATCCTGTCTGTTGTCGCAGACGGAGCAGAGGTGCTCGACGAAGTGGTCCCCCAATCTGCGTCGGGTCTCGCCGATGTAGTGGTCGCTGCACCGGGAGCACCGGATGCAATAGTTTACCCCAACAGACTCACAAGTGAAGTGTTGCCATTTAGGGCCCTGAATGGTGGTAAGTGAGGAGGTGTTACCTCATATAAGTCTGGGTAGCCTCCAGCCCCTTGGTATGAACATCAAATTCTCCAACTTCCGGTAATTCCCTCCCTCTCCCTTCCCCTATCCCACTTTCACTCTGTCTCCTCTTCTAGCTGCCTATCACCTCTCTCATGATTCTGCCTTCTTCTACTACCCATAGTGCTTTCCCCCTTCATTCCGTCTTCATCCCTCTGCGTCCTATCCCCTTCCCTGCTTTCCTCCCCCAACCCTTGATCTTTCCTCTGATTGGTTTTTCACCTGGCACCTTCCACCCTCCCCCCACCTTATTTATAGGGCCCCTGCCCCTTCCTCCTTCTTCAGTCCCGACGAAGGGTCTCGGCCTGAAACGTTGACTGCTCATTTCAATGGATGATGCCTGACCTGCTGAGTTGATCCAGCTTGTTTGTATGTCTTGATTTGACCACAGAATCTGCAGTGTATATGTGTTTAAGATTGAGGACCTGGTGTACAGCAAAGAAGGCTATCACAGCTTGCAGCAGGAACTGGACCAGCAGGGAAAACAGACTAAAAAATAGCAGATGGAATTTAATGCAAGTGTGGGTGTTGCATTTTGCAAGGACAAACTAGGGTAAGACTTACACAGTAAATGGTACAGTACTGAGGCGTGCAGTAGAACAGAGGAATTTAGAAATACAGATACATAAATCCTTTAAAGTGACATCTCAGATAGAAAAGGTTATAAAAAAATTTTTTTCACACATTGGCCTTCATAAATCTGAGTATTGACTACAGGAGTTGGGATGTTATGTTGAAGTTGTACAAGATTTTGGTGAGGCCAAATGTGGAGTATTGTGTGCAGTTCTGGTCACCTACACCACCCATAGAAAGATCGCAATAAGATTGAAAGAGTACAGGGAAAATGTACAAGGATGTTGAGATGATTTGAGGACCAGAGTTATAGGGAAAGATCAAATAGGTTTGAATATTTTTCCCCTTAGCATAGGAAGATGAGGGGAGATGTAATAGAGGTACACAAAGTATGCCCTACTCTTCCTTACCTTTAATGGCTCGCCAGCCTACATGTAGCCACTGCTTTGAATATGTTTTGTGCTTCCTTCTGTCCTGCCACATTCATCCATATCACCTAAAACTATCACCCAAAACTGAACATCTCACCATTTCAAGGCCTGACAAAAAAAACTTCACCCTATGGACAAGCTTTTAATCGCCTTTATCAAAAAAGTTCAGCAACCACTACAGTATAATATGTTTTTTAATAATTTGTTAATTCATGTATTATTTAGGATTAAATGTTTACCATTAGCTCAGTCAATGTTTAATAATAATCAAGAACCAGTGTATTTAGAATGCCCTTGATTCTCTTTTTGGCAAGTTTTAGGTCACATTGCTATGCAGTACTATAGAAATTTTCATTTCATTTACAAATGCTTATTAGGGGGTTCACATTATTTTAATATTCTTATAACATTTTATTTGTTTAGCTTGTAGCAAATCCTTTGCTACATCATGCACTTGAGACAAAATGGACCAAAGTGCTCAAACAGGAAAGCAGGAATTTTGTGTTGTTTTATTTATTATGAGGGAAACTGCAGAGCACACATCAGAAGACCAGTAATACAGGATATTCAATTGAACTTTATGTGGGAGCGGCTAACTGAGTGGCATGGGAATAACTTATTGACCAGCCCTTCTTGGTTGAAAAAGAAGAACCAGGTATGTTTTTCTTGCCTATAGAACTGCATTGAAATTACTGTCACTGAAATTTAGCAATGCAGTTCACTTTAAGCAGAGGATGTAACTTATCCTCCTCACATCCACATAAAAAAGAATTGTCAACATTTTAACTGCCCTTTTATTTTAAGCAGTCTATCACTGTATTAAAAAAAGGATTGCCAACATTATTGACCCATTGCTCTGTCCTTCAAAGTTTGTGCCTAAAACAAAACACTTGCAAGCATGTAGATTTGCAACTGAAAAGGTTATCTATTCAGTGAGGCTTCAGGAATTATCCTACAAAAACTGCAACCAAATTTATTCTACTTGTGAAACAAGTAAGTCATGATCAAATCCAGGCCTGGCATTTTTCTGAAAAGATTGCGGGTTTGGATCCCGCAATTTACCCATTATCTGTTATCTTCTTTAAAAATCTGAACATCTATTGGAGCATCATAAACTCCATCTAGAGCCACTGACCGGCAAACAATTTATTTTGCTTGTGAAATTGACATACAAAAATATTTCATTTCTCAATAAAACAACCCAAACTGTGGCATTATTTTTCTTTACAATTCTCCGTGCAACTGTACACAAATCAAACAATGTAACTTACACCCACAGATGTGGTTAAATAATAGGCATTCTACAAATTCTTTCTAAAGTTTCGTCATTTGCAAGTGCTTAACTAAGATTTTAATTTTCTTCATAATGTCTATAACGCGTTCAGCCATCACAATGCTTGGATTAATGATTCACTTACTTTAATGGGATCAGTGCTGAATTTAATTTTCCTTTTGGCAGGTATACTATCTTCATCTGACAATCCTGTTACTTCTGTACATTCCGAAATGGGTTCATAATTATTTTCATCGCTATCCAATTGTTCCTCTGAATCCTCATAAGCTTGGTCCCAACCTGTGTCATCTCCGGACTCCACACTGCACCCTTCATTCTGCGTACTCTGAATGATAGATTTGTATCTGGAACAATCACTCTTGACGCCTGTCTCAGTTGATGGTTCAGCTGTGCTCTCCTCGGAGGAATTTTCACTTGCTGTAGAACCTCTCGCATCCGACGATATTTCGGCTACAAAAGCATTGCATTTAGGAGAATCGGGATGCTTCACGCTAGCACCACTATTTAAGTGCTTCCCGAAATCCCCGATTGATCCTCCGTCTAGATGTTGGTCGTGATTTTCTATGCCAGATTTAACTTGTGTGGCCTTCTGGCTAAAAGAGGCGGATTTCACAGCCTCGGAAGGAAGTGGCACTTGGCTCGAGATGTGTTCGTGCTTCTCACTTTTCCGAGGCGAACCTGTAGCGTCCTGGTTTGCAAAATCAATCCCGTGTTGGCCCTGGGCAGAAGGAGATTTGAGAGACACCTGTTGTTGCTCTTGCAGTTCAAGTGTTTTCGACGACGCATTTGGGACAACGCCATTGTAACCAGTCGTAAGGCTCCTACCAGCTGCCAATGTTTGTTGTTCGGTGCTCTGGGAAGGAGCAGCAAGTGAGCCGCTGACAGCAGGTAACGGAGCCTCTGTGCTGGGGTGGGTGCTGTCCAGTGAATCAGTGCTACCTCCGTCGCCGCGGAGGCTCTGGGCCCCTTGCTGCTCGTCCAGCCGTTGGTCCTGAGAACATTTCCTCTCCCTCTTCGGCGAGCTTGGCTGGGAGGCCGTCGCCGACACTCGGGCGCTCTGCTCGAAGAGTTTACGGGTCTCGGAAAATTTGGAGCCGGTTGCCGGACCTTCTCGCCGGGAGTCCACCCGGCTCGTCCGGTCGCATACCTCGGCAGTCTGCTTGACCCGAGCACCGGGGGCAACCTGTACCACATCCCGGGCTCGGACTCGGCGGTGGGGAGATGGGGGAGCCCCTCTGCCGCCCCTGATGCGGGCAGAAGCCGCGTTCTCCTCGCCGGAACCCATACCCATCTGCATGAACAGCATGTTCTTGATTCGGTTAACGTTGGAGCCGTATTTCCTTCCCCGCTGGTGCATCTGTTGCGACGGGGACGACGGCGGGTTCTCGGACCCCTCCTTCACCTCGGAGTCGCCCCCGGCCGCCGCCGATGCCCCAGTCAGACCTCCGCCGCTGCCAGCTTTGCTGAAGGTGGTTCTGAGAGCCTGGAAATCGGTCCTGTAAGCGTTGCGGTGCGGAGAGGAGCTGCGGAGGCTCGATCTCTCTGCAGAAGCTTCGGTCTTCATCATGGTTCGCTGTCAGCGGCAAGTGGTCGACGAACCAGTTCCCCTCCTGCCCCCCAACCCCGGCCCCGGGCCTACCTAACGTCTGCTACTTCCGAAATGTACGCACGGACTTTTGCTGGGGGTGGGGGGGGCTCTCAGGCGGCCGCTCTCATGCCGGCAGGAGGAAATGCCTGCGGGTACAGCGAGACAGGTGCCCCCGAACCCAGAGCGCAGCAGCGGCTGCCCACTAACATGCCGGCAGAGTGCAGTGCGGCGAGGCTCGGGAGGAAGGGGGAGGCCAGCTACAGCTACAGCTACCGTCCCCGGCCACGCGCGGACGCGACCGTTCCTCCGCCAGCGGCTCGCGCTCCGCTCAAACAAAACGCCCGGGCCACCGCGCGCGGTGACGTCACCGCGTGTCCGCGCGCCGGTCGCGATCGGCAGGCGGCACGGCGAGGAGTCTGGGGGCCGAGCGTCCGATCCGCTCCCCGGTACGCGGCGGAACGAACGTAACCTGCGATCACCGTTGCAGTAAATACTGAAAACTGTTTCACTGATCATCACTTGTTCCGCCTGTGGACCTTTCAACGTCAGATTTCTTTTACAGATCTGATAAAACGTCGAGACTTCACACCATGTTTAATGTCATTTTTGCGATGATGCTTTTTTCCCCACACCAGAGCTGCCAACAGTGAAACCTTAATGTTACAACACAGATGCGTTTGTACTTCAAAAAACAATAAAATCTGTTTCAATGCTGTTAATGCGCGACGGGCAATTCATGCACAACGAGGTGACACGCAGCTGTGAGATAAATTACTATATTTTCTTAATATTGATAACGAACACCCCCTAAGAACTTTTAAGAACATGTCATAAAGAACTTGGGAATTATGAGTAGGAGTAGGATCGAGAATTCCAAAAATTCAACACCCTCTACGTAATATAACGTTTTCCTCCTAAATGGCACACCCTTTACACTGAGACCGTGACCCCTGGTTCCAAACACAAACAAGAGAAAATCTGCAGATGCTGGAAATCCAAGCAACCGTGTGTGACCACTGGTTCCAGACTCCTTTGGCTGAGACATTACCCTCTCTGGCATCTAACCTGCATAACCTTGTAAGATTTTTTTGTAAGTTTAATGAAATCATCTTTCATTCTTCTAAATTCTACTAAGTACACATATATCTACTTAGTTTCTCCTGTTGGAAACTCACTCCCAGGAGCCAGTCATAGCACTCCCTCATGCATATCCTTGTTTTTGAGTAAGAAGACCAACTCTACAAGATACTTCTAATGCAGTCTCACCAAGTCCCAGAGTAAATACAATAACACACTTTGTACTCAAATACTCTCTAATTTACTTACTCTCAAATCCCTACACTGAACTTGCTATATCCTCTAGAAGACTCTGGACATCACCATCTGTCCTCACAATCCTACATTAGTTTGCCATCATAAAGAGACTTGATAACAGGACACTAGGTCCTCTAATCCAACTCACTGATGTTTGTTGGGTAATTCAATGACTTGCCACAGCCTACCAACCTGAGAAACTCTTGATAATTACAACTCTTAGCCTTTCATCCGTTAACCAATGCTCAATGCATCCCAACCTATCCCCTCCAATTCCAAGTGTTCAAATTGTATTAATCAAGCTCCTACATTGGACCTTATCAAAAGCCTTCTGAAAACTTAACTTCACTACTTTCCCTTGTTCCCCCTTATCCATTCTACAGGTTATGCCCTCAAATACATCTGATAGACCCTTGAAGTATCCTTTCATTTCATAAACCCATCTTGAATCTGTCTGATTCTATTACTCTTTTGTAGTTGCTCATTGTATCTCCATTTAAGATTTCCTTGCATGGATCTTAGACTAGAAGTACAGTAGTTCCCTGTTTCCCCTCTCTCTGTATCCGTAAATAATGTGCCAGTCTGCAAGAAGTGCTCCAAACTCTGTAGAATTTGGAAAAATTATAGTCAATACATTTGTCATCTATATGGCTGTCTCTTTCACATTCTGGAACGTAGATCGTCAGCCCCATGAATTTTTTTGGCTTTAAATCTCACAATTTTAATACATTTATTTTACTTGGAAAGTCCTCGTTTAGGACTGGTGTTTAAATTGGGGGAGCTACCCCACAGACAGGTCAAACACCAGCCTTAAAGTTGCACTCATTGTCTACAAGATATAACTCAATGTACCAATTGCTTCATCACAACCCGGGTAATTAAATCTAACAGAAGTGGTAGCATGCCAGTGCAGGAGGAGAATAACGTTTAGACACCTCAGCACTGAATCCTTGTGTCATTAACTCAAGTATGGGCAAAGAACTTCCTGATTATCTCCTATCATCTTCCCTCAGCTGATTAATCAGTGCTGTTTCATGTTGAACAGCAATTGCAAGAAGCATTTTGGTGACTCTGCACTAAAATGGACTTTGTATTTTTATTTTATTGTATTTATTTAGTGACACAGCACAGGAACAGTTCATTCCAGCCCAACGACCCCATACTACCCAAATACACCCATGTGACCAATTAATGTACTTACCCGTACGTCTTTGGAAGGTGGGAGGAAACCAGAGCACCTGGAGGAAACCCACACAATCACAGAGAGAACATTCAAACTCCTTACAGATAGCGGTGGAATTGAACCTGGGCCGCTGGTGCTGTAACAGCATTCCATTAACTGCTATGCTTTTGTTCAAATAGTGTTCTTTCTTGAAATATTGTGTATAATTTATATTTTTCCTGTGAATGCTGCTAATATGATTCTATATGCCTGTGATGCTGCTGCAAGTATGTTTTTCATTGCACCTGTGCTAATGTGTACTAGTGTCTATGGCAAAGTCAAATTTTGACTTTGAATAGAGAAAAGGAACAAAATGTATGCCGGGCAGGGAGCCTTCAATATTCATCACCAAAAGTGTCTGGGTAGAACCAGAAAAGACTGAGCTGGCTGACTACTGAAGAACATAGCTGGTCTGCAACACAAGGGATAAATCTTCTTCACCTTATCCACACTAAACAATCCTTGTAGAAACAAAGTGCATCTTCACGCCAAAATATTCTCCATTGTATTGTGTGACATAGTAATCATGCTCAATGATATCAGCTCACTACATCTGAGACCCCATAAGGCAGTGTGAGCCAAGAACAGCAATGAAAATGTGTAGCACTGCCCTCTGTAACCTCAAGTAGACTAAAGGGCCTATTTCCATGGTGATGAGTTCATGGCTCTATGTATAAAAATGCCATGGCTACAAATACAGATTAGAAACTACTTATGCTAATAACACAAGGCGTTCCTCTATTTACAAAGCACAAGCCAGGAGTGTGATGAAGTACCCTCCATTCGCCCGGATGATTGCAGCTTTGACTGTTCTCAGGAAGCTTAACAGCATCCTGGACAAGCAGCCCACTTGATTTGTATCCGATTTACCGCCCTAAACATTTTCCCACTAATTGGCATTCAGAGGAAACTGGTTGTCCTTGTGTGCAAATCTCTTTAAGTTACCATGCAGATATGCCTGCCTTTGTTGCAGTAATACCTTTCTAGATTCATTTCTGGGATGACAAGATTATCAGATGAGCAGAATTTAAGATGGGCCTGTACACTCCTACATTTAGAAGGATGAAAGGTGATTTCTTTGATAGAATAGAAGTTAATGTTTCCTGTGGCTTGCTTGTCTAGAACTAAAGGTTACAATTTCGCCATTCAAGACAAGTGAAGAAATTTCTTCTTGCTGTGTATTTTTTTTCAATCAGGTATGAGTTTTCAATCAGGCATTTCTGAGCATGTTCAAAATATAGAGCAGTAGATTCTTAGATATTGTGAGATATGAGGTTGGTGCAAGAAAATGGTACCGACATAAAAAATGAACTACAATCTTATTGAGTGGTGGAGCATGGATGAGGGGCCAAGCCACTCCTTCTGTTTCCCTTTCTGATGTTATATAGTACATAGTGTCCAAAGTGTGAGTGTTCAACGACAGTCCATTTGATTCTCATGAAGCTTCTGCCGAAAAGAAACCAAGTAATTACAGTGCCTATTAAAAAAAGTATTCACCCCACTTGAAGGTTTTCATGTTTTATTGTTTTACAACATTGAATGACAGTACTGTAGATTTAATTTGGCTTTTTTGACACTGTTTATCAGAAAAGACTCTGATGTCAAAGTGAAATCAAATTTTTACAAGTTGGTCTAAACTTATTACAATTATTAAACTCAAAATAGTTGATTGCATAATTACTCACCACCTTTAAGTCAGTATTTAGTAGATGCACCTTTGACAGCAATTACAACCTTGAGACTGTGTGGATAGGTCTCTATCAGCTTTGCACATCTGGACACTGCAATTTTTCCCCATTCTTCTTTACAAAACTGCTCAAGGTCTGTCAGATTGCATGGGGATCATGAGTGAACAGTCCTTTTCAAGTCCAGCCATAAATTAATTGGACTGACATCTGGACTCTGACTTGGCCACTCTAGGACATTAACTATGTTGTTTTTAAGCCTTTACTGTGCAGCTTTGGTTTTATGATTGGGGTCATTGTCTTGCCGGAAAACAAACCTTCTCCCAAGTCACAGTTCTCTTGCAGACGCCATCAGATTTTCTTCCAGGATTTCCCTGTATTTTGCTGTATTCATTTTACTCTCTACCTTCACAAACCTTCCAGGACCTGCTCCAGTGAAGCATCCCCACAGCACAATGCAGCCACTGCCATGTTTCACTGTAGGGACGGTGTGTTTTTAATTATATGCAGTGTTTGGCTTCCACCAAACATAGCATTTAGTCTGATGACAAAAAAACTCAATTTTGGTTTCAACAGACCATAGAAACTTCTTCCAGCTGACTTCAGAATCTCTCACATGCCTTCTGGTAAACTCTAGCTGAGATTTCATGTGAGTTTTACAAAAGTGGCTTTCTCTTTACCTCACACCCATAAAGCTTCATCTGATGATGCACCCAGCCAATAGTTGTTGTCTGTGCAGTCTGTCCCATCTCAGCCACTGAAGCTTGGAACTCCTCCAGAGTTGTCGTAGGTCTCTTGGTGGCCTCCCTCACTAATCCCCTTCTTACTCGATTACTCGATGTTTGAGGATGGCCTGCTCTACACAGATTTACAGATGTGCCATATTCTTTCTGTTTCTTGATGATTGAACTGTACTCCAGGGGATATTCAGTGACTTGGAAATTTTCTTGTATCCATCTCCTTATTTGTGCTTTACAATAACCTAGTTGTGGATTTGCTTGGAGTGTTCTTTTGTCTTCATAATGTAGTTTTTGTCAGGAAACTGCCTCACCAGCAGTTGGGCCTCCCAGATACAGATGTATTTTCACGAGAATCAGTTGAAATACCCTGACTGCACACAGATGGTCTCCATTTTAACTAATTATGTGATTTCTAAAACCAATTAGCTGCACCAATGATGGTTTGGTGTGTCATATTAAAGGGGGTGAATATTTATGCAATCAATTATTTTATGTTTTATATTTGTAATTAATTTAGACCACTTTGTAGACATCTGTTTTCACTTGTACATGAAAGGGTCTTTTTCTGTCCATCAGTGTCAAAAAAGGCCAAATTACATCCACTGTGATTCAATGTTGTAAAACAATAAAACATGAAAACTTCCAAGGGTTCCGGGGGGGGTGGGGGGAATGAATATTTTTTTATAGGCACTGTAAATGTAAGCCATCCTTGGGAAGAAGTTGGATGGTACTTTGGCCAAAGACTACATGCATTTTGCACTAAGAAAATCAAAGAAAATTTGTGTTGTATAGAGCCAAGAGTATGGTAAACCAGCATTATGGTGAATGGAACACAATATCTCCAAATGTAATATTAATTCAGGTATTTTTGCTCAATAAATACTGCCCTTATTGAGCAACTCAAACATTTTTCTTTTGGTTTCAGGCTTATCAACAGCTTTCAGATGCAAATCTTAGTTTTAACATGTCTCTTTGTTTTTTTCTATCTTTCTCCATTTATCTCCTGTCAACATCTATTATCCCTGAAAACACTGGAACCAGTTCCATTTAACCTGGCTTTACCCTACCAAAGATATTCTCTTTGTCCTTTCCATCCCTACCCATGCACCCTGTAAATTAAAACTTTTCTTTTCCTTTCCCAGTTCTGATAGAGTTTTTGACCAGAAGCATGAAATATTTTTCTCTTTTCACAGCTGCTGTTTGACGGCCTTACTTGTTCCAACAAATATGATTTTTATATCAGATTTTGAGCATTTGTAGTTTTTGTTTTGATTTTAAACTATGATATCTACAGATGAGTGTCTGCAGTGAGAATGGATAGTATTAATAAAGAGGCATAAACAATACAGAGAAGGCATTCTTGAGCTCCACTTTTTCTCCAGATCAAAGGTGTAGCCACGAGAATTCACACTGGCCCTTTATGCTTCTCTTTTTGTGTGTGATATATATAGAACAGTTCTTGTTTCAGTCTTAATCGTGCATCCTCCCTCAACACTTTTTTCCTGTACATGAACATCATTATTGACTTTTTTGTACCATTTCAGAATTTAAAAAATTCCTGAGCTTATTTCCACACCGATTTCACTTTCACAGGTGTCATTCAGATTTTCTCCTTCTAAACCATGGCTTTCCAATCACCGTAGTTAATAGAACCAATGGCAGCAACTCCTCTACTTCCTGTTCTCAACATAAATTGAAAAAACGCACTCTATCTTCCATCTTGGCAAGTACCAGTCCCCTGGACTCCATCAACTAAAAGTAAATCACTTTCTTTGTATCAATATGGGTCAGATAATCTGTCTGGGATATTGTCCTAGTTTTTCTCCATGAGAACAATCTATCCTGCTGGACATGTTCTGTATTTCACAAGTCTTTCATCACATTGCTTGTGTTTTCCTCCTCTATCCCAATTTCATAGCTTTTATGACCAAAGCAACATGTTCATACTGTCCAGATGAACTCACTGACTAGATGATCTTGTTTAGAGTTTATCCCCAAAGCAATCCTGACCTCACCTTCCATTTGAAAATCAATAGATCTGTAAATCCAAAATTAAACCAGAAAACACTGGAACTACCCAATTAGCCAAATGATATCTGTGGAAAGGAAAAGTCAACATTTCATTTTGAAGACCCTTTGCCAGAGAACAGATTGTGCAAGTAATTTGCAGAGTGGATGTTAGAACAAAAGAGATATTTCCTGTTTCCTATCTGTCTCTGTCCCCATCCCCATCCTCCTTGTAGCTTGACTCTAATTTGTTTTCCCTCCTTCCCCAGGTTCTTCATCTTGAAATATTAACTCTGTTTCTCTTGCCTGACCTCCAAATGTTTCCAGCAATATTATTTTCATTTCAGATTTCCAGCATTTGCAGTTATTGATTTTTGTTTTTCATGGTGAAGGCTTATTAGCTGTCAAACAAATGAAACAATTATTGCATTATGCTAGCAGGAAAAAGATCTTGACCAAAGGTATTGATTACAGAAGCAGCTACAAAACCATGATGCTGTGAAACAAACTGAAAATGCAATTACCTACTCACCTATTGACTCTCACAGCTATTTTGACTATACTTCTTCCCAACCTGTCACTTGTAAAAATACTTTCCCTTTTCTGAGTTTCTCCTTTTCCACTGCATTTGTTCCCAGGATGAGGTTTTCCTTTTTGGAACATCACAGATGTCCTCCTCCTTCTGCCCTCATCCACATCTCCTCCATTTCCCAGACATCCACTGTCATCCCATCTTTCCATGGCCTTAACAGGGATAGTGTTGCTCGGCCTTACCAACCACCCCATGAGACTCCGCATCCAGCACCTCATTCTGGGCAACTTCCACCATCATCATTGATCCTATCACCAAACACAACTTTACCTGTCCCCCCCAACTCTACACTTTCCCTAGGCTTCACTCTCTCCATGATGCCCTTATCCATTCACCCGTCCCCACTGATCTCCCTTCTGGCACTTATCCCTGCAAGTGGAACACATGCTACACCTGCCATTCACCTACTCCCCTCACCACCATTCACGTCATCAAACATTCTTTATAGGTGAGACAACACTTTGCCTGTGAGCCTGTCAGGGTCATCCACTGTATCCAATGCTCCCGATGCTGCCTCCGCTACATCGGTGAAACCTGACGCAGATTGTGGGACCACTTGTTGAGCATCTTCACACCCCCTGCAAAAAAGCAGCATTTGCTGGTCAGCAGCCATTTTAATTCCACTGCCCATTTCCATTCTGACAAGGCCTCCTCTACTGCCACAATGAGGCCACTCTCAGGATGGAGGAGCAACACCTCATATTCCATCTGGGTAGGCTCCAACCTGACACAATGAACATTGATGCCTCTAACTTCTGGTAATTTCTCTCCTCTTCCCTTTCTCTCTTTTTCCATTCCCCATTATGGCTCCCCTCTTATCCCTTCTCCTCACCTGCCTATCACAACCCCCTGGTGCCCTTCCTCCTTCCCTTTCTCCCATGGTCTACTCTCTTCCCTCTGGAATTCCTTCTTCTTCAGCCCTTTATATTTTCCACCTACATTTTCCTAGTTTCTTACTTCATCTTACTTCGTCTCCCCACGCCCCCTCCCGCCCCACCCACCTACCTGGCTTCACCGATTATCTTCTAGCTTGTACTATTTCCCATTCCCTACAGTCGTATTCCGGCTTCCTCGCCTTTCTTTTCCAGTCCCAAAGAAGGGTCTCGTCCTGAAAAGTCAACTGTTTATTCCTTTCTGTAGCTGCCGCCCGATCTGCTGAGTTCCTCTAGCATTTTGTGTGTGAGTGTGTTACAATGCAAATGCAATTAATACAGAAACTGGAAAGCTCAAATGAAAATAGAAAATGATGGAAACACTGCAGTAAAGCAAGGTCATTTGGACTTTGCAAAATTGATATTGTTGGTAATGCTGAAACTGTGTGTATTCTTGGGGGTGGGTGTGGAAATTAATATCTACAAGGTCTATGCTAGATATACAATCATTAAGTAGACTGAATCAAACATAGACTGAGCCAGTTACATTAAAAACAAAGAGCATTGCAACATGGAAGCCAATCCAGAGTTCTGAATATCCTCTGAAGAATGTTGCAATAGAAATGGATTTATTAATCTGACATTAATATTAATATAATGAGCCATTACAGCAGAGTCATGACAAGACAGAAAAGATGGAAAACATTCACATTATATATGAAAGCCTTGGAGACAAACCAAAATTGGAAGGTCAGAGAAGATGACATTGTGACCTAAAAAGTAATAGCAAGAACAAGAAGTTGGAGGGACTCAGCTGGTCAGGTAGCATCTATGAAGGGAAATGAACAGTCCATGACAACTAGATCTACCTATCAACTGTCAGCTCTTGCTCTACCCCTCTCTTCCACATTTTTTATACTCCCCATCTCCCCCTGTTTCTTACCAGTCCCAATGAAAGGCCTCAACCTGAAACAAGAACTGTCCATTTCCCACCACTGATGTTCTTTGACCCACTGAGCACTTTGTATGTTGCTCCAGATGTCCAGTATCTGCAGACTCCTGCACCAGTAAGCCAGGGGAGGCAGGATGCAAAGCAATGCAAAAACAAAGACACATGTATAAAGTTCCCTCAGAAGTAACCAAAGAGAACACTGTTCAAATTGAGTTCATTGCATTCAGTAACATTCCAAATAGTATAGTCATTGATAAATTATTAGCTCAATGTAGACAATGCCAAGAAGAAGGTGATTCAGAATACCTAATTAAATGCACTCAAGGTTATGAAGACTTTATTTGAAGCAGGAATTGTAGAACAGGAAGTGAAAGCAGATGCCCACAAGACCTATGGGATTAGTAGGGCCTGAAGTGACTACTTAAGAAACACCAACTGCAGCTTCCAGTGAAGAACAGAGAGACCAACAGATCAGATGGTTTGGCCCATATTTGCACCTTAATTTACATGAGATGGAGACTAAAAATTCACCTTTCTAGTAAAGCCATGGCCCAAATGCCAAGAGAAAATGAACAAAGTAATAATCCTGAAAGAATTTATAAAAATTGAATTGTAGCGGGCCAAGCTGATATGCCTTGTAATCTACCTCACCCACTACCCTCCACCTGGAATGCCCTCAATGTTTCCAACTGACTCATTATTTATTGGCACGTTCAGGCTGTATCCAGTGCCAGCACTGGTCGGATGTTTTTCACAGCTTTCAACACATGCACTTTTTCAGTGCTATATAAACTTGAAATAATATTCTAGGAATTAATAGCAGCAAGGGATGTTTTCTTTCCACTTTCCAATTGGAATGAGGCAAAGTAAAATTGTGATAAACTTTGCAACATGGTCAGTAAAAGTGTCATAAAACACTTCAGTACAGAGCAGGGCCTAGAGCCTATCTAGTTCATGACCAACTGTTGTACTGCCCAGTCCCATCAACCCACACCTGGACCATACCCTCCATACTTCTCCCCATCCATAGATTTATTCAAATTTCTCTTAAATGTTTCAATCAAACACACATCCACCACATCTGCTAGCAGCTCACTTCACACTCACAACACCCTCTGAGTAATGTTCTCCCTCAGGTTCCCCTTAAATATTTCAATTTTCACCCTTAACCTATGACCTCTAGTTCTAGTTGCACCCAACCTCTGTGGAAAATGCTGCTGTATTTACCCTATCTATACCCTTCATAATTTTGTTCACCTCTATCAAATCACCCCTTGTTCTCCTACGCTCCAGGGAATAAAGCTCAAACCTCTTCAACCCTTACCTATAACTCAGGTCCTCAAGTCCTGGCAACATCCTTCTAAAATTTCATCTGGACTCTTTCAATCTTATTGATATCTTTCCTGTAAGTAGGTGACCAAAATTTCACACAATACTCCAAATTTAGCCTCACCAGCATCTTATGCAACTTCAACATAATACTCAGCTTCTGTACTCTGATTTAGGAAGACCAATGAGCAAAAAGTGCTCTTTCACTTATCTATGTATGTCTCATCATTTTTTAAAAAAATTGCTCTAAGTGCAACATGGACATTTATATAGCCCTTTTAGTGTCATAAAATTATTAGCCCTTGCTCTGTTTGACACTTTTCTATTAAATTGATCTGAAGATAGTTGAGATGTTATGGGAAGCTGCACAGTAATGCTGTTTTGCAGCTTTCACAAATAATGTCACAGGCATAAGTTTTATGAAAATCAATAAAACAATTCCCAAATTTCTACCCTTGGTTCAAGAGGGATCAAACATTTGATACATTCTTTCAATTTATATCCAGATAGCTTTAATGGTACAGTTGGTTAGAGAACAGAATTGCATCTTATGAAGTCACCATTTTGCTCCATACCAGTGCAGAAACAAAATCTTAGATCACAGTTGGTTGTTCTTGCTTCTCCAACTTTGTAGAGTTCAATAAAGTTTAAGATCATTGCATTGTGTACACAGTAACCAAGGAACAACTGTACTAACATCTTTCTGTAGTACTGAGCTTAAATATAGTTGTGTGCGTAATTGTGTGGCAATTTCCATTTTTGTCTCATTGTTACTTTGTTACCTATGAACTTGATATTAATTGCAATAAATTTTATGAAAATGAGCTTTATTGATGCAAAGTATTTGATGCTTTTGAAAATAAGTGTGAATGTCAGAAACAAAGAAATACGACCTCTCAGCTGATGCAATTTCATTTCTTGTTTGCAGTCAGATATGAGCTTGTCTCTGAGTTAAAATTGTTCAAATCCCTTTCCACAAATTCATAAACAAAACCTACAGTTTTAAAGGACAGCTGCCCTACTGGAAAAGTTCATACTTGGAGAGAATGTTATATTGAGATTTATTCTGTAATTAATGATTTCATAGCACAACTAGATAAAAATTAAGCTAGTCTTCTGGCAATGGGTCAACAATCCTCACTTATTTAGCTAAAGCAGATTAATTTATTCAACTAATTGTGTTTTAGGTGATCGTGCCTGGGGCACATTGTTCCCTGTGTCTTCCTGATAGACTTTGTATAATGCATTTTATGTGAAGAATTTTGCAAAGCATCAGTCAGCCATTTTTATACTATCATTGTCATTCGTCCAAAAGGTAATAAATGTATTGTTGCGTATTTAATATATCAGTAATTTTTGATCAATATTGTAAATATATTCTTTGAGTAAGCATTCTTTATTTATTTAAATAATCCGTTACTGGTTATATGTAAAAATATATGTATTGCATACCTCATTACACCACCATGTCATACATGTGTGTCTTGCTTAAAGTAAAACCAAAGTTAGACTCACATTCCCAGCTCTCTGTTTTCCTTTCAATTAGTTTTCTGTTTTGGAATTACAAAACATAACAAGTACAGAATACTTTTGTAGATTTGATGAGGAACACTCCTTTATGGATAGATGATCTTCTACACAGGTATCTGTTCTGTGCAAATTATTACATTTTATTAATGAGTTATCATCATTATTTTAGCCTTGAGTACAACTACTTATGAATTTAAATTTAGAATGAAATTCACTCAAGCTATTGATTTTAAGAATTACATTACTGTATTTGATCTAGAATGTTAATATTTCTCAAATTACCCTTTATGAATGCAATAAAATCCACCTGTCTGGATAGAAACAAAATATTTTTAAAGTCATGATACAATTTAAATCATGACATGTAAGTGATTCCCATTAAATTTCATACAACTAACTAATCAGAAGCAGCATTATGTATATATATTTGAAAGGTTCTTTGAAGGATGTGAGATATCTGGTACGTAGACTCTCAACCAAATAACATTTTGTTCCCATAGCAACTCCTTGATAATTCGGCTTTCAACACAAGCATTAGGTGGGTATTTTTTCCTTTTCATAAAACAAAACCCAACAAAGATCAAATAACTTATCACCAGATCAGATTTAAAATTAAAATTCTGGCAACCTAACAAATTCTTCACATTGGAAAAGAGAAGCAATAATGAATAATTAAAATTTGAGGAACGTTGATTCAGAGATCAGTTGATTGGAGAGGAAAGAATTTTGTATGAAACAACTGTATTGGGTTTTAAAACTGAATTTTCAGTTTGACACAGTGGAAAGAAAATAATGAAAAATAAAAGGACTTAATATAGTTCTAAGAAAAATATATTCCATATTTAAAAAGCATATTTTCTTCAATTACCATGTGGAACAAAGAGCCTTCACTTCCATTACTTCTGTATCATGGCTTTACCTCTCTGAAAAATAAACAAAGAATCTTACTGCACAGCAATCTTAAGAATTATTCAGAAGTTACAAGGTATCAGAGGCTGATAGCGTATTGCCGAGGACGTTCTCTAAAAGCAAGTTGTTGCTTGGAGCCCACTGCCTCATTGGATGCCTGTCATTTGGCCCTCTGCCTCTTGAAAAATAAGTCCTGGTTGCATAAAGTCCAGATAACAAGTTGGATCTGGCATGAACTGATCAATTTCCTTGTGGCTGACATTGGTGTGAGTAATGTCATGATTATTTCAAAATTCTGGCACCAAGGTAATTAAATTGTGTATAATTTAATGAGACTAACAATTTTTGGGAAAGGCTCCTAAATTACTGTACTAACTTAAAGAGAATCCTTCTAAATCCTCTTTTCATAGGACATGAAAAGAATAAGAAAGAAATAATAGTCGTGATTTGTGACTTTGTCCTGTTTCTGAGATGAACCTTCAGATTATTTCACAGTTACTAAATCTAAGCAAAGTATGACATTGAGTCAGCACTTTCTGCTTCCCTTTTCACATCCTGTAGTACCAGCAATGTGTTACTGTGTGATTAAAGTCCTCTGTAAGAAAGCTTCTGAGTAAAACCTACCAATCATATGTGTTTATTCTAATATGCAAAATTGTTAGCAATTTGTATATTTTTATTATATTTCAATATCATTCTTTTTAATGAATCTTTAATTTATCCAAAGTGACATAACAGAGTAAGCTGTAGTAATCTGCCTCTGAGACAAGATTGAGGTTTAAAGTCCCACTTCAAAGACTAGAGTATAGATGCCTCAGGCAATGCTGACAGAGTGCTTCATTCTTGAAGATGCCATTCTTCAGAGGAGACATTAATCCCAACACCCTTAATTTTCTCTCATGAGAATATAAAATTTCCATGAAACGTGGGAGTTCTTCATTGTCTCCTGATCACCATTGTCCCTCACAGATATTACAATTATAGTGCCTATAAAAAATATTCACCCCACATCCCCCCGGAAGTTTTCATGTTTTATTGTTTTACAACATTGAATCATAGTGGATTTAATTTGGCTTTTTTTGACACTGATCAACAGAAAAAGACTATTTCATTTCAAAGTGGAAACAGATCTCTACAAACTGATCTAAATTAATATGACACACCAAATCATCACTGCTGCAGCCAGTTGGTTTTAGAAGTCACATAGTTAGTTAAATGGAGATCACCGTGTGTAGTCAAGGTGTTTGAAATGATCGTTGTAAAAGTACATCTGAATCTGGAAGGTCCAACTGCTGGTGAGTCAGTATCCTGACAAAACCTACATCATGAAGACAAAGGAACACTCCAAGCAGCTCTGTGAAAAGGTTATTGAAAAGCACAAATCAGAAGATGGATACAAGATCATTTCCAAGTCACTGAATATCCCCTGGAGTACGGTTAAGTCAATCATCAAGAAATGGAAAGGATATGACATAACTGTAAATCTGCTTAGAGCAGGCCGTCCTTAAAAACTGAGTGACTGTGCAAGAAAGGGACTAGTGAAGGAGGCCACCAAGAGACCTATAACTACTCTGGAGGAGTTCCAAGCTTCAGTGGCTGAGATGAGAGAGACTGTGCAATCAACAACTGTTGCCCAGGTGCTTCACCAGTCACAGCTTTATGGGAGAGTGGCAAAGAGAAAGCCACTGTTGAAAGCTACTCACATAAAATCTTGGCTGGAGTTTAACAGAAGGCATGATTCTGAAGTCAACTGTTAAAAGATCCTGTGTCTGATGAAACCAAAATTGAGCTTTTGGCCATCGGACTAAAAGCTATGTTTGGCGTGAGCTAAACACTGCACATCATCAAAAACACACCACACCTACCATGAAACATGGTGGTAGTTGCATCATGATCTCTGAAATCACTGCAGCAGACCCTGGAAGGCTCGTGAAGATAGAGGGTAAAATGGACGCAGCGAAGTACAGGGAAACCCTAAAGGAAAACCTGATGCAGTCAGCAAGGGAGCTGCGACTTGGGAGAAGATTCGTTTTCCAGCAAGACAATGACTCCAAGCATAAAGCCAATATGACACAGGAATGGCTTAAAAACAACAAAGTTAATATCGTGTAGTGGCCAAGTCAGAGTCCAGGCCTCAATCCAATTGAGTATTTGTGGCTGGACTTAAAAAAGGTCTGTTCACTCATGATCCCCATCCAATCTGACCACTTGAGCAGTTTTGTAAAGAAGAATGGTGAAAATTGCAGTGTGCAAAGCTGAAAGAGACCTATCCACACAGACTCAACACTGCAATTGCTGGCAAAAGTGCATCTACTAAATACTGACTTGAAGGAGGTGAATACTTATGAAATCAATTATTTTGTGTTTTATATTTGTAATTAATTTAGATCTGTTTTCACTTTGATATGAAAGAGTCTTTTTCTGTTGATCAGTGTCAAACCAAAGTCAAATTAAATCCATTGTGATTCAATGTTATAAAACAATAAAACATGAAAACTTCCAATGCAGGGGTGGTGAATACTTTTCATAGGCATTATATAGGGTATGGATTTTTACATGTCTGAGCTTCCCATTCGTAAATGTACTGGGTTTCCTATATTAGAAGAGTAAATGTATTTCAAAAATGGTTCATTAGCCATAAAGTTCTTTGGGATATCCTTCACAGTATGTGAAAAATCAATTTATGCAAATATATTTATGTTTTATAAATACAATTGGTGGTAAAATAAAATACATATCTCTTTTTTTGAAATTTACGTGGTGTACTCGAAACGAAAGATTGAATAATCCATATATTCATTCTTTCTTTCATGTCCTGTACACCTCCTCCAGACAGGCCAGCACACCACATTGGGAAGTTCATGTCCTCCAGCCTACCACAGACAATTGTTTCATTATCTCTACCTCTTCCA
The DNA here is from genome assembly GCF_048418815.1 of Hemitrygon akajei. Taxonomy (NCBI): domain Eukaryota; kingdom Metazoa; phylum Chordata; class Chondrichthyes; order Myliobatiformes; family Dasyatidae; genus Hemitrygon; species Hemitrygon akajei. Next base: position 95,136,192 of record NC_133131.1, read on the forward strand.
CCTCTCTGCATTATAAAACATGCTTGTTTTCTAAATGTCCTCAGTTCTGATTCTAGAACACTGACTGCTTCTCTCTCTACAGATTTTACTGAACCTGCAGGTTATTTTCAGAATTTTCTGGTTTTAATTCAGATTTACAGCATCTGTAAATTTTGTTTTTTTCAATCATAGTGTTAATTTATATTTATCTGTGCAATTCCTTATTAGTGCATTTTACTGCTTGTTCCTTATGGGTGTGCCAAAGAGCCTATGGTCTCTGAAATCCTTTACTAAATGTTAATATCCAGGAAAACCTTTGTGGTGCTTTCCTTGTTTATGAAAGTGCTTGGCAAGACTATCTGGAAAAATATACTTAATATTTTATTGTCGCATTAGTGGACATTAATGTGCATTGAGTGCTGAACACAGGATTCATTTCAGCTTGCTCCTGATTATCACCATTGCAGAATCCAGCCTGCAGTCAATGTGATTCACTCCACGTGATATCATAAAATGATTGAAAGTATTGGATGCGGCAAAAGTCATGCTACCAGTTAATACACCAGCCACACTACTGAGGATTTACATTCAAAAACCAGTCAAGCTGTCCCAGTATAGGCATGTACCTGACAATGTGGGAAATCAGCCAAACACGCCCTTTCACAAAAAGCAAACATGAAGGTAATCAACATAATTACTGCCCATTACATCAATTAACAATCTTGACAAAGCTGATGGATAGCAGCATCAATAGCGCTATCAAGTGATGACATTACAGCAAAATCCTGTTCACCGATGTCCATTTTGGGTTTGGACAGGACAACTGAACTCCAGACCTTCCACATTCTTGATCCAAACATGAATTTCAGAGGAGGGGTGTGAGTAACTATCTTAATAGCAAGGCAATATTTTCAATGTGTCACATCAAGGAGCCCCTGGAGAATTGCTGTTAATGAGAATCAATTAAAAACACTCCATAGTATTGAGTCATACACTGTACCAGCCTACAGACATTACTACAGACTGACCTAGACTCAAATTTATTCAACCTGCAGTTAATCAGCAGGAAGAGGTTGATTACAGTGTTGGTTGAATAAATACCATGCAAAATGGAAGGGAGTTGATGTTGATGGCGATCAGTCATCAGCAAACATCACCCAGGACATCACTACATGAGCTCCTCAGTTTAAATGACCTTCTTCCCATTGTAAAGTTAGAAGAGGGGATGTTTGCCATCACTAGCTCAATGTTCAATTCATTCACAAGTCCTCAGTAATGAAACAGCCTATGTGCACTTCACAATATTCGGGTATGGATAGGTCAGTGCCAAGTTACATTCACTCATGCCAGAGAAATGAAAGGCAACAACTATGAGCAGTCAGAGAGAATGCAAGCACTTGCTCTTGGCGTTCAGTGGCATCGCTATCACTGTGACCCCATAATCGCTGTCACAAATGAAATTAATTCAATATCGGTCAGCTTTCTGGTAAAGAAAAACACAGCCAGAGCAATCAAAGCAAATGGCTTAGAATGACAATGTTATAAATAGACGTGTACAGTTTAAAAAATAAGCTGCTTTCGCCACTGATCATGCTATACTAGGAACTCAACTGGACTATCTATGCAAATTCCATATTTATGAGAGCAGATATTTATGATATTTATGTTATTTATGAGATATTTATGAGAGCTGGGTATCTTGTGACTCGTGACTCACCTCATGACACCCCATATTATTTTTCCTATCTACAAGGCACAAATCACGAACTTAGAAACATAGAAACATAGAAAATAGGTGCAGGAGTAGGCCATTCAGCCCTTCGAGCCTGCACCACCATTCAGTATGATCATGGCTGATCATCCAACTCAGAACCCTGTACCTGCTTTCTCTCCATAACCCCTGATCCCTTTAGCTACAAGGGCCATATCTAACTCCCTCTTAAATATAGCCAATGAACTGGCCTCAACTGTTTTCTGTGGCAGAGAATTCCACAGATTCACCACTCTCTGTGTGAAGAAGTTTTTCCTCATCTCGGTCCTAAAAGGCTTCCCCTTTATCCTTAAACTGTGACCCCTCATTCTGGACTTCCCCAACATCAGAAACAATCTTCCTGCATCTAGCCTGTCCAATCCCTTTAGAATTTTATACGTTTCAATAAGATCCCCCCTCAGTCTTCTAAATTCCAGTGAGTATAAGCCTAGTCGATCCAGTCTTTCTTCATATGAAAATCCTGCCATCCCAAGAATCAATCTGGTGAACCTTCTCTGTACTCCCTCTATAGCAAGAATGTCTTTCCTCAGATTAGGGGACCAAAACTGCACACAATATTCTAGGTGCGGTCTCACCAAGGCCTTGTACAACTGCAGTAGAACCTCTCTGCTCCTGTACTCAAATCCTTTTGCTATGAATGCCAACATACCATTTGCCTTTTTCACCGCCTGCTGTACCTGCATGCCCACCTTCAATGACTGGTGTACAATGACACCCAGGTCTCGTTGCATCTCCCCTTTTCCTAATCGGCCACCGTTCAGATAATAATCTGTTTTCCTGTTCTTGCAACCAAAGTGGATAACCTCACATTTATCCACATTAAATTGATGAAACCCTCTCTATTTATACAGATTTCTGGAGCTCCAACAACTCTAAAGAAGCTCAACGTCATCTAAGGCAAAGTGGCTCAATGGCTCACCAGCTCAGCACACAGTGGCTGCAGTTACAGTACTTACCCAGGCTACTGTAATAGCACCTAAACCTATGAGCTCTACCACCAAGAAGGTCATCAGTACAGATTCATAATCAAATAGATCACCATTCTCATCTGGAAATTTATCACCGATTTTTTCATTGTCACCAAGTCTAAAGCCTAGCGGTCCCTTCCCAGCAGCACTGCCGGAGTACCCTTCTCCAGAGCTATTCAGGAAGGTAGCTAAGGGTTACTTCTCAAGGGCAACTAGGGATAACATTTTTTCTGAATTTTGGCCATGAGAAATGTGAGACTGCAGTGCTCTGAGATACAGAGAGATCCTTGTGTCCTCATGCATGATTAACAGTAGGTTTGTATTCAGCTGGAACAAGTAATTAGGAATATTAACAGATAACTCAAACAATGTGAGGTTGGTGTACTTTCATAGCCTACTCCTGAGGTACTGTATGCACAGTGGGCACTTCACTATTGCCAATAAACAGGTTCCTACTTAAACAGGGGGTGTAGTTATTTGTTACTGGATAAATGGATGCTCCCTTGGTATAAACAGTGATTCAAGTGTATCAGTGTATCACCACAGGACAGGTATGTGCTCACCATTCACATGAAGTGAGAAACTTGCACCTACTCTTTAAACTGAGCAAGCAGTCTATACATGCTATGATAGTGAACTACATCTACTATTTATACCAAAGGAGCAGTCTGTTTATCCTCTAGTGCATATATGTCAAACTCAAGGCCCGTGGGCCAAATCCGGCCCGCGGTGGAATTATCTTTGGCCCGCGAGATAATATCTAATTACTATTAAAGCTGGCCCCAGTAGTCGAAGCGCCTATGGCGTATGATATGGCTAATGCTGAGTTTATTCAGGTACCAGGTTTTCAGGGTTTTTAGTGTTTATTCGGCAGTCTTCTTCATAAGAAACGGAATTTGTAAAGTGAAACACTTTGTAGTTATAGCAGAGACTGAGACACATGAGAGCAGGCTGAAAAAACGGAGGCAACGAAAGCTGCGTTCGCACGCGTCCGACTGATCTGGCCCGCATGAAGCTGCATTTTGCTCAATCCGGCCCGTGACCTAAAATGAGTTTGACACCCCTGCTCTAGTGGTTCAATGCACTCTCTGTTTATCTCTGGGGAGCATCTTATTTGTGGTAACAGTGCACTGTGCCCACTGTTTATAACGAGAGAGTGAACTGTTTATACTGTACGCTGACAATACCCGGTGCCTCTTTTTTTTATCCCTAAGCAGCAGCCTGTTTATCCAGCAGCAATGCAGGGTTCACTTGTTTATACATAAGGTGTGGTATGCCAGTCCCAGGACAGGACACATAGTCACTATTTGTACTGAGGGAGCAGCCTGTTTATACAGTGTTGGTGCACAGCGGTGATTATTTAAGCTAGGGTACTTCCTGCTTATCCAACAACAGGCAACACACACCCAAAATGCCGGAGGAACTCAGCAGGTAATGCAGCATCTGTTGTAATGAATAAACAGTAGACATTTCAGGCGGAGACCCTTCTTCAGGACTGGAAAGGAAGGGGGAAGATGCCAGAATAAAAAGGTGGGGGGGGGGGGAGGGAAAGGAGGCTAGCTGGAAAGTGATAGGTGAAGCCAGGAGGGCCGGAAAGATTACGGGCTGGAGGGGAAGGAACCTGATAGGAGTGGCTGTGGGTGTGAGTCTGGGTGAGCATCTGGTTGACGGGTTGGAGGGCAGTAGAGATCACAGAGGGGCAGCAGTGAGACACAGCCTCACTGAACTCTCAACGAAGAGAAGACTTAAACTTCTTCAGGGAAGTCATCCCTCGAAGAGAGTTCACAGTGAAGCAGCAAGTCATGAAGTCTGCAGATGCTGTATATCAGGCTCCTTCCTCTACAATCCTTTATCTTGCTGACCCATTTGACTTCACCTGTCACCATCTCGCTATCTTCCCCTTCTCCTCCCCCCACCTTTTTACTCTGTCATCTTCCCTTCCTTTCCAGTCCTAAAGAAGAGTCTCAGCCCAGACCGTTGACTGTTTATTCCATTTCCACTGAGGCTGCCTGACCTGCTGAGTTCCTCCAGCATTTTGCGTGAGTTGCTTTGGATTTCCAGCATCTGCGGACCTTCTCGTGTTTATAATAGGAATCAAATTATTTATGCTGTGCCTGTAGGCTCCACCCACTACTTAGATCAAATGTGCAGCCTGTTTATTATGCAACAACGCACTGTACCAAATTTTACACCAAGGAATCAGCCTGTTTATCCATCGATAATACACTATGATCTGCATTTAGGCAGCAAGCTGCATTTGGCCTTGTCATATCCGGAGAGAAGGCTGTGCTGGTGTGAATGGGAAATGGAATTGAAATGGGTGGCTTTTGGAAGCTCCTTCCTATTGGGGTGGTAGAGTGAAGGTACTCAACAACTCCATAGTCTCCAACCTGATGTCATGAACATCAATTTTGTTAACCTCTGTTTCCCCTACCCCACTTTTCTTTTCTCTTTTTCTGGTGGCCCTTCCACCCCTTCCCTTCCCTTTCCCACATCCTTATCTTTATTCCATATGGTCCACTGTCTTCTCCTGTCAGATTCCTTCTTCTTCTGCCATTTACCTCTTTCACCTAGCACCTTTCATCTTCTCACATCATCCCCCCTACCCCATACCACTCACTCTCTCTCCCACACACACACCTCCTCCCACACACCCACACACCTCCTCCCACACACCCACACACTCCTCCCCATCACACACACACACACACACACACCCCCATCACACACACACACACACCCCCATCACACACACACACACACACACACACACACACACACACACACACACACACACACACACACACACACACACACACACACACACACACACACACCCCCATACACACCTCCCCCATCACACACACACACACACCCATACACACCTCCCCATCACACACACACACACCCACACACTCCTCCCCATCACACACACACACACCCATCACACACACACACACCCACACACACCTCCCCCATCACACACACACACCCACACACACCTCCTCCCACACACACACACCCACCCACACCTCCCCATCACACACACACACCCACACACACCTCCCCATCACACCCCCACCCCCACACACACCTCCCCCATCGCGCACACACACACACACACACACACCCATACACACCTCCCCCATCACACACACACACACACCCCCATACACACCTCCCCATCACACACACACACACACACACACACACACACACACACACACACACACACACACACACACACACACACACACACACACACACACACACACCAGGGCTCACCTATTACCTGCCAGTTTGTCCTCAGACCCCCTCTCCCTACCCTCTGATTCTGGCTTCTGCCCCCTTCCTTTCCAGTCTTGATGAAGGGCCTTGACTAGAAACACTGACTGTTTATTTCCCACCATAGTTGCTGCCTGTCTTGCTGGGTTCATCCAGCTTTGGGTGTGTGTCATTTAAGAATTTCAGCCCCTGCAGAATCTCTTGTGTATTTATAATCAAAGAAACAAAGTTAAAGCTGACGAGGAGGCTATTGGCCCCATCATATCCACACCAGATCTCCACCAAAGCAGGTAATTAGTTCCACCCCCTGGCCTTTTCTCCACAACCTTTCAAATATTTTCTCTTTGACGTTTATATCTGTATTATTCCTTTTTGAATTACACTGTGGAACTTGCCTCTATCACATCTACCGACAGTGTCCCCAGATTCCAACCATACGCTGTATTTTCTTTTTCTCATGTCAAGTTTAATTCTCTTTCCCTTTATGTTATTCCTGTGATGTCTGGTCATTGACCCCACCACCAAACGGAACAGCTTTCCATTATCTATTCTGTCCACATCCCTCATTATTTTATGCATTTCTATAAAATCTGCCTTCAGCATTCCCCTTTAGGAAAATAATTGCTGCCTTGTTATCCTTATAAGTGTAGTCCTATTCCCAGGGACCATTGTGATCTTTTCCTGGACCTTCTGTAATGCTCTCACATCCTTCCGATAGCAAGCTGGTCGGAACTGAAAACAATACTCCAGTTGAGGCCCAGACCAGTGTTAAAAAGGTTCAGCATAACTTCCCTGCTTTTATACTCCATGCTTGTACTAATAATGGCTAAAATTGCATGTGCTTACCTTGCCACTTTAAATGATTTGTGCATCCAAAACCCCAGATTCCTTTATTTCTAAACCTTTTTTGGTTTAGTCCTTTATTCTCTATTACCTCTCTTCTTCCTATGAAAATACATCACCTCACATTTCTCCATATTAAGCCTCATCTGCTATGTGTCTTCCTAGTCCATGTTCTCCTGCAATTTATTTTTATCCTCCTCACAGTTCACAATACTGGCAGGTTATGTCATCTGCAAATTTAGAATTTATGGCCTGCAAGCCTAAATCAAGGTTACTAGTATAGATTAAAACAATAGTCCCAGCATTGATTCTTGGGGATACCCACTATTCAGCTTCCTCTAGCCTGGAAAACAACCATTCATCACTTGTTAGTTATCTGATACTTCGCCAGCTTTGCATGCAGGAGACACATGTTTCAACTGATTAATAAACCAGTTCAGTGACACCCTACTAAAGCCTTCTTAAAGTCCATGTGCCACAGTGACTTCATTTTCATCATCAATTTTATCAAAAATACTGCCAATTTTTAAACAGAATTGTATTAAATAGATTTATTAATATTTATGTAATAATAGCAAACATGACATCAGATGTCCAATCCCTGGACCTGAGAATTCCTCCTGAAATCTTTGCATTTCTCCAATTCTTATTTAAAGATATTTCATACAACACTTCCTTAAAAAGATATTTGTTCCACTAGCCTATTTTTTTCTCTGTGGGTTTTCCTGTGAAGAGGCTGTGACCATTTCTCTCTGCTAAAGGTGCTGTACAATTTGCCATTGTTATCCACTGTTGATTAGGGAAAGCAACAAGTTTTCAGGTAAACTTTAATCCTTCAGTAATTAATTAACTCCTAGTCAGTCAGGTTGTATCATTGATGCATCATCAATAACTCACTCTGAGACGTAAGAAGCGAGATATCGGCTTTTATTGACTGGAAGAATGAACAACACTACATCCTGGAGAATGAGGCCGGGCTCAGGCCTGAATCGCCTTTATACAGGGGTCTGTGGGAGGAGCCACAGGAGCAGTCCAGACAGGTATATGTAGTTCACCACAATCATGTCTGCAATAAAAGCCTTATCTTACTAAATGGACATCTTTGATGGGGAGGAAAACTGCCATGAAGGAAATTTACAGGCTCTTCACTAGCATCTAAGAGCTGGCTAGAGCTTAACAAATGAGACATGCAATACAAGGTATGGGACATTAGCAGTTGGTATATGAACCTCTCCTCACCATGAGAGAGAGTGTTTCCTGTGTACTATTTAATAATTACTTTGGACATTACTTCCTGAAGAATACACAAAAATGAGAAAACTCAAATTACTCAAGTTCAGTGCAATTCATTTCTCAGATTGACAGCTTAAATATTGTGACTTCGAGGAAACTTTTACTTACGGGTAAACTGCGTAGCACATTATAAGTATTACATTTGATCAAGGCTTTAAATTTACTTTATTTCAAGTTAAGTATTTTTCGAATAAGACATTGAATAATTTAGGCTACTTCACACACACACACACACACACATATAATTTGAACTTGATGTTAATCTTAAAATGAGATAATATTTTTGTCCATTCAGTGTTTAGTAAGTTGTTTTTTCACCATTTTTTTGCAAAAATGTGGTCTAGATGATGGCCAGGCATACTTCTCACTCACTTCCTTGGGAAATGACTCAGCGAGCACTCCTCACACTTCAGCTACTCCCTGTACAGACTGCAGGAAAGGCTGCGGGCTTTTAACCAGCACCAGGCAGAGCAGTAAGAGTGCTGAGTCACACCCCAGAGAGAAGAGGCACCCACTGTCATCTTTGAGGATTACACGTGTCTGCTCTCCCATCATTCACTCTGCCTGTGACCTTGGTGATGAAACACAGGAACTCAGCCAGATTTCTTAGCTTTGGATGAAAATCCTGCACTTGTGCAGATGGTCTTTCAAGGTCAGAGCAGTTATCTGATGTGTTTTCAGTAGAAAGTCAGATATCTTCCATTTTTTAAAATGATATTTATGTGGAGGCAGTGTTATTGGAGCTGCTCTTTCGGGCCAGAGCAAGAAGGTAACTACAAATAGCAGAATGCTTTGCTGTAGAAGACACACCGCCTTGGAATGCCAGTTCAGGGTGGCAAAATGTTGTAATCAACCCTGAATTTACGTATTACATGGGTGAGTGTTCAGGCCTCTGAAGCAGGCAACTGTTGGACAGAATGGGAGTTCCCATTCGTCCTGAATGCAAAATGGCAAAGGTACACCATTGTCCTCCAGTATATAGTCAAACAAGAACTGGAACGTAAAGAAATGCAGTCAAGCTCAATGAAAGCAATGAATGAAAAGCTTGCAGGGATGTTATGCGAGGATTACTGGTGCCCTTCAATTCAAATGTAGGCACATTGATCAGCATAATGCTGAAGACCCTTTTCTCAAGAACTTTTGAAATAGTTTCATGTACATTTTGTCCCAGCAACTGTAAATTGGTCTTCTGAAGCTATGCAAAAGGATATTCCAGATGTAGAGGAGATAGACTGTTGGGTTGACAGTGGAGGCAAATGAGTCTCGTGGCTTATCATGATATAATGTGAGCTGCCTTAACAACTATCGCCCAGTAGCACTCACATCGACGGTGATGAAATCCTTTGAGAGGTTGGTCATCACTAGGCTGAAGTCCTTCCACAGCAAGGACCTGGACCCATTGCAATTTGCCTTTTGCCACAATAGGTCAATGGCAGACAGTATCTCAATGGTTCTGGACCACCTGGACAACACAAACACCTATATCAGGATGCTGTTCATCGACTATAGTTCAGCATTTAATATCATCATTTCCACAATCCTGATTGAGAAGTTGCAGAACCTGGGCCTCTGTACCTCCCTCTGCAATTGGATCCTTGACTTCCTAACCGGAAGAACATAATCTGTGCGGATTGGTGATAACGTATCCTCCTCACTGACAAACAACACAGGCACACCTCAGGGGTGTGTGCTTAGTCCACTGCTCGGCTGTCTATATACACATGACTGTGTGGCTAGGCATAGATCAAATACCATCTATAAATGTACTGACGATACAAACATTGTTGGTAGAATCTCAGGTGGTGACAAGAGGGCATACGGGAGTGAGATACGCCAACTAGTGGAATGGTGCCACAGCAACAACCTGGCACTCAACGTCAGTAAAACGAAAGAGCTGATTGTGGACTTCAGGAAGGGTAAGACGAAGGAACACATACCAATCCTCATAGAGGGATCAGAAGTGGAGAGAGTGAGCAGTTTCAAGTTCCTGGGTGTTGAGATCTCTGAGGATCTAACCTGGTCCCAATATATTGATGTAGTTATAAAGTAGGCAAGACAGCAGCTATACTTCATTAGGAGTTTGAGGAGATTTGGCATGTCAACAAAAACATCTATAGAGGTACCGTGGAGAGCATTCTGACAGGCTGCATCACTGTCTGGTATGGTGGTGGGTTGGGTGGGGGGGCTACTGCACAGGACTGAAAGAAGCTGCAGAGCATTGTAAATCTAGTCAGCTTCATCTTGGGCACCAGCCTACAAAGTACCCAGGACATCTTTAGGGAGTAGTGTCTCAGAAAGCCAGCGTCCATTATTAAGGACCTCCAGCACCCAGGGCATGCCCTTTTCTCACTGTTACCATCAGGTACAGAAGCCTGAAGGCACACACTCAGCGATTCAGGAACAGCTTCTTCCCCTCTGCCATCCAATTCCTAAATGGACTTTGAACCCTTGGACACCTCCTCACATTTTTTAATGTACAGTATTTCTGTATTTTGCATTTTAAAAAATCTATTGAATATACACATAGAGTAATTGATTTACTTATTAATTAATTATTATTATGGTTTCATTTATTATTTTTTAATATTATATATTGCAATGAACCACTGCTGCCAAGTTAACAAATTTCACGTCATGTGCCGGTGATAATAATCCTGATTCTGATTCTGATGTGGGACCAGAGCCACGTGCTTGCGACATGGAGTATCAAATGGATTAGTTCAGGAGCTGAAGGAATGTGCATTTCAAAGAATTGCAGCATTGGGTGGTGAGGAGATTCTGAAGCACCCAAGATGTGGGATACACTGGCCCTGCCCCAAAAAGATTGCTAGTCATATGAGTGTGAGATCACCAAGGAGTCTAAGAATCACGTATGTAGGCACAACAAAATCACCAGCATGGTGTCCAACAGACAAGCTTCTTCTCTTCTGCTATCAGACTTCTGAGTGGTCCATGAAATCATGATCACTACCTCGCTATTCTTCTTTAGCACCATTTATTTAATTATTTGGAATTGTCACTCAAAGTAAGTTTTAATGCCTGCACTGTACTCTGCCACAAAGTAACAAATGTCACGACTAAGGTCAGTTGCAATTTACTTGATTCTGATTCTGATTCTAATTGCTCATGGAACTGCAAAGTAGTCTGAACTAGGTACAGATTGAGGGAGACTGCTTTAAGCAGAAAACCAAGGAGTGGCATGGTAGTGCAGCGGTCAGTATAACACTAGCAAAGTACCAGTGACCCAGGTTCAATTCCCCCTGCTGCCTGTCAGGAATTTGTAAATTCTCCCTGTGACTGCGTGGGTTTCCTCCAGAAGCTCCAGTTTCCTCCCACTTTCCAAAGATGTATGGGTTTGTAGGTTAATAGGTCATATGGGTGTAAGTGGGCAGCACTGGCACGTTGCTACCTTGCGGTATCTCACAAAAAAACTAGCTCCTCAAGGGCTGTAGCTAATCCTAGTTTGGTCTCAACAGCACTTTCCTTTTACCTCGCCTGCACATTGATTCTCTTGTAATTTAAATGTTTATTGATCTCTGTCTTGGATATATTCTGTGAGTTTGCCTCCATGGCTCTCTGAGGGGTAGAGAATTCCAAAGATTCACTATCCCCTGCATGAATTAATTGCGATAACTGGTTCTAGACGTGCTGGCCAGGCTGAACATGCACTTCAGCATGTATCTACGCAAAATGCTGATGAATGAAGTGTTGTTCTTCTAACCTGAGAGCGGTCTCATCGTGGCAGTACAGGAATTCATGGAGCAATATATCGAATGGAAATGGGGAGTGGAATTAATATGGTTGGCCATTGGAAAAGTCTGCCTGTTGCAAATAGAGCAAGGTGGTCCCCCAATCTCACTTTTGCTGCCTGACCTGCTGAGTTGCTCCAGCATTTTATGTTCTTAACTCTAGAGTTCCAACATCTGCAGAATCTTTTGCGTATGTAACTGTCTAGCTACTCCATTAAGCCCTAAATGATATATAGAGCTAATAGAAAAAGTAATTCATTGGGGTTCTTAGTATCAGGGGTAAATATGTAGAATTGTGAAGTTTTGTTTACAATATATTGTTGTAGTTGTAAGAAATAGAAAATGAGTAGATTTATGTTTAGTTTAATTTATAGTTGATGATAGGGAATAAAATTGTTTGGAAATACTTAGTCTTTTTCATTATTTTAAATTGTGTGCAAATATTGAACTTACAGAATAATTCAATATTTGGAGATACTTATTCTTGTTAAGATTTATTACTTTCCTTTCATAAAGAAAGCAGTGGAGGTATATTGGCTATGTATATATCTTTAAAACTTACATGCACCATGGGGTATGATCGCTGATGCAGTTTTATCTCCCTTCCAGGTGTACATTGAATATTGTTAATCATTTACATAGAATGTTTGATTAAAAGCTGTAACAAAGAAGAGCATTGTTTCACTCAATTATTATAACCTCTGAAGAAACATCTTGTATATGTGTCAACTATTTATTCATTGCCGTTTCTCATTTATTTTAGACCTTTCCAATCATCCAAATACACTGCAAGAAAATTGAAAAGAAGCCTAGAATAAGTCTGACACTATCAACTTTACTTGATGGATCCTACCTTTTCTGTATATTTTATCTGGTTGGATTTTGAAAGATAAAGATATATTTTATTCACATGGTCAACAAAGAAACAAAAAGGCATGCTGCGGACAGAAAAATCTTTTCCATGGTCTTCAGATTATTCCAAGAGATAAAGAATGAAGGACCTTTAGCAGACCAAAGTAAATAGGTGTATTATTTTTGTTATGGTTAGACCATACTTAGAGTCCAAACTCAAGTTTTGGGCATCACAAATCTAGAAGAATACACTACTCTTGGAAAGAGTGCCACATTTATCAGGATGTACCTAGGATTCAAAAGCTATTTTTAAACTAGGAATTACACAAACTTGGCCTACGTTTCCAAATATTCTTCCTGTTTTACGTTGCGAGTCTATGAAATCCACACACTAAACCCTGGATGAACACAAGTCAAGAAGCATCTACTGTGCAGAGAGGAATTAACTTTTTGGGTCATGATCCTTCAGGTTTTGTTTTCTTTCACATTTAATCAGATGGACAAGATACAATTTACCAAACACGGTCCATACCGATAACTTTAATAATTTCCTGCTCCATTAAGTAATTGATTTGTAAATAATCATCCAGATGGTTAACAATATAATAAATAATGTATAAATACATCAGTAATTGTATGGTTCATCCCTGGCCTGGCACTTTTGAGCAAAGATGCAACCTTTTACCTAGAACCTTGGAAAATGTTTTTACCCAAAACGATGAGCTACATTTTACCCAAAACAAGGCTACATTTAATGCTCATGCCAAATTGTGTCCCTGCAACAAATCACAAAATTGGGGCCAAATGCTAAAATGGAGCTTATGTGAATCCCAGCAAGACCATTGTCAACTTTTTGTGAATTCTCAAACTCTTTTCTGTCCCCACAAAGTGGAAGTCGACTTTATTGCCTTATGTTTAAGTGCATGTATGAAATGGTGGCAATAAGAACCTGACAGGCAGCAGCATTACAGACACTTGGCATCATATAAACAGCAGACACAAGAAAAACATAAGTTAACATAAATTATATCTTTTTTTTACAAGAAAACACAATTAGAAGAAAAACAGGTCAATTTTAGCGCAAAGCGGCCATAGTGTTGCTAGACTGCTGTGATTATGGTAAACTGCAGCAAATCAAAGCATACAAGTCCTAGCCAATACAAGGAGGAGATTATTGTGTACTGGTGGGGGGGAGGGGCAGGGGTTGATGTTGAGCGGGTGTTGGAGACCAGCCAGGACCACCATAAGAAGAGCTTTCAGGATGTGGTTGCATCAAAGCCTCCTACAAGGGTGAAAATCCCCACACAATGAAGCAATTCAGAAAGAAATGTTATGATCCTGACAACGTATATCAAGGGATCTACATATCATTGTTTGCACTTGCAGAGTGTAGAGTGCAGACTCTCTGAGTTATAATGTAGAGGTCAAAGCTCAGAGGTGCCACAAGACAGAGAACACTGAGACTTTGTAATATGACAGTACAATAATTAGAACAGTGATACATTCTTTTAGTGTGTTGCATTAAACACAGGAAGGATAATAAAAGATATTATGGATTTTCTGGGCTCTCCCTGCTTTGATGCATGTTGTTAGTTTAAAAGGATTATCAAGTGGACAAAGTTACTTCTTTTGCAAAGGAAAATTTACTTTGCGGGTTTCTTATGGAGATATCTCAAGGTGTCAGTTATATCCTCTGTGACCAGTCCCGTCCTTCCCAGTCATCTGGGAGATGAGGCCATGGATGCTGAGCAGGGACATCTCCTGGCAGCCTTTATCCTGCTTCTCCCACTACTTCAGAGTGCTCCTCGTGGCCCTTGAACTCTACACTGGCTGTTGATCTTCGTCTGGCACAGTCTGACCTGTGGCTTGATCAACTCTGCATCTTGCAACATGCGCTGAAGAAGTTTAACATTTGGTGAACTTGCTGATCTTGGTGACGAAATCTTACCCCAGGAGCCAACTAATATCCTGGTGCCTGCATGAATCTTATGTCCGAGCTCAGCTGCTTTGCTTGGTGGAGGACTGACTTGAGAAACAAAGAGCGGCTCTTCCCCCCTCAGATCCATCCCTCCACGCAGTTTAGGTTATTGACTCTCTCAAGGCAGGGACTGTGCCTTCCTAAAAATGTGGCATTCATCATAATGAAGATTTTCTTGTGATTCATGCCCATCTGTTCACTGAGGGAGTGAAAAGCTTTCCTGCTCAAAAAAAAATCTTGAGTAATCTAAGATGAGTTGTTATGCACATGAGTTTAGTAAACTTGAAGTCAACTTGGATGCTGGCATGTGCCAGTGTTCAGATTGCGCCTGTCCCTCACCAACATTAAAATTAATGAATTATTTCTCTGCAAGAAAAGAATATAGGTCAGTCCTCTTATGCTGGGGAGTTCAGTGCACTGGGTCACACAGTGGGGATCTGTTGTAGCCACTTAGAAAGATGCTGTGTCAAGGAAATCAAGAATCAACATAACCACTATCTTCATCTGAATCCTGTATAGGAACAAGAGTATGGCTAAAGATCTTCTCATTAAATGTTGGATATTTCAGTGATGGCAGCCTTGGAAAACATAAGTCTGTAAATGCATTGCTCATTTAAGATATCCTGGTAGGATGTAGTGTCCCTAAAGTCTCTCTGGGTCTTGAGTTTGTCATGAGTTTGTTTCCTGCTCTGAGGTTGCAGACTACCCCGAGTGCTTAACCACAATGATGTATCTAGTATAACTAAATATGGGAAAAAGAGTTCCTTATATAGGGTAGCACACTCTGTGTACTTGGTAGGTGTTTGTGCAGTGGACAGCGATTTTGAAGCTGCCCAATCCTGAAGTGAGCAGAGAGTCATTTTAAATTCTGAAATCTGCAATAAGCAAATGCATAATGCTTGCTCCTAGTTCTCACGAGATTGTTTTGCAATAGTCATAAGTTGCAGAGCTCTGTTTCAGTTCATATTACTACTAGTGGAAATGGGCGTTATGCAGGTCAAACTGGAACGTGTGTTCTGATTTCTGGGCTTTTTTCTTGCAAAAATTAGGTTAATCCTTCTACTATTTCTTCATTAACCTCTTTCATGTTCTTGGAAAATAATCAATCTCTAACATCCCATGAGATAAAATTCTTCTAGCCCTGCTCTACTTTCGAAATGACAAGTAATGATAATTTAATTCATTCCCTCCAAGTACTGCACCGAAGCATTTATTTTGCTTATGTACCTTTCCTATGTTTATTTTTGAAAAGCCCAACTACTCCTTTAACATTTTAAAACATTTTTTCTGATGTAATTATGGGTACTTTTTGAAGAATGGTATTTGGTAAGTGGTTTCTTATTGTCACGTGTACCAAGATACAAACACATGCTTTTGGCTGCACGCCATTCTGACAGATCACTCCATACGTGAGTACAACGAGGTAGCTCAAAAGCAGGATAAAACAGAACTCAGATTATTGTATTATAAATACAGAGAAAGTGCTGTGCAGGTAGGCAAATAAAGTGCAAGGGCCATGACAAGGTAGACTAAGAGATCAAGAGTTCATTGCTATCATATAAAAGATCCTTTCAAGAATCTTATAACAGCTGGATAGAAACTGTCCTTGAACCACGTGTTCTCAAGCTCTTTTACCTTCTGTCTGATGGAAGGGGGAAAAGAGAGAATGACTGGAGTGGTCCTCTTTTCCATTGGTGGCTGTGCTTCATCTGGAGAGGATGCTTTCAATGGTGTATCTGTACAAATTAGTGAAGATAATTGGGAACAGTTGAGGTTACTTGGCCTTCTGAGGAAGTAGAGACACTAGTGTGCTTTCTTGGCCGTGCATTTATGCAGCTAAAACAGGACCAATTATTGGTGATATTTACTTCAAGGATCTTGAAGCTCTCAGCCATATGCACCTCACCTCAGCACCATTGATCCACAAGGGCACGTACACTGCCCCGCTTCCTGAAGTCAATGCACAAAATTCTGTAGGAACTCAGCAGGTTAGGCAACATCTATACAGAGAAACAAGCAGTCAACATTACAGGCTGAGACCCTACATCAGGATTTGTTCAGAGTTGTGATGAAGGGTCTCGGCCTGAAATATTGATCATTCATTCCCTTCTATAGATGCTGCTTGACCTGCTGAGTTCCTCTAGTATTTTGAATGAGTTACTCTGGATTGCTAGTATGTGCAGATTCTCATATTCCTGAAGTCAACAACCAGTTTTTCTGAGTGAGAGGTTATTTTCTTAATCTCTTTAGCTTTTTCTTGTACTCCATCTCATCATTGTATGAGATCCAGCCCACTAAGGTGGTGTCATCTGCAAACTTGTAAAAGGAATTAGAGCAGAATCTGGCCACACTGTTGTGACTATTTAGGGAGTAAAGTAAGGAGATACAGTCTTGCCGGGCACCACTGTTGAGGATAATTGAGGTGGAATTGTCGGTGCTTGTGCTTACCAATTACAGTCTGTTGGTCAGGAAGTCAAGGATCATTTATATTTAATTTGTTTTGTACTTTCTCAACTGTCTCATGCATTTTTTTATTTCCATGTATAGTTTATGGTATATCTATGATTTTTTTGCCATTTCTTCCTAGTATGATCTTACTACAAATTGCTTGGGATTTTTACGCCCGCCCAAGAGAGCAGCATATTAATTACCATATAAGACAAGATTTCCACAAGAACAGAGCCCCCCAATAATGGACTGGAGCATCTGCCTAAATTTCGTCCTTGAGTTTCTGAAAACTTTGTGACTGAGAAGCAAATTGCTCCCAATTGAGCAACATACCTACACTGCAAATAACTGGTCAGCAACACAAATGGAGTCATTCATATAACTGCAGATCATGATCATAAACTGTCAATAAATCCTCATTCTAAACATTAATAAAGTATTAATATCCAAAATAATGGAAATATTTAACTACCATTTATTATTCAGCACTCACTTTGTTCATGGGCTTCAATCAGAGGTTTTTTTGCATGTTGCATATGATTGTTTACAATTCAATTTAAATTTATTAACTTTCACCAAAACTAAATAACTTTGTAATTTCCAGTTGTCCTTTGCTCCCTTATATTTTCCTACTGTTACGTACCCCGTAACTGGGTCACTTACCAGCAAAGATAGAGAGGTCCGTTGAAGTCTGATGGTACTATTTTTAACAGTATTTATTGATGAAAATACACAAAAATAATATCAATGCAACCATACAGATAATATACGTCATCAGTACTAAATCTAAAAGCGCGGGTATATTAATAATCAATAAGAAATAGCTCTATCATTGTCTAGGGGATAATGTATTGTCCAATGGAAATATAAAAGTCACTCAAGTTCATTCAAGCTGCAGCTTTTGGGTGGAGAGAGAGACGGAGGTTTAGAACTTGCCCGTTTTCCGTTTTATGATGTCGATCCTTGGAAATGGCGTCGGTGGTGATCTCTTCCTTAGCTAAGCCGCCTTCCATTGTAGGGCCTCAATCCCGGGGCAACGGGAAAGGACACACGTGGGCCCTCCACCGGCTGTCGCTATTAAACGCTGTCACGGGATTTCTAGCGTTTCTCCTGGTGCGTGTCAAAGGGGCCGTTCCCTAGACCCTCTTTTATCCCCACTCACGGGGTCTCAGATGTCAATCAGGGTGGAATGATGCCATCCCCCAACCAGCCCACGTTGCCTGAGGGCTTCCACGAAGCACAGTACTCAATACACAATTCCGTCTCCAAAAGACAATGACCTGTTCCGTGGCTTTGTATCGCCGGGGCCAGGACATTTCAAACGTCTCTCTCTCATTTCCTGGGTCTCCTGACCTGACTTAATAGCGATCTTGCGATTCTCAAAAAGGAGGGGGCACAGGCGTAACACTACGTACTGTATTTATGTCATGCCAATGGGTAACACAGTAGCATAGTGGTTAGCTGAGTAACTTTACTGTGCCAGCGCTCACCAATCAGGGTTCAATTCCCACCGCTATCTGTACAGGGTTTGTACATTCTGTCTCTGAATACAAGTTTCCTGCGGGTGCTTTGGTTTCCTCCCACACTCCAAAGGATGTATGGTTGGTAAGTTCTGGACATGCTACGTTGGTGCTGGAAGAGTGGCGACACTCTGCAGCACAGTCCTTACTGATTTGATTTGATTCAAATGATGCACTGTACTGTATGTTTTGATGTTTTGATGTGCATATGACACTCTCTCTCTCTTTAATCTCTATTTTATAACTCAACCAATTCTCTCTGTCAGCTTTACTATAGTGACTTGAATCATATTCTCATCTTTCTTCATTGTCTTCGATCTCTTCACTCTTTCTCTCCAGACCTTCTTTTGTCTCTCTATACACAAAGCTCTTACTAATCCTTCATGATAACCTGCATCCAGTTGGGTGTTGCACTCATTCCTCTCTGATTATTGTGATTATTCTCAATTTTCTTTTGACTCCTCCATTTCCATTTCTTCATTTCTACCAATCACTTCCCATCAGCAACTTATGCACATTATTATTAACATCAAATTGCCCTACAATGGCTTTCCATCCAACCTTTTCCATACACCTTCTCCAAAAGGCAACAATGACATCATCAGCTTCTGGTGCTAAGTGGACGTTTGAGATATTAGACTTTTGACAAGGTCCTGCACGGTAGGCACAAGATCCAGAAGGTTAAGGCCCAAGTGATTTCTCACATGTTAGTAAACTGAATTCAGAATTAGCCTAGTGTAGGAGGCAGAGGGTAGTAGTAGATGGGTATTCTCCTCATTGGGAGCTTATAACATGTACCTGTGGAGTAAATGACAAGAACTTCAGGAATGCTGATGTAGAAAGGGACCTTGAAGTGCAAGCCCACAGTTTGCTGAAAGTGATGACATAATTGGACAGATAGTGATAAAGGTATTTGGCGTGCTTGTTTCATAGGCTGAGGCACTGAGTATAAGACATTATGTTGCTTCAGTTGTACAAAACATTGCTTAGACCATATTTGGAGTATCGTGTACAGTTCTGGTTGCTATTCTACAGGAAGGATGTAGTAGGAATAGAGAAAGTACAAGATAGATACACCAGGATATTCCTGGAATGGAGGGGTGAAGTTATAAAGAGAGATTTGCTATGCTGGGCTTATCCTCACTGGAATATTGAATGCTGACCTTAGACAGGTTTATATGATTATGAAGGTCAGAAATTGGAGAGCTAGTTAGAGTCTTTTTTACAGGACAGAGATGTTTAAAATGAGAGGACATTAGTTTATGATTAGAGGGGAGAAATTAAAGGGGGTCTGAGGGTTAAGGTTTCCACGCAAAGGATGGTGATTATATAGAATGATCTGCCAGAGGAGATGGTATAATTACATCATTTAAAAGGCATTTGGATAAAAAAACTGCACAGAGGGATACAGACCTACTGCAGCCAAATGGAATCAGCATAGACAGGCATGAATGTAGATATGGACAAGGTGGGCTGAAGGAGGTTGTTTTTGTGTTATATGATTCTGTGATTCTATGACACACAGTGCACAACCAACAGATGTAAGTGAGCCATCTTTTCAACAACGATCACTTTTAAAATATTATAAACACTTCAGTATCTCTTCAACCATTAGGTATGCTGTCCTTGAAAATGTATCAGTCCTGCATTGCTAGAGCAATGAATTATTTTACATTACAGACAGAAACCTGGCATCTCTCCACAAACCATCTAAAAAGCTGAAGTTGCTTCAAAGACTGTCTTTAAATATTACGTCAGGCTTTGGCAAATCACTAAATGCAAGGCATTTTATTTGTCTAGTGATACAAATGCTATGATTTTTGTGTGCCGCCGTTACTATGGCACCAGTTAGATTTCAAGGTTTATATGACATGCCCAAGCAACTGAAAATAGACCAGGAGAAAAATGTTCAATGGAATTCAACACACGATCAAATTATTTTAATGAACAAAGATGTTCTGTTAATATGATAGTTTTCATTTACATAATAGATACTTTTATGTGCATATTTTAGTAGATACTACAAAGGAATGTTTTAAAAATACTTTATAATTAAATTTCTCAAATATACCATTGTCGTTAAGTTTATGCAGCTATGTTGTATACATAAACATGTTAACTACAGTGCCCAGAAATTGTAGAGTACTCCAAAGGGTGCCCTACAATAGCTTTCATGTGCAGTTATGATGGGATTAGTTCTTATAAGACCATATTAAAATTCACTTGCAACAAAGGTCACAACAAGATAAATGTTACATGTTTGAAACCTGCCATCTTGTTGTCCTCTCTGCCTGGGTGGTGGGGTGGAGACTTGTCTTGGAGTAGCTGAGCTGCATTTATTGGAGGCATTCTGTGAGTCCTGGTACTATGGTGTGCTATTACCACATGGTGTTTTTAGCTGATGGGAAGTGATTAGTGAGCAGGAAGGAAGGTGATCTGTGAACAGAAAGCTTGAAATGTTGCATTTATTAAGCAGGAATTGATTGGGGATCAGCTGCACATTAGAATCGGCAGCAGTAGTTCCTGGAACTTGGGGACAAAGGAAGGCAATACGGAGGTCAAGCGTTTGAAGTAATGATAAGAGTGGGGTGTTCCAAACATTTGGTAGATCTTTTGTTCATCTGTAAACCTTCCAGACTGAGAATGCTTAACAGCAGGCTTTCCATTTGGATGGCAAGGTGACTCATGACAGGAATGCCCAGTAGGATCAGCCAATTGGATAGCTCCAAGTTAAATTGGCATGCAATCAAATTCCAAATAAAAAAAAAGCATAATGTGATTGAATTTACAAGCATCGTTATTGAACTTGGTTACTTCATTACACTTGTATTACGTATACAATATTACATATATACATATTACATATGAGTGTTGCTGCTAATTCCAAGCCTGTGATAACAAAAAGTAAGTTACTAAACCAAAATAAAATGTTTAGATTTCACAAAAATGGTACCAAAAATTTATGTGAGAAGCAACTGCTTTTGTAGAGCCTGTTTCTTGGGTCTTAAATGGTCTCCTAAAGCACAAAATTATACATCAGATGGCATGCATAGATTTCCAATGGGGAATTTGCTGATTGCAATCGGAGTATGGCATCTGTAAGTCCAACACTTAATGCCTGTTGTGAGAGGTGGAAACAGGTAACGCCGGCCAACAGGGCTCTCGTCAAGCTGTATAAGCCAATACTCTGTACAGTGGATAACAGAAACATTGGTGAACTTGCACTATGTCGTCGTCTTTGGATGATGGAGGCAGGAGGTCATCAATGGCCTATGCTCCACTGGGAGCTGAAGGCCCAAGAAGAAAAATCATAGTAAGGCATATTTTAAGCATGCACCTGAACAGGTTGGCAGAATGCACGGTGTGGAATGTATCAATGTGCAATGCTAATTTGACATAACTGGGGCATTATTCAAGTGGAAACTCTCCTAACTCTTCACAGCTAGAAATGGGTTCAACAGATTATAGGGTAGTCCATCTATTGTACTTGATAGGATCATAAGATACTTACTAATTAGTTTACAGATTGTTCCTTCTGGCTGTTTTTGGAATTTTTTATGCATTCTCACTCGTGCTCATTAGAACCATTTAAAAAAAATTCTTCCATGTGTGAAGAGCCTGGCTGGTTTTCATCATAGAATTGCCAATTCCTAGGAAAGTGATGAGAGGCTAGACAAAATTGGTAAAGCTGCCAGATATGGAGAAGGGGCAGAAGGGGTCTCAGTACGGGTAAATATCTCACTTAAAGCTCACCAAGGGCTCAAAATCTGAGAAGCCAATGAATATGAATTCCTGTGCACAAACATTTGTGAACCAAATTAATTTATACTACAATCCTCTGGTTTTATGATACAACACTTCTCTGAAGTGTGAATATATTTAACAGATTAAGTACTTGACTATAAATAACCCAACTGCAAATAATTACCCCATACTTTACCACCTGTAACTAAAATGACATTGTTCATGACTCGAGACTGACACTCAAGCTACTGTATTCAGTAGGCTACTATAAGAACTATTTAGCCATTCTCCAACATTTCATCAACGCCTTGTTTTGCTTGGACTGCTCTGAAAGGGCATTTGACAATGTCCCACATAAAAGGATGATCCTAGATGTTAGAGCCCTGGATCCTAAGCACACTGGCAAATTGGATCCAAAATTGGCTTGGTAATTAGACAATAGACAATAGATAATAGGTGCAGAAGTAGACCATTCGGCCCTTCGAGCCTGCACCGCCATTCTGAGATCATGGCTGATCATCTACTATCAATACCCGGTTCCTGCCTTGTCCCATATCCCTTGATTCCCCTATCCATAAGATACCTATCTAGCTCCTTCTTGAAAGTACCCAGAGAATTGGCCTCCACTGCCTTCTGAGGCAGTGCATTCCATACCCCCACAACTCTCTGGGAGAATAAGTTTTTCCTTAACTCTGTCCTAAATGACCTACCCCTTATTCTCAAACCATGCCCTCTGGTACTGGACTCTCCCAGCATCTGGAACATATTTCCTGCCTCTATCTTGTCCAATCCCTTAATAATCTTATATGTTTCAATCAGATCCCCTCTCAATCTCCTTAATTCCAGCGTGTACAAGCCCAGTCTCTCTAACCTCTCTGCGTAAGACAGTCCAGACATCCCAGGAATTAACCTCGTGAATCTACGCTGCACTTCCTCTACAGCCAGGATGTCCTTCCTTAACCCTGGAGACCAAAACTGTACACAATACTCCAGGTGTGGTCTCACCAGGGCTCTGTACAAATGTAAGAGGATTTCCTTGCTCTTGTACTCAATTCCCTTTGTAATAAAGGCCAACATTCCATTAGCCTTCTTCACTGCCTGCTGCACTTGCTCATTCACCTTCAGTGACTGATGAACAAGGACTCCTAGATCTCTTTGTATTTCTCCCTTACCTAACTCTACACCATTCAGATAATAATCTGCCTTCCTGTTCTTACTCCCAAAGTGGATAACCTCACACTTATTCACATTAAACGTCATCTGCCAAGTATCTGCCCACTCACCCAGCCTATCCAAGTCACCCTGAATTCTCCTAACATCCTCATCATATGTCACACTGCCACCCAGCTTAGTATCATCAGCAAATTTGCTGATGTTATTCTCAATGCCTTCATCTAAATCGTTGACATAAATTGTAAACAGCTGTGGTCCCAATACTGAGCCCTGTGGCACCCCACTAGTCACCACCTGCCATTCCGAGAAACACCCATTCACCGCTACCCTTTGCTTTCTATCTGCCAACCAGTTTTCTATCCATGTCAATGTCTTCCCCCCGATGCCCTGAGCTTTGATTTTACCCACCAATCTCCTATGTGGGACCTTATCAAATGCCTTCTGAAAATCAAGGTACACTATATCCACTGGATCTCCCCCGTCTAACTTCCTGGTTACATCCTCGAAAAACTCCAACAGATTAGTCAAGCATGATTTACCCTTGGTAAATCCATGCTGGCTCAGCCCAATCCTATCACTGCTATCTAGATATGCCACTATTTCATCCTTAATAATGGACTCTAGCATCTTCCCCACCACCTATGTCAGGCTGACAGGTCGATAGTTCTCTGTTTTCTCCCTCCCTCCTTTCTTAAAAAGTGGGATAACATTAGCCATTCTCCAATCCTCAGGAACTGATCCTGAATCTAAGGAACATTGGAAAATGATTACCAATGCATCCGCAATTTCCAGGGCCACCTCCTTTAGTACCCTAGGATGCAGACCATCTGGACCTGGGGATTTGTCAGCCTTCAGTCCCATCAGTCTACTTATCACCGTTTCCTTCCTAATGTCAAACTGTTTCATTTCCTCTGTTACCCTATGTCCTCGGCCCATCCATACATCTGGGAGATTGCTTGTGTCTTCCTTCATGAAAACAGATCTAAAGTACTCATTACATTCTTCTGCCATTTCTCTGTTTCCCATAACAATTTCACCCAATTCATTCTTCAAGGGCCTAACATTGTTCTTAACTATCTTCTTTCTCTTCACATACCTAAAAAAGCTTTTGCTATCTTCCTTTATATTCCTGGCTAGCTTGCGTTTGTGCCTCATTTTTTCTCCCCGTATTGCCTTTTTAGTTAAGTTTTGTTGTTCCTTAAAAACTTCCCAATCATCTGTCCTCCCACTTACCTTAGCTCTGTCATACTTCCTTTTTTTTAATGCTATGCAATCTCTGACTTCCTTTGTCAACCACTGTGGCCCCTTTCCCCCTTTGAATCCTTCCTTCTCTGGGGGATGAACTGATTTTGCACCTTGTGCATTATTCCCAAGAATACCTGCCATTGCTGTTCCACTGTCTTTTCTGCTAGGCTATCCGTCCAGTCAACTTTGGCCAGCTCCTCCCTCATGGCTCCATAGTTTCCCCTGTTCATCTGCAACACTGACACCTCCGAGCTGCCCTTATCCTTCTCAAATTGCAGATAAAAGCTTATCATATTGTGATCACTACCTCCTAATGGCTCCTTTACTTCAAGATCGCTTATCAAATCCTGTTCATTACTTAACACTAAATCCAGAATAGTCTTGTCCCTGGTCAGCTCTCGTACAAGCTGTTCCAAGAATGCATCCCGTAGGTACTCTACAAACTCCCTATCCGGGGGTCCAGCACCAACCTGATTCTCCCAATTCACCTGCATGTTGAAATCCCCCATAACTACTGCAGCATTACCTTTGCCACATGCCAGTGTTAACTCCCTATTCAACTTGCACCCAATATCCATGCTACTGTTTGGTGACCTGTAGACAACACCCATTTGGGGCCTTTTGCCCTTACTGTTCCTCAGTTCTATCCACACAGACTCTATTTTTCCTGACCCTATGTCCCCCCTTGCAAAGGACTGAATCTCATTCCTTACCAACAGGGCCACCCCACCCCCTCTGCCCACCTTTCTGTCCCTACGATAGCACGTATACCCTTGTACATTCATTTCCCAGGTCTGATCTCCCTGCAGCCATGTCTCCGTTATCCCAACAACATCATAGTTACCCATTCGCACCTGAGCTTTAAGCTCATCCACCTTATTTCTGACACTTCGTGCATTCAGATATAGAATTTTTAGCCCATCTCTCCTCTCTCTGTTTGAATCGCTGCCTATTGTGCTTAACCCAGCTCCCCGAACTCCCATCAGGCTATACGCCCCTAGAATTTTGTTGTCCTTCCTAAATTTACTTATTCTTTCAACACATTTAACTCATAGGATGATGGAGCTGATTGCTTTTGTGATTGGAAGTCTGTAATCTACAGGGATCAGAAATGGGACTCTTACTGTTTCATATATATTAAAGATTTAGTTGTTATTGTCCTAAGTATGATGTGCAAACTTGCAGATGACATAAAAATGGTGGTGCTGTGGCTTACAATGCAGAAAGATACTGATGAACTGGGAAGTCCAGAAATGGCAGATGGAATTTACTCCTTATAAGTGTGAAACAATTCATCTTAGGAGGTGAAATAAAAGTAGGAAATGCACAACGAAGAGTTGGCCCTAGAGAGGGTGAAGGAACAGGGTGGACAGATCTAAACATCCTGAAAGAGGCTTAAGGTGGTAAAAAAGGCTTTCTAGCCAATGTAGGAGCAAGGCAGCTATGGTATACCTTTATAAAGTCCTGGCGAGACTGCAGCTGGATTATTCGGTGCAGTTTTGGTCATCACAGTGGAAGTTCATGAGGATGTTGCTGGATGGAGTATCTCAGTAATAAGAAGGGGCTAGTTCGGTGGAGTTATTATTCCTTGAAGCAGAGAGGGTACCTGATGGAAGTGTACAAAATTATGAGGGGCATTGTAATTTAGACTGGAAGCAGTAATAAACATTTCCTGTGGCAGATATATCGATAACCAGAAGGCAAGGCAGGGGTAGATGGTTTGGTGAGGACAAAAGGAAGAATATTTTGAGCTGGAGGATGATTGGAATTTGGAATGCACTACCTAAGAAGGTGATGGAGACAGCTTCTCTAACATGTTTAAGGATTACCTAGAAAAACACAATCATTAAGGCATAGTGGCTGGGTGGCAGGATTAGGACAGATAGGTACTTGATGATTGGCATGGGCATGGTTGGCACATTTCTGTGCTAGAGAACACTATGATTATGACTGAGAAGCAAGTGTTAAGAATGTGAGGAGGAGTATGAGGAGGAGGAGGAGAAAGGGATGTGCTCTCTTGAAATAAAGCTTAATTTACATATGATCTTTTGGGGTTTATAAGCATTCCACATTTACATTTTAGCAGCACAAAGGTCACATTCATGGAATTTGGGTACTCAGTTTATTGAAAATTACATAAATAACTCAGAAAATTTGAGTAAACATTGAAGTTTTTCTAAGGGGCATTAGAATCATTGTTTCTTTTTATCAGCCTTTAATTATCTCTGATCATTTTAATATGACGTATAAAATCACTCATAAGTTACCTCAACATATTAAGATTAACACTCAGAAATATGGGTAAATTCATAAAGAACTGCTTCAAAGTTGGGACCAATGGAATGTGTGGAGTTTTGTCAGTGCAAAATACATTTCTAACGATTCAGTTTTTTATATGTGGGAAACGTAGTTTCAGAACCTGAATGACCATTGGGCCAACTGATCCTGCATACTTCCTGGCAATGGCAGCCGAGATGAAGCATCTTTTAAAAATGGGATAAAAGGATTGCTGACATATATAAAGTACTGGAGGGACTCAGCAGGTCAAACAGCATCTATGGAAAAACAGCAGCATATTCTCACTTTATCCATCTCTGGCTTTTGAAGAAGAAGACAGCACACAATAGAAGCAGATGATTGAATCTCCTATCTTTACTAGTGAGCACTAAAAATATCATAGGAAAAGCAAAAAAAGGGAAAGGGAAATGAATGACCAACCCATCCTTACAGTATTTTAAGAATAAAGAAATATAGAGTAGGGGCAGACGAGGCAAATGTGATTTGAACTACTAACCCATATTCAGGGTTAACACTGATGTGGACTCTCCATTTAGTAAGCTCCAAGAATATTCTGTTCCTATCTTTGTGGGTGTTGCAGCAGATATTCCCCTGAGAATTTATCCTCTAACTCAAGTTTCATCTTAACTCTGGCAAAAAAAAAATCCCTGCCAACATCATTGAAATTAATTACTTGGTCATTCATCTCTACACTTTTTTTTAATCAACAACGTAGTCTATCCATTCGATTGACAGCATGGACATGATGAGCAACCTCCTGACAAAATGACTCCAAATGTTTTATGGAACATGATACCTATCCTCTGCAAAATCTCTTCCCTCTTCCAAACTTCTAATGCCTGTATTTTGTCAGAAAACGTAAGTACCCTCAACCATGAGCAATTTCCAATCCCTTTGTTACTTCTGGCATTCAAAATCACCAAAAGGCTGATTTCCTATAAAATCTAAGCTTCCAGAATCAAGTTTACATCTGCTTGCAACTTGACCAGAATAAGTCAATCGAAGGAAATCTACAAATGCTGCTAGCCTGTGATTGTTTAAAAAATTAAATTCCTATTGTGTTTTATTCCATACGGTCTAAAGGTCACCTTAAGGATTACTTAAGCTAGCTTCTGATTGGTGCTACTAATTTTATGGTAAGTAATCTAACAGTGCAAAGGTGAAGATTCTGGCCTCAGTAAACAGTTCTCTTCCGCACTCTCACATAAAATGATGGCACCAATCCAAGTATATTGAATGGAATTGAATGCCACACAAATGAAGTTCTTCTTATGTTCCAGTGTTTCATTATTTCAACATGAGTCTCATTTTAATTTAGAAACTGTAAGCTGAAAAAAAACACATTCCACGTCAGAAGGGCAGTATAAGGCCTTGTGTTCCTGTTTTATTTCTTCCCTTTTAAGCAAAATATCCAGGATGTAACAGCACATTGTAAACAAGATATCACGGTGTAACTGGAAAACTGCTTACTTTGCAATCCCATATCCCTCAATGCCATTAAAATCCATTGATCTTTGTTTCATGGAAGCTTATAGATCAACTGATGAGGTCATGTGACTGATTTAGACAGCCTCCAAACTCCATCAGGCCAATTTGTGAGGGATGACTTTTTCATCCTCCTGTTTCTGTCTGCATTTATTTAGCTGAGTGTCACCACTTTCATATTGTCTAGCCTCTGCATGAGATGCCAAGAATTCAGAAGTATTTTATTGTTGTCCTCTCACTGTCCCATGTCATTTCATATAAAGCATTCTCAGCTCATACTTATAATGCTAAACACAAGAGATTTGACAGATGCTGGAAATCCAAAGTAACACACAAAATGCTGGAAAGCTCAGCAGCCCAGGCAACACCTATGGAAAGAAATAAACAGTCAACGTTTGGGGTCGAGACCCTTCATCAAGACTGGAAAGGAAGGAGGAAGAAGCCAGAAAAAGAAGGTTGGGGGGAAGGGAAGGCGTACAAGGTAATATGTGAAGTCAGGTGGGTGGTGGAAGGGGGATGATGTGAGAAGTTGAGAGGTCAGAGGTGGAAAAGCAAACGGCTGAAGAAGAAATCTGAGAGTAGACCAGGTAGGATGGGCAGCTGGGCAGGTCATAGAGTCATAGAGTCATAGAGAAGTACAGCACAGAAACAGGCCATTTGGCCCCTTCTAGTCCATACTAAAACATTTTAAACTGCCTACTCCTATCAACCCGCATCGGGACCTAGCACAGAAATAGGCCCTTCAGCCTATCTGGTCTATGCTGAAATGTTTTAAACTGCCGACTCCCATTAACCTGCAAGGGGACCATTGCCCTCCGTACCCCTACAATGAATGTACCAATCCAAACTTCGCTTAAATGTTGAAACCGAGCTCACATGCACCACTTGTGCTGACAGCTCATTCCACACATTTATGACCCTCTGAGTGAAGATGTTTCCCCTCGTGTTCCCCTTAAGTAATTCATCTTTCACCCTTAACCAAAGATCTCTGATTGTAATCCCACCCAACCTCACTGGAAAAAGTCTGCTTGCATTTACTCTATCGATATCCCTCATAATTTTGAATACCCCTATCAAATCTCCTCTCCATCTTCTACATTCTAAGGAATAAAGTCCTAAGCTATTCAATATTTCCTTATAACTCAGGTCCTCCAGACCCAGCAACATCCTTGCAAGTTTTCTCTGTACTCTTTCACGTCTTTCCTGTAGGTAGGTGATCAAAACTGCACACACTAATCCAAATCAGGCCTCACCAATGTCTTACACAACTTCAACATAACATCCCATCTCCTGTATTCACTACTTTGATTTATGAATGCCAATGTGCCAAAAACTTTCTATCTATCCGTGACACCGCTTTCAACCAATTATGGACCTGTATTCCCAGATCCCTATGTTGTACCACACTCCTCAGTGCCTTACCTTTCATTGGTCGGTCCTACTGAAGTGCAACATTTCACACTTGTCTGCATTAAGTTCCATCTGCCATTTTTCAGCCCATTTTTCCAGCTGATCCAGATCAATCTGGTAGCCATGATAGCCTTCCTCACTGTCCACTGCATCCCCAATCTTGGTGTCATCGCAAATTTTCTGAACTAGTTAACCACATTATCATACAGATTATGGATATAGCTGACAAACCACAATGGACCTAGCACTGATCTCTGCGGGACTCTACTAGTCACAGACCTCCAGTCAGGGATGCAACTATCTACTACCACTCTCTGACTTCTCCTACCAATCCATTGTCTAATCTAATTTAGTACCTCATCTTGAATGCCGAGTGACTGAACCTTCTTAATCAACGTCCCATGCGGGACCTTGTGAAAAGCCCTGCTGGACAACATCCACTGCCTTGCCTTCATCCACTTTCCTGGCAACTTCCTTGAAAAACTCCATAAGATTGGTTAGACATGACCTTCCACACACAAAGCCAGCTGACTATCCTTAATCAGTCTATGTCTGTCCAAATACTTTTATCAGATTCCTTCCAATAACCTTCCTGATGCTGATGTTGGACTCATTGGCTTTAATTTCCTGGTTTATGCTGAGAGCCTTTCTTAAACAGCAAAACAACATTGGCTGTCCTCCAATCCTCTGGTACCTCACCAGTCGCTAAGGATGACATTAAATATCTTTACTAGGACCCTGGCAATTTTTGTACTTGCCTTCCATAGGGTTTGAGGAAACACCTTGTCAGACCCTGAGGATTTATCCACCTTGATTTGCCTCAGGACAGCAAACACCTCCTCCTCTGTAATCTGTGTAGGGTCCATGAGCTCGCTGCTGCTCTGCCTCACTTCTATAGACCCTGTGTCCATCTCCTGAGTAAACACAGGTGCAAAACATTTATTTAAGATCTTTCCCATCATTTTTGATCCACACATGGATAACCATTCTGATATCCCGGGGACCAATTTTATCTCTTGCAATCCTTTTACTCTTAAAAGAATTGTAGAATTCTTATGACTCTCTTTCACCTTGACTGCTAGGGCAACCTCTTGCCTTCTTCTAGCCCCCCTGATCTGTTTGTTAAGTGTTCTCTCTTGCAGTTCTCATACTCCATCAGCAACTCATTTCTTTGTATTTGCCTGTACCTGCTATGCACTTCCTTTTTTTCTTAACCAGGACCTCAATATCTGTTGAAAATCAAGGCTCCCTTTACCTCTTCTCATCTACTCCTCATCTTTTTTTTCTCCAGTCCTGTTGAAAGGTCTTGACCCAAAACATCGACTGTACTTTTTTCCATAGATGCTGCTTGGCCTGCTGAGTTTCGTCAGCATTTTCTGTGTGTTGCTGGATTTCCAGCATCTGCAGATTTCCTCTTGTTTTCCTTTACCTTTAACTTTTATTCTGACAGGCATATACAAGCTTTGTACTCTCAAAGTTTCATTTTTGAAGGCCTCCCACATACCAAGCACACCTTTGCCAGAAAACAGCTTGTCCCAATCCACAGTTGACAGATCATTTCTGATTCTATCAAAATCTGAATCTCAATCTGTGGACCAGAGCTATCTTTTTCATATTTACTCTGATATTAATGGCATTGTGATTACCAGATGCAAAGTGTTCCCCTGTACAAACATCTGGCACCTGCCTTGTCTCATTCTCTAATAGCAGATCGAGTATCGCACACTCTCTCATTGGGACTTCTATGTGCTGATGAAGGAAACTTTACTGAACACATTGACAACTCTATCCCATCTAGTATTTTCACAGTTTGGGAGTCCCAGTCAATACGTGGAAAGTCAAAATCACCTCCTATAACAACCTCATATTTCTTGCAATCTCTCTGCAAATTTGTTCCTCTAATTCCTGCAGACTGTTCAGTGGCCTATAATATGGCCTCCCTCCTACACCAACTTCTTAGCCACATGTAAAACTACATAATCTGGCCTTACTAGCACATAGCGTGGGTAGCAATCCAGAGGTCTCAACCCTGGGGGTTCTGCCCTTTAACTTAGCACCTAACTCCCTGAACTCCCTTTGCAGAAATTCATCCTTCTTCCTACCCATGTAATTGGTATCTACATGGAGCACAACGTCTGGCTGTTCACCCTCCCACTTAAGAATGCTGAGATGTCCTGGACCCCAGCACCCATGAGGTAACATACCAACCAGGAATCTTGTTCTCATCCACAGAACCTCCTTTCTGTACCCCTAACTAATGAATTCACCCAACACCACAGCCTGCCTCTTCTCCCCACCTTCCCTTCTGAATTGCAGATTGTGATTCAGTGCCAGGGAGCTGACTGCTGTTACTTACCTCTGCTAGTTCATTACCCCCGCCCCCCCAAACAGTATCCAAAGAGATACCTGTTGCTGAGTGGGATGGCCTCTGTGCTGGCTGTTTATCCCGTTTCCTCTTCCTGACTGTCACCCAGTTTCCTGTGTCCTGCAAATTGGGTGTAACTACCTCTCTATATGTCCAGTCTATCACACCTTCTGTCTACCAAATGATCCAGAGTTCATCCAGTTCCAGCTCCAGCTCCTTAACACGGATTGTTAGGAGCTACTGTTGGATGCACTTTTCAATGGGGTAGTTGCTGGGGAGACTGGAGGTCTCCCTGCCTTCACACATCCTGCAAGAAGAGCATTCAACTATCCTGCCTGGCACCTCTACTATTCTAACTGACTGAATATGAAGAAGGAAGAACAATAAACTGTCGACAGTTTAGAAGGAACTCTATCTACAGCTTTTTTTTTGCCTTCTCTGAGACCATGGTCACTCCGCTTGACCCTGCCTTACTTTAATTTGTTCTTGCCAATCAAAGCACCAAACTGCCGCGATTGGCTGACTTTTGTACTCAGTCGGGGAACCTGCTCAAAGTTAAGGAGAAAAGAAGAGGTATGAGGGCAGCCAGAGTGGGGAAATGGAAGAAGAGAGATGGGAAGGGAGGATAAGTTATCAGAAGTTAGAGAAATTGATGTTCCTGCCATCAGGTTGGAGGCTACCCAGATGGATATGTGCTATATATGTGTTGATATGTGTAGTGTGCTGCGTTTAAAATATGTGACTGCTAATACTGGGTTTTGCGCCTTGGTCCTGGAGAAACGCTGTTTGATTTGGCTGTATTCATAGATATTCATGCATGGTTGAATGATATTGAATTTGAACTTGGAATATGAGATGTTGCTCCTCCAACCTCAGAGTGCCCTCATCGTTGCAGTAGACGAGGCCAGAATAGGAATGGGCAGTGGACTTGAAATGGTTGGCTGCCAGGAAATCCTGCTTGTTGCGGATCGAGTGGTTGCCCAGTCTACACTGGGTCTCACTGATGTAAAAGAGGCCACATTGGGAGCACCGGATACAGTAGATGACCTCAACAGATTTGCAGGTGAAGTGTTTCTTCACCTGGATGGACGCTTGGGCCATGAATGGAGGTAAATGGGCAGACCTAGCACTTCCTGTGCTTGCAGATATAAGTGCCAGGGGGAAGATTAGTGGGAACAGGAACGAGTGGATATGGGAATTGGGAAGAGAGTGAACCCTGTGGAAGGCGGAGATTGGGTGGGGAGGGAGGTAGTAAGGAAAAGATGTGCTTGGTGGTGGGATCCCATTGAAGGTGGCAGATATAGTGGAGAATGATATGCTAGAAGTGGAGGTTCATGGAGCGGGAGGTAAGGACAGGGAACTGTACCCCAGTTAAGGTGGTGGGAAGATGGGGTGAGGGCTGACATCTGGGAAATGGAGCAGATGTGGGTGAGGGCAGCATCAAGGGTGGAAGAAGAGAAACACTGTTCTTTGAATGAAGAGGACACATCTAATGTTCTGGAAAGGAAAACCTTCTGAGAACAGATGCGGTGGAGACAAAGGAACTGAGCAAAGAGAATGGCAGAATGAGAGTCAGTATGACAGCTTGTCCCCAGAGATGGAGACAGAGAGATCAAAAGGTGCAGAAATGGACCAAGAGCATTTAAAGGTGCGGTGGAAGTTGGAGACAAAATTGATGAGCTAAGCAAGGATGCATGAAGCAGCACCAATGCAGTCATCCGTGTAGTGCAGTAAGAATTGGGTGCATTACCTGTGAAGGTTTGGGACATGGATTGTTCCACATAACCAGTGAAAATGGGGCCTATGCGAGTGCCTATGGCTTCACCTTGGGTTTGAAGAAGGTGGGAATGCCAAAAGCAAAACTGTTGAGTGTGAGCACCAGTTCCACCAGATGTAGAGGGGTCATGGTGGAGGGGAACTCATTGGGTCTGTTGCTGAGAAAGAAGCAGAGAGCTTTAAGGGGGAATAGAAGCATACAGAAACAGGACGTGCATGTAGGAACAATGCAATCAGAGCCAGGGAATTGAAGGCTTTTGAAAAGATCAGGAGCATGAGAATTGTGGCAGATGTAGGGAGTCGAGATATGTGTTCAGTGGGGCAGGAGCAGGTAGGAACAAGAGGCCTTCCAAGACAATCAAGTTTGTGGATCTTGGACAGGAGGTAGGAGGTAGAAGTGAGCAGTGTAGGGTAGGGGAACTATAAGGTTGGTGGCAGTGGGTGGGAGATCTCCAGAGCTGAGGTCAGTGATGATGCAGGAGAGAATGGGCTGACCTGAGTGGGGTCCTTTTCAAGGGCTAAGTCAGAGGAGGTCTCTGAATGTTGCCACCTGGCATTGACAAGGTAGAGGTCAGTCTGCCACAATGTGTTAGCACCTCCTTTGTCTTCAGGTTTGATGGTGAGATTGTAATTGTTACAGAGGGAGAGGAAAGCAGTGCATTCAGAGGGGGTAAGGTTCAATTTAGAGAGGGGAATTCAAGACATCTGATGTCTTGTGGGCAATTAGCGATGAAACGATCCAGAGCAGGAAGAAGACCAGAGGAGGGAGTCCAATAAATAAATAAAAGAAGAGGAGGGTTGGAGAAGGGAGAAGGGGTCAGCAGTGGTAGGCAGCAAATCATTGAGAAAGAAGTAGGCTCGGAGACATAGACAATGTGAGCGGAGCTTGGTGTCATAGCTGCCGTGGAGCTCACTGAGGTGCGGGTGCAAGGGGACAATGGTAATGCCCTTGCTGAGGACAGAACGCTCCACCTCAGAGAGGGGAAGGTCAGAGGGAATGGCGAACACACAGCCGAGATGAGAGCTAGGATCAGAGGTAGAAAAGAGTTGGAGGTGTCAGAGGAGAGACGAGGGTTGGGGTACTCAGAGAAGGTTGGGTGGAAGGAAGATGGAGACTCTGAGGAATGAAGTGACCCAGGGTTGTTGAGGAGCCCAGGGACCCAGTGGCAGTGAGGAAGTTTTCAGCGTGGAAGAGGAGGTGGCTGTATCTTTAATAAGATGAGTTTTGGAATGTGTGGCTTCTCTAGAAATTAACAAAACTTTAGAGAAATGAAACTCTAAAATATGGTAATATTCAACAGCAGAACTTTAAATATAACACTGGACAGCAATTTTTTTCAGAAGTATTGCTTCGTACATAAATTTAATTTTAGATAACTTGGATCATGTGGCTATTTCAAGAAACAAGAAACTAACTTTTATTAAAAATAATGTGCTTAATTGCTTAACGGTGCTGACAATTTGCAATAGTTCAACTAAGCTAAAACTGTTTTGATGACGATTTTCATTTGTACTCAGTGCCTGAGTCCTCTTGCTAAGTGTCCAACAATAGTCAGCCAGCATTGATGGATTTCAGTTGCCCTGATACTACTTCTCCATGACCGCAATGTCCTGGTGAAACCTTTCAACAAGCTCGTCACTGACAGTGCCAAGATTGACAGAGAAGTTTAAATGGGAATTCAGAGAATGAATCTTCAGTGACAAGTTGCGTTTCATAGTTTTTGTTTGTTTGAAGCATGCTGTCAACTAGCTGCACGTAGTTTGATGTTCTGTAGTTGCCAAGAAAATTTTCAACAACATTCTTGAACGCCTTCCATGTGATTTTCTCTGATCACATTAGAAGTTCTTTGAATTGCCTGTCATTGATGACCTGTTTGATTTGTGGACCAACAAAAGTGCTTTCCTTAGTCTTGGCATCAGTTGTTCTGAGAAACATCTGTCTCAAGTATCAAAATCCCTTCACAAGAATTTTTGTGCCTGCTGACGGCAGATTCCATCCTTGCAGTCTAGAACCCAGTAATTCTGCTTTTGCCTCTGACAAACCTAAGTCTCTGACCAGGTCATTTACCTCAGATTGAGTTATCAGATGAGGCTCACTTAACATAAAGGGTTCAGAATCTGTATCGGTATCAGTGTCGTGTTCCATTCCTGGCTCGTGCTTCATGACATCCTTCTCTGCCTCCTCTAGATTCCCCCAGGGCTTTGGTACTGGAAGACAATGGTCAAGCGGTACAGGTCTCATGGCTGAAGGGAGATTGGTATATTCACTAGATTTCTTGTTTTTAGCAGAGAAACCAGACATACTGGTCAGACAGATGTACCAATCTGTCACATGATCCTTCTGCTCTTGCCACATCATCAGGATAGTGAAAGGCTTTGACTTCCAAGAACCTCTGAGCCAAGCTCTAAGATCGACAGCACATGTTGCACAACAAATGTGAGGAGACTAGACTTTATCTTGGTCACTAATTTTACACCCAATGTAGAGCTCATACGTTTTTTTAATAAGAGGAACCCTGTTCTGTCTTTGAGATTTAAGCATATACTCATCACAAATATAACAGAAAGTATAGCTGCTGTTGCATTTTGGTGAGACATTTTGCTATCATATATGCACCTGAAAGTACAATTACTTTGAGTACACAAAACATTCTACACATGTAGAGCATGCGCATCAATATAATCACAAACCAATATACATGCACAAAACGGTCTGTGCGTGATGCTTTAATAACCTTTCCAAAGCCTGTCCTGCCATGCAGTACCCACCCCGCCTAAGCATGCCCAGGCATGCCTGGACAAGGTAGAAAACTTTTCAGCTTACATTGTGTGCAACATTTAAGTTGACTTGAATTATGAATTGAAATAACAAAAAGATTGGCAATTTTTAATAAAAGGTGTGTGAAACGTAAAGTTCATGGTGAGGTTCTTGATCAGCAGCCCAAAATCCATAAGAAGTACCCAAAAGTATTCAGGAAGTAAAATCTTCATTGTCCAGTGTAATTAACTTAAAACAAGGAAGCATTACTTTAAATGTCTTGCTCTCGAACCATACTGTACATTATATGCATCCATGTAAACTAATGAACTTTGGGAAAGTTCCAGTTGTGCACAAACTGCAGGAACAACCGCTGCTATTCCACAAGTTGTTTCAAATTTGAACTTCCAGACTCACTTGTGCATTCAATAGCAACATGAAGAATATATATGAACCCTAACACCACAGTAATGCCCTTTAATACAGGTCACTAGCCCTAGGAGGGTATAAATGTTGGAAGCCAAAAAAGTAAAGAATGCTACTCAGAGAAAGCACTTGGCCAGTAAAGTTAAGATAATCAGTATCAGAATTAGAATCAGATTTATTATCATTAACATATGATATGACATGTGTTGCTTTGCAGCAGCTATACTTTGGTAAAGACTAAAAATCTATAAGTTACAAAAATACATAAGTGGTGTAGATAAAAAGCATAATCAGGTTGTGGTGATAAGTTCAAGAACTGCTCAGAAACCTGATAGCAGAAGGGAAGAAGCTGTTCCAAAATCAGTGAGGGTGGGTCTTCAGGCTCCTGTACCTCCTCCCTCATGAGAGTAACAAGAGGAAGGCATGTCGCAGAAGGTGAGGGTCCTTAATGGCGAATGCTACATTCTTGAGACACTTCCTCTTAAAGATGTCCTTGGTGGTGGGGATGGTTGTGCCCATGATGGAGCTGGCTGGTCTACAACGCTCTGCAGCATCCAGTGATCCTATGCTTTGGAGACTCCACACTAGTCAGTATGCTCTCTAATGTACATATACATGAATTTGTAAGAGTCTTAGTTGGCATGTTAAATCTCCTCCAACTCCTAACAAAGTAGAGCTGCTGCCGTGCCTTTTTCATAATTGCATCAATGTGTTGTGACACCATTCAACAAGCTGATCTATCTCACTCGTGTGAACTTCTTTATCGCCATTTGAGATCTTATCAACAACAGTGAATCTTATCACTGAATTTGTAGATGGTATTTGAGCTGTGCTTAGCCACACACTCATGTGTGGAGAGAGTAGGGTATTGGATAAGCCTGCATCCTTAAGGTGCACCTGTGTTTGTTAGCCAGCAAGGTGGAGGTGTTATTACTTATCAGCTCTGGCTGTGCTTTTCTTATACAGAAGTTGAGGATCCAGTTGCAGTGGGAGGTACAGAGGCCCAGGTTTAGAAATTTGTTTATTAGTACTAAGAAAATGGTGGTGTTGAACACTGAGCTGTAATCAATAAAGAGCACCTTCCTGTAGCTATTGTCCAGGTGCTCCAAAGCAAAGTGTTAAACCAGTGAGATTGTGTCTGTTGTAGATCTGTTGTGGTGTGGGCAAGTTGCAGTCGGACTAGTCCTTACTCAGGCAGGAGTTAATTCTAGCCATGACCAACCTCTCAAAGCACTTCATCACAGTAGATGTGAGTGCCACTGACACTGATATAAATAATCTATTGTTTCTGAAGGCACACACTCAGCGATTCAGGAACAGCTTCTTCCACTCTGCCATCTGATTCCTAAATGGACTTTGAAGCTTTGGACACTACAGTACCTCATTTTTTTAATATACAGTATCTCTGCTTTTGCACATTTTTAAAAATGATCTATTCAATATATGTAATTGATTTACTTGTTTATTTATTATGTTTTATTTTATTTATTATTATTTTTCTCTCTCTCTCTGCTAGATTATGTATTGCATTGAACTGCTGCTGCTAAGTTGACAAATTTCACGGCACATGCCGGTGATAATAAACCTGATTCTGATGGGTTCCTCAATATAACCCACAGAGTACAACTTAAAGGCTTTAGGTATACAGGCCTGTGCCCTATCAGCACATCTCTGAAACACTAAAGGATCATTTGGTCACAGACGGAACCCTTGCAGGAAAGAAATATCATTTGATATGCAAGATTGTGCAGGTTTGGCTATCAGAATAACCTAAGTTTAGCTCAGTTAGTAAGTGAGCACAGTTAGTAAGCTCAGCAAACCAGAGACACTCAAGCTTAGCTTCCAGCCTGTCGTGAACTGGTTAATTTTATCAGAATACATGTTGAGTTATGGCACTATCTATGGCAGAGGGAAGTAAATTAGCCAGTGTTCCTTCAGTTATTTTTAATTTGAGGATTTCTGCTGAAAAGTGTGATTTGTATCAGCTGGGTGAGAAAAGGATTGAATTTAGTTGTCATGAAGACATATAGTTGAATAGTCTACTGATCTACAATCCCTCAACACTTAAGAACTACTTTTGTTGCAATGGTACTGAGTTAGTTTCTCCAGCAAAGATTGGCAGGATATTAGATTGTGAAAGAAAACCAGTATTTTAACTGAAAATTCACGAATGTGAAACATTTAATTTGTCTTCAAAAATAAATTGTGTTGAAAAATAGTAAAAATTGTAATGTACAATAATTTTAAAACTTTAATAGCTGAAACTGCATCCATGATAAAGAAAATAAAGAAAATACTACAATGCTAATATGTAAAGGAAATCTTATGTATACATTATACGTGATTTTAATATTAACCCCTGCAGTTCCTCTCAAATTCAGCTGAATTTGCCAATTTGTTCCCTTGCACCTCTTTCATCATCAGAAACTGCGTTCTTTTTTATTGGATTTGTCCCAATTCTCTTCCTTTTTCCTTTCAAAGTTTAGCTCTTGTCTTCCTCTCACCCCCCATAAGTTAAGTTTCACGAGGTGTGTTAAGAGAATAAAAATTTAAAAAAAACAAATGGATCAATTGACATTTTCAACCAAAACGTGATAGGTTTCGCTATAATCATACACATCAGGAACTGAGAACCAGTGCAAACACCACTCAACTGCGATAATTTACTGGAATTTAAAATAGAACAGATGGAAAACCACACCTCCTCACAAATCTTAATATATATATTTTTTCTCTATGAAAGGATATAAAAATCATTGTGGAGATTGGATTATGTCTTAAGATGTGTTTTCATAAGGGTAGTTCTCAAAATTCCATATATCAAGCCTTTACCACGATCTTTAATAAAGTAGAAATAATATTTTTCTATTCATTGCTGGCTGATGTGGCAGAACAGCTGTGAATGTATCAGCATCCTTATCTTGCAGGAGGGAGAGAGAGAGAGAGAGAGCAGCACAGCTAATTAATTAGCCGTATGATGGTGAGAATATATCAAACATTATTCATACAATTAGTAGGTTTTCCTGGATCATTTGGCTCTGGGCTTCATTGCAGACTTGGTACAAACAACGACCAAAGAGCTGAATTCTATGTATGAAGCAGGAGTAACTGCCCTTGATGTCAAAGCAGCATTTTACCCAGTATGACATCATAAAAGACCTGGTAAAATGTCAAGGAACATCAAGATAAATGTATTTCAAAGGTTGGAGTTACACCTTGAAGGGAAAAAGATGGCTGTGGTAAATGGAGGTTAATTGTCATACTCCCAGAACATCACTGCAGGAGTTCCTCGGGGTATATTCAGCTGCTTCATCAATGACCTCCCCCTCCACCATAAGGTCATAAGATGTGTTGTTACAGATTACTAAAAGAAGCAACCCATGCCTACGTGCAGCAAGACCTAGACAACATTCCAGAATGAACTGATAAGAAGTAAACAATATTCATGCCACAGGAACAAGAGAATGACCATCTCCAACTAGAAAGTCTAACTTCCTATCCTTGACTATCAAATAGCATTGCCATTGCTGAGTGCTCCAACATTAACATCCCGAGGTTATCTAACATGAGCCGCACGTAGGCATTGGAGCTTCATCTGTTGAAGAATCTGAATGAGAGTGAGACCTAACCTTATGAAGAAAGGAAGATAATTGATGAAGCAGTCGCACACTGTGGCAACAAGAACAGATCATATGATGAGTGACTTAATCCCTAACTCCTCAAAGTCCTTTCACTACCTACAAAGCATGTGAAAAGTGTAATGGAATACCATCCACCTGCTTGCATGACTGCAACTCCAACAAGACGTAAGAAGCTCAATAACATCCAACTAAATTTACCCTATCTAGCCCATAAACATGAATCCCCTCCAGTGTACAGGGGCTGCAATGTGTACCATCTACATAATGTACTACAGTCATAAGTAAATTCCATTGTAATTGCATTTCCCAAACCAATCACAGCTACCATCAATGGTGGGAGGTACATGGAAACCCCCCCACCTGCAAGTTCCTTGCCAAGTCCCACATCATGCTGATTTGTAAATAAATCATTATCCTTTAGGGCCTAAATTCTTGAACACCAAACCCAGAAAGATCATGTGAGTACCTAAAGGACTGCAGCAGTCTGAAGACAGCTCTCCTCCTTGAGGTCAGTTAGGGATGGACAATAACTGCTGACCTTTTCTGTGTTGCCCTGAAAAAATAAAGAAACAATGCGGAAAACATTTACATATAGGTTCAGGATAAACAAATCAAATTTACAAAAATGTGTAGTAATATGATTCACAGTCCTGATCTATGATGCTTGTTTGTATTAGACCATATTTTTGCAATAAATGTCAAATAAATTTACATTACAACCAAATTAATCTGAGAGAGCATTTACTATTTAAAGTTGACCCAAATTAAGTCAGCAAAATTAATAAGGGATGAGAATGAAACAGAAGTAAGAGTGGAAAGGCTTTTGCAACGAGCTCTGAACTTATCCTTTATCATGCTTCAGTACCAGATGCTGGGTGAAGGCATTTGATGCTAAGATTACAGTTTCTGCTAAATACTTCCTGTTCAACTGAGTGGTAAAAAGTGGATGTGACAGGATGTTTGGTGTTTGAGTTAATATTGCAGTACTTCTGAGATAATATCATTGAACTTGCCTTCTCTCAATTATCAGATAATGAGATCATCTGACTTGACTGGAAAAAAATGTGGAAAAGATGCCTTTATCTTCCCATGTCAAATGCTATCACTGAAAATAGACCTTGTTGACATGGGAAAATAACAGGCTTTAAATCTTTTAACTTCCAGTCAACACTGAACTGCAGTAACCTAATTTATCTACTCTGCTGCCTAATGGATATATATCTCTTCCTGCAGTTATTTTTGTGAATAATATTTCCATAACTGAAGTTTAAGTTTTACATTAATGTTATTTAAAAGAGTTATTTCCTGTGAAAATACTTTGGTTCATTTTTTCCTGTTTGTTAATACAGGCACATCATGTAACAGTTTTGTTATAGTAACTACCATTACATAAGGAAATATAATTTGAAATTCACTCAAGGTTAAATTGACAAAACAAGTCTCAGTAAGCATTGTTGTGAGGCTGTTACTTGTTGACAGAATCATTATCTTCTAATGTGAAATGAATCTTGCTACTCTTGCTTTGTGATTTATGTGCCCACTGATGTAACATAACGTACTGTACATTTCAACAATATATAACTGCTGAAAAGGAAATCAAAACCTCAATTGAGCAGGCCATCTATGTGAGACCTTTTTATAAATTCAAAGCATAACATGTGCATACCCAACTAATTGGCTGCAAACCTCACCTCACTAAGCTAAATTTAAAGCTGTGTGGCATATGAGTCACACGTAATATTGATCTGTGGACAATACTTGAGGTAGAATGTCAAATGTGGCTGCCCAGGAAGTCTGTAAGTGACTTTGTCATCGTACCCAGGGGTAGGAAAAGTCTCTTGATTTGATTTGGATTGGTAACCACTCACTCTGCTGGAGGCATTCATATTCCAAATTCTTTGTAGCTTCGGCAGTTTTGTTACATGACTGGAAACTGGGACGGTGGCTCATTGTGGCAGAGCTATATACATATTTATTCTAGCTTTCCACTCTTCCTAGGTTTCCATTCATTGCCACTACATGGCTGCTTCTTCAAAATGAACAGCACAGAAAACCTGCGAGACTTCAGAGTAGACGTAGAAGAACGAGAAAGGCACTAATAAATTCACCACTTGATCATGAATCAATTAGTTTACTTTCCTGCAAAAGTAAAATATTGCAGACGCTGGAAATATTTAACAGATCAAAGAGCATCTGGGGAGTCAGAGAGTTATGGGTTTAAGGTCAGTGATCTTTCATCAGAACTGAGAAAGGGACAAAATAGAATTACACATTTAGGGCAGGGGAATGACTAGGAGAGCCCCTAACTTGCCCATATGGCCAAGGTAGTTACAGGACTAATTCATCTGAGCTTCTGATTAATGGTGACTCTCTAGGCTGTTAGATCACCATTCAAGGGAAAAATGTATTCCCTGACATGGAAACTTGCTCCAGAAGTGTCTCTAATTACTTTGGAGCTTCCTCTTGGGTTGTTGACCTCATTTCCATGTTTGACTAGCTTAGCACTCTGAGAAGCAAAAATATCATTGAAATGGGTGTTAGTTGTTACCACTTTGCTTATTCTGCGACTCACTCCCAAGTCCATGATCTAAATGATTAGTGGATGATTAGTCTATTCACTGCTAGCTGATCAGGAAAGTGCTATCTTCTAAAAGTTGTACTTCATCCTCTCGAGCTGCAGTATGTGCTTTCTAGACTCTGGGGCATCCTGGTCACTTCCAGGAATGTGCTGACTCCAATAAAGTCAAAATCTGCCAGAAAAATTACAATATCACATAAATTATAAATTAGAGACTTGTATCTCCTAGAGCTGCCATCTTTTAATCAGAGATGAAAAGATAATATCATAGATTTCCACATTTATCCTCACTTATTCTTGCTGTTCTGTAAGACCTTCCCCCTCAAAAATTCCCCACTGACTTTCAAATTCTTCTAGGTGCATGCACCTTGATAGGAAAGCATCTTAACTCCCCATCCTCATCTACGGTATTTAATTGTTCCCTGGAAAAATGATTTTAACCATTCACTTGGAGATCGAAGAACTAATTCATAGAATTTTGTATTTTCTCCTGAACTACACTCAAGGAAATCTTCCAGGTGTTCACTTGTGAATCGGAGGGGCAGAGCAAAGTTATGATGGAGCTAACCAGTGACTCCTTTGCTTGCATCTTTGGAAACAACTCTGTTTCTATCTTTGATATCTCTTTTGTTCCTTTTCAAGGTTCTTTTGAAGACCCTGAG
This sequence comes from Hemitrygon akajei, assembly GCF_048418815.1. Classification (NCBI taxonomy): domain Eukaryota; kingdom Metazoa; phylum Chordata; class Chondrichthyes; order Myliobatiformes; family Dasyatidae; genus Hemitrygon; species Hemitrygon akajei. The sequence continues at coordinate 95,180,439 of NC_133131.1, forward strand.
CTGGAGTTACACTCTGACTTCAGTTCTTTGTGGGAATGGGACCCGCTCTCAGCGCCTCATGACTGGTCGCTTTTTGATATCCCAAGGACGTGGCCTGGAAGACTGGCACGCCTTCAGGGTGCCAGATTTTCATGGCAATGGGGACGGGCCGATTCTAAGCTGATGCCCCGGACTGAGGCATCATTGGACAACACGGAACATCGGGAGCAGTGGGCTAGCTGTCGTGGGCCGTGTGTCCGGAGGGCTGCGCCTTTCCGGGGCCAATTCTCTGGGTGTAGAGCTCGGAAAAAGTGATGCAACATATTTTTAACATCGTAAATCAGTGAGTTCTTTGTTATGTCTCCCCTCTTGCTGTGAAACAGGGACATCTCTTTTTGCTGGCGGGTTGGGGGGGGGGTTCGTCGCCTTGCTGCTGCTTGTGCGTGGGAGGGGGGAGCTGGGGGAACTTTGGGGTTCTAACATTTAACTGTCATTCATTCTTTGGGCCACTCCTCTGTTTTCGTGGATGTTTGCGAAAAAAAGAGAATTTCAGGATGTATACAGTATATATTTCTTTGGCATTAAATGTACCTATTAAAACTTAATTACTGTGTCTTTCTCTATGTCTGGAGCATATCTTTGGGTTGAGAGAGTTCTTTAGTATTCAGAATTCTCTGCAGATAACTAGGTTATTGAACAGTCATTTGTTGTAGTTATTTACGTTGCTGTGGTGAACTACATATGCCTGTCCGGACACGCCCCCCGCTGACTGCTCCTGTGGCTCCTCCCACAGACCCCGGTATAAAGGCGATTGAGGCCTGAGCCTGGCCTCAGTCTCCAGGATGTAGCATGGTGGTCAATTGCTGCTTGTTCTTTCTTCCAGTCAATAAAAGCCGATATCTCGCCTCACCTCTCAGAGTGAGTTATTGATGGTGCATCAGTTGCAAGGGGGGGGGGGGGTGACTGAGGAGAACCCAAGTGCAGGACACTGGCACGTCGACTGAGTTGGGGATGTTGGCGTAGACCTGAATGTAGAACAGGAAACCGGAGGAATCTTTACAAGGAGACAGGTTTTACAGGGACTATCTAGAAACTAGAGCAGAGCTTAGAACTAATGGTTCTAATCAGACTAGGGAATGAAGTATCACACAAGAATTGACCAACAAACTGGCAACCTGTGATAGAGTTGCCATCGTGTTTATTTCCCAGTCTCTGATGAAAACCAGGTGTACGGTAATTGGGTAAACTAGCAGCAAATGACTGAAATTGGGGCATAATCAGGGAGAAAGAAGTGTTAAAGGGGAACAGCTAACCGGAACCATGACAATTTAAGTATGATCTGAAAAAAACAAATCCTTTTTCCTTTTTTATTACATATATGATTACAACTACACAGATTTGCATCTTGCATGCATTTTACATAAATTTACATTAGTGATTATTATATTAATATCAGCAGACCTCTAAGTAGCTCCTGAACAGGTTCCCAGTATTGGCAAAAATTACCTTTAAAATTGCAAAGCTAAAGTTAAACACTGACATCATATTTCCCTACACCCTCATCTTGTAATGTTCTAGAACGACGTGTGAACCAGCTGCTCAGGTCTCACACAAGCTTGTCTGTGCCCCCGATGGCTAAGCCAAAACTGACAGTTCCACAGATACAACTGTTGTCTTCTTGCATGCAATGCACAGACTGTTACCTTAAAAGTAGCAAGCTTGCTTGGAATTAGCAAAAGTGTGGTCTGAATTATCTGTTCCAGATAATATATTGCTTTACCTATGCCCTTTCAAGTACGGCCAAATCATTTTCAACGTGCCACTTTAGAGGGAAACAACTACTAATGCAAGTCTAGCTGCTCTTTGTGTGTTGAGAACATCAACTTACAAATATATTTGCAGAAGATCAATGTGTTTATCTCTCTATGTATTAAATACTACAGCCTTAATAGAAAGTGCAAAGTCATACTTTCCTTTCTTGTTCATAACTTGAGAATTATTTTTGTAGGATGAGCATGAATGCTTCCCATTCTTCTGTTTTTCTCTCTTGGTTCTATTCTTCCAAGTCATTCTCACAAAGCCCACTCCAACTTACCACATTCAAATGCTCTGTTGTGGAAGTTGCCACAGATACAGTACAGTCAAATAAACACTGGTTGTAAAGCACTCTCTGGAAAGCTGAATAACATATCAGTGTTAAGCCAACAGCAAGCCAAGCTTCAAGCTGAATCTCCATGGTTTCAAATAGGCTGGAATAAGTGTCATCAGGCCCTTCTGCTGAAGAGGGTCTCATGGTTGTTGTCCTGGACCTGCTTTTCCACAGCCTAGCAAATATATTTTTTCAAATTATCTACTTTGAAAAAGTAGGATATACAGTGGCTAAAAATTAACCAGTGAATAGAATACGCTTAGATTTCCAACTGCCATTTGATAAACAGAGGTTAATTACAGAAAGTAAAAGCTTGTGGTTTTTGAGGTAAAATAATATCACAGATACTGACTGGATGATAGGAAACAGATTGCATAAATATCCTTTTTTATTATTGATAGGCAATGAGTGCAACAGGAATTTGAGACAAGATTTCAATGCTAAAATTTATAAAAACTAATTTGGATAAAGATACCAAGGAAGGGTTGCTAAATATGCTGAAGCCAACAATGATAGGTAGGAAATTATGTCGCAAAGAAAGCATAAAGAGGAGTAGAAGAGTGGGCAGAGATGTAGCAAATTGAATATAACGTGGGAAAGGTTTATTACTTCATTTAGACAGGTAAAAGAGATCCATTTTACCTAAATGGTGAGAATTCTGAGATACAGTTGGTGGATCTGTTGTATAGTTCATAAAGGATAGCATGCAGCTAAGTAAATCTATCAATGTGCATTTATTGTGATAGGCATCGAAAGTAAGATTAGATGGTGATGCTTCTGTTACATAGAACATTGGAGAGACATCTAGAATACCATGGACAGTATTGGTCTCTATAAGTAAGGAAGGTAATTAATGTGTTGGAAGTGGTTCTGAGAATTTTTAATGGACTAACAGTTGACTTGAGGAAAGGGTTGAACAGGCTAGGTTTGTATCTGTAAGAATTCGGAAAAGTGAGAGGATTTGATTGAAACATAAGATTGTGAGAGAGTACAGAGGAGATTTACTGGAATGTTACCTGGGTTTCAGCACCTAAGTTACAGGGAAAGGTTGAACAAGTTAGGTCTTTATTCTTTGGAGCGTAGGTTGAAGGGGGACTTGATAGAGGTATTTAAAATTATGAGGGGGGTATATAGCATTGATGTTGATAGGCTTTTTCCATTTAGTGTAGGGGAGTTTCAAACAAGGGGACATGAGTTGAGAGTTAAGGGGCAAAAGTTTAGGGGTAACACGAGGGGGAATTTCTTTACTCAGAGTGGTAGCTGTATGGAATGAGCTTCCAGTAGAAGTGGCAGGGGCAGGTTCGATATTGTCATTTAAAGTAAAATTGGATAGGTATATGGACAGGAAAGGAATGCAGGGTTATGAGCTGAGTGCAGGTCAGTGGAACTAGGTGAGAGTAAACATTCGGCACGGACTAGAAGGGCCAAGATGGCTTGTTTCCGTGCTGTAATTGTTAGATGGTTATACGGTGAGGGGCCTTGATAGGTGGATGAGGGGAGAATACTTCCTCAGGGAAAATCTAAAATCTAGAATATTTCACCATTTATAAGTCAGAGTTTGTCCATTTTAGGTAGAAAGAGTTAATAATTGTTCTCTCAGAATGTTGTGTTGCTTGTCAAAGTTGAATACTTTGATACTTGATCAGCAAGAATGCTAAAGATTACTGTGGATAGACAGTAATGTGCAATAGGTTACAGTAAGATCAGCTACAATCTTATAAATGGTAGGGTAACCTTGAGGGTCTGAGTGGCCGACTCCTACATCTAATTTCTATATTCATATGATCTTTAGTTAATGAAACATTAATGACAACAAGTACAACGTGGTTTTGAAATGATCATTTTCTGTGATTTCTGTGGCTAGAATAAAGCACTACACCTGCGTTTTGTCCTGCTTGTTGGTTTAACAGTGAGTAAATGCTGCAGTGTACGAGCACTAATTTTCAGATGTGGTTTTATAAACTCATATTGTTGGGTTTGAGAAATCACATGGCGCTCTTGTACAGTGAATTTCTCTGTTGTGTCCTAACAGCCGATATCACTAAAACTGATCATTTGTTTTTGATCAATTTGCTGCTTCTGTGACCTTGCTGAATACAGATTGGTTGTTCCATTTCCTAAATTAAAACAGAGACTCCAGTTCAAAAGTTTATTCAACTGGAAAAAAAAACTTTCAGACATCATGTATGTTTGCAAAGTGCAGGATTTACCACATTTCATGTCTTATTTGCACTCTTACGCGGCGCCATATTTTCTAACTTAAGAGTAACAGATGGATTTTAATGAACAGGCATCAGACTAAATGCGACCAAGGCAATATTATGATCTTTATAGAATGTACAGTATAGCTATTGATATTTACAGTACAACCTGGACGTTAATTAAAAATCCTTGCAGAGATAGAACAAAATTAGCCAAAAGTCTCCAATAGAGTAGGTAAAAACCAACTTCGAGGGTGAAATAAATAGCCTTGACAATGTTAGCTTCTATGGCTGAAGATATTTATATCTAAAGGAGACATGCCGGTAACCGACCTCAGGTTTCTCAGAAGTTTCAATAGGTGTGGAACTGTAACTTTGAAGGGTGCACTATTGAAAGCATCCTGATTGGTTGCATAATGGCCTGGTGTGGCAATTCACGAACACCAAGAGGGTTCAGAAACAGCCCGATCCGCTGTTGGCACAACCACTGACAGCATCTACGATTGAAGATCCTTCCGCCTAGATCATACCCTCTTTCCGCTGCTACGATCAGGCAGATGGTACAGAATCCTGAAGTCCCGTCTCAGTAAGTTCAAGAACTAATGTTTTCCAACAATCAGCAGGTTTATATATCGACCTGCAGAAATCAAATCCTACCCACCCCAATTCAGCAATGGAACTAAACCACTTCTTGCACAGGATGGACTTGAGTTCAAGTGTGCTTTATTTTTACCCCAAGATCTTGCTTTTGCACATTTTTTTACTGCATGGTATAAATTGATGTGTGCTTTATATTCTGTGCCTCACCTATACCTAAATGTCTGTGATGCTGCTGCTGCAGGCAAGATTTTAATTGTAGCTATATCTTACCATACTTGTGCAATAAACTCGATTTGGAACTCACCAAATTGTTCACATTCATAAATAAGTCTTGACAATTTAGATTATTTCAATTATAATCGCTTGATTTATGTTAATTAACTCTGTAAGCGCTCCGTAAACTTTAAGATTTGCTATTTCTTCCCACGCTTTCTCTGCAACCCCTCTAAAAGCTCACTTTACTCTCACCCCTCCGTAAATTTCCCTGCAGTCTCTCCCACTCTCGCGGTCTACGAGCCTGTCAGTCTGTTTCTCCGGGGAGTACAGTACTTTCCACTTTCTCCATCCCTGCTGACCGTGGCACCACCATCCACCCTCGGGACCCCACTCCACCCATCCCGCACACACACACACGCCGCTGCTGACCGTGGAGCCACTCTCCACCCTCGGGACCCCACTCCACCCATCCCGCACACACACACACGCCGCTGCTGACAGTGGAGCCACCCCCCATCCTCGGGACCCCGCTCCACCCATCCCGGACACACACGCGTGACACTGCTGACCGTGGAGAGACTCTCCACCCTCAGGACCCCGCTCCACCCATCCCGCACACACACACGTACGCTGCTGCTGACCATGGAGCCACCCTCGGGACCCCGCTCCACCCATCCCGCACACACACACGCCGCTGCTGACCGTGGAGCCACCCTCAGGACCCCACTACACGCATCCCAAACACACACACACGCTGCTGCTGACCGTGGAGCCACCCTCGGGACCCCGCTCCACCCATCCCGCAGACACACACACACACGCCGCTGCTGACGGTGGAGCCACTCTCCACCCTCGGGACCCCGCTCCACCCATCCCGCACACACACACACACGCCGCTGCTGACCGTAGAGTCACCCTCGGGACCCCGCTCCACCCATCCCGCACACACACGCGCACGCCGCTGCTGACCGTGTACCACTCTCCACCCTCGGGACCCCTCTCCACTCATCCCGCACACACACACGCCGCTGCTGACCGTGGAGCCACTCTCCACACTCGGGACCCCGCTCCACCCAGCCCGCACACACACGCGCACGCCGCTGCTGACCGTGGAGCCACTCTCCACCCTCGGGACCCCGCTCCACCCATCCCGCACACACACGCGCACGCCGCTGCTGACCGTGGAGCCACTCTCCACCCTCGGGACCCCGCTCCAACCATCCCGCACACACGCGCACCGCTGCTGACCGTGGAGCCACTCTCCACCCTGGGGACCTTGCTCCACCCATCCCGCACACACACACGACGCTGCTGACCGTGGAGACACCCTGGGAACCCCGCTCCAACAATCCCGCACACACACACGCACGCCGCTGCTGACCGTGGAGCCACCCTCCACCCTCGGGACCCCGCTCCACCCATCCCGCACACACACGCACGCCGCTGCTGACCGTGGAGCCACCCTCCACCCTCGGGACCCCGCTCCACCCATCCCGCACACACACGCACGCCGCTGCTGACCGTGGAGCCACCCTCCACCCTCGGGACCCCGCTCCACCCATCCCGCACACACACGCACGCCGCTGCTGACCGTGGAGCCACTCTCCACCCTCGGGAGCCCATCCAGCCATCCCGCACACACACGCACGCCGCTGCTGACCGTGGAGCCACTCTCCACCCTCGGGACCCCGCTCCACCCATCCCGCACACACACACACGCCGCTGCTGACCGTGGAGCCACTCTCCACCCTCGGGACCCCGCTCCACTCATCCCGCACACACACACGCCGCTGCTGACCGTGGAGCCACTCTCCACACTCGGGACCCCGCTCCACACATCCCGCACACACACACACACGCGCCGCTGCTGACCGTGGAGCCACCCTCGGGACCCCGCTCCACCCAGCCCGCACACACACGCGCACGCCGCTGCTGACCGTGGAGCCACTCTCCACCCTCGGGACCCCGCTCCACCCATCCCGCACACACACACACACGCGCCGCTGCTGACCGTGGAGCCACCCTCGGGACCCCGCTCCACCCAGCCCGCACACACACGCGCACGCCGCTGCTGACCGTGGAGCCACTCTCCACCCTCGGGACCCCGCTCCACCCATCCCGCACACACACACACGCACGCTGCTTCTGAGCGTGGAGCCACTCTCCACCCTGGGGACTTCGCTCCACCCATTCCGCACAAACACACACGCCGCTGCTGACCGTGGAGCCACTCTCCACCCTCGGGACCCCGCTCCACCCATCCCGCACACACACACGCCGCTGCTGACCGTGGAGCCACCCTCCACACTCGGGACCCCACTCCACCCATCCCGCACACACACGGGCACGCTGCTGCTGACCGTTGAGCCACTCTCCACCCTCGGGACCCCCGCTCCACCCATCCCGCACACACACACGACGCTGCTGACCGTGGAGACACCCTCGGGACCCCGCTCCAACCATCCCGCACACACGCGCACCGCTGCTGACCGTGGAGCCACTTTCCACCCTGGGGACCTTGCTCCACCCATCCCGCACACACACACGACGCTGCTGACCGTGGAGACACCCTCGGGACCCCGCTCCAACCATCCCGCACACACACACGCACGCCGCTGCTGACCGTGGAGCCACCCTCCACCCTCGGGACCCCGCTCCACCCATCCCGCACACACAAGCATGCCGCTGCTGACCGTGGAGCCACCCTCCACCCTCGGGACCCCGCTCCACCCATCCCGCACACACACGCACGCCGCTGCTGACCGTGGAGCCACTCTCCACCCTCAGGAGCCCACTCCACCCATACCGCACACACACGCACGCAGCTGCTGACCGTGGAGCCACCCTCCACCCTCGGGACCCCGCTCCACCCATCCCGCACACACACACACGCCGCTGCTGACCGTGGAGCCACTCTCCACCCTCGGGACCTCGCTCCACCCATCCCGCACACACACACGCGCGCCGCTGCTGACCGTGGAGCCACTCTCCACCCTCGGGACCTCGCTCCACCCATCCCGCACACACACACGCGCGCCGCTGCTGACCGTGGAGCCACTCTCCACCCTCGGGACCTCGCTCCACCCATCCCGCACACACACACGCGCGCCGCTGCTGACCGTGGAGCCACCCTCGGGACCCCGCTCCACCCATCCCGCACACACACACACGCTGCTGCTGACCGTGGAGCCACTCTCCACCCTCGGGACCCCGCTCCACCCATCCCGCACACACACACACGCTGCTGCTGACTGTGGAGCCACTCTCCACCCTCGGGACCCCGCTCCACCCAGCCCGCACACACACACACGCCGCTGCTGACCGTGGAGCCACCCTCCACCCTCGGGACCCCGATCCACTCATCCCGCACACACACACGCCGCTGCTGACCGTGGAGCCACTCTCCACCCTCTGGACCCCTCTACACCCATCCCGCACACACACACACGCCGCTGCTGACCGTAGAGCCACCCTCGGGACCCCGCTCCACCCATCCCGCACACACACGCGGACGCCGCTGCTGATGGTGTACCACTCTCCACCCTCGGGACCCCTCTCCACTCATCCCGCAGACACACACACGCGCCGCTGCTGACCGTGGAGCCACTCTCCACACTCGGGACCCAGCTCCACCCATCCCGCACACACACGCACGCCGCTGCTGACCGTGGAGCCACTCTCCACCCTCGGGAGCCCTCTCCACCCATCCCGCACACACACGCACGCCGCAGCTGACCGTGGAGCCACCCTCCACCCTCGGGACAACGCTCCACCCATCCCGCACACACACACACGCCGCTGCTGACCACGGAGCCACCATGCACCCTCGGGACCTCGCTCCACCCATCCCGCACACACACAGGCGCGCCGCTGCTGACCGTGGAGCCACGCTCGGGACCCCGCTCCACCCATCCCGCACACACACACACGCTGCTGCTGACCGTGGAGCCACTCTCCACCCTCAGGACCCCGCTCCACCCGTCCCGCACACACACACACGCCGCTGCTGACTGTGGAGCCACTCTCCACCCTCGGGACCCTGCTCCACCCATCCCGCACACACACGCGCACGCCGCTGCTGACCGTGGAGCCACTCTCCACCCTCGGGACCCCGCTCCACCCATCCCGCACACACACACACGCCGCTGCTGACCGTGGAGCCACTCTCCACCCTCTGGACCCCTCTCCACCCATCCCGCACACACACACACACGCCGCTGCTGACCGTAGAGCCACCCTCGGGACCCCGCTCCACCCATCCCGCACACACACGCGCACGCCGCTGCTGACCGTGTACCACTCTCCACCCTCGGGACCCCTCTCCACTCATCCCGCACACACACACGCCGCTGCTGACCGTGGAGCCACTCTCCACCCTCTGGACCCCTCTCCACCCATCCCGCACACACACACACGCCGATGCTGACCGTAGAGCCACTCTCCACCCTCGGGACCCCGCTCCACCCATCCCGCACACAGACACGGCGCTGCTGACCGTGGAGCCACTCTCCACCCTCGGGACCCTGCTCCACCCATCCCGCACACACACGCGCACGCCGCTGCTGACCGTGTACCACTCTCCACCCTCGGGACCCCTCTCCACTCATCCCGCACACACACACGCCGCTGCTGACCGTGGAGCCACTCTCCACACTCGGGACCCCCGCTCCACACATCCCGCACACACACACACACGCGCCGCTGCTGACCGTGGAGCCACCCTCGGGACCCCGCTCCACCCAGCCCGCACACACACGCGCACGCCGCTGCTGACCGTGTACCACTCTCCACCCTCGGGACCCCTCTCCACTCATCCCGCACACACACGCACGCCGCTGCTGACCGTGGAGCCACCCTCCACCCTCGGGACCCCGCTCCACCCATCCCGCACACACACGCACGCCGCTGCTGACCGTGGAGCCACCCTCCACCCTCGGGACCCCACTCCACCCATCCCGCACACACACGCACGCCGCTGCTCACCGTGGAGCCACTCTCCACCCTCGGGAGCCCTCTCCACCCATCCCGCACACACACGCACGCCGCTGCTGACCGTGGAGCCACCCTCCATCCTCGGGACAACGCTCCACCCATCCCGCACACACACACACGCACGCCGCTGCCGACCGTGGAGCCACTCTCCACCCTCGGGACCTCGCTCCACCCATCCCGCACACACACACGCGCGCCGCTGCTGACCGTGGAGCCATCCTCGGGACCCCGCTCCACCCATCCCGCACACACACACACGCCGCTGCTGACCGTGGAGCCACTCTCCACCCTCGGGACCCCGCTCCAACCATCCCGCACACACACACACGCTGCTGCTGACCGTGGAGCCACTCTCCACCCTCGGGACCCCGCTCCACCCATCCCGCACACACACGCTCACGCCGCTGCTGACCGTGGAGCCACTCTCCACTCTCGGGACCCCGCTCCACCCATCCCGCACACACACACGCCGCTGCTGACTGTGGAGCCACTCTCCACCCTCGGGACACCGCTCCACCCATCCCGCACACACACACACGCCGCAGCTGACCGTGGAGCCACTCTCCACCCTCGGGACCCCGCTCCACCCATCCCGCACACACACACACGCTGCTGCTGACCGTGGAGCCACTCTCCACCCTCGGGACCCTGCTCCACCCATCCCGCACACACACGCTCACGCCGCTGCTGACCGTGGAGCCACTCTCCACACTCGGGACCCCCGCTCCACCCAGCCCGCACACACACACACGCCGCTGCTGACTGTGGAGCCACTCTCCACCCTCGGGACACCGCTCCACCCATCCCGCACACACACACGCCGCTGCTGACCGTGGAGCCACTCTCCACCCTCGGGACCCAGCTCCACTCATCCCGCAGACACACACACGCGCCGCTGCTGACCGTGGAGCCACTCTCCACACTCGGGACGCAGCTCCACCCATCCCGCACACACACACACGCCGCTGCTGACCGTGGAGCCACTCTCCACCCTCGGGAGCCCTCTCCACCCATCCCGCACACACACGCACGCCGCTGCTGACCGTGGAGCCACCCTCCACCCTCGGGACAACGCTCCACCCATCCCGCACACACACACACGCCGCTGCCTACCGTGGATCCACCCTCGGGACCCTGCTCCACCCATCCCGCACACACACACGCGCGCCGCTGCTGACGGTGGAGCCACCATCCACCTTCGGGACCCCGCTCCACCCATCCCGCACACACACACACGCCGCTGCTGACCACGGAGCCACCATGCACCCTCGGGACCTCGCTCCACCCATCCCGCACACACACAGGCGCGCCGCTGCTGACCGTGGAGCCACGCTCGGGACCCCGCTCCACCCATCCCGCACACACACACACGCTGCTGCTGACCGTGGAGCCACTCTCCACCCTCGGGACCCTGCTCCACCCATCCCGCACACACACGCGCCATTGCTGACCGTGGAGCCACTCTCCACACTCGGGACCCCGCTCCACTCATCCCGCACACACACACGCCGCTGCTGACAGTGGAGCCACTCTCCACCCTCGGGACCCCGCTCCACCCATCCCGCACACACACACACGCCGCTGCTGACCGTGGAGCCACTCTCCACCCTCGGGACCCCGCTCCACTCATCCCGCACACACACACGCCGCTGCTGACCGTGGAGCCACTCTCCACCCTCTGGACCCCTCTCCACCCATCCCGCACACACACACACACGCCGCTGCTGACCGTAGAGCCACCCTCGGGACCCCGCTCCACCCATCCCGCACACACACGCGCACGCCGCTGCTGACCGTGTACCACTCTCCACCCTCGGGACCCCGCTCCACTCATCCCGCACACACACACGCCGCTGCTGACCGTGGAGCCACTCTCCACCCTCTGGACCCCTCTCCACCCATCCCGCACACACACACACGCCGTTGCTGACCGTAGAGCCACTCTCCACCCTCGGGACCCCGCTCAACCCATCCCGCACACAGACACGGCGCTGCTGACCGTGGAGCCACTCTCCACCCTCGGGACCCTGCTCCACCCATCCCGCAAACACACGCGCACGCCGCTGCTGACCGTGTACCACTCTCCACCCTCGGGACCCCTCTCCACTCATCCCGCACACACACACGCCGCTGCTGACCGTGGAGCCACTCTCCACACTCGGGACCCCGCTCCACACATCCCGCACACACACACACACGCGCCGCTGCTGACCGTGGAGCCACTCTCCACCCTCGGGACCCCGCTCCACCCATCCCGCACACACACGCACGCCGCTGCTGACCGTGGAGCAACCCTCCACCCTCGGGACCCCGCTCCACCCATCCCGCACACACACACACGCCGCTGCCGACCGTGGAGCCACTCTCCACCCTCGGGACCCCCGCTCCACTCATCCCGCACACACACACGCCGCTGCTGACCGTGGAGCCACTCTCCACCCTCTGGACCCCTCTCCACCCATCCCGCACACACACACACGCTGCTGCTGACCGTGGAGCCACTCTCCACCCTCGGGACCCTGCTCCACCCATCCCGCACACATACGCTCACGCCGCTGCTGACCGTGGAGCCACTCTCCACACTCGGGACCCCCGCTCCACTCATCCCGCACACACACACGCCGCTGCTGACCGTGGAGCCACTCTCCACCCTCGGGAGCCCATCCAGCCATCCCGCACACACACGCACGCCGCTGCTGACCGTGGAGCCACTCTCCACCCTCGGGACCCCGCTCCACCCATCCCGCACACACACACACGCCGCTGCTGACCGTGGAGCCACTCTCCACCCTCGGGACCCCGCTCCACTCATCCCGCACACACACACGCCGCTGCTGACCGTGGAGCCACTCTCCACACTCGGGACCCCCGCTCCACACATCCCGCACACACACACACACACGCGCCGCTGCTGACCGTGGAGCCACCCTCGGGACCCCCGCTCCACCCAGCCCGCACACACACGCGCACGCCGCTGCTGACCGTGGAGCCACTCTCCACCCTCGGGACCCCGCTCCACCCATCCCGCACACACACACACACGCGCCGCTGCTGACCGTGGAGCCACCCTCGGGACCCCCGCTCCACCCAGCCCGCACACACACGCGCACAGCCGCTGCTGACCGTGGAGCCACTCTCCACCCTCGGGACCCCGCTCCACCCATCCCGCACACACACACACGCACGCTGCTTCTGAGCGTGGAGCCACTCTCCACCCTGGGGACTTCGCTCCACCCATTCCGCACAAACACACACGCCGCTGCTGACCGTGGAGCCACTCTCCACCCTCGGGACCCCGCTCCACCCATCCCGCACACACACACGCCGCTGCTGACCGTGGAGCCACCCTCCACACTCGGGACCCCCACTCCACCCATCCCGCACACACACGGGCACGCTGCTGCTGACCGTTGAGCCACTCTCCACCCTCGGGACCCCGCTCCACCCATCCCGCACACACACACGACGCTGCTGACCGTGGAGACACCCTCGGGACCCCGCTCCAACCATCCCGCACACACGCGCACCGCTGCTGACCGTGGAGCCACTTTCCACCCTGGGGACCTTGCTCCACCCATCCCGCACACACACACGACGCTGCTGACCGTGGAGACACCCTCGGGACCCCGCTCCAACCATCCCGCACACACACACGCACGCCGCTGCTGACCGTGGAGCCACCCTCCACCCTCGGGACCCCGCTCCACCCATCCCGCACACACAAGCATGCCGCTGCTGACCGTGGAGCCACCCTCCACCCTCGGGACCCCGCTCCACCCATCCCGCACACACACGCACGCCGCTGCTGACCGTGGAGCCACTCTCCACCCTCAGGAGCCCACTCCACCCATACCGCACACACACGCACGCAGCTGCTGACCGTGGAGCCACCCTCCACCCTCGGGACCCCGCTCCACCCATCCCGCACACACACACACGCCGCTGCTGACCGTGGAGCCACTCTCCACCCTCGGGACCTCGCTCCACCCATCCCGCACACACACACGCGCGCCGCTGCTGACCGTGGAGCCACTCTCCACCCTCGGGACCTCGCTCCACCCATCCCGCACACACACACGCGCGCCGCTGCTGACCGTGGAGCCACTCTCCACCCTCGGGACCTCGCTCCACCCATCCCGCACACACACACGCGCGCCGCTGCTGACCGTGGAGCCACCCTCGGGACCCCGCTCCACCCATCCCGCACACACACACACGCTGCTGCTGACCGTGGAGCCACTCTTCACCCTCGGGACCCCGCTCCACCCATCCCGCACACACACACACGCTGCTGCTGACTGTGGAGCCACTCTCCACCCTCGGGACCCCGCTCCACCCAGCCCGCACACACACACACGCCGCTGCTGACCGTGGAGCCACCCTCCACCCTCGGGACCCCGATCCACTCATCCCGCACACACACACGCCGCTGCTGACCGTGGAGCCACTCTCCACCCTCTGGACCCCTCTACACCCATCCCGCACACACACGCGGACGCCGCTGCTGATGGTGTACCACTCTCCACCCTCGGGACCCCTCTCCACTCATCCCGCAGACACACACACGCGCCGCTGCTGACCGTGGAGCCACTCTCCACACTCGGGACCCAGCTCCACCCATCCCGCACACACACGCACGCCGCTGCTGACCGTGGAGCCACTCTCCACCCTCGGGAGCCCTCTCCACCCATCCCGCACACACACGCACGCCGCAGCTGACCGTGGAGCCACCCTCCACCCTCGGGACAACGCTCCACCCATCCCGCACACACACACACGCCGCTGCTGACCACGGAGCCACCATGCACCCTCGGGACCTCGCTCCACCCATCCCGCACACACACAGGCGCGCCGCTGCTGACCGTGGAGCCACGCTCGGGACCCCGCTCCACCCATCCCGCACACACACACACGCTGCTGCTGACCGTGGAGCCACTCTCCACCCTCAGGACCCCGCTCCACCCGTCCCGCACACACACACACGCCGCTGCTGACTGTGGAGCCACTCTCCACCCTCGGGACCCTGCTCCACCCATCCCGCACACACACGCGCACGCCGCTGCTGACCGTGGAGCCACTCTCCACCCTCGGGACCCCGCTCCACCCATCCCGCACACACACACACGCCGCTGCTGACCGTGGAGCCACTCTCCACCCTCTGGACCCCTCTCCACCCATCCCGCACACACACACACACGCCGCTGCTGACCGTAGAGCCACCCTCGGGACCCCGCTCCACCCATCCCGCACACACACGCGCACGCCGCTGCTGACCGTGTACCACTCTCCACCCTCGGGACCCCTCTCCACTCATCCCGCACACACACACGCCGCTGCTGACCGTGGAGCCACTCTCCACCCTCTGGACCCCTCTCCACCCATCCCGCACACACACACACGCCGATGCTGACCGTAGAGCCACTCTCCACCCTCGGGACCCCGCTCCACCCATCCCGCACACAGACACGGCGCTGCTGACCGTGGAGCCACTCTCCACCCTCGGGACCCTGCTCCACCCATCCCGCACACACACGCGCACGCCGCTGCTGACCGTGTACCACTCTCCACCCTCGGGACCCCTCTCCACTCATCCCGCACACACACACGCCGCTGCTGACCGTGGAGCCACTCTCCACACTCGGGACCCCCGCTCCACACATCCCGCACACACACACACACGCGCCGCTGCTGACCGTGGAGCCACCCTCGGGACCCCGCTCCACCCAGCCCGCACACACACGCGCACGCCGCTGCTGACCGTGTACCACTCTCCACCCTCGGGACCCCTCTCCACTCATCCCGCACACACACGCACGCCGCTGCTGACCGTGGAGCCACCCTCCACCCTCGGGACCCCGCTCCACCCATCCCGCACACACACGCACGCCGCTGCTGACCGTGGAGCCACCCTCCACCCTCGGGACCCCACTCCACCCATCCCGCACACACACGCACGCCGCTGCTCACCGTGGAGCCACTCTCCACCCTCGGGAGCCCTCTCCACCCATCCCGCACACACACGCACGCCGCTGCTGACCGTGGAGCCACCCTCCATCCTCGGGACAACGCTCCACCCATCCCGCACACACACACACGCACGCCGCTGCCGACCGTGGAGCCACTCTCCACCCTCGGGACCTCGCTCCACCCATCCCGCACACACACACGCGCGCCGCTGCTGACCGTGGAGCCATCCTCGGGACCCCGCTCCACCCATCCCGCACACACACACACGCCGCTGCTGACCGTGGAGCCACTCTCCACCCTCGGGACCCCGCTCCAACCATCCCGCACACACACACACGCTGCTGCTGACCGTGGAGCCACTCTCCACCCTCGGGACCCCGCTCCACCCATCCCGCACACACACGCTCACGCCGCTGCTGACCGTGGAGCCACTCTCCACTCTCGGGACCCCCGCTCCACCCATCCCGCACACACACACGCCGCTGCTGACTGTGGAGCCACTCTCCACCCTCGGGACACCGCTCCACCCATCCCGCACACACACACACGCCGCAGCTGACCGTGGAGCCACTCTCCACCCTCGGGACCCCGCTCCACCCATCCCGCACACACACACACGCTGCTGCTGACCGTGGAGCCACTCTCCACCCTCGGGACCCTGCTCCACCCATCCCGCACACACACGCTCACGCCGCTGCTGACCGTGGAGCCACTCTCCACACTCGGGACCCCCGCTCCACCCAGCCCGCACACACACACACGCCGCTGCTGACTGTGGAGCCACTCTCCACCCTCGGGACACCGCTCCACCCATCCCGCACACACACACGCCGCTGCTGACCGTGGAGCCACTCTCCACCCTCGGGACCCAGCTCCACTCATCCCGCAGACACACACACGCGCCGCTGCTGACCGTGGAGCCACTCTCCACACTCGGGACGCAGCTCCACCCATCCCGCACACACACACACGCCGCTGCTGACCGTGGAGCCACTCTCCACCCTCGGGAGCCCTCTCCACCCATCCCGCACACACACGCACGCCGCTGCTGACCGTGGAGCCACCCTCCACCCTCGGGACAACGCTCCACCCATCCCGCACACACACACACGCCGCTGCCTACCGTGGATCCACCCTCGGGACCCTGCTCCACCCATCCCGCACACACACACGCGCGCCGCTGCTGACGGTGGAGCCACCATCCACCTTCGGGACCCCGCTCCACCCATCCCGCACACACACACACGCCGCTGCTGACCACGGAGCCACCATGCACCCTCGGGACCTCGCTCCACCCATCCCGCACACACACAGGCGCGCCGCTGCTGACCGTGGAGCCACGCTCGGGACCCCGCTCCACCCATCCCGCACACACACACACGCTGCTGCTGACCGTGGAGCCACTCTCCACCCTCGGGACCCTGCTCCACCCATCCCGCACACACACGCGCCATTGCTGACCGTGGAGCCACTCTCCACACTCGGGACCCCGCTCCACTCATCCCGCACACACACACGCCGCTGCTGACAGTGGAGCCACTCTCCACCCTCGGGACCCCGCTCCACCCATCCCGCACACACACACACGCCGCTGCTGACCGTGGAGCCACTCTCCACCCTCGGGACCCCGCTCCACTCATCCCGCACACACACACGCCGCTGCTGACCGTGGAGCCACTCTCCACCCTCTGGACCCCTCTCCACCCATCCCGCACACACACACACACGCCGCTGCTGACCGTAGAGCCACCCTCGGGACCCCCGCTCCACCCATCCCGCACACACACGCGCACGCCGCTGCTGACCGTGTACCACTCTCCACCCTCGGGACCCCGCTCCACTCATCCCGCACACACACACGCCGCTGCTGACCGTGGAGCCACTCTCCACCCTCTGGACCCCTCTCCACCCATCCCGCACACACACACACGCCGTTGCTGACCGTAGAGCCACTCTCCACCCTCGGGACCCCCGCTCAACCCATCCCGCACACAGACACGGCGCTGCTGACCGTGGAGCCACTCTCCACCCTCGGGACCCTGCTCCACCCATCCCGCAAACACACGCGCACGCCGCTGCTGACCGTGTACCACTCTCCACCCTCGGGACCCCTCTCCACTCATCCCGCACACACACACGCCGCTGCTGACCGTGGAGCCACTCTCCACACTCGGGACCCCGCTCCACACATCCCGCACACACACACACACGCGCCGCTGCTGACCGTGGAGCCACTCTCCACCCTCGGGACCCCGCTCCACCCATCCCGCACACACACGCACGCCGCTGCTGACCGTGGAGCAACCCTCCACCCTCGGGACCCCGCTCCACCCATCCCGCACACACACACACGCCGCTGCCGACCGTGGAGCCACTCTCCACCCTCGGGACCCCGCTCCACTCATCCCGCACACACACACGCCGCTGCTGACCGTGGAGCCACTCTCCACCCTCTGGACCCCTCTCCACCCATCCCGCACACACACACACGCTGCTGCTGACCGTGGAGCCACTCTCCACCCTCGGGACCCTGCTCCACCCATCCCGCACACATACGCTCACGCCGCTGCTGACCGTGGAGCCACTCTCCACACTCGGGACCCCCGCTCCACTCATCCCGCACACACACACGCCGCTGCTGACTGTGGAGCCACTCTCCACCCTCGGGACACCGCTCCACCCATCCCGCACACACACACACGCCGCTGCTGACCGTGGAGCCACTCTCCACCCTCGGGACCCCGCTCCACTCATCCCGCACACACACACGCCGCTGCGGACCGTGGAGCCACTCTCCACCCTCTGGACCCCTCTCCACCCATCCCGCACACACACACACGCCGCTGCTGACCGTAGAGCCACCATCGGGACCCCGCTCCACCCATCCCGCACACACACGCGCACGCCGCTGCTGACCGTGTACCACTCTCCACCCTCGGGACCCCTCTCCACTCATCCCGCACACAGACACGCCGCTGCTGACCGTGGAGCCACACTCCACACTCGGGACCCCGATCCACACATCCCGCACACACACACACACGCGCCGCTGCTGACCGTGGAGCCACCCTCGGGACCCCGCTCCACCCAGCCCGCACACACCACGCGCATGCCGCTGCTGACCGTGGAGCCACTCTCCACCCTCGGGACCCCTCTCCACCCATCCCGCACACACAGACGCACCGCTGCTGACCATGGTGCCACCCTCAGGACCCCTCTCCACCCATCCCGCACACACACACACGCCGCTGCTGTCCGTGGAGCCACTCTCCAGCCTTGGGACCCCGCTCCACCCATCCCGCACACACACACACGCCGCTGCTGACCGTGGAGCCACTCTCCACCCTCGGGACCCCGCTCCACTCATCCCGCACACACACACGCCGCTGCTGACCGTGGAGCCACTCTCCACCCTCTGGACCCCTCTCCACCCATCCCGCACACACACACACACACACGCCGCTGCTGACCGTAGAGCCACCCTCGGGACCCCGCTCC
The DNA here is from genome assembly GCF_048418815.1 of Hemitrygon akajei. Taxonomy (NCBI): domain Eukaryota; kingdom Metazoa; phylum Chordata; class Chondrichthyes; order Myliobatiformes; family Dasyatidae; genus Hemitrygon; species Hemitrygon akajei. The sequence goes on from NC_133131.1 coordinate 95,200,041, forward strand.
ACCCATCCCGCACACACACACGCCGCTGCTGACCGTGGAGCCACTCTCCACCCTCTGGACCCCTCTCCACCCATCCCGCACACACACACACGCCGTTGCTGACCGTAGAGGCACTCTCCACCCTCGGGACCCCGCTCCACCCATCCCGCACACACACACGCCGCTGCTGACCGTGGAGCCACTCTCCACCCTCTGGACCCCTCTCCACCCATCCCGCACACACACACGCGCATGCCGCTGCTGACCGTGTAGCCACTCTCCACCCTCTGGACCCCTCTCCACCCATCCCGCACACACACACACGCCGTTGCTGACCGTAGAGGCACTCTCCACCCTCGGGACCCCGCTCCACCCATCCCGCACACACACACGCCGCTGCTGACCGTGTACCACTCTCCACCCTCGGGACCCCTCTCCACTCATCCCGCACACACACAAGCCGCTGCTGACCGTGGAGCCACTCTCCACACTCGGGACCCCCGCTCCACACATCCCGCACACACACACGCTGCTGCTGACCATGGAGCCACCCTCGGGAACCCGCTCCACCCATCCCGCACACACACACGCCGCTGCTGACCGTGGAGCCACCCTCAGGACCCCACTCCATGCATCCCGCACACACACACACGCCGCTGCTGACCGTGGAGCAACTCTCCACCCTCGGGACCCCACTCCACCCATCCCGCACACACACACACGCCGCTGCTGACAGTGGAGCCACCCCCCATCCTCGGGATCCCGCTCCACCCATCCCGGACACACACGCGCACCGCTGCTGCTGACCGTGGAGCCACTCTCGGGACCCCGTTCCACCCATCCCGCACACACACACACACGCTGCTGCTGACCGTGGAGCCACCCTCGGGACCCCGCTCCACCCATCCCGCAGACACACACACACACGCCGCTGCTGACCGTGGAGCCACTCTCCACCCTCGGGACCCCGCTCCACCCATCCCGCAGACACACAGACGCATGCCGCTGCTGACCGTGGAGCCACTCTCCATCCTCGGGACCCCGCTCCACACATCCCGCACACACACACACGCTGCTGCTGACCGTGGAGCCACCCTCGGGACCCCGCTCCACCCATCCCGCAGACACACACACACACGCCGCTGCTGACGGTGGAGCCACTCTCCACCCTCGGGACCCCGCTCCACCCATCCCGCACACACACACACACGCCGCTGCTGACCGTGGAGCCACTCTCCACCCTCGGGACCCCGCTCCACACATCCCGCACACACACACACGCTGCTGCTGACCGTGGAGCCACCCTCGGGACCCCGCTCCACCCATCCCGCAGACACACACACACACGCCGCTGCTGACGGTGGAGCCACTCTCCACCCTCGGGACCCCGCTCCACCCATCCCGCACACACACACACGCTGCTGCTGACCGTGGAGCCACCCTCGGGACCCCGCTCCACCCATCCCGCAGACACACACACACACGCCGCTGCTGACCGTGGAGCCACTCTCCACCCTCGGGACCCCGCTCCACTCATCCCGCACACACACACGCCGCTGCTGACCGTGGAGCCACTCTCCACCCTCTGGACCCCTCTCCACCCATCCCGCACACACACACACACGCCGCTGCTGACCGTAGAGCCACCCTCGGGACCCCGCTCCACCCATCCCGCACACACACGCGCACGCCGCTGCTGACCGTGTACCACTCTCCACCCTCGGGACCCCGCTCCACTCATCCCGCACACACACACGCCGCTGCTGACCGTGGAGCCACTCTCCACCCTCTGGACCCCTCTCCACCCATCCCGCACACACACACACGCCGTTGCTGACCGTAGAGCCACTCTCCACCCTCGGGACCCCGCTCAACCCATCCCGCACACAGACACGGCGCTGCTGACCGTGGAGCCACTCTCCACCCTCGGGACCCTGCTCCACCCATCCCGCAAACACACGCGCACGCCGCTGCTGACCGTGTACCACTCTCCACCCTCGGGACCCCTCTCCACTCATCCCGCACACACACACGCCGCTGCTGACCGTGGAGCCACTCTCCACACTCGGGACCCCGCTCCACACATCCCGCACACACACACACACGCGCCGCTGCTGACCGTGGAGCCACTCTCCACCCTCGGGACCCCGCTCCACCCATCCCGCACACACACGCACGCCGCTGCTGACCGTGGAGCAACCCTCCACCCTCGGGACCCCGCTCCACCCATCCCGCACACACACACACGCCGCTGCCGACCGTGGAGCCACTCTCCACCCTCGGGACCCCGCTCCACTCATCCCGCACACACACACGCCGCTGCTGACCGTGGAGCCACTCTCCACCCTCTGGACCCCTCTCCACCCATCCCGCACACACACACACGCTGCTGCTGACCGTGGAGCCACTCTCCACCCTCGGGACCCTGCTCCACCCATCCCGCACACATACGCTCACGCCGCTGCTGACCGTGGAGCCACTCTCCACACTCGGGACCCCGCTCCACTCATCCCGCACACACACACGCCGCTGCTGACTGTGGAGCCACTCTCCACCCTCGGGACACCGCTCCACCCATCCCGCACACACACACACGCCGCTGCTGACCGTGGAGCCACTCTCCACCCTCGGGACCCCGCTCCACTCATCCCGCACACACACACGCCGCTGCGGACCGTGGAGCCACTCTCCACCCTCTGGACCCCTCTCCACCCATCCCGCACACACACACACGCCGCTGCTGACCGTAGAGCCACCATCGGGACCCCGCTCCACCCATCCCGCACACACACGCGCACGCCGCTGCTGACCGTGTACCACTCTCCACCCTCGGGACCCCTCTCCACTCATCCCGCACACAGACACGCCGCTGCTGACCGTGGAGCCACACTCCACACTCGGGACCCCGATCCACACATCCCGCACACACACACACACGCGCCGCTGCTGACCGTGGAGCCACCCTCGGGACCCCGCTCCACCCAGCCCGCACACACACGCGCATGCCGCTGCTGACCGTGGAGCCACTCTCCACCCTCGGGACCCCTCTCCACCCATCCCGCACACACAGACGCACCGCTGCTGACCATGGTGCCACCCTCAGGACCCCTCTCCACCCATCCCGCACACACACACACGCCGCTGCTGTCCGTGGAGCCACTCTCCAGCCTTGGGACCCCGCTCCACCCATCCCGCACACACACACACGCCGCTGCTGACCGTGGAGCCACTCTCCACCCTCGGGACCCCGCTCCACTCATCCCGCACACACACACGCCGCTGCTGACCGTGGAGCCACTCTCCACCCTCTGGACCCCTCTCCACCCATCCCGCACACACACACACACACACGCCGCTGCTGACCGTAGAGCCACCCTCGGGACCCCGCTCCACCCATCCCGCACACACACACGCCGCTGCTGACCGTGGAGCCACTCTCCACCCTCTGGACCCCTCTCCACCCATCCCGCACACACACACACGCCGTTGCTGACCGTAGAGGCACTCTCCACCCTCGGGACCCCGCTCCACCCATCCCGCACACACACACGCCGCTGCTGACCGTGGAGCCACTCTCCACCCTCTGGACCCCTCTCCACCCATCCCGCACACACACACGCGCATGCCGCTGCTGACCGTGTAGCCACTCTCCACCCTCTGGACCCCTCTCCACCCATCCCGCACACACACACACGCCGTTGCTGACCGTAGAGGCACTCTCCACCCTCGGGACCCCGCTCCACCCATCCCGCACACACACACGCCGCTGCTGACCGTGTACCACTCTCCACCCTCGGGACCCCTCTCCACTCATCCCGCACACACACAAGCCGCTGCTGACCGTGGAGCCACTCTCCACACTCGGGACCCCGCTCCACACATCCCGCACACACACACGCTGCTGCTGACCATGGAGCCACCCTCGGGAACCCGCTCCACCCATCCCGCACACACACACGCCGCTGCTGACCGTGGAGCCACCCTCAGGACCCCACTCCATGCATCCCGCACACACACACACGCCGCTGCTGACCGTGGAGCAACTCTCCACCCTCGGGACCCCACTCCACCCATCCCGCACACACACACACGCCGCTGCTGACAGTGGAGCCACCCCCCATCCTCGGGATCCCGCTCCACCCATCCCGGACACACACGCGCACCGCTGCTGCTGACCGTGGAGCCACTCTCGGGACCCCGTTCCACCCATCCCGCACACACACACACACGCTGCTGCTGACCGTGGAGCCACCCTCGGGACCCCGCTCCACCCATCCCGCAGACACACACACACACGCCGCTGCTGACCGTGGAGCCACTCTCCACCCTCGGGACCCCGCTCCACCCATCCCGCAGACACACAGACGCATGCCGCTGCTGACCGTGGAGCCACTCTCCATCCTCGGGACCCCGCTCCACACATCCCGCACACACACACACGCTGCTGCTGACCGTGGAGCCACCCTCGGGACCCCGCTCCACCCATCCCGCAGACACACACACACACGCCGCTGCTGACGGTGGAGCCACTCTCCACCCTCGGGACCCCGCTCCACCCATCCCGCACACACACACACACGCCGCTGCTGACCGTGGAGCCACTCTCCACCCTCGGGACCCCGCTCCACACATCCCGCACACACACACACGCTGCTGCTGACCGTGGAGCCACCCTCGGGACCCCGCTCCACCCATCCCGCAGACACACACACACACGCCGCTGCTGACGGTGGAGCCACTCTCCACCCTCGGGACCCCCGCTCCACCCATCCCGCACACACACACACGCTGCTGCTGACCGTGGAGCCACCCTCGGGACCCCGCTCCACCCATCCCGCAGACACACACACACACGCCGCTGCTGACGGTGGAGCCACTCTCCACCCTCGGGACCCCGCTCCACCCATCCCGCACACACACACACACGCCGCTGCTGACCGTAGAGTCACCCTCGGGACCCCGCTCCACCCATCCTGCACACACACGCGCACGCCGCTGCTGACCGTGTACCACTCTCCACCCTCGGGACCCCTCTCCACTCATCCCGCACACACACACGCCGCTGCTGACCGTGGAGCCACTCTCCACCCTCGGGACCCCGCTCCACCCATCCCGCACACACACGCGCACGCCGCTGCTGACCGTGGAGCCACTCTCCACCCTCGGGACCCCGCTCCAACCATCCCGCACACACGCGCACCGCTGCTGACCGTGGAGCCACTCTCCACCCTGGGGACCTTGCTCCACCCATCCCGCACACACACACGACGCTGCTGACCGTGGAGACACCCTGGGAACCCCGCTCCAACCATCCCGCACACACACACGCACGCCGCTGCTGACCGTGGAGCCACCCTCCACCCTCGGGACCCCGCTCCACCCATCCCGCACACACACGCACGCCGCTGCTGACCGTGGAGCCACCCTCCACCCTCGGGACCCCCGCTCCACCCATCCCGCACACACACGCACGCCGCTGCTGACCGTGGAGCCACTCTCCACCCTCGGGAGCCCATCCACCCATCCCGCACACACACGCACGCCGCTGCTGACCGTGGAGCCACTCTCCACCCTCGGGACCCCGCTCCACCCATCCCGCACACACACACACGCCGCTGCTGACCGTGGAGCCACTCTCCACCCTCGGGACCCCGCTCCACTCATCCCGCACACACACACGCCGCTGCTGACCGTGGAGCCACTCTCCACACTCGGGACCCCGCTCCACACATCCCGCACACACACACACGCGCCGCTGCTGACCGTGGAGCCACCCTCGGGACCCCGCTCCACCCAGCCCGCACACACACACACACGCCGCTGCTGACCGTGGAGCCACTCTCCACCCTCGGGACCCCGCTCCACCCAGCCCACACACACACACACACGCCGCTGCTGACCGTGGAGCCACTCTCCACCCTCGGGACACCGCTCCACCCATCCCGCACACACACGCGCACGCCGCTGCTGACCGTGGAGCCATTCTCCACCCTGGGGACTTCGCTCCACCCATCCCGCACAAACACACACGCCGCTGCTGACCGTGGAGCCACTCTCCACCCTCGGGACCCCGCTCCACCCATCCCGCACACACACACACACACGCCGCTGCTGACGGTGGAGCCACTCTCCACCCTCGGGACCCCGCTCCACCCATCCCGCACACACACACACGCCGCTGCTGACCGTGGAGCCACTCTCCACCCTCGGGACACCGCTCCACCCATCCCGCACACACACACACACGCCGCTGCTGACCGTAGAGTCACCCTCGGGACCCCGCTCCACCCATCCCGCACACACACGCGCACGCCGCTGCTGACCGTGGAGCCACTCTCCACACTCGGGACCCCGCTCCACACATCCCGCACACACACACACACGCGCCGCTGCTGACCGTGGAGCCACTCTCCACCCTCGGGACCCCGCTCCACCCAGCCCGCACACACACGCGCACGCCGCTGCTGACCGTGGAGCCACTCTCCACCCTCGGGACCCCGCTCCACCCATCCCGCACACACACGCGCACGCCGCTGCTGACCGTGGAGCCACTCTCCACCCTCGGGACCCCGCTCCACCCATCCCGCACACACACGCGCACGCCGCTGCTGACCGTGGAGCCACTCTCCACCCTCGGGACCCCGCTCCACCCATCCCGCACACACACGCGCACGCCGCTGCTGACCGTGGAGCCACTCTCCACCCTCGGGACCCCGCTCCACCCATCCCGCACACACACACGCCGCTGCTGACCGTGGAGCCACTCTCCACCCTCGGGACCCCGCTCCAACCATCCCGCACACACGCGCACCGCTGCTGACCGTGGAGCCACTCTCCACCCTGGGGACCTTGCTCCACCCATTCCGCACACACACACGACGCTGCTGACCGTGGAGACACCCTGGGAACCCCGCTCCAACCATCCCGCACACACACACGCACGCCGCTGCTGACCGTGGAGCCACCCTCCACCCTCGGGACCCCGCTCCACCCATCCCGCACACACACGCACGCCGCTGCTGACCGTGGAGCCACTCTCCACCCTCGGGAGCCCATCCACCCATCCCGCACACACACGCACGCCGCTGCTGACCGTGGAGCCACTCTCCACCCTCGGGACCCCGCTCCACCCATCCCGCACACACACACACGCCGCTGCTGACCGTGGAGCCACTCTCCACCCTCGGGACCCCGCTCCACTCATCCCGCACACACACACGCCGCTGCTGACCGTGGAGCCACTCTCCACACTCGGGACCCCGCTCCACACATCCCGCACACACACACACGCGCCGCTGCTGACCGTGGAGCCACCCTCGGGACCCCGCTCCACCCATCCCGCACACACACGCGCACGCCGCTGCTGACCGTGGAGCCACTCTCCACCCTCGGGACCCCGCTCCACCCAGCCCGCACACACACGCGCACGCCGCTGCTGACCGTGGAGCCACTCTCCACCCTCGGGACCCCGCTCCACCCATCCCGCACACACACACGCACGCTGCTTCTGAGCGTGGAGCCACTCTCCACCCTGGGGACTTCGCTCCACCCATCCCGCACAAACACACACGCCGCTGCTGACCGTGGAGCCACTCTCCACCCTCGGGACCCCGCTCCACCCATCCCGCACACACACACGCCGCTGCTGACCGTGGAGCCACCCTCCACCCTCGGGACCCCACTCCACCCATCCCGCACACAAACGGGCACGCTGCTGCTGACCGTTGAGCCACTCTCCACCCTCGGGACACCGCTCCACCCATCCCGCACACACACACGACGCTGCTGACCGTGGAGACACCCTCGGGACCCCCGCTCCAACCATCCCGCACACACGCGCACCGCTGCTGACCGTGGAGCCACTTTCCACCCTGGGGACCTTGCTCCACCCATCCCGCACACACACACGACGCTGCTGACCGTGGAGACACCCTCGGGACCCCGCTCCAACCATCCCGCACACACACACGCACGCCGCTGCTGACCGTGGAGCCACCCTCCACCCTCGGGACCCCCGCTCCACCCATCCCGCACACACACGCACGCCGCTGCTGACCGTGGAGCCACCCTCCACCCTCGGGACCCCGCTCCACCCATCCCGCACACACACGCACGCCGCTGCTGACCGTGGAGCCACTCTCCACCCTCAGGAGCCCACTCCACCCATCCCGCACACACACGCACGCCGCTGCTGACCGTGGAGCCACCCTCCACCCTCGGGACAACGCTCCACCCATCCCGCACACACACACATGCCACTGCCTACCGTGGAGCCACTCTCCACACTCGGGACCTCGCTCCACCCATCCCGCACACACACACGCGCGCCGCTGCTGACCGTGGAGCCACCATCCACCTTCGGGACCCCGCTCCACCCATCCCGCACACACACACACGCCGCTGCTGACCGTGGAGCCACTCTCCACCCTCGGGACCTCGCTCCACCCATCCCGCACACACACACGCCGCTGCTGACCGTGGAGCCACTCTCCACCCTCGGGACCTCGCTCCACCCATCCCGCACACACACACACACGCGCGCCGCTGCTGACCGTGGAGCAACCCTCGGGAGCCCATCCACCCATCCCGCACACACACGCGCGCCGCTGCTGACCGTGGAGCCACCCTCGGGACCCCGCTCCACCCATCCCGCACACACACGCGCGCCGCTGCTGACCGTGGAGCCACCCTCGGGACCCCTCTCCACCCATCCCGCACACACACGCGGACGCCGCTGCTGACCGTGGAGCCACTCTCCACCCTCGGGACCCCTCTCCACTCATCCCGCAGACACACACACACGCCGCTGCTGACCGTGGAGCCACTCTCCACACTCGGGACCCAGCTCCACCCATCCCGCACACACACGCACGCCGCTGCTGACCGTGGAGCCACTCTCCACCCTCGGGAGCCCTCTCCACCCATCCCGCACACACACGCACGCCGCTGCTGACCGTGGAGCCACCCTCCACCCTCGGGACAACGCTCCACCCATCCCGCACACAGACACGCCGCTGCTGACCGTGGAGGCACTCTCCACCCTCGGGACCTCGCTCCACCCATCCCGCACACACACACGCGCGCCGCTGCTGACGGTGGAGCCACCATCCACCTTCGGGACCCCGCTCCACCCATCCCGCACACACACACACGCCGCTGCTGACCACGGAGCCACCATGCACCCTCGGGACCTCGCTCCACCCATCCCGCACACACACACACGCCGCTGCTGACTGTGGAGCCACACTACACCCTCGGGACCCTGCTCCACCCATCCCGCACACACACCGCGCACGCCGCTGCTGACCGTGGAGCCACTCTCCACCCTCGGGACCCCGCTCCACCCATCCCGCACACACACACACGCCGCTGCTGATCGTGGAGCCACTCTCCACCCTCGGGACCCCGCTCCACTCATCCCGCACACACACACGCCGCTGCTGACCGTGGAGCCACTCTCCACCCTCTGGACCCCTCTCCACCCATCCCGCACACACACACACACGCCGCTGCTGACCGTAGAGCCACCCTCGGGACCCCGCTCCACCCATCCCGCACACACACGCGCACGCCGCTGCTGACCGTGTACCACTCTCCACCCTCGGGACCCCTCTCCACTCATCCCGCACACACACACGCCGCTGCTGACCGTGGAGCCACCCTCGGGAGCCCATCCACCCATCCCGCACACACACGCGCGCCGCTGCTGACCGTGGAGCCACCCTCGGGAGCCCATCCACCCATCCCACACACACACACGCGCGCCGCTGCTGACCGTGGAGCCACCCTCGGGACCCCCGCTCCACCCATCCCGCACACACACACACACGCTGCTGCTGACCGTGGAGCCACTCTCCACCCTCAGGACCCCGCTCCACCCGTCCCGCACACACACACACGCCGCTGCTGACTGTGGAGCCACTCTCCACCCTCGGGACCCTGCTCCACCCATCCCGCACACACACGCGCACGCCGCTGCTGACCGTGGAGCCACTCTCCACCCTCGGGACCCCGCTCCACCCATCCCGCACACACACACACGCCGCTGCTGACCGTGGAGCCACTCTCCACCCTCGGGACCCCCGCTCCACTCATCCCGCACACACACACGCCGCTGCTGACCGTGGAGCCACTCTCCACCCTCTGGACCCCTCTCCACCCATCCCGCACACACACACACACGCCGCTGCTGACCGTAGAGCCACCCTCGGGACCCCGCTCCACCCATCCCGCACACACACGCGCACGCCGCTGCTGACCGTGTACCACTCTCCACCCTCGGGACCCCTCTCCACTCATCCCGCACACACACACGCCGCTGCTGACCGTGGAGCCACTCTCCACCCTCTGGACCCCTCTCCACCCATCCCGCACACACACACACGCCGTTGCTGACCGTAGAGCCACTCTCCACCCTCGGGACCCCGCTCCACCCATCCCGCACACAGACACGGCGCTGCTGACCGTGGAGCCACTCTCCACCCTCGGGACCCCTCTCCACTCATCCCGCACACACACGCACGCCGCTGCTGACCGTGGAGCCACCCTCCACCCTCGGGACCCCCGCTCCACCCATCCCGCACACACACGCACGCCGCTGCTGACCGTGGAGCCACCCTCCACCCTCGGGACCCCGCTCCACCCATCCCGCACACACACGCACGCCGCTGCTCACCGTGGAGCCACTCTCCACCCTCGGGAGCCCACTCCACCCATCCCGCACACACACGCACGCCGCTGCTCACCGTGGAGCCACTCTCCACCCTCGGGAGCCCACTCCACTCATCCCGCACACACACGCACGCCGCTGCTGACCGTGGAGCCACCCTCCACCCTCGGGACCCCGCTCCACCCATCCCGCACACACACGCACGCCGCTGCTGACCGTGGAGCCACCCTCCACCCTCGGGACCCCGCTCCACCCATCCCGCACACACACGCACGCCGCTGCTGACCGTGGAGCCACCCTCCACCCTCGGGACAACGCTCCACCCATCCCGCACACACACACACGCCGCTGCCGACCGTGGAGCCACTCTCCACCCTCGGGACCATCGCTCCACCCATCCCGCACACACACACGCGCGCCGCTGCTGACCGTGGAGCCACCCTCGGGACCCCGCTCCACCCATCCCGCACACACAGACGCTGCTGCTGACCGTGGAGCCACCCTCCACCCTCGGGACCCCGCTCCACCCATCCCGCACACACACACACGCCGCTGCTGACCGTGGAGCCACTCTCCACCCTCGGGAGCCCTCTCCACCCATCCCGCACACACACGCACGCCGCTGCTGACCGTGGAGCCACCCTCCACCCTCGGGACAACGCTCCACCCATCCCGCACACACACACACGCCGCTGCTGACCGTGGAGCCACTCTCCACACTCGGGACCTCGCTCCACTCATCCCGCACACACACACGCGCGCCGCTGCTGACGGTGGAGCCACCATCCACCTTCTGGACCCCGCTCCACCCATCCCGCACACACACACACGCCGCTGCTGACCACGGAGCCACCATGCACCCTCGGGACCTCGCTCCACCCATCCCGCACACACACACACGCTGCTGACAGTGGAGCCACTCTCCACCCTCGGGACCCCGCTCCACCCATCCCGCACACACACGCACGCCGCTGCTCACCGTGGAGCCACTCTCCACCCTCGGGACCCCCGCTCCACCCATCCCGCACACACACGCACGCCGCTGCTGACCGTGGAGCCACCCTCCACCCTCGGGACAACGCTCCACCCATCCCGCACACTCGCGCACGCCGCTGCTGACCGTGGAGCCACTCTCCACCCTCTGGACCCCTCTCCACCCATCCCGCACACACACACACACGCCGCTGCTGACCGTAGAGCCACCCTCGGGACCCCGCTCCACCCATCCCGCACACACACGCGCACGCCGCTGCTGACCGTGTACCACTCTCCACCCTCGGGACCCCTCTCCACTCATCCCGCACACACACACGCCGCTGCTGACCGTGGAGCCACTCTCCACCCTCTGGACCCCTCTCCACCCATCCCGCACACACACACACGCCGTTGCTGACCGTAGAGCCACTCTCCACCCTCGGGACCCCCGCTCCACCCATCCCGCACCCATACACGGCGCTGCTGACCGTGGAGCCACTCTCCACCCTCGGGACCCCTGCTCCACCCATCCCGCACACACACGCGCACGCCGCTGCTGACCGTGTACCACTCTCCACCCTCGGGACCCCTCTCCACTCATCCCGCACACACGCACGCCGCTGCTGACCGTGGAGCCACCCTCCACCCTCGGGACCCCCGCTCCACCCATCCCGCACACACACGCACGCCGCTGCTGACCGTGGAGCCACCCTCCACCCTCGGGACAACGCTCCACCCATCCCGCACACACACACACGCCGCTGCCGACCGTGGAGCCACTCTCCACCCTCGGGACCTCGCTCCACCCATCCCGCACACACACACGCGCGCCGCTGCTGACCGTGGAGCCACCCTCGGGACCCCCGCTCCACCCATCCCGCACACACAGACGCTGCTGCTGACCGTGGAGCCACCCTCCACCCTCGGGACCCCGCTCCACCCATCCCGCACACACACACACGCCGCTGCTGACCGTGGAGCCACTCTCCACCCTCGGGAGCCCTCTCCACCCATCCCGCACACACACGCACGCCGCTGCTGACCGTGGAGCCACCCTCCACCCTCGGGACAACGCTCCACCCATCCCGCACACACACACACGCCGCTGCTGACCGTGGAGCCACTCTCCACACTCGGGACCTCGCTCCACTCATCCCGCACACACACACGCGCGCCGCTGCTGACGGTGGAGCCACCATCCACCTTCTGGACCCCGCTCCACCCATCCCGCACACACACACACGCCGCTGCTGACCACGGAGCCACCATGCACCCTCGGGACCTCGCTCCACCCATCCCGCACACACACACACGCTGCTGACAGTGGAGCCACTCTCCACCCTCGGGACCCCGCTCCACCCATCCCGCACACACACGCACGCCGCTGCTCACCGTGGAGCCACTCTCCACCCTCGGGACCCCGCTCCACCCATCCCGCACACACACGCACGCCGCTGCTGACCGTGGAGCCACCCTCCACCCTCGGGACAACGCTCCACCCATCCCGCACACTCGCGCACGCCGCTGCTGACCGTGGAGCCACTCTCCACCCTCTGGACCCCTCTCCACCCATCCCGCACACACACACACACGCCGCTGCTGACCGTAGAGCCACCCTCGGGACCCCGCTCCACCCATCCCGCACACACACGCGCACGCCGCTGCTGACCGTGTACCACTCTCCACCCTCGGGACCCCTCTCCACTCATCCCGCACACACACACGCCGCTGCTGACCGTGGAGCCACTCTCCACCCTCTGGACCCCTCTCCACCCATCCCGCACACACACACACGCCGTTGCTGACCGTAGAGCCACTCTCCACCCTCGGGACCCCGCTCCACCCATCCCGCACCCATACACGGCGCTGCTGACCGTGGAGCCACTCTCCACCCTCGGGACCCTGCTCCACCCATCCCGCACACACACGCGCACGCCGCTGCTGACCGTGTACCACTCTCCACCCTCGGGACCCCTCTCCACTCATCCCGCACACACACACGCCGCTGCTGACCGTGGAGCCACTCTCCACACTCGGGACCCCGCTCCACCCATCCCGCACACACACACACACGCGCCGCTGCTGACCGTGGAGCCACTCTCCACCCTCGGGACCCCGCTCCACCCAGCCCGCACACACACGCGCACGCTGCTGCTGACCGTTGAGCCACTCTCCACCCTCGGGACCCCGCTCCACCCATCCCGCACACACACACGACGCTGCTGACCGTGGAGACACCCTCGGGACCCCCGCTCCAACCATCCCGCACACACGCGCACCGCTGCTGACCGTGGAGCCACTCTCCACCCTGGGGACCTTGCTCCACCCATCCCGCACACACACACGACGCTGCTGACCGTGGAGACACCCTCGGGACCCCGCTCCAACCATCCCGCACACACACACACACACACCGCTGCTGACCGTGGAGCTACTCTCCACCCTCGGGACCCCTCTCCACCCATCCCGCACACACACACACACACACGAGCTGCTGCTGACCGTGGAGCCACCCTCCACCCTGGGGACCCCGCTCCTCCCATCCCGCACACACACACACACGAGCTGCTGCTGACCGTGGAGCCACTCTCCACACTCGGGACCCCGCTCCACCCATCCCGCACACACACACACACGCCGCTGCTGACCGTGGAGCCACCCTCCACCCTGGGGACCCCGCTCCTCCCATCCCGCAGACACACACACGCCGCTGCTGACCGTGGAGCTACTCTCCACCCTCGGGACCCCACTCCACCCATCCCGCACACACACACACACACACGCCGCTGCTGACCGTGGAGCCACCCTCCACCCTGGGGACCCCGCTCCTCCCATCCCGCACACACACACACGAGCTGCTGCTGACCGTGGAGCCACTCTCCACACTCGGGACCCCGCTCCACCCATCCCGCACACACACGCGCGCCGCTGCTGACCGTGGAGCCACCCTCCACCCTGGGGACCTCGCTCCACCCATCCCGCACACACACACACGCCGCTGCTGACCGTGGAGCCACTCTCCACCCTCGGGACCCCGCTCCACCCATCCCGCACAGACACGCGCACGCTGCTGCTGACCGTTGAGCCACTCTCCACCCTCGGGACCCCGCTCCACCCATCCCGCACACACACACGACGCTGCTGACCGTGGAGACACCCTCGGGACCCCGCTCCAACCATCCCGCACACACGCGCACCGCTGCTGACCGTGGAGCCACTCTCCACCCTGGGGACCTTGCTCCACCCATCCCGCACACACACACGACGCTGCTGACCGTGGAGACACCCTCGGGACCCCGCTCCAACCATCCCGCACACACGCGCACCGCTGCTGACCGTGGAGCCACTCTCCACCCTGGGGACCTTGCTCCACCCATCCCGCACACACACACGACGCTGCTGACCGTGGAGACACCCTCGGGACCCCGCTCCAACCATCCTGCACACACACACACACGCCGCTGCTGACCGTGGAGCTACTCTCCACCCTCGGGACCCCTCTCCACCCATCCCGCACACACACACACGCCGCTGCTGACCGTAGAGCCACCCTCGGGACCCCCGCTCCACCCATCCCGCACACACACGCGCACGCCGCTGCTGACCGTGGAGCCACTCTCCACCCTCGGGACCCCGCTCCACCCATCCCGCACACACACACACACGCTGCTTCTGACCGTGGAGCCACTCTCCACTCTCGGGACCCCGCTCCACCCATCCCGCACACACACGCGCACGCTGCTGACCGTGGAGCCACTCTCGGGACCCCGCTCCACCCATCCCGCACACACACACACCGCTGCAGACCGTGGAGCCACTCTCCACCCTGGGGACCTCGCTCCACCCATCCCGCACACACACACACGCCGCTGCTGACCGTGGAGCCACTCTCCACCCTCGGGACCCCGCTCCACCCATCCCGCACACACACACGACGCTGCTGACCGTGGAGACACTCTCCACACTCGGGACCCCGCTCCACTCATCCCGCACACACACACGCCATTGCTGACCGTGGAGCCACACACCACCCTCGGGACCCCGCTCCACCCATCCCACACACACACACGACGCTGCTGACCGTGGAGACACCCTCGGGACCCCGCTCCAACCATCCCGCACACACGCGCACCGCTGCTGACCGTGGAGCCACTCTCCACCCTGGGGACCTTGCTCCACCCATCCCGCACACACACACGACGCTGCTGACCGTGGAGACACCCTCGGGACCCCGCTCCAACCATCCCGCACACACACACACACGCCGCTGCTGACCGTGGAGCTACTCTCCACCCTCGGGACCCCTCTCCACCCATCCCGCACACACACACACACACACACACGAGCTGCTGCTGACCGTGGAGCCACCCTCCACCCTGGGGACCCCGCTCCTCCCATCCCGCACACACACACACGCCGCTGCTGACCGTGGAGCCACACTCCTCCCTCGGGACCCCGCTCCACCCATCCCGCACACACACACACACGAGCTGCTGCTGACCGTGGAGCCACCCTCCACCCTCGGGACCCCGCTCCACCCATCCCGCACCACACACGCACGCCGCTGCTGACCGTGGAGCCACCCTCCACCCTCGGGACCCCGCTCCACCCATCCCGCACACACACGCACGCCGCTGCTGACCGTGGAGCCACTCTCCACCCTCAGGAGCCCACTCCACCCATCCCGCACACACACGCGCGCCGCTGCTGACCGTGGAGCCACCCTCCACCCTCGGGACAACGCTCCACCCATCCCGCACACACACACATGCCACTGCCTACCGTGGAGCCACTCTCCACCCTCGGGACCTCGCTCCACCCATCCCGCACACACACACGCGCGCCGCTGCTGACCGTGGAGCCACCATCCACCTTCGGGACCCCGCTCCACCCATCCCGCACACACACACACGCCGCTGCTGACCGTGGAGCCACTCTCCACCCTCGGGACCTCGCTCCACCCATCCCGCACACACACACGCGCGCCGCTGCTGACCGTGGAGCCACCCTCGGGAGCCCATCCACCCATCCCGCACACACACGCGCGCCGCTGCTGACCGTGGAGCCACCCTCGGGAGCCCATCCACCCATCCCGCACACACACACGCGCGCCGCTGCTGACCGTGGAGCCACCCTCGGGACCCCGCTCCACCCATCCCGCACACACACACACGCGCCGCTGCTGACCGTGGAGCCACTCTCCACCCTCGGGACCCCTCTCCACTCATCCCGCAGACACACACACGCGCCGCTGCTGACCGTGGAGCCACTCTCCACACTCGGGAGCCCTCTCCACCCATCCCGCACACACACGCACGCCGCTGCTGACCGTGGAGCCACTCTCCACCCTCGGGAGCCCTCTCCACCCATCCCGCACACACACGCACGCCGCTGCTGACCGTGGAGCCACTCTCCACCCTCGGGAGCCCTCTCCACCCATCCCGCACACACACGCACGCCGCTGCTGACCGTGGAGCCACTCTCCACCCTCGGGAGCCCTCTCCACCCATCCCGCACACACACGCACGCCGCTGCTGACCGTGGAGCCACCCTCCACCCTCGGGACAACGCTCCACCCATCCCGCACACACACGCACGCCGCTGCTGACCGTGGAGCCACCCTCCACCCTCGGGACCCAGCTCCACCCATCCCGCACACACACGCACGCCGCTGCTGACCGTGGAGCCACTCTCCACCCTCGGGAGCCCTCTCCACCCATCCCGCACACACACGCACGCCGCTGCTGACCGTGGAGCCACCCTCCACCCTCGGGACAACGCTCCACCCATCCCGCACACACACGCACGCCGCTGCTGACCGTGGAGCCACCCTCCACCCTCGGGACAACGCTCCACCCATCCCGCACACACACACGCCGCTGCTGACCGTGGAGGCACTCTCCACCCTCGGGACCTCGCTCCACCCATCCCGCACACACACACGCGCGCCGCTGCTGACGGTGGAGCCACCATCCACCTTCGGGACCCCGCTCCACCCATCCCGCACACACACACACGCCGCTGCTGACCACGGAGCCACCATGCACCCTCGGGACCTCGCTCCACCCATCCCGCACACACACACACGCTGCTGCTGACCGTGGAGCCACTCTCCACCCTCAGGACCCCGCTCCACCCATCCCGCACACACACACACGCCGCTGCTGACTGTGGAGCCACTCTCCACCCTCGGGACCCTGCTCCACCCATCCCGCACACACACGCGCACGCCGCTGCTGACCGTGGAGCCACTCTCCACCCTC
Organism: Hemitrygon akajei; assembly: GCF_048418815.1. Taxonomy (NCBI): domain Eukaryota; kingdom Metazoa; phylum Chordata; class Chondrichthyes; order Myliobatiformes; family Dasyatidae; genus Hemitrygon; species Hemitrygon akajei. The sequence goes on from NC_133131.1 coordinate 95,217,927, forward strand.
GGGACCCCGCTCCACCCATCCCGCACACACACACACGCCGCTGCTGACCGTGGAGCCACTCTCCACCCTCGGGACCCCGCTCCACTCATCCCGCACACACACACGCCGCTGCTGACCGTGGAGCCACTCTCCACCCTCTGGACCCCTCTCCACCCATCCCGCACACACACACACACGCCGCTGCTGACCGTAGAGCCACCCTCGGGACCCCGCTCCACCCATCCCGCACACACACGCGCACGCCGCTGCTGACCGTGTACCACTCTCCACCCTCGGGACCCCTCTCCACTCATCCCGCACACACACACGCCGCTGCTGACCGTGGAGCCACTCTCCACCCTCTGGACCCCTCTCCACCCATCCCGCACACACACACACGCCGTTGCTGACCGTAGAGCCACTCTCCACCCTCGGGACCCCGCTCCACCCATCCCGCACACAGACACGGCGCTGCTGACCGTGGAGCCACTCTCCACCCTCGGGACCCCTCTCCACTCATCCCGCACACACACGCACGCCGCTGCTGACCGTGGAGCCACCCTCCACCCTCGGGACCCCGCTCCACCCATCCCGCACACACACACACGACGCTGCTGACCGTGGAGCCACCCTCCACCCTCGGGACCCCGCTCCACCCATCCCGCACACACACGCACGCCGCTGCTCACCGTGGAGCCACTCTCCACCCTCGGGAGCCCACTCCACCCATCCCGCACACACACGCACGCCGCTGCTCACCGTGGAGCCACTCTCCACCCTCGGGAGCCCACTCCACTCATCCCGCACACACACGCACGCCGCTGCTGACCGTGGAGCCACCCTCCACCCTCGGGACCCCGCTCCACCCATCCCGCACACACACGCACGCCGCTGCTGACCGTGGAGCCACCCTCCACCCTCGGGACCCCGCTCCACCCATCCCGCACACACACGCACGCCGCTGCTCACCGTGGAGCCACTCTCCACCCTCGGGACCCCGCTCCACCCATCCCGCACACACACGCACGCCGCTGCTGACCGTGGAGCCACCCTCCACCCTCGGGACAACGCTCCACCCATCCCGCACACACACACACGCCGCTGCCGACCGTGGAGCCACTCTCCACCCTCGGGACCTCGCTCCACCCATCCCGCACACACACACGCGCGCCGCTGCTGACCGTGGAGCCACCCTCGGGACCCCGCTCCACCCATCCCGCACACACACACACGCTGCTGCTGACCGTGGAGCCACTCTCCACACTCGGGACCCAGCTCCACCCATCCCGCACACACACACACGCCGCTGCTGACCGTGGAGCCACTCTCCACCCTCGGGAGCCCTCTCCACCCAACCCGCACACACACGCACGCCGCTGCTGACCGTGGAGCCACCCTCCACCCTCGGGACAACGCTCCACCCATCCCGCACACACACACACGCCGCTGCTGACCGTGGAGCCACTCTCCACACTCGGGACCTCGCTCCACCCATCCCGCACACACACACGCGCGCCGCTGCTGACGGTGGAGCCACCATCCACCTTCGGGACCCCGCTCCACCCATCCCGCACACACACACACGCCGCTGCTGACCACGGAGCCACCATGCACCCTCGGGACCTCGCTCCACCCATCCCGCACACACACACACGCTGCTGACAGTGGAGCCACTCTCCACCCTCGGGACCCCGCTCCACCCATCCCGCACACACACGCACGCCGCTGCTCACCGTGGAGCCACTCTCCACCCTCGGGACCCCGCTCCACCCATCCCGCACACACACGCACGCCGCTGCTGACCGTGGAGCCACCCTCCACCCTCGGGACAACGCTCCACCCATCCCGCACACACGCGCACGCCGCTGCTGACCGTGGAGCCACTCTCCACCCTCTGGACCCGTCTCCACCCATCCCGCACACACACACACACGCCGCTGCTGACCGTAGAGCCACCCTCGGGACCCCGCTCCACCCATCCCGCACACACACGCGCACGCCGCTGCTGACCGTGTACCACTCTCCACCCTCTGGACCCCTCTCCACCCATCCCGCACACACACACACGCCGTTGCTGACCGTAGAGCCACTCTCCACCCTCGGGACCCCGCTCCACCCATCCCGCACACAGACACGGCGCTGCTGACCGTGGAGCCACTCTCCACCCTCGGGACCCTGCTCCACCCATCCCGCACACACACGCGCACGCTGCTGCTGACCGTGTACCACTCTCCACCCTCGGGACCCCTCTCCACTCATCCCGCACACACACACGCCGCTGCTGACCGTGGAGCCACTCTCCACACTCGGGACCCCGCTCCACACATCCCGCACACACACACACACGCGCCGCTGCTGACCGTGGAGCCACTCTCCACCCTCGGGACCCCGCTCCACCCAGCCCGCACACACACGCGCACGCTGCTGCTGACCGTTGAGCCACTCTCCACCCTCGGGACCCCGCTCCACCCATCCCGCACACACACACGACGCTGCTGACCGTGGAGACACCCTCGGGACCCCGCTCCAACCATCCCGCACACACGCGCACCGCTGCTGACCGTGGAGCCACTCTCCACCCTGGGGACCTTGCTCCACCCATCCCGCACACACACACGACGCTGCTGACCGTGGAGACACCCTCGGGACCCCGCTCCAACCATCCCGCACACATGCGCACCGCTGCTGACCGTGGAGCCACTCTCCACCCTGGGGACCTTGCTCCACCCATCCCGCACACACACACGACGCTGCTGACCGTGGAGACACCCTCGGGACCCCGCTCCAACCATCCCGCACACACACACACACGCCGCTGCTGACCGTGGAGCTACTCTCCACCCTCGGGACCCCTCTCCACCCATCCCGCACACACACACACGCCGCTGCTGACCGTAGAGCCACCCTCGGGACCCCGCTCCACCCATCCCGCACACACACGCGCACGCCGCTGCTGACCGTGGAGCCACTCTCCACCCTCGGGACCCCGCTCCACCCATCCCGCACACACACACACACGCTGCTTCTGACCGTGGAGCCACTCTCCACTCTCGGGACCCCGCTCCACCCATCCCGCACACACACGCGCACGCTGCTGACCGTGGAGCCACTCTCGGGACCCCGCTCCACCCATCCCGCACACACACACACCGCTGCAGACCGTGGAGCCACTCTCCACCCTGGGGACCTCGCTCCACCCATCCCGCACACACACACACGCCGCTGCTGACCGTGGAGCCACTCTCCACCCTCGGGACCCCGCTCCACCCATCCCGCACACACACACGACGCTGCTGACCGTGGAGACACTCTCCACACTCGGGACCCCGCTCCACTCATCCCGCACACACACACGCCATTGCTGACCGTGGAGCCACACACCACCCTCGGGACCCCGCTCCACCCATCCCACACACACACACGACGCTGCTGACCGTGGAGACACCCTCGGGACCCCGCTCCAACCATCCCGCACACACGCGCACCGCTGCTGACCGTGGAGCCACTCTCCACCCTGGGGACCTTGCTCCACCCATCCCGCACACACACACGACGCTGCTGACCGTGGAGACACCCTCGGGACCCCGCTCCAACCATCCCGCACACACACACACACGCCGCTGCTGACCGTGGAGCTACTCTCCACCCTCGGGACCCCTCTCCACCCATCCCGCACACACACACACACACACACACGAGCTGCTGCTGACCGTGGAGCCACCCTCCACCCTGGGGACCCCGCTCCTCCCATCCCGCACACACACACGCCGCTGCTGACCGTGGAGCCACTCTCCACCCTCGGGACCCCTCTCCACTCATCCCGCAGACACACACACGCGCCGCTGCTGACCGTGGAGCCACTCTCCACACTCGGGACCCAGCTCCACCCATCCCGCACACACACGCACGCCGCTGCTGACCGTGGAGCCACTCTCCACCCTCGGGAGCCCTCTCCACCCATCCCGCACACACACGCACGCCGCTGCTGACCGTGGAGCCACCCTCCACCCTCGGGACAACGCTCCACCCATCCCGCACACACACACGCCGCTGCTGACCGTGGAGGCACTCTCCACCCTCGGGACCTCGCTCCACCCATCCCGCACACACACACGCGCGCCGCTGCTGACGGTGGAGCCACCATCCACCTTCGGGACCCCGCTCCACCCATCCCGCACACACACACACGCCGCTGCTGACCACGGAGCCACCATGCACCCTCGGGACCTCGCTCCACCCATCCCGCACACACACACACGCTGCTGCTGACTGTGGAGCCACTCTCCACCCTCGGGACCCTGCTCCACCCATCCCGCACACACACGCGCACGCCGCTGCTGACCGTGGAGCCACTCTCCACCCTCGGGACCCCGCTCCACCCATCCCGCACACACACACACGCCGCTGCTGACCGTGGAGCCACTCTCCACCCTCGGGACCCCGCTCCACTCATCCCGCACACACACACGCCGCTGCTGACCGTGGAGCCACTCTCCACCCTCTGGACCCCTCTCCACCCATCCCGCACACACACACACACGCCGCTGCTGACCGTAGAGCCACCCTCGGGACCCCGCTCCACCCATCCCGCACACACACGCGCACGCCGCTGCTGACCGTGTACCACTCTCCACCCTCGGGACCCCTCTCCACTCATCCCGCACACACACACGCCGCTGCTGACCGTAGAGCCACTCTCCACCCTCGGGACCCCCGCTCCACCCATCCCGCACACAGACACGGCGCTGCTGACCGTGGAGCCACTCTCCACCCTCGGGACCCCTCTCCACTCATCCCGCACACACACGCACGCCGCTGCTGACCGTGGAGCCACCCTCCACCCTCGGGACCCCGCTCCACCCATCCCGCACACACACGCACGACGCTGCTGACCGTGGAGCCACCCTCCACCCTCGGGACCCCGCTCCACCCATCCCGCACACACACGCACGCCGCTGCTCACCGTGGAGCCACTCTCCACCCTCGGGAGCCCACTCCACCCATCCCGCACACACACGCACGCCGCTGCTCACCGTGGAGCCACTCTCCACCCTCGGGAGCCCACTCCACTCATCCCGCACACACACGCACGCCGCTGCTGACCGTGGAGCCACCCTCCACCCTCGGGACCCCGCTCCACCCATCCCGCACACACACGCACGCCGCTGCTGACCGTGGAGCCACCCTCCACCCTCGGGACCCCGCTCCACCCATCCCGCACACACACGCACGCCGCTGCTCACCGTGGAGCCACTCTCCACCCTCGGGACCCCGCTCCACCCATCCCGCACACACACGCACGCCGCTGCTGACCGTGGAGCCACCCTCCACCCTCGGGACAACGCTCCACCCATCCCGCACACACACACACGCCGCTGCCGACCGTGGAGCCACTCTCCACCCTCGGGACCTCGCTCCACCCATCCCGCACACACACACGCGCGCCGCTGCTGACCGTGGAGCCACCCTCGGGACCCCGCTCCACCCATCCCGCACACACACACACGCTGCTGCTGACCGTGGAGCCACTCTCCACACTCGGGACCCAGCTCCACCCATCCCGCACACACACACACGCCGCTGCTGACCGTGGAGCCACTCTCCACCCTCGGGAGCCCTCTCCACCCATCCCGCACACACACGCACGCCGCTGCTGACCGTGGAGCCACCCTCCACCCTCGGGACAACGCTCCACCCATCCCGCACACACACACACGCCGCTGCTGACCGTGGAGCCACTCTCCACACTCGGGACCTCGCTCCACCCATCCCGCACACACACACGCGCGCCGCTGCTGACGGTGGAGCCACCATCCACCTTCGGGACCCCGCTCCACCCATCCCGCACACACACACACGCCGCTGCTGACCACGGAGCCACCATGCACCCTCGGGACCTCGCTCCACCCATCCCGCACACACACACACGCTGCTGACAGTGGAGCCACTCTCCACCCTCGGGACCCCGCTCCACCCATCCCGCACACACACGCACGCCGCTGCTCACCGTGGAGCCACTCTCCACCCTCGGGACCCCGCTCCACCCATCCCGCACACACACGCACGCCGCTGCTGACCGTGGAGCCACCCTCCACCCTCGGGACAACGCTCCACCCATCCCGCACACCACGCGCACAGCCGCTGCTGACCGTGGAGCCACTCTCCACCCTCTGGACCCCTCTCACCCATCCCGCACACACACACACACGCCGCTGCTGACCGTAGAGCCACCCTCGGGACCCCGCTCCACCCATCCCGCACACACACGCGCACGCCGCTGCTGACCGTGTACCACTCTCCACCCTCGGGACCCCTCTCCACTCATCCCGCACACACACACGCCGCTGCTGACCGTGGAGCCACTCTCCACCCTCTGGACCCCTCTCCACCCATCCCGCACACACACACACGCCGTTGCTGACCGTAGAGCCACTCTCCACCCTCGGGACCCCGCTCCACCCATCCCGCACACAGACACGGCGCTGCTGACCGTGGAGCCACTCTCCACCCTCGGGACCCTGCTCCACCCATCCCGCACACACACGCGCACCGCCGCTGCTGACCGTGTACCACTCTCCACCCTCGGACCCCTCTCCACTCATCCCGCACACACACACGCCGCTGCTGACCGTGGAGCCACTCTCCACACTCGGGACCCCGCTCCACACATCCCGCACACACACACACACGCGCCGCTGCTGACCGTGGAGCCACTCTCCACCCTCGGGACCCGCTCCACCCAGCCCGCACACACACGCGCACGCTGCTGCTGACCGTTGAGCCACTCTCCACCCTCGGGACCCCGCTCCAACCATCCCGCACACACCCGCACCGCTGCTGACCGTGGAGCCACTCTCCACCCTGGGGACCTTGCTCCACCCATCCCGCACACACACACGACGCTGCTGACCGTGGAGACACCCTCGGGACCCCGCTCCAACCATCCCGCACACACACACACACATCGCTGCTGACCGTGGAGCTACTCTCCACCCTCGGGACCCCTCTCCACCCATCCCGCACACACACACACACACACACACACGAGCTGCTGCTGACCGTGGAGCCACCCTCCACCCTGGGGACCCCGCTCCTCCCATCCCGCACACACACACACACGAGCTGCTGCTGACCGTGGAGCCACTCTCCACACTCGGGACCCCCGCTCCACCCATCCCGCACACACACACACACGCCGCTGCTGACCGTGGAGCCACCCTCCACCCTGGGGACCCCGCTCCTCCCATCCCGCAGACACACACACGCCGCTGCTGACCGTGGAGCTACTCTCCACCCTCGGGACCCCACTCCACCCATCCCGCACACACACACACACACACGCCGCTGCTGACCGTGGAGCCACCCTCCACCCTGGGGACCCCGCTCCTCCCATCCCGCACACACACACACGAGCTGCTGCTGACCGTGGAGCCACTCTCCACACTCGGGACCCCGCTCCACCCATCCCGCACACACACGCGCGCCGCTGCTGACCGTGGAGCCACCCTCCACCCTGGGGACCTCGCTCCACCCATCCCGCACACACACACACGCCGCTGCTGACCGTGGAGCCACTCTCCACCCTCGGGACCCCGCTCCACCCATCCCGCACAGACACGCGCACGCTGCTGCTGACCGTTGAGCCACTCTCCACCCTCGGGACCCCGCTCCACCCATCCCGCACACACACACGACGCTGCTGACCGTGGAGACACCCTCGGGACCCCGCTCCAACCATCCCGCACACACGCGCACCGCTGCTGACCGTGGAGCCACTCTCCACCCTGGGGACCTTGCTCCACCCATCCCGCACACACACACGACGCTGCTGACCGTGGAGACACCCTCGGGACCCCGCTCCAACCATCCCGCACACACGCGCACCGCTGCTGACCGTGGAGCCACCCTCCACCCTGGGGACCCCGCTCCTCCCATCCCGCACACACACACACGAGCTGCTGCTGACCGTGGAGCCACTCTCCACACTCGGGACCCCGCTCCACCCATCCCGCACACACACGCGCGCCGCTGCTGACCGTGGAGCCACCCTCCACCCTGGGGACCTCGCTCCACCCATCCCGCACACACACACACGCCGCTGCTGACCGTGGAGCCACTCTCCACCCTCGGGACCCCGCTCCACCCATCCCGCACAGACACGCGCACCGCTGCTGCTGACCGTTGAGCCACTCTCCACCCTCGGGACCCCCGCTCCACCCATCCCGCACACACACACGACGCTGCTGACCGTGGAGACACCCTCGGGACCCCGCTCCAACCATCCCGCACACACGCGCACCGCTGCTGACCGTGGAGCCACTCTCCACCCTGGGACCTTGCTCCACCCATCCCGCACACACACACGACGCTGCTGACCGTGGAGACACCCTCGGGACCCCGCTCCAACCATCCCGCACACACGCGCACCGCTGCTGACCGTGGAGCCACTCTCCACCCTGGGGACCTTGCTCCACCCATCCCGCACACACACACGACGCTGCTGACCGTGGAGACACCCTCGGGACCCCGCTCCAACCATCCCGCACACACACACACACCGCCGCTGCTGACCGTGGAGCTACTCTCCACCCTCGGGACCCCTCTCCACCCATCCCGCACACACACACACGCCGCTGCTGACCGTAGAGCCACCCTCGGGACCCCGCTCCACCCATCCTGCACACACACGCGCACGCCGCTGCTGACCGTGGAGCCACTCTCCACCCTCGGGACCCCGCTCCACCCATCCCGCACACACACACACACGCTGCTTCTGACCGTGGAACCACTCTCCACTCTCGGGACCCCGCTCCACCCATCCCGCACACACACGCGCACGCTGCTGACCGTGGAGCCACTCTCGGGACCCCGCTCCACCCATCCCGCACACACACACACCGCTGCAGACCGTGGAGCCACTCTCCACCCTGGGGACCTCGCTCCACCCATCCCGCACACACACACACGCCGCTGCTGACCGTGGAGCCACTCTCCACCCTCGGGACCCCGCTCCACCCATCCCGCACACACACACGACGCTGCTGACCGTGGAGACACTCTCCACACTCGGGACCCCCGCTCCACTCATCCCGCACACACACACGCCATTGCTGACCGTGGAGCCACACACCACCCTCGGACCCCGCTCCACCCATCCCACACACACACACGACGCTGCTGACCGTGGAGACACCCTCGGGACCCCGCTCCAACCATCCCGCACACACGCGCACCGCTGCTGACCGTGGAGCCACTCTCCACCCTGGGGACCTTGCTCCACCCATCCCGCACACACACACGACGCTGCTGACCGTGGAGACACCCTCGGGACCCCGCTCCAACCATCCCGCACACACACACACACGCCGCTGCTGACCGTGGAGCTACTCTCCACCCTCGGGACCCCTCTCCACCCATCCCGCACACACACACACACACACACACACACGAGCTGCTGCTGACCGTGGAGCCACCCTCCACCCTGGGGACCCCGCTCCTCCCATCCCGCACACACACACACGCCGCTGCTGACCGTGGAGCCACACTCCTCCCTCGGGACCCCGCTCCACCCATCCCGCACACACACACACACGAGCTGCTGCTGACCGTGGAGCCACTCTCCACACTCGGGACCCCGCTCCACCCATCCCGCACACACACACACACGCCGCTGCTGACCGTGGAGCCACCCTCCACCCTGGGGACCCCGCTCCTCCCATCCCGCAGACACACACACGCCGCTGCTGACCGTGGAGCTACTCTCCACCCTCGGGACCCCTCTCCACCCATCCCGCACACACACACACACGCCGCTGCTGACCGTGGAGCCACCCTCCACCCTGGGGACCCCGCTCCTCCCATCCCGCACACACACACACGAGCTGCTGCTGACCGCGGAGCCACTCTCCACACTCAGGACCCCGCTCCACCCATCCCGCACACACACGCGCGCCGCTGCTGACCGTGGAGCCACCCTCCACCCTGGGGACCTCGCTCCACCCATCCCGCACACACACACGACGCTGCTGACCGTGGAGACACCCTCGGGACCCCGCTCCAACCATCCCGCACACACGCGCACCGCTGCTGACCGTGGAGCCACTCTCCACCCTCGGGACCCCTCTCCACCCATCCCGCACACACACACACACGCTGCTGCTGACCGTTGAGCCACTCTCCACCCTCGGGACCCCGCTCCACCCATCCCGCACACACACACGACGCTGCTGACCGTGGAGCCACTCTCCACCCTGGGGACCTTGCTCCACCCATCCCGCACACACACACGACGCTGCTGACCGTGGAGACACCCTCGGGACCCCGCTCCAACCATCCCGCACACACACACACACGCCGCTGCTGACCGTGGAGCTACTCTCCACCCTCGGGACCCCTCTCCACCCATCCCGCACACACACACACACACACACGAGCTGCTGCTGACCGTGGAGCCACTCTCCACACTCGGGACCCCGCTCCACCCATCCCGCACACACACACACACACACACACGCCGCTGCTGACCGTGGAGCTACTCTCCACCCTCGGGACCCCTCTCCACCCATCCCGCACACACACACACACACACACGAGCTGCTGCTGACCGTGGAGCCACCCTCCACCCTGGGGACCTCGCTCCACCCATCCCGCACACACACACACGCCGCTGCTGACTGTGGAGCCACTCTCCACCCTCGGGACCCCGCTCCACCCATCCCGCACACACACACACGCTGCTGACCGTGGAGACACCCTCGGGACCGCGCTCCAACCATCCCGCACACACGCGCACCGCTGCTGACCGTGGAGCCACTCTCCACCCTGGGGACCTTGCTCCACCCATCCCGCACACACACACGACGCTGCTGACCGTGGAGACACCCTCGGGACCCCGCTCCAAACATCCCGCACACACACACACACGCCGCTGCTGACCGTGGAGCTACTCTCCACCCTCGGGACCCCTCTCCACCCATCCCGCACACACACACACACACACACACACGAGCTGCTGCTGACCGTGGAGCCACTCTCCACCCTGGGGACCCCGCTCCACCCATCCCGCACACACACACACGCCGCTGCTGACCGTGGAGCCACCCTCCACCCTGGGGACCCCACTCCTCCATTCCCGCAGACACACACACGCCGCTGCTGACCGTGGAGCTACTCTCCACCCTCGGGACCCCTCTCCACCCATCCCACACACACACACACGCCGCTGCTGACCGTGGAGCCACTCTCCACCCTCGGGACAACGCTCCACCCATCCCGCACACACACGCGCGCCGCTGCTGACCGTGGAGCCACCCTCGGGACCCCGCTCCACCCATCCCGCACACACACACACGCTGCTGCTGACCGTGGAGCCACTCTCCACCCTTGGGACTCCGCTCCTCCCATCCCGCACACACACACACACGAGCTGCTGCTGACCGTGGAGCCACTCTCCACACTCGGGACCCCCGCTCCACCCATCCCGCACACACACACGCACGCCGCTGCTGACCGTGGAGCCACCCTCCACACTGGGGACCCCGCTCCTCCCATCCCGCAGACACACACACGCCGCTGCTGACCGTGGAGCTACTCTCCACCCTCGGGACCCCTCTCCACCCATCCCGCACACACACACACGAGCTGCTGCTGACCGTGGAGCCACTCTCCACACTCGGGACCCCGCTCCACCCATCCCGCACACACACGCGCGCCGCTGCTGACCGTGGAGCCACCCTCCACCCTGGGGACCTCGCTCCACCCATCCCGCACACACACACACGCCGCTGCTGACCGTGGAGCCACTCTCCACCCTCGGGACCCCGCTCCACTCATCCCGCAGACACACGCACGCCGCTGCTGACCGTGGAGCCACCCTCCACCCTCGGGACCCCGCTCCACCCATCCCGCACACACACGCACGCCGCTGCTGACCGTGGAGCCACCCTCCACCCTCGGGACCCCGCTCCTCCCATCCCGCACACACACACACACGAGCTGCTGCTGACCGTGGAGCCACTCTCCACCCTCGGGAGCCCACTCCACTCATCCCGCACACACACGCACGCCGCTGCTGACCGTGGAGCCACCCTCCACCCTCGGGACCCCCGCTCCACCCATCCCGCACACACACGCACGCCGCTGCTGACCGTGGAGCCACCCTCCACCCTCGGGACCCCGCTCCACCCATCCCGCACACACACGCACGCCGCTGCTCACCGTGGAGCCACTCTCCACCCTCGGGACCCCGCTCCACCCATCCCGCACACACACGCACGCCGCTGCTGACCGTGGAGCCACCCTCCACCCTCGGGACAACGCTCCACCCATCCCGCACACACACACACGCCGCTGCCGACCGTGGAGCCACTCTCCACCCTCGGGACCTCGCTCCACCCATCCCGCACACACACACGCGCGCCGCTGCTGACCGTGGAGCCACCCTCGGGACCCCGCTCCACCCATCCCGCACACACACACACGCTGCTGCTGACCGTGGAGCCACTCTCCACACTCGGGACCCAGCTCCACCCATCCCGCACACACACACACGCCGCTGCTGACCGTGGAGCCACTCTCCACCCTCGGGAGCCCTCTCCACCCATCCCGCACACACACGCACGCCGCTGCTGACCGTGGAGCCACCCTCCACCCTCGGGACAACGCTCCACCCATCCCGCACACACACACACAGCCGCTGCTGACCGTGGAGCCACTCTCCACACTCGGGACCTCGCTCCACCCATCCCGCACACACACACGCGCGCCGCTGCTGACGGTGGAGCCACCATCCACCTTCGGGACCCCGCTCCACCCATCCCGCACACACACACACGCCGCTGCTGACCACGGAGCCACCATGCACCCTCGGGACCTCGCTCCACCCATCCCGCACACACACACACGCTGCTGACAGTGGAGCCACTCTCCACCCTCGGGACCCCGCTCCACCCATCCCGCACACACACGCACGCCGCTGCTCACCGTGGAGCCACTCTCCACCCTCGGGACCCCGCTCCACCCATCCCGCACACACACGCACGCCGCTGCTGACCGTGGAGCCACCCTCCACCCTCGGGACAACGCTCCACCCATCCCGCACACACGCGCACGCCGCTGCTGACCGTGGAGCCACTCTCCACCCTCTGGACCCCTCTCCACCCATCCCGCACACACACACACACGCCGCTGCTGACCGTAGAGCCACCCTCGGGACCCCGCTCCACCCATCCCGCACACACACGCGCACGGCCGCTGCTGACCGTGTACCACTCTCCACCCTCGGGACCCCTCTCCACTCATCCCGCACACACACACGCCGCTGCTGACCGTGGAGCCACTCTCCACCCTCTGGACCCCTCTCCACCCATCCCGCACACACACACACGCCGTTGCTGACCGTAGAGCCACTCTCCACCCTCGGGACCCCGCTCCACCCATCCCGCACACAGACACGGCGCTGCTGACCGTGGAGCCACTCTCCACCCTCGGGACCCTGCTCCACCCATCCCGCACACACACGCGCACGCCGCTGCTGACCGTGTACCACTCTCCACCCTCGGGACCCCTCTCCACTCATCCCGCACACACACACGCCGCTGCTGACCGTGGAGCCACTCTCCACACTCGGGACCCCGCTCCACACATCCCGCACACACACACACACGCGCCGCTGCTGACCGTGGAGCCACTCTCCACCCTCGGGACCCCCGCTCCACCCAGCCCGCACACACACGCGCACGCTGCTGCTGACCGTTGAGCCACTCTCCACCCTCGGGACCCCGCTCCACCCATCCCGCACACACACACGACGCTGCTGACCGTGGAGACACCCTCGGGACCCCGCTCCAACCATCCCGCACACACGCGCACCGCTGCTGACCGTGGAGCCACTCTCCACCCTGGGGACCTTGCTCCACCCATCCCGCACACACACACGACGCTGCTGACCGTGGAGACACCCTCGGGACCCAGCTCCAACCATCCCGCACACACACACACACACCGCTGCTGACCGTGGAGCTACTCTCCACCCTCGGGACCCCTCTCCACCCATCCCGCACACACACACACACACACACACGAGCTGCTGCTGACCGTGGAGCCACCCTCCACCCTGGGGACCCCGCTCCTCCCATCCCGCACACACACACACACGAGCTGCTGCTGACCGTGGAGCCACTCTCCACACTCGGGACCCCGCTCCACCCATCCCGCACACACACACACACGCCGCTGCTGACCGTGGAGCCACCCTCCACCCTGGGGACCCCGCTCCTCCCATCCCGCAGACACACACACGCCGCTGCTGACCGTGGAGCTACTCTCCACCCTCGGGACCCCACTCCACCCATCCCGCACACACACACACACACACGCCGCTGCTGACCGTGGAGCCACCCTCCACCCTGGGGACCCCGCTCCTCCCATCCCGCACACACACACACGAGCTGCTGCTGACCGTGGAGCCACTCTCCACACTCGGGACCCCGCTCCACCCATCCCGCACACACACGCGCGCCGCTGCTGACCGTGGAGCCACCCTCCACCCTGGGGACCTCGCTCCACCCATCCCGCACACACACACACGCCGCTGCTGACCGTGGAGCCACTCTCCACCCTCGGGACCCCGCTCCACCCATCCCGCACAGACACGCGCACGCTGCTGCTGACCGTTGAGCCACTCTCCACCCTCGGGACCCCGCTCCACCCATCCCGCACACACACACGACGCTGCTGACCGTGGAGACACCCTCGGGACCCCGCTCCAACCATCCCGCACACACGCGCACCGCTGCTGACCGTGGAGCCACTCTCCACCCTGGGGACCTTGCTCCACCCATCCCGCACACACACACGACGCTGCTGACCGTGGAGACACCCTCGGGACCCCGCTCCAACCATCCCGCACACACGCGCACCGCTGCTGACCGTGGAGCCACTCTCCACCCTGGGGACCTTGCTCCACCCATCCCGCACACACACACGACGCTGCTGACCGTGGAGACACCCTCGGGACCCCGCTCCAACCATCCCGCACACACACACACACGCCGCTGCTGACCGTGGAGCTACTCTCCACCCTCGGGACCCCTCTCCACCCATCCCGCACACACACACACGCCGCTGCTGACCGTAGAGCCACCCTCGGGACCCCGCTCCACCCATCCCGCACACACACGCGCACGCCGCTGCTGACAGTGGAGCCACTCTCCACCCTCGGGACCCCGCTCCACCCATCCCGCACACACACACACACGCTGCTTCTGACCGTGGAGCCACTCTCCACTCTCGGGACCCCGCTCCACCCATCCCGCACACACACGCGCACGCTGCTGACCGTGGAGCCACTCTCGGGACCCCGCTCCACCCATCCCGCACACACACACACCGCTGCAGACCGTGGAGCCACTCTCCACCCTGGGGACCTCGCTCCACCCATCCCGCACACACACACACGCCGCTGCTGACCGTGGAGCCACTCTCCACCCTCGGGACCCCGCTCCACCCATCCCGCACACACACACGACGCTGCTGACCGTGGAGACACTCTCCACACTCGGGACCCCGCTCCACTCATCCCGCACACACACACGCCATTGCTGACCGTGGAGCCACACACCACCCTCGGGACCCCGCTCCACCCATCCCACACACACACACGACGCTGCTGACCGTGGAGACACCCTCGGGACCTCGCTCCACCCATCCCGCACACACACACACACGCCGCTGCTGACCGTGGAGCTACTCTCCACCCTCGGGACCCCTCTCCACCCATCCCGCACACACACACACACACACACGAGCTGCTGCTGACCGTGGAGCCACTCTCCACACTCGGGACCCCGCTCCACCCATCCCGCACACACACACACACACACACACGCCGCTGCTGACCGTGGAGCTACTCTCCACCCTCGGGACCCCTCTCCACCCATCCCGCACACACACACACACACACGCCGCTGCTGACCGTGGAGCCACCCTCCACCCTGGGGACCCCGCTCCTCCCATCCCGCACACACACACACGAGCTGCTGCTGACCGTGGAGCCACTCTCCACACTCGGGACCCCCGCTCCACCCATCCCGCACACACACGCGCGCCGCTGCTGACCGTGGAGCCACCCTCCACCCTGGGGACCTCGCTCCACCCATCCCGCACACACACACACGCCGCTGCTGACCGTGGAGCCACTCTCCACCCTCGGGACCCCGCTCCACCCATCCCGCACAGACACGCGCACGCTGCTGCTGACCGTTGAGCCACTCTCCACCCTCGGGACCCCTCTCCACTCATCCCGCACACACGCACGCCGCTGCTGACCGTGGAGCCACCCTCCACCCTCGGGACCCCGCTCCTCCCATCCCGCACACACACACACACGAGCTGCTGCTGACCGTGGAGCCACTCTCCACCCTCGGGAGCCCACTCCACTCATCCCGCACACACACGCACGCCGCTGCTGACCGTGGAGCCACCCTCCACCCTCGGGACCCCCGCTCCACCCATCCCGCACACACACGCACGCCGCTGCTGACCGTGGAGCCACCCTCCACCCTCGGGACCCCGCTCCACCCATCCCGCACACACACGCACGCCGCTGCTCACCGTGGAGCCACTCTCCACCCTCGGGACCCCGCTCCACCCATCCCGCACACACACGCACGCCGCTGCTGACCGTGGAGCCACCCTCCACCCTCGGGACAACGCTCCACCCATCCCGCACACACACACACGCCGCTTCCGACCGTGGAGCCACTCTCCACCCTCGGGACCTCGCTCCACCCATCCCGCACACACACACGCGCGCCGCTGCTGACCGTGGAGCCACCCTCGGGACCCCGCTCCACCCATCCCGCACACACACACACGCTGCTGCTGACCGTGGAGCCACTCTCCACACTCGGGACCCAGCTCCACCCATCCCGCACACACACACACGCCGCTGCTGACCGTGGAGCCACTCTCCACCCTCGGGAGCCCTCTCCACCCATCCCGCACACACACGCACGCCGCTGCTGACCGTGGAGCCACCCTCCACCCTCGGGACAACGCTCCACCCATCCCGCACACACACACACGCCGCTGCTGACCGTGGAGCCACTCTCCACACTCGGGACCTCGCTCCACCCATCCCGCACACACACACGCGCGCCGCTGCTGACGGTGGAGCCACCATCCACCTTCGGGACCCCGCTCCACCCATCCCGCACACACACACACGCCGCTGCTGACCACGGAGCCACCATGCACCCTCGGGACCTCGCTCCACCCATCCCGCACACACACACACGCTGCTGACAGTGGAGCCACTCTCCACCCTCGGGACCCCGCTCCACCCATCCCGCACACACACGCACGCCGCTGCTCACCGTGGAGCCACTCTCCACCCTCGGGACCCCGCTCCACCCATCCCTCACACACACGCACGCCGCTGCTGACCGTGGAGCCACACTCCACCCTCGGGACAACGCTCCACCCATCCCGCACACACGCGCACGCCGCTGCTGACCGTGGAGCCACTCTCCACCCTCTGGACCCCTCTCCACCCATCCCGCACACACACACACCACGCCGCTGCTGACCGTAGAGCCACCCTCGGGACCCCGCTCCACCCATCCCGCACACACACCGCGCACGCCGCTGCTGACCGTGTACCACTCTCCACCCTCGGGACCCCTCTCCACTCATCCCGCACACACACACGCCGCTGCTGACCGTGGAGCCACTCTCCACCCTCTGGACCCCTCTCCACCCATCCCGCACACACACACACGCCGTTGCTGACCGTAGAGCCACTCTCCACCCTCGGGACACCGCTCCACCCATCCCGCACACAGACACGGCGCTGCTGACCGTGGAGCCACTCTCCACCCTCGGGACCCTGCTCCACCCATCCCGCACACACACGCGCACGCCGCTGCTGACCGTGTACCACTCTCCACCCTCGGGGACCCCTCTCCACTCATCCCGCACACACACACGCCGCTGCTGACCGTGGAGCCACTCTCCACACTCGGGACCCCGCTCCACACATCCCGCACACACACACACACGCGCCGCTGCTGACCGTGGAGCCACTCTCCACCCTCGGGACCCCCGCTCCACCCAGCCCGCACACACACGCGCACGCTGCTGCTGACCGTTGAGCCACTCTCCACCCTCGGGACCCCGCTCCACCCATCCCGCACACACACACGACGCTGCTGACCGTGGAGACACCCTCGGGACCCCGCTCCAACCATCCCGCACACACGCGCACCGCTGCTGACCGTGGAGCCACTCTCCACCCTGGGGACCTTGCTCCACCCATCCCGCACACACACACGACGCTGCTGACCGTGGAGACACCCTCGGGACCCAGCTCCAACCATCCCGCACACACACACACACACCGCTGCTGACCGTGGAGCTACTCTCCACCCTCGGGACCCCTCTCCACCCATCCCGCACACACACACACACACACACACGAGCTGCTGCTGACCGTGGAGCCACCCTCCACCCTGGGGACCCCGCTCCTCCCATCCCGCACACACACACACACGAGCTGCTGCTGACCGTGGAGCCACTCTCCACACTCGGGACCCCTCTCCACCCATCCCGCACACACACACACACGCCGCTGCTGACCGTGGAGCCACCCTCCACCCTGGGGACCCCGCTCCTCCCATCCCGCAGACACACACACGCCGCTGCTGACCGTGGAGCTACTCTCCACCCTCGGGACCCCACTCCACCCATCCCGCACACACACACACACACACGCCGCTGCTGACCGTGGAGCCACCCTCCACCCTGGGGACCCCGCTCCTCCCATCCCGCACACACACACACGAGCTGCTGCTGACCGTGGAGCCACTCTCCACACTCGGGACCCCGCTCCACCCATCCCGCACACACACGCGCGCCGCTGCTGACCGTGGAGCCACCCTCCACCCTGGGGACCTCGCTCCACCCATCCCGCACACACACACACGCCGCTGCTGACCGTGGAGCCACTCTCCACCCTCGGGACCCCGCTCCACCCATCCCGCACAGACACGCGCACGCTGCTGCTGACCGTTGAGCCACTCTCCACCCTCGGGACCCCGCTCCACCCATCCCGCACACACACACGACGCTGCTGACCGTGGAGACACCCTCGGGACCCCGCTCCAACCATCCCGCACACACGCGCACCGCTGCTGACCGTGGAGCCACTCTCCACCCTGGGGACCTTGCTCCACCCATCCCGCACACACACACGACGCTGCTGACCGTGGAGACACCCTCGGGACCCCGCTCCAACCATCCCGCACACACGCGCACCGCTGCTGACCGTGGAGCCACTCTCCACCCTGGGGACCTTGCTCCACCCATCCCGCACACACACACGACGCTGCTGACCGTGGAGACACCCTCGGGACCCCGCTCCAACCATCCCGCACACACACACACACGCCGCTGCTGACCGTGGAGCTACTCTCCACCCTCGGGACCCCTCTCCACCCATCCCGCACACACACACACGCCGCTGCTGACCGTAGAGCCACCCTCGGGACCCCGCTCCACCCATCCCGCACACACACGCGCACGCCGCTGCTGACAGTGGAGCCACTCTCCACCCTCGGGACCCCGCTCCACCCATCCCGCACACACACACACACGCTGCTTCTGACCGTGGAGCCACTCTCCACTCTCGGGACCCCCGCTCCACCCATCCCGCACACACACGCGCACGCTGCTGACCGTGGAGCCACTCTCCACCCTGGGGACCTCGCTCCACCCATCCCGCACACACACACACGCCGCTGCTGACCGTGGAGCCACTCTCCACCCTCGGGACCCCGCTCCACCCATCCCGCACACACACACGACGCTGCTGACCGTGGAGACACTCTCCACACTCGGGACCCCGCTCCACTCATCCCGCACACACACACGCCATTGCTGACCGTGGAGCCACACACCACCCTCGGGACCCCGCTCCACCCATCCCACACACACACACGACGCTGCTGACCGTGGAGACACCCTCGGGACCTCGCTCCACCCATCCCGCACACACACACACACGCCGCTGCTGACCGTGGAGCTACTCTCCACCCTCGGGACCCCTCTCCACCCATCCCGCACACACACACACACACACACGAGCTGCTGCTGACCGTGGAGCCACTCTCCACACTCGGGACCCCGCTCCACCCATCCCGCACACACACACACACACACACACGCCGCTGCTGACCGTGGAGCTACTCTCCACCCTCGGGACCCCTCTCCACCCATCCCGCACACACACACACACACACGCCGCTGCTGACCGTGGAGCCACCCTCCACCCTGGGGACCCCGCTCCTCCCATCCCGCACACACACACACGAGCTGCTGCTGACCGTGGAGCCACTCTCCACACTCGGGACCCCGCTCCACCCATCCCGCACACACACGCGCGCCGCTGCTGACCGTGGAGCCACCCTCCACCCTGGGGACCTCGCTCCACCCATCCCGCACACACACACACGCCGCTGCTGACCGTGGAGCCACTCTCCACCCTCGGGACCCCGCTCCACCCATCCCGCACAGACACGCGCACGCTGCTGCTGACCGTTGAGCCACTCTCCACCCTCGGGACCCCGCTCCACCCATCCCGCACACACACACGACGCTGCTGACCGTGGAGACACCCTCGGGACCCCGCTCCAACCATCCCGCACACACGCGCACCGCTGCTGACCGTGGAGCCACTCTCCACCCTGGGGACCTTGCTCCACCCATCCCGCACACACACACGACGCTGCTGACCGTGGAGACACCCTCGGGACCCCGCTCCAACCATCCCGCACACACGCGCACCGCTGCTGACCGTGGAGCCACTCTCCACCCTGGGGACCTTGCTCCACCCATCCCGCACACACACACGACGCTGCTGACCGTGGAGACACCCTCCGGACCCCGCTCCAACCATCCCGCACACACACACACACGCCGCTGCTGACCGTGGAGCTACTCTCCACCCTCGGGACCCCTCTCCACCCATCCCGCACACACACACACGCCGCTGCTGACCGTAGAGCCACCCTCGGGACCCCGCTCCACCCATCCCGCACACACACGCGCACGCCGCTGCTGACCGTGGAGCCACTCTCCACCCTCGGGACCCCGCTCCACCCATCCCGCACACACACACACACGCTGCTTCTGACCGTGGAGCCACTCTCCACTCTCGGGACCCCTCTCCACCCATCCCGCACACACACACACACACACACACGAGCTGCTGCTGACCGTGGAGCCACCCTCCACCCTGGGGACCCCGCTCCTCCCATCCCGCACACACACACACGCCGCTGCTGACCGTGGAGCCACACTCCACACTCGGGACCCCCGCTCCAACCATCCCGCACACACGCGCACCGCTGCTGACCGTGGAGCCACTCTCCACCCTGGGGACCTTGCTCCACCCATCCCGCACACACACACGACGCTGCTGACCGTGGAGACACCCTCGGGACCCCCGCTCCAACCATCCCGCACACACACACACACGCCGCTGCTGACCGTGGAGCTACTCTCCACCCTCGGGACCCCTCTCCACCCATCCCGCACACACACACACACACACACACGAGCTGCTGCTGACCGTGGAGCCACCCTCCACCCTGGGGACCCCGCTCCTCCCATCCCGCACACACACACACGCCGCTGCTGACCGTGGAGCCACACTCCACCCTCGGGACCCCGCTCCACCCATCCCGCACACACACACACACGAGCTGCTGCTGACCGTGGAGCCACTCTCCACACTCGGGACCCCGCTCCACCCATCCCGCACACACACACACACGCCGCTGCTGACCGTGGAGCCACCCTCCACCCTGGGGACCCCGCTCCTCCCATCCCGCAGACACACACACGCCGCTGCTGACCGTGGAGCTACTCTCCACCCTCGGGACCCCTCTCCACCCATCCCGCACACACACACACACGCCGCTGCTGACCGTGGAGGCACCCTCCACCCTGGGGACCCCGCTCCTCCCATCCCGCACACACACACACGAGCTGCTGCTGACCGTGGAGCCACTCTCCACACTCGGGACCCCGCTCCACCCATCCCGCACACACACGCGCGCCGCTGCTGACCGTGGAGCCACCCTCCACCCTGGGGACCTCGCTCCACCCATCCCGCACACACACACGACGCTGCTGACCGTGGAGACACCCTCGGGACCCCGCTCCAACCATCCCGCACACACGCGCACCGCTGCTGACCGTGGAGCCACTCTCCACCCTCGGGACCCCTCTCCACCCATCCCGCACACACACACACACGCTGCTGCTGACCGTTGAGCCACTCTCCAGCCTCGGGACCCCGCTCCACCCATCCCGCACACACACACGACGCTGCTGACCGTGGAGCCACTCTCCACCCTGGGGACCTTGCTCCACCCATCCCGCACACACACACGACGCTGCTGACCGTGGAGACACCCTCGGGACCCCGCTCCAACCATCCCGCACACACACACACACGCCGCTGCTGACCGTGGAGCTACTCTCCACCCTCGGGACCCCTCTCCACCCATCCCGCACACACACACACACACACACGAGCTGCTGCTGACCGTGGAGCCACTCTCCACACTCGGGACCCCCGCTCCACCCATCCCGCACACACACACACACACACACACGCCGCTGCTGACCGTGGAGCTACTCTCCACCCTCGGGACCCCTCTCCACCCATCCCGCACACACACACACACACACACGAGCTGCTGCTGACCGTGGAGCCACCCTCCACCCTGGGGACCTCGCTCCACCCATCCCGCACACACACACACGCCGCTGCTGAATGTGGAGCCACTCTCCACCCTCGGGACCCCGCTCCACCCATCCCGCACACACACACACGCTGCTGACCGTGGAGACACCCTCGGGACCGCGCTCCAACCATCCCGCACACACGCGCACCGCTGCTGACCGTGGAGCCACTCTCCACCCTGGGGACCTTGCTCCACCCATCCCGCACACACACACGACGCTGCTGACCGTGGAGACACCCTCGGGACCCCGCTCCAAACATCCCGCACACACACACACACGCCGCTGCTGACCGTGGAGCTACTCTCCACCCTCGGGACCCCTCTCCACCCATCCCGCACACACACACACACACACACACACGAGCTGCTGCTGACCGTGGAGCCACTCTCCACCCTGGGGACCCCGCTCCACCCATCCCGCACACACACACACGCCGCTGCTGACCGTGGAGCCACCCTCCACCCTGGGGACCCCACTCCTCCCATCCCGCAGACACACACACGCCGCTGCTGACCGTGGAGCTACTCTCCACCCTCGGGACCCCTCTCCACCCATCCCACACACACACACACGCCGCTGCTGACCGTGGAGCCACTCTCCACCCTCGGGACAACGCTCCACCCATCCTGCACACACACACACGCCGCTGCTGACCGTGGAGCCAATCTCCACCCTCGGGACAACGCTCCACCCATCCCGCACACACACGCGCGCCGCTGCTGACCGTGGAGCCACCCTCGGGACCCCGCTCCACCCATCCCGCACACACACACACGCTGCTGCTGACCGTGGAGCCACTCTCCACCCTTGGGACCCCGCTCCTCCCATCCCGCACACACACACACACGAGCTGCTGCTGACCGTGGAGCCACTCTCCACACTCGGGACCCCGCTCCACCCATCCCGCACACACACACACACGCCGCTGCTGACCGTGGAGCCACCCTCCACACTGGGGACCCCGCTCCTCCCATCCCGCAGACACACACACGCCGCTGCTGACCGTGGAGCTACTCTCCACCCTCGGGACCCCTCTCCACCCATCCCGCACACACACACACGAGCTGCTGCTGACCGTGGAGCCACTCTCCACACTCGGGACCCCGCTCCACCCATCCCGCACACACACGCGCGCCGCTGCTGACCGTGGAGCCACCCTCCACCCTGGGGACCTCGCTCCACCCATCCCGCACACACACACACGCCGCTGCTGACCGTGGAGCCACTCTCCACCCTCGGGACCCCGCTCCACTCATCCCGCACACACACGCGCACGCTGCTGCTGACTGTTGAGCCACTCTCCACCCTCGGGACCCCGCTCCACCCATCCCGCACACACATGGGTGTCGCTGCTGACGGTGGAGCCACTCTCCACCCTCGGGACCCCGCTCCACCCATCCCGCAGACACACACGCGCAACGCTGCTGACCGTGGAGCCACTCTCCACCCTCGGGACCCCGCTCCACCCATCCCGCACACAGACGCACGCCGCTGCTGACCGTAGAGCCACCTTCGGGACCCCGCTCCACCCATCCCGCACACACACACACGCCGCTGCTGACTGTGGAGCCACTCTCCACCCTCGGGACCCTGCTCCACCCATCCCGCACACACACACACGCCGCTGCTGACGGTGGAGCCACTCTCCACACTCGGGACCCCCGCTCCACTCATCCCGCACACACACGCGCACGCCCGCTGCTGACCGTGGAGCCACTCTCCACACTCGGGAACCGCTCCACTCATCCCGCACACACACACGCCGCAGCTGACCGTGGAGCCACACTCCACCCTCGGGACCCCGCTCCACCCATCCCGCACACACACACACGCCGCTGCTGACCGTAGAGCCACCCTCGGGACCCCGCTCCACCCATCCCGCACACACACACACACGCCGCTGCTGACCGTGGAGCCACACTCCAACCTCGGGACCCCGCTCCACCCATCCCGCACACACACACGCCGCTGCCGACCGTAGAGCCACCCTCGGGACCCCGCTCCACCCATCCCGCACACACACGCGCACGCCGCTGCTGACCGTGGAGCCACTCTCCACCATCGGGACCCCGCTCCACCCATCCCGCACACACACGCGCATGCTGCTGACCGTGGAGCCACTCTCGGGACCCCCGCTCCACCCATCCCGCACACACACACGCCGCTGCAGACCGTGGAGCCACTCTCCACGCTGGGGACCTCGCTCCACCCATCCCGCACACACACACACGCCGCTGCTGACCGTGGAGCCACTCTCCACCCTCGGGACCCCGCTCCACCCATCCCGCACACACACACGACGCTGCTGACCGTGGAGACACTCTCCACACTTGGGACCCCCGCTCCACTCATCCCGCACACACACATGCCGCTGCTGACCGTGGAGACACTCTCCACACTCGGGACCCCCGCTCCACCCATCCCGCACACACACGCGCGCCCGCTGCTGACCGTGGAGCCACCCTCCACCCTGGGGACCTCGCTCCACCCATCCCGCACACACACACACGCCGCTGCGGACCGTGGAGCCACTCTCCACCCTCGGGACCCCGCTCCACCCATCCCGCACACAGACACGACGCTGCTGACCGTGGAGACACCCTCGGGCCCCGCTCCAACCATCCCGCACACACGCGCACCGCTGCTGACCGTGGAGCCACACTCCACCCTGGGGACCTTGCTCCACCCATCCCGCACACACACACGACGCTGCTGACCGTGGAGACACCCTCGGGACCCAGCTCCAACCATCCCGCACACACACACACACGCCGCTGCTGACCGTGGAGCTACTCTCCACCCTCGGGACCCCTCTCCACCCATCCCGCACACACACACACGCTGCTGACCGTGGAGCCACTCTCCACCCTCGGGACCCCACTCCACCCATCCCGCACACACACACACACGAGCTGCTGCTGACCGTGGAGCCACCCTCCACCCTGGGGACCCCGCTCCACCCATCCCGCACACACACACACGCCGCTGCTGACCGTGGAGCCACCCTCCACCCTGGGGACCTCGCTCCACCCATCCCGCACACACACACACGCCGCTGCTGACCGTGGAGCCACCCTCCACCCTGGGGACCTCGCTCCACCCATCCCGCACACACACACACGCCGCTGCTGACCGTGGAGCCACTCTCCACCCTCGGGACCCCGCTCCACCCATCCCGCACACACACGCGCACGCTGCTGCTGACCGTTGAGCCACTCTCCACCCCCGGGACCCCGCTCCACCCATCCCGCACACACACACGACGCTGCTGACCGTGGAGACACCCTCGGGACCCCGCTCCAACCATCCCGCACACACGCGCACCGCTGCTGACCGTGGAGCCACTCTCCACCCTGGGGACCTTGCTCCACCCATCCCGCACACACACACGACGCTGCTGACCGTGGAGACACCCTCGGGACCCCGCTCCAACCATCCCGCACACACACACACACACCGCTGCTGACCGTGGAGCTACTCTCCACCCTCGGGACCCCTCTCCACCCATCCCGCACACACACACACACACACACACGAGCTGCTGCTGACCGTGGAGCCACCCTCCACCCTGGGGACCCCGCTCCTCCCATCCCGCACACACACACACACGCCGCTGCTGACCGTGGAGCCACCCTCCACCCTGGGGACCCCGCTCCTCCCATCCCGCAGACACACACACGCCGCTGCTGACCGTGGAGCTACTCTCCACCCTCGGGACCCCTCTCCACCCATCCCGCACACACACACACACACACGCCGCTGCTGACCGTGGAGCCACTCTCCACACTCGGGACACCGCTCCACCCATCCCGCACACACACGCGCGCCGCTGCTGACCGTGGAGCCACCCTCCACCCTCGGGACCCCGCTCCACCCATCCCGCACACACACACGACGCTGCTGACCGTGGAGACACCCTCGGGCCCCGCTCCAACCATCCCGCACACACGCGCACCGCTGCTGACCGTGGAGCCACACTCCACCCTGGGGACCTTGCTCCACCCATCCCGCACACACACACGACGCTGCTGACCGTGGAGACACCCTCGGGACCCAGCTCCAACCATCCCGCACACACACACACACGCCGCTGCTGACCGTGGAGCTACTCTCCACCCTCGGGACCCCTCTCCACCCATCCCGCACACACACACACGCTGCTGACCGTGGAGCCACCCTCCACCCTCGGGACCCCACTCCACCCATCCCGCACACACACGGGCACGCTGCTGCTGACCGTTGAGCCACTCTCCACCCTCGGGACACCGCTCCACCCATCCCGCACACACACACGACGCTGCTGACCGTGGAGACACCCTCGGGACCCCGCTCCAACCATCCCGCACACACGCGCACCGCTGCTGACCGTGGAGCCACTTTCCACCCTGGGGACCTTGCTCCACCCATCCCGCACACACACACGACGCTGCTGACCGTGGAGACACCCTCGGGACCCCGCTCCAACCATCCCGCACACACACACGCACGCCGCTGCTGACCGTGGAGCCACCCTCCACCCTCGGGACCCCGCTCCACCCATCCCGCACACACACGCACGCCGCTGCTGACCGTGGAGCCACCCTCCACCCTCGGGACCCCGCTCCACCCATCCCGCACACACACGCACGCCGCTGCTGACCGTGGAGCCACTCTCCACCCTCAGGAGCCCACTCCACCCATCCCGCACACACACGCACGCCGCTGCTGACCGTGGAGCCACCCTCCACCCTCGGGACAACGCTCCACCCATCCCGCACACACACACATGCCACTGCCTACCGTGGAGCCACTCTCCACCCTCGGGACCTCGCTTCACCCATCCCGCACACACACACGCGCGCCGCTGCTGACCGTGGAGCCACCATCCACCTTCGGGACCCCGCTCCACCCATCCCGCACACACACACACGCCGCTGCTGACCGTGGAGCCACTCTCCACCCTCGGGACCTCGCTCCACCTATCCCGCACACACACACGCGCGCCGCTGCTGACCGTGGAGCCACCCTCGGGAGCCCATCCACCCATCCCGCACACACACGCGCGCCGCTGCTGACCGTGGAGCCACCCTCGGGAGCCCATCCACCCATCCCGCACACACACACACACGCCGCTGCTGACCGTAGAGCCACCCTCGGGACCCCGCTCCACCCATCCCGCACACACACGCGCACGCCGCTGCTGACCGTGTACCACTCTCCACCCTCGGGACCCCTCTCCACTCATCCCGCACACACACACGCCGCTGCTGACCGTGGAGCCACTCTCCACCCTCTGGACCCCTCTCCACCCATCCCGCACACACACACACGCCGTTGCTGACCGTAGAGCCACTCTCCACCCTCGGGACCCCGCTCCACCCATCCCGCACACAGACACGGCGCTGCTGACCGTGGAGCCACTCTCCACCCTCGGGACCCTGCTCCACCCATCCCGCACACACACGCGCACGCCGCTGCTGACCGTGGAGCCACTCTCCACCCTCGGGACCCTGCTCCACCCATCCCGCACACACACACACGCCGCTGCTGACCGTGGAGCCACTCTCCACCCTCGGGACCCCGCTCCACCCAGCCCGCACACACACGCGCACGCTGCTGCTGACCGTTGAGCCACTCTCCACCCTCGGGACCCCGCTCCACCCATCCCGCACACACACACGACGCTGCTGACCGTGGAGACACCCTCGGGACCCCGCTCCAACCATCCCGCACACACGCGCACCGCTGCTGACCGTGGAGCCACTCTCCACCCTGGGGACCTTGCTCCACCCATCCCGCACACACACACGACGCTGCTGACCGTGGAGACACCCTCGGGACCCCGCTCCAACCATCCCGCACACACACACACACACCGCTGCTGACCGTGGAGCTACTCTCCACCCTCGGGACCCCTCTCCACCCATCCCGCACACACACACACACACACACACACGAGCTGCTGCTGACCGTGGAGCCACCCTCCACCCTGGGGACCCCGCTCCTCCCATCCCGCACACACACACACACGAGCTGCTGCTGACCGTGGAGCCACTCTCCACACTCGGGACCCCGCTCCACCCATCCCGCACACACACACACGCCGCTGCTGACCGTGGAGCCACCCTCCACCCTGGGGACCCCACTCCTCCCATCCCGCAGACACACACACGCCGCTGCTGACCGTGGAGCTACTCTCCACCCTCGGGACCCCTCTCCACCCATCCCACACACACACACACGCCGCTGCTGACCGTGGAGCCACTCTCCACCCTCGGGACAACGCTCCACCCATCCTGCACACACACACACGCCGCTGCTGACCGTGGAGCCAATCTCCACCCTCGGGACAACGCTCCACCCATCCCGCACACACACGCGCGCCGCTGCTGACCGTGGAGCCACCCTCGGGACCCCGCTCCACCCATCCCGCACACACACACACGCTGCTGCTGACCGTGGAGCCACTCTCCACCCTTGGGACCCCGCTCCTCCCATCCCGCACACACACACACACGAGCTGCTGCTGACCGTGGAGCCACTCTCCACACTCGGGACCCCGCTCCACCCATCCCGCACACACACACACACGCCGCTGCTGACCGTGGAGCCACCCTCCACACTGGGGACCCCGCTCCTCCCATCCCGCAGACACACACACGCCGCTGCTGACCGTGGAGCTACTCTCCACCCTCGGGACCCCTCTCCACCCATCCCGCACACACACACACGAGCTGCTGCTGACCGTGGAGCCACTCTCCACACTCGGGACCCCGCTCCACCCATCCCGCACACACACGCGCGCCGCTGCTGACCGTGGAGCCACCCTCCACCCTGGGGACCTCGCTCCACCCATCCCGCACACACACAGACGCCGCTGCTGACCGTGGAGCCACTCTCCACCCTCGGGACCCCGCTCCACTCATCCCGCACACACACGCGCACGCTGCTGCTGACTGTTGAGCCACTCTCCACCCTCGGGACCCCGCTCCACCCATCCCGCACACACATGGGCGTCGCTGCTGACGGTGGAGCCACTCTCCACCCTCGGGACCCCGCTCCACCCATCCCGCAGACACACACGCGCAACGCTGCTGACCGTGGAGCCACTCTCCACCCTCGGGACCCCGCTCCACCCAACCCGCACACAGACGCACGCCGCTGCTGACCGTAGAGCCACCTTCGGGACCCCGCTCCACCCATCCCGCACACACACACACGCCGCTGCTGACTGTGGAGCCACTCTCCACCCTCGGGACCCTGCTCCACCCATCCCGCACACACACACACGCCGCTGCTGACGGTGGAGCCACTCTCCACACTCGGGACCCCCGCTCCACTCATCCCGCACACACACGCGCACGCCGCTGCTGACCGTGGAGCCACTCTCCACACTCGGGAACCGCTCCACTCATCCCGCACACACACACGCCGCAGCTGACCGTGGAGCCACACTCCACCCTCGGGACCCCGCTCCACCCATCCCGCACACACACACACGCCGCTGCTGACCGTAGAGCCACCCTCGGGACCCCGCTCCACCCATCCCGCACACACACACACACGCCGCTGCTGACCGTGGAGCCACACTCCAACCTCGGGACCCCGCTCCACCCATCCCGCACACACACACGCCGCTGCTGACCGTGGAGACACTCTCCACACTCGGGACCCCACTCCACCCATCCCGCACACACACGCGCGCCGCTGCTGACCGTGGAGTCACCCTCCACCCTGGGGACCTCGCTCCACCCATCCCGCACACACACACGACGCTGCTGACCGTGGAGACACCCTCGGGCCCCGCTCCAACCATCCCGCACACACGCGCACCGCTGCTGACCGTGGAGCCACACTCCACCCTGGGGACCTTGCTCCACCCATCCCGCACACACACACGACGCTGCTGACCGTGGAGACACCCTCGGGACCCAGCTCCAACCATCCCGCACACACACACACACGCCGCTGCTGACCGTGGAGCTACTCTCCACCCTCGGGACCCCTCTCCACCCATCCCGCACACACACGCACGCTGCTGACCGTGGAGCCACTCTCCACCCTCGGGACCCCACTCCACCCATCCCGCACACACACACACACACACACACACGAGCTGCTGCTGACCGTGGAGCCACCCTCCACCCTGGGGACCCCGCTCCACCCATCCCGCACACACACACACGCCGCTGCTGACCGTGGAGCCACCCTCCACCCTGGGGACCTCGCTCCACCCATCCCGCACACACACACACGCCGCTGCTGACCGTGGAGCCACCCTCCACCCTGGGGACCTCGCTCCACCCATCCCGCACACACACACACGCCGCTGCTGACCGTGGAGCCACTCTCCACCCTCGGGACCCCGCTCCACCCATCCCGCACACACACGCGCACGCTGCTGCTGACCGTTGAGCCACTCTCCACCCCCGGGACCCCCGCTCCACCCATCCCGCACACACACACGACGCTGCTGACCGTGGAGACACCCTCGGGACCCCCGCTCCAACCATCCCGCACACACGCGCACCGCTGCTGACCGTGGAGCCACTCTCCACCCTGGGGACCTTGCTCCACCCATCCCGCACACACACACGACGCTGCTGACCGTGGAGACACCCTCGGGACCCCGCTCCAACCATCCCGCACACACACACACACACCGCTGCTGACCGTGGAGCTACTCTCCACCCTCGGGACCCCTCTCCACCCATCCCGCACACACACACACACACACACACACGAGCTGCTGCTGACCGTGGAGCCACCCTCCACCCTGGGGACTCCGCTCCTCCCATCCCGCACACACACACACACGCCGCTGCTGACCGTGGAGCCACCTTCCACCCTGGGGACCCCGCTCCTCCCATCCCGCAGACACACACACGCCGCTGCTGACCGTGGAGCTACTCTCCACCCTCGGGACCCCTCTCCACCCATCCCGCACACACACACACACACACGCCGCTGCTGACCGTGGAGCCACCCTCCACCCTGGGGACCCCGCTCCTCCCATCCCGCACACACACACACGAGCTGCTGCTGACCGTGGAGCCACTCTCCACACTCGGGACACCGCTCCACCCATCCCGCACACACACGCGCGCCGCTGCTGACCGTGGAGCCACCCTCCACCCTCGGGACCCCGCTCCACCCATCCCGCACACACACACGACGCTGCTGACCGTGGAGACACCCTCGGGCCCCGCTCCAACCATCCCGCACACACGCGCACCGCTGCTGACCGTGGAGCCACACTCCACCCTGGGGACCTTGCTCCACCCATCCCGCACACACACACGACGCTGCTGACCGTGGAGACACCCTCGGGACCCAGCTCCAACCATCCCGCACACACACACACACGCCGCTGCTGACCGTGGAGCTACTCTCCACCCTCGGGACCCCTCTCCACCCATCCCGCACACACACACACGCTGCTGACCGTGGAGCCACCCTCCACCCTCGGGACCCCACTCCACCCATCCCGCACACACACGGGCACGCTGCTGCTGACCGTTGAGCCACTCTCCACCCTCGGGACACCGCTCCACCCATCCCGCACACACACACGACGCTGCTGACCGTGGAGACACCCTCGGGACCCCGCTCCAACCATCCCGCACACACGCGCACCGCTGCTGACCGTGGAGCCACTTTCCACCCTGGGGACCTTGCTCCACCCATCCCGCACACACACACGACGCTGCTGACCGTGGAGACACCCTCGGGACCCCGCTCCAACCATCCCGCACACACACACGCACGCCGCTGCTGACCGTGGAGCCACCCTCCACCCTCGGGACCCCGCTCCACCCATCCCGCACACACACGCACGCCGCTGCTGACCGTGGAGCCACCCTCCACCCTCGGGACCCCGCTCCACCCATCCCGCACACACACGCACGCCGCTGCTGACCGTGGAGCCACTCTCCACCCTCAGGAGCCCACTCCACCCATCCCGCACACACACGCACGCCGCTGCTGACCGTGGAGCCACCCTCCACCCTCGGAACAACGCTCCACCCATCCCGCACACACACACATGCCACTGCCTACCGTGGAGCCACTCTCCACCCTCGGGACCTCGCTTCACCCATCCCGCACACACACACGCGCGCCGCTGCTGACCGTGGAGCCACCATCCACCTTCGGGACCCCGCTCCACCCATCCCGCACACACACACACGCCGCTGCTGACCGTGGAGCCACTCTCCACCCTCGGGACCTCGCTCCACCCATCCCGCACACACACACGCGCGCCGCTGCTGACCGTGGAGCCACCCTCGGGAGCCCATCCACCCATCCCGCACACACACGCGCGCCGCTGCTGACCGTGGAGCCACCCTCGGGAGCCCATCCACCCATCCCGCACACACACACGCGCGCCGCTGCTGACCGTGGAGCCACCCTCGGGACCCCGCTCCACCCATCCCGCACACACACGCGGACGCCGCTGCTGACCGTGGAGCCACTCTCCACCCTCGGGACCCCTCTCCACTCATCCCGCAGACACACACACGCGCCGCTGCTGACCGTGGAGCCACTCTCCACACTCGGGACCCAGCTCCACCCATCCCGCACACACACGCACGCCGCTGCTGACCGTGGAGCCACTCTCCACCCTCGGGAGCCCTCTCCACCCATCCCGCACACACACGCACGCCGCTGCTGACCGTGGAGCCACCCTCCACCCTCGGGACAACGCTCCACCCATCCCGCACACACACACACCGCTGCTGACCGTGGAGGCACTCTCCACCCTCGGGACCTCGCTCCACCCATCCCGCACACACACACGCGCGCCGCTGCTGACGGTGGAGCCACCATCCACCTTCGGGACCCCGCTCCACCCATCCCGCACACACACACACGCCGCTGCTGACCACGGAGCCACCATGCACCCTCGGGACCTCGCTCCACCCATCCCGCACACACACACACGCTGCTGCTGACCGTGGAGCCACTCTCCACCCTCAGGACCCCGCTCCACCCGTCCCGCACACACACACACGCCGCTGCTGACTGTGGAGCCACTCTCCACCCTCGGGACCCTGCTCCACCCATCCCGCACACACACGCGCACGCCGCTGCTGACCGTGGAGCCACTCTCCACCCTCGGGACCCCGCTCCACCCATCCCGCACACACACACACGCCGCTGCTGACCGTGGAGCCACTCTCCACCCTCGGGACCCCGCTCCACTCATCCCGCACACACACACGCCGCTGCTGACCGTGGAGCCACTCTCCACCCTCTGGACCCCTCTCCACCCATCCCGCACACACACACACACGCCGCTGCTGACCGTAGAGCCACCCTCGGGACCCCGCTCCACCCATCCCGCACACACACGCGCACGCCGCTGCTGACCGTGTACCACTCTCCACCCTCGGGACCCCTCTCCACTCATCCCGCACACACACACGCCGCTGCTGACCGTGGAGCCACTCTCCACCCTCTGGACCCCTCTCCACCCATCCCGCACACACACACACGCCGTTGCTGACAGTAGAGCCACTCTCCACCCTCGGGACCCCGCTCCACCCATCCCGCACACAGACACGGCGCTGCTGACCGTGGAGCCACTCTCCACCCTCGGGACCCCTCTCCACTCATCCCGCACACACACGCACGCCGCTGCTGACCGTGGAGCCACCCTCCACCCACAGGACCCCGCTCCACCCATCCCGCACACACACGCACGCCGCTGCTGACCGTGGAGCCACCCTCCACCCTCGGGACCCCGCTCCACCCATCCCGCACACACGCGCACGCCGCTGCTCACCGTGGAGCCACTCTCCACCCTCGGGAGCCCACTCCACCCATCCCGCACACACACGCACGCCGCTGCTCACCGTGGAGCCACTCTCCACCCTCGGGAGCCCACTCCACTCATCCCGCACACACACGCACGCCGCTGCTGACCGTGGAGCCACCCTCCACCCTCGGGACCCCGCTCCACCCATCCCGCACACACACGCACGCCGCTGCTGACCGTGGAGCCACCCTCCACCCTCGGGACCCCGCTCCACCCATCCCGCACACACACGCACGCCGCTGCTCACCGTGGAACCACTCTCCACCCTCGGGACCCCGCTCCACCCATCCCGCACACACACGCACGCCGCTGCTGACCGTGGAGCCACCCTCCACCCTCGGGACAACGCTCCACCCATCCCGCACACACACACACGCCGCTGCCGACCGTGGAGCCACTCTCCACCCTCGGGACCTCGCTCCACCCATCCCGCACACACACACGCGCGCCGCTGCTGACCGTGGAGCCACCCTCGGGACCCCGCTCCACCCATCCCGCACACACACACACGCTGCTGCTGACCGTGGAGCCACTCTCCACCCTCGGGACCCCTCTCCACTCATCCCGCAGACACACACACGCGCCGCTGCTGACCGTGGAGCCACTCTCCACACTCGGGACCCAGCTCCACCCATCCCGCACACACACGCACGCCGCTGCTGACCGTGGAGCCACTCTCCACCCTCGGGAGCCCTCTCCACCCATCCCGCACACACACGCACGCCGCTGCTGACCGTGGAGCCACCCTCCACCCTCGGGACAACGCTCCACCCATCCCGCACACACACACACCGCTGCTGACCGTGGAGGCACTCTCCACCCTCGGGACCTCGCTCCACCCATCCCGCACACACACACGCGCGCCGCTGCTGACGGTGGAGCCACCATCCACCTTCGGGACCCCGCTCCACCCATCCCGCACACACACACACGCCGCTGCTGACCACGGAGCCACCATGCACCCTCGGGACCTCGCTCCACCCATCCCGCACACACACACACGCTGCTGCTGACCGTGGAGCCACTCTCCACCCTCAGGACCCCGCTCCACCCGTCCCGCACACACACACACGCCGCTGCTGACTGTGGAGCCACTCTCCACCCTCGGGACCCTGCTCCACCCATCCCGCACACACACGCGCACGCCGCTGCTGACCGTGGAGCCACTCTCCACCCTCGGGACCCCGCTCCACCCATCCCGCACACACACACACGCCGCTGCTGACCGTGGAGCCACTCTCCACCCTCGGGACCCCGCTCCACTCATCCCGCACACACACACGCCGCTGCTGACCGTGGAGCCACTCTCCACCCTCTGGACCCCTCTCCACCCATCCCGCACACACACACAGACGCCGCTGCTGACCGTAGAGCCACCCTCGGGACCCCGCTCCACCCATCCCGCACACACACGCGCACGCCGCTGCTGACCGTGTACCACTCTCCACCCTCGGGACCCCTCTCCACTCATCCCGCACACACACACGCCGCTGCTGACCGTGGAGCCACTCTCCACCCTCTGGACCCCTCTCCACCCATCCCGCACACACACACACGCCGTTGCTGACAGTAGAGCCACTCTCCACCCTCGGGACCCCGCTCCACCCATCCCGCACACAGACACGGCGCTGCTGACCGTGGAGCCACTCTCCACCCTCGGGACCCCTCTCCACTCATCCCGCACACACACGCACGCCGCTGCTGACCGTGGAGCCACCCTCCACCCTCGGGACCCCCGCTCCACCCATCCCGCACACACACGCACGCCGCTGCTGACCGTGGAGCCACCCTCCACCCTCGGGACCCCGCTCCACCCATCCCGCACACACGCGCACGCCGCTGCTCACCGTGGAGCCACTCTCCACCCTCGGGAGCCCACTCCACCCATCCCGCACACACACGCACGCCGCTGCTCACCGTGGAGCCACTCTCCACCCTCGGGAGCCCACTCCACTCATCCCGCACACACACGCACGCCGCTGCTGACCGTGGAGCCACCCTCCACCCTCGGGACCCCGCTCCACCCATCCCGCACACACACGCACGCCGCTGCTGACCGTGGAGCCACCCTCCACCCTCGGGACCCCGCTCCACCCATCCCGCACACACACGCACGCCGCTGCTCACCGTGGAGCCACTCTCCACCCTCGGGACCCCGCTCCACCCATCCCGCACACACACGCACGCCGCTGCTGACCGTGGAGCCACCCTCCACCCTCGGGACAACGCTCCACCCATCCCGCACACACACACACGCCGCTGCCGACCGTGGAGCCACTCTCCACCCTCGGGACCTCGCTCCACCCATCCCGCACACACACACGCGCGCCGCTGCTGACCGTGGAGCCACCCTCGGGACCCCGCTCCACCCATCCCGCACACACACACACGCTGCTGCTGACCGTTGAGCCACTCTCCACACTCGGGACCCAGCTCCACCCATCCCGCACACACACACACGCCGCTGCTGACCGTGGAGCCACTCTCCACCCTCGGGAGCCCTCTCCACCCATCCCGCACACACACGCACGCCGCTGCTGACCGTGGAGCCACCCTCCACCCTCGGGACAACGCTCCACCCATCCCGCACACACACTCACGCCGCTGCTGACCGTGGAGCCACTCTCCACACTCGGGACCTCGCTCCACCCATCCCGCACACACACACGCGCGCCGCTGCTGACGGTGGAGCCACCATCCACCTTCGGGACCCCGCTCCACCCATCCCGCACACACACACACGCCGCTGCTGACCACGGAGCCACTCTCCACCCTCGGGACCCCCGCTCCACCCATCCCGCACACACACGCACGCCGCTGCTCACCGTGGAGCCACTCTCCACCCTCGGGACCCCGCTCCACCCATCCCGCACACACACGCACGCCGCTGCTGACCGTGGAGCCACCCTCCACCCTCGGGACAACGCTCCACCCATCCCGCACACACGCGCACGCCGCTGCTGACCGTGGAGCCACTCTCCACCCTCTGGACCCCTCTCCACCCATCCCGCACACACACACACACGCCGCTGCTGACCGTAGAGCCACCCTCGGGACCCCGCTCCACCCATCCCGCACACACACGCGCACGCCGCTGCTGACCGTGTACCACTCTCCACCCTCGGGACCCCTCTCCACTCATCCCGCACACACACACGCCGCTGCTGACCGTGGAGCCACTCTCCACCCTCTGGACCCCTCTCCACCCATCCCGCACACACACACACGCCGTTGCTGACCGTAGAGCCACTCTCCACCCTCGGGACCCTGCTCCACCCATCCCGCACACACACGCGCACGCCGCTGCTGACCGTGTACCACTCTCCACCCTCGGGACCCCTCTCCACCCATCCCGCACACACACACGCCGCTGCTGACCATGGAGCCACTCTCCACACTCGGGACCCCGCTCCACACATCCCGCACACACACACACACGCGCCGCTGCTGACCGTGGAGCCACTCTCCACCCTCGGGACCCCGCTCCACCCAGCCCGCACACACACGCGCACGCTGCTGCTGACCGTTGAGCCACTCTCCACCCTCGGGACCCCGCTCCACCCATCCCGCACACACACACGACGCTGCTGACCGTGGAGACACCCTCGGGACCCCGCTCCAACCATCCCGCACACACGCGCACCGCTGCTGACCGTGGAGCCACTCTCCACCCTGGAGACCTTGCTCCACCCATCCCGCACACACACACGACGCTGCTGACCGTGGAGACACCCTCGGGACCCCGCTCCAACCATCCCGCACACACACACACACACCGCTGCTGACCGTGGAGCTACTCTCCACCCTCGGGACCCCTCTCCACCCATCCCGCACACACACACACACACACACACGAGCTGCTGCTGACCGTGGAGCCACCCTCCACCCTGGGGACCCCGCTCCTCCCATCCCGCACACACACACACACACGAGCTGCTGCTGACCGTGGAGCCACTCTCCACACTCGGGACCCCCGCTCCACCCATCCCGCACACACACACACACGCCGCTGCTGACCGTGGAGCCACCCTCCACCCTGGGGACCCCGCTCCTCCCATCCCGCAGACACACACACGCCGCTGCTGACCGTGGAGCTACTCTCCACCCTCGGGACCCCACTCCACCCATCCCGCACACACACACACACACACGCCGCTGCTGACCGTGGAGCCACCCTCCACCCTGGGGACCCCGCTCCTCCCATCCCGCACACACACACACGAGCTGCTGCTGACCGTGGAGCCACTCTCCACACTCGGGACCCCGCTCCACCCATCCCGCACACACACGCGCGCCGCTGCTGACCGTGGAGCCACCCTCCACCCTGGGGACCTCGCTCCACCCATCCCGCACACACACACACGCCGCTGCTGACCGTGGAGCCACTCTCCACCCTCGGGACCCCGCTCCACCCATCCCGCACACACACACGACGCTGCTGACCGTGGAGATACCCTCGGGACCCCGCTCCAACCATCCCGCACACACGCGCACCGCTGCTGACCGTGGAGCCACTCTCCACCCTGGGGACCTTGCTCCACCCATCCAGCACACACACACGACGCTGCTGACCGTGGAGACACCCTCGGGACCCCGCTCCAACCATCCCGCACACACGCGCACCGCTGCTGACCGTGGAGCCACTCTCCACCCTGGGGACCTTGCTCCACCCATCCCGCACACACACACGACGCTGCTGACCGTGGAGACACCCTCGGGACCCCGCTCCAACCATCCCGCACACACACACACACGCCGCTGCTGACCGTGGAGCTACTCTCCACCCTCGGGACCCCTCTCCACCCATCCCGCACACACACACACGCCGCTGCTGACCGTAGAGCCACCCTCGGGACCCCGCTCCACCCATCCCGCACACACACGCGCACGCCGCTGCTGACCGTGGAGCCACTCTCCACCCTCGGGACCCCGCTCCACCCATCCCGCACACACACACACACGCTGCTTCTGACCGTGGAGCCACTCTCCACTCTCGGGACCCCGCTCCACCCATCCCGCACACACACGCGCACGCTGCTGACCGTGGAGCCACTCTCGGGACCCCCGCTCCACCCATCCCGCACACACACACGCCGCTGCAGACCGTGGAGCCACTCTCCACCCTGGGGACCTCGCTCCACCCATCCCGCACACACACACACGCCGCTGCTGACCGTGGAGCCACTCTCCACCCTCGGGACCCCGCTCCACCCATCCCGCACACACACACGAAGCTGCTGACCGTGGAGACACTCTCCACACTCGGGACCCCGCTCCACTCATCCCGCACACACACACGCCATTGCTGACCGTGGAGCCACACACCACCCTCGGGACCCCGCTCCACCCATCCCACACACACACACGACGCTGCTGACCGTGGAGACACCCTCGGGACCCCGCTCCAACCATCCCGCACACACGCGCACCGCTGCTGACCGTGGAGCCACTCTCCACCCTGGGGACCTTGCTCCACCCATCCCGCACACACACACGACGCTGCTGACCGTGGAGACAACCTCGGGACCCCGCTCCAACCATCCCGCACACACACACACACGCCGCTGCTGACCGTGGAGCTACTCTCCACCCTCGGGACCCCTCTCCACCCATCCCGCACACACACACACACACACACACGAGCTGCTGCTGACCGTGGAGCCACCCTCCACCCTGGGGACCCCGCTCCTCCCATCCCGCACACACACACACGCCGCTGCTGACCGTGGAGCCACACTCCACCCTCGGGACCCCGCTCCACCCATCCCGCACACACACACACACGAGCTGCTGCTGACCGTGGAGCCACTCTCCACACTCGGGACCCCGCTCCACCCATCCCGCACACACACACACACGCCGCTGCTGACCGTGGAGCCACCCTCCACCCTGGGGACCCCGCTCCTCCCATCCCGCAGACACACACACGCCGCTGCTGACCGTGGAGCTACTCTCCACCCTCGGGACCCCTCTCCACCCATCCCGCACACACACACACACGCCGCTGCTGACCGTGGAGCCACCCTCCACCCTGGGGACCCCGCTCCTCCCATCCCGCACACACACACACGAGCTGCTGCTGACCGTGGAGCCACTCTCCGCACTCGGGACCCCCGCTCCACCCATCCCGCACACACACGCGCGCCGCTGCTGACCGTGGAGCCACCCTCCACCCTGGGGACCTCGCTCCACCCATCCCGCACACACACACGACGCTGCTGACCGTGGAGACACCCTCGGGACCCCGCTCCAACCATCCCGCACACACGCGCACCGCTGCTGACCGTGGAGCCACTCTCCACCCTCGGGACCCCTCTCCACCCATCCCGCACACACACACACACGCTGCTGCTGACCGTTGAGCCACTCTCCACCCTCGGGAC
Organism: Hemitrygon akajei; assembly: GCF_048418815.1. Lineage (NCBI taxonomy): Eukaryota > Metazoa > Chordata > Chondrichthyes > Myliobatiformes > Dasyatidae > Hemitrygon > Hemitrygon akajei. Next base: position 95,258,901 of record NC_133131.1, read on the forward strand.
CCCGCTCCACCCATCCCGCACACACACACGACGCTGCTGACCGTGGAGCCACTCTCCACCCTGGGGACCTTGCTCCACCCATCCCGCACACACACACGACGCTGCTGACCGTGGAGACACCCTCGGGACCCCGCTCCAACCATCCCGCACACACACACACACGCCGCTGCTGACCGTGGAGCTACTCTCCACCCTCGGGACCCCTCTCCACCCATCCCGCACACACACACACACACACACGAGCCGCTGCTGACCGTGGAGCCACTCTCCACACTCGGGACCCCGCTCCACCCATCCCGCACACACACACACACACACACACGCCGCTGCTGACCGTGGAGCTACTCTCCACCCTCGGGACCCCTCTCCACCCATCCCGCACACACACACACACACACACGAGCTGCTGCTGACCGTGGAGCCACCCTCCACTCTGGGGACCTCGCTCCACCCATCCCGCACACACACACACGCCGCTGCTGACTGTGGAGCCACTCTCCACCCTCGGGACCCCGCTCCACCCATCCCGCACACACACACACGCTGCTGACCGTGGAGACACCCTCGGGACCGCGCTCCAACCATCCCGCACACACGCGCACCGCTGCTGACCGTGGAGCCACTCTCCACCCTGGGGACCTTGCTCCACCCATCCCGCACACACACACGACGCTGCTGACCGTGGAGACACCCTCGGGACCCCGCTCCAACCATCCCGCACACACACACACACGCCGCTGCTGACCGTGGAGCTACTCTCCACCCTCGGGACCCCTCTCCACCCATCCCGCACACACACACACACACACACACACACGAGCTGCTGCTGACCGTGGAGCCACTCTCCACCCTGGGGACCCCGCTCCACCCATCCCGCACACACACACACGCCGCTGCTGACCGTGGAGCCACCCTCCACCCTGGGGACCGCACTCCTCCCATCCCGCAGACACACACACGCCGCTGCTGACCGTGGAGCTACTCTCCACCCTCGGGACCCCTCTCCACCCATCCCACACACACACACACGCCGCTGCTGACCGTGGAGCCACTCTCCACACTCGGGACCCCTCTCCACCCATCCCGCACACACACACACACACACACACGAGCTGCTGCTGACCGTGGAGCCACCCTCCACCCTGGGGACCCCGCTCCTCCCATCCCGCACACACACACACACGCCGCTGCTGACCGTGGAGCCACTCTCCACACTCGGGACCCCTCTCCACCCATCCCGCACACACACACACACACACGCCGCTGCTGACCGTGGAGCCACTCTCCACACTCGGGACCCCTCTCCACCCATCCCGCACACACACACACACACACGCCGCTGCTGACCGTGGAGCCACCCTCCACCCTGGGGACCCCGCTCCTCCCATCCCGCACACACACACACGAGCTGCTGCTGACCGTGGAGCCACTCTCCACACTCGGGACCCCGCTCCACCCATCCCGCACACACACGCGCGCCGCTGCTGACCGTGGAGCCACCCTCCACCCTGGGGACCTCGCTCCACCCATCCCGCACACACACACACGCCGCTGCTGACCGTGGAGCCACTCTCCACCCTCAGGACCCCGCTCCACCCATCCCGCACACACACGCGCACGCTGCTGCTGACCGTTGAGCCACTCTCCACCCTCGGGACCCCGCTCCACCCATCCCGCACACACACACGACGCTGCTGACCGTGGAGACACCCTCGGGACCCCGCTCCAACCATCCCGCACACACGCGCACCGCTGCTGACCATGGAGCCACTCTCCACCCTGGGGACCTTGCTCCACCCATCCCGCACACACACACGACGCTGCTGACCGTGGAGACACCCTCGGGACCGCGCTCCAACCATCCCGCACACACGCGCACCGCTGCTGACCGTGGAGCCACTCTCCACCCTGGGGACCTTGCTCCACCCATCCCGCACACACACACGACGCTGCTGACCGTGGAGACACCCTCGGGACCCCGCTCCAACCATCCCGCACACACACACACACGCCGCTGCTGACCGTGGAGCTACTCTCCACCCTCGGGACCCCTCTCCACCCATCCCGCACACACACACACACACACACACACACGAGCTGCTGCTGACCGTGGAGCCACTCTCCACCCTGGGGACCCCGCTCCACCCATCCCGCACACACACACACGCCGCTGCTGACCGTGGAGCCACCCTCCACCCTGGGGACCGCACTACTCCCATCCCGCAGACACACACACGCCGCTGCTGACCGTGGAGCTACTCTCCACCCTCGGGACCCCTCTCCACCCATCCCACACACACACACACGCCGCTGCTGCCCGTGGAGCCACTCTCCACACTCGGGACCCCTCTCCACCCATCCCGCACACACACACACACACACACACGAGCTGCTGCTGACCGTGGAGCCACCCTCCACCCTGGGGACCCCGCTCCTCCCATCCCGCACACACACACACACGCCGCTGCTGACCGTGGAGCCACTCTCCACACTCGGGACCCCTCTCCACCCATCCCGCACACACACACACACACACGCCGCTGCTGACCGTGGAGCCACTCTCCACACTCGGGACCCCTCTCCACCCATCCCGCACACACACACACACACACACGCCGCTGCTGACCGTGGAGCCACCCTCCACCCTGGGGACCCCGCTCCTCCCATCCCGCACACACACACACGAGCTGCTGCTGACCGTGGAGCCACTCTCCACACTCGGGACCCCGCTCCACCCATCCCGCACACACACGCGCGCCGCTGCTGACCGTGGAGCCACCCTCCACCCTGGGGACCTCGCTCCACCCATCCCGCACACACACACACGCCGCTGCTGACCGTGGAGCCACTCTCCACCCTCAGGACCCCGCTCCACCCATCCCGCACACACACGCGCACGCTGCTGCTGACCGTTGAGCCACTCTCCACCCTCGGGACCCCCGCTCCACCCATCCCGCACACACACACGACGCTGCTGACCGTGGAGACACCCTCGGGACCCCGCTCCAACCATCCCGCACACACGCGCACCGCTGCTGACCGTGGAGCCACTCTCCACCCTGGGGACCTTGCTCCACCCATCCCGCACACACACACGACGCTGCTGACCGTGGAGACACCCTCGGGACCCCGCTCCAACCATCCCGCACACACGCACACCGCTGCTGACCGTGGAGCCACTCTCCACCCTGGGGACCTTGCTCCACCCATCCCGCACACACACACGACGCTGCTGACCGTGGAGACACCCTCGGGACCCCGCTCCAACCATCCCGCACACACACACACACGCCGCTGCTGACCGTGGAGCTACTCTCCACCCTCGGGACCCCTCTCCACCCATCCCGCACACACACACACGCCGCTGCTGACCGTAGAGCCACCCTCGGGACCCCGCTCCACCCATCCCGCACACACACGCGCACGCCGCTGCTGACCGTGGAGCCACTCTCCACCCTCGGGACCCCGCTCCACCCATCCCGCACACACACACGCCGCTGCTGACCGTGGAGCAACTCTCCACTCTCGGGACCCCGCTCCACCCATCCCGCACACACACGCGCACGCTGCTGCTGACCGTTGAGCCACTCTCCACCCTCGGGACCCCGCTCCACCCATCCCGCACACACACACACACACGCCGCTGCTGACCGTGGAGACACCCTCGGGACCCCTCTCCAACCATCCCGCACACACGAGCTGCTGCTGACCGTGGAGCCACTCTCCACACTCGGGACCCCCGCTCCACCCATCCCGCACACACACACACACGCCGCTGCTGACCGTGGAGCCACCCTCCACACTGGGGACCCCGCTCCTCCCATCCCGCACACACACACACGAGCTGCTGCTGACCGTGGAGCCACTCTCCACACTCGGGACCCCGCTCCACCCATCCCGCACACACACGCGCGCCGCTGCTGACCGTGGAGCCACCCTCCACCCTGGGGACCTCGCTCCACCCATCCCGCACACACACACACGCCGCTGCTGACCGTGGAGCCACTCTCCACCCTCGGGACCCCGCTGCACTCATCCCGCACACACGCGCGCACGCTGCTGCTGACTGTTGAGCCACTCTCCACCCTCGGGACCCCGCTCCACCCATCCCGCACACACATGGGTGTCGCTGCTGACGGTGGAGCCACTCTCCACCCTCGGGACCCCGCTCCACCCATCCCGCAGACACACACGCGCAACGCTGCTGACCGTGGAGCCACTCTCCACACTCGGGACCCCGCTCCACCCATCCCGCACACAGACGCACGCCGCTGCTGACCGTAGAGCCACCTTCGGGACCCCGCTCCACCCATCCCGCACACACACACACGCCGCTGCTGACTGTGGAGCCACTCTCCACCCTCGGGACCCTGCTCCACCCATCCCGCACACACACACACGCCGCTGCTGACGGTGGAGCCACTCTCCACACTCGGGACCCCGCTCCACTCATCCCGCACACACACGCGCACGCCGCTGCTGACCGTGGAGCCACTCTCCACACTCGGGAACCGCTCCACTCATCCCGCACACACACACGCCGCAGCTGACCGTGGAGCCACACTCCACCCTCGGGACCCCGCTCCACCCATCCCGCACACACACACACGCCGCTGCTGACCGTAGAGCCACCCTCGGGACCCCGCTCCACCCATCCCGCACACACACACACACGCCGCTGCTGACCGTGGAGCCACACTCCACCCTCGGGACCCCGCTCCACCAATCCCGCACACACACACGCCGCTGCTGACCGTAGAGCCACCCTCGGGACCCCGCTCCACCCATCCCGCACACACACGAGCACGCCGCTGCTGATCGTGGAGCCACTCTCCACCATCGGGACCCCGCTCCACCCATCCCGCACAAACACGCGCATGCTGCTGACCGTGGAGCCACTCTCGGGACCCCGCTCCACCCATCCCGCACACACACACGCCGCTGCAGACCGTGGAGCCACTCTCCACGCTGGGGACCTCGCTCCACCCATCCCGCACACACACACACGCCGCTGCTGACCGTGGAGCCACTCTCCACCCTCGGGACCCCGCTCCACCCATCCCGCACACACACACGACGCTGCTGACCGTGGAGACACTCTCCACACTTGGGACCCCGCTCCACTCATCCCGCACACACACATGCCGCTGCTGACCGTGGAGACACTCTCCACACTCGGGACCCCGCTCCACCCATCCCGCACACACACGCGCGCCGCTGCTGACCGTGGAGCCACCCTCCACCCTGGGGACCTCGCTCCACCCATCCCGCACACACACACACGCCGCTGCTGACCGTGGAGCCACTCTCCACCCTCGGGACCCCGCTCCACCCATCCCGCACACACACACGACGCTGCTGACCGTGGAGACACCCTCGGGCCCCGCTCCAACCATCCCGCACACACGCGCACCGCTGCTGACCGTGGAGCCACACTCCACCCTGGGGACCTTGCTCCACCCATCCCGCACACACACACGACGCTGCTGACCGTGGAGACACTCTCCACCCTCGGGACCCCGCTCCACCCATCCCGCACACACACACACGCTGCTGACCGTGGAGCCACTCTCCACCCTCGGGACCCCCACTCCACCCATCCCGCACACACACACACACACACACACGAGCTGCTGCCGACCGTGGAGCCACCCTCCACCCTGGGGACCTCGCTCCACCCATCCCGCACACACACACACACGCCGCTGCTGACCGTGTAGCTACTCTCCACCCTCGGGACCCCTCTCCACCCATCCCGCACACACACACACGCTGCTGACCGTGGAGCCACTCTCCACCCTGGGGACCTCGCTCCACCCATCCCGCACACACACACACGCCGCTGCTGACCGTGGAGCCACCCTCCACCCTGGGGACCTCGCTCCACCCATCCCGCACACACACACACGCTGCTGACCGTGGAGCCACTCTCCACCCTCGGGACCCCACTCCACCCATCCCGCACACACACACACACACACACACGAGCTGCTGCTGACCGTGGAGCCACCCTCCACCCTGGGGACCCCGCTCCACCCATCCCGCACACACACACACGCCGCTGCTGACCGTGGAGCCACCCTCCACCCTGGGGACCTCGCTCCACCCATCCCGCACACACACACACGCCGCTGCTGACCGTGGAGCCACCCTCCACCCTGGGGACCTCGCTCCACCCATCCCGCACACACACACACGCCGCTGCTGACCGTGGAGCCACTCTCCACCCTCGGGACCCCGCTCCACCCATCCCGCACACACACGCGCACGCTGCTGCTGACCGTTGAGCCACTCTCCACCCCCGGGACCCCGCTCCACCCATCCCGCACACACACACGACGCTGCTGACCGTGGAGACACCCTCGGGACCCCCGCTCCAACCATCCCGCACACACGCGCACCGCTGCTGACCGTGGAGCCACTCTCCACCCTGGGGACCTTGCTCCACCCATCCCGCACACACACACGACGCTGCTGACCGTGGAGACACCCTCGGGACCCCGCTCCAACCATCCCGCACACACACACACACACCGCTGCTGACCGTGGAGCTACTCTCCACCCTCGGGACCCCTCTCCACCCATCCCGCACACACACACACACACACACACACGAGCTGCTGCTGACCGTGGAGCCACCCTCCACCCTGGGGACCCCGCTCCTCCCATCCCGCACACACACACACACGCCGCTGCTGACCGTGGAGCCACCCTCCACCCTGGGGACCCCGCTCCTCCCATCCCGCAGACACACACACGCCGCTGCTGACCGTGGAGCTACTCTCCACCCTCGGGACCCCTCTCCACCCATCCCGCACACACACACACACACACGCCGCTGCTGACCGTGGAGCCACCCTCCACCCTGGGGACCCCGCTCCTCCCATCCCGCACACACACACACGAGCTGCTGCTGACCGTGGAGCCACTCTCCACACTCGGGACCCCGCTCCACCCATCCCGCACACACACGCGCGCCGCTGCTGACCGTGGAGCCACCCTCCACCCTCGGGACCCCGCTCCACCCATCCCGCACACACACACGACGCTGCTGACCGTGGAGACACCCTCGGGCCCCGCTCCAACCATCCCGCACACACGCGCACCGCTGCTGACCGTGGAGCCACACTCCACCCTGGGGACCTTGCTCCACCCATCCCGCACACACACACGACGCTGCTGACCGTGGAGACACCCTCGGGACCCAGCTCCAACCATCCCGCACACACACACACACGCCGCTGCTGACCGTGGAGCTACTCTCCACCCTCGGGACCCCTCTCCACCCATCCCGCACACACACACACGCTGCTGACCGTGGAGCCACTCTCCACCCTCGGGACCCCACTCCACCCATCCCGCACACACACACACACACACACACGAGCTGCTGCTGACCGTGGAGCCACCCTCCACCCTGGGGACCCCGCTCCACCCATCCCGCACACACACACACGCCGCTGCTGACCGTGGAGCCACCCTCCACCCTGGGGACCTCGCTCCACCCATCCCGCACACACACACACGCCGCTGCTGACCGTGGAGCCACCCTCCACCCTGGGGACCTCGCTCCACCCATCCCGCACACACACACACGCCGCTGCTGACCGTGGAGCCACTCTCCACCCTCGGGACCCCGCTCCACCCATCCCGCACACACACGCGCACGCTGCTGCTGACCGTTGAGCCACTCTCCACCCCCGGGACCCCGTTCCACCCACCCGCACACACACACGACGCTGCTGACCGTGGAGACACCCTCGGGACCCCGCTCCAACCATCCCGCACACACGCGCACCGCTGCTGACCGTGGAGCCACTCTCCACCCTGGGGACCTTGCTCCACCCATCCCGCACACACACACGACGCTGCTGACCGTGGAGACACCCTCGGGACCCCGCTCCAACCATCCCGCACACGCACACACACACCGCTGCTGACCGTGGAGCTACTCTCCACCCTCGGGACCCCTCTCCACCCATTCCGCACACACACACACACACACACACACACACGAGCTGCTGCTGACCGTGGAGCCACCCTCCACCCTGGGGACCCCGCTCCTCCCATCCCGCACACACACACACACGCCGCTGCTGACCGTGGAGCCACTCTCCACACTCGGGACCCCTCTCCACCCATCCCGCACACACACACACACACACGCCGCTGCTGACCGTGGAGCCACTCTCCACACTCGGGACCCCTCTCCACCCATCCCGCACACACACACACACACACGCCGCTGCTGACCGTGGAGCCACCCTCCACCCTGGGGACCCCGCTCCTCCCATCCCGCACACACACACACGAGCTGCTGCTGACCGTGGAGCCACTCTCCACACTCGGGACCCCGCTCCACCCATCCCGCACACACACGCGCGCCGCTGCTGACCGTGGAGCCACCCTCCACCCTGGGGACCTCGCTCCACCCATCCCGCACACACACACACGCCGCTGCTGACCGTGGAGCCACTCTCCACCCTCAGGACCCCGCTCCACCCATCCCGCACACACACGCGCACGCTGCTGCTCACCGTTGAGCCACTCTCCACCCTCGGGACCCCGCTCCACCCATCCCGCACACACACACGACGCTGCTGACCGTGGAGACACCCTCGGGACCCCGCTCCAACCATCCCGCACACACGCGCACCGCTGCTGACCGTGGAGCCACTCTCCACCCTGGGGACCTTGCTCCACCCATCCCGCACACACACACGACGCTGCTGACCGTGGAGACACCCTCGGGACCCCGCTCCAACCATCCCGCACACACGCACACCGCTGCTGACCGTGGAGCCACTCTCCACCCTGGGGACCTTGCTCCACCCATCCCGCACACACACACGACGCTGCTGACCGTGGAGACACCCTCGGGACCCCGCTCCAACCATCCCGCACACACACACACACGCCGCTGCTGACCGTGGAGCTACTCTCCACCCTCGGGACCCCTCTCCACCCATCCCGCACACACACACACGCCGCTGCTGACCGTAGAGCCACCCTCGGGACCCCGCTCCACCCATCCCGCACACACACGCGCACGCCGCTGCTGACCGTGGAGCCACTCTCCACCCTCGGGACCCCGCTCCACCCATCCCGCACACACACACACACACGCCGCTGCTGACCGTGGAGACACCCTCGGGACCCCTCTCCAACCATCCCGCACACACGCGCACCGCTGCTGACCGTGGAGCCACTCTCCACCCTGGGGACCCCGCTCCACCCATCCCACACACACACACGACGCTGCTGACCGTGGAGACACCCTCGGGACCCCGCTCCAACCATCCCGCACACACGCGCACCGCTGCTGACCGTGGAGCCACTCTCCACCCTGGGGACCTTGCTCCACCCATCCCGCACACACACACGACGCTGCTGACCGTGGAGACACCCTCGGGACCCCGCTCCAACCATCCCGCACACACACACACACACCGCTGCTGACCGTGGAGCTACTCTCCACCCTCGGGACCCCTCTCCACCCATCCCGCACACACACACACACACACACACGAGCTGCTGCTGACCGTGGAGCCACCCTCCACCCTGGGGACCTCGCTCCACCCATCCCGCACACACACACGACGCTGCTGACCGTGGAGCCACTCTCCACCCTCGGGACCCCGCTCCACCCATCCCGCACACACACGCGCACGCTGCTGCTGACCGTTGAGCCACTCTCCACCCTCGGGACCCCCGCTCCACCCATCCCGCACACACACACGACGCTGCTGACCGTGGAGACACCCTCGGGACCCCGCTCCAACCATCCCGCACACACGCGCACCGCTGCTGACCGTGGAGCCACTCTCCACCCTGGGGACCTTGCTCCACCCATCCCGCACACACACACGACGCTGCTGACCGTGGAGACACCCTCGGGACCCCGCTCCAACCATCCCGCACACACACACACACACCGCTGCTGACCGTGGAGCTACTCTCCACCCTCGGGACCCCTCTCCACCCATCCCGCACACACACACACACACACACACGAGCTGCTGCTGACCGTGGAGCCACCCTCCACACTCGGGACCCCGCTCCACCCATCCCGCACACACACACACACGCCGCTGCTGACCGTGGAGCCACCCTCCACCCTGGGGACCCCGCTCCTCCCATCCCGCAGACACACACACGCCGCTGCTGACCGTGGAGCTACTCTCCACCCTCGGGACCCCTCTCCACCCATCCCGCACACACACACACACACACGCCGCTGCTGACCGTGGAGCCACCCTCCACCCTGGGGACCCCGCTCCTCCCATCCCGCACACACACACACGAGCTGCTGCTGACCGTGGAGCCACTCTCCACACTCGGGACCCCCGCTCCACCCATCCCGCACACACACGCGCGCCGCTGCTGACCGTGGAGCCACCCTCCACCCTGGGGACCTCGCTCCACCCATCCCGCACACACACACACGCCGCTGCTGACCGTGGAGCCACTCTCCACCCTCGGGACCCCGCTCCACCCATCCCGCACACACACGCACACGCTGCTGCTGACCGTTGAGCCACTCTCCACCCTCGGGACCCCGCTCCACCCATCCCGCACACACACACGACGCTGCTGACCGTGGAGACACCCTCGGGACCCCGCTCCAACCATCCCGCACACACGCGCACCGCTGCTGACCGTGGAGCCACTCTCCACCCTGGGGACCTTGCTCCACCCATCCCGCACACACAGACGACGCTGCTGACCGTGGAGACACCCTCGGGACCCCGCTCCAACCATCCCGCACACACACACACACGCCGCTGCTGACCGTGGAGCTACTCTCCACCCTCGGGACCCCTCTCCACCCATCCCGCACACACACACACGCCGCTGCTGACCGTAGAGCCACCCTCGGGACCCCGCTCCACCCATCCCGCACACACACGCGCACGCCGCTGCTGACCGTGGAGCCACTCTCCACCCTCGGGACCCCCGCTCCACCCATCCCGCACACACACACGCACGCTGCTTCTGACCGTGGAGCCACTCTCCACTCTCGGGACCCCGCTCCACCCATCCCGCACACACACGCGCACGCTGCTGACCGTGGAGCCACTCTCGGGACCCCCGCTCCACCCATCCCGCACACACACACGCCGCTGCAGACCGTGGAGCCACTCTCCACCCTCGGGACCTCGCTCCACCCATCCCGCACACACACACACGCCGCTGCTGACCGTGGAGCCACTCTCCACCCTCGGGACCCCGCTCCACCCATCCCGCACACACACACGACGCTGCTGACCGTGGAGACACTCTCCACACTCGGGACCCCGCTCCACTCATCCCGCACACACACACGCCATTGCTGACCGTGGAGCCACACACCACCCTCGGGACCCCGCTCCACCCATCCCACACACACACACGACGCTGCTGACCGTGGAGACACCCTCGGGACCCCGCTCCAACCATCCCGCACACACGCGCACCGCTGCTGACCGTGGAGCCACTCTCCACCCTGGGGACCTTGCTCCACCCATCCCGCACACACACACGACGCTGCTGACCGTGGAGACACCCTCGGGACCCCTATCCACCCATCCCGCACACACACACGACGCTGCTGACCGTGGAGACACCCTCGGGACCCCTCTCCACCCATCCCGCACACACACACACACACACACACGAGCTGCTGCTGACCGTGGAGCCACCCTCCACCCTGGGGACCCCGCTCCTCCCATCCCGCAGACACACACACGAGCTGCTGCTGACCGTGGAGCCACTCTCCACACTCGGGACCCCGCTCCACCCATCCCGCACACACACACACACGCACGCCGCTGCTGACCGTGGAGCCACCCTCCACCCTGGGGACCCCGCTCCTCCCATCCCGCAGACACACACACGCCGCTGCTGACCGTGGAGCTACTCTCCACCCTCGGGACCCCTCTCCACCCATCCCGCACACACACACACACGCCGCTGCTGACCGTGGAGCCACCCTCCACCCTGGGGACCCCGCTCCTCCCATCCCGCACACACACACACGAGCTGCTGCTGACCGTGGAGCCACTCTCCACACTCGGGACCCCGCTCCACCCATCCCGCACACACACGCGCGCCGCTGCTGACCGTGGAGCCACCCTCCACCCTGGGGACCTCGCTCCACCCATCCCGCACACACACACACGCCGCTGCTGACCGTGGAGCCACTCTCCACCCTCGGGACCCCGCTCCACCCATCCCGCACACACACGCACACGCTGCTGCTGACCGTTGAGCCACTCTCCACCCTCGGGACCCCGCTCCACCCATCCCGCACACACACACGACGCTGCTGACCGTGGAGACACCCTCGGGACCCCGCTCCAACCATCCCGCACACACGCGCACCGCTGCTGACCGTGGAGCCACTCTCCACCCTGGGGACCTTGCTCCACCCATCCCGCACACACAGACGACGCTGCTGACCGTGGAGACACCCTCGGGACCCCGCTCCAACCATCCCGCACACACACACACACGCCGCTGCTGACCGTGGAGCTACTCTCCACCCTCGGGACCCCTCTCCACCCATCCCGCACACACACACACGCCGCTGCTGACCGTAGAGCCACCCTCGGGACCCCGCTCCACCCATCCCGCACACACACGCGCACGCCGCTGCTGACCGTGGAGCCACTCTCCACCCTCGGGACCCCGCTCCACCCATCCCGCACACACACACGCACGCTGCTTCTGACCGTGGAGCCACTCTCCACTCTCGGGACCCCGCTCCACCCATCCCGCACACACACGCGCACGCTGCTGACCGTGGAGCCACTCTCGGGACCCCGCTCCACCCATCCCGCACACACACACGCCGCTGCAGACCGTGGAGCCACTCTCCACCCTCGGGACCTCGCTCCACCCATCCCGCACACACACACACGCCGCTGCTGACCGTGGAGCCACTCTCCACCCTCGGGACCCCGCTCCACTCATCCCGCACACACACACGCCATTGCTGACCGTGGAGCCACACACCACCCTCGGGACCCCCGCTCCACCCATCCCACACACACACACGACGCTGCTGACCGTGGAGACACCCTCGGGACCCCGCTCCAACCATCCCGCACACACGCGCACCGCTGCTGACCGTGGAGCCACTCTCCACCCTGGGGACCTTGCTCCACCCATCCCGCACACACACACGACGCTGCTGACCGTGGAGACACCCTCGGGACCCCTCTCCACCCATCCCGCACACACACACGACGCTGCTGACCGTGGAGACACCCTCGGGACCCCTCTCCACCCATCCCGCACACACACACACACACACGAGCTGCTGCTGACCGTGGAGCCACCCTCCACCCTGGGGACCCCGCTCCTCCCATCCCGCAGACACACACACGAGCTGCTGCTGACCGTGGAGCCACTCTCCACACTCGGGACCCCGCTCCACCCATCCCGCACACACACACACACGCACGCCGCTGCTGACCGTGGAGCCACCCTCCACCCTGGGGACCCCGCTCCTCCCATCCCGCAGACACACACACGCCGCTGCTGACCGTGGAGCTACTCTCCACCCTCGGGACCCCTCTCCACCCATCCCGCACACACACACACACGCCGCTGCTGACCGTGGAGCCACCCTCCACCCTGGGGACCCCGCTCCTCCCATCCCGCACACACACACACGAGCTGCTGCTGACCGTGGAGCCACTCTCCACACTCGGGACCCCGCTCCACCCATCCCGCACACACACACGCGCCGCTGCTGACCGTGGAGCCACCCTCCACCCTGGGGACCTCGCTCCACCCATCCCGCACACACACACACGCCGCTGCTGACCGTGGAGCCACTCTCCACCCTCGGGACCCCGCTCCACCCATCCCGCACACACACGCACCGCTGCTGCTGACCGTTGAGCCACTCTCCACCCTCGGGACCCCGCTCCACCCATCCCGCACACACACACGACGCTGCTGACCGTGGAGCCACTCTCCACCCTCGGGACCCCGCTCCACCCATCCCGCACACACACGCACCGCTGCTGCTGACCGTTGAGCCACTCTCCACCCTGGGGACCCCGCTCCACCCATCCCGCACACACACACACGCCGCTGCTGACCGTGGAGACACCCTCGGGACCCCGCTCCACCCATCCCGCACACACACGCGCACGCTGCTGCTGACCGTTGAGCCACTCTCCACCCCCGGGACCCCGTTCCACCCATCCCGCACACACACACGACGCTGCTGACCGTGGAGACACCCTCGGGACCCCGCTCCAACCATCCCGCACACACGCGCACCGCTGCTGACCGTGGAGCCACTCTCCACCCTGGGGACCTTGCTCCACCCATCCCGCACACACACACGACGCTGCTGACCGTGGAGACACCCTCGGGACCCCGCTCCAACCATCCCGCACACACACACACACACCGCTGCTGACCGTGGAGCTACTCTCCACCCTCGGGACCCCTCTCCACCCATCCCGCACACACACACACACACACACACACACGAGCTGCTGCTGACCGTGGAGCCACCCTCCACCCTGGGGACCCCGCTCCTCCCATCCCGCACACACACACACGCCGCTGCTGACCGTGGAGCCACTCTCCACACTCGGGACCCCTCTCCACCCATCCCGCACACACACACACACACACGCCGCTGCTGACCGTGGAGCCACTCTCCACACTCGGGACCCCTCTCCACCCATCCCGCACACACACACACACACACGCCGCTGCTGACCGTGGAGCCACCCTCCACCCTGGGGACCCCGCTCCTCCCATCCCGCACACACACACACGAGCTGCTGCTGACCGTGGAGCCACTCTCCACACTCGGGACCCCGCTCCACCCATCCCGCACACACACGCGCGCCGCTGCTGACCGTGGAGCCACCCTCCACCCTGGGGACCTCGCTCCACCCATCCCGCACACACACACACACGCCGCTGCTGACCGTGGAGCCACTCTCCACCCTCAGGACCCCGCTCCACCCATCCCGCACACACACGCGCACGCTGCTGCTGACCGTTGAGCCACTCTCCACCCTCGGGACCCCCGCTCCACCCATCCCGCACACACACACGACGCTGCTGACCGTGGAGACACCCTCGGGACCCCGCTCCAACCATCCCGCACACACGCGCACCGCTGCTGACCGTGGAGCCACTCTCCACCCTGGGGACCTTGCTCCACCCATCCCGCACACACACACGACGCTGCTGACCGTAGAGACACCCTCGGGACCCCGCTCCAACCATCCCGCACACACGCACACCGCTGCTGACCGTGGAGCCACTCTCCACCCTGGGGACCTTGCTCCACCCATCCCGCACACACACACGACGCTGCTGACCGTGGAGACACCCTCGGGACCCCGCTCCAACCATCCCGCACACACACACACACGCCGCTGCTGACCGTGGAGCTACTCTCCACCCTCGGGACCCCTCTCCACCCATCCCGCACACACACACACGCCGCTGCTGACCGTAGAGCCACCCTCGGGACCCCGCTCCACCCATCCCGCACACACACGCGCACGCCGCTGCTGACCGTGGAGCCACTCTCCACCCTCGGGACCCCGCTCCACCCATCCCGCACACACACACGCCGCTGCTGACCGTGGAGCCACTCTCCACTCTCGGGACCCCGCTCCACCCATCCCGCACACACACGCGCACGCTGCTGCTGACCGTTGAGCCACTCTCCACCCTCGGGACCCCGCTCCACCCATCCCGCACACACACACACACACGCCGCTGCTGACCGTGGAGACACCCTCGGGACCCCTCTCCAACCATCCCGCACACACGCGCACCGCTGCTGACCGTGGAGCCACTCTCCACCCTGGGGACCCCGCTCCACCCATCCCACACACACACACGACGCTGCTGACCGTGGAGACACCCTCGGGACCCCGCTCCAACCATCCCGCACACACGCGCACCGCTGCTGACCGTGGAGCCACTCTCCACCCTGGGGACCTTGCTCCACCCATCCCGCACACACACACGACGCTGCTGACCGTGGAGACACCCTCGGGACCCCGCTCCAACCATCCCGCACACACACACACACACCGCTGCTGACCGTGGAGCTACTCTCCACCCTCGGGACCCCTCTCCACCCATCCCGCACACACACACACACACACACACGAGCTGCTGCTGACCGTGGAGCCACCCTCCACCCTGGGGACCTCGCTCCACCCATCCCGCACACACACACGACGCTGCTGACCGTGGAGCCACTCTCCACCCTCGGGACCCCCGCTCCACCCATCCCGCACACACACGCGCACGCTGCTGCTGACCGTTGAGCCACTCTCCACCCTCGGGACCCCGCTCCACCCATCCCGCACACACACACGACGCTGCTGACCGTGGAGACACCCTCGGGACCCCGCTCCAACCATCCCGCACACACGCGCACCGCTGCTGACCGTGGAGCCACTCTCCACCCTGGGGACCTTGCTCCACCCATCCCGCACACACACACGACGCTGCTGACCGTGGAGACACCCTCGGGACCCCGCTCCAACCATCCCGCACACACACACACACACCGCTGCTAACCGTGGAGCTACTCTCCACCCTCGGGACCCCTCTCCACCCATCCCGCACACACACACACACACACACACGAGCTGCTGCTGACCGTGGAGCCACCCTCCACACTCGGGACCCCGCTCCACCCATCCCGCACACACACACACACGCCGCTGCTGACCGTGGAGCCACCCTCCACCCTGGGGACCCCGCTCCTCCCATCCCGCAGACACACACACGCCGCTGCTGACCGTGGAGCTACTCTCCACCCTCGGGACCCCTCTCCACCCATCCCGCACACACACACACACACACGCCGCTGCTGACCGTGGAGCCACCCTCCACCCTGGGGACCCCGCTCCTCCCATCCCGCACACACACACACGAGCTGCTGCTGACCGTGGAGCCACTCTCCACACTCGGGACCCCCGCTCCACCCATCCCGCACACACACGCGCGCCGCTGCTGACCGTGGAGCCACCCTCCACCCTGGGGACCTCGCTCCACCCATCCCGCACACACACACACGCCGCTGCTGACCGTGGAGCCACTCTCCACCCTCGGGACCCCCGCTCCACCCATCCCGCACACACACGCACACGCTGCTGCTGACCGTTGAGCCACTCTCCACCCTCGGGACCCCCGCTCCACCCATCCCGCACACACACACGACGCTGCTGACCGTGGAGACACCCTCGGGACCCCGCTCCAACCATCCCGCACACACGCGCACCGCTGCTGACCGTGGAGCCACTCTCCACCCTGGGGACCTTGCTCCACCCATCCCGCACACACAGACGACGCTGCTGACCGTGGAGACACCCTCGGGACCCCGCTCCAACCATCCCGCACACACACACACACGCCGCTGCTGACCGTGGAGCTACTCTCCACCCTCGGGACCCCTCTCCACCCATCCCGCACACACACACACGCCGCTGCTGACCGTAGAGCCACCCTCGGGACCCCGCTCCACCCATCCCGCACACACACGCGCACGCCGCTGCTGACCGTGGAGCCACTCTCCACCCTCGGGACCCCGCTCCACCCATCCCGCACACACACACGCACGCTGCTTCTGACCGTGGAGCCACTCTCCACTCTCGGGACCCCGCTCCACCCATCCCGCACACACACGCGCACGCTGCTGACCGTGGAGCCACTCTCGGGACCCCGCTCCACCCATCCCGCACACACACACGCCGCTGCAGACCGTGGAGCCACTCTCCACCCTCGGGACCTCGCTCCACCCATCCCGCACACACACACACGCCGCTGCTGACCGTGGAGCCACTCTCCACCCTCGGGACCCCGCTCCACCCATCCCGCACACACACACGACGCTGCTGACCGTGGAGACACTCTCCACACTCGGGACCCCGCTCCACTCATCCCGCACACACACACGCCATTGCTGACCGTGGAGCCACACACCACCCTCGGGACCCCGCTCCACCCATCCCACACACACACACGACGCTGCTGACCGTGGAGACACCCTCGGGACCCCGCTCCAACCATCCCGCACACACGCGCACCGCTGCTGACCGTGGAGCCACTCTCCACCCTGGGGACCTTGCTCCACCCATCCCGCACACACACACGACGCTGCTGACCGTGGAGACACCCTCGGGACCCCTCTCCACCCATCCCGCACACACACACGACGCTGCTGACCGTGGAGACACCCTCGGGACCCCTCTCCACCCATCCCGCACACACACACACACACACACACGAGCTGCTGCTGACCGTGGAGCCACCCTCCACCCTGGGGACCCCGCTCCTCCCATCCCGCAGACACACACACGAGCTGCTGCTGACCGTGGAGCCACTCTCCACACTCGGGACCCCCGCTCCACCCATCCCGCACACACACACACACGCACGCCGCTGCTGACCGTGGAGCCACCCTCCACCCTGGGGACCCCGCTCCTCCCATCCCGCAGACACACACACGCCGCTGCTGACCGTGGAGCTACTCTCCACCCTCGGGACCCCTCTCCACCCATCCCGCACACACACACACACGCCGCTGCTGACCGTGGAGCCACCCTCCACCCTGGGGACCCCGCTCCTCCCATCCCGCACACACACACACGAGCTGCTGCTGACCGTGGAGCCACTCTCCACACTCGGGGACCCCCGCTCCACCCATCCCGCACACACACGCGCGCCGCTGCTGACCGTGGAGCCACCCTCCACCCTGGGGACCTCGCTCCACCCATCCCGCACACACACACACGCCGCTGCTGACCGTGGAGCCACTCTCCACCCTCGGGACCCCCGCTCCACCCATCCCGCACACACACGCACACGCTGCTGCTGACCGTTGAGCCACTCTCCACCCTCGGGACCCCGCTCCACCCATCCCGCACACACACACGACGCTGCTGACCGTGGAGACACCCTGGGGACCCCGCTCCAACCATCCCGCACACACGCGCACCGCTGCTGACCGTGGAGCCACTCTCCACCCTGGGGACCTTGCTCCACCCATCCCGCACACACAGACGACGCTGCTGACCGTGGAGACACCCTCGGGACCCCGCTCCAACCATCCCGCACACACACACACACGCTGCTGCTGACCGTGGAGCTACTCTCCACCCTCGGGACCCCTCTCCACCCATCCCGCACACACACACACGCCGCTGCTGACCGTAGAGCCACCCTCGGGACCCCGCTCCACCCATCCCGCACACACACGCGCACGCCGCTGCTGACCGTGGAGCCACTCTCCACCCTCGGGACCCCGCTCCACCCATCCCGCACACACACACGCACGCTGCTTCTGACCGTGGAGCCACTCTCCACTCTCGGGACCCCCGCTCCACCCATCCCGCACACACACGCGCACGCTGCTGACCGTGGAGCCACTCTCGGGACCCCGCTCCACCCATCCCGCACACACACACGCCGCTGCAGACCGTGGAGCCACTCTCCACCCTCGGGACCTCGCTCCACCCATCCCGCACACACACACACGCCGCTGCTGACCGTGGAGCCACTCTCCACCCTCGGGACCCCGCTCCACCCATCCCGCACACACACACGACGCTGCTGACCGTGGAGACACTCTCCACACTCGGGACCCCGCTCCACTCATCCCGCACACACACACGCCATTGCTGACCGTGGAGCCACACACCACCCTCGGGACCCCGCTCCACCCATCCCACACACACACACGACGCTGCTGACCGTGGAGACACCCTCGGGACCCCCGCTCCAACCATCCCGCACACACGCGCACCGCTGCTGACCGTGGAGCCACTCTCCACCCTGGGGACCTTGCTCCACCCATCCCGCACACACACACGACGCTGCTGACCGTGGAGACACCCTCGGGACCCCTCTCCACCCATCCCGCACACACACACGACGCTGCTGACCGTGGAGACACCCTCGGGACCCCTCTCCACCCATCCCGCACACACACACACACACACACACGAGCTGCTGCTGACCGTGGAGCCACCCTCCACCCTGGGGACCCCGCTCCTCCCATCCCGCAGACACACACACGAGCTGCTGCTGACCGTGGAGCCACTCTCCACACTCGGGACCCCCGCTCCACCCATCCCGCACACACACACACACGCACGCCGCTGCTGACCGTGGAGCCACCCTCCACCCTGGGGACCCCGCTCCTCCCATCCCGCAGACACACACACGCCGCTGCTGACCGTGGAGCTACTCTCCACCCTCGGGACCCCTCTCCACCCATCCCGCACACACACACACACGCCGCTGCTGACCGTGGAGCCACCCTCCACCCTGGGGACCCCGCTCCTCCCATCCCGCACACACACACACGAGCTGCTGCTGACCGTGGAGCCACTCTCCACACTCGGGACCCCGCTCCACCCATCCCGCACACACACGCGCGCCGCTGCTGACCGTGGAGCCACCCTCCACCCTGGGGACCTCGCTCCACCCATCCCGCACACACACACACGCCGCTGCTGACCGTGGAGCCACTCTCCACCCTCGGGACCCCGCTCCACCCATCCCGCACACACACGCACCGCTGCTGCTGACCGTTGAGCCACTCTCCACCCTCGGGACCCCGCTCCACCCATCCCGCACACACACACGACGCTGCTGACCGTGGAGCCACTCTCCACCCTCGGGACCCCGCTCCACCCATCCCGCACACACACGCACCGCTGCTGCTGACCGTTGAGCCACTCTCCACCCTGGGGACCCCGCTCCACCCATCCCGCACACACACACACGCCGCTGCTGACCGTGGAGACACCCTCGGGACCCCGCTCCAACCATCCCGCACACAAACACACAAACACACACACACACACACACACACACACACACACACACACACACACACACACACACACACACACACACACACACACACACACACACACACACACACACACACACACGCGCGCCGCTGCGGCGTCCCATGATGCCGAGCGGCCGGCGCTCCGGACTACATTCCGCTGCCTGTCGCTGAGGCTCGGGCGCGATGGGGAGCATCGCTTTCTGCGTCGCCCTGCTGCTCGGTGAGTGCGGGACATCTCACTTGCAAACGCCGAAATCTTATGTCGACGACGATGTGAGTGGGGTGTGATGTTACGGAGGTTGGCTTCTCATCCAGCCCAGCCTTTCTCTTTGATTTAGCCTCCCCCACCCCCCGTCTTGCCCTGGCCCCTGGCCCTGCGCCCGGCTCCCCTCCTTGGGGTTAGGGAGCTGCGACGTCGGGTACCGCCCGCATTGCACCAGATTTCGGCACACCCCCTGCGGCTCCGGTACCCCACGGAGCACCGCTGTCTGCTCAGCCTTCCGTGGCTCCTCCCTTCACCAATTCGGCAAGATGAGAGATGCTGGCGATATTCGCTTCCTAAACTACAGTATCCGTTCTGATGCAGTGTTAAAAGTTTGGTCCGATAGGATCAGCCCCAACCCCCACCATTGTTCACCATCTTTTAAAATCAGTTTCGATCAGAATGTGACTTGTTTTTGCTAAATGCTTTTAAAAAAAAAATTATCACAGGAGTTGGTTTTCATAAATCCTGGTAAATTTACATATTGGTGTTGACTGTATTGAATGAATTTCTATTTGCAGTAAAGTAATAGATTAAAAAATGATTATTTAAAGGCAATAACTGGATGCAGCAACATTTAGGGTATTTGCATAACAGTTTCTCAAAAGTGGCTAAGTATTTAGAATATGCAGGAACTTCAGCTGCTTAAAACTTCAGAAAATGCCAGATTACATTCAATTATTTTTCAAAAAAATTAGCAAGAAAGACATATAGCTGTTTGCCTTCCTTCATAAATAGTTGAAATTTTCAAGAAACAGTGCCAAATAGGTACTTGAGTACAGAATTCTCTGTTTATCTGAGACATGAACAAGGGACAAAAGTACACAGCTATTTCAATATTCATTTATTTGCTTTCAGCACCGGGAAAAAGCTACAGCTTTTCAGCGTTTATTGAGCTGTGACTTTTGAAATCAATTTAAATTTTTATGTAAGTAATTTAATGCAATATATATGAGCTATAAGGGGACATTGTTCAGACTTGGATTATTTCTCTCTGGAGGCTCAGAGACTGAATGGTGACCTGAAAGAAGATCATCAAATTGTGAGAGGTCTAGATAGGGTAAGTAGTTGGAGGCAGTTCCCAAGGCTGGAATTGACAAATACTGGAGGGCATTATAGGCCAGTTAGCCTGACTTCGGGGTTAGGAAGTTGTTGGAGTCCATTGTTAAGGACAAGGTTTTGGGTACTTGGAAGGACATGATAAAATAGGCCAATGTCAGCACCGTTTTCTAAAGGGGAAATTCTTGCCTGAGAAGTTTAGGGTCATAGTCATAGAATATTACAGCTCAGAACCAGGCCCTTCAAACCATCTAGTCCATGCGGAACTAATTGCCTAATCCCATCAATATGCAGCAGGACCATAGCCCTCCATCACCCCCATCCCATGTACCTATCCAAATTTCTGTTAAATGTTGAAATGGAACCTGTATCCCCCACTTCCACTTGCAGCTCATTCTGTACTCTCACCACCCTGCACGTCACGGGTTCCCAGCCTGGGGTCCATGGACCCCTTGCTTAATGGGATTGGTTTGTGGCATAATAAAGGTTGGAAGCCTCTGCTCTAAGTGAAGAAGTTCCCCTTCATGTTCCCCTTAACATTTCACCTTTTACTCTTAGCCCATGACCTCTAGTTCTAGTATTAGCCAACCTCAGGTGAAAAAAATCCCCTTGTATTTACCTAATCATACCCTCATAATTTTGTATCCCTCTATCAAATTCCCCCCTCATTTTCCAACGTTCTAGGGAACAAAGTCCAAACTTGGTCAACCTTGGAATATTGGGGTTGAGAAGGACGACAAACAGCCATGATGAAACGGCGGAGGATAAAAGTTTTTAAAAGAGACGTATGAGTCACCTTTTTGGCATAGAAATTGCCAGAAACACGCTGCCAGGACTGGTAGATGCAATAGTGTGTTTAAGAGGCATCTAGATGGAGACATGGACATACAGGGAGTGGAAGGAGATGGAGCACATAAGGCAGATGGAATTAGTTTAATTTGGAATAGCAGTTGGAACAGACATTTTGCACCGAAGGGGCTGTTCCTGTGTTCGAATGAATGAAATCCTTTTAGCCAAGGGAGAAGTTACAAGGATGGCTCATGAAGCATAATAATCTCACTACAGAGAAAGTGAGGATTAAAGATTAATATGTTGGTGGTTGACGATAAATGTAGTGTCTTTTACGTTGACTGGAAAAGTATAATTTGTTAGTTACAATATAGTTGATTCCTAAATTGCTTGGGACTTGGGCAGAGAGTGCTTGCACGTGGTCTAAGGTGGAGATGGATAATGACAACGTTTGCCTTCTGTATCAGACAACCATCTGCAGAGTTTTGTGTAAAAGTTGTTATTTTATGGTGTGGTCTTCCAGAAAATAATCATCTGTGCTGCCAAAAATGTGCTGTGGTGTAGTGTAGTGAAGATGAAAGCAGGGAGTATATCTTAGTGCTTCACCTGGAACAGTCCAGTATCAGGTTATGCACCTGCCATGGCAAGGGCTTCAGGAAAGAACAATCATTGCAGTGATTTTTATTCTCTTCTTCCAGACCTTGCAGATAAAAAAAATTATGTGATGTGATATTTTCCAAGGCATTCATAGTTCTTCCACCCCCTCCGCCCCCCCCCCCCCCCCCATCAAACCTTCCTCATCAATCAAGTGGATGTCCAAAGTTAGTTGGCTTGCATGCCTGTAATGAATTGGCACTGGGATAGTACAAAGAGCCAAACACCAGAAATATGAGTTGTCTCAGAGAGCAATGGTGTGAACAAAGATCCGCTGCTGTTACAGCAGCAGCTTGGGAGAGTCCATTTGTGGAAGAAAATCAGCTCCATGAGACCTTAGGAGTTTTTAGATCAAATGTGCATGTAGAAATTTGTTAGCAATACCAATACTGTAAACTAAGTTTAAAATCTCTATAAAATTCATGCATTCTATTATGGTAAAGTCGAAGAGTGATTCCCTTTCCTGGGACAATATCTAACCGATGCATTGCTCGTACTCTACTCGGATTTTTATTTATATTGTTGGCTATTGATACTTTAGCAATAAATAGCCTGTTAATTTGGTGTTGTTTTGAAAAGTCTATTTAGTAAGCCTGACAGATGGCGTTCAAATCAAAATATGGGAGAATAATGGAATCAACAGTTATCGCATTAGCAGCAGTAAGACTGCTAAGGTGATGAAGGGTGAGTCTGGTTATGTCAGAATGTGTTTAATAGAAGGTTTGTCAGAGTCACGGTTATATAATTTGTCTTTAACACTTCAATTTTGTTATAATTGTGTTTGTCTTCCTTGTTCTCTAACTATTAAAACAAATGCTGACATTTTGATAACATGATTTCTTCTAAATGAATTTACTGGCCTAATTCATGAATGCCAGCTTAAGCTTGCACTGTTTATGCCTTTGTTTTTACTGTAATACAATGGATTCTGCTTAATTGGGACACATTGGACTAGTTCATTTTGGCCTAATTAAGCAGCTATCCAACTAAGCCAAAGTTTCATGGAAATAGTTGAAAAGGTATAAAGAAAAAAAGGTAAACGGCACATTAATATGTAACAAATTATGTATTTAAATAAAATGGGGAACAGATTTGCACACTACCAATACAACTGTTGGTATTTACTTGGACTTTCAGAATGCCTTTGACAAGGTGCCACACTCACGGCTGTTAAACAAGATATGAGCCTATGAAGTAGAGACCAGGTACTAGCATGGATAGATGACTGGATGACTGAAAGAAGTTAGAGTTGTGATAAAGGGGGCCATTTTCAGGATGGCTGGTGACTAGTAGAATTCAGCAGGATTGGGTGTTCAGACACCCAGGTTATGCATTAATAATCTAAGTGAAGGAACTGATGGCATGTGGCTAAGTGTGTAAATGAAATCAAGATAGGTAGAGGACCAGATAGTACCACAGAAGCAAGAGTCTGCAGAAGAACTTGGCCCTGTATCTCAGGAAGAAGTGCTGGCCCTAGAGAAGATTCAGAGGACATTCGCAAGAATAATTCTAGCAATGCAAGGTTTAACATATGAGGAAAGTTGGATATCTCTGAACTTGTACTCAATGGAGTTCATAGGAGTGAGGGAGATCTCATTGAAACATATTGCATACTGAAAGGTCTGGATAGAGTGGACATGGAGACGATGTTTCCGTTAGTAGGAGAGTCGAGGATTTGAGGACACAACCTTAGAATAAACAGACGTTTCTTTAAAATTGAGATGAGTTCTTTAAAATTGAATTCTTCAGCCAGAGGGTGGTGAATCTGTGAGATTTGTTGCCACAGAGTGCTGAGGGGGCGAAACCATTAGATATATTTAAGGCACAAATTGTTATCTTTTTCATTGGTAAGGGGTTTAAAGGTTATGAGATGAAAACAAAAGAATGGGGCTTTAAAAGAAAATCGGGCATAATTGAATAACAGAGTAGACTCAGAGGGCCAAATAGCCTAATTCTGCACCTATGCCTTATGGTTTTGTAAAGAGGACACTTTTCTAAAGGATGTAGACAGATTAATGCACACAAAATGCTGGAGGTGTTCAGCAGGTTAGGCACCACCTATGGGAATAAATAAAGTCGATGTTTTGGGCTGAGAACCTTCTTCAAGACTGTGTAGACAGATTAGATGGGTGGACAAAAAATTCAGATGAAGTATAATGTGAAATGAGAGATTTATTTTGATAAGGAAGAATAATAAAAATGCTGAGAAACTTCCAAATGATTTGTGTGCAGAATGTCTGAGGAAAGGCTCAATACAAAATGCATTTAACAGGAAGCATTTGAAAACTAATGTGATAGATGTTTTTATTATAAGTAAGTTGGAATTTGAAAAAAAAAGAAACTAGCAACGATTGTACAGGGTTTTGAGTTCACATATGGATGGTGTGTATAGCTTCAGTCTCTACCCCTGCGAAATGACATTTTTTCCTTGGAACTGGAAGCATCAGGGCCTGATGGTATACCTGGCAGGGCAATGACAACCTGTGCCAAGCAACTGGTGGGTCTGTTCAAGGACGTCTTTAATTTCTCAGAGCTGCAATGGAAGGTTCCCACCTGCATCAAAAGGGCAATATCATCTACTCTGATGAAGTGCTTTCTGAGTTTGGTCATGGCCAGAGACAATTCCTACAGAAGCAAGGACCTAGACCCACTGCAATTTGCCTATCACCACAATACATCTACAGTGGCCGCAGTATCACTTGAGTTTGCACTGGGCCTTGGACCACCTGGACAACAGTAATACCTACATCCGGCTGATGTTTATTGATTACGGCTCAGCATTCAACACAATCATACCCACAGTTCTAATCAATAAGGTCCAAAACCTGGGCCTCTGTATCTCCCCCTGTCATGTGGTTAGAAATAACCCCTCCTCGTCACTGACAGTCAACACAGTGGCATTTCAAGGATGTGTGCTTTGCCCACTGCTCTACTCTCTCTGCACTCAGACTGGGCTGGGCACAGCTTAATCGCCATCTATAAATTTGCCCATGACACAACTGTTGTTGACGGAATTTCAGATGATGGTGAGGTGGTGTACTGGAATGAAAAAGAACACCTGGTTGAGTGGTGTCACAACAACAGACTTGCATTTAACATCAGTAAGACCAAGAAATTGATTGTCAGTTTGACTGAGGAAGGGGAAGTCGAGGGAACACACACCAGTCCTCATCAAGGGATTAGCAGTGGTAAAGGTGAGCACTTTCAAGTTCCTGGCTGTCAACAGTTTTGAAGATCTATCCTGGTCCCAACATATTGCCGTAATTACAAAGAAGGCACAGCAACGGCTACATTTCATTAGGAGTTTGAGGAGACGGTACGTCACCAAAGAAGAGCCTTCTGCCTGGATGCATCACCGGCACAGGATCGGAAACACCTGCAGAAAATTGTAAACTCAGTCAGTTCCGTCATAAGCACTAGCCTCCCCAGCATCAATTACACCTTCAAAATATATATTGTAATTATACTTAAAAAAACATTATTATGTACCGCAGAACAACAAATTTCACGACATGCGCCTGTGTTGTTAAACCTGATTCTGGCTCCAGAGCAATGTCAATTTCTGGAAGGAGATTGAGAAGGATGGTTATTGTCTACGGAAGTTTTGAATTTTGAGTGGTGACTCCACTGAAATGTATACCATTTCAGCAGGTTCAGTCAGAGACACTTCCACTGAGTGGAAAGTCTAGGGCCAGTTTCAGGGGTCAGATATTTAGATCTAAAGTGCAGCCTTTGTTTACTCGGAGTGTTGTGACATCTTTTGGAAGTTTCTTTCCTAGAGCCTCTAGAATTATTGTCTGTCGAAGCTGAGATAGATAAATATTTGGACACAGCTGCAATGCAGGGACATTGGGATCAGCTTCAAACATGAACTGTGGAATTCATATTATCTTCACAAGTGAGAGAACGTATTCTACTTAAGATTTTTTTTCTTGTATACCTGATTATTTAAAGAACTCTGCCTTAATTTGTTTGATTATTGTTTATTTCTGAGATGTGAATGTTACTGTCAAAGCCACCATTTATTGGTCATTCTGGAGTGCCCTTGAGAAGATGATGGGCAGGTTTTTTTAAACCACTGCAGACTCTGACAATGCTGTTGGGTAGGGAATTGTGAGAACTGCTGCACTACTCTCATCCAGGCAGTTAAGAGAATTCCATCATGCTTCTCACTAATACACAATGGAAAAGCCTTGAAGTGTATCACAAGTTACCTGTTTTCTGACCTGTTCTT
Organism: Hemitrygon akajei; assembly: GCF_048418815.1. Classification (NCBI taxonomy): domain Eukaryota; kingdom Metazoa; phylum Chordata; class Chondrichthyes; order Myliobatiformes; family Dasyatidae; genus Hemitrygon; species Hemitrygon akajei. Next base: position 95,286,747 of record NC_133131.1, read on the forward strand.
TGAGCTGTGGTATTTATGTGGAAGGTCCAGTTGAGTTTCTGTGACCCCTGGGATGATGGTGAACTTACAGTTGGCAATCCCAGTGAACGTCATGGGTAGGTGTTTGAATTCTTTACTTTGAGATAGTAATTTATGGTGTGAACATTACTTGTCACATCATTCCAATGTTGTCTATGTCCTGCTTCATGCATTCAGACATGGGCAACTACACTTAGGACTTGCAACTTGGAAATGAACATTGACTATCAAATACCCTCATTTCTGAACTTATTTTAGAAGAAGGTCATTGATGAAGAGGCTGAAGATGATTTGGGATCTGGACAGTACCTGGAACTACTCCCAGTTGTATGTTCAGGGGCTGGATGAGTTAGCTTCCAACAATGACAGCCTAGAGCCAATGCATGAGCTGGAGTATTTTCATATTGATGCTCACTGAACTCAGTCTTACCAGTGTGCTCTCTGTCAAGCTCAGTCATTCTCATCTCACCTGTTGGATTTAGCGCTTTAGTCCACGTTTAGGCCAAGGCTGTAATGAATTCTAGCATCGAGAAGATCTTGCAAAAGTTGAAACTGGACATCGGTGAGTAAGGGCCAATTGAAAGCACTGTTGCTAATGACTTCCATCACTCTGCTGATTGAGAGTAGACTGGATGGGTGGCCAGATTTAGCCAGATTGTATTTGTTGTTATTCTTGTGAAAAAGATAATTTCCCTCCCATCGTCTGATATGCAAATTGAGTGTGATGTTTCACTATGCTGCAACAACTGCAATTAACAGACTATGATGTAGTAACTTAGTAAGGGCTTTAAAGCATTAGATGATATCAAGCACATGATTTAATACATAGTATTTATCAAAAAAATTTAAAGCAGTACTCCATACTGTTGCTCCAATCTGCTAGTTAAATTTGCAGGTGATACGACATTGATTGGCCTTATCTCAAATAATAATGAGGCAGCCTACAGAGAAGAAGTCATCTCCCTGACACAGTGGTGTCAAGAAAACAGCCTCTCCTGGTTGTGGACTGCAATGGATCTGGGGTTGAGAGGGTGAACAGCTTTAAGTTCCTCGGTATACACATCACCGGGGATCTCACGTGGTCTGTACATACCGGCTGTGTGGTGAAAAAAGCACAACAGCACCTCTGTCACCTCAGACGCTTGAAGGAGCTCAGCATGAGTCCCCAAATCCTAAGAACAGGGGCACAATTGAGAGCATCCTGACTGGCTGCATTACTGCCTGGTATGGGAACTGTACCTTCCATAATCACAGGGATCTTGCAGAGTGGTGTAGACAGCCCAGTGCATCTATGGATGTGAACTTAACATAAGAAATAGGAGCAGGAGTAGGGCATCCGGCCCATCGAGCCTGCCCCACCGTTCAACAAGATCATGGCTGATCTGTCCGTAAACTCAGCTCCATCTATCTGCCTTTTCCCCATAATCCTTAGGTCACGAACTGTGTAATTCCCCTACTGTGTAGAAAATCTATCTAACTGTGTAGAAGCCTCAACTGCTTCCCTGGGCAGAGAATTCCACAGATTCACCACTCTCTGGGAAAAACAGTTTCTCCTCATCTTCATCCTAAATCTTCTCCCCTGAATCTTGAGACAACGTCCCTAGGGACAAACTTCCCACTATTCAGGACAGTCACAGTAACAGGTGCGTAAAAAGTGCCCAGAGGATCATTGGAGACCCGAGTCACCCCAATAACAAACTGTTCCAGCTGCTACCATCCGGGAAATGGTACTGCAGCTTTAAAGCCAGAACCAACCGGCTCCGAGACAGCTTCTACCACCAGGCCATCAGACCAATAAATTTATGCTGAAACAATTGTATTTCTAAACTATATTGACTGTTCTGTGTACAGGTTTTCCCCGCTATCTGAAAGTAGAGCATTCCTATGAAACCTTTCGTAAGCCAAAATGGCATAAAGCGAAGAAGAAACTACAATACCATTAATTTATATGGGAAAATTTTTTGAGCGTTCCTAGACCCAAAAAATAACCTCCTAAATCATACCAAATAACACATAAAACCTAAAATAATACTAACATATAGTAAAAGCAGGAATGATATGATAAATACACAGCCTATATAAAGTAGAAATAATGTGAGTACAGTGTAGTTTCACTTACCAGACAGCGAGCACACTGGAAGGCTCACACATTTTTCTATCATACAGTTCTTTCTAAGCACTCAAAACATCCTGCAAACCTGCCCTAAACCTACGTGCCCTTTCAAAATTAAGGTCATACTTTTCTGCAATCATTTTAGCACTGTCAATTGTAGCAAGAATCTCAGGCAGTTCAAAGCTGTGGCAGCTGGATGCTGAGATGCTGAGTGTAGTTCCCGGGGAAGGAACTTGGCAGCTCCACTCGCTGCTCGGGTGCGCTCTGCCTCTGTAACGGCTCTCTTCAAAACAAACGCTGAATGCTATTTTCGCTTTTCGCCACTCTCGCTGCTTGGGGTGTGCACTGTCTCTATAACGGCTCGCTGCAAACAAACGCTGAATGCTATTTTTGCTTTCCGCCTTTTTCGTAAAAGCGAAAATCCTCTTTGGATTTCTTTCAGTTAGCAAAAACCGGTACTAATGTAGGTCTTTTATAAAAGTGAAGTGGCATAAAGTGAACTTCCAAAAAACTGGTGATACCTGTGTATTTTACTGTACATATAATTTATTACAAATTTACTGTAAATTGCACATTGTACATTTAGACGGAGATGTAACAAAGATCTTTACTCTTCATGTATGTGAAGGATGTAAGAAATAAAGCCAATTCAGTACAAAAAAAAATTAGATTTTGCAGATAGCATTCAGCAGTATCAGTCTTTTTCCCAAATGCTCTATTGGCACAAACAATTTGATATTGTTTAGATTTTGCAAAAACAAAACTAGTGAGTTGATAAAGTACTGATCTATTTGTAGCTTGTTGTAAATCTGGGCACATGGGTTAGTGACTCTGATTCACTATTGGTTGTAAATTGTGGCAAATACATTAAATCTGTGCTGTTGCTCAAAGTTGCAAATTTTGTTTATATGATTCCCTCGCTTCTACGCCACCTGGTGTTGTTCATTCACTTAAAATTGCCTTAGCTGTTCTTTTAAAAACAGAATGTCACTTTTTGAATTTTGATTGGTAAGTTATTGTCAGACTGAAATTCTGCAATGGACAGGAAGGTGGCACTAGTGCAATTGATACCCAAGGGGATTATTTGCATCACTGAGACATTGCACATTTTATAAGACGTTATTTTAGTCCTCCCTTAAAAGCTGAAATTTGGGCGGTAGGTGTGTGAAAGTGTATGCATTGTTCTCTAAGGCTGCGTGAGCGTTTGTTTGTTTCAGATTGTGACAATGAAAACTTCCTGTGCAGGCTTTGTTGAGGTCTGAAAACAATCTGCCAATGTTGATTGGATATAACAGTCAATTTTACAGGAATATTTAAAATAATTTGAAACTTTAAAGTGGTTACAAAAACAATTTTGGTATAAAATGCAGTCAGTTTTAAATATAGAATAGTACATAGTTTAAGGTGCTGGCATTACGATCAATCCTGTCGGTAAGCTGACAGTTTTGTTTACATCACTGTTATTTCCATTTTCCTTTCCTTCTCATTATGTAGGCCTTAGAAATATGTTAAATTATTTATTCCTTTTAGTTTTGAGTATAGACTAAATTTTACACTTCTCTCATTAGCTAACTAGCATTTAGAGGCTACATTTACAATAATTGATAAAATGTGTTGTTTCTGCAAAATTATTCACTGTTGTCTACGTGTACTGTGAAATCACGTGGGACAAATTGCAAACCATGATTTTTAACTGTATTTATTCCTGATTGGACAAAGAGTGAAGCGATTAAATCCCATTAGTGGGCAAGGATTACACAAGTAGTCTTATAAGTGTAGCCACCATAGCTGATTCCATAATTAGGAGGAAAGGTGGGTGTTCCTGTAGAGTCTTTGTGAATCCTACATATTTTATTACCGCTAAGGTGCCAGAGTACGGGACATCATGGGATATTTTGTAAGGGAAGGGATTACACCAGATATTGTGCTACCCCTTCTGTATCAAAGACATACTAGGGATGGGTTTTGATCCCACAGTCAAACTCTCAGCTACCAGAAGGAAATTAAAAGCTGGACCTTAGATTTGTGATTACTCCCAGTGTCACGTAGAACCGTGGAACACTACAGCACAGTACAGGCCCTTTAGCCCTCCATGTTGTGCTGACCCATATAATCCTTAAAAAAGAAGTACTAAACCCACACTACCCCATAACCCTCCATTTTTCTTTTATCCATGTGCCTGTCCAAGAGGCTCTTAAATACCCCTAATGTTTTAGCCTCCGCCACCATCCCTGGCAAGTCATTCCAGGCACACTCAACCCTCCATGTAAAAAGCTTACCCCTGATGTCTCCCCTAAACTTCCCTCCCTTAATTTTGTACATATGCCCTCTGGTGTTTGCTATTGGTGCCCTGGGAAACAGGTACTGACTATCCACCCTATCTATGCCTCTCATAATCTTGTAGACCTCTATCAAGTTCCCTCTCATTCTTCTACGCACCAAAGAGAAAAGTCCCAGCTCTGCTAGTCTTGCTTCATACGACTTGTTCTCCAAACCAGGCAACATCCTGATAAATCTCCTCTGCACTCTCTCCATAGCTTCCACATCCTTCCTATAATGAGGTGATCAGAATTGAACACAATACTCTAAGTGTGGTCTCACCAGAGATTTGTGGAGTTGCAACATGACCTCTCTACTCTTGAACTGAATCCCCCTGTTTATGAAGCCTAGCATCCCATAGGCCTTCTTAACTACCCTATCAACCTGCGCAACGACCTTGAGGGATGTATGGATTTGAACCCCAAGGTTAGAAAGGCAAATCAAAACCCCTGTTTGACTGCAAAAGACCTTCAGAAAGATTTAGCAGACTCTGGAGTGGTGGTGCACTGTTCTACTGTGCAGCGACACCTGTACGAATATGACCTTCATGGAAGAGTCATCAGAAGAAAACCTTTCCTGAGTCCTCACCACAAAATTCAGCATCAGAAGTTTGCAAAGGAACATATAAACAAACCTGATGCATTTTGGAAACAAGTCCTGTAGACTGATGAAGTTAAAATAGAACTTCTAGGCCGCAATGAGCAAAGGTACGTTTGGAGAAAAAAAGGTGCAGAATTCCATGAAAAGAACACCTCTCCAACTGTTAAGAATTGGGGTGGATTGATCATGCTTTGGGCTTGTGTTGCAGCCAGTGGCAGGAGGAACATTTCACTGGTAGAGGGAAGAATGAATTCAATTAAATACCAGCAAATTCTGGAAGCAAACATTACACTGTCTGTACAAAAAAAAAAGCTGACGATGAAAAGAAGATGGCTTCTACAACAGGATAATGATCCTAAACACACCTCAAAATCCACAGTGGACTACCTCAAGAGGCGTAAGCTGAAGGTTTTGCCATGGCCCTCACGGTACCCCCGATCTAAACATCATCAAAACTTGTGGATAGACCTCAAAAGAGCAGTGCATGCAAGATGGCCCAAGAATCTCACAGAACTAGAAGCCTTTTGCAAGGAAGAATGGGCAAAAATCCCCCAAACAAGAATTGAAAGACTCTTAGCTGGCTACAGAAAGCATTTACAAGCTGTGATACTTGCCAAAGAGGGTGTTACTAAGTACTGACCATGCAGGGTGCCCAAACTTTTGCTTTGAGCCCTTTTTCCTTTTTTTGTTATTTTGAAACTAAAAGATGGAAATAAAAAAGTAATCTTAAAATATTAAAGAAATCTGTCATCTTTAACTTTATGCCTTTTGGAAATAGGTAATCTTTTACTCACCTAGCTATTCACAGTAAAATAAATTTTGACCAGGAGTGCCCAAACTTTTGCATGCCACTGTATTTACTTGGATAATAAAGTTACTTTGAATTTTGAAATGATAAGATTGGACATCGTATAGTTGTGCAAACAAACTGTTCAGTAAAGTTGGGTATTGATAAACAGTTGGTGGCATTGCATCAGTGATGCCAGTGAAATGTTGGAAAAAGAGAGTGCATTTGAGGAGGACAACGACATGAATCTATCTGACTGGAATTAAGAAGCAAACAGGGTATCGTCAGACAACTGGGAGCATTCCATGAGTTGACACAAAAGGTTCTGCAGATGCTAGACCCCAGAGCAACACACGCTAAATGCTGGAAGAACTTGGCAGGTCAAGCATCGTTTATGGAAATGAATAAACAGTCAACATTTCAGACCAAGACCCTTCCTCTGGACTGAAAAGAAAGGAGGAAGATGTTCTCTAGGTCTTGGGAATAATGCCAGGAAGTGGGGGGGGGGGGGCAGGGAAGGAACCTGCAGATGTGCGCAATGTGTAGTGGTGATATTGGGAATATTCCCAATAAATAATCACTGAGGTTAAAGCAAAGGGAAGGGGGTGAGGAGTTTCTGGTATGTTTTGAAACTATTCCTTGACCCACCCAGGAGGGAGGCATTGTAGCATGAGAAGGGTCCAGAGGGCCAAATGGCTGTGGGAGAATGTGTGAAACACGAATCAAAAGGTTAGGATTGGTCATAGAGAAGGGCTAGGAATTTCTGAATGAAATTAGCACCCTTTCACTTTGGTCCTGTTGCATGGTTTCAACAGGAAAATTTTGGCATTTACTTTCCCCTTACATCCTTGACGTGCTAAGTGTCTTCAGTAAATTGTTTGTTAATCCTTCATTTAGGATGAGAGGCATTTGTTAGGGTAAAATCAAACCCAGGGGTTACAGCCAAAACTCTTAAAGAATGTGTGATCTTTAGAATGGGACTATTTTGTATATTTCAACACTTGTGGAAGGATTCCTGAAATGACAACAGAGATGGACAATATGCTAAAGCAAGAAAAAAGATAAATTAATAAACAAGTTAAATGCAACATCTTGACAAGTGAAGAAAGAAAACAAAATAGAAAGTGAACTACTATACAGAGTATTTAACAAAAACTCAAAATCATTGTCTGGAATGTGAGTAGATTGGAGCAATAAAGAAACTACAAGAGGAACTCTATGAGTCAAGCAGCATCTGTGGAGACACGGATGGTTGATGTTTTGGGTGGAGACCCTGCATCAGGACTGGGAACAGAATCACAATCAGGCTTAATATCATCAGCATATGTTGTGAAATTTGTTGTTATGCTGCAGCAGTACATTGCAATACCTAATAAAAAAAACCTAAATGACAGTAAATATATATTTATATTAAAAGTTAAATAAATGGTGCAGAATGAAAGAATAAAAATAGTGAGGTAGCGTTGATGGGTCCAGAGTCAGGAATTTGATGGTGTAGGGGAAGAGGTTCTGAATGGCAGAAGAGCTCGTGTGAAAGTTGCAATGTGGTAGCTCAGATCAAACCTTCTCTGGAAAAATATTTACCAATGACAAAGCCACAGCTCCATTTTACCATCTGTCAAAGATGTCAGGATTTTATTTTAGTGTTTCTGAATAACTCTGACATATGAAATCATTACAATAAAACTATTAAAATATGTTGGTTAATAAACTTTCAAAATAAAGATTGAAATACGACATATCACTTAGGTAATTTAAAAAATACTGCAAACAAGAGGGGAAAAAATTGGAACTATCCCAACTGATGTAATTTTCCCTTGCAGCCATCAAATCTCATTCAAATGAATAAACTCTGTTGCAGAATCCAGCATTTGAATATAGTGGCAGAGTGCTGTCAGGACATTCTGCATTGGTGCCAGGATTCTAAATTTTAGTCTCATATTTCTACCAAAAGAGAAAAAGGACAATTTGACCCATTGAGTCAGCTGATTCTCAACAACTCCATTAATATTGTTCCTCTGCTTATTTCCCTGTAACCAATTCTCTCCTCTCTGTCCATCAACTCCCTGCTGTTCCTACTGCCCATCTAATCTCGAAGTAGTAACAGTGGCCAGTTAACCAGCTCATGCATCATTTTGATAGGTAATGAAACAAGAGCAACTGGGGGGAGACCCATGTGGTCGCAGAGAGGATGTGGCAGCTCCACACAGAAAGTGCTTGGAGTGAGGATTGAACATTTCACATAAGGGAGGTAAAGACCTGAACCTTGCTGTGGTTTGTTGGCAGTTTCAGCCTGGGTGATGCAGTGAAGCAGCAGGTAGGGCTGCTTTCACACATCTTCTGCAATCCACTGTGACCTTGTCCCACTGTGACTGCAGGTCCTCTTGTTTCCTTACCCATCCCAAACGTGTGCTGTTAATTGACCACTATAAATTGCCTCTGGTGTAGGTGGATTGCTGATGAATTGTGGGTGAGAAAGGTTACAGGAGTGGAGAGGGGAAATGGGGATGAGAGTCAGAATAGACTCAATAGACTGAATGGTCTCCAATAGCATAAGAAAATATGAAGAATGTATGAGGTCTGGGTCTTGATTTGAGATTTACACCAGATTGAACACAATGCAGCCAAAAACAATTTCTGTCTGTGTCCCACATCTTCATAAGTTTGAGGTTGTGCCTAGTACCTAGTCTCTTGTGTAAATGCATATTAAGTGCTGGTCACTTTTGAGCCTGGTTCTTGCTAATCTGCTTTGCCTCCAGGGTTGACATTTCCTTGATTTTACAGTTCATTCTTTGCATTCAAATGCTTCCATGGTCTTCTCCCTTTCTCCTTATCAATTTCCATCCTACAACCTCACTGAATCAAGAAATGCTGGGGCTATGAACATTGTAGAGGGCTGTCAAATGTTACGGCAGAATATAGATTGGTTACAGAGGTGGGCAGAGAAATGGCAGATGGAGTTTAATCAGAGCAAGCGTGAGGTGTTGCACTTTGGGAGGTTTAATGTAAAGAGAAGAATATAGTTAATGACAGGGACCTTAACAAAGGGATCTTGGAGTCTTAAGTCTGTAGCTCCCTGAAACTGACCATGCAATTAGAGAGGATGGTAAAGAAAGCATTACATTGGGCATTGAATGTGAGTCAGGAAGTCATGTTGTAGTCATTAGGCTGACTTTGGAGTACAGGTTTCCCCCGCTATCCGAAGGTAGAAGGTTCTTATGAAACAGTTCTTAAGCCAGAATGTGGTAAAGTGAATAAGCAATTACCATTTATTCATAGAAACATAGAAAATAGGTGCAGGAGTAGGCCATTCAGCCCTTCGAGCCTGCACCGCCATTCAGTATGATCATGGCTGATCATCCAACTCAGAACCCTGTATCTGCTTTCTCTCCATACCCCCTGATCCTTTTAGCCACAAGGGCCATATCTAACTTCATATGGGAAAAATTTGCGAGCGTTCCCAGACCCAAAAACTAACCTACAAAATCATGCCAAATAACACATAAAACCTAAAATAACAGTAACATATAGTAAAAGCAGGAATGATCTGATAAATACACAGCCTATATAAAGAAGAAATACTTTTCTGCAATCATTGCAGCACTGTCTAGCGTAGTGTATAATCGCACTATGTATAATTTCACTACATAGCGGAAGCAGTCTCACCAGAAGCAGTCTCTCCAGTAACCTTTAAGCTATGAAGCTGCCAAATGCTACCAAATAACACATAAAAATACACAGCCTATATAAAGTAGAAATAATGTATGTAAGTGTAGTTTCACTTAGTGGAATCGGAAATACAGCGAGCACACTGATGATGGTGTGTTAGGCTGAGTTGTCGGAAGTTGGGGTGCTCAGCAATTTTTTTTCCAATAAATTGCAGTTTCGTCACAGTTGAACACTTGCTTATATGAATAACCACCTTCTGTAATTATTTTCTTCAGTTCTGCTGGGAACTTTTCGGCAGCTTCGGTATCAGCCGAAGCACTCTCTCCAGTAAACTTTAAGCTATGAAGCTGCCCTCGCCTCAGAAACCGATCAAACCACCCATGACTACCTTTAAGTTCCACTTTCACAACACTTTCATCACCACCGTCCAGTGCTTTCTGTTTCAGCTTATTAAAAAGACTGACTGATTTCTCCTTAGGTATAAGGTAACAACGGAACACCACGCTTTGTACACCCGTCAATCCACTCAAGCAATAAACTTTCCATTTTATCCATTGTTGGATGCCGACTAAGACCACTTTGCTATGAGCAGAGCCAACTGTAAATCGGCAGCTTTCAAGATTCTTTCTTTCTGCGTACAAATAGTGTGAATGATTCAACGCGCGGACAATGTCCTTACTTCGTTCACCATGATCGAAACGCTTAATTATGTTTAAGTGTAACACCCTTACGAGCTCTTTTAGGCTTTTCCGATACCTTAGAACTCATCTTGCTAACAGATGCACAAAATGAATCGAAATAAAGCACATGTTTAAACTATGGCAGCTAGAATGCAGTTCTGGGGGAGGAGCTTGGCTGCCTTTCTCCGTAACAGTGAAAACACCTTCTATTAGTGAAAACAGGTAACTAATATAGGTCTTTCGTAACAGCGAGGAGTCGTAAAGCGAATGTTTGAAAAACGGGGGTCATCTGTATTGGGTGCAATGCTGGTTCCCCATTACAGGAAGGATGTAGACACTTTGGAAAAGGGTGCAGAAGAGGATTATCGTGGTGATGCCTTTGTTAGACGGTATGAGCTACAAGGGGAGTTTGGATAAGCTTTGGCAACACATACAACCTCTTAAAGAAAAGTGCCACCCGTGTTTGCTTTGCTTGCTTTCTCTTGAACACTGGAAGTGAGACTTGATAGAAATTTATGAGATTATGGGTTGATAGTCAGAATCTTTTTCCCAGGATAAAAACTGTCAAGTACACAAATGTAAGTTAAAATGAGAGGGGGCAAGTTTGAAAAGAGAGATGTGGAGGATGTTATTTTGCACAGAAAGTGGTAGGCACCCATTACTTGGTGCAGATATTGTGGATTTAAGGGCTTGTGACTGTGCTGAATTGTTTTCTTCCCTATGAGATCCCAGTACTCCAGTTGTAATCTCTTCATTCCTTCCTTCCCCTCATTTTTTCCTCTTTGATATGCTCCTCAAAATCTACTTTTTGACCAAATAATTCATGATCTGTCCTGATATGTATCTAACTTAGTCTTAGATATTGTACTGCTCAAATCACCACCAAGATGTAAGTTTATCATTCATGAGTTGTACAAACCAAGGAATTGGAGGCTTTTTTTTTATAACAACAGTCATATAAGACCATAAGACTTGGGAGCAGAATTGTGCCATTCAGCCTATCGTGCCTGCTCCACCATTCCATCGTAACTGATTTATTTTCCCTCTCACCCTCATTCTCCTGGCTTCTTCTTGTGACCTTTGACACCCTGACTAATCAAGATCTTCTCAACCTCTGCTTTCAATATACCCAATAACTTGGCCTCCACAGTTGAATGGCAATGAATTCCACAGATTCACTACTCTCTGGCTAAAGAAATTCCTTTTCATCTCTGACCTAAATGAATGACCCTCTCTTCTGAGGCTGTGCCTCTGGTCCAAGACGAGAGTGTTGAGGATGACACCTTGAATGTTCTGCAGGCTGCTCAGAAAACTTATAAATGTATCTCTTTTGAATTACTCTTGCTTCAATCAGCAGCAGGTAATTTACATTAAAGAAATGTATTTTTGAACTGACTTAATCAACTACAAATTTCACAATCTTCTGAAGCACTTAGCTGACTTAACTCTCCAGCAAGCAGGTACGGCACCTTTAAGTGGACTAAGGTTCATCGCCATGGTTGGAAGCAAGGTGAAGGGGCTGGGGTTACTCTAAGCCAGTCTGAAACATCCTCTATCTAGCAAATGTGCGGTCGCTGGAGAACAAGATTAAGGACCTGAGAGCAAGATTGCTGTATCAAAGGGAAATGAGAAATTGTTGTGTTCTGCTTTTTACCGAGACATGGCTTACTCACAGCACAACAGATTTGGCGATCAGACCCGTAGGCTTCTTGATACACAGGATGTTCTAAACTGCTGATTTGGAAAAGGCAAAATGTGCCAGTTTTGTTGTGTGCATGTCCCTACCTTGAACAACTAATGATCAAGTGCTGACTGTTCTATTTACCATCACCAAACAAGGAACAGTCCACCCAACGCACTTCAAATCATAGTCAGGCATTTGAATGAGACTTGTTTAAAGAAATCTCTGCCCAATGACCATCAGCACCAGGGGTCCGAACACACTAGAGCACTTCTGTAATAAGGAATGCCTACATTTCCATTCCCAGACCGCATTTCAGGAGATCTGATTACTTGTCCTTCTCCTACCTGCATACAGGCAAAGACTAAAGAGCAAGGCTCCAGAGATGAGGACAACAAAGAGGTGGTCATGGGAGGCAGAGGAATGGTTGCAGGATTGCTTTGATTTGGTGGACTGGGCAACCCTTCAAGGACTCATCAGTGGATCTGAATGAATACATCAGGATTATCATGAGCTTTGTAAAAACACTTGTAGACGAGTGTGTCCTCACAAAATCATTCTCCAACCAGAAGCCCTGGATAGACCAGGAGATCTGCAATCTGCTAAGAGCCAGATCAGAGGCATTCAAGTCTGGCGACTAAGGAGGATAGACGAGGTCCAGGTATAATCTCTACAAAGCCATCTCATAACTTGTGGACTCATTTTCAAGGACTCTTCATCTCAAGTTTTTGATATTTATTGCTTATTTATTTATTCCTTTTTTTTATTATGTATTTGCACAGTTTTTTGTCTTTTGCACATTGGTTGTTTCTCTGTTCTGATGCGTATGGCCTTTCATTGATTTTATTATGCTTCTTGGATTTATTGAGTATGCCCACAAGCAAACAAATTTCAGAGTTGTATGCGGTGACATATATGTACCTTGATAATAAATTTACTTCGAACTTCTCCACTACCAGGAACTTTCTCTCCATGTCTACTCTCTTGAGGCATTGTAAAATTTGATAGGCTTTAATGAGATCACTTCCCTCACTCTTCTAAACTCCAGTGAGTACAGGCCCAGAACCATCAAACGCTTCTCCTATGCTAATCCTTTCATTCATGGAATCATTCTCACGAACCTCCTCTGTACCCACTTCAATGCCAGCACATCTTTTCTTGGATGAGGGAATCAAAACTGCTCACATTATCCCAAGTGTGGCTGGACCAGTGCTTTATAAAGCCTCAGCATTATATCCTCGTTGTTATAGTCTAGTCCTCTCAATGTTAACGCTAAAGTTATATTTGCCTTCCTTACCACTGACTCAAACTGTAAGTTAACTTTTAATGAATTCTGCATAAGGACTCCCAAGTCCCTTTGCATCTCTGATTTTTGAATTTTCTCCTCATTTAGAAAATACTTTACACCTTTATTCCTTCTACTGAATTGCATGACCATGCACTTCCCTACACTGTATTCCATCTCCCACTTCTTTGCCCATTCTCCCAGTATGTCAGAGCCCTTCCAAAGAAGCCCTGCTTCCTCAGCACTACCTGCCCCTCGACCTATCTTTGTATCATCTACAAACTTGACCACCAATCCATCAATTCTGTCATCCAAATCATTGACATTTAGCGTGGAAAGAAGTGGTCCTAACACCGACCCCTTGGAATACAACTAGTCACTGGCAGCTAATCAGAAAAGGCCCCCTTTATTCCCACTCTTTGCCTGCTGCCAGTCTTCTATACATGCTCGTATCTTTCCTATAATACCATGGGCCCTTAAGCAGTCTCATGTAGAGTAACTTCAAAGACCTTCTGAGAATCCAAGTATTTTATATAACATCTAGTGACTCCTTTGTCAATCCTGCTTGTTATTTCCTCAAAGAATTCTAGCAGATTTGTAAGGTAAGATTTCCTCTGAAGGAAACCATTGCTGACTTTGTCATACTGTTTCCAAGTTCCCTGAAACGTCATCTTTAATAATGGACTCCAACATCTTCCCAACCACTGAAGTCAGGTGAACTGGCCTATAACTTCCTTTCTTTCACCACCCTCCCTTCTTAAAGAGTGGAATGGTATTTGTGATTTTCTGGTCCTCCAGAAATATTTCAGAATCTAATGATTCTCGAAAGATTAATACTAATACCTCCATAATCTCTTCATCTGCCTCTTTCAGAATCCTGGTCTGTAGTCCATCTCATCCAGGTATCCTAAGCACTTTCTCCTTAGTAATAGCAAGTACACTCGCTCTGGCCTCTGACACTCTCAAATTTCTGACATTCTGCTAGTGTTGTCCACAGTGAAGACAGACGCAAAATACTTACTATATTTGTCCACCATTTCTTTGTCCCACATTACTACCTCTCCAGCATCATTTTCCAGAAGTCTGATATCCACTCGCGTTTCTGTTTTACTCTTTAGGTATCTGAAAAATCTTTTGGAATCCTGTTTTATATTATTGACCATCTTACCTTCATATTTCTTCTTTTCTGTCCTTTTGGCTTTTTTTTTTAAGAAGCCTTCTGTTAGTTTTTAAAAGCTTCCTAATTCTCTAACTTCCCACTAATTTTTGGTATATTATATGCCCCCTCCATGCTAATGTGTTTTCTTTGATGTCCCTTGTCATCTATGGTTGCGTTATCCTCTTTAGAATACTTCATCTTTGGGATGTAGTGATTGGGGGGGCATCTGAGGGATTACAGACTTAATTTAAAAAATGAATTACTTTTTGTAATCTCAGTGCCTCATAATTGATTACAATGATCATGCAATCACCTCTTTTATTTGCTAACCCACCATCCTCTTAAGACATTGCTCGAAGTGCGCTATAGATGTTGAAAAGCAATGTGGCACTTCTATACATGGCATATCATGAGAAATCTGGACTGACAAAAACATCCTATTTCTTGGCCTGGTCTGCACATTATTGCCTTTCATTACTTTAGTATAGTGTTAGCTAGTACAATTCCAATACTCTAATCATGCAGCAATGTTTATTAAGATACAGTTTTCAATGGGGTAAAGTTCAAAATCTACCCTTTTGAATGGTCTTTACCGCATTTCTATACCTACAGCCCAACTGAGATATCGCTGCTCCACTTTATGTAGCTTCAGGCAAAGAGTCAGGTTTTGCATGAGTTAGTTTGACGTTGTAACTGTCCCCTTTATTGATCACAGTGCTTGCTGTTGAACTTAAACAGAAGGCAGTTGACTGTGGTCATTAATCCATAAGAAAAATGGCAGGAGCTGACCAAATGGAAAACAAGTGCAGACTTTATAGTGTGGAGTATCTGAAGTTTGGATTTGTACCAGCACCAAGCAACCAACAGCAGTCAATGTGTGTTGTGTGAAAAAGTTTTCACATCATTCAGCCTCCTTGAACAGTCTGATTAAGGAAATAAGAACTTGGCTTATTTTCAGTCACTTTGGGAAAAAGTTCAGAAACACTTTAAAACATGTTTGCCAGCACTTCACAACAAAACAGTGATGGTTTGCATGCTTTATACAATATTTCACTGCTCATTGCTAAATCTGGAAAGCCTCATAGAATTGGAGAAGAACTGATTCTGCCAGCAGTAAGGGAGGTTCTGAGTAAGGTTTTGCATAAGTCACCAGACCAAATAATAAAGTGATGCCACTCAGCAACAACAAATTGATGAAATGTCTGAGAATTTGGAAAACATATTGTGCAACATACTTAAGGCAACAAAATTTGCTTTGCTATGAATCATCTGTGCCGGGAAATGAATCTCTGCTTTTTGGTTATATTCACTTCATAAAAGATGAAAAGATGATTTCAAGAGTTGTTGGTTGCAAGAGAATTAGAAATGGATACAAAGGGGGAGTCAGTGTTTCCAGTTGTTCAGTAATTTTTCCAAAGAGAAGGACATTCCACTCACCACCATTCTTGCTTGTGGAACAGACGGCACACCGTCAATGACAGGACGCCAACGAGGAGTTTTTACTTTCTTGGCAATAGCTGTACCTAACGTATTTACCTTTCACTTTGTAATTCACAGACATCTTGTCACAAAACACCTAAGTGATCAACTGCACAAGTCATTAAATACTGTCATCACAGCGGTAAATAAAATAAAGACACATGCTGTGTATTCTCGACTACTTTGAGAGCTTTCTATTGAGAATGATGAACGGTTTGAAAACATGCTGTTGCAGACAGAAATCAGATGGCTCTCAAAGGGAAGCTGCCTGAGATCCTTTTAAGTGCGTTTTGAAACTGTGATGAACTTCTTTGAAGGCTTGAATGCTTCATTTAGTAATCAACTCAAGAATATTAGGCATGATATTACTTATTTATCAGAATTATTTGCAAAGTTAATGAAATCAACCTTCAACTGCAAGGAGATTATATGAATTTTATCAAAGTCAAATAATTTTAACCACATTTCTGTCCAAGTTGACCCTATTTATGTGCAACGTTGGCCTTCACAACCTTTTCCAATTTCCAAGCCTCCTGGAGTTAGAAGAGAAAGCTAGAATACTATATGTTGTTCTGGAAGTGTACTGTGCCCACCTGGGTGAGCTGCATAAAGACATATCAGAGAGATTTCAGGATCTTCTCTTGATCCAGTTCCAGATTGGGTAATAAATCCATTCCTGAAGATTTGTAATGAAGAATTAACAGGAAGGATGGAGGAAGAACTGATCTCGCTACCAAGTGACTTTTCAACTGAAGCTGCAGTTCAACAAATTTCTGAATGCTATCCTGCGCAGACAATGGCCAGATCCTTTTCCTCCTCTGTGACTGGTTTTCAATGCCCCATACATCGTTTCCTTTGGGTTGCAGCTTCTCTTCTTACGTGATTCACTCATCATTCCTCTAAATTCCTTCTGTGAGAAGCTCCAAGCCTTTTGATGTGTGGGTTGCTCACTGCTGAGTGTGAAATCTGTTTCATTATTTCAGTGAGCATGTGGTAAATCTCTGGAATAAATTCACAAAGGATAGAGTGAAAACTATTTTTGTTTTATTAGTAATACAAATCAATGCATTTTGTACACAGTGCAATTCTTTAGTGTATATGAATAATCTGGTTATTGTCAGGAAAGAACAGGCTACTTTAGGTGGAGTTTCTAAATCACTTCTCCCATTGTCATTTTAATCATCGTATATCTGAAAGCCCTGTAAGATAACTGCAATAGCTATGCACATCTTAATTATAGAACCATAGAACATTACAGCACAGAAATAGGCCTTCTCGCCCTTCCTGGCTGTGCCGAACCATTTTTCTGCCTAGTCCCACTGACCCGCACCTGGCCAATATCCCTCATACACCTCTCATCCATGTACCAGTCCAAGTTTTTCTTAAATGTTAAAAGTGAGCCCGCATTTACAACTTCATCTGGCAGCTCATTCCACACTCCCACCATTCTCTGTGTGAAGAAGCCCCCCCCCCCATGTTCCCTTTAAACTTTTCCCCCTTCACCCTTAACCCATGTCCTCTGGTTTTTTTCTCCTCTAGCCTCAGTGGAAAAAGCCTGCTTGCATTCACTCTATCTATACCCATCATAACTTTATATACCTCTATCAAGTCTCCCCTCATTCTTTTAGGCTCCAGGGAATGAAGTCTTAACCTATTCAACCTTTCTCTGTAACTCAGTTTCTCAAGTCCCGGCAACATCACGCTTTCAACCTTATTAATATCCTTCCTGTAATTTGGTGACCAAAACTGCACACAATACTCCAAATTCGGCCTCATCAATGCCTTATACAACCTCACCATAACATTCCAACTCTTATACTCAGTACTTTGATTTATAAAGCCTAATGTACCAAAAGCTCTCTGTACGACCCTATCTACCTGTGACGCCACTTTTAGGGAATTTTGTATCTGTATTCGTAGATCCCTCTGTTCTACTGCACTCCTCAGTTCCCTACCATTTACCTTGTATGTTCTACCTTGGTTTTTCCTTCCAAACTGCAATACCTCACATTTGTCTGTATTAAACTCCACCTGCCATTTTTCAGCCCATTTTCCAGCTGATTTTATGATTTATTATCATAAATTTAATTATAAATCTCCATTAATCCTGCATGCATGGGACATTGATCTTCCCCGAATAACAGATTTTTGGATTAATGGATATTACTCCCAACATTTTTAATTCATGTTTTAAAAAAATGAAGCACAGCAACAATTGAGTAAGTTTCCAGGAAATATGGGAATCAGAAGCAGGGAATTCAAAAAGACCGCAGGAACCAGAGCCCAGGAGAGTGGGCAGTGAATGAAGCAAATGCCACCTGGTGACCCAGGTATCAAACCTTCAGGATTTCCGAATGGTCAATTGAAGCATGGTCATTTTAGCTATGATTTCTGATCCTGTAACAGCTACAGTGAGTGACTTTGACAGTAACGTTGTAGCGGTGTGCTACACGCAGCACTGCAATAAATGACATGGAGTCGGTGAACTGCAGTTGCAAAAGAGATTTATTCAAACTTCGCGGCCTCGCTTTAAAGCCTTCCTGTTCCCGCCCTCCCTGAGCGGGAATGCTGTAGGGGGCGCGTATTCACAGTCCCGTCCCACGTGCGGGCTTTTCCCTTTGCTGGTGAAGCAGACTTGGCGCCCTCTTTGGGACCGGCCTCAATGCCGGCGTGCGCCACTTTGTGAGCCGGTTCGAGGGCGCTGGGAAGTGGGTCGCCACATAACCCTCCTCCCCACCCCCAGAACCGGCGATACACCCCCCAATGCCCACAGTCTGGGTTGGACTCTGTTTGGGAGGTCTGCCTCTGCACCACGGTGCCGGACTCTCGATCGGCTGCACCACATCCACATGGGCTGGTTTGAGTCGGTCCACCGTGAAAACCTCCTCTTTCTCCCCAATGTCCAGTACGAATGTGGACCCGTTGTTTCTGATCACCGTAAACGGCCCCTCGTAGAGCCGCTGTAGCGGTGCCCAATGTCTGCCCCGTCGTACAAAAACGAACTTACAGTTTCGCAGGTCTTTGGGTACGCAGGTCGGGTTCTGCCCATGCTGCGAAGTGGGTATGGGGGCCAGGTTACTGAGCCTCTTGTGTAGTCTGCCCAGGACTGCTGTGGGTTCTTCCTCTTGCCCCCTTGGGGCTGGTATGAACTCCCCTGGGATGACCAGGGGTGCGCTGTACACCAACTCTGCCGACAAGGTGTGCAGATCCTCTCTGGGTGCCGTGCGGATTCCGAGCAAGACCCAGGGAAGCTCGTCCACCCAGTTAGGCCCTTTGAGGCGGGCCATGAGAGCCGACTTCAGGTGACGGTGGAAACGCTCCACTAGTCCGTTCGACTGTGGGTGGTAGGCAGTTGTGTGGTGCAGCTGTGTCCCCAAAAGGCTGGCCATAGCTGACCACAGGCTGGAGGTGAACTGGGTGCCTCTGTCGGAGTTAATGTGGGCCAGTACACCAAAGCGAGATACCCAGGTGGCAATCAGTGCCCGGGCGCAAGATTCGGAGGTGGTGTCGGTGAGTGGGACCAACTCTGGCCATCTTGTGAACCGGTCCAAAATAGTCAGGAGGTGCCGCGCTCCTCGCGACACTGGCAGGGGACCCACGATATCCACGTGAATGTGGTCGAAACGCCGGAGGGTGGGGTGGAACTGCTGCGGCAGAGCTTTGGTGTGCCGCTGCACCTTGGCTGTTTGGCAGTGCATGCACGTTTTGGCCCATTCACTGACCTGCTTGCGGAGTCCATGCTAAACGAACCTGTTGGAGACCATCTGGATGGTTGTCCTGATGGAGGGGTGCGCTAAGTTGTGAATGGAGTTGAAAACGCGTCGCCGCCAGGTTGCCGGGACGACGGGACAGGGTTGGCTGGTGGTGACGTCACAGAGAAGGGTCCTCTCACCTGGGCCTATGGGGAGGTCCTGGAGCTGCAAACCGGAGACTGCGGTTCTGTAACTAGGGATCTCCTCGTCTGCCTGCTGCGCCTCCGCCAGTGCTTCATAGTCTACCCCCGGGACAGGGCTAGGCTGTTAGGGCGGGAGAGGGCGTCCGCCATGACATTGTCCTTTCCCGAGACATGCCGGACATCCGTCGTGTATTCGGAGATGTAGGACAGATGTCGCTGCTGGCGGGACAACCAGGGGTCGGATGCCTTCGTGAACGCAAAGGTAAGCGGTTTGTGGTCCGTGAACGCGGTGAAGGGCCTACCTTCCAAGAAGTACCTGAAATGCTGGATTGCCAGGTATAGTGCCAACAGTTCCCGGTCGAAAGCACTGTATTTGAGCTCGGGTGGCCGCAGGTGTTTGCTGAAAAACGCCAGGGGTTGCCAGTGACCCTCGATGAGTTGTTCCAGTACCCCACCGACTGCCGTGTTAGATGCGTCCACTGTGAGGGCGGTAGGGACGTCCATTCTGGGGTGCACTAGCATTGCGGCGTTTGCCAAGGTTTTTTTGGTTTTAATGAAAGCGGCGGCGGACTCCTCGTCCCAGGTAATGTCCTTGCCCGGACCCGACATCAGAGCGAACAGAGGGCGCATGATTCGGGCAGCTGAAGGGAGGAAGCGGTGGTAGAAATCCACCATACCCACGAACTCCTGAAGGCCTTTGATTGTGTTGGGTCGGGGGAAATGGCGGACCGCGTCTACCTTGGCGGGCAGAGGGGTTGCCCCATCTTTAGTAATCCTGTGGCCCAGGAAGTCGATGGTGTTGAGCCTGAACTGGCATTTGGCCGGGTTGATTGTTAGGCTGTATTCACTCAGTCGGGAGTAGAGTTGACGGAGGTGGGACAGATGCTCCTGACGACTGCTGCTGGCTATGAGGATGTCGTCCAAGTAGATGAAAGTGAAGTCCAGGTCGCGTCCCACCGCGTCCATTAACCGCTGAAACATCTGTGCAGTATTCTTTAGGCCGAACGGCATGCGGAGGAACTCGAAAAGGCCGAAAGGGGTGATGAGTGCCGTTTTGGGGACGTCATCCGGATGCATCGGGATTTGATGGTATCCCTGGACGAGGTCTACCTTAGAGAAGATCCGTGCACCTTGCAGGTTTGCTGCAAAGTCCCGAATGTGTGGCACAGGGTCGCGGTCTGGTGTTGTAGCCTCATTCAGACTGCGGTAGTCGCCACATGGTCTCCAGCCCCCTGTTGCTTTGGGCACCATGTGCAGGGGGGAGGCCCATGGGCTGTCGGACCGCTGTATGATCCCCAATTCCTCCATCCTCTTGAACTCCTCCTTTGCCAGTCGGAGCTTGTCCGGGGGAAGCCTTCGAGCACGGGCGTGGAGGGGTGGTCCCTGGGTCGGGATGTGGTGCTGTACGCTGTGTCGGGGCATGGCTGCCGTGAACTGTGGTGCCAGAACCGATGGGAAATCCGCCAGGACTCTGGTGAAGTCGTTGTCGGACAGTGTGATGGAGTCTTGGTGTGGGGCCGGCAACTGGGCTTCACCCAGAGAGAACGTTTGAAAGGTCTCGGCATGGACCAGTCTCTTCCCTTGCAGGTCGACCAGTAGTCTGTGAGCTCGCAAAAAATCCACGCCCAGGAGCGGTTGGGCTACAGCGGCCAGTGTGAAGTCCCACGTGAACCGGCTGGAGCCGAACTGTAGCCGCACCGTATGGGTGCCGTAGGTCCTTACTGTGCTGTCGTTCACGGCCCTCAGGGTGGGACCCGGTGCCCTGTTGCGGGTGTCGTAACTCGTCGGAGGTAAGATGCTGATCTCGGCTCCGGTGTCGACCAAAAAGCGGCGTCCCGGCTGCTTGTCCCAGACATACAGGAGGCTATTCCGATGGCCAGCCGCCGTAGCCATCAGCGACGGCTGGCCCTGGCGTTTCCCAGGAACTTGCAGGGCAGGCTACAGCGGCGGGCTTCTGCGCCCCACCGCTGGTGGTAGAAGCACCATTGTACATTGGGCTCCTCACCCCTGCCTCTGGGGTTAATGGGCTCTGTGGCCGGGCCTGGTCTGGTCTGCTGCCGGGAGCGTGGCCTGGTGATATGTGCGACGGACGCCCCACTCTCCTTCTTAGCTTTCCACAGCACGTCCGCCCGGGCCGCCACCTTCCGGGGGTCACTGAAATCCACGTCGGACAGCAGCAGGCGTATGTCCTCGGGCAGCTGCTCCAGGAATGCCTGCTCAAACATGAGGCAGGGCTTGTGACCTCTGGCCAGGGACAGCATCTCGTTCATCAAAGCCGATGGTGGCCTGTCCCCCAAGCCATCCAGGTGCAGTAAGCATGCAGCTCGCTTGTGCCGTGAGAGTCCAAAAGTCCTTATGAGCAAGGCTTTGAATTCTGTGTATTTGCCGTCTGCTGGGGGAGACTGTATGAACTCAACCTGGGCCGCTGTTTCCTGGTCGAGGGAGCTCACCACGTAGTAGTAACGTGTGTCATCCGAGGTTATCTGTCGAATGTGGAATTGGGCTTCTGCTTGCTGGAGCCATAGGTGAGGTCGCAGGTCCAGAAGCTTGGCAGTTTTAACGAAACTGCATGAACAGATGCAGCGTTGTTCATCTTCGGCCCAAATATTGTTTGGGCCGTCGGGGTCACCAATTGTAGCGGTGTGCTACATGCAGCGCTGAAATAAACGACACGGAGTCAGTGAGCTGCAACTGCAAAAGAAATTTATTCAAACTTCAGGGCCTCGCTTTAAAGCCTCCCTGAATGCTGTAGGGGGCGCGTATTCACAGTCCCGTCCGCGGGCTTTTCCCCTTGCTGGTGAAGCAGACTTGGCGCCCTCTTTGGGACCGGCCTCAGTACCGGCGCGCGCCACTTTGTGAGCCGGTTCGAGTGCGCTGGGAAGTGGGTTGCCACAACGTCATTATTCTCCAGAGATTATTTTTAGCACTGCTTGTTTACATTTGCCTCAGATTAAACAGGAAGCTGTTTGGTAGGCATCAGCCGATATAAAATTGCATTGAAGCATTCTGCACACCACTGTTCCAAAGGAGATGTTGTATTGTGGGTAATTGGGCACTTGATAAGGTCCAATGAAAAAAAGTTAGGTATAAGCAGAGTGGCCATTGTGGGAATGGGCCAATGTTAGAGTGGGGAGTTCAGGCTTTGGAGAGGAGAGGAGGAGGCTGCAGATAGCTTTTTTTTGCTTAAAATTTCTTTCTTTCTCATTGCACAGTTAGAGCAGTGGGGATGGCAGGCAGGGTAGTGGAATGCTTCTCTTGCAGTATGTGGGAGACCTCCAATGGCCTGGATGATCACTCCTGCAAGGAGTGCATTCAGCTGCAGCTTCTTTTAGACGGTGTTAAGGATTTAGATCTGGAACTAGGTGAACTCAGGATCATTTGGGACAATGAGGGGGTGATAGGACATACAAGGAGACAGTTACACCCAAGGTACAGGGCTCAGGTAACAGATTGATGGGGTAAGGCAGATTAATAGTTTGGTACAGACTCGATGGGCCAAAGCGACTGTTTCTGTGCTGTAGTGTTCTATGACTCTATTTCCAATTAACTTCTGTGCTCATCGAGGTATGTATTTTCGTGTGGGAAGTAAGGTCTCATGACCCATACCAGTCTCAATTATTTTTTTGCTTTTTCTAGAGGCAGAGAAAAAACTCCATTTGCACTGTGCTAACCAAGCTTTAATTTTAAAAGCTTATTTCTTTACATAACTTGTTAAATCTTCATGAAGAACTCTAATAGACCTCACAAATAGCCTGATTGTTCTAGTAGTAGGGTGAAGCAATCCATGAAAAATTTGTAACTATCTTCCACCCATAGATGATCCCTAGAATCCTGTATTTATGGCTTTTGAACATTAGCTTTAACAGACTAGATTTGAAAATTAACCATTATTTAACTTATAATGTTCTGTTTTGCCTTGCATTTTTCTTATAAAATTCTATCCTAACTTTGGATAATTGCTTTATGTAATCTATTGAACAGATTACTTTTGAACAAATGTTATATTTTGTTATATTTGGTCAATGTTGCATAAATGGTTAAAATGTCATGTTCAGTTGAGACTGTTACATTTCCCATTTGCTTACTTGAAAACATTGGACTACTTGTAAATATTTAAAATGTGGCTTTGGAATCAGTAACATATAACACTGTCATCCTAGATTTTCCAAGTTAAAACAGGCTTATCTTATGACTGCAAAAATAAAATATTTGATGTCGTCTTGGTCAGCCAGAAAGAGGTGGAGAGGAAAAGAAATAATATTTTAATATTGACCTTCGTGAGAATACATTGAATTATTGTAGACAAACATGTACATAAAACAGATTTTTATGAGCAAAAATATTAATGTGAACTATAAAATTGGAAACAGTTGATTAATTGTAGTTGATATTATAAATTAAATCATAAAATTAATTAAAACAGAACTTTTACTATTTCAATTGAGCCTGTTTGGTTATCAAATGCTTCAGATGTAGGAGCAGCGCAGCTTGATCTGGACAGTGTCGTAATGATTGTAAAACTATTTATTATATACTTGATCCGTTTGGTTTTAATATTTTCCCTATTCCTCTTAGTGTATTCCATCTTTTCACAAGTGCAATCAGATCGGAATCTTTATCCCTCTTCTGGAGTCCTTTTTGTGCATGTTTTGAAGAGAGAGTACTTCAAAGGGGAATTTCCTCCCTACTCAAACAAACTTGGTGAGTGAGGTTCTCCTAATCCATCTGAGTTACCCAAGGTGTACTTGTAGACTTAGTCAAAGTTTCAAACCTTCTTTTGTTTGGTCCAAGCAAAAGGTAATGTTTAGACCACTGAATCAAATTAGTTTTGCAGGAATTTTGTTACAAAATATTTTGGGTGGATGTTCAAATAGAAATTAATGTTGCATAAAGCTTGGGAGATGCTAACTTTGGATAGGAATCTGTATTGTTTTGACTACATTTTTGTGCGTAATATCAATTTTCAGATTTGTTTTTCTGCAAAAATTCATTCTTTCAGTTTTCTAAAATTATCTGAATTGAGAATGATTAAAAATAATGGCAGCTAAATTGCAAATTTCTCCACACAAGTACAATTATAACAGATTTAAGAACATAGCACAGACAGATTGGGTTAGGTCTAGTATGCCACAGATGATCAAAGTTTTTTGTCAACAGTTGCATTTGCATAATAACTTGGCTAAGGATAAGTCATCAAATTCAAGTTGAAAAAATAAGTATAATAAATAGAGATGGAAAAGTCAAAGCAATTAAAAAAATAGGTAATTAAATGAAGGCTTTGAAATGCTATAATTTCATGGCTTTGAGGCATTGACTCTTTGTTGGTCTATGATCTTGAGTGCTAACAACACACTGTACTTCATCAAGAGAGCCTCACTCGTATAAACCTTGCTAAGTGAATATTGGCACATTATTTGACTTTTTGGGCCTTTGTTCCCAAATGAGGCTTTTTTCAGCAATAGGTAACTGAAGTTTATTTGAAAGCAATTAGCAGTCATGCTGTGACAAAGTTTACCTTCATTTCTGTTGGCACTGATCTTGTCATTTTTATTCCGTTATTTTGACTAAGAATTACAAAATTTGGCAGAGAAGAGTACCAGGACTCCAGTCTACATTACTCAGTGGAACCACTAAAGGAGCTAGTTTATAATGAGATTATCCATTATCTACATGCTTGATTTACTGCACTAAGTATAAACATCTTTGCTGATCCTAAATGGAATCCATTCTTAAGTTACAAACCCATATTAGATTTTTAAAAAGTAACACAGTGATTGAAGTAAAGAAATGCAGGGTTTTTTCTTTGGTTTTAGAATTACCTGGCTAACATGTTGCACATTTTTGTTATAGCTGACTCTAGAAATGATCCAATTACATTTAAGACAAACCTAAAAGGATACCCAGACAGGCCTGGCTGGCTACGATACATACAAAGAACTCCATACAGTGACGGAGTACTTTATGGATCGCCAACTATTGAGAATGCTGACAAAACAACAGTAATTGAGGTAACATCATAACCTGATGGATGAAGTGTTGTTGTTCAGGAATTCAGTAGATTGCAGTTTTATAAGTATTGGGTAGTTTTTCAATATATTGACCTATTTTTCAATACTTGGAAGATATAAAACTATTTTGCAGCCCATATTTCCTTATATTGTAGGAAGATCATCGAGCCTGTGCTGGCTCAGAGTAATCCTATTCCCCCACTAAATTTTCTTGTAACTTACTCTCCCCACGTTTCCATCAGTTCTATAGCCATCTGTATAAAGGTCAATTTGAAGTTGGCCAGTTAACCAACCAGACAGCAAGTCCTTAGCATGTGGGAGGAAACCCATGCACTCACAGGTAAAACGTGCAAGATCGATGAGGGCAGGAATGGACTTTAGTTCTTTGACTGAGCGAAGTAACTCTGTGGTCCTAGTCCATCTTACTGCACAAAACAGAATTTGCACACCTCATTACATGAAGTAATGGTAGCAAAATCATCTCCAAATAAACATAAATGAAAAAGTTAATGACCTCTAAATTAGATGTGATCATTGTGATCAAGGAGAAGGTTAACTGGGTTATTAATATAATAGCCATTAGAGGTAAATTCCACTGATACTCAGTTTGGGTACTGCTAGCACCCTTTGACTGCTTTGTGACGTTAGTCAACAATGGTCAGTCAGCTGTGTTTGGAGATGAGCTCACATCTTTGGCATCAAAGAAGTATTGACCGTGGTGCCAGGGTCAGGGACATCTCAGATTGGATGCACAGCATTCTTAAGGGGGAGGGTGAGCAGGCAGAAGTTATCAGAATCAGGTTTATTACAATCACCGGCATGTGTCGTGCAATTTGTTAACATGGTACAAATTGGTGCCATTGACATGGGTAGGAAAAAGGATGAGGTCCTGAAGAGAGAATATAGGGAGCTAGGTAGGAAGCTGAAAAGCAGGACCTCAAGGATGGTAAGATTTAGACTATTGCCTGTAACATGTGCCAGTGAGGGTAAGGATAGGGTGATTTGGCAGATGAAGGTGCAGCTGAAGAATTAGTGCAAGGGGCAGGTTTCAGATGTTTGGTCATTGAGGAAGGTGCAATGTACAAAAGCACCCTGTCGCTCTCCTCGCTCGGTCAGTCGGTCGCTTTCTCCGAACTGCAACCGCCGTGGTCCCGGCACGGGAACAGCCGCACCTGGCCAAGGCGTCTGGCGGTGGGTGGGCGGGGGTTGTCTAATAAGGCAATGAAGCACTCAAAACTGCTTCGGTACCCTGAGTCCAAGCACCCTGCACTTAAACACAAACGCATTGAGTTTTCTCAGCAGTAAAAATGTGAGCAAGTGGGACAGCAGCTAAGTGCTGAGAGCCACGAAAACTAAATTGCAGAATAGACTGGACATAAGGAATCTGCTTCGAGTATCGCTGTATTCCAGTTGTGATTAACACCCCTCCCACCCCCCGTCGGCCGGTCCGCAAGAATATTGTCAATATGAAACCGGTCTGCGGTGCGAAAAAAGGGTGACCCCTGGTGTTCATACATTATTTCTACTTCCGGGTTGCAGGGTTTTACTTCCGGTCTTTTCTGCCCCGGTGCGCATGCGTGTAACTAATCAATTTGGAGTCGATCTTGCCTTTCATTAAGGCTGAGGTAGGGGATCTTGGGCTTAAAAAGGTTGGTGACCACTACAATAGTGCAAGGTACCACGGACTCAATAAACCATAAAACAAGCAATACTTCACCAAACTTTTTATTCATAGCATGCAATGGGGGAAGTTACGGACTGATCTCCTAAAGAGCCAGTCTGGACACTGCCCTCCCCAGAACACAATTCCACACAATTTATAACATTGATCATTGCAGGAAATAGTATAATTACGCGAGTTAATACAGTTTTAGAATAGTTTCGATCACATGCTAAGATACAATTAGATGTAAAATCATTATTGGTTAGTTATAATTATTTCTGCCAAGGCTAGCATGGATACAACCTCAGTTCCTCATGTTGATACCTCCCCCTACTCTCGAACGTTTTACCCCCTCCCTTTCGCCATCCTTACCCTATTTAGTTATGTTATACCTCAAAATGCTTTGTGCGACCAGACAATTCTTTATTTAGACCTATGTCTAACACTATTAGGGAACAATGTCTGGTACGTCACTTGTTGCTGGGTAAGGTTTCCTTTTGGCTGTCCAACAGCTAACATAAGGTACCTATAAGGTAATTGATCATCAGCTAATCATTGTCTTTTAATCTATACCCCTATTTACCTATCCCTTTACTCCATCAATGTCAGATCTCTCAAAGGGTGAGTATTTTGGAGACTCTGACCTTTCCTAAAGCTTTGGACAGGGATAGGAGCAGATTGTGTGGGAAAGTATTTAATTGGAGGAGGGTGAATTATAATTTGGGAGCGAAAAATGGGAATGGATACATTTAGGGAAGCACACAATGGAAATGTGGAAGTTGTTCAGGAAGCAATTGCATAGGTTCCTGGATAGGTTTGTCCCATTGAAGGATTTAGGAACATTTGGAGAACGTAATCTCATTAGGGCAGGTAAACACAGCTTTGTGAGGGGTAGCTCATGCCTCACGAGCCTGATTGAATTCTTTGAGGAAATGACAAAACAAATTGATAAAGGCAGAGTGGTGGATGTGGATTTCAGAAAGGCATTTAACAAGGTTCCCCGGGGTAGATCCATTCAGAAAGTCAGTATGTAGAGGATCGATGGAAACTTGGCTGTGTGGATTCAATATCTGCTTGCCCATGGAAGGCAGAGGGAGGTAGTTGATGGACCATATTCTGTGTGGAGGTCAGTGACCAGTGGTTTTGAATGAGGGAATCTGTTCTGGGACCCCTGCTCTTTGTAAGGATGAGGAAGTGGAAGGGTGGGTTATTGAGTTTAAATCAGAGTCAGGTTTAATATCACTGGCATATGTTGTGTTGTGGCAGTAGTACAGTGCAATACATAATAAAACACTATCAATTACAATATATACATATAAATTAAATAAATAGTGCTGGGGGGGAGTGTGGAATAGGTAGTATGCATGGGTTCATTGTCGATTCAGAAATCTGATGGTGGAGGTGCCTGTTCCTAAAATGCTGAATGTGTGTCTTCCTGCTTCTGTACCACCTCGATACTGGGGAGGCTGGGGCCCCCGGTGGAGCTGGCTGAGTTTACAACTTCCTGCAGATTTTTCCGATCCTGTGCAGTGAGTGGACCTTCCATACAAGATGGTGAGGTAACTAGTTGGAATGCTCTCCAAGTTACTACTTTAGAAATTTGTGAGAGTCTTTGATGACATACCAAATCTCCTCAAACTCCAAATGAAATATAGCCGCTATCATGCCTTCTTTGTAATGGCATCAATATGATAGATCTTCAGAGATACCGACAGTCAGGAACCTGAAACTGCTCACCCTTTCCACTGCTGATCACTCGATGAAGACTGGTGGTTGTAGATAGTGCAGAAATTGTCATAGATTACAGCAGGATGTTGATGGGTTGCGGAGCTGGGCTGAGAAGTGGCAGATGGAGTACAATTTGGGACAAGTGTGTGAAGGGCTCTATTTGGAAGTTTGAATATGGGGTTAATGGCAGGATTTTTAACAGTGCGGAGGAATAGAGGGAGATTTGGGTCCATGTCCAGATCCCTCGGTGTTGCAATGCGGGTTGATAGGTTGGTTAAGAAGGTGTGTGGTGTGTTGGCTTTCATTAGTTGGGGTATTGAGTTCAAGAGCCACAAGGTAATGTTGCAGCTCTATAAAACCCTGGTTAGGCCACACTTGGAGTATGGGGTTCAGTTCTGGTCGCATCATTATAGGAAGGATGTGGAAGCTTTAGAGGGTATAGTGGAGATTTACCAGGATGCTGATTGGACTAGAGTGCTTACCTGATGAGGATAGGTTGAGCAAGCTAGGGCTTTTCTCTTGGAGTGAAGGAGAATGAGCGATGACTTGATAGAGCTGTATAAGATGATAGGCATAGATTGAGTGGACAGCTGGAGACTTCATCCCGGGGTGGAAGTGACTAATATGAGGGGATATAGCTTTAAAGTGCTTGGAGGGAAATATAGGGGATATCATTTAGGTTTTTTTTAAACACAGAGTGGTGGGTGCATGAAATGCAGTGCCAAGGTTGGAGGTAGAGGTAGATACATTAGGGACATTTAAGAGACACTTGCATAGGCACATGGATGAAAGAAAAACAGAAAGCTGTGTGGGGGATTGATCTTTAACTGATGGTTATTTGATCATAGAGTAGATTAAAGGGTTGGCACAATATTGTGGGTCGAAGAACCTGTATTCCATGATCTATATTCTATCTCTCAGGTTTATGAAGACATTCTCAAAATATGCAGAAGTTGTCCCTCTAACACACTTCATTACCTTTTGCGTCTGCTATAGTCTTACACTTTTCCATTAACCTCTTGCTATTTATATTCTTCAACGTGCATTTTATTCGCCAGCAGTTTTTTTTCTCTGTACTTCTCTAAATTCCCTTTTAATTATATTTCTTAACTTCACATACTCTTCCAGAGATTTTGGTTCGTTAGAAGATTGGTGTCCGTCACAAGTTTCCCCTTGTATTTTTCTCCTATGCTAGCTGTGCCTTGACAGTCTTGGAGCCCGAAATTGGAGAGTACCATTTGTGTGGGAAGTTGTTTACACAGATTCCTCCCTCAATGTCTCTGTTGCTTGGAAACAGATTTATCTCCTTGGTTGGTTCAGTCTATTGCTAAGTCGCTTTCATTCGACTAAAAATGGTGTTGCCCTAGTTTAGAATCTTTGTTCTTATTTTATCCATTTCCTTCTCCATAAATATGTTAAACCTAACTAAATTATGGTTATGCTCTCCATGTATTTCATACAGATATTCCTTTCACCTACCAGCTCACTAATGAGGACTATATCCAAAATTACCCCTTATCTTGCTGGATTTATTACACTGGCATTTAAAAAAAATATATCCTGAATAAATTAGAGGAATTCTGTGCTCTCTGTGCCTTACAAACTGATGGTCTTTCAGTTGACATTCAGGTAACTGAGAGAGAGGCAAGTGCGGAGACTGAATTTTTCTCATAGGTCTTATGCTCTTCACCCACCTTCTTATGCTGGCTTCTTCCCCTTTTCTTTCTGATCGTGATGAAGAAATGTTGACATAGAACATAAAGCAAAGAAAAGGACAGCACAGGAGCAGGTCCTTTGGCCACAAAGTTGTGCTGACTCAATTAAAATTAGTAATCGAATAGCCAACTGAACTAATCTCTTCTGCCCACTCAATGTCCATATACTTTCATTTCCCTCACATTCATGTGCTTTTTGTCTCTTAAATATCCCTAATCTATCTGCATCTACCACCACCCCAGGCAGCTCATTCCAGGTATAAATAAATAAACAAACATTAAAATATTGTCTCTCGTATCTCTTTTGAAATGACTCTCTCTCACCTTAAACACATGCCTTCTAGCATTAGTTATTTCAACCCTGGGGAGAAAATGCAGTCTATCTACTCCATTTATGTCCTCATAATCTTATATCCTCTGTCAAATCTTCTCTCAGCCACTGCTGCGCCAGAGAAAACAACCCAACTGTGTCCAACGTCTCATTCTAATGCATGCCCTCTAATCCAGGTAGCACCCTGGTAATCCTCTTCTGCACCCTCTCCAAAGCCTCAACATCCTTTCCTCTAATGCGGGGACCAGACAGCATCTACAGCTTTACCTTCATCAATCACCCTCGTCACCTCATCATCAAAAACTCTACCAAGTTAGTAAGGCGTGACTTGCCCTGCACAAAGCCATGCTGGCTCCCCTAATTAGGCTGTGGTTTTCCAAATACTTATAAATCCTATCCGTAAGAATTCTCAACAGTAACTTAGACCATAAGATTTAGGAGCAGAAGAAGGCCATTCGGCCCATTGAGTCTGCTCCGCTATTCAATCATGGGCTGATCCACTTCATCCAGTCACACCCACTCCCCTGCTTTCACCCCACACCCTTTGATGCCCTGGCTAATCAAGAACCTATCTATCTCTGCCTTAAATACACCCATTGACTTGGCCTCCACAGCTGCTCATAGCAACAAATTCCACAGATTTACCACCCTCTGACTAAAGTAATTTCTCCGCATCTCAGTTCTAAAAGGACGTCCTTCAATCCCGAAGTTGTGCCCTCTTGTCCTAGAATCCCCTACCATGGGAAATAACTTTACCATATCTAATTTGTTCAGGCCTTTTAACATTTGGAATGTTTCTGTGAGATTTCCCCCCCTCATTCTTCTGAACTCCAGGGAATACAGCCCAAGAACTGCCAATTATTCCTCATACGGTAACCCTCTCATTCCTGGAATCATTCTCGTGAATCTTCGCTGAACCCTCTCTAATGTCAGTATATCCTTTCTAAAATATGGAGCCCAAAACTGCACACAATACTCCAAGTGTGGTTTCATGAGTTCCTTATAGAGCCTCAACATCACATCCGGTTCTTATATTCTATACATCTAGAAATTAATGCAACATTGCATTCGCCTTCTTCACAGCTGACTCAACCTGCTGGTTACCCTTTAGGGCATCCTGCACAAGGACTCCCAAGTCTCTTTGCATTTTTGCATTTTGAATTCTCTCCTCTTCTAAATAATAGTCTGCCTGTTTATTTCTTCCACCAAAGTGCATGACCATACACTTTCCCTAATAGTGAAGTGAGACTCACCAGTCTATAGTTTCCTGGATTGTCTCTGGTTCCCTTCTTAAATAATGAAACAAAATTAGCTACTCACTGGTCCTACAGGACCTTGCCTGTGGACAGACAAGAAGATATTGGTCAAGGCCCCAGCAATCTCTTCTTTTGCTTCTCTCAATAACCTAGTGTATATCCCTTAGGGCTCATCCTGAAGATTAACATGCAGGTAATCCATGGTGAATTCAGGACTGGCCTGCCCATAGAAGATAGAGGATAGTGGTTGAAAGGACTTGGATGGTGGTCTGTGATTAGTGGTGTTCTGCAAAGATCTGTACTGGGACCTTTGTTTATGATGTATATAAATGACCTAGGTGAAAATGTAGACGGGTGGGATGGTAAATTTGCAGATGATTCGAATATTGGTGGTTTTGTGGATAGTACAGAAGACTGGCAAAGAATACAGCAGGATATAGATCAGTTACAGGTATGGGCAGAGAAATGGCAGATGGAGTTTAACCCGGCCAAATGTGAAGTGTTGCATCTTGGTAGGTCAAATGTAAAGAGGTAGTGTACTGTTAAGGGCAGGACAGGTGGATAGGTGGATGAAAAGGCATATGGGATGCTTCCATTTGTTAATTGAGGCATTGAGTTCAAAAGTCAGAAAATTATGTTGCAGCTTTAGGTTCTGGGGACTTATCCATCGTAATGCTCTTTAAGAGTCATATCACTACCTCCTCCTTTTTCTCGAAATGCCTCAGCATATTGATATGCTCCCCATCTTCCACGTCCTTCTCCAGATGTAAAGTGCTCATTAAAGACCTCACCCATATGCCCTGCATCCAAGCAAATGTTCCCTGTTTGTCCTTGAGTGGTCTTACCCTCTCCCTTTCTCTTGATGTATGTGTAGAATGCCTTGGCTTCTCTATAATCCTACTTGCCAAGAGCTTTTCATGGCCCATCCTGGCCTTCCTAATTCCCATCTTGAATGCTTTTCTGCTTTATTATAATTCTAAGTACTCTGATTTTAGCCTTCTAAGCTTTACATACATGTCCTTTTAGTTTTCTTAACTGAACTCAGTAGCTCTCTCAACATCTAATGTTCTCTTACCTTGTCATACTTGTCCTTCCTTCTGACATACCTCTCCTGTACTCTGTGCATTCAGTCTTTAAACACCCTCCATGTGTCGGATGTGGACTTGCCCATAAACAGCTGTTCCCAATTAATTCTCCCTAGTTCCTGCCTAATGTTCTTGTAATTTGCCATGCTCCAATTTAATTCCATTCTCCAAGGTCCATACTTACCATTATGTATAGCTATCTTGAAATTGAATGAGTTATGTTCACTGTCCCCAAACTGCTCACCCACTGAAAAGACTGTCACCTGGCCAGAATAGTTAGACAGCACCATGTCTAGTGCAGCCCATCCTTTGATTGGACTATCTAAATTTTGATTTAAAAAGAAACCCTCCTGGATGCACCTAACAAATTCTACCCCATCTAAAACGTTTTGCACTAAAAGATCTCAGTTGAAAGTTTGTTTATCCTCAAAATATGTATACATTATGCAACCTTGAGATTCATCTCCTTACAGGTAGCCAAAAAACAAACCCAGAAGAACCCATTCATTTTTAAAAAAAAGTTTGTATTAGGGAATTTGAAGTCCTGCATGACAACAACCCTATAGTTTTTGCACATTCCCTTAATCTGCTTACGTTTCTTTTCCTCAATGTTCCAGTGGCTATGTGACCTACAATCACAGACTGATTGCATCCTTCCTATATGAGTTCTGTCCATAAAGACACAGTGGGCAAGCCCTCCATTCTGCTTCCCGAGTGTGGCTGGGATATTGTCCCTCATTAGTAGTGAAACTCCCTCCTCACTCCCCCCCCCCCCCCCCCCCCGCTTTTTACATCCTTCTCTAACTTACCCAAAACATCAAAACCCTGGGATATTAAGCACCCGTTCCTGT
Source organism: Hemitrygon akajei (assembly GCF_048418815.1). NCBI lineage: Eukaryota > Metazoa > Chordata > Chondrichthyes > Myliobatiformes > Dasyatidae > Hemitrygon > Hemitrygon akajei. Next base: position 95,321,069 of record NC_133131.1, read on the forward strand.
CCCCCTGTAAACCAAGCTTCTGTAATGGCCACAACCTTATAGTTCCATGCTCTTAAGTTCATCACCTTTACCCATAATATTCCTAGCAGTAAAATACACAAACTATCCATCCCATCATATCTGTTATGTTGCTGCTGCCTTTCTTCCACCAATTAGAAATATCTATCAGGACAGCTTTGTATGGAGGGTCCTTAGCAGCATCAATGATCCCTCCCATCTAACAATCTCTTTGATTTCTTCCCCCCCCCCCCAACACCAGCAGGCAGGAAATACTGTAGCATTAGGACAAGAACTGTTAGGATAGGGAAGAGCTTCTTCCCCCAAGCCATAGGGCTGCTAAATTCCCTGCCACCACCTCGGTCTCATCACGTGTAAAGCACCAGTAGTGTTATACTGTTTACTTTTTAACTTGAGTTGTAAATGTACCTTATTATTTGTTAATATATTTGTGGTAATAGTACTTGGTGTTGTGAGTGAGTTATATGTACTATATTGTGCACCTTGGTCTGGAGGAACATTGTCTCATTTGGCAGTATGCATGTATATGGTTGAATAACAATGAACTTCAACTTGAACTTGCCTGTTTTTACTGACCCTAATATCTACCTTCCTCTCCATCTCTCCACTTTCTGACCTGGTGCTCTGGTTCCCAACCCCCTGTCAAACTGCTTTAAACCCTCCTGAGTAGCACCAGCCAGCCTCCCGGCCTGGGTATTGGTTCTCCTTCAGTTCATTCCTCTTGTACAGGTCACCCCTGCCCCAGAAGAGTTCCCAATGATCTGAGAATCTGAAACCCTGCCCCTTGCACCAGTTCCTCAGCCACTCATTCAAATCTGTACTATCATCCTATTCCTGCCCTGATTAGCAAGTGGCACTGGGCATGCTCCAGAGATTACTGGATGTCCTGCTCTTCACCCTCTTTCCTAATTCCCTTTACTTGCTGTGCAGCACATCTTCCTTCTTTCGAGCAACGTCATTGGTGCCGATGTGCACCACAACCTCTGGCTACTCACCTTCTCTCTTGAGAATATTCTGCTGCCGCTCTGAGACATCCTGGACCCTAGCCCCTGGGAGGCAACACACCATCCTGACGTCTCTTTTGCAGCCACAGAATCTCCTTTCCGTCCCCCTAACTTTTGAGACTCCTTCGCCATTGTGCTGCCTGACTTTACGCTTCCCTGCTGAGCCTCAGAGACGGCCCCAGTGCCATTCCTGACTGCTGTTGCTCTACCCTGATAGGTGAATTCCCCACTCCCCACTCCCCCCCTCACCACTACTGGTTTGCTTGTTAATCTCTTTCCTAATTTATTAAAATCTGTCTGCTGGATTTCACCCCTTTCTCATTTGAAACTAATATGGATCATGCCTTCTGGCTGGTCACCCGCTTACTGCAGAATGTTGTGCAGCCACCAGGTAGTATCCATGGTCTTGACATTAGTGAGACAATGCACCATTCTCAAAACGTGCTTGATCTACTCACTATAGAATCCACTGTATCTAAAGATGTATTGACGTTTCTCTTCTAATGTACAATCGAATCGCCTAAGATAGTGTTTTGGTAGTGGTTTATCAAACTGTTGTTTTAAATCCAATGTTACAGCAAAACTGTATCACATTTATAATTAAATGAACAAAGTGCTTGTGATTCCTGTTTGGGTATCTGCTTGTTTAGTGTAAAATAATTCCACTGACTGTTACGTATTCAGGCAACAATAAATATATGTGAGATAGGCAAGGGTTTTAATAACAAATAACACATTTATTAAACACTGCAAACAACCCCCCAAAAGTAAACAAACACTAACGTAACTGGAAATCAGTTGCTGTGCGGCAGCTTAAACAGTTCTTAAAGCGATACAGCTCAAACAGTTCTTAAAGCGATGTAGCTCAAACAGTTCTTAAAGCGATGTTGCAAAAACAGTTCTTTAAAGTGGTATTGCCAAAAGTTCAAAATGCTCAGTCCATTTAAAAGGAGAGACTTTTTAAGACGATTTAAATTCTCTTTCACGTCGGTTTTCTTCAGTCTCCAAAGTCGAACTCTTCCCACGAAGAATTTTATGAAACGTAACGGCTTAAAGGCACTGACCTTTCCTTCCACACTGTCCTCAATCTTTTCTGCTACCCAGCAGAGATTAACACGAGAACAGTCAACGAATTCCTTCCGAATAAGGATCAAATAAGGTCGAACCTGTTTCACCGTCGAAATTCGATTCTCCTCGATCTTTAACTCCCGAACTCCGATCTTCACTCTCCACTGATTCTTAACTAGCAGTATTGTAAAGAAACTGCTGGCAATGACCTCTTAAACTTTAGGTATTAGATAAAACTTTATCTTTCAACTAAACTGCGTCATCGCATTAAATCACGCAGTGGCATGAAGTCAACATGGCAAATCCAGCCACGAACTGCCCCACCCCACAGTGAGGGGTCCTCCTCTTATACCCTGTAAAAAAAAAAAAACCTGTCACATGATCTCTACTGGCGGGAAAATGACGTCACTCCACCATCACAAGACCATTACCTCAAGTCCAGTATAGCTTCAACCCCAGTCACGTGACAAGGGTACCACTGTCACGTGTCACGAGTACGTAACACCTCCCTCCAAAAAAACATTTTTGGTCTGACAAGAACAAAAATTTTAACAATTACTTACAAGAAAAACAAATGTATAAATTTTATACCATACACAATATACAATACCATCACATAACATCTTACAACTCACAATACAGTAGGAGTGTTACAATTGAAAAAAAACACTCCATAAAATAAAAAAAATTACATTGTACATTCAACATCGAGATAGACAATCAGCAACCACATTATCTTTACCTTTAATATGAGTTATCACAATATTGTGCTCTTGTAACATCAAACTCCAATTTAATAATCTTCTGTTTTTGTTTTTCATCTTACTCAGAAAAACTAACGGATTATAATCAGTGTAAACAATAAGTGGTTTTTGAGTTGTACCAACATATACCTCAAAATATTCTAAAGCTAAAACAAGAGATAACAATTCTTTCTCTATTGTCGAATAGTTTCTTTGATGCTTATTAAATTTCTTAGAAAAGTAAGCTACTGGATGATCAACCTCATCACCCTCATTCCTTTGCATTAATACTGCTCCCGCAGCCTCATCACTAGCATCTACAGCTAATGAAAAAGGTTTTTCAAAGTCAGGTGCCTTAAGCACAGGTTGTTGACATATCATTGCTTTCAATTTTTCAAATGCTTCTTGACAAGGCACTGTCCACACAAACTTCACATTCTTCTGCAAAAGATTAGTTAGTGGAAGGGCAACATTAGCAAAATTCTTACAAAATTTTCGATAATATCCTACCATTCCCAAGAATCTTCTAAGAGTTTTTTTCCCCATTGGAGTGGGAATCTCTAAAATTGCCCGAACTTTTGCCTGAACAGGAGCTACCTTACCTTGACCCACAACATAACCAAGGTAAGTCACAGTGGCATGTCCAAATTCACTCTTAGCTAAATTAATAGTTAAGTTAGCTTTTGAAAGCCTTTCAAACAATTTCTCCACCGCAATAATGTGTGCTTCCCAAGTATCATTTCCTGTCACTAAATCATCAATATAAGCATCAGTATCTTTCAATCCCTGAATCACAGAGTTAATCATCCTCTGGAAAGTACCTGGGGCATTCTTCATCCCAAATGGAAGAACATTATACTCATATAACCCAGATGGAGTTACAAATGCAGAAATCTCTCTACCTCTGTCCTTTAATGGAACACACCAATACCCTTTCAATAAATCAATCTTTGTAAGGAACTTTGCTTTTCCAACTTTATCTACACAATCATCTACTCTAGGAATCGGATATGCATCTGTTTTCGTTACAGCATTCACCTTCCTATAGTCCGTACAAAACCTAATACTACCATCTGGTTTTGGTACCATAACACATGGCGAACTCCAATTCGAGTTAGAATGTCTAATAATATCATTCTCTAACATGTATTCAATTTCTTTCTCAGCAAGTTCACATTTTTCCATGTTCATCCTATATGGATGTTTGATAGGTTTGGCATCTCCAACATCTACATCATGTGAAGCTATAGTAGTCCTTCTCAGAACATCTGGAAACAAATCCTTATATTTAAAAATTAATTCCTTCATCTGTTGTTTCTGCTGTAGCTGTAAATGTGCTAATTTCTCATCAATATTTTCCAGAATGGTTGAATTTGGTAACCTACCAGAAACAATGTTGGGTTTAGAATGAATGTCAGATGAATCATCTATCATGTTCCCAGTTACATCAAACTCATTCTCACTAACCACAACAGTCACAGTATCAGATTGTTTCTCAAAATATGGTTTAATCATATTTATATGGCAAAGTTGTGTTGACCTTCTACGATCTGGAGTTTTTATTACGTAATCCACATCATTGATTTTAGACACAATTTCATAAGGACCATGAAATCTAGCTTGTAAAGGATTTGTCTGCACTGGGAAAAGAACCAACACCTTATCTCCGGGCTTGAACATCCTCATCCTAGCTTCTTTATCATACCAAGTTTTCATTTTCTCCTGAGCCAACTTTAAATTTTCCTTGGCTAAGCTACAAGCTTTATGTAACCTGTCCTTAAATTTCAAAACATAGTCCAACAAATTAGTGTGTACTTCCTTACTAATCCACTGTTCTTTCAATAAAGCTAAAGGTCCTCTAACTCTATGCCCAAACACAAGTTCAAATGGACTGAAACCTAAAGATTCCTGTACCGATTCCCTTATTGCAAATAAAAGTAAGTTTATACCCTCATCCCAGTCACTTTCATTTTCCACACAATATGTCCTAATCATATTCTTGAGGGTAGAATGAAACCTCTCCAAGGCACCTTGCGATTCTGGATGGTATGCAGACGAAGTGATTTGCTTAGCTCCCAATTTATAAACTATCTGTTGAAACAATCCAGACATAAAATTACTGCCTTGATCAGTTTGTATTTCCTTAGGTAATCCAAAATAAGTAAAGAATTTTATAAGAGCCTTTGTCACAGTTTTAGCTTTTATATTCCTTAGTGGTACTGCCTCTGGAAACCTAGACGAAGTACACATGATAGTCAACAAATACTGATAACCAGTTTTTGTCTTTGGTAATGGACCAACACAATCTACAATAACTTTAGAAAACGGTTCACCAAATGCTGGAATAGGTTGTAATGGAGCTACTGGTGTAACTTGATTTGGTTTACCCACAATTTGACAAGTATGGCACATTTTACAAAACATCGCCACATCTTTTCTTAGACCAGGCCAGTAAAAATGTTTTAAAATCTTGTCCACAGTTTTCCTTACCCCTTGATGTCCACCTAAAGGCACACTATGAGCTAAAGTCAAAATCTCATTTCGATAAACTTTAGGGACAACTACCTGGTAAACAACATTCCATTCCTCACTTGCAGGAATTGTAGGCGACCTCCACTTCCTCATCAACACTCCTTTCTCCAAGTAATATCCTACTGACACCTTCTCAATTTCACTATCTAGTAAAGCTTGTTCCCTTAATTTTATAATCTCAGGGTCTCTATTCTGCTCTGCTATCATCTCCTTCCGAGACAGAGATAAATCTTCATAGTCAGACTTACTCCCAGAATCTTGTTCAAACAACGAAGGTAAGAAAGTCTCTGACACATCCTCAAAACTCGAATCCTGAGTTGAACAGTCATGAGTAACAACCTCATTCTGCGCATCAATCTTTTTAGCCATAGCTCTAGTCACAACACAGGAAAAATCTGTGTTAGAATTCATCTCTGGCTCCTCTGACTCCATTGTCAAATGCACTTCAGGAAAAACTTGTCCACCTGCCAAGTCATTATAAAGAAATACCCTTCACAGGTAAGCTATGCTGTAATCCTACTTTAACAAATCCTGTAACTAATCCTGACTTTAAATTTACTTTATGTAAATGTACAGACATAAAATCACTCCCAACACCTTTTATGTAATTTACTTCACCAGTATCAGACTCCTCATTAAACTTCAATACACATTGTCTAACATCAGTGATTGAGAAGCTCCAGTATCCCTAAGGATTTTTATTGGCACCAGAGTAGATCCTTCTTTCAAAGATACAAACCCTTCAGTTATAAAATGATCATATCCCTTTCTAACTTGGTCAGACTCTAACAAAGCCTCATTTGTGTTTACCAAACCCTGTAATTTTACAGGTGCTTCAGTATGTTGCACACAAGCATCTGGAACTGCTTCCTTCTCTTTCTTTTTCAGTTTGAAACAGTTAGCTATTACATGGCCAGGCTTCTTACAATAGTTACAAATAAGACCAAACTGTCTTTCCTTCACAGGTTTTCCATCCTCCTTACCTTTCTCATTAACCTCTGATTTAATTTCTGATTTACCTTGAGTCTCCATATTATTTTTCCTCTTAAAAATTCTGCCCTGAGGAAATTTATTCTTATGGATTAAAACATAGTCATCAGCTAATCTAGCACAGTCCTGCAATTTATCAGTATCCCTCTCATTTACGTAGGTCCTTACTTCAGCAGGAATGCTTCTTTTAAATTCCTCCATTAAAATCAGCTCTCTCAATGTATCATAGTCCCCATTTACATTTTTAGAAGAAACCCATCTCTCAAAACACACAGCTTTATCATAGGCAAATTCCATATAAGTCTTTTCCACAGACTTCTTCAAACTTCTGAATCTTTCTCTATATGCTTCTGGGACTAATTCGTACGCTTTGAGAATATGCATTTTCACAATATCATAATCTAATGCTTGCGCAGCAGTTAAAGCTGTGTAAACTTGTTGTGCTTTGCCTTTAATTACACTCTGTAACAACACTGACCATTTATCTCTCGGCCACTCTGACATCCGAGCAATAGTTTCAAAATGTTGAAAATATCTTTCCACTTCTGTTTCACTAAATGGAGGGACCAATTTAATTTCTTGACTAGCAACAAATGACTTTCTAGAACCAGAAGACTGATTCCCAGACCTTAATTCCTCCATTGCATAATCAAACTCCCTCTTTTTCTGTTCAGCTTCCAATTTACAACGCTCCAATTCTGCTTTACTTTGTTCCAACTTCATTTGTTCAATTTGCAACTGCATCTCCATATTACTTATTGGAAACAATTCTAAAATCGATTCATCAAAATCACCCGAATCCACAAAGAGTGATGTGATTTTTCTCTGTATTACAGCCTTTGACGTAGTCGTCAAAATACCTTTAAGTTGCAATCTACTAGCTATCTCAGACACCTCAGTTTTTTTTGCCTTCGCTAACAACTCCGCGCCTGGCAAAGCCAGAAACTCATCAATATTCATCGTTGCCGAATACCACTCACAAGCCAATCAAACAAAAGAATCGAGTATTCCCCATTTCCAAAACACCGATTCAAAAACTAACAAGCATATAAACTCAAACGATCCAATCCGGACGCAGCCCCCATATTTATGTTACGTATTCAGGCAACAATAAATATATGTGAGTTAGGCAAGGGTTTTAATAACAAATAACACGTTTATTAAACACTGAAAACAAACCCCACAAAAGTAAACAAACACTAACGTAACCGGAAATCAACTGCTGTGCGGCAGCTTAAACAGTTCTTAAAGCGATACAGCTCAAACAGTTCTTAAAGCGATGTAGCTCAAACAGTTCTTAAAGCGATGTTGCAAAAACAGTTCTTTAAAGTGGTATTGCCAAAAGTTCAAAATGCTCAGTCCATTTAAAAGGAGAGACTTTTTAAGACGATTTAAATTCTCTTTCATGTTGGTTTTCTTCAGTCTCCAAAGTTGAACTCTTCCCACGAAGAATTTTATGAAACGTAACGGCTTAAAGGCACTGACCTTTCCTTCCACACTGTCCTCAATCTTTTCTGCTACCCAGCAGAGATTAACACGAGAACAGTCAACGAATTCCTTCCGAATAAGGATCAAATAAGGTCGAACCTGTTTCACCATCAAAATTCGATTCTCCTCGATCTTTAACTCCCGAACTCTGATCTTCACTCTCCACTGATTCTTAACTAGCAGTATTGTAAAGAAACTGCTGGCAATGACCTTTTAAACTTTAGGCATTAGATAAAACTTAATCTTTCAACTAAACTGCGTCATCACATTAAATCACGTAGTGGCATGAAGTCAACATGGCAAATCCAGCCACGAACTGCTCCACCCCACAGCGAGGGGTCCTCCTCTTATACCCTGTAAAAAAAAAACCTGTCACATGATCTCTACTGGCGGGAAAATGACGTCACTCCACCATCACAAGACCATTACCTCAAGTCCAGTATAGCTTCAACCCCAGTCACGTGACAAGGGTACCACTGTCACGTGTCACGAGTATGTAACACTGACTCAAATTATTGCCTCCTTGTTGGATTGATGTATTTATACCAAATGGAAAGGGCAAACTTTGTTCATGTGCTCATTAAATTATAAAAAGAAATAGCTTTTTTTTTCCAGTTGAGGGGTTTCTTCAGACTCAGCTCGCATTACACTCCCTCACCGAAAATATCAATTATTCCTTAATTAATGCGAGTGCTGGTAATATTTGACTTGGGACAATATTCATTTTACATCTGATTAAGCAGTTTGCAGGTGTTCAATATGTGGTTACTATTATATTTGTGTTTGAGAGTGTAGCATGCAGCATGGAAATAGGCCATTCAGCCCACCATATCTTTACTGACTAGTGAACACTCATTTGCACTAATCCCATCTCCCAGCTCCTGGTCCATACTCTTCTTTGCTGAAGTAATTCATTTGCTCAGCTAGATCTACAATGCTGTCAGCAACTCAACTTTAACCAGTCTCTCAGGCCGTGCTTTCTAGGTAATCCAAATCTCTGACCTGAAAGCCCCTTTGCAGTACACGCGCTGCATCACTTTCTACTTGTATCTGTGTCCTCTTGTTTCATTACACTTCTGACTGTTTCACTATTCTAATGTGTTGGTTTAATTTCTATTAATGTGCTGCACAGTAACACGTGCATGGTAGGGGTTCATAGGAAGAATGTATACAAACATATTATGCTTCAATTGGTGTACAATATTTTTAAGCACTTGGTGATTTCCTGTTTGAACTTTTGTCAGGTTACAGCTTATAACAGAAGAACATATGAAACTGCACGGCATACTCTGATTGTCAACATCATGGCTTCAAATGGTGAGAAGCAATATAACCTACTTTTTTTTATTTGTGTAGTGGTTATAATATCTTGGAAATAAGAACAAAACCATGTAAAGGACTAGCTTGCATCAACATTTGTATAAAAGGACCGACTTCTGCATATACATTCCAAACTGATGCCACCTAGAGTCCAGGATCTACAATGGAAAGGACCTCTAGGAGCAGCATCTGCAGTCTCTTGTGTCGCCATTTTGTATAAAGGAGTTTGGTTCACATCTCGAAAGGAGAGCTTCAATTACTTTTCCATCCAACATAACATCTGCTGTTGGATATGTATTTCCTTCCAAACTGCCCAAATTTTACAATGCAACTATTAAAAGGAAATTTTAAAAATATCATCTGTTACTGACAAAAGAAGTTTCAAAATGCCTTCATTAAAAATATTTTTTTATGAAATGAAAAGCTTTTTAGTTATAGTAGAATATAAAATCTCGAGTCATTTCAGCAATGAAACAATAAAAAGAAACAGGTAATAGAGATAAATATTAGGAGCCAGATTTCCTGCATGTCTTGGCCGTGGTTAAAAATCTCCTATTTGAACTTGTGAATAATAATCATGTAAAGAATTGCAGTGGTTCCAAGTGAATGCAAATAAGTAACTTGTGGTATTTATCTACATAATAAAAGGCACCCAAAAACGCTTTAATAGAAATAAATGTTTAAACTCAAAATAAAACTTTGAATACAGGAAATCTGAAATAAAACGGAATTCCCCAGCTGGTCAGGATGCATCATAGAAAGAGAAAGGGTAAAGAATTGCCTCTCCTATCTCTCTTTTTCCACTGATGTTGCCTGATCTCAGTATTTCAAGCATTTTCTGTTTTTACCACTATATTTAGTCTTTGTCAGAACAAACTTAGCTGATTAATTCATTCATAAATTTTAAGGAGGGATGTTGCTATCCTTGCCTCAATCAGGCCTGTGCATAACTCAAGTTATTACCGATTCACTGATTTCTGAACAGCTATGCAAAGTGGTCTGCCAGGCCACATGATCAACATAACATCTAGGAATGAGCAGAGAATTTTGATTCTGCGAGCGATGTCTACTTATTAATAGTTAATTGGTTAAAATTAGCTTCAGGATTATCTGTATATGTGAATGGGCTTTGCCCTCAGTGACACCATTAGCTGCTTGTTTCCATGGTCAAGGATACCTTTTTTGAGCAACCACTTGTTTTAACTTTGCTGATATTCCTCTTTATTTTTTAAAGATTACCCTTTACCATATCAGGCAGAGTTTTTTGTGAGGAACATGAATGTGGAGGAGATGTTGGCGAGTGAGGTCATTGGTGATTTCCTTGGAGCAGTGAAGAACATTTGGCAGCCTGATCGTCTAAATGCCATCAATATCACCTCGGCTCTTGACCGAGGTGGGCGAGTGCCTCTTCCAATCAATAATATGAAGGAAGGGTGAGTTTAATTATTTAGAGAAACAAATAAAGTAGTATGTTTGGATTTGTAACTAATTCTCAGTTTAGTTTGATTCCTTCAGCTGCTGATTTATTTCCTCACCTTAGAAGCCTACTGCTTTTGGGCTTGAATTGCATAGGTTGGCTGTAATTGTGTTCACTACAGATTCTGGACTCTGAAGTTGGACCACGGAGAGACTTGTTTCTATGAAGTACAGAGATATGCACACAACACTTTGCAATTTGTTGTTTTTCTTTTGCAGTCTTGGGCAGAGCGTTTGCCATACCAAGCTGTGATGCATCGGCTAGGATGCTTTCTGTGATATATCGATTAAAAATTGGTGAGGATCAAAGGCCACATGCCAAATTTCTTTAGCTTCCTGAAGCAGTAGAAGTTCTGGTTTGTTTACTTGGCTGTGGTGTCTCTGTGGTTGGATCGGTGCAGGCTATTGCTGATGTTCAGTCCTAGGGACATCTCACCCTTAACATTTCATGTAGACAGGAACGTGTGGACTGCTCCCCTTCCTGAAGTCAAGCATGGGCTTTCATTGTTTTGCTGACTTTGAGGAAAGGTTGTCATTACGACATCTCATTACTAAGCTCTCTGTCTCTTTCCTGTACTCTGGCTAATCATGACCTGAATGCGTCATCCTATCAAATGTACCATCCAGCTGCAGGCATTGCACAGTTTCCCTGCTACATGTTATCACAGATCACTTGCATTCTGAACATCTCTAGTCAACAAACGGATGTTCCTCTGCACCCTCGATATTACTGGCAATTTCAAACCTTTTATACAGTAGCTCGCACAAAACTGCCCGCTGTTTGACAAAGGCAGTTCACATCACTTAACGATGCCTTTCCCCTCTTGCTTGCAAAATAAATGCCACGTAACTGGAGTTTGCTGGCCAGGGTTGCTTATGTGTCTTTCCCCTCATAATTTGGACATTGCTTCCCATTTTCAGGCTGTGGTTGAGTTTGTGACTAGTGGCAGAGTTAGAAACATCAAAGATGGCAATATTCTAGCACTTGAATATTCTTGTTGTTTTCTTCGGCCCAGCCTCGATCCCCAGTCTTTTCCAGATGCATAAACTACAACATGTATGTACTTCTCCACTGGCCACAACATAACCAAGTCATAGAGCTGTACCACACAAACTTCAGCTTATCGTCTCCATGTCAAATTTTAAGTAATCCCATTTGCCTGCATTACATCCATTTCAAAAGTTCTTTGAGTAAAAATAGATAAAACTGAGCTCAGATTCACTTCTTACATTTTAAACATGTGGCCTCATTTTGGTGAGACTCCTACCATGGGAAAAAGATCCTGACTATCTACCCTATAAGGCCCTGATAAGGTTGTGTACTTCTATCGGGCCAACCCTCAGACTCCATTGCTCAGAGGAAAATGAATCCAGCTTCCCAGCTTCTCCCCATAAATTTATGTTAACCACTACACTCCCATGCAATAACCCAAAATGTTCCCACCACTTGAAAGTCAGCACGTTATATCATCAGACCAACTAGTAGTTTCCCTTGTCTATTCAAGTCCCTGGGCTTGTGGCTTCTTTACAATGAGCAGGGATTCTCAGCGACTTCATTTTTATTTATTGAGATACAGCACAGAACAGGCCCTTTGAGCCATGCCACCCAGCAACCCCTGATTTAACCCTAGCCAAATCACAGAGCATTTTACAATGATCAGTTAACCTACCAAGGACTGTAGGAGGAAACCAGAGCACCTGAAGGAAACCGACGCTGTCATGGGGAAATTCTTACAGACAGCCCAGGAAGCTGCTTCTGGAAAGCATTGTGTTAACCTCTCTGCAATCGCACCACCGACGTGACTATATAGTATATGACAAACTGAAAGATGATGTAACTGTTTTCAGTCCTAGCTTCTAAGCAGCCAAATGCCTAGCTCTCTCATAAATGTTTCATTGTTTTAGATTTGAATTTGACTTGTCCCCAGGTCACTCAGGACTTTCTTCCCATCTTCCTCGTCCTTTCAGCAGTTTTCCCAGCTCTGCATAACTTCTCATTCATGATGTATTTCAGGAGGGAATAACCAGATAAATCATCCATATTGGGGACCATCCATTATTTTCTGCAGGTGGTTTGAATTCGACAAAAAATATTCTCTGGCATCCACAACACTTTTAGAATAATAGCAACTCTAGGAGTACTCAGATTCTATGAAATTAACTAACGTTAACCTGTAAATGATGATTGATCACATTAATTGTTGTTTGAGTGTGTACCTAAAAACAGAACAGCTGCTGGAGCATTGGCCACTAGAACAGTTGTTCCACTCGGCGCTTTGTGGTACATTGGGTGGCACCCTTTCCTGTTTCCTTTGCATTTGTTTTTCACGAGGTCGAGTTGCTAGCTCAACACTCAACCCAGCACGGATGGAAAGCGTGCAAGGGCTCAAACCTAGGACCACTCGCCTCGAAGTCTGGTGCGGCTGCAACTACACCACCGGCCGGCCTCACTAGAGTAGTAATAATGTTTAAATTGGAATTGTACTCTAACTGATAACCTGGTATCTCTACTCTCTATTCTTTTGGCTGTAAAAGCATGATATGATGCCTTTTGCAATTTACCCACAAGTGGCCATCCATGTCATTCTGGCAGCGAGTGGTCCAATGTCACATAGTAGCATTAGATGTTGCCGTTTAGAATTTCCTGCTATGAATGTTTCCATGTGAACACGAATGGATGTATTTTGATTTCTGTGTAGAAGTCTACAGAGTCATTTCCAGTCTGTGCTTTGTAAGTTTAATAAATCCCAAATGTTTTTAAAGAATTTGTCTTTTTAAAATGCAAGCATTATTAGATGTTGACCAGCCATTGTCAGTGGCAAGCTTCACATGCCACTTAGTTGCTAGAAATCACTTCTGTTACTGGTCCTCTTCCTGCACAGGGTTTATGTCATGGTGGGTACGGATGTGACATTTTCATCATGTCTAAGAGAGGTGGAAACTCCTCAAAACCAGCAGAAGTGTAGCCAGGAGATGGAGCCCAGCATTAGCTGTGACAAGAAATTCAGAGCCCAGTTTGACATTGACTGGTGCAAACTGTCCTTGGTAAGTCGGAAAGTACTGCTAATGATCTTTATAAAATCTTATTGTATTCACTGTCTTGGAGTGGATCTCACACATTTTAATATTCGTCATTATTTTCACTATAAGAAAGTATTACAAATTATTTACTTAGCTTCCCCTAAGTATATCTGTGTTTCAACTATTCCCTGTTATTAGTTGCACATCTTAATCACTCTGTTGTAAAGAGATTTCTCTTGAATTCATTATTGGTGATGTTTAATACCTTGACTCCCCCACTCCTCGGCCCATAGTTTCAATTGTCACTGTAAGTATTTTCTTTTTATCTACTCTACCACATCCTTCCACAGTCAAGACCACTTGCAGTTCACACTCTCAAGCCCTTTCTCTTTGAGAAGGCAGAGAGGTCACCAGGAGACGCTGATGGAGTGAGCACTATTTTAGATTCGCTCCATAACCTTTACTTTTTTAACCTATGATCACCCTTATTTAACTTATTTTTACCTACACCAGAAGATTCTTGTTACTTTCTTGGACTTATCTTTAAGAGTGTGCTGTGAATTTTGAAGAAATGAGTACAAAAATGGCTTTAAGATTTAAAGGGCGAGACCCTGGGCAAGATTCTAACGGCAATGGAAAGAAAAAAAAGACTGATCCTAAATGTACTGAATTGACTTATGATACGTTATTGGAGCTCTTAAATGAAAAATTTGAAGAACAACGACAAACTTTCAAAGAAGATTTAAAGGCTTTCCAGGATTCTCTGGATAAGATTGGTCATGAAGTTAAACAGCATCAAACTTTAATCGCAACTCTGCAAGAGGACGCTCGGAAGCGAGACTTGAAAATCGAGAATCTGGAGCAGAAATTATCTTTGGCGATTAAACAGTTGGAAATACTTAAAGCCAAGAGTGTCGATTTTGAAAATCGATCTAGAAGACAGAACTTACGCATACTTGGCCTCCCGGAAGGTATCGAACAAGGAGACCCCTCGAAGTATTTCGCTCAACTTTTAAAGGATGCGTTCCCTTCTGTTTTCCCAGATAGTCCTCCGTTACTTGATCGTGCCCATAGAATTATGCGCCGATCACCAAGTTCTTCATCTAAACCACTTGTTGTAATTGTTCGATTTCACTATGCATGTTAAAGAGCACCTTAATCGTTTGGCTCGTCGTTTAGGGATGGTTAAATTGCGAGAATTCCAATTCCGGCTTGTGGAGGATTTTAGCCCAGAAGTGATGAAGGCGCAGCTTGCTTTTAAACCTTTGATGTCTGAATGTTACGAGAAAAACCTAAGACCAGCGCTTTTATACCCTGCGAAACTTAGAATCTCGCCTTCGAATGCACCACGATGTATTTTTCTCTCCACATCTGATGCTCGAAGCTTTCTGGATGAGAATTATCCTACTGCTTCGGTTTCTCGTCTCTAATAAATGTATAGTTTTGATCGTTATAAGATAATTTTTGTTTCCAAAACCAGATTTTGTTTCTGGTTATTGGTGTAGGTTTATTTTACATTTTATATTCCTATTAAAGCTTTTCTTTATCGACGTACCAATCTTTTTAATTTACTTACTTTAGCCATTGTATTTTATTTTTTGGTCATTATTATTAATTCTCTGAAAGTCAATTTTTTTAAACATTTTGATATATATCTTTCATTTTTTGTGTAACTAAGATGGCGGTTTCTTTTTTAAAATACTTGCTTTTTTTTCTTTCGTCATTTTTTTTGTCGTCTTCTTCCCATAATGCCATTCTTATCACATCCTAACTTTTATTTGTTCAGGTTTTAACCGGATTTATAAGTTACCAGTGTTCATATTCTTTTTGTTTTCTTTTTACTAGCAATTATATTAAGAAGTCTGTTTTTAGTATACTGTTAATTACTTTTTAGGATTTTGGGTGGATTTTTTTTTTCTCTTTTATATATTTGGAGTCGCCTTCTGGAGACATGGGGGTAGATTTAGTGTCACGCTTTTTTTTCCTGGCCTCCTTTAGGCTCAGGAGGATCTTTTTTTCATGGGTGGTGGGTGGTGGGTGGGAGGTTTCTTTCTAATTCTATTGGTCTTTTCATTAGTTTTTCTAGTTTTTTTCATTTGGGCTGATTTCAAACTACTAAAATGTCCAATGTGTCGTCATTTCCGGTTCCTCCACTTATTTTTGTTCCTCTTCCGGGTGCATGAGTTCATACTTTGGTTAACTCTTTATATACCAAAGGGATGATTTTAGAAATATGGCTGAGACCATTAATTTTGTCTCTTGGAATACTAATGGCTTAAACCATCCGATTAAACGAAAAAAGATTTTTAAAGTATTCCAAAGACTGAAAGCGCATATTATTTTTGTACAAGAAACTCATGTGAGGAAAGAGGGCAATCAATGTTTTTCTAGGTTTTGGAGGGGTCAACAGTACCATTTGAATTTGAATGCCAAAGTAAAAGGAGTTTCAATTTTTATTGACTCCTCTATTACATTTGTTCAACACGATATTATTTCGGATCCGAATGGTAGATTTTTGTTAATTACTGGGTTACTTTTTAATAAGAAGGTTGCTATGGTTAATGTTTACGTTCCAAACATGGATTATCCTGATTTCTTTAAGTCTTTATTTACTTCTCTACCTAATTTAAATGAATATATGTTAATAATGGGTAGTGACTTCAATTGTTGTTTAAATCCTTTGCTGGATAGATCTATATCCATTCAGACTTTACCAAATAAGTTGGACACTTATATCAATTCTTTTTTGACTGATACTGGAATTTTCGATATTTGGAGATTTCTACATCCTAAGGACAAAGAGTTTTCATTTTTCGCACATGTCTATCATTCTTACTCGAGAATTGACTACTTTTTCATTGACTCTCATTTTATTCCATCGGTAATTGGTTGTAATTATGACGTTATAGCCAATTCTGATCATGCTTCAATGAAACTTTCTATTAAATTAATGGACACAGGTCCTAGTACTAAGCAATGGCGATTTGATTCTACCTTACTACAAGATCCGGATTTCATTAAATTTATAAAGGAACAGATTGATTTCTTTTCAACTAATTCCACGGATGAAATCTCCTAGGGAACACTTTGGGATACTTTTAAAGCATATATACGTGGACAGATTATCTCCTATTCTGTTGGTTTGAGAAAACGTATAAAGAAGAGAACTCTTTTATTGGTTGATAAGATTAAAGAAATTGACAAGAAATATTCGATTGCTCCTAGTAAGGAGCTTTACAAACAAAAGGTTGAGCTTCAAATGGAACACAGTTTATTTCTTACATCTTCGATTGAAAATCAATGAATGAAAACCAGAAGTGATTTTTATATACATAGTGATAAATCGGGTAAACTGTTAGCTAACCAATTGAAGAATGCTTCGGTTAAACGTCAAATTATTAAGATTCGCCAACAGAATGGTGAACTGACAGTTAATCATGATGAGATAAATAAATCTTTTCAAGATTTTTATACCTCCCTGTATCATTCTGAATTTCCTCATGATTATAATACCATGCATGATTTTTTAGGGAAATTGAATTTTCCTAAATTATCATCTGAAGAACTTTTAATATTAGAAACTCCTATTACAGATGCAGAAATTAAAGGTGTTATTTCCTCTATGAATTCCGGGAAAGCACTAGGTCCAGATGTGTATACAGTGGAATTTTAAAAGTTTTTTTCCTCTACTCTTTCTCCTTGGTTATGCAGGGTTTTTGAAGAAGCAATTAGACTAGGTAAACTACCACAATCTTTTTATAGAGCTTCCATTTCTTTAATATTGAAAAAAGATAAAGACCCTACTGACTGTGCATCCTATAGACCAATATCTCTATTGAATGTAGATTCCAAGATCTTTTCCAAGTTATTGGCAACCAGGCTGGAGAAGATATTACCTCAAATTATCTCAGAGGATCAAACTGGTTTTATTGAAAATCATTATTCTTTTTACAATATTAGGAGATTATTGAATATTGTTTATACTCCTTCACGCAGTACCTCAGAATGCATCATTTCATTAGATGCGGAGAAAGCATTTGATAGAGTTGAATGGCCATATTTATTTACTGTGCTTGAGAAGTTTAATTTTAGTCCGACATTTATATCCTGGATTAAATTGTTATATCATACTCCAGTAGCCTCGGTTTTTACTAACATTCAAAGCTCTCCCTTTTTTTGTTTATTTCGGGGTATCAGGCAAGGCTATCCGCTTAGTCCATTATTATTTGATATTGCTCTTGAACCTTTGGCAATTGCTGTTAGAGAATCACCTAACATTTTTGGCATTACTCGAGGGATAGATATACATGAGTTATCATTATACGCTGATGATTTGTTATTATACATTTCTGATCCTGAGAAATCCATTCCTGCAGTTATATCATTTTTCCGGGTATAAATTGAATCTTAATAAGAGTGAATTGTTCCCCTTAAATAGACAGGTTCCAATTTATGGAAATTTACCTTTTAAATTAGTTAATGACTTTTTTATATACTTAGGGATTAAAATTATAAAAAAATCATAAGGAGTTATTCAAGGTTAATTTTTTACCCTTAATTGATCAGATTAAATGTTTGTTTACTAAATGGTCACCATTGTCTTTATCTCTGATAGGTCGGATTAATGCTATTAAGAAGATTATTTAACCCAAGTTCTTATATATATTTCAAGTGGTACCAATTTTTATTCCAAAATCCTTTTTTGACAATGTTAATTCAAAAATTTCCTCATATATATGGCAGAATAAAAATCCTAGATTGGGTAAAAGATATTTACAGAGTCAAAGAAGGAAGGTGGATCGGCATTGCCTAATTTTAGATTTTATTATTGGGCAATTAATATTCGATATTTGAATTGTTGGTTAAGGGATTTGGATTTATCTCCTAACCCTCATTGGGTAAATCCGGAAACTAAATCTGTACAAGGATTTTCTTTGGGTTCTATTTTGGGGACTTCTCTTCCCTTTGCTCTTTCTAAATTGCATAAACGAATTGACAATCTGATAGTTAAGTACACTTTACGTATATGGTTTCAATTTTGAAATTTTTTGGGTTGAATCAGTTTGTTTTAGCAATTCCTATTGTATCCAATTTCTTTTTTCATCCCTCTATTATGGACCAAGCTTATTCAGCTTGGAAGACTAAAGGATTACTACGATTTTCTGATTTATTTTTGGATAATTGTTTTATGTCTTTTGAACAATTATCTAATAAATATAATTTGCCTAGATCTTTTTTTTTTAGATATTTACAGATTAGGAATTTTTTAAACACTAC
Source organism: Hemitrygon akajei (assembly GCF_048418815.1). Lineage (NCBI taxonomy): Eukaryota > Metazoa > Chordata > Chondrichthyes > Myliobatiformes > Dasyatidae > Hemitrygon > Hemitrygon akajei. The sequence goes on from NC_133131.1 coordinate 95,340,006, forward strand.
TTCCTGCCTTTCCAATTCTTGTTTCTTCAGGTATTTTGGAGAAATTGTTAGAACTAAATCCTTTTCAGAAAGGTGTAATATCAAATGCTTACAATATAATTATGAAAATACGTTCAGAGGCCTGTTATAAGATTAAAAATGATTGGGAAAGAGAACTTAACCTTACTATCTCTATTGAGAATTGGGATAAAATTCTTCAATTAGTTAATTTATTCTCTATATGTGCTAAACATTCATTGATACAGTTTAAAGTAGTGCACAGCGCTCATATGTCCAAGGATAAATTGGCTCGTTTTTATTCCCATATAAATCCTATATGTGACAGATGTCATTCTGAGATAGCTTCTTTAACTCGTATGTTTTGGTCATGTCTGCTTTTGAAAAAAATATTGGAAAGACATTTTCGATATTATTTCCACGGTATTGAACATTGATTTACAACCTCATCCTATTACTGTAATCTTTGGTATACCAATGATAAGAGTCAGTTCATTTATCTTCTTCTGCTTGTCAGATGATTGCATTTCTTACATTAATGGCTAAAAGATCTACCGTAGATTCCGGATTTTAAGCCGCTACTTTTTTCCCACATTTTGAACAGCTTTGAACTCTGCGGCCTTTAATACGGAGCGGCTAATACATGTTTTTTTTTCATGCCGCCAAAAACATTTTGCCTCGTAACAGTAGACCAATAAAATTGATGAGTAGTTCACAGAGGTCCAATGAAATTGTACGATAAATCAAGCGCACTTTCACAATTAAATTATTGTAAATCAGTCATTTGTACTCACCCTCATCAACATGGAAAACACTCGAAGAAAAGCATTGTGCTGCCTTTATGGCAGTTATTTAGTTTATAATATTTTCGCTTAGTAATTCATTTGTTAGTTAAAGTTAGAACTGTTTTAACTATATTTGTTTTCTGTACTACATCGCGGGATGCTATGACATCACACCCGGTTTCGCCGCGTCTTGTGGGATACCGGTTTGCGATAAACGGGAAGGAGGGGGGCGAGCGGCGGAGCGAAAATGCTGCTTTTAAGTTAAAGGCGATCAATAACTTTTCCTGGTAGGCTGCAGTATATATATTTTTTACCAGTCGTTAGGAGATATTGGAATGTTGTTCAGTAAAGAAGTATACACAACGTATATTTAAAAGTAGCCGTGTTACAGGCACGGTTCAAAAAAAAGCATTTGCAATATGTATTTGTTTATGTTACCATATGGATTTAATTAAAAGTTAAAAAATCCTCACGTGTAATATCTTTCTGTGTAAATATCTCATATTACAACGTGGGACACCTGCGGCCGAAAATCCGGTGCGGCCGAAAATCCGGTGCGGCCTGTACAAGTAAAAAATTGATTTTATTTCTAAAATTAGAGCCAGCGGCTTTTAATCAGGTGCGCTCTGTAGTCCGGAATCTACGGTATTTTGTTGAATTGGAAAGAAATTAATCCCCTACCATATTTCATTGGTTTTCTCAAACTATGCTATGTCTAAATTTGGAAAAAATTAGAAGTGTCATATATAACCCTTCTATTAAATTTGAAAAGACTTGGAGGCCATTTATTCAATATTTTCACATGATGTAACTTGACCCTGTTCCAATCCTATTTGTTTTTCTGGTTTTGATTATATGTATGTTGAGAGGATCGTAGTTGGGGACACTGATGATTCTTTGTCTTTTTATAGATACTATAAACAGCCCATTTTTATTTTTTTTCCTTCCTTTTTTCCTTTTTTTCTCTTTATTAGTTAGTGGTTAGTTTGTTAGATTCGTTTTTCTTAGGGCAATCATTTTTTTTTTCTCTTTTTCTCTTTTTTTTCCTCAACATGATATACCTAATTTTTTTGTTGTTGTTTCGTTTATATGATAGTTGTATCATTCATGATTTGGGAAGACTTAACTATATTGTACTTAATTGCTTGTGTATCCTTTTATGTTCATTTTAATTTTGTAATTTTGTAATCCCAATAATTATGTATTAATCTTATCATGTTGATATTAATAAAAAGATTGAAAAAGAAAGAAAGAGAAAGCAGAGACCCAGCCAATTTAGTTCCCCTTGATGGGAGCCACCTCTCATTTCTAGTATTACTGAGCAAATATTACTTGCAGTGAATCTTTAATTAATTTCATTTACAATGATTTTTGAACAAATTTCCATATGAGTGTACCATAACATTTGAACTTTTCAATTTTATCTGTCATGTTGCCTTTGGTTATTTACCTTAAAATAGTGTTTTCTGGTTCCTGATTCATTCACAATTGGAACAGTTCCTTTCTATCTTAACTGCAGTACTTTGAGCACTTTCTTGTTTCCTCTTGATCTTCTCTACTCTCAGGAAAACAAACTGTTTCTTCGACCTTTCCCTATAGCACAACCTCTTCATCTCAGGAACTGTCGTAGTAATCCTATTTGTACATTACGTGAAATTTTCCTAAAACAGTGATCAAAATTGGACTCAGTACTTCAGTTGCTGTCATACCAGTACTTTTCAGGACTTACTGTAAACGCAAAATCTGATTTAATATCACTGGTATATATCGTGAAATTTGTTGTTTTGCGGCAGCAGTAAATTGTAATACATAATACCCCAAGAAGTATAAATTTCAATAGCAGTCAGAATCTGAATCCCTTGATTGCCAGTGTATGAAACATATGAGGATTGACTGGGGTTTGGTGCTAAGCATAAAACAAAGGACAATAGCTTTACAACCAACAATTTACAAGACAACAGTGCAAACAGCCATGAGCACAAGATAGGAGCAGAAGTAGGCCATTCAGCCCATCGAGTCTGCTCTGCCATTCAATCATGGGCTGATCCAATTCTTCCAGTCATCTGCACTTCCCTGCCTTCTCCCTATACCCTTTGATGCCCTGTCTAATCAATAACTTATTTATCTCTGCCTTAAATATACCCAATGACTTGGCCTCCACAGCCACTCATGGCAACAAATTCCATAGATTTACCACCCTCTGACTAAAGTAATTTCTTCGCATCTCTGTTCTAAATAAACATCCTTCAAGCCTAAAGTCATGCCTCCTTGTCCTAGAATCCCCTACCATGGGAAATAACTTCGCCATATCTAATCTGTTCAGGTCTTTTAACATTCAGAATGTTTCTATGAGATCCCCTCTCATTCTCTTGAACTCCAGGGAATACAGCCCAAGAGCTGCCAGACATTCATCATATTGTAACCCTTTTATTCCTGGAATCATTCTTGAGACTCTTCTCTGAACCCTCCCCAATGACCGTATATCCTTTCTAAAATAAGGAGCCTAAAACTGCATACAATACTCCCAAGTGTGGTTTCACGAGTGCCTTGTAGAGCTTCAACATCACATCCCTGCTCTTATATTCTATACCTCTAGAAATGAATGCCAACATTGCATTCGCTTTCTGCACCACTGACTCAACCTGGAGATTAACCTTTAGAGTATTGTGCACAAGCACTCCCAAGTCCCTTTGCATCTCTACATTTTGAATTCTCTTTCCATCTAAATAATAGTCTGCCCATTTACTACTTCCACCAAAGTGTGTGTAACCATACACTTTACAAAATTGTATTTCATTTGTCACTTCTTTGCCCATTCCCTCAACACTTCCCATCCCTCCACCTATCTTTGTATCATTGGCAAATTTATCCACAAATCCATTAATCCTATAGTCCAAATCATTGACATACATTGTTAAAAGCAGTGGTTCCACCACCGACCTCTGTGGAACTCCACTGGTAACTGGCATCAAGCCAGAATAGGATCCCTTTATTCCCACTCTGTTTTCTGCCAATCAGCCAGTGCTCCACTCATACTAATAACTTCCCTGTAATTCCATGGGCTCTTATCTTGTTAAGCCGCCTCATGTGCAGCACCTTGTCAAAGGCCTTCTGAAAATCCAAGTACACCACGTCTACTGCATCTCCTTTGTCTACCCTGCTTGTAAATTCCTCAGGCAGGATTTTCCTTTCAGGAAACCATGTGGGTTTTGGCCTATCTTGTCATGTACTCCATAATCTCATCCCTGACAATTGATTCCAACAACTTTCCAGCCACTGATGTCAGGCTAACAGGTCTATAGTTCCCCTTCTACTGCTGCTCACCCTTCTTAAAAAGCGGACTAACATTTGCAATTTTCTTTTCATCTGGTACAATGCCAGAATCTATTGATTCTTGAAAGATCATTGTTATTGCCTCCGCAATCTCTCCAGTTACTTCCACCAGAACCTGATTCTGCATTCCATCAGGTCCAGGAGATTTATCCACCCTCAGACCATTAAGCTTCTTGAGCACCTTCTCAGTCATAATTTTCACTGCACATACTTCATTTCCCTGACACTCTTGAATGTCCGGTATATGCAGATGTCTTCCACTGTGAAGACTGATGCAAAATATGCATACAGTTCATCTGCCATCTCTGCATCTCTCATTACAATATCTACAGCGTCATTTTCTATTAGTCCTATATCTACCCTCAATTCTCTTTTACCCTTTATGTACTTAAACAAGCTTTTAGTTTCTTCTTTGATAGTAGTCACCAGCTTGCTTTCATAATTCATCTTTTCCTTCCTAATGATCTTCTTACTTTCCTTCTGCAACTTTTTAAAAGCTTCCCAATCCTTTATCTTCCCTCTAGCTTTGGCTTCCTTGTATGCCCTCTCTTTTGCTTTTACTTTGACTCTGACTTCACTTGTCAGCCGCGATAGTGTCCTTCCATTCGAAGATTTCTTATTTGGAAAATATCTGTCTTGCACTTCCCTCATTTTCCACTGAAACTCCAACCATTGCTGCTCTGCTGTCTTTTCTGCTAGTGTCCATTTCCAGTCAACTTTGGCCAGTTCCTCTCTCATACCATTGTAATTTCCTTTATTCCACTGAAATACTGACACATTGGATTTTAGTTTCTCCTTCTCAAATCTCAAAGTGAACTTGATCATATTGTGGTCACTGTTTCCTAAGGGTTCCTTAACCTTAAGCTCTCTAGTCAGCTCCGGATCTTTGCACAACACCCAATCCAGCACAGCCAATCTCCTAATGGGCTTAACAACAAGTTATTCTAAAAAGCCATCACTTAGACATTCTACAAATTCTCTCTCTTGAGGTCTAGTACTAACCTAGTTTTCCCAATCCCCTTTCATATTAAAATCTCCAATGCTTATCATGACATTGCCCTTTTGACAAGCCTTTTTTGTCTCCTGCTGTAATTTGCAATCCACATCCTCGCTGCTCTTTGGAGGCCTGTATACAACTGCCATTAGGGTCCTTTTACCCTTGCCATTTCTTAACTCAACCCATAGAGTCTCTACACCTTCCGATCTATGTCATCCCTTTCTAATGAATTAATATTATTTCTTATACACAGGGTCGCACCTCTGCCTACTAACCTATCCTTCTGATACACTGTATATCCTTGGACCTTCAGCTCTCAATGGCATCTGTCCTTTATCCAAGTTTCAAAGATGGCCAGAACGTCATACTTGCCAATCTGTAGCTGAATTTCAATATCGTCCATTTTATTTCTTAGGCTGCGTGCATTCAAATATAACACTTTCAGTCCACTATTTTTTGCTTTCCGTTTTAACTGCACCATGCCTCTATTGCCCAGTAACTCGTCCCACTGGCTGTGATTATGCTTCATCTCTTGCCTGCCCTTTCTATCATCTCTGCTGCATGCTATCTTTGATTTATTTCTGTTTTCCCCTTCCTCAGCCCTATCTCTTTGGTTTCCATCCCCCTGCCAAATTAGTTTAATCTCTCCCTAACAGTTCTATTAAACCTGCCTGTTAGGATCAACAATTAGCAGAACAGTAACATGTGCAGGTGTCAGGAATCAAAACTTAAGTAAATGTGAACATGTAAACAGACTCAAAAATTATCAATAGAACAAGGAGAGCAGGAAAGACCATTTATTGGATGTTGTGCAGAGACAGTTATGGTACTACACCTGAGTGAGTTTAGTTGAGAAGCTGGATAGCTACAGGAGAGAAGCTTTGGAGATGATATGTAGTCCTAGTGGTGATGGACTTGTAGCGTCTCCCTGATGACAGGTGAATAAGTGACTGTTAGGGTGGGTGGAATCAGCAGTAATTTTTTTCAGCTCTTTTCTCTCCTGAATGGATCACTCAGTGCCATCTGGACTTGGAGAGGGTGAAGGCAGCGGGAAACCAAATGGTGATGGAGGTGGTCACAACACTCTCAATGATAGCTGAGTAAAAATTCATCAGGATATGCCCTGAGATGTTAAGTCTTCTAAGTTGCCGTGGGAAGAATAACCTCTGCTGTGCATTCCTAGTGATCAGCAGAACGTGCTCGTCCCACGTCAGTGTGCTGGTAATAGTAGTCCCCAGGAATTTGAATGTCTCGACCACAGACACCGCCTGACCATTAATTTCCATGGGGGTGGCCAGTTACAGAGTTGTCAGTGGAAGTCAAACCTTTGATAATAAATGTACTTTGTACTTTGTCATTTCTACCATCTTGATAGCATTTAGCTCAAAGCACACTGTGCTGCAAGATGCTCTAGTTTTCTTTGATAGCAGGTCACATCATTATTAGAGGTGAGGCCAATGACAGTCATGTCATTCGCAAACATTATGATTTAATGGATTTGTCTGAGGAGGTACAGTCATTTGTATAAAGTGAGAACAGGAGGGGTGAAATAACTCAGCCCCAGGGAGAGCCTGTGCTTAAAGACACTGGATTGGACAAGTAGGAGCCCAGCCTTACATGCTGCTTCCTTCCCGTCAGGAAGCTCATAACGCACTGACAGCTACTGTAGGGTATAGCGAGCTGGGTTAGTTTGCTGTGGAGCAACTCCAAAGTAATAGTGTGAAGGTAGAGCTAAAATCCATGGAAAAATACTCTCACATTGGTGTTGGGGGAATCTAAATGTTGAAGAATGTAATGAAGGCACAAGTTAACTGCATCCTCAACTGCTCTATAAGCAAACTGTGTGCACAGGGGTTCAGTCTGGGATCCATGCACCCCTTGGAGGTCCCTGGATAGATTCCGGTAGCTCCGTGAACTTGGATGAAAAAAAAAACATGTTTATTTTCACTACCCTCTAATTGAAACTGGAGGAAACTACAGACATCTTCTCATTGTAGTATTTGTTCATCAAAGAAGAATTCATATTTTGTGAGACCCTCCTGGAAACTGCAAAGGCTATTGACATTTTGGAAATGGTAAAAGATTTTTTTTGCCCAACAAAACTTTGTCTGGAAAGAAGAACCTCATACTGCTTGCTGAAATGGAGCTCCTGTGATGGTAATACATCTGGTTTTGCTACTTTAATGAAAAAGGAAACTCTTCACTTTGTCATCACTCATTGCTTTTTTTTACACAGACATGCACTGGCAACAAAGACTCTTCCAACAACCCTGAAAGAAGTTTTATTTTGAATGTTAACTTGCCTCTATTTTAAATGCATAGTCTTGTTATTTAATGTGTTAATAAAGAAGCAGATATATTACTCTATCATGTTTTTTTAATATTTTGATAACCATATTCCACTATAATTGGTTTCTTTTGTAATCCAATGTATTTTATTTTAAATATTTAAAAACATTATTCTGAGAAAGTGTCTATGGCATAAAAGCTTAAGAACCCCTGGTGTAGCAGGTCACGAAGAGGATCAGTAATGGACTTCAGGTAGGCCAACATCAGATGTTCAAAGGTTTTCATAACTACTGAAGTCAGAGCTACTGGCCTATAATCATTAAATCCAGTGATCTTGTCTTTCTTGGGAAATGGAATGATTGGAGTAACTTTAAAGCTGTCCAGAATCCCTGCATAATTGCAGGGTGGTTTTAAGTATCACAGTGACGATAGGTCTAGCTGATCCACACAGTGCCTTAGAGTACGAGGTGAGACATCATCAGGGTACCTGCAGGTTTCCTAATGTTTTGTTTTCTAAATAGTTTGCAAATATCTTCTTGCTTCAGAGGAAGCATAGTGCGAGATGGACTGGAGAGGGCAAGAGCGGAAGAAGGTGGGCTGAAGGGAGGAGGGTGACATTGGAGTGATTGTGAAAGGGAACGGGATAGGAGCTCTGCATATCAGGATCAGAGTAAGTGAGAAGAGATACAGTAGATATTGATTGTCCTTATCAAACTGGCAATAAAACTGAGTTGATTGGCTAAGGTAGAGGAAGGGGAAGACTTGGGAGTACTTTTATGTGAAGTTGGTAAGACTTTGCAGGGAACTCCAGCCTCCCCGGCTATTGTTGTTGAAGTCTCTCTCTGGCTGATTCTTGGTAGTGGCTTTCACCCTTTTCAGCGCATTTTTAAACAGCTGTTTTACAGAGCTATATTCCTCTCTGTTTCTAGACTTGTGGGCATGATCCTCTGCAGACCTGAGAATCCTCAACTCCTTGGTGAACCATGGCTTGTTGTTGTTATACCTCACCATGATCTTTTTAGGGAGTCCATGTGTTTGTACTCTGCCTCTCTTTATAAATCACAAGATATTTTATGCATGACTCACCCAAAGATAGATATATTGTATAGGATGTTACAATGTCAGCATATTCATTTATACTGCTGCTTTAACCTTCCGTGGCCTTCCATTTGTGAGATAGTGTTCATGGGTTCTCGGTCCATTTAGAAATTTGATGGCAGAGGTGAAGAAGCTATTCCTAAAACATTGAATGTGTGTTTTCAGGCTCCAGTGCCTCCTTGATGGCAGCAATGAGAAGAGGTCATGTCCTGTGTGATGGGGGTTTGTACGTGTTTAATGGTGTACAAACTCCATGTGCTTTTACTCTGCCTCTCTTTATAAATCACAAGATCCTTTATGCTTGTTTAACCATATTTTCAGTTTTAATAGCATTTAAGAATTCATAAGAACTTAAGATGAAGGAGCAGAATTGGGCCACTTAGCCCAACAAGTCTGTCCCGCCATTCCATCACGGCTGATTTATTATCCCTCTCAATCCCATTCTCCTATAACCTTTGATGCCCTGACAAATCAAGAACCTATCAAGTTCTGCTTTAAATATACTCAATGACCTGTTGTGGTCCATGGCAATGAATTCCACAGATTGACCACCCTGTGGCTAAATAAATCCCTCCTCATCCCTGTTCTAAATGGACTTCTCTCTATTCTGAGGCCATGCCCTCTTGTCCTAGACTCACCCACCATAGGAAACATCCTCTCTACATCCACTCTGTTTAGGCCTTTCAATATTCAATAGGTTTCAGTGAGATCTCCCCCTCTCATTCTTATCACTTCCAGCAAATACATGCCCAGAGCCATCAGACGCTCCTCATAAGTTAACCTTTCCATTCCTGGATCATTTTCGTCAACCTCCTGTGGTCTTGTCCAATGTGAGCACATCTTAGTTAAGGGGCCCAAAACTGCTCCCAGTGCTCCAAGTGTCGTCTGACCAATGCCTTATAAAGACTCTGCATTACATCCTTGCTTGTATGTTCTAGTCTTAGCAAAATAAATGCTAATATTGCATTTGCCTTCCTTAACACTGACTCAACCTTCAAGTTAACCTTCAGGGAACCTTGCATGAGGACTCCCAAGTCCCTTTGCACCTCTGATTTTTGAATTTTCTCCCCATTTAGAAAAATATCTATGCCTTTACTCTTTCTACCAAAATGCATGACCATACACTTCCCAACACTACATCTGCTACTTCTTTGCTCGTTCTCCCAGTCTGTCCAATTCCTTCTGCAGACACCCTACTTCCTCAACACTACCTGTCCCTCCACCTATCTTTGTACTGTTTGCAAACTTGGCCATAACGCCATCAATTCTGTCATAAAAATCATTGATACATAACTTGAAAAGCAATCATCCCAATACCAAACCCTCTGGAACACCGCGAGTCACCGGCAGTGAATCAGAAAAGGCCTCCTTTATTCCCAGTCTTTGCCTCCTGCTATTCAGTCAATCTTCTGTCCATACTAGTTTCTTTTCTGTAGTACAATGGGCTCTTATCTTGAAAATCAGCCTCGTGTGGCATCTTGTCAAAGGTGTTCTGAAAATCCAAGTAAACAACATCAAAGGACCCCACTATCCTGCCTGTTACTTCTGAAAGGATTCCAACAGATTTTTCAGGCAACATTTCCCCTGAAGGAAACCATTTGTCCTACTTTATCATGCAACTCCAATTACCCCAAAGCTTCATCCTTAATAACAACATCTTCCCAACCTGTGAGGATGATCTATCTGGCTTATTTCCTTTCTGCTGCCTCCCTCCCTTCTTGATGGTTGGAGTGACATTTACATTTTTTTCAGTCCTCCAGAACCATTCCAAAATCTGGTACTGGGAGTAATCCAGAGATTGCTATCTTGGTGGAGGGTCCTGCTCTTCAGCCTCCTCCCTAACTCCCTATACTCACTGTGCAGGACCTCTTCCCCCTTTCTACCTATGTTATTGGTGCCTGTGTGCACATAACCTCTGGCAGTTCAGTCTTCCTCTTGAGAATCTTATGTAGCTACTCTGAGACATCCTGGAACCTAGCACCTGAAAGGCAGCACGCCATCTTGACTTCTTTCATGGCCACAGAATCTGCTGTCTGTCCCCCTAACTATTGAATCTCCTATCACTATTGTTCTTCCTGATTTTACTCTTCCCTGCTGAGCCTCGGAGCTGGCTCCAGTGCCACTGGCCTGGCGGTGGCTGCTGCACCCTAGTAGGCCACTCCTCTCCGGCAGTATCTGAAGGGGTATACTTGTTGCTGAGGAGTCTGGCCACACAGGAACCCTGCACTGCCTCCTTACTTCTCTCTGTAGCCTGCACTGTGGTGGTAACCACCTCAGTATAAGTCATGTATGTGTACACCGAGATCGTGCTGTAATTATAATAAATTGTAATAAACTCCCACTGCCTGTTCTTCCTTCCAAAAGGCATTTGCACTTTCATGCATTAAATTTCATCTGCACGCGTTTGGTTATTTCTATCATATATTAATAGGTTGCTTATGTCATTCACTGTGCTTAACAAGAACTTAACCAAGAGGCTTTGAATCAAACAGTTTATTATTTAACATGTTAATTACCATTTAATTTGTTTTCCATCACCATTAACTAATTGAAGTTGACCTGTTGATCAGCAGCACCTTCTCCACTCAGGTCAAAAAGAGAAGGCCACCCTCCCCCCCCCCACCGAGACACGTGTAGCTGTGAGTTCCCAGCAAGTGAATATCATGACTTTCCATGCAACTCCATGTCAGCGTTAGAAAGCACACTATTCTTGGATCATTCCTGATGGCGGTTAGATACTAATTTCTCCCATCCCTGACCTATTTGGATACGAATACAGTAATAGTTACATTCCAAGACAACCAAATGCACATACCTTGCAGCTGAGTGAGTTGATGTGGAAATGAATCTCTTAACAGGATGAATATGTGGTGGGACCAGGATGAGATTATTTGGTTAACATTATTTTTGAAAATCTTTAAAGGCACAAAATCATAGAAAATAAGTCACCTCCTTTGTTTTTTTAGGAGTTGTGCAGGGAAATTAGGCTATCTGGTCCACTTTCTTAATATTTATCAGCATATTTTAATCAACATGGTGAAAGATTAGGGCAAACTAAAAGCATAATATTTTTGCTAGTGCGCTTATTCCGATAACCTTGAGCTGAGACGGTGATTCCCTATGACAACTGTTAGTGATTTGGTCTGATGGGCCAAAGCTACTCTAAAGACTGGCATGCTCATTCTTTTGAGTGGCCTTAGCTCACCAGGCTTAGATGAGGTAGGTTGTCTTGTATGTTACTCTCTCTGTTCTTAATTGTTTACTCATTTATAGTGACTAGTATAGTGAGAATGGCACTCGGGGCAACATTTGTACTGTTTGTTGGATATGAGAAGTCTGGGACACCTCCAGTCACTCTGATGAACATCTCTACAGCAGGAACACTGGGCTGCAGCTCCTGAGAGAATGTATTTAAAACTGGAGCTGCCGCCCGATGACCTTTAACCAATGCGGGAGAATGAGGAGGGAGTTACCTGTAGCTTGTGGGAGATGGGTAACAGGGTGACTGTCAGGAGAAGGAGGAGAAATGCACAGCCAGTGCAGAGTCACCTGCGGCCGTTGCCCTCAATAATAATTATATGACTTTAAATACTATTGAGGAAGATGACCTATCGGGAGCAGAGAGGTGAAGAGGACTGCAGTGTTGGCAGGTAATTCCTTAGTCAGAGGAACAGAGACGAGGTTCTGTGGGTGCAATAGAGACACCCAGTGGTATTTTGCCTGCCTGGTGCCAGCATCAGGGATGTTTCGGATTGTGTCTATGGCATTCTCAAGGGTGAGCAGCCATGGAAACAGGCCCTCTAGGGTAGTAATCTCTGGATTGCTGCCTGTGCCATGTGCCAGTGAGGGTAAGAATAGGATGATCTTACAGGTGAATACATGGCTGAGGAACTAGTGCAGGGGCAAGGGTTCAGAGTTATATGCCATTGGGATTTCTTCTGGGAAGGTATGATTTGTACAAAAGAGATGGGTTACATCTGTAACCCAAGTGGGTCTAATATCCTTGTGGGCAGGTTGGTTAGAGTTGGTTGGGTGGGTTTAAACTAATTTGGCAGGGGGTTGGGAACCGGAGTGATAGTGCCGAAGATGAGGTAGTTGGTTTACAAACCGAGCCAATGTGTAGTGAGACTCCTAGCAAGGAGAGACTGGTAATGGGGCAAAATTGCAGTTAACAAGGGTGAGTTGCAATGTAAAAGACAGACAAAATCGAAAAACGTGAACACAGGTCTAAACATATTATATTTGAATACCCGCAGTGTACGGAATAGGGTCGATTAACTTATAGCAGTTACAGATTGGCAAGTACAATGTTGCAGGCTTCACTGAATCGTAGCTGAAAGAAGATTATACCTGGGAGCTTAACGTGCAAGGATACACATTGTATGGAAGGGATAGGCAGGGGATTGGCATGGCAATGTTAGTTAAATAAAAATGAAATCAAATCATTAGAAAGAGGTGACATAGGGTCAGAAGGTGTTGAATTGTTGTGCATAGAGCTAAGGAACTGCAAGGGTAAAAAGACCCTGATGGGAGTTGTATATAGACCCCCAAACAGTCGTAAGGATGTGGTCTACGGGTTACAACTGGAGATAGAAAATGCATGCCAAAAGGGCAATGTTATAATAGTTATGGGGGATTTCAATATGTAGGTAGGTTGGGGAAAGTTAGGTTGGTGCTGGATTTCAAGAGGGAGAGTTTCTAGAATGCCTACGAGATGGCTTTTTAGATTAGCTCACAGTTGAGCCCATGAGGGGTTCAGCTATTCTGGATTGGGCAATGCACCGGAATTGATTAGAGAGCATTAAGATAAAAGAACCCTTAGGGATAAGTGATCATAATATGATCTCATTCACCTTGAAATATGAAAAGTCAAAGTCAGATGTATCAGTATTACAGTGGAGTAAAGGAAATAGCAGAAGAATGAGAGTGGAGAATTGATTGGAAGAGAACAGTGGAAGGGATGATGGCAGAGCAGCAATGGCTGGAATTTCTGGAAGCTGTTCAGAAGGCATAAGATATATACATTTCACAGAAGTATTTTAAAGGCAAGATGACACAACCATGGCTAACAAGAGAAGTCAAAGCCAACATAAAAGCCAAAAAGAGGGCATAAAATAGAGCAAAGAGGGTATATAATAGAGCAAAGATTAGAGGGAAGTTAAAGGATTGGGAAGCTTTTAAATACTAACAGAAGACAACTTACAAAGTCATTAAGAAAGTAAAGATGGAATACGAAAGTAAGCTAGCCAATAATATTAGAGGATACCCAAAGTTTTTTCAGATTCGTAGAGCATAAAAGAGAGGCAAGAATGGATATCGGACTGCTGGAAATCGGTGCTAGAGAGGTTAGTAATGGGGGACAAGGAAATGGCAGATGAACTGAATAAGTATTTTGAATCATTCTTCACTGTGGAAGACACTAGCAGTGTGGTGGAAGTTCCAGGTTAGAGGGGTCATGAAGTGTGTGAAGTTACCATTACCAGAGAGAATGTTCTTGAGGAAATTGAAAGGTTTGAAGGTAAATAAGTTACCTGGACCAGATGGTGTACACCCCAGGGTTCTGAAAGAGGTGGCTGAAAAGATTATGGAGGCATTAGTAATGATCTTTCAAGAATTACTAGAGTGTAAAATGGTTCTGAAAGAATGGAAAATTGCAAATGTCACTACACTCTGCTAGAAGGAAGAGAAGCGGAAGAAAAGAATCTCTAGGCCAGTTAGTCTGACCTCTGGTTGGGAAGACATTGGAGTCGATTATTAAGGATGTGGTTTCGGGGTACTTGGAGGTCGTAGAGAACATGGTTTCTTCAAGGGAAAACCCCTAAAGGTTAATTTGCAGGTTGAGTCTGTGGTGAGGATGGCAAATGTGCTGTTAGCATTCATTTCAAGGGGACTAGAATCTAAAAGCAAGGATGTAATGTTGAGACTTTATAAAGCACTTGGAGTATTATGGTCTCACTTGGAGTATTATGTGCAAGTTTGGGCCCCTTATCTTAGAAAGGATGTGCTGAAATTGGAGAGGGTTCAAAGGAGGTTCATGAAAAAGATACCAGGATTAAATGGCTTGTCATTTGAAGAGTGTTTGATGCCTCTGAGCTTGTATTCACTGGAATTTAGAAGAATGAGGGGTGACCTAATTGAAACCTATTGAATGGTGAAAGGCCTTGATAGAGCGGATGTGATGAGGTTGTTTTCTGTGGTGGGAGTGCCGAAGGCCAGAGGACACAGCCTCAAAATAGAGGGCTGTCCTTTTAGACCAGAGATGAGGGTGAGCCAGAGAGTGGTGAATCTGTGAAACTCGCTGCCACAGGCAGTTGTGGATGTTAAGTCTTTATGCATGTTTAAGGGAGAGGTTGATAAATTCCTGATTGGTCAGGGCATGAAGGGATATGGGGGGTGGGGAAGGCAGGATATTGAAGCTGAGAGCAAAAATGGATTAGTCCTGATGAAATGGCAGAGCAGATTCGACAGGCCAAATGGCTTAGTTCTGCTCCTATGTCTTCAGCTCTTTTGGTTTTGGTCTTATTACAGAGTAAAGCTATGAAACCACAGACAGGTTGGAATTCACTATTTGCTCTGTGTAAATAATGTTGTGAATGTTCTATTAATGAAAAAGATGTCATCAAGTTCTGGCTGTCATTGAGATCTGACCATGAAGAACATGAAATAGTTTGAGAAATAATATTTAGGATTTCTGGAGGAGCCTCAACTGAATGAAAGGTTCAAATGTGCTTACTAACCAGTGGCTTGCTGCCTTTTATGTAGTTGTTAAGCTTGTGGGAGTAGTGATTCATTCTTATCAGGAAAGAAGTCAAACAGAGTTGCTGATGTTGGGCTATTGAAATTCTTCTGAACAAAGAGACAGAAAACTGCTTAGAAGCCACATACGGAACTGCAGTGCTAATATAATTGTTCTAAGGGCATCAATACGTGTCTGAATTCTTTGTCTAGTTCCAGGATGGAACTGATTTTCATTCTTAAGTCACCAGAGTATTTTTTTTTAAAAAAATTAACAAAAGGCAATTTGAAGATGAATGTCTATTTTCTTGCAATTTGGTGGCAGGTTGATAAATCGAAGACACCTTCTGTGGCCCACGAGGTGGAAAGGGGAGATGGTATCTTGCCTGATGATGGAGAGTATAAGCCACCTTTGACTAACCTGAAGAGCAAGGATTATTACACAGACTTTGTCATTACACTGGCTGTACCAATTGCTGTTGCCCTAGTGCTGTTTGTCATCCTCGGTTACATCATGTTCTGCCGTCGAGAAGGAGTGTAAGTACCTCGCACTTCTACCAAAATGCTTAAGTACTGACACTCAAAGCAGCACTTCTTTCTCAAAAATAAAGTTCCAAAACACACTTAGTATCAAAGAAAAACACTGCAGGGAAAGGATTTTAGTTGTTCAGATTCACTTCCTATTAAAAATATTACAAGTTATTAGAAGCAGGTAGAAAATATAGATCTGTCCATATCATTGCATGAATTCATATTTCATCTCCATCCATGCAAATTTATTTTCTCAAGCCTTTTGGTCTGTTTCATTCTGTGTCCATTTATGCTTGATTGTCACGTGTTCGTGTGTGCAGTTGCTCTGGCCCTATACTTACAGGCAGATACTGACAAGTGTATTCAATGATCATCTTCTCAACATCTGCCAAAGGTGGGTCCACCAGTATGCAAATATTTTTGATGTTTCAAATACCAATGCCTATTATTTAATTCATTAATTTTGTTTTGTTCCTAGGCAAAAGAGAGACATGCAAACACCAGAGTAAGTGTCTTCTTTCCTGTTATGTTTCAGATTGAACATTTTCAGTTTTAGTTTTTTTTTTGCTTTATCAGACCATAATCTGCTACTGTTGGCTTCAGAGTCTGTCCCATCCTTGTGTGTCTTTTTGAGTTTTTACACTTCTCATAGTTCATTTCATATTGCTGACCCATAATGAGGAGTTACTGCAGTTAGCTCTCTTGATAGCATGGCAAGTGAGTGCTTGCTTTTTCAGTTACACCTGAAATCAATATGCCCATAGCTCTTTGAAAGTGGAATAGTATATCCATTATTGTAATGAAAGAGAACACCCATTGTGTTGGTTACTAGTTTAGATATCTCTCCACTTATTATAAAAATAATGAATTCCTTGAGAGGGAATGCAAATACTTTGATTGTTGCAGCAGTATTCCATTTCCATTCTTAATAAAAAGACCCATTTCCTACTACCTAGAGTACAGTATAGTAACATTATAATTGGAATGGATATTAGCTTTTTGTATTTATTCCAGGGCGTCCTTTCTGCCTGAGCATCTCTGTTGCCTTCAGCTGTAGCTGTATGACCATTGGGTCATGAACTCATTCCTAGTTTCCCTCTGTGACAGCTTTCAGTGGGTGTGATTCTAGGATAAGGCACAGTAATGTGCGAAGACTAGCCCAGTCCTCACAGAGGCACTGTAATAGTTTTGTGCCATGTGAGTGCTGGCCCCTCAACAGTCAAAACGCTCTGTGTCCCATCGTCAACCTGCTGAGTTTAATTGGGCATTCTGCTGGAGGCACAGGGCCCAGGTGTTGGAAGTTGGCAGCACTTGTGCTGCACAAAGCAATCGTGCAGACAGCTGCAAACACAAAGTACTGGGGAATGCTTGGCAAGTCGGAGAGGGAAACAGAGTTAACTTTCAAACTTATGGGCTCACATCCAAGCAGCTGTTACTGGGGGTGAGGAGTGGGTGGAGAAGAGAGATGTTTCTTTCACTTCTCCATAAATGCTGTTACTATATGCTACTGTGAATGGATGATGCCTATTAAATTGGGCATAAAGTAAAATATGATAGCAAATGATTTAAAAAATATTAAAAAATAAATCTCCTGGAAAAAACGTGGAAGTCAGATACAATCTGTTAGATTATGGAGGAAGGTGGGGTTATTGTTTCCAAAAAGCATAATTTGTAAAGTTAGTTTGGCCTTTCTCCCTACAGATGTTGCCTGAATATTGAGGTTTTTATTGGCTTTCAATTTCTATATTGAATACAGATTATGCTATCAGACAATCTAAATCTTTCCCTTCCCAGTACTATTACTAATTTTTAACAGCATCTGATAAAATAAAACTCTAGTTTTTTTTTGTTCCCGTGTAAACATATATGGTGGCCCCAAGTCTATTTTTTAATTGTCTTGTATTTCAATTTCATTTTAACGTCAAAGTGCTGTAACAGTGGCATCTGCTGAATTTCTATGTGTGCATCAAAACTTTAAGGCAGTGAACGGCGCATCCTGAGCCCCAGTGAGCTGCGCCTTGTGTCTCTCAGCCTCATCAACAAATGCTTCTCTGGGCATTGTGAACAACTCGCGTATAAAGTGGGACTGGCTCAATTCTCTGAAAAAAAATCAGTACAAAGATTTCATTATGTTGCCTGGCAATGAATGGCTAGTATGTATTGAGGAAGAAATTATCTTTACTAGTGTTACTAGTGATAGAATGCAACAAGCAACTTCTTTAGCTTCCAAATAAACCTCAAGCTAGAAGTGCTGTTAAAAATGCTTTGTGATCAGTTTACATGATGTTAGCATTGCATGTAAGGTCTGCATTTATTGCCTATACCAAATTGATTTTGAAAAGACATGAAGAAGCGTCATTAAAGGCCGTGACATCCATGATTTTTCTGGGGGAGAAAATGCAATGAATGAATCCTTAACATCCAAGGCCAGCTATCATTTTAGTGGATTGTAGCTGCTTCAATTGGAGAAAAAATTAAAAACTTAGTCCTGGCCTACTTTGCCACAGGCCACTGATTTTAATCCTAAATAGAAACCAAGGAGGATGTTTGACCCCTCCTGCTTGTGCTATTAGCATGATACAGTAGTAGCTTGGCATTGTATTCTGAGTCTGAAGTACAATTCCATCAGCATTATTTGGAATTTCCTGCTCTGTTGTATATTTCCACAAGAACCAAAATGACATCTTTCTTTAACACAGACAATGCAAATTATATTTGACTGATCTTCATTTTTTAAATTGTGGATTAATTCCGATTCTCATTTTTTCCCAATAACTTCCCTCCCATTGCCGAGTCCAATCCCTGCTGCCCTTAAATAAAAATATCACATTTTTTTAACCTCCAATCATCTAGCACTTCCCCTTGGACTAGCAAAGATTTAAAAGTCTATGCCGTCAAAATCTCCTTCCTTATCTCCCTTAGAGGTACCCTAGGTTTTTAGCTACCTTTAAGCCTAGGTATCTAATACTCTCTCCTCTAAAGAAAATCTGGCTCGGTATATTATGCATTGTCTAAATGAAGACTTAATTCAAAATACAAATTAAAAACCTTGATCTAGCAATTTCCAACCTGGTTTGAATGAGAATTATGGCTAGAGTTTCAAACATGTTAGAACTCCCAATAAAATTAGACATTAATAGATGAAAAGATGAGTCATGTCATAACTCCCATGAGAACTATTTCCAAAGTGGTTTCTACCTTTCAGAAGTTAAAATTTGTAATAGAAAATGCAATTTTAATTTCAAATTCAACCCTCAAGTCTCAGACATAGTAGCAAATCGAAGGCTGAATTGGGGATTGAGGTTTAGTAATGAAGATCATACTCTGAAGAACTTGCTGAACTGAAGCATTTCTCGGTGAAGTTTCTGATCCAGACAGTTAGCTTGCCTGTTTTGATTATGCTGATTTCAGTGTCAAAAATAGACACAAAATTTATTAAAATATGTAATGAACTATGCAACTATTTACAGTTAACATTGATTTTGACTGGTTTGTATTTGAGTTCTCTGTTGTAGTTCATAATTTTCCATTAAAACAACATTTTTCATAATATTTTTGAATGTTGACGAGAATCCAGAAGCTAATTTCCAAAGATAGAATAATGAGCAATGTTGAGCTTTGTTGAAGAAAAATGTGTTCAAATTTACATATAGTCTCATCATTTCTATTTTCATGTGTTTCTTCAGCATCCAGTTGGTTCATCACAGCTCCATCCAGAAGTCAACTAAGGAGCTTCGAAACATGTCGAAGAACCGGGAGGCAGCTTGGCCTCTCTCCACGCTGCCAGTGTTTAACCCAGTAACTGGAGAGATCATGCCACCACTTCACCATTCAGACAACTGTGACACCTCCAACATGCCTCTCATGCAAACACAACAGTGAGTGCTTATTTAATAATGCATTATTAGATAAATCATATTTCTCTTTCTATTCTATCAATGATCCATAGAGTATAATTTTTGTATTTCTTTGCAACAGAAAATAAGCTTTGCATAAATATTGTGTGTGCTTATTTTTAGGGATATTGATCAATGGACTGCAATTTAGGTACACTTATTTGCAACTATTGTTTGATATTCACATATGTGGATATTGACTATAAGACAAAGGAGCAGAATTAAACCATTGAGTCTGTAATGGCATTCAGTCATTGCTGATTTATTTTCCCTCACAACCCCATTCTCTTGTCTTCTCCCCATAACCTAATATGCCGTTACTAATTAAGTACCTATCAATCTACACTTTTCTCAAGGAGGACCACAACCCTGTCATAATAAACACAAAGTGCACTGCAGATGCTGTGGTCAAATCAAGACGTACAAAAAAGCTGGATGACTTCAGCAGGTCGGGCAGCATCCGTGGAAATGAGCAGTCAACGTTTCGGGTTGAGACCCTTCGCCAGGACTAAAGAAGGAGGGGGCAGGGGCCCTATAAAGAAGGTGGGGGGAGGGTGGAAAGCCAATCAGAGGAAAGGTCAAGGGGTGGGGGAGGGGAAGCAGGGAGGGGATAGGCAGGAGAGGTGAAGAAGGAACCTAAGGGGAAAGCACTATGGGTAGTAGAAGAAGGCAGAATCATGAGAGGTGATAGGCAGCTAGAAGAGGAGACAGAGTGAAGGTGGGATGGGGGAAGGGAGAGGGAGGGAATTACCGGAAGTTGGAGAATTCAATGTTCATACCAAGGGGCTGGAGACTACCCAGATGGTAGATGAGATGTTGTTCCTCCAGTTTGGCCTCATCATGGCAGTAGAGGAGGCCATGTATGGATATATCCGAATGGGAATGTGAAGGAGAGTTGAAGTGGGTGGCAACCGGGAGATCCTATCTGTTGTGGCGGACGGAGCGTAGGTGCTCGATGAAGCGCTCCCCCAATCTGCGTCGGGTCTCGCCGATGTAGAGGAGGCTACACCGGGAGCAATGTATTACCCCAACAGACTCACAAGTGAAGTGTTGCCTCACCTGGAAGGACTGTTTGGTGCCCTGAATGGTGGCAAGAGAGGAGGTATAGGGACAGGTGTAGCACTTGCGCTTGCAGGGATAAGTAGCAGGTGGGAGATCTGTGGGGAGGGACGTGTGGACCAGGCAGTCGCAGAGGGAACGATCCCTGCGAAAAGCAGAGTGGGGTAGAGAGGGAAAGATGTCCTTAGTGGTGGGGTCCTGTTGAAGGTGGCGGAAGTTGCGGAGGATAATATGCTGGATCTGGAGGCTGGTGGGATGATAGGTGAGGACAAGGGGGACACAGTCCCTGTTGTGGTGACGGGAGGATGGGGTGAGGGCTGAAGTGTGGGAAATGGAGGAGATTCGGGTGAGGGCATCATTGATGACGACAGAAGGGAAACCACAATTCTTAAAGAAAGAGGACATTTGGGATGTCCTGGAATGGAAAGCCTTATCCTTGGAGCAGATGCGGCGGAGACAGAGGAACTGGGAATAGGGAATAGAATTTTTGCATTTGGCAGGGTGGGAAGAGGTATAATCAAGGTAGTTATGGGAGTCAGTGGGTTTATAGAAGATGTATTTTCTAGGGCTTTCAGTATTTGGTAGGTTTCACCACTGAATCATTTTTCTAAACTTTACCGAGTACACACCCAAAGCCATCAGACTCTCCTTATACGTTAACCCTTCATTCCTGGGATCATTCTTATAAACCTCCTCTGGACCATCTCCAATGCTAGCATATCCTTTCTTAGTTTTGGGGCCCAAAATTGCTGACAGTATGCCACTTCTGATTTCCAAATTTGCTCCTTGTTTGGAAATTTGTCTGTTTTATTCTTTACCAAAGTGAATAACCATACACTTCCCTACACTGTCTCCCAGTTGTTTGCCCATTCTCCTAATCTATCCAGGTCTTTCTGCAAAATCCCTTCTTCCTCAATACTATCTCCCCCTCCACCTATCTTTGTATCAACTGCTATGTTGGCCACAAAGCCATGAATTCCATCATCTGGATCATTAACATATAACATGAAAAGCAGTGGACCCTACACCTGTGGAGCATCACTAGTCATTGGCAGCCATCCAGATAAGGCCCCCTTTATTCCCACTCTTTGCCTCCTGCCATCTGAAGAAGCCTCTTGGATGAGTGGTGAAATATCTTCTAGACAATGTAGCAAGTCCAATTGCCTTGATTTACTACTGCTTGATATGCTTTTTAGCTGCTTTCAGTTATTTTTTTTCCCTATTCCTCTGGCTTCCTATACTGTCTGACCTTTCTTTCTGCTTTTCTACTATCTTTGACTTCTCCTGTCAGCCACGGTTGCCTCATCCTCCCTTTAGAATGCTACTGTTTCTTTTGGAATGAAATAATCCTACATATTCTGAATTACTCCCAAAAACTCCAGCCACTGCTGCTCCACCATCATCCCTGCTAATGGCATGCTGGCTTTTATAACAAGAGGAATTGAGTATAGGAGTAAAGAGGTCCTTCTGCAGCTGTACAGGGCCCTGGTGAGACCCCACCTGGAGTATTGTGTGCAGTTTTGGTCTCCAAATTTGAGGAAGGACATTCTTGCTATTGAGGGAGTGCAGCGTAGGTTCACAAGGTTAATTCCCGGAATGGCGGGACTGTCATATGTTGAAAGATTGGAGTGACTGGGCTTGTATACACTGGAATTTAGAAGGATGAGAGGGGATCTGATTGAAACATATAAGATTATTAAGGGATTGGACACACTGGAGGCAGGAAGCATATTCCCGCTGATGGGTGAGTCCAGAACTAGAGGCCACAGTTTAAGAATAAGGGGTAGGCCATCTAGAACAGAGATGCGGAAAAACTTTGTCAACCAGAGGGTGGTGGATATGTGGAATGCTCTGCCCCAGAAGGCAGTGGAGGCCAAGTCTCTGGATGTATTCAAGAGAGAGTTAGATAGAGCTCTTATAGATAGCGGGGTCAAGGGATATGGGGAGAAGGCAGGAACGGGGTACTGATTGTGTATGATCAGCCATGATCACAGTGAATGGCGGTGCTGGCTAGAAGGGCCGAATGGCTTATTCCTGCACCTACTGTCTATTATCTATTGTCTCCTTCCAATCAACTTTGGCCAGCTTCTCTCTCATGCCTCTGCAATTACCTTTACTGAACAGTAAAACTGATAATCAGATCCCTCTCAAACTGGAGGGTAAATTCTATCATAATATGATCACTACTTAATTGCTCCTTACCTTGAGCTCCCTAATGCAATGTGGTTCATTACAGAAGACCCAAGCCATAATTGCCTTTTCCCTTGTGGGCTTGACTCTTAAAAAGCCTCCTTGTAGGCATTCTATAATTACCTTCTCTTGGAATTCAACACCAACATGATTTACCAATCTACTGCATATTAAAATTCTCATGGGCATCATAATGTTGCTCTTTTTGCACACTTTTTTTATCTTCCCTTGTAATCTGTATCTTGCAATCTGGCTACTGTATAGAGACCTGCATATTATTGCCATCAGGGTCTTTTTACCCTTGCAGTTTCTTAACTCTAACTACAAGGATTCTACATCTTCTGATCCTATATCACTTCTTTCCAAGGATTTGATTTCATTTCTTTTTACCAACAAAGCCACCCCAACCCCTCTGCCAACCTGTATGTCCTTTCGATACAATATCTATCCTTAAATCTTAAGCTCCCAGCTATGATGCCCACGACATCTTACTTGCCAATTTTCTAACTTGCGACGAGATCACCTGTCTTATTTCATGTACTCTGTGCATTTAAATATAATACTTTAAGTCCTGTACTCACCACCCTTCTTTTCGATTTTGTCTCCATGCCACACAAATTTAAATTCTTAAATCTTTCTAAACTTTTTATTTTTATTCTTTGTTCTGGAGACTTCAGTAACTGCTCCTTCACTTTCTTTCCCTTTTACATGATCCATACTTTCTCAAGCTGTTTGACCCCCCCCCCCCCCATTATTTAATTTAAAGCCCTATCCACAGCCCTAATTATGAGATTTGCCAGGATCTTAGTCTGTCCCATCAGAACAGCTTTCTCCTTCCCCAGTACTGGTGCCAGTGTTCCAAGAATTCAAACCTATTCCCCCACACCATATTTTTTCATGTAGTTAACTGTCTGATCTTAATAACACTGGGCCAATTTGCACATTGCTCAGATAACAATCTGGAGATTATTACTACTGGTTCTGCATTTTAACTTAATCCCTAGCTACTCAAATTCCCTCAGCAGAACCTCTTTCATCCTATATTATTGGTACCCACATAGACCACGGCAACTGGAACTTTCCAGGCTCGCTCCAAATTCCACTGCAAGACAGAAGTCCCAAACCCAGGTACCAAGCAGACAACACAGCCTTTAAGAAACTTGATCTTTGTGACAAAGGATTGTCTATTCTGCTGATTATATTATCTCCCATTACAACTACATTTCTCTTCTCTTCCTCCCTCTTGAATGATTCCTTGTACTAGGGTGCCATGGTTCAGTTACTCATCGTTCCCACATCACCCCCACTTCTCAACCTCACAGGGAGCAGCAATCTCAGATGTATTGGGCAAGCTCAAGGGCTGAGACTCCAAAAGCAAGACTACCTGGATTCCCCTACTTGCCTCACTCACAGTCACACCCTTTTGTCCCTGGCCACAGAACAGTTTTGAAGCCATTTATCTAATAGGTGTGACTCCCTGTTGAAACAGTGTCCAGTTAACTCCTCCAGCAAGTGGCATTCACAACCTCTTGTTGACATAACTGTTAAGACTCACCTCACTTCTCACGCTCCTAGATGGAGACACAAGAGACTGCAGATGCTATTATCTGGAGCTAAAATAACCAAGCTGCCGGAGGAGTTAAATGGGTCAGGCAGTAACTATGGAGGCAGAGAGATGGTCAAAATTCTGGGTCATGACCGTGCATCAAGACCAAGGTGGTAGAGGGAAGATAGCCGGTACAGAGAGGTGAAAAGGATGGATGTGGCATAGGCTGGCAGGCAATAGATGGATCTAGGTCAGAAGAGTAACTGGTAGAAGTGGTAGAGTTGGGCAACAGCATATGGTAGGGACAATGGATGTGGATGTGAGGGTGGAGGTAGAGACAAGCTGGAAGGTGATAAAACAGAGACTATTGTACCTGCAATCCCATGCCTCACCTCTATGTACTGACCATCTCTCCTCTATACTCTTCAGTCCTGATGTAGTGTCTTGGCCCAAAGCATCTCTCTGCCTGATCTACTGAGTTTCTCTAGTAATTTGTTTTCGGTTCCTAGAATTCCCTAATTCTTATTCTCTCCCCAACTTGGTTGATTATTTATCTTTAAGGTATAAATACTGGTACTAATGGTAATGGATTAAATCTGAATTTCATGGTTTGTTCAAAGAAAGATGACATGAAAAATGAACTCGCTGTCAGATTGAATTCCCATTATGGAGAATCAGATGCCGCTAAAGTATTTTTCCCTTGCTGTTCAGGA
This sequence comes from Hemitrygon akajei, assembly GCF_048418815.1. Taxonomy (NCBI): domain Eukaryota; kingdom Metazoa; phylum Chordata; class Chondrichthyes; order Myliobatiformes; family Dasyatidae; genus Hemitrygon; species Hemitrygon akajei. Next base: position 95,365,175 of record NC_133131.1, read on the forward strand.
ATAATTCGAGCAGAGACCAGGAAAATAGCTGATTATTACCAGAAATATTCAGTAGGTCAAGGAGTGACTTTAACTTCCTCTAATATTTCATGCCATTTGGGCTAGAAAGAGTTTTAAATGTGGCAAGTTTGAAGTTTGTTCAGGGCAGAAAAAGGGAGAACAAAAAAAAACTTGTTTTGTGATTGAGTGCTGTGCAAGACAGATTGTATTGTAAAATCCTTCTCTTGTTGGACACCTTGCTCTGGATCTTTTCATCTCTAATTGCCAATGAGACATCAACCAGCTTGACTTCAGCACTCCTCTCTTCTCAAACCTTACCTCCTCTGAATGCACTGCCTCCACTCTCTATGCACCAATCGCAACATAATCAAACCCACAAATGGGTGCTGTTGTAACTTATATACACCTCCTCTTACTTACCCCTTGAAAAGAACATCACTCCAGACAGGTCACTCACTGTCTCCTGCACCATCACTCACCTCAGCTCTGGAGATTTCCCATCCATTGCAACCAAACTCGTAGCTCCCTTATCCTGCGCTGCTCATTTATACCTTATACTCAAGATCCACAAACCTGACTATCCAGTGGGCCCATTGTCTCTGCCTGCTCCTGCCCCACTAAACTCATGAGTGCATACCTCAACTCTGTTCTTTCCCTCTTGGTTCAGACTTTTCCCACCTACATCAGCAACACTTCACGTGCTCTCAGTGTCAACAGCTTTCAGTTCTGTGGCCCTGACCGTCTCATTTTCACCGTGAATGTCCAGCCCCTATACACTCACATTCCCCCATCAAGTAAGTCTTGAAGATCTCAGATTCTTTCTGGACGAAAGACCTGACCAATTCTCCTCCACCACCATCACCCTCCATCTGGTCAAACCGGTCCTCACCCTCAACAGTTTCTCCTTTGGCTGCTCTCACTTCTCCAAACTCAAGCGGTAGCCATGAGGCACCTGCATGGGCTCCAGCTATGCCTGACTTTTTGTTGGCTATGTGGAACAGTCCATGTTTCAGGCCTTCCCTGGTAATGCTCTTCAACTCTTTCTGTGCTGCTTCATGCATTTGTGCTGAGCATGCTGATTTCATCAACTTTGCCTCCAACTTTCACCGTGCTTAAATTCACTGGGTGCACTTCTGATACCCCCCTCCCCTTTTTCAATCTATCTCTATCTCTGGAGACTACCTGTCTGCTGATATCTTTTTATAAACCTATGAACTCCACAGCTATCTTGACTATAACTTTTACCACCCTATCTCCTGTAAAAATGCTATTCCCTTTCTCAGTTCCTTTGTTTCCACCACATCTGTTCCCAGGATGAGGTGTTCCTTTGCAAGACATCAGAGATGTTCTCCTTCGAAGAACAGGGTTTCTCTTCCTCCACCATTGATGCTGCCCTCACCTGCATCTCTTCCATTTCTTGGACATCTACGCTCACCCCACTTTCCTTGTACCTTAACAGGGATAGAGTTCCTCTTGTCCTCACCATTCTTTGCAACTTCTACCATCTTCAACAGGATCCTATCCCCAAAAACACCTTTTCCTCTCCCACCCCTCCCCCCACCTCTGAGATCAGTGCGACAGTGATTTCCTAGTCGATTCGTTCCTCCTCACTAATCTCCCTCCTGGCACCTATCCCTGCAAGAGGCAGAAATGTTACATTTGCCCATTCATTTCCTACCTCACCTCCATTCAGAGCCCCGAAGTTCTTCCAGGTGAGGCAACACTTCACCTGTGAGTCTGTTGGGGGTTGTCCACTGTATCTGGTGCTCACGATACGGCCCTCTGAACATTGGTGTGACCCGATGTAAATGGGGGCGGGGGGGGGGGGGGCACTTCCACTTCCTGCAGAAAGTGGAATTTCCGGGTGGCCAACTGTTTTAGTTCCTATCCCTTTTCTGTTCCAACATGTTGGTCCATGGGCCCCTCTTCTGTCACAATGAGGCCAGTCTCAGAGTGGAAGACCAACACTTCTCATTCCATCTAGTAGCCTCCAATCTATTGGCACGAGCATCGATTTTTCCCCCTCCCATTTCCATTCTGGTCTCTTAACTTTTTGCCTCACCTGCCTATCACGTCCTCCTGGTGCCCCCTCTCCATTCCCTCTGTCCCACGGTCCACTTTCCTGTCCTATCAGATTCCTCCTTATCCAGCCCTTTGTATTTTCCACCTATCATCTCCCAGCTTCTTACTTCACCACCCTCCCCAACCTAGCTGGCTTCACTTCTCATTGTCTCTCCTCCCACCAACTTATTCTGGCTTCTTTTCCTTCTTTCTTTCCAGTCCTCAGCACAAAAACGTCACCTGTTTATTCATTTCCCCAGATGCTGCCTGATTTGCTGAGTTCCTCCAGCATTTTGTGTGTGTTACTCTGGATTTCCAGCATCTGCAGAATCTCTTGTGTTTATTATATTGTACATGGCCAGAGGCATTAAATACAAGGTAAATGGGGAATCGAATTGGCATGTAAAGAAATAAAAGATGGGGTCAGAGAAGTGTGAAAGTCATTACAGGGAAGAAAAGAAAATCAAAGCACAGATTTTCATTCTGGTAATTAGACACACTCCTTGAAAATGGAGACCGTAGATCACGTAGGCTTATTTTTTCAGACAAAAGGGGACACATGTTTTGATGGGAACCGAGGAAATAGATTATTGTATTTTGTTGTTAAAGAATAAAGTCCATTTTAGTTAATTGAGTTATCAATGAATGGTCAAAGTCTAAATCCCATAAAGGAGTGGAGATATAACACTGCACTTTTGACAGGGCTTGTTGATTTTATTTTTTATGCTTGACTAAATTAGTTAATTGCTGTGCTTGTTTTTTATGATCTTTTTAGGAGGTCATGGTTTAGTGATTGATTTTCTTTAGTGTGTTAGTGAATGATTTATGAAATCAAGAATGCAAAACTGAAATAAAATTTGCTAATCACCCGCTACATAGCGTATGATTTGATTTCAGCCATATCTAATGAAGTTGTCTTCTCCTGCAGGAATCACCCATTACAGACACAGCTGCCCCAGCAGCAAGGTGCAGGTCAGTATCCAACATCTGTCTCACCAGCCATTACCTGCTCAAACCACTATCACATTGATTACCATGTAACTTAATCAAAGAAGAACTGTAGAAAACCTTTTGGTATTATTGCTGTTGTTAAATTGAAATGCCCTGACTTAGCCAATGTTTATTGGGTAAGAGTAGTTGTGACAGAATACAGATAAAAAGAAGTCTTCAACCACTCATTTTTCATGAGAATGTTGTAAACATTAAATCCATTTACTTGTATGCATCTTCATAAAACCAGAAGAAAGGCAATTGCTACTTTGCAGTAGATTCTTGTTTTCTTGTCAAAGTGTGCACAGATTTATAAAACAAAATGTTAAGTCCTTAATTCATAATCAAATCTTTTCCTCCATTTTTGCTTTCCTGATTGGAGAATTTTGTATGTCGACATTTCTGCAATATGAGGCAAGTACGAACCAGTGTAAACATTTAAGGATTTTATTCAAAAGTACATTTTCAGTATTGTTTTTTTAAACTATCAAATGCAGAACAGCATTATTTAAATAGAAATTATGAACATAAACTACTTCAGCATGCAAACTTAATTTGAATGCTTTCATAGTAACTTGTTTAACATTGAAGACTTCTTGTTTTAATAATTGGGTAGTAAATAATTCAATGTCATTATAGGTATAGTCTATTTCCCAAATGCTATGCTCAGTAAAATTCTTAAATTTTGTTCTGAGTAAGGAGCTACAGAGGAAAAAAAATGGGGAAAGTTATTAACATTTCATTAACTCCTATTGTATCTATCAGTAATCAGTCCATGAAGAATCAGATGATTAGCCTATCCATATAGATAAAATGGTGATAGAGCATTAGCAATCAGTTGATCAAGAAGCTTTGTGAAGGAAACCTGGCATTGCAAGGCAAAACAAAGTCAACTTGCGTACTGTGTTGGTGTGAGACTGGAGTCACTTTGATATTTTGACAGCTTCATTGAGATTAAGTTTTTCTTAAATGTTCTGCCTGCAATTTGGCCTAACATTATGATCATTAAGAAAAGGCTGATCAGTAATTAATGATTTGCCTCAACCTGAGCAAAAAAAAAGCAAGTCAAGAGTGCTAGCACCCAGAATGTGTATTGCTGTTCTGGAGCTCAGTGATGGTAGCAGTGTCATGAGTAAATGTGCCGTTTCTTAGCTTGAGTTATTGTGGGCTTCATATTTAATTACTGATTTTCTCTTTAAATAGATAAATGGCAAACCTGAGGAAGGAAAACTGAAAGAAGCATTTACCTGATGATTCCATTTTGGAAGGTTTTTTACACTTCTGTATACTGAGCAAATACATATTCTGTTTTGTGTGCCAATGTGTATTACTTTGAATCTACACTGTCACTGTCTATCACAAATTTTATACATCTTATTCCAGCATTAAAATGCAATACTTGCTTTCTTTTTTACACGTGTACTATAAAGGCAAATTAATTTTATTTAATTTTTGCTAGAAAACTTTGTATTGCAGATAGAGAAAAATGTCATGAGTTACCTAATAAATAGCTTCACTGTATCAGTTTCTGCACTGTGTTTAAGTTTTTCCTTTGCATCTCACATCATCTCTTTCCCCATGATCAGTCAGTGTTAACTTGTGTGTGTGTGTACCACCTGTCACTGGTTAAATCAGTATTTGTTCCTTTGACTGTCCATTGAAATTAAGCACCATGGTCTGCAACAACCAGTTAATCTCTAGGCCAGTTTAGGAGCAATGATGCATATGTTCACTGAGAAATCAAAACTAAGTTTTGAGAGGTAACTCCTTTAACTTTGCAGTTGTCTGTTAAGTGGATATTTACTGCCAGAAGAATCGGAGTTTCACAGAACTGAAGCATCATAGTAGTAAAATAAATAAGTAAAGCCAATAAATAATTAATAGGACACCGGCCCTATGACGCAACCCCTACCTCCCCCCATTTACCCTTAGCCAAAACATGGGACAATTTAAAATGCAATAGTATGTCTTTGGACTGTAGGAGGAAACCCCACACATTCCACAGGCAACTTTGGAATTGAACTTTGATGCCCTGAACTATAATAATCTCTACACTAACCATGTACCAAAGATGTTCTGGCTCGCGTAGTAGTTTGATAAGACATCTGCATTTGGATCAGGCCCTTCTGCGATCCTGAGTTGTCAAGGTAGTGATGAAAATAAACGTATGATGGAAAAACTCTTTGTTTAAAACCCAGTAGTTTGACTCATTTGCTATGGTGCACTATCTTGAAAGAAACAAGTCCCAACACTTTTGCACAAGAGCTTTATGGCACAAATTCTAAAGCATTCCAAAAGACATTTTTACAAGTTATGTGTTAACATTCTTTTATAGTTCAAGTGCAAACAGATAATGAAACATTTTAGGTACTATACAGTATATTTAGGCATGTTTTTTACTTTTCATGCTAATTCAGATTTAAATGACGGAGTAAGGCCAAATCTGAATGGCCACATTTACAGATCTGTATTTGATACATGTTAGATTTAAACTGGAAGGAAAAAAATACATTCAGACACAGTAACAATTGATACGTCTAAATTATTAACCAGCATTTTTCAGTTGAAATGGAGCACTGTAACCACATTTTATGCCTTCCCATTATTACTATTAAAAGGACTGAAATTATCCAGATGTCTAAAATTTCCTCAATGTCAACAAAGGACAGCAGTTCAATATGTTTAGGATTACAGTATTGTAACAATACATCATACAGAGCAGTCTCATTTAGACTCAGTAACAAGGAATTTTAACAGGCATCATTTGCTGCACAAAGATTTGTTAGTATAGTAGGTTATTTCTACATCAAAGCCTATTATTTGGCACTGTTATTATTTTTAACGGGACCCCTCTCAAAAATACTATGGCTTCCAAATCATGAGATAATAACTTGTACTTAATTTTGCAAAGTACACTGAACATATAAAAACATTATCAAAGAAAACTTGATTTAAATCATAACATATACCATACATAATCAAGTGCTTGGTCAAGTGGTTTTGAGTAATATAATGAGAAGTAGAGGAGGTTTCAGGTAGAAAATTAGAATTTAATCCAATTCTAATTACTCCATCACTGGCAATCCTAGCATTAGAAATCCAAGGAGCCAGAAAAATATAAGATCTTGGATCCTGAAGAGTTGGAAGAGATTTACAGGGTCCTCAACCATTTATTATGCCATGGAACCCTACCATTAACTGTGACCCCCTAGTTAGGAACCTGTGGATTAGAGGAAGTAGGCAAGGGATTTTTAAAAGTGAAGTTTTGTAAGTTATTAATGTGAGCCACTGATCATGCATATTGAGTGTTCAGGAAGGAGAAGAATTCTAGATAATTTTAACCTTACACTTTTGGATAGGCTACCCTTTCTGTAATGCAATAATTTAAATCCACAGGTTAGTAAAAAAAAATGCAAGAGTGTTTCAGCAGGTGAGTTGAGGCAGGGCACTAACTTTTATTCATTAATTGAAGATTATTTTAAATAATCTTAACAATTTCATAGTCACAGTTCCAAATAATTTAGATATTTTTGAGCAGGAATTTAAATTTTGTCAGTAATCGTGGTGAGATTTGTATAATGGTTTCATCAGATCTCACCTCGATTACTACTTTTGTGTAGTGGTAACATATCCCTAAAGTGCTTGGCCAGGGAAGGTAAAAGCAGATTAACAATGATCTGATTCCAGTGTTCCTCATGGTTGTTGCCTGCAGTCACCTCATTACTGCAGACATGTGGCTCTTAAGTTCTTGCTTTCCACAAGGTTCAAGAACCATGAAAGGCAAGTCTTTGTGTGAACTATAGAAAACCATTTGGAATTGGTTGGGAAAATGAAGCACAAATGTAGATTGAAATAAATCATAGCTTGTTTTTAGTTAAAAGATAAAACAAACTCTACGTTAAGATAATTAGTGCCCCCAATCAAGGGAATGAATGAATGCAAGTCACTTAGGGCTGATGTAAAGGTATGTGGCCAGAGAGAGGCAGACAGCTTTGTCTTTCACAGGTGTTACACTGCAGTCAGGCTCTAGTTATTTGCACAGCTGCTAGCAAGATGCCAGAGAAATTCAACCATTATTTCAAAATAGAGCTAGTTCAATTTTAATTCCACAATTGCCTGGGAGAGCAAAACAGCTGCAAATCTAAGTGCATCTGTAATCTATAGTTTATCATTCAAATAAAATATTTACTTCATTGATATACATCTATTTTTAATTTGTTCATTGATAAAGAACCTCTTTCAAAAAATATCCTTAAATTGAATATTGCCTTGTCTGCCTTAAACAGCTTGAATTGAAACAATTTGTAAAGACAAATTCACTAATTATAGTTGATCCATTTGCTGCATTTTAAACCAATTGCCCTAATGTTTTCAGTGTTTTGACAATTTGTATATTACCAAGTTAATTTACGGACATTAAGCTGTAACAAAATAAATTCATACATTTAAATTAAAACAAAAGCAGTACTATTGTTGCATCTTGACCAGTACCATGATACAGAGGTGATAAACTTTTACTGTGTCTTTTCTATTCCCAATGAATTTATATATTTGTTGATAAAGCAATGTTAATTAATCATACAAATAAAGGAAGAATGTGGAGGCTTTGGAGAGGTTTACAAGGGTGTTGGCAAGTTTAGAGGGCATATGCTAGAAAGATAGGCTGAGCAAATAGGGTTGCTATCTGGAATGGCAGAGGCCGAGGGGTGACCTTTCGGATTCATAAAATTCTGAGGGGCACAGACAGTCAGCCAGTATCTATTTTCTCCAGTGTTAAAATGACTCATACTAGAGAGCATGCATTTAAAAGTGGGAAGCTCAAAGGTGTGGGGCTGACTATTACCCCACAAAGTGCCTGGAGGGGTGGTGGGGGAAGCAGATCCATTAGAAATGTGAGTTAGGCATATGAATATGCAGAAACTAGAGGCATATGCAAGTAGAAGGATTTAGTTTAATTAGGTTTCACAAGTTTAATTATTTTGGCATAACTTCGTGGGCCAAAGGGACTGCCCCTGCGCTGTACCGTTCTATGTTGTGAATCCTGTATAGCCTTGCCATGCTCCAGGCTTAAATTTGATCCTTATTATTACTTGATAATGTTTAGTAAAATACCAAAGTTTCACTAACTTGTAAGATCTGTAATGGAATTAGTGCTACAAGGGATCATTACAGCACTTCTTTCAGAAAGCTGCACTACTGTGTAGTAAACTTTGGTGCATATCCAACAAAGAATCGACCCATACTTCCATGGACAGGCTGGTGTTGGCCAGGTCAGGAACAGCACTGCACCTGCTCCATGTGTTGACAGATGCTACTAGGATCACTCATCACCAACTACTGGATATGATGAGAGTTGCTGAGTTCTTCCCAACCTGCAGATCTCTTTGGTTACAAGATCCATGCACTATTGAACGTCACCATGCAGAAATATCTGGACCGGAGAGTGCAGTGTGGCCAAATGAATAAGGGGAAGGCAACAGCTTCTCTCATATCCAGTAAGAGAAGGATTGTAGGATCTAAACAACAACACACACAAAATGCTGGTGGAACACAGCAGGCCAGGCAGCATCTATAGGGAGAAGCGCTGTCGACGTTTCGGTCCTGACGAAGGGTCTCGGCCCGAAATGTCAACAGCGCTTCTCCCTATAGATGCTGCTTAGCCTGCTGTGTTCCACCAGCATTTTGTGTGTGTTGTTGTTTGAATTTCCAGCATCTGCAGATTTCCTCGTGTTTGTAGGATCTAAGCAGTATTTCCGCACATGGAATAGGTGCATGTGGCACTAAGCCCCACATCTCAGTACTCAGTAATCACATATCTCACCTCAGTCTGTCTAAATCCAGATGGGCATTGCTTTCATATTAACCGTTTAGCACTGATAGCCCTTTTAATTTTTCTATGGTAAAAATAGCCTGTACAGATTTCTATTAGTCTGATTACTTTATTCATGATGGATCATGGTAGTTTTATTTTAAAATATTTGAACTCAACTACAATAGGTCAATTCTCTATTTTTCAAAATTTCTGCAATTAGAAGCACTGAACAACAGTATCTTGGCTTATTAACTTCACAATCTATTTTATGACTTATGTTACTACACAATAACTTAAAAGTCACTACTCAAACATAATGTAAACTTAATTTATGCAAACCACTTTTTCTGCATAGTCATCATGGTCAAAAACCTACACTATTGTTCTTTTAAAAAGGTTAATACAATTGCCTTAATGAAGTGCTGTTTTTATTGGCATTGTACATGAAATCAAAACACTTTTTGTGCACAATTTTAACAGTTTATATATAATAAATCTATCCAAAAACAGAATACAACATTATGCCAGTTAAGAAATTTGCATGAGCATGCAGACACTTGAAAAAAATGCGCTTGGGATTACATTTGGCGGAGAACTGAGATGCAACAATGAATTATCTAAACAAAATAAAGATCCCCCAGTCTCTAATGAAATTCAGGTAAATAAAAAAAAACTACTCCACAGGTATTAAATCTCTTAAAACAAGAGCGGCTTAAAAAAGCCCAAGGAAAAAAATGGTTTGCTTTATTAAACCAGTAGATAGCTTTTATGTTATCAGGTTTCCAGAAGAGTTTGGGCTGGGATTTGAAGCCCAGGAGTTTCCAACCTGGGATCCACAGACTCTAAGATTAATGGTAGGGGTCCAGGGCATAAAAAAGGTTGGGAACCCCTGCTGTAGCCTGAGCTAAATGATCAGATTACATTGTTCAGTGCCAATACACCATATAGACTCTTTCCGGTTCTCCCCAGCAAATGGCCTTACAGAAATTTGTTTCAGGGTTTTCACCTTTAGGGCAAGATCCATACTTCAATCTTTTGGAGCAAATCAAACTACTAAAACCCTATACTGTCCATTTATGAGAAAAGATAAACATACTATGAAAGATGCTTTGAATAGTATGTATGCTTGAAGTCAAAAATAAATCTATGCTTCATAAAACCAATCAAGTATTCTGCAAAATTAGATAAAAATATAAAAAAAACTGTCTTCAGTCATTAATGCATGAAAATTCTCCTTCTATAGAAGCAAATATCATTGAATGATATTTCACCTCTACAGCACTAATCCAATTTGAAAAAGGCAAAAATATTTAATCACAAATTTAGAAAGTGACAAAACTATAAACAATTCATATTAAAGAATTATAAAATATAATTTAACAATTTTTCACATTTCCTACCACCCTGGAAATCTGTCAAGAATGTAAGAATTTTAATTGAAAACTCAAAAGCTTTATTTGAAAACAAATAATTAGCTTTAAGTTATTTCAGGAAAAAGTTCAACCTTTATAACACCATTGAGATTGGAATCAGTGCAAAATCTCAAAAATGTTTAGTATTACAAAATATGTTCAATTTCCAAAAAACGTAACTCCAAATGTGAATGGGGATACTGAAACTGTGTTCCCAAGTGCAATTTAAACTTTAAGAGATTCATTTGGTATCAGGCTTTTGTTATTATAGTGATTTCTGTAACTGCAGTAATTTATAGCAAGTAAAAATCTAATCATTGCAGTTACTTCTTCAGCCAAATTATTTTAAATAAATTGAATAAAACAAATGCTTCATATAAAAAATACATCACCACAAGCCACGTATTCTGGAAAGCACATGCTGTTAGGGAAATGTTATAAACTGAGTCTTAGTGCAAAATTTACTCATTTGATCTTTTTGATTTTCAGAACAATTAATAAAATAGCAATTTACTAACATAAATAAAGGCGGAGTAGCTGTGGCAATTCCAAGCACATTAGTGCAGATATTACTAGAAATTTGGCTGCACTGTGGTAACTTTTCTACACCTCCCCCCCACCCCTATTCAACACCTGTTTGACCTCATTAAAAAAATTCTAAGTGCTAAAGCAGTTACTAGCCAGAATACCATGCATCATTTGATATTAATGACAGGAAAGTATTCAACTATAGAGAGCACTTACACAGAATACTATCACATGCACACATTTTAGCTCTTGACAAAGTAGAGCATTTAGCCCAAATCAGCTATCTCACTTATATACTCAGCTGTTGCTGATGGACCAGCTATGGTTTTACCCACTTAGTAACTGCAGGGAGGGAACCTGAGATTTTATTGAACAAAAAAATTAAAACTTAATTTAAATTTTTAACTTAATTCCAAAGAATTAGAATTAACAAATTTTGAAGATTCTTCTCTTACCCATTTTCAATTATCCTTAAACAAAAACAGATCAAAATAGAACCAGTGAAGTCTTGTAAGGTTATAAATACCAAATCCTTTAAAACTAATTGTTACAAAGTCAAACTTTAAGACTAATTGAGTTTTAGCATGTCTTGTTTAATAAAAGGTTTCTGACGTCAGATTTAGGGGTGGCATGGTAGCAGTGCGGTTAGAGCATCAATTTACAATGTCAGCAACCAGGGTTCAATTCCCGACACTATCTGTAAAGTGTTTGTTTGTTCTCCCCACGACCACAAGAATTTCCTCTGGGGGCTCCAGTTTCCTCCCATGTTCCAAAGATGTACAGGTTAGGTGGTTAATTAGTCACATGGATGTAACTGGGCAGCACAGGCTCATTGGGCTGGAAGGGCCTGTAACGTACTGTCCTAACATATAAAAAATTAAAATTATCTACAGTGAAATACACAGAAATGCTGAGATTCAAAAGCGTCAATGTGCAGAAGACAGTTTTAAAAGTAAATAGTATACTGCAGGATCTGTAAATGTGGGCTTGAATCAAGCCAGGTTAAAAAACTGCTTTTTTGAAAGAACTTCACCATGATTTGAAAGACACTGGTAATAATGGCTTATGGCACCCAGGTCATCACAAAAGACTCAGATCTGTTTTTAGCATTTTCCTTTCTACTCTCTCCTTTCTTATCCCTGCTAGAATCTAAATTTAGCAAATACATTTATCTTGTTTAAGGTTTTATCTAAAAACCAAATTGTAACATGTTGTTGGCATGGGTCTTTATATTTCTCAATAATCTCAAAATATAATTAATCATACAAGTTGAAGAGATCACAAACTAACATTTGACAATTCAATCACACTATCTTAATTTACAAATCGTTGCTCAATACCCTTGTACACTAAACAAGTGTCCTTAATTAAACCACTGTTTGTCATTTCATATCAAATTCCAACAACTATCACTCATTCCACAAGATTAAAAGCTATAACCAATGGGTGTAATTCTTAGCCCGTCATGATTTAACAACAACGCAACAACAGATTTAGTCATAAAGCCACAAAGCCCTAGAACATGAAGCTCTATTCATGTTTAACCCCTCCATTGTTGCACTTATAATGAATAACACACTGACTTCACTTCTTTTCCACCTTCCAATACATTTCAAGTGTTCAACATCAGAGTGTTAATATATTTAATAAATATGGCTGTACTAAATTGTGTAGAATATTATATGTAGGTATTTTACAATCAGATTTAAGCAGATGACTAAAATATTTCCTTCAGAAAACTGGAATAATTGCCATTTTAAAAAGTGAAAATATTGACAACCTGATGAAGACACGAAGTAAAAATCGCAGAAATGCTGTTTTACCAACTTTGAAATACCCAACACATGAATTAGCATTTGAAGAAATGCCATGTTTTCAGTAGTCAATCATGCCATTGTTATAAAAGTCACTTTCAAATAATCATAATTTAGCCAAACATTTTAGACACTATGTACAAATGCAGCAACTACTTTTTCCAGACTTGATGCTGTGTTGAATTTCACAGTGTTGCACTTAATTATGCTCTCTTTTCTCCATAAACTGAGGTCACTTCATTAAATATGAAGGTCAAAAGTAGTTATTACTTCAATTATTTGTTCACTTGTTCAAAAGATGACAACGCAAGAATCCCAAATAAAAAAATACCTACACACAACAATCTTTTCAGTGCAACGTAGTTATCTTTGGGAATGGTTATTTGTACAAGATCGTTTGTGATCTGAGAAATTTCATGAGCAACTAGAACAAAGATGAAGGTGCTGACAATAATATTGAGCACTGGGCTGCCAGGAATGAGTACAAGGATTCCTTTGGTATCTGCTGCAAGCCAGATGTGATATTGGCATATGAAGAGCTAGAAAAGAAAGGGAATCAATGTACAATGCGATTATCATGTTGATAGAATATACAAATTCAATATTATTAAAGAAAACGTACATTCTGTAATCTTCCTTCTGCTCTGCTGAATCTACAGGTTGAAGTGAATATACCTACCTCCCTAACTGCAACAAACTAAAACTAACTGGGCTGCATGCAGATAAGAACAGACTAGAATTTGCTACAGTGGCATGTTTATGCACACTGTCGCTGACCTGCAAACCAACTACAAAGCTTGGCCTTTCCGATGTGACAGTGCTATCCAAAGTCATTTCATGGAGAGTCACAGAAAGCCCTTAACAAAAAGTATTAAAAATAACCCCTGCCTGTGCATTCAGATGGATGGGCTTACTGTGCATGTTCCAGGTCTGGCTCTGGTTCAAGTTCAGTAAACAGACTACAGCTGGGAAATCACCAGTAACAATCTGCCCACAAATTTAGAACTGTGTATTCAATATTGACAGAACAATTACAATGGGGTGGGATGGTAAAGTTTGTTGATATGGCAGTCCTGCAGGTAAATCCTAACTTGTACAAATTATTTTACTAGTGACCTTCAAATGGCAGTGAACATAAAGAAAATTAGACAATTTCACCTCCCAATAGTAATCTGATCATGAATAGTATCATGTTACCTGCATGGCACAAAGAAATGGTCCAACAAATACATCTCCACTTCAGGGATGAAAAGGGGAGGGGAGGAAGGTACTTTAGCTCTGACTGTGAAGTACATATGATTGGCTTACATTTAATAAACATTCAAAAGGATTGCTGAATTTTCTTTCCTACTTCAAATTTAGAACATTGTGATTTTCATAACTCCTATTTAGCAACCTTTCCCATTAACAAGTAGTTCCACAGAAAATTTTTGAAGCTTTAATAGCTTTCAAAAACTTATAAAGAATTCATGACAGCTAATGGTGTCTTGAATCACATCTATAATTTAATGGAAATTACTAACCATCTTCACCGCAATTTGAATGATTACAAACACCCCTGACCCTTGCCATTTCTAATCTCATCTCAGCTTAATGCCAGTTTTTTTTTTAAATTCTCACACACATTTCATGTTAATCAAGTTCTTTTTTTTGACTCTGCTCAAAACCCAGTGACTTCACTCAGCAGTCTTTCCATCCATTTCTTCTCACTTCCCCTATCATCTATCAATGATTTAAGAACACACAGCCCATCGAGTCTGCTTACTATTCAATCATGGCTGATTTTTATTTTTAATCACACTCCCCTGCTCTCTGTGTAATTTTTAACACATTTATTTCCCTGTTCTCCAATCCTAGTGACTACAGAATGGCTGCGTAATGCAATATCAACTTGAATTCACATAACTCAGCTCTCAAAAACAGTCAACTTATGGTCTCACTTACTTCCAAGGAGATCTTGCCAAACCATGCAAAGAAGGAACTGTACACAGAGCGAACATAACCAGGAATGTTCCTAATGAGAACGAAGGACAGGATCTGAAAAATAATGTATGAAGGCATTCAGTAGGAAATAATGTTTATAAAAATGCTGCCCAATTTAATCCTGTAAATCAAGGAAATTACCTGCAATACAGAGAAGTAAGGATGATACTCATTGCACTCGGCTTTACTTTTACAGCTGGCACACCAGATTGAGTAGGTCTGTGAATAACAAGATTACCTCATTTGTTGCTATTGCAAATATGCACAGAAAAAAAGTATGATTTCTATAAAATATATACACGTTTTTCAGTTATGTTAACTACGGGTTCTGTTTCAACATTCTTCATTGTGGCAATAAGCATTGATTCAGAAAATGAATTTCACTTGATTTCATTTTACAAAGATTCAATGACAAAGTAATCAACTTCAAATTTCGAAATGTCCTTCCTGCTTCCATGTCCATGTACAATAATTTTTGACTGTTTTTACACAAAGTGCCACCTCAATATTTACATGAAAATACTTATTTTCCGTAACTGAATAAACAGTCTTGGATAATTTATTGAAAGATTAGACTCACCAAAAACACCACCACTGATGTAAAAAGTAAGAAGGACGACATTCTGGGCGCAAACAATGTCTCTCCTTTGCCTTCAGAAAGCAGATGACCCTTCTTTAATACACCATAAAGAAAAGCAAAGAACATACCATGTACAACAGCCTACAAACAAAAGAGCATAAAATAAGTGAAAACAGTTATATTTCCATAACACATGAGTTAAAGAATGTGTAAAGAGTATAACATTGTATGAAAGCTGCATTGAAGAGGCACTTAGACAAACAATGAACAAGCAGGGAATGGACTGACATCATGATTAGCACAGACTTCGGGAGCCAAAGCGGCTGTTCTTGTGGAAAATAGCAAACTGGTTTAAATGCAGATTTTGTATGGAAACTGGTCAGTTTCAAGCTTAACTCCTTCAATGGAAGGGCCAATAATGGTAAAAATCCCATTATGACTTCCTCACATTTAGTTCAAGTTCAATTGTCATTCAGCCATACTTGAATACTCATGTATACACCCAAACAAAACAACGTTTCTCCAGGGCCAAGGTGCAAAACACAGTACCAACAGTCATACACAGCACAAGAAACATATAGCACATCTATGGGGGGGGGGATTAGGGACACTATGCAACTCTTGGCATTTATTGATGTTCCTTTTTTCATATTTACAGTGTGATAGAGCTGGATAAATGCAGCTCCAATAACACTGAAGTAGCTTTACAAGCCAAAGTAGCTTGCCTGGTAGGTTGTTCTCCACTGTATTAATTCATAATCTCCACCAACAGTGCAAATCATGTATGAAATACTATCTTGTCAAGGTGCACTGCAGCAACTTGCAAGGGCTTCTTTGGTAAATCCTCAAAAACCCATGAACTTTACCACGTAGAAAGTCACTTTTTTTTTTAAAGACATCATCCAGCATAGATAATGTTAAAAAAAATCCTTAACTTGCTTCAAGATGATAATGAATCACCTCTGTTACCCCAGTCATGCTCATAATACTCATATATCATTAAGGAATAGAATGGTTTATTTTAAAAGAAAAATAACTTGTTCGTGTTATCGATATACGAAGATACTGACAATTTACTACAAGCAAGTAGTTAAGACAATATTTCCAGAAATAAGGCACTGTACTGCTTAATATATCTGCTTATGAAAGCTGACATGGTTACATACAAAACGATCCAACTTCCATCGAAACCACCATTCGTGAAGGAATCCTTGCCACTCAAATAGTTTTGAAATTGGCCATAGTGAAAAAACCTTCTCAAAAGAACTCTGAAATAGACAAAAATCAATACAACGTCAGGTATTTAAATACTGTTTAAGTGAACTAACTTCGAAACCACACGGAAAATAAACGTAAATTTGTTTACATGCATGTCAATAAACCCAATACCTGAAAATCTAAAATTTTAATCCAAAAATTTATTCAAGATATAATGCTAGTTTTATATTAGTTTGCACTACATCAAGCAACATTGCTTCCTAAGTTTGCATCATGACTGATAAAACAAGATCTGTGCACATTTTACTTTATTTCATACCTAATTTTGCAGTTAGAATAGAAATCCAACATAAGGGTAAAGCAATGCTAATTTGCTGAAAGGCAATGGAAGGTAGCTTGGGAAAAACTAAAGTTTTGTTGCTTAAGTGCTTAACATTTGATCTCAGATGAAACTCAAACAATGAAGTAACTGATCTTTCTGAACATCTTCTGTTTACTGAGTTTCTCTAGAAAAAAATCTAATAACTTTTGCAAAACATAATACAACATGAAATAGCCCCCCTTTCAAGACCAACATAAGGTGTTTGCAAATTATAGAAATTAATAGTAGAGTAAAAAATTGTGTACTCAAGAGATTGCAGATGCTGGAATCTGGGATGAGTAGGGGCTCCGCTCCTTTCTCTCTCCTTCTTAACCATGCATCTTCCCACTCACCCCCTTCTTTCCAAACCCAGCCCACAATACCCAAATGTTTTCCCTCCTCCATCTGGTTCCATTTACCTATAACCAAACATTTAAATCACCTTCATCCCCATCCCCTCCTCTCTGCTGTTCCCATCTGTCCAGTATCCCTCTCTTACATTCATTATCCCTCTCTTACATACAATCTAATTCTTATTAGATTCCATACTCTGTAACCCTTTGTTGCATCCACCAGACATCTCCCAGCCTCTGTTCTTATCTCCACCCTTCCTCCGGCCACCTGATGCTCCTCAGCTGGATGCGCCAGTCACAATAAATATCTCAATAACTTGGGGTAGGAGGTTACTATTCAGCTTTTGAACAGCCATTGCTGGGACAATTAAGTGTGCGATCTGACAGCCATTTCCATGTGGAAGTGTTCACACGTTGCCTTTTAGAACTAATTTACAGGCAACTTTAAAGTACAAGATCCTAACAGTGAAGTCACAGGAAGCACGATCTAGTAGCTTAGCTCGATTACAGAATAAATTAGTTTAAATCTTGAACAACACACACAAAATGCCGGAGGAACTCTACAGGTCAGGCAGCATCTATGGAGAGGAAGAAACAACCGACCTTAGAGCCAGTGGATATTTGCGTATGTGAAACATCCCAAAAGAGAGTAATGTAAGAAAAATTACAAGGAAAAGCAAAATGAATGTGAGTAAATTCCTGCTGCATTCTACATGGAAAAAGGAGGCAGTGGGGTGTAAATTAATCTGAGGAACACTTAATGCTTCAGGCTCCATGCTGTCATAAACCTCAAACAAGGGCCAAGTTGCATATGCACACTCCTATCAGGTGCAATTTGTGAAGGATGAACGACGATAAAGGGCTCAAATGCATGGCCTGAAACCACAGGCAGCCTATTGAGCAGTGGGGTTAATCAATGGACCCTGTCAATTTAATTATGCTGCTGCCATTTTATACTCCACACTCAAGCCAATGTTTAGCCAAAGAGAATAGAAGTGTTTTCAGGGACCCCACCAAAATTTCCAAGTTCAACAGGGCTGGTGGTGGGGGGAATGCAACATAGGGTGCATTGTATTACTAAGCAAGGAGTTATGATGCGAGATTTGTTAGAAGGCTCTTGAAATAAAGTCGCATAAAAAGAGTTTAAGAATAAAAAAGGGGGCTATGCTACAGGCCTCGTTGCAGAAGAAAGGGAGCAAATTTGTAGGTATATCAGAGAAGTGTAAGTGATGACACAAGAAAAGCTTACGATAGGAGGGGATTTCAATTCCCCCAATATTAATTGGGAAATCCTACATCTGAAAGGATAAAATGGGCTGGAATTTTTCAAGTGCTTCCAGGAGAGCTTTTTGTGATACTCCTACTGGGGATTCGGCAGTGATAAGCCTAATTCTAGAGAATGAAGTGTCAGTGGGCAAGCACTTTAATGATCATAACCCTACAAGTTAAGGGAAGGGTACCATGAATGGTAGTACCCTGGGGATGGTTGAGGTAAAAAGGGACTCTTGTGTAAAAAGTTCACAGATCCCTGAATGTGCAAATACAGAATGAAGGCAGAAGACATATTTCCCTCTACCTTGTCTGAAAAGGTGGGGAAGGGAGATGCTCTTACAATATTAAAAAAAACACTGGCTAAACACTTGAATCACCAGCATTAGAAGGCTACAGATCAAAGGCTGGTAAATGGGATTAGAACAAATAGATACTTAATGGTTAGCAAAGACATGGAGGGTTAAAGTTGAAGAGTCTGTTTCTGTGTTGTATGACTTTGACTATTACTATTAATAAAACAAGTGTTCGTTGGACATTTTGTTTTTAGTAAAGAAAATGCAGATTCTGGAAATAAACTAGCTTATGAAGTCCAATGCATCACCAGCGTTTCTCACACAGGAAGCTGCAAACTTGTACATCTACTCAAGACAACAGAACAGGAGTGCAATTTTTCCAAAGAGATTATTAACCATGACAGACATTTGTGTTGCAAGTATCTGGGAGTACAGTTAGACGAGAAGCTAGACTGGACTGCCAACACAGATGCCTTGTGCAGGAAGGCACAGAGTCGACTGTACTTCCTAAGAAGGTTGGCGTCATTCAATGTCTGTAGTGAGATGCTGAAGATGTTCTATAGGTCAGTTGTGGAGAGCGCCCTCTTCTTTGTGGTGGCGTGTTGGGGAGGAAGCATTAAGAAGAGGGACGCCTCACGTCTTAATAAGCTGGTAAGGAAGGCGGGCTCTGTCGTGGGCAAAGTACTCGAGAGTTTAACATCGGTAGCTGAGCGAAGGGCGCTGAGTAGGCTACGGTCAATTATGGAAAACTCTGAACATCCTCTACATAGCACCATCCAGAGACAGAGAAGCAGTTTCAGCGACAGGTTACTATCGATGCAATGCTCCTCAGACAGGATGAAGAGGTCAATACTCCCCAATGCCATTAGGCTTTACAATTCTACCGCCAGGACTTAAGAACTTTTTAAAAGCTATTATTAATGCTTTTTGAGATAGTGATTTAGATGCATATCATATTTTTTACTGAGTTAAGTATTGTATGTAATTAGTTTTGCTACAACAAGTGTATGGGACATTGGAAAAAAAGTTGAATTTCCCCATGGGGATGAATAAAGTATCTATCTATCTATTTCCTTCCCTATCCTCCCACTGCCAATTCCAAATATGGCATACTTAATCCTTTCTTCTCCATCTGGGAAAAAACAGCAATTTTTCCCTTGCATAATTTTCACTAACCTGAGAAGCAGCAAGCAGACATATGCACAATAGCAAACCAAGCAACTTGAACACCACTTCCCAATAAGGGGAACAGGATCCTAAAATAAAAATACAAGTTTTGGACTGGGTCAACGCTCAAATAACTTCAGATTATAAGAAATGCAAAAACATTCATTTGATGGTGGTGTTAACTAAAATATGGCGATTCACTACCTGGAAATTAATATGATTATTTACATGGTCCATATTATCCAATTCTCTTTTTTGATAAGTTAAACAATCCATGCCTTTTCAGGTTACAAGAATCATTTTTAGCAGAAGTCACGTATTTCCCCCATCTTTGTGCAAACATTCCTATTTGGTAGCAACACAGAGACCATAGTGGTGTATTTAAGTTTTTCGCTGGATTATTCAAATCTATCACAATTATTAAGTTATCTTTAAAAGTTAATCAGCAATAAATTGAGGAGCACGATGACCCACACATAACGATTCAAATAGCTTCTTCCCCTCTGCCATCAGATTTCTGACTATTTTTCTTATTTTTGCACTATATTTTGTATTTTACAGTAATTTTGTGTTTGCACTGTACTGCTGCTAAAAACAACAAATTTCACATCACAATACAATAATAAACCAGAATATGAAATAATTCTCAAATTGCCAGGAAATCAGCGTTTATTTTTGACAGTTAACATTTCACAATTTTTGATCATGTGTTTGCACTGCCTAATAATGCAGTCTGTCTGTAAAACTGAACATCTGAGCAACATGAGGACATTTTATAACTGCTCAGCCTCTCAGATTTTCAAATTTCCCTTAAGCCCCTTACTGGTAGAAATATTTAAACATAAACAAGTACTATACCATTTTCATCTTTTTTGCCAGTCTGAGGCCAAATCCCTAGAGTAGCATAGATGACCATGAACCAGAAAGTTACTAATGGAACAAAGTAGTAGAATTGATATGGTCGATCCATTACTAGGCACAATACCAC
This sequence comes from Hemitrygon akajei, assembly GCF_048418815.1. Taxonomy (NCBI): domain Eukaryota; kingdom Metazoa; phylum Chordata; class Chondrichthyes; order Myliobatiformes; family Dasyatidae; genus Hemitrygon; species Hemitrygon akajei. The sequence goes on from NC_133131.1 coordinate 95,386,007, forward strand.
CACTAAGAAGTTCAGACGAAATAAAATCTGCAAAAATAAATCACAAGTTATAACCCAACATTTCTGTAAAATTTCAAAATAAATGCAGTTGTGAATAATAACCATCATTCAATAGTTAATGCATGAATTTTCAACTTCACAAAATGTTTCTATACATTTTGGCTTGCTCTTCAAATTTCTTTTCTTGCTCTTCTGATACGAGCTTGTAACTAAAAGACTGATTCATTTTATTTGAAGTTTAACCTTAGTTTAATGGAAAGAAAATCCCTGAATGCTTTGCCAGAAATGTCATCACTATTTCTCTTTGATTAGTTAATCAAATGAACAGATAGATAGATACTTTATTGATCCCAAAGGAAATCATGGTGCCACTGTAGCCGTACAACTGCACAGATATACAAATATGAAAAAAGTAAGGAAAAATAAAAAATAAGTTACCTCAAACAGTCTAATAGGAGTGGTCATCACTTCCCTAGCTACAGGTTGACTCATTATAGAGCCTAATGGCGGAGATTAAGAATGACCTCATATAGCGCTCTTTGGAGCAGTGCAGTTGTCTTAGTCTATTACTAAAAGTGCTCCTCTGTTCAGCCAAGGTGGCATGCAGAGGATGAGAAACATTGCCAGGATTTTCTGTAGGGTCCTTTGTTCTACCACAGCCTCCAGTGTGTCCAAGTTTGACTCCTATAACAGAGTTATGCTTTCTAATCAATTTATTGAGCCCATTATACAGTATCCTGAAGAAGCCCTGGTTGCTTTCTTACTAAGACATATCAGCTGACACTGAATACCTGTTTCAGGCCAAGTAGGTTCAAAAATTCTGGAACTGTTATAAGGGGTAAATTCATTTTTTTCAACAGCTGAAGAAAGGCATCACAGAGCGCTGTGCTTGGTAAATAATTATAACGTTAAAAAACTTTAAAAACAAAGTTATTGGTGGTTATCCTCCAAACATGCTTTATACTTTAAAGCAATCCCTACAGATTGACAGGAGGAAAATGTGACTCTACTATTTAAATAGTGGGGGTGGGAGGAATGGGGAGAAAACAAACACGGAGATCACAGATCAGTAGTGTAACGTCAGGAGTAGAGGAAGTGACAGAATCCATTATAAAAGGTGTCATAAGAAAACACAATTGAGACTCAACAGAGTACATGTTTATGAAAGGGAGATCCTGACTGTCAATTTTAATGGTTCTTTTTGAGGCTGTTACAACACACAGAACATAGAACCGTACAGCACGGGAACAGGCCCTGTGGCTCATTGTGTCGGTAACCATATATCTAAAACTAATTCCTTCTGCTTGCATATGATCCATATACCTCCACTCCTTGTGTTTCATCAACCTATCTAACACTCCCTTGAATGCCACTATACTTGTCCCACACTATTCTTTAACATCCCCCTCTCACCTTAATGATAACGGCCTCTAGTATTTAACATTTTTACCCTGGGAAAAAAAGACTTATTTATCCTATCTATGTCTCTCAATTTTATAAACTGCCATCAGGTCTCCACTCAGCCTCTGCCACTCCAGAGAAAAAAAACAATCCAAGTTTATTCAACCTCTCCTTAAAGCTCATACCCTCGAATCTAGGCAGCATCCTGTTATACCTCTTCTGAATCCTGATCCTTCTTGTAATTAGGCAGCCAGAACTGCACACAATACTCCATATGTAGTCTAACCGAAGTTTTATACAACTGATAAACAGAAGAGATGCTGGAAATCTTGAGCAGAGCACACAAAATGCTGGAGGAACTCAGTAAGTTAGGCAGAATCAATTGAGGGGAATAAACATTTGACATTTTGGGCTGCTGTAACATTGACTGACAGACATACTTCATTGATCCCGAGGGAAATTGGGTTTCGTTGCAGCCGCACCAACCAAGAATAGTGCAGTGTAGAATAGTGACTTTACACAACTGAAACATGACTCGCATACTCTGTGCCCTAGTGATGAAGGCAAGCATGCCATAACCTACTTGCATTAAGGTCACTGATGACACAACAGTGGCTGGCCTCATCAACAATGAGTCAGCATACAAAGAGGTAGAGCGGCTTGTGGACTGGTGCAAACACAACTTGAATCTCAGCATGTACAAGGCTGAAGAGACGATTGTAGACTTCAGAAAGGTGCAGGTTGACCACTCCCTACTGCACATCAATGGCTCCTCTGTGAAAAGAGGAACACCAAATTTCTTGCAAGTGCACATCACGGACATTGGAAGTGTCCTGACCAGCTGTATTACTGTCTTGTATGGGAATTGCAAGGCATCTGACTGCAAGGCCCTGCAAAAGATTGTAAGGATTGCTGAGAGCATCAGGGGTGTTTCTCTCTCAATCCAGGACATATACCAGAAGCACTATATTCACAGAGCCCTCAACATTGTGACGGATTCCTCCCACAATCTCTTTGACCTTCTACCATCAAGCAGAAGGTACCACAGCATAAGAACAAGGACTATTAGGTGGGTAACAGTTTCTTCTGACTTCTGAACACCCTGCTACCACTCAGTACACATTATTTATGACAGCACCAATAGTAGTGGTACTGCTGTATATTTACGTCAACTTGTACATGAACTGAATATTTTATTAAAAATCTGTCAATATTATTTTATGCAGTGTATGTGATATATGTACTTTGTTTTGCACCTTGGTCCCTGAGGAACACCGTTTAATTTAGTATGCAAACATGTATGGTTGAATGACAACAAACTTGAACTTGAACTACCAATTTTAGGGCGGTATGGACCCTGACTCAAAGATTCCTCTGAATTTCAATGCTATTATGGGTCCTACCAATAACTGTATACATTTGATCTTCAAATGTGCAACCCTTCACACATATTAAACTCTATCTGCCATTTCTTCACCTACATCTGTAAACGCTTATAAACCCTGCTGTATCATTTGACGACCTTCTTCACTCTTCACAACTCAACCAACCTTTGTACTTCTGTAAACTTACTAACCAATTCATTTACATTTTCATCCAAATCATTTATGTAGAATATTTTAGTACTGAACATGCCATTTGGCATGTGATGCTGTGCTGATCACATGATCCCAGGAAGAGGAATTCAGGTCCTCTTCTTGTGCGTCATCCATACCCATTCCCTTCATAAATAAATATCCCGTAACAAAAGGTCCCAGCAGTAATCCTTAGTGGAATAAATAAGGATGAACCAGTGATGAATGTGAACATTCAAAGGTTTTCAGTAACGTTCCACATAAGAGGTTAGTGTATAAATTAAAGCATTTGAAGTTTGGAATAATGGATTAATAGGTAGGAAATAGGAGTAAATGGAGCTTTCTTCCAAGTGGCAGGCAGTGATTAGTGAGATGAAGTAACTTATACATCAGTACCATTACTGGTGCTGTCATAAATCAGTACCATGGCTATTCCTAATATGCATCAGCTATGTGAACAAGGGAGCTGTGAGGAGAGTACAAAAAGGCTCTAATATGATATAGGCATGTTGGATATGCATGAATCATGAAGTTTAAAATGGATAAATATATTATCCACTTAAGCTCCAAAACAGAAAGGCCTATTATTTGTGTGGCGATTGATTGGGAAAAGGAAATCTCAACGAGACCTGGGTGTCCTTGCAAACTAGTCATTGAACGCAGGCCTTCAGCTGCAACAGCTTGGAATTTAATGGTATGTTTGTCTTTATTCCTGCAGCTGTACAGGACATTGATGAGATATTATCTAGAGTTATAGTCTTCTTATCTGAGAAAGCAAGTTGCTATCATGGGAATACAACAAAAGTTGACTGGACTGATTTCTGAGATGACAGGATTTAGGGTAAGATGTGATTGGGCTGATTAGGCTACATTCATTGGGCTTCACAGAAACATAAAATACTAAAAGGATGAGTCACCAAGAGAATGTTTCCCATGGTTATAGCGTCCAGATCCCGGGATCAGAACTGTGAGTTATTAGGTACGTCAATTGAAATAGCTATCAGAGGAAATTTATTGACACTGAAGAAAGTGAACCTGGGGCATTTTCAATCACTGAATGCAGTGGAAGTCAAGTCAGTACATAGAATCAGGAAGATAGTAGATATATTTCTTAGTGCTAAAAGGATCAAGTGGTATGAGGAAGATTACTGAAGCAGATGATTGGCGATGACCACGATGAATGGTGGAGCATGCCCAAAAAGATAAACAATCTAACTCCTGTTCCAACATATAGATCTACATATTTATGTTTTATTTTAAAATATTAAATATCTTATAAAACTTTGGACGGGCTGTGTTTGAGGAATTGTGTGCATTACAGGAAAGATATGGAGACTTTAGAGGCAGAGGGTGTAGAAGAGATTCATAAAGATGTTGCCTACATTAGAGAGTATTCTTTTAAGAGTTTTCAAAGAAAACATTCTTTGATTGTTTTCTTTGAAATGGCAAAGGCTAAGGTGTGACTGGACCGAACAGCACAAAATAATGAGAGGCAAAGGTGGGGTAAGCAAACTCTTTATCCCAGGATGGAAATGTCAAGCACTAGAGGGCAAAGCTTAAAGGTGAGTGGCTGAAATTTTAAAGAAAATTTATAAAGTGAATTGTCTTTTTTAAGAACAGAGAGTGGGAAGCATTGCTAGGGGAGTGGTGGAAGCAGATACAATGCCAGCATTTAAGAGGTGTTTAGACAGGCACATGAATGGGCAAGGAATGGAGAGATATAGACCGTGTACAGGTAGACAGGCAATTTCGACGTGCATTAAGATCAACATGGGCCAAAGGGCTTGTACTGCACTGTACTGTTCTATGTTCTGAATGATTTGAATTCATGCTTTAACTGAACAAAAAGAGACAGTTTAATTATTCTACACAATGTGCAGTCTTTGTATAATTTTATATTGATTACCTGACAAATTCGAGAGATTCCATACTCCCCGCTTTTCCAAAAGTAAGAAAAGTGTCCATAGCCTGTTTGGAACAGGTAAGCTGCCACTAGAACGCGAACATGCATGTACACAGGTAAAAACTAAAAATAAAAAGTTCAACAGATTATAATGTTCATGTCAATAGTATTGAAATCAAAATATTACACATTGGCACCAAGGCACATTAACAATTAATGCAAAAGTAAACAAAATTTCAATCAAGCCTCTACTCTGAGCATGTAGCTAATATGCATAAGAACTGACACTTACAGTACTTGCTCCTGATATATGATATATCAGAATTATTAGCTGCATCCAGCCCTTCCATTCATCTGTCTGTTCTCTGTTTAACATAGTGGTCTAATAAGAACAAGAATAAACCAATCCATGAATATACATGTGTTAATAATGATTAATTCACCCCACTTATTAACCAGCACATTAATCTCTCCAGTTCTAAAGCCCAATAATATTGTTTGTCAGTCAAGAGCTTATTAGTGATTCAACCACCTTTTGATCCCCACTCCACTCCAAATCATTTATTCCCTTATAAAATAGCTTTTCTGCCTGCAGGACTGAACAAGTGCAATCCTTCCTATAGTCAAATGCAGAATTTCTCTACTTCACATCTAGCTTGGATGCGAGTTCACTAATAAGAAGCCAATACTGCGTAACTATAACATCATGACTTTCCATCTTGAAGGGAAACATGACAGCCAACCACCAAAGAAAAATAACCTTGAACATTATTTTGGACCACTAGAGTAGTGAAAGTATACTTAAGAACGCAAAATGCCTTTGACTAATGTTCAACTTAAATTATGGATCCAACCAATTACTTTAGAAAATCTGTAGTAGGACAAGTATCCAGGATTTTAACCACACATTCCTGAATTTCTTTGCAAATTCACTTTATGTAGCTATGAATTGTCCAATTTGATTTGAAATAAGACACACGTCAGTTTTATTCTTAATCTGCAATAATACTGTACTAAGCAATAAATGTACTGTAACATGTAGTGCTGAAAAACATAGATTAAAAATACCTCTTTTGTATTATCATTGTAGAAAACTCCCAGCACAATAATATACACCAGTGGGATGAAGAATGTAGAGTGTGTGTAATACTTCTGTTCTTTCATAAATAAATCAGCTCTATCGCAGAGATAGAAATAGCCCATAATCAGGCCTAATTTAGAAAGGCAAAACAATAGTTTTTCAGGACTAGAAACTGAAGCTGTGGCAGGTTTCTTCTCTTCTCCACTCTCCACATCAGCATTAGGTTTACTTCTTCGCCAACTATGACAGAAGTAAGTTGCAATTATACAACCAATTATGCAAGTGCTAAAAAAGCAGCCAGTCAGTTTCTGAATGAGAGAAAGAGGCGGCTGAGGATGGCAGCAGGAACCATCGATGGGCTTCACAATCCTGTTGCAGTAGGAATTCATAAGAATCATAGCATTCTGTAAGAAGAAAAAATTAAGAATTGCTATTTTACCTAAGACATCTTTCAATGTGATAAAACAGACCAAAATAGAATTTGTAATTATTCATTTCATATTGCATAAACACAATGTCACTACATATAAAATTTTACCGTATTAATCAATGCATTAAACATTATTGCATCAATGTATTAAAAAGTATCAGGACAACAAGCAGTTCACATTTTTGATGAGTGTTTTACATTTCTAGTGGTTTATCAGTTGGTTTACTCATCAAAGCCATTCATATATAAATAATAAAAGCACATACAGGAAGATCCTTCAGTACTGTCTAAATGAGCCTGGAAATGAAAAAAAAATACAGTAGGCTGCTAAAATACACTCAGTGGCCAATTCCTGTGCCTAATGAAGTGAACACTGAGTGTATGTTCATGGCATTCTGCCGCTGAAGCCCATCCACTTCAAGGGTCAATGTGCTGAGCGTTCAGCTATGCTCTTTTGCACATCACTGTGGTAATGCTTGGTTATTTGAATTACTGTGCCATCCTGTTAGCTTGCCAGCTTGGCCGTTCTCCTCTGAGCCCCTCTCATCAAGAAGGCATTTTCACGCACTCAGCTTCCGCTCACTGGATGTTCTGTTTCTCACGCCATTCTCTGTAAATTCTAGAGACTGTAGTGTGTGAAAATCCCAGGAGAGCAGCATTTTTTCAAATGCACAAAACACCCTGTCTGGCGCCAATAATCACTCCAGTCAAAATCGCCTATATCACATTTCTTTCCCATTTTGATATTTGGTCTGAACAGCAACTGAACCTCTTTTATGCACTGAGTTGCTGCCACAGGATTGGCTGATTGGATATGTGCATTAATGAGCAGTGTACAAGTGTACCTCATGGAATTGGCTGCTGCGTGTGTATCATTCCCAGCCACTGGGGTCAGACTAACTTCTGCCTCTCCTTTCTTGAGTAGAGAGTGAAGTGACATTTGCAATTTTCCAGTCTTCTGGAACCATTCAGAATCTAGTGATTCTTGAAAGGTCATTATTAATGCCTCCACAATCTCTTCAGAAATCTGGGGTGTTCCATCTGGTCCAGGTGACTTATCCACCTGCAGACCTTTCAGTTTTCCAAGAACCTTCTCTCTAGTTATGGTAACTTCACACACTCCATGCCCCCTGACACTTGGAATTTCCACTATACTGCTAGTGTTTCTACACTGAAAATTGATGCAAAATACTTATTCAGTTCATTTGCTATTTTATTGTCCCCCATAACTATCTCTCCAACATCACTTTCCAGTGGTCCGATACCTACTCGCCTCTTCATTTATCTGAAGAAATTTCTTGTATCCTTTTTAATATTATTGGCTAGCTTACTTTTGTATTCCATCTTTACCTTCTTAATGACTTCTTTAGTTGCCTTCTGTATGTTTTTAAAAGCTTCCGAATCCTCTAACTCCTCCACTAATATTTGCTCTAATATAAGCACTCTCTTTGCCTTTTATATTGGCTTTGATATGGTTGGGTCGTCTTTCCTTTACAGTATTTCTTCCTCTTTGGGATGTACATATCCTGTGCCTTCCGAATTGCTTCCAGAAATTCCAGCCATTGTTACTAGATATAAATAAGGTACGGAGTATTGAGAAAATTTTCAAGGATGCGGACCTGAGTTCCAATGAAAGATTGAACAGGTTATGACTTTATTTCTTAGAATGTAGAAGATTGAGAGATTTGGTAGAGACATATAGGGGATTATAGATAGGGTAAATGCAAGCAGGCTTTTTCCACTGAGATTGGTGGGCTACAACCTGACCTCATGGCTTAAGGGGGAAAGGTGAAAAGTTTAAGGGGAATATGAGGGGAAACTTCTTCCCTGGGTCCTGACAGTGTGGAACAACCTGCCAGAACAAGCGGTGCATGCGAGCTTGATTTCAACATCTAAGAGAAGTTTGGGTAAGTCTGGCACAGACCAGCCAGACCAGGGAGTCTGCTTCTGTGCTGCATTTTCTAATGACTCTACTATTAGCAAGCTGTAGGAGAAAAAAAACTCAGTGGAAGCCCACACGGTCACAGATAAAAATACAAACCACACACTGACAGCAGCGGAGAAACAAACCAGATTGCCAGAGCAGTGAGAGGGCTGCACTACCTGCAGAACTAGCATGCCATTTGTAGAGCCTTGCACAGAGGCTGAAAACATCGAGTGAAATACCAAACAGAGCAATGGAAGAGACCCCCGTCCTGTGCATTCTAAACTGATCAGTAACAGGTGTAATAGCAAGTAGATTTGCTCATCAATTCAACAGACATCCTCTTCCCCTGGGCTGTGAGACTGATAAACACCCTGCCGCAACCAAGATCTCGTTTCTAGGACTGTACTGTTTGCTGTTTAACTGTGGTTTTAAATTATGCTTTATTAGCTTATTTGTGGAAATAATTTGTCAAATATGCTTTGTAGGTGCAATGTGACCTAGATGAATGTTGCTTCTTTCAGTTAGAAACATAGAAAACCTACAGCGCAATACAGGCCCTTCGGCCCACAAAGCTGTGCCGAACATGTCCCTACCTGAGAAATTACCTAGGGTTACCCATAGCCCTTTATTTTTCTAAGCTTCGTGAACCTATCCAGGAGTCTCTTAAAAGACCCTATTGTATCCGCCTCCACCACCAGCAGCCCATTCCACGCACTCACCACTCTGCGTAAAAAACTTACCCCTGACATCTCCTCTGTACCTACTTCCAAGCACCTTAAAACTGTGCCCTCTCGTGCTAGCCATTTCAGCCCTAGGAAAAAGCCTCTGACTATCCACATGATCAATGCCTCTCATCATCTTATACACCTCTATCAGATCACCTCTCATCCTATATACAGTTGTACTGTATATATGCACAGTCTGAGGACAATTTACTTGGCTTTTACTACCCTTGCATTTCAACACAGAATGAAAACAGTGTCCTATGATCTTGCTTGTTTGAAAATTTAAAAATCTGCTGCTACATCAGAAATCTAAACTGTTGAAGCTGTTTGGCTTTTTGTGGCTGTAACCCAATTTGCCAAGTAACGTTAATTAAACTCCAGGGCAAGTGGGCAATGCTTTCTCTATACTCGTACAAACAAAACGCACACTTCTTCTATTAATTATGTTAACATACTCATTTTTTAAAATACTGTATTAGATTACCATTCTACTTGGATGAATCTTAACTAGAATAATATGAAATATACTGTATACAGTGTATTTTCACATAACTACAAAAATAAAACAAATATTTATACAGTTATTTTCACAGGATACCTACTATGTCCCTCGTAGTTTCAGGTAAATGCAAACCATCCAAAGAGCCTGCTATGGTTTCTTCTGCAACTAATTTGGAAGCCTGGAGAATCTTGACTTTGGCTGCTGTATTTCTGGTGCTGCTGTTCAAAATGCTCAAAGCTGCATTGTTGTACAAGCTAATCCTCTGATTAGTAATCATTTTTCTATTCTCACTCAGCAAATCTTCATATACTGGCTCTAAGAAAGATAATGAAAAACACAAGTTAGAGTAACAAAATATACATTTATAAAAAAGAAATGATAAAGACGGACATACCTTGTAAAATCCAATAAACATCATTAGTTTCTGCGAGCTTCTCCAGAAATGGTGTTATTGAAGTAAGGTTGACTTTGTACTGTGTGAGAGCTTCCATGCTCCCATTTTGAATTTTAATTGACCACTGTAAGCAAACAAACATTTGTTTGCAATGTAATGCTAACAAGAAAACCTGAAAATACTCTCTAATTCAATTTAGTGAAAAATTACCGTAGCAGCTCCCACCACAACAATATGTGGCTTCGGTTGGGTACCCTGCAAGGAAAAACAAGAATTATATACTTTTTACTGGCATACAAAGTCACATAACCAGACATTAAAAAAGACAAAGTTCTTCTGATATAACAACTCCAGAAGAAACACAATTACAACAACAGAAATACAATTAAGATCTACTTCAGAAGTTCACTCCAGAACTCAAGAAAAAATGCACAAGTACTTTAAATATTTATTTAATTAAATGTGCTCAAACTGAAAAGCCTACAAAAAATAGTGGATACGGTTCAGTCCAACGTGGGTAAAGCCCTCCCCAACACTGAGCACATCTACCTAGAGCATTGTCGCAGGATAGCAGTATCCATCATTGAAGACCCTCACAATCCCGTCCATGCTCACATCTCACTGATGCCATCAGGAAGGAGCTGCAGGAGCCTCAGGACTTACTCCACCAGGTTCAGGAACAGTTTTTACGCCTCAACCATCATACTACTGAACCAGTGGGGACAACCTCACTCAGCTACTCACTGAATTGTTCCCACAACTTGTGGACTCACTTTCAAGGATTCTTCTACTCATGTTATCAATAGTAATTGCTTTTTTTTATTATTGTTATTTCTTTTGTAGCTATGATAGCACAGAGGTTAGCACAATGCTAGTTTATCTCGGGGCATTCCAGAGTTCAGAGTTCAATTCTGGTGTCATTCTGGAGGGAGCCTCTATACATCCTCCCATGGATTACATGGGCTTTCTCTGGGACCTCAAGTTTCCTCCCACGGTCCAAAGATTCCTGGTAGGTTAACCGGTCACTGTAAGTTGTCCCATGATAAGGGTAGGGCTAATCGGGTTTGTTGGGGGTTGCTCTGGCAGTGTGGCTCAAAAGAACTGGAAGGGACTATTCCACGCTGTGTCACTAAATAAACAAATGGATAAGTTTGCACAGTTTGGTGTCTTGTGCACATTGGTTGTTTGTTCGTCCTGTTGGATGTGGTCTTTCATTGATTCTATTACGTTTCTAAGATCTACTGTGCATGCCCACAAGGAAACACATCTCAGGATTGTAGTATTAGGTTACAATTATATACTTTGATAATAAATTTGCTTTGAACTATAATGCTAGAGCTTGCACTTTTAAGTCCTACTGCATCAATGTTTCAGAACTTAAACTTTAAATAATTCATTTAATACCAATACTTGAAAAAGCAAACAAACTAATATCTCAAGTTATCTTGATTTATAGCAGAGTTATTTTGATATTGATTACCTTTTATTTGATATTTCATCAAATCACAATAGTTCCTGCTGGTTCATGGTAAAAAAAAATTGCTGCAATATTGCAAAGCATCAATATACAGGAACGTATGACAGTGTATTCATTATGCATGTATTACTGCACTTCTGCTTTCCACAGTTACTCAGATATTATGGAGCTTACAGACATCAGTATTAGTTGCTATCTTATGAATAAAATCCATCCTGTACACAGCATGTAAAAAGATAAGGTTATTCAAACTAAAAACTTTCATGCATTTAATTGATGAGAAATTTATTAAAACATGCCTTTAATTCTAAAACAGCATAAATACTTTTACAATTCTATTAAATATTTAGCCTTAATCCAGTTTACATATTTTCACCAAAGACACTATCTAGAAACAATATTCAAAAGATAAACTCTTTAAAATCAAGATTTAATTTTTAGGTGGATTATAGGTGATTATTGACATTGATTTTTTAAAAATTGTATTCCTCTTGCATTTAAAGTGATATGTCATGACTCAATGATTTCCGACCCAGTAGCTTAACATCAACCAGAAAGAAGTGTTTTGAGAGATGGGTAATGGCCCACGTCAGTGCCAGCCTCCCATACTGTTTAGACACCTGCAATTTATATACAGGAACAACACAGAGGATGCCATTTCCCTTCCATTACAGTACCTTGTAGAACTATTCAGCCCCCACCCCTTTGTTCACATTAAGTGAATAATACAAACAGGCATTTTGATCAATTTATCTGAGGATTTTTATTTGTGGACCACGTGCTCCTTTTTCACAGTAGAGCCCAAAAACTACAGGGAAAATTGTAAACCATGAAACGGAAACGTCAGTGGTTCAAAAGTACTCAGCTAAACCACCTGTTGCAGCTAATACAGCCCGTAGCCTTTTTGGATAGGTCTCTGTTAGCTTTGTATAATGCAATGGAGCAAGATTTGCCCATTCCTCCATGCGAAATTGCTGAAGCTGTGCCAGGTTAGCTGGGGAGCAGTAGTGGAGAACAATTTTGAGGTTTTGCCAGAGAGGTCTGATTGGTCAGGATTCTGACTGACCACTCAAGGATATCAATTTTCTTCATTCGAAGCCACTCCATGGAGTTAACTGCTGTCATGCAATATTAGATTTAGTAAAATCCCTGGTTGTAATACTCATTTATGTAAACAAAGCGTTGGGGACTAAATACTTTTACAAAGCACTGTACATACCTCAAGAATATAAGTACTGTATTAAGATATTACTCATTGAGTAACAGCCTAGTGGTAATGGCGCAAGGGGCTACAGATAGCAAGGTCAAAGTAGGAGTGAAATTGTAAACAACAGGCAACTGGAAGCTTTGGGTTACTCTTGCAGACTGAACTACAAAACAACTGCCCAGTGTGCACTTGGTTTCTCCACTGTAACGACAACCAACAGTAAACGCAACACACCAGAGTGCAAGTACAAATGAATAGCTGTTACACAAGTCTGATGCCTCACAAATTCATACAGCTAACAGAGCTAATGTGGCGACCCACTTTCTGCACAGGCGAACCAGCTCACAAATAGCCAGCGCGCGGTTAAGACTTTGGAAATGCACCTCCGACGTCATTTCCGCCCGGAGAGGGCGGGCGCTAGGGATTTAAATACCAGCACCGCGAAGTTTGAATAAACTAGTCTCGAAACGACTTACCGACTGCGCGTCGTTATTTCAGCGCTGTGTGTAGCACATCGCTACATTGGTGACCCCGACGGTCCAAACGGGATTTGGACCAAAGATGACCGACTCTTCATCTGTTCATGCAGTTTCGCTCAAACTGCCGACTTTCTGGACGCTGCCACCACGCGTGTGGTTTAGTCAAGCAGAAGCCCAGTTCCAGATTCAGCAGATATCCTCTGATTCCACACGTTACTACCACGTGGTGAGCTCCCTTGACTAGCAGACAGCCGCCCAGGTTGCAGATTTCATACAGTCGCCCCCGGAAGAAGGCAAATATGAAGCATTCAAAGCGCTGCTCATTGGGACCTTTGGCCTCTTACGGCGTGAGCGGGGTGCCCGCCTGTTTCACCTGGATGGTTTGGGAGACAGACTGCCGTCAGCATTGATGAATGAGATGCTGTCCCTGGCTGACGGACACAAGCCCTGCCTCATCCTCACCGCAGAAATCCACACCAGGCTTACTTCCCTCACAGGAAAATAGCCACTCACAGGAGACCTTGCCCACGCCCAGGATTACGGCTGCACAGGTGGAAGGTCAACTGAGGAAGATCTGTACCAGCAAGGCGGCTGGACCGGATGGAGTTTCCCCACGATTACTGAGGGCCTGTGCGACTGAGCTGGGAGAACCACTACAGCGCATCTTCAACATGAGCCTGGAGCAGAGAAGAGTACCCAGACAGTGGAAAACATCCTGTATTGTCCCGGTACCGAAGAAACCACAACCAAAGGAGTTGAATGACTTCAGACCTGTTGCCTTGACGTCGCACGTGATGAAGACCAAGGAGCGGCTGATAATACAGAATCTGAGGCCACAAACCAGGCACGCCCAGGACCCTCTTCAGTTTGCGTATAAGGAGAAGGTGGGAGTGGAGGATGCTATCACGTATTTGCTGCATAAATCACTCTCTCACCTAGAGGGGGTCAGTTGTGCTGTGAGGATTACATTCCTTGACTTCTCTAGTGCCTTTAACACCATCCAGCCCAAGATCTTAAGGCACAAACTAACGGAGATGGGAGTAGACTCTCACATGGTGGATTGGATAGTGGACTACTTGACAGATAGACCTCAGTATGTGCGGTTGGGAGACTGTAGGTCTGACACGGTGGTCAGCAGCACAGGGGCGCCGCAGGGAACCGTACTCTCTCCGGTCCTGTTCACCCTGTACACATCAGACTTCCAATATAACTCAGAGTCCTGCCATGTGCAGAAGTTCGCTGATGACATGGCCATAGTGGGGTGTGTCAGGAATGGACAGGAGGAGGAGTATAGGAAACTGATACAGGACTTTGTGATATGGTGCAACTCAAACTACCTGCGTCTCAATATCACCAAGATATTATATCCCATGGGGATGAATAAAGTATCTATCTATCTATCTATCATGTTCGAGCAAGCGTTCCTGCAGCAACTGCCCGAGGACATACATCTGCTGCTGGCCGACGCAGATTTCAGCGACCCCCGGAAGGTGGCGGCCCGGGCAGACATGCTGTGGAAAGCCAAGAGGGAGAGTGTGGTGTCCGTCAGTCAGATTACCAGGCCATGCGCCCAACAGCAGACCAGACCAGGCCCGGCAAGGGAGCGCATACAACACAGAGGCAGGAGTGAGGAGGACAGTGAACAGTGGTGTTTCTACCAACAGCGGTGGGGCACAAAAGCCCGCCGTTGTTGACCACCCTGCAAGAGTCAGCTGCCGCTAATGACTATGGCGGCAGGCCACCAGGACAGCCTCTTGTACGTCTGGGACAAACAGTCGGGACGCCACTTCTTGGTACACACCGGAACGGAGATCAGCGTTTTGCCCCCGACAGGGTACGACACCCGCAACAGGAAGCCAGGACCCACCCTGAGGGCCGCAAACGGCAGCACGATACGGACCAACGGCACCCACACAGTGCAGCTGCAGTTTGGTGCCAGCCGGTTCACATGGGTCTTCACACTGGCCGCCGTGGCCCAACCACTCCTAGGGGCGGACTTATTACGAGCTCACAGCCTGCTGGTCGACTTGCAAGGGAAAAGACTGGTACATGCCGAGACTTTCCAGACGTTCTCCCTGGGTGAAGCCAAGTTGTTGGCCCCACACCTGGACTCCATCACGCTGTCAGACAATGAATTCACCAGAATCCTGGCAGACTTTCCATCGATTCTGGCACTGCAGTTCACGGCAGCCATGCCCAGACGCGGGGTACAGCACCACATTCCGACCCAGGGAACACCCTTCCACGCCCGCGCACGAAGGCTCCCCCCGGAAAAGTTCTGCCTGGTGAAGGAGGAGTTCAAGAGGATGGAGGAATTGGGGATCGTACGGAGGTCCGACAGCCCATGGACCTCCCCTCTGCACATGGTGCCCAAAGCAGCCAGGGGTTGGAGACCACGCGGCGACTACCGCAGGCTGAACGAGGCTACCACTCCAGACCGCTACCCCGTGCCGCACATACAGGACTTTGCAGCAAACCTGCACAGGGCAAGAATCTTTTCTAAAGTAGACCTCGTTCGGGGATACCATCAAATCCCGGTGCACCCTGAAGACATCCCCAAAACAGCACTCATCACCCCGTTCAGCCTGTTCGAGTTCCTCCGAGTGCTGTTCGGCCTGAAGAATGCCGCACAGATGTTCCAGCAGCTAATGGATGCAGTGGGACGCGACCTGGACTTTGCGTTCATCTATTTGGACGACATCCTTATAGCCAGCAGTAGTCGTCAGGAGCATCTGTCCCACCTCCACCAGCTCTACTCCCACCTGAATGATATCGGCCTCACGATCAACCCAGCCAAATGTCAGTTTGGTCTCAATACCATCGACTTCCTGGGCCACAGGATTACCAAAGACGGGGCAACACCTCTGCCCGCCAAGGTAGACGCGATCCACCACTTTGCCTGGCCCAACACGGTCAAAGGCCTGCAGGAGTTCGTTGGTATGGTGAACTTCTACCACCGTTTCCTCCCCTCAGCAGCCCGTATCATGCGCCCTTTGTACACCCTGATGTTGGGTAAAGGCAAGGACATTACTTGGGACGAGGAGGCTGCGGCCGCTTTAGTTAAAGCCAAGGAAGCCTTGGCAGATGCTGTGATGCTGGTGCACCCCAGAACGGACGTTCCGACCGCACTCACGGTGGACGCATCCGACACAGCAGTCGGTGGGGTTCTGGAGCAGCTCATCGAGGGGCGCTGGCAACCCCTGGTGTTCTTCAGCAAGCACCTACGACCACCCGAACTCAAGTACAGTGCTTTTGACCGGGAGCTGTTGGCACTGTATCTGGCAATCCGGCATTTCAGGTACTTCTTAGAAGGCAGGCCGTTCACCGCGTTCACGGACCACAAACCGTTGACCTTCGCGTTTACGAAGGTGTCCGATCCCTGGTCGGCTTGCCAGCAGCGACATCTGTCCTACATCTCCGAGTACATGACGGACATCCAGTATGTCTCGGGGAAGGACAATGTCATGGCGGACGCACTCTCCAAACCAGCTGTCCAGGCCCTGTCCCTGGGGGTGGACTATGCAGCACTGGCAGAGGTGCATCAGGCAGACGACGAGATGCCCAGCTACAGGACCGCAGTCTCGGGTTTGCAACTGCAGGACTTTCTCGTAGACCCAGGTGATAGGACCCTCTTGTGCGTCGTGGCTACCGGCCAACCTTGCCCCATCGTTCTGGCAGCCTGGAGGCGGCGGGTTTTCGACTCCATACATGGTTTGGCGCACCCATCTATCAGGACAACCGTCCGGCTGGTCTCCAGCAAGTTCGCGTGGCACGGACTTCACAAGCAGGTCAGTGAATGGGCCAGAACGTGCGCACAGTGCCAAACAGCCAAGGTTCAGTGGCACACTAAAGCCCCGCCGCAGTAGTTCGAACCCACCCACCGGAGGTTCGACCACATTCATGTGGATATCGTGGGCCCCCTACCAGTGTCCCGAGGAGCGCAGTACCTCCTAACTATGGTAGACCGGTTCACGAGGTGGCCAGAGGCGGTCCCGCTCACCGACACATCTGCCGATTCCTGCGCCCGAGCACTGATCGCAACTTGGGTAGTACGCTTCGGGGTACCGGCCCACATTACCTCCGACAGAGGTGCCCAGTTCACCTCCAGCCTGTGGTCGGCTGTGGCCAGCTTGTTGGGAACGCAGCTGCACCACACAACTGCCTACCACCCACAGTCGAACGGACTGGTGGAATGCTTCCACCGTCACTTGAAGTCGGCTTTCATGGCCCGCCTGAGAGGACCCAACTGGGTGGACAAGCTTCCCTGGGTCCTGCTTGGAATTCGTACAGTGCCCAAAGAGGATCTGCACGCCTCGTCGGCCGAGTTGGTATACAGCGCACCCCTGGCCATCCCGGGAGAGTTCATACCAGCCCCAAGGAGACAAGAGGAAGAACCCTCAGCAGTCCTGGACAGGCTACGTGAAAGGTTCAGCAACCTGGCCCCCGTACCAACTTCACAGCACGGACTGACCCCGACCCACGTACCCAAAGAACTGTAAAACTGTAAGTTTGTGATTGTACGAAGGGGCGGACACCGGACGCCGCTACAGCGACTGTACGAGGGGCCGTTCAGGGTGATCAACAACAACGGGTCCACATACGTTCTGGACATTGGGGGGAAAGAGGTTTTCACAGTGGACCGACTCAAACCAGCCCATGTGGACTTGGCGCAGCCGGTTGAGGTTCATGCACTGCAACGCAGAGGCAGACCTCACAAACAGGGGCTGATCCAGACTGTGGACATTGGGGTATGTATCGCCCATTCTGGGGGGGGGGTTATGTGGCAACCCACCTTCTGTGCAGGTGAACCGGCTCACAAATAGCCAGCGCATGGGGGGAGACTTTGGTAATGCACCTCTGACGTCATTTCCGCCTGGAGAGGGCGGGCGCTAGGGATTTAAATACCAGCACCGCGAAGTTTGAATAAACTAGTCTCGAAACGACTTACCGACTGCATGTCGTTAATTCAGCACAGTGTAGCACATCGCTACACTAAATTAATTACAGAAATTATATAGACTAAAGGCTTCTGAAAAATGTACGCATAACTAAATTTTTAAATCATTTTTCAGAATTGCCAATTGCACAGAAATTATAAACATTCTTGTACAAGATTGGAGCATTAAATAAGTGGACAACTGAAAGACTGCTGTATGTTTACTCCAGGGAATAGTAATGACGATAATGGATAGTCAGTGGAATGAAGGGGGTGGAGAAAATCTCTTTCTCTGTGATTAATAGAAAAAAAGCATAGAATAAAAACATGCAACAACACAACAGTCTCATTACTAACATGACGTACAGCTGCATGTTCACGGAAAAAACAAACAAGGAAGCCAATCACAAGATTTTGCTTAACAAACTTTTGGAAAAAAAACCATGACCCAGAGACAAATGCATTCTCCTATCAAAAGAATTGCTATTACCTTTTCAGTATTGGATGCCTACATGTCTTATGGATTGCACAGTAACATGAATGAATCTAGGCACCGTTAAGGAAAATGAGAAGTTTGTATGTGTAATTAAGGTGAAGCATCCAGTGAGTGAACAGAAATAATATTAACGATTGGACATATTAGAGGCAATTATAGGAAGATACTATTGCTACACTAGAATAGATGAGGACGCCTAGGAAATGGAGGAATGAAGGAACAAGGCTACGTGAATATCAACATGTTAATTAGCAATGTAATTAATGAGTTGTGAAAAACCAGAACCTTCAGGTATTTGCCATGGTATATTTACTGCAACAGGTAGGAAATGTAGAAAACTGAAAGACCGGCTATTTGCTCAACAAGCAGTATTCATCTCTTGAAACATTTTGCACAGTTCTCATAATAATCTTGATCAGTTTTTCCTTGCAGGTTATTTCATTTTTTAAAAATATAAATAAATATAAATAGTACTGAACATTTTTAAAACAGACCTCAATCCAGGCCTTAAAACAGTCCTTCATGGAGTTGTTTACCTCTGGGTACCACAGGAAGTCCTGTATTGAAAAAAAGTACAAACACTAAGCAAAAAGGGTTTTACCCTTTAACAATTTGGACTAAGTGGCAAGATTATGAAAGTAGCTGCTTACATAGATTAAGCCAAATCATGAATAAGGACAAAAACTAGAAAGCAGGTGGGATATTATTCATATTCTATGCTTGCCTTTGATTCGTACACATTTTACAGTGATATCACTAGAAACAACAGGAGCAAAGATACTAATCTTCTTTGATTCTCCCTAGTTTGGAACAATGAGATCAACTGCAACCCTAAGAGCCTAGTAATAATCAGCTAAAGTGAAGGAAACAGATCAATTGAAAATCAATTGTTATACTGTGCAGCTAAGTAAATATACTCACTCTATTTACTCACAGATTATGGGGAGTCAAGGTGGTAGATCTCATCTGGTCCCTCAACACCACCTCTTTAGTCAAGATAGCACAGCAGCGACCCCACATCCTGAGGAGATTGAGGCGAATGAGATTTCACCGCCCCCCCCCCCCCCAATTCCAACCAATTTTTACAGAAGCAAGCACCATTGAGTGAATCCTGACCAGCTGCATCTCCATCTATTGCAGGAATTGCAAGGCATCTGACTAAAAGGCCCTACAAAGGATTACGAAGACTGCTGAGAGGATCATCGGGGTCTCTCTTCTACCCATCCCACATGTTTACTAGGAGCATTGCATACGCAGGGCCCTTAGCATTGCCAAGGATCCCTCCCATCTGTACAACAATCTCTTTGACCCCCTCCCCCCCATCCATCAGTGAGGCCTGGCTTCAACGCACAAGCCTACAGGTAAAGGTGGCAAGAATACAAGTGCAGCAGTAAATGGAGTGCACTCGGGGAAGACCCGGACAAGGTAATAGAGGTAGAAACAGCCACATTACTGGTGTTGCCCCAAACTCATTTAACTGTCAAATATGAAAAGTCTAGTTCAGTTTCACACAAAAAACAGGGAGAAAGATGGATTTGCTAGCTAGAAAATATAGCTTGTGACAGCTTTCCTTCACAAAAGAATAAAGCCATCAGAAGGATACAGTGAACACAAAGTACACTGCAGATGTTGTAGTCAAATCAACACGTACAAACAAGCTGGATGAACTCAGCAGGTTGGGCAGAATCCGTTGAAACGAGCAGTCAACATTTTGGGCTGAGACCCTTCGTCAGGTCTGAAGGAGGAGGGGGCAGGGGCCCCATAAAGAAGGTGGGGGAGGGTGGAAAACCAATCAGAGGAAAGGTCAAGGGGTGGGGGAGGGGAAAGGCAGGAGAGGTGAAGAAGGAATCTAAGGGGAAAGCACTATGGGTAGTAGAAGAAGGCAGAGTCATGAGTGACGTGATAGGCAGCTAGAAGAGGAGACAGAGTGAAAGTGGGATGGGGAAAGGGAGAGGGAGGGAATTACCGGAAGTTGGAGAACTCGATGTTCATACCAAGGGGCTGGAGACTACCCAGACAGTATATGAGGTGTTGATCCTCCAACCTGAGTTTGGCCTCATACATGGCCTCCTCTACTGCTGTGATGGTTTTCTACCCTCCCCCCACCTTCTTTATAGGGCCCCTGCCCCCTCCTTCTTCAGGCCTGACGAAGGATCTCGGCCTGAAACGTTGACTGCTTGTTTCCACGGATGATGCCCGACCTGCTGAGTTCATCCAGCTTGTTTGTTCATGTTAAGAAGGATACAGTGATTGTTCATATCAAAGACAGCACAGAGATTAAAAGAACAAGAATGGATAGAATCATGACCACAGCTTTTGACAGCTTTTTTGGCATTATTTGGAGGGATTTAAACTAGGAACCTCAAAAAAGATTTGCACAAATTTGTAGGCTTCAAGAATCTGAGAGCAATTTGAGCTTAGAAAGGGGGCAATAGTTTGCAAGGACAGGGAGGCACTAAAGTTCTTTTTGAATGGAGGGGTTGATTATGACTGATTTGTAGGATCAGGGCATGGTACCCAATCAGAAAGCAGCTACAAAGAGCAGAAATTAAACTGGATGGTCAGCGGTTTACTGGGAATAAGGCTAAGACAGGGTGAGATGTATTTCAGACAAGCTCAGTAGGGCAAGGGGAGGGGATGTAGGGAAACAGTCTAGTCATCCAAGAAGAATGCAAACTTATTGGTAGAAACAGTGGGGGGGGGGGGGTGGGTGTAGGAATTATAGAGAGAAAACTATTGCTGACTTTATAAAATTGCTAACCCACTCACCAGATTTTATCTAACTACAACATTAGGACATAGAAAAAATACTAGGACTTACAACTTTCAATGAACTACTTCCATCTTCAAAGGAAATATTTTCATGCTGTGAAAACAAAATAAGTAATTAAAATTTAAACAATGATATTCACATGAACAGTAAATTTTTAACAATCAGTTTCAAAACCATCAAAACTTCTGATTCTATATTCACTAGAAAGTTAATGTTCCCCACCCCCCCCCCCAACGCTTCTGATACTGAAACCAAGACTTATTACACCTTCAATTCTTACTCAAGCCAAGTTTACATATACTGCACAGAGGACAAGGTCTTGTTCATTTGGTGATATTGAAGTTGAAGACAACTTATCAATGGCATATGAAAAATTTTGAACCTTTTATAATGGATATAGAGCAGATTCAATTGTGAATAGAATTATAAAAAAACAAATTTTAATTTGTGTTTAGCTAAACAAGCTACATATGAAAAAATTTCAGCTAAATTTTGCACATTACTATTCTCTTGCAATATTCCTATACACTATATATCTGTACATTGTTAACTCAAAACTAAGTGTGCCCTGGTTAAATTAAGTAATTTTGAAGCACAGACATCTGGAACATAAAGAAATATGGAATTTTTTTCTTCCAGCTTCCCCACCACACCCCCCCCCCCCCCAACCCACATACACAAGAGAATCCCAGAGAGTTGCTGGTAGAGATAAATGTCCTTAGCAGGGTCTCAATACTTTACTGTAAGGAAAACCAGTATCTTATCCAAAATGTTTCATGAAGCTACTGAATACGTCAACCTTATGCATTGGACAATGATAATGCTGGCCTGTTCCTAACACTCCATGATACAGAAAATTGTATCTTAATGATAAGCACATAATACTCAACTTAAATGAAGACAAAATACAAGTTCGGCAAAATTCTAAAACATCAATCACTTAAGGACAAAATTAATGCTTTAAGTTGCAGCCAGGAACAAACTGTTATTAAAATTCATGTTGCTACCTTATCTGTTACTTCAACAAGGAAGAAACATGGCAATTGAACCATGTTTCCTTGGATAACTTATTTTACTTTCTATTCGTAGGCTTTGTAAGTTACTGGCAAGAGCACCTGCAATATTCATTTCTAATTATCCCCAAGCAGATAGCCTGAACAACTGCAAGCTTTGTGATAAGAGTTGAAACAAGGAATCCCAGATTAATCCAACAATGGAGAACCTAAATCTAGAGTGTACTTGGCTTTTGCTTGCTGGAGAAATTGTGAACTTCAAATTTCTCCCACACCTAAGAACTAATTCACAAAAATTCCAAGATTTTTCCTTTGCCATATGTTATCAATGTCTCTTCTCACTCCGAAATCTATGACAGCAAACTCAACATACACTATCAAAACGCTGAAGAGATGTGCGTTGGGGAGAAAGTGACAACACAATATAAGGTAGGGCCAAGAAGAAAGAACAAATTAAAAACAGAAAGTACTAAGAACATAATTAATTCATCCTATGTTCATTTTTGAGAATAAGAAATGGAGGCTTTTGAAGTAAACAAACTATTGATGCTGTATGTTGTGTAGTTAGATTTCCCAACTGTCTTGGAGAGAGCACTGCCTGGCTAACAAGAAATATAAAACAGACACAACTGGGTACTTTTTCTTCCCCGGTGGAAAGTCGTGGAACACAGGAAATAATCTTGGGGCCACAACTTTTTTACAATTTGCATAAATTAATATATGCAAAGATTCTGGTTACTAATTTGCTTTACAATGAAAATGGATAGGGAAGTAACATTTTGAAAAGTTCAAGTTCACTGTCATTCAACAGTAAACGTGTATACATATAGAGAATCAGATTATCGCCAACACGTCATGACATTTGTTAACTTAGCTGCAGCAGTACAATACAATACATGATAATATAGAAAGGAGAAGAAAAAAAAATAAGCAAATCAATTACAGGAAGTCCCTGAGTTACCAACGAGTTCCGTTCCTGAGTCCGTCTTTAAGTCGGATTTGTACATAAGTTAGAACAAGTACATCCGGTATTATTTAGTGTCAGTTAGTCAAAATTCTGTCTTAGTATATATTTTACCTTTCTATGCATATAAAACACTTAAGAAATGTATGTATTCCAATAATTAAACCACTGCGTTGCTTAGTAATAATTGTAGCTTTCATCAGGGCAGGGCCTTTCACATGTTCCATTATTCTCACTTTATCCTTCATCCTTTAAAATTGTCCCGATTGTTGACCGACTGTAGCCCAACGCTTTTCCAATGACAAATGAAGTTTCACCACTTTCCAAACGCTTTATTATTTCCACTTTATTTTCAATCATGATCGCTTCCCGTCAACGGAACAGGAACACCGCGGGCGGCGGGTCCCGAGCTCCTAAGGACCACTGCACTGAATTCCCTGGGTCCTAAATTCCACCGCACTGAGACAGGTTAAGTGGGACAAGTGGGGGCTGTGCTGGGTTTGGGTATTTGATCCTCCTCAATATTCCGCTTGGGAATTTAAACTGGAGGTGGCAGTGGTTTTTTTTACGAGGTTGAGTTGCAAGCTCGACATCAACCCGGCGCGCTCAGAAGCAGTCTGTCATTGGATCAAAATCGGGAACCTGCGTCCTCGAGCCCGACGCAGATCTCACTGTGACACCAGCCGACCAGAAAATGGTGGGGGGAGGGTCAGGGTGAATCTTGCTAAGAAAAATTTAAGCCAAATACAAAGTTACACACTCAACACAGCGTCAATGGCACAAATTAAAATGGTGGAAGGCGTCGTGATCCAACTTAAAATGGCAGACGGCATCGCGATATGACTTAGAATGGCGGACGGCGTACTCCTTCCTTGGTTCGTAAGTATGAGTCGTTCATAAGTCAGATGTTCGTAACTCGGGGACTACCTGTACCACAGGTATATATGCTCAGACCTCACACAGCATTGATTCATTACAACAGTTATTCAATTCTTTATTGAAAATTTTAAATATGACAAATTCATTCTAAAAAACACTTAAAACTTCCCAAAAGCAGCTGCCATTACAGTAAACATTCGATCGGCCAATGAGTGTGCTTTACATACGCTCTGAGCCACTCACAGCCAATCACGTATCAGGTCACGCACTGTCTCCCTGCATTCTTGCCTCCCTGCCAATTTATTCAATTTCTTTCACCCATAATGTCTGGAAAATGGCCTACAACTTTTAATGAGGGCGGTGCATCCAAGATGTTTAGGAAAAGCATTAGCATAGATGTGAAACTGCAAGTGATATGCATTTGGATGCTGGTGAATATTGGGTTGATATTGGCACCTTTGAAATTTACAATGTTCATCGATAAAAGGACACACAACCTCGTCCCTCCTCTAAGATGTAACCAACACCCCTTCCCTCCGCTGCTGCCCCACTGACATATAGGTTAGGCCTATTTGCATGTTTGCTACTCCAAGAAATTACTGTGTATACAGAAAATAATATATCATATATCTCAGGTTTGATTTATTTTTTTAATCAGGCACACGTCCTTTTACATAATGTTAAAATGACCCCACGTAGTATTGATTTATATAACACTTCATCTCCGAGGAATGCATCCTCAGCATTAAGTGGGGTCTGAGTGTACACATGTATTTTACATAAATTAAAAATAATGCAAAAACAGAAGTAGCAGTATTTTTTTAAAAATTAAGTCATATTCATGGGTTCAATGTCCATTTAAGAGTCATATGGCAGAAGGGAAAAAACTGTTCCTGACGTTGTGTGGATGCCTTCAGGTTTCTGTACGTCCTTCCTAACGGTAACAATAAAGAGGGCATGCCCTGGGTGATCGGGGCCTTTAATAATGGATGTCACATTTCTGAGGCACTGCTCCTTGAAGATGTCTTGGATACTCAGAGGCTAGTACCCAACGTGAAGCTGACTAATTTTACAACTTTCTGTAGCTTCTTTTGGTCTTGTGCAGGTGCACACACTGCCACCCCCATACCAGACAGTGCTGCAGCTTGACAGAAAGCTCTCCACTGTATATCTACAGAAGTTTGAGTGTTATAGGTGAAAAACCAAATTTCTTTAAACTCCAAATGAAATATAGCCACGGTCTTGTCTTCTTTATAGTTGCATCGACATGCAAATTTGCTGGGACCAGGTTAGATTCTCAGAGATCCTGACACCCAGGAACTTGAAGTTGCTCACTCTATCCTCTTCTGATCGCTCTATGAGGATTGGTATGTGTTCCTTCATCTTACCCTTCCTGGTCTACAATCAGTTCTTTCATCTTACTGACATTAAGTGCAAGGTCTGATGTCTCTCTGATACAACACTCTAGCTCTGAGATCTTCGATTTTATTTACTAGGGACTGTACATTTGCAGTAAGATGGGTGGCATTGGGAGTCGAAAACTGTTTTCTTAAATGCACCTGAATCTCTGACTGGCAGCAAGGGCTCCGGCTAGAAGTAGGCCACAATTGGCATTATTTCCGTCGGTTTTAAGCAGCGATAGATTATTCAATTGCATTAAGAGATCTTTATTAATTGTACATTTCTTGAAAGCAGTTGTGATTCTCAGCTGTATCCGGCTGAAATGGGAATATTTAATTGTATCCACTGAGCTGTGCTGCATGAGATAGGCTTTAAGGAAGCCAAAGGAAACAACGTTCCTCAAGGACCAAGAAGCAAAACGCAGCACATATATCACATAGGGCACATAAGGTATTTACAGTTAAAAAGTATTATGTTGATATATAAGTTGACATGAAGTCCATATAAAACACACAGTTAAATACACAACAGTTCTAATGCTGTCATAAATCATGTGAGCTGAATAGTAACAGGGTGTTCAGAAATCTCACTGCCTGGGGGAAGAAGCTGTTACCCAGCCTAACAGTCCTTGTTCTTATGCTGCAGTAACTTCAAACTGACGGTAGGAAGTCAAAGAGATTGTGGGACAGATGGGAGAGGTCCTTAACAATGCTGAGGGCATTGTCAAGAAGAGATATAGTGTTCGAGTGATTGGGCTAAAAATCCAGCAATTAAAGTATAATGGGGTAAACATGAAATTGTGTATTTTGACAGGAAAAGCAAAATCCTATTTTCTACATGGTGAGAATCTGAGACCGTGAAGGATTTTAATAGGCCAGATGTGGAGATAATTGTGTGAAGATCTGGAACTAAGGATCAGTGTTTAAAGATAAGGAGTCGTACATTTATGATAGAGAAGAGTCATTATTTTCTCTCAAAGAGGGTCTCAAGTTTTTGGAACACTTTTTCCAAAAGGCAGTGCGAGCAGAAATTTTAAATATTTTTAAAGCAGCCGTTGATGGATTCTTAACAAACAGTCAAGATGGCGCCTGCGAACAACACTTCCACCACCGACATCTTCTGGATTGACCATGAAACCATTTACTTCATTTCTGGTTTTTGTCCAGACTGTGATTCTGGAACTGTTAGAGCCTGTGATTAGCAGTTCAGAGATCGTTTGGGTGCTTCAGCGCTCTGCAGTCTCCGTAGAGGATTCCAGGAGGCAGAGGCAGCGAGCGCGAACCTTGTGGTGAGGGGACTGCGGGAGGGAGCATGAGTTGAATTTCGACTCCGTTTCGCTGATTAAAGTGAGGAGGGAGATTGAAACATCAAGGCGAATGCAGAGGGTGAGCATCAGCTGCCAGCCTTTTGATTGCTGGTGGGATCGCTCTGCTGTCGGAGAGGGAAGAGGCTGCTGCTGTGCCTGGAGAATGTTACCCAGGTTTTCAGCATTTTGGTTATGGACTTGGACTATTGGTTTCTTTTCAGTCTTAATTTTTTTTATATTCTATGTTTTCTGTCCGATCTTTCTTGTTTTTTTTGTGGATGGGGAGGGGGATTTGAGGGATCAATATGCCTGTTCAATTTTTGTACATTTTTTGTGCGAGGAGGAAGGATTTGGGGGTTGATAACTGTGCTGCAATTCTTTTCTTTCTTGGTCTTGTGCCTAGCTGGAGACAAAGGATTTCAGAAGCTGTATACTTTGATAATAAATGAACCTTTTAACAAGCAAAGCCTGAAAAATTACTAGCGGAAGAGGAAGCAGAGCTGAGGATGATATCAGATCCAATTATTAAATGCTGGAACAAGCTTGAAGGACTGAGTGGTTTAACCTTGCTCTGAATTCATAAGAATAAATGTAGTTCATATTAAGCTGCAGTTAATGCAGACACATGAGGCGTTGGTGAGGAACGACTGCTTTTGGATTTCTTTTCTAAAAATTGACACTTTTCCTAAAGAGTAAGTATAGTGTAGATTCACAAGCTTGGTTCCTCAAAGGTGGTTTTGTTGAATGAGAAACAATTGTGTAGACTCAGCTCTTAATTTCCAGAATTCAGAAGAATGAAATGTGATGTTGGAACTTGGAAAATTCTTATGGAGCTCAACAGGGTGCTTGCAAGGAGGCTGAAGAGTCCAGAACTACAGGGTTACAGTCACAGAGTAATGGCAGACCGAACAGGACTAAGACAAGGAGATATTTTCACACACAGAATGTGGAATCCTTTACGCAGATTGCTGTAGAGTTCAGTCAATGTTATCATTCAAAACAGCAAAAAATTTCTGAATATTAAGGGAATTAAGTAATATAAGGATGATAAAGAAAAATGCCATTTAGGACTGATTCTTCAACATCAATCTGGCAAATGGCTAAACAGACTTAAAGCAAGAGATGGCTGACTCATCTTGCTCTTAACTCTTCTGCTTTGAAGCAAATGATCCATGGGAGCAGAGAATAAACAAGTGCCTATGAGATCTTTTAGAAAGATAAAATGATTTATACAAGTACACTTAATAAGGATAAAGAATTGGAGAAGGGAGAAAAAACATTGTAGAGAGGGTGGAATGGCATTAGTTGGATAAAAGGAACATCACTGATTGGGTGGGACAGAACTGCCAAGGTAATAATCTGTGAAGTAGCCACCTGGTTGACAGATTAGTAAACAGTTACTGCCTCAGCTGCTAGACAGTTCCTATAACCTTGATCGGTATTTCATAGATTTTATAGGTCTTTTTATTTGCTTTCTCTCTAATTGCACATATTAATGTTACAACCAGATGGCTTTATCAACAACTTATCACTCTGCCAAGTTATCCTATCCTATCAGACATTACCTTTGTTTTACCTATCCCTCCCTCCCAAGCCTATTATGCAACTTAAAAAGAACTTGTTTGCTGTCCCTCCTGACTCTGAGACAACCCATCAACTGCCTGTCTTTCTACAGATGTTGCCTCAATGACTATCGTACAGTAGCACTCACAGCTAATGCAATGAAGTGCTTTGAGAGATTGGTCATGTTCATAATCAACTCCTGCCTAAACAAGGACCTGGGCCCTCTGCAATTTGCCTCTCGCCAAATGCCTATGTCAGGCTGCAGTTTACTGACCGCAGCTCAGTGTTCAACACAATAAAAGTTCAAAGTAAATTATTATTAAAGTACATGTACGTCACCATGGAAAAACCCCAAGATTCATTTTCTTGTGGGCATATTCAATAAAACTGTAGAATAATAACCAATACAGAACTAATGAAAGACTTCCCAACCAGGGCATTCAACCACAGTAAAGACGACAACAAACAGTGCAAATACAAAAAGAAGAAATAGTAAGTATCGGTAACATGAGATGAAGAGTCCTTGAAAGCAAGTTCACTGGTTGTTCACCAACCACCAAGCACATCTTTCCCTCCGTCCCCCTTTCTGCTTTCCGCAGGGATCACTCCCTACACCACTCCCTTGTCCATTCATCGTCGTCCCCCCTCCCAATGATCTCCCTCCCGGCACTTATCCTTGTAAGCGGAACAAGTGCTACAGCTGCCCTTACGCTTCCTCCCTCACCACCATTCAGGGCCCCAGACAGTCCTTCCAGGTGAGGCAACACTTCACCTGTGAATCCGCTGGTGCATCCAGTGCTCCCGGTGCGGCCTTCTATATATCGGTGAGCCACACATTTTAATTCCACGTCCCATTCCCATTCCGATATGTCAATCCATGGCCTCCTCTACTGTTGAGATGAAGCCACATTCAGGTTGGAGGAACAACACCTTATATTCCGTCTGTATAGCCTCCAACTTGATGGCATGAACATTGATTTCCCTAACTTCTGTTAATGCCCCTCCTCCCCTTCCTACCCATCCCTAATTTTTATTTTTTTCTCTCTCTCTTTCCCTCTCACAATAACTCCTTGCATGTTCTCCATCTTCCGCTGGTGCTCCCCTCCACTTTCTTTCTTCCAAGATCTTCCGTCCTGTGATACTCCCCTTTCTCCAGCCTTGTATCCCTTTTGCCAATCAACTTCCCAGCACTTAGCTTCATCCCCCCCCCCACCCCCACCCCCTGTCTTCTCCTATCATTTCGGGTCTCCCCCTCTCTCTCCCCCACTTTCAAATCTCTTACTGTCTCTTTTTTCCGTTAGCCCTGACGAAGGGTTGACTGTACTTCTTCCTATAGATGCTGCCTGGCCTGCTGCGTTCCACCAGCATTTTGTGCGTGTTGCTTGAATTTCCAGCATCTGCAGATTTTCTCGTGTTCACTGGTTGTGTGAACATTTCAATGATGGGTCAAGTGAAATTGACTGGGTATCCCTATTGGTTCAAGAGCCTGTTGGTTGAGGGATAATAACAGTTCCTGAACCTGGTGGTGTGAGTCTTGAGGTTCTTGTACACTCTTTCTGATGGCAGTAGCGAGAAGAGAGCATGTACTGGGTGGTGAGGGACCCAGATGACGGATGTTGCTTTCCTGTGACAGCAGTTCATGTAGACGTGCTCACTGTTTGGGAGGGCTTTACCTATGATGGACTGTGTTGTATCTACTACTGTATCTAAGATTTTCCATTCAGGGCATTGATATTTCCATACCAGGCTGTGATGTAGCCAATCAATATACTCTCTATTGCTCATCTATAAGTTTGTGAAAGCCTTAGATATCCTACGGAAATAGAGGCATTATGGTACTTTCTTTGTAATTGCATTTGCATGCTGGGCCCAGGACAGGCCCTCCAAAATAATAACACCTAGGAATTTAAAGTTGCTAACCCTCTCCACCTCTGATCCTCCGATGAGGACTGGCTCACAGACCTCTGGTTATGTCCTCCTGCAGTCAATAATCAGCTCCTTGGTCATCTTGCCGACAATGAGTATGATGTTGTTGTTATACCACTACTCACGCAGATTTTCAATCTCCTTCCTATATGCTGATTTATCACCTCCTTTGATTTGGCCTATGACAGTGGAGTTGACAAGCAAATTGAATATGACACTGGAGCTGTGCTTAGCCACACAGTCATAAGTATAAAGTGAGTAGGGCAGGGTAAAGCACATAGCCTTGTGGTGTACCTGTGCTGATGGAGACCGTGAAGGAGATGTTGTTGTCAATCTGACAAGGAAGTAAATCTGGGATCCAATTGTATAAGAAGGTATTGCAGCCAAGGTCTTGGAACTTATTAATTTTGAGGGGATGATTATAATGAATGCTAAGATGTAGTTGCTAAAGAGCATCCTGATGTATGCACCTTTGCAATCCAGATGTTCCAGGGTTCAGCGAAGAGCCAATGCAATGGCATCTGCTGTGGACCTGTTGCTCCAATAGCCAAATAGGAATGGATCTGAATCGCTTCTCAGGCAGGAGCTGATATGTCTCATTGCCAACCTCTCAAAACACTTCATCACTGTGGATATAAGTGCTACTGGACGACAGTCATTGACTCAGATCACCACACTCTTCTTGGGCACCGGTATAACTGAAGCCTGCTTGAAGCAGCTGGGTACCACACACTGCCAAAACGAGAGGTTAAAGATCTCAGTGAACACACCAGCCCATTGATCAGCACAGGTCTTTAGTCTTTGGCCAGGTATCCCATCTGGGCCGGATGCTCTTCATGGGTTCACCCCCCGAAGGCTCCTCACACACATCGGATTCAGTAACTGAAACCATAGGATCGTTAGGGGATAGGGGAGTTTGTGATGGCCCCTCCATCTTTTGACAAAGTGAGCAAAGAAGGCATTGAGCTCATATGGACTGAAGCCCTACTGTCCCCTACGTCACTTAATTTAAGTTTATAAGACATGGTAGTATTCAAGCCCTGCCATGAGCCTTCTCAAACTTTTTGCCTTGGAGACACCTTTGAAATAATTCTTAGGTGTCAGGGAACCCCTGTGTAAAAATTAAATCTACAGCTCACAGTACATTAGCATGATCTAAATTATAAGTTTCCTTTTAAGTCCAAGAATCTTGTCACTTGAAGTCAAAACATTTTCTCCAGAGCCTTGGAGAGACTTGTTTAACTAGTTCCTATGATGAAAAATGTCTGCTCAGTAGGCTAGTTTCTGCAGCCATTCTTCATCTTCAAAGTACTCAGCGATATCTGGCTTACTACTTTCTTGAAAGTACTACTGCAATTCACCTTTCAGCTCAAACACCCTGTTGAGAATCTTCCTCCACTAAGCCACCGGATTTCTGTATGTAGCGGGAGACTGGTGTGCTCTTTGTCTAGATTTTCACTCAGTTGTTTGACATTCTCGAGTAAGCTGGTCTTTAATAAAGTTAACCAATTTTTGTAGTATCATTCAGAAGTTCTTTCATTTCATCTCCAAGAGTTTTTGACACCAGCACCTCTCTGTGAAGCACTGTGTTGTGACAATGTCAGGGTTTTCTTTTCTTTACAAGAAAAATGAAATCACTCATGGAGTCAAGTATTGATGGGGCACCATCAGTGCAGATGCCAACACAGATCATTTGTTTCCAGATATGAAGACCGAACATTAAGTATATCTTGGCCTTTGCTTGTTTCAGGCAGCTCTTTGCAACAGAAAAAGTTTTCTTGAATTGAACCATCATTTGCAAATCTTACAAATGCTACAACATGACATCTATTGGTGAAATCTGTTGACTCATCAACCTGGATAGAGAAGCTGTTGTTTTTCAGTTTATCACACAAAACCTCTCCATGTAACATGTCATCAATATATGTTGTCTCATAGTAGTGCTGTTTGAGAGGGAAACCTTTTCAATTTCTCGTACTGCATCTTGTCCTAGCATTTTACCCACTATAATTTTACATGCTGGTATTATTAGGTTCTAAGCAGATGACTTTTCATTTTCTGGGTAATAATGAAAATTACGTCTCTAATTTTCTACTACACTGGTAGAGTTTGTTCACTCCCATAAGTCAGATATATGGTAGATAAAGGGAAGGTGGAGGAGGTAATTTGG
Organism: Hemitrygon akajei; assembly: GCF_048418815.1. NCBI lineage: Eukaryota > Metazoa > Chordata > Chondrichthyes > Myliobatiformes > Dasyatidae > Hemitrygon > Hemitrygon akajei. The sequence goes on from NC_133131.1 coordinate 95,418,534, forward strand.
GAGGGAAAGGCTGATGTCACAGCCCAAGTTGGGCAAACCCATTCAATGCTCAGAAAATGCACTTCACACTCATCAGCCTACCATCCTCCCCTCCGCACAATACAGCACTCACGAATTATCAACAGCCTCTCTCTCCTATCTCACATCAAAAACTGAGAGTGGACTCACCAAGTAAACACAGTACTGTGCACTGCCATACTAGACTGAGAGAGCACTAACAAAATTGCTAACAGGGCTGCCTGGCTACTGCCCACCACTGGGAGCACTAGCATTGTGCAAAGTTCAGAAAACTTTCAATTTTTTTTTTTAATCATGATCTCTCACAGGACCCTGGCTGAGAAACCCTGCTTGCCACAACAGTCAAGCATCCTTTGTTGATTCAAGTTTAGTCTGGAAATGCCACTTTGCCCGTAAAATGGCTTTCTGGGGATTATACCTGGACCTCCTGTAACTTTGTTGGTCAGCAAACTTGAATGCCTCTTGTCTGGCTCTCAGCAGATTTTGGATCTCATGTTTCATCCAAGGCTTGTGATAGGGGAAAACTCTAAATGATTTTGTAGGGACACACTCGTCTACAGCTGCTTTAGTAAAGTCCTTTACAACCATGGTGTATTTATTCAGATCCCAGATGAGTCATTGAACACGCCCCAGTCCATTTCGAGTTCACTGACTCAAAGCAATCCTATAGTCACTCCACTGCCTCCCACGCCCAACTCTTTGTTGTCTTAATCTCCGGTGCTTTATTCCTTAGCTTCTACCTGTACGCATGTAGAAGGGCCGGCAAGTGATCCAATTTCCCGAAGTGTAGATTGGGCATGGACTGATGGGTATTCCTTATCTTCGTATCATACCCTCAGTTGTAATCAAGAAGCTTCAAAACCTGAACCTCTGTACTTTCCTTTGCAAGTGGATCCTTGATTTCCTCACTGGCAGACCACAGTCAATGTAGATCGGAAATAACACCTCTCACTGACAATTCAAAACTGAAGCATCTCAAAGATGCGTGCTTAGCTCACTGTTCTGCTCTCTACACCCAAGATTATGTGTTTAGGCACAGCTCAAACGGCATCTATAAATTTGCCACCGAGAACAATTGTTCACAGAATTTCAGAGGGTGACAAGGAGGCATACAGGAATGAGATAGATCAGCTGGTTGAGTGGTGTCGCAACAACAACTTTGCGCTCAACATCAGCAAGAAATTGATGTGGACCAGAAAAGGGAAGTCAAGGGAACACACGTCTCAATGAGGGATCAGAAGTAGAAAAGGTGAGCAGTTTCAAGGTTCTGGGTGTCAATATCTCTAAGAATTAATGCTGGGCCCAACATATTGATGCAATTACAAAGAAGGCACAACAGTGGCTATACTTCATGAGCTTGAGAAGAATTAATGTATCACCAAGGCACTTGTAAATTTCTGCAGATATACGGCAGTGAGCATTTTAACTGGTTGCATCATCATACGGTACAGAGAGGCCACTGCACAGGATCGGAAGAAGTTGCAGAAAGCTGTAAACTTAGTCAGCCCCATCATGGACGCTAGCCTCCCTAGCATCCAGGTCACCTTCAGAAGGTGATGCCTCAGAAAGGGAGCATCTATCCCCATCACCCAGGACATGCCCTCTTCCCACTGCTACCAGTAAGGTGGTGGTACAGGAGCCTGAAGACAGACACAGACACAGACACACACACAGACACACACACACAGACACACAGACACACAGACACACACACACACACACAGACACACACACACACACACACACACACACACACACACACAGTTTCAGGAACAACTTCTCCCCTTCCCCCATCAGATTTCTGAATGGACAATGAACCCATGAACACTAGCTCAGTATTTTTCCCTCTCTTTTGTGCAACTTATTTAATACAATTTTCTTTATATATACTTTTTATTATAACTTACGGTTTTTAAATATTGCAGTGCACTTTTACCATATAACCATATAACAATCACAGCATGGAAACAGGCCATTCTGGCCCTCCTAGTCCGTGCCAAACTCTTAATCTCACCTAGTCCCACCTACCCGCACTCAGCCCATAACCCTCCACTCCTTTCCTGTCCATATACCTATCCAATTTTACCTTAAATGACACAACTGAACTGGCCTCTACTACTTCTACAGGAAGCTCATTCCACACAGCTATCACTCTCTGAGTAAAGAAATACCCCCTCGTGTTTCCCTTAAACTTTTGCCCCCTAACTCTCAAATCATGTCCTCTCGTTTGAATCTCCCCTACTCTCAATGGAAACAGCCTATTCACGTCAACTCTATCTATCCCTCTCAAAATTTTAAATACCTCGATCAAATCCCCTCTCAACCTTCTACGCTCCAATGAATAGAGACCTAACTTGTTCAACCTTTCTCTGTAACTTAAGTGCTGAAACCCAGGTAACATCCTAGTAAATCGTCTCTGCACTCTCTCTAATTTATTGATATCTTTCCTATAATTCGGTGACCAGAACTGTACACAATATTCCAAATTTGGCCTTACCAATGCCTTGTACAATTTTAACATTACATCCCAACTTCTGTACTCAATGCTCTGATTTATAAAGGCCAGCGTTCCAAAAGCCTTCTTCACCACCCTATCTACATGAGACTCCACCTTCAGGGAACTATGCACTGTTATTCCTAGATCTCTCTGTTCCACTGCATTCCTCAATGCCCTACCATTTACCCTGTATGTTCTATTTGGATTATTCCTGCCAAAATGTAGAACCTCACACTTCTCAGCATTAAACTCCATCTGCCAACGTTCAGCCCATTCTTCTAACCGGCATAAATCTCCCTGCAAGCTTTGAAAACCCACCTCATTATCCACAACACCTCCTACCTTAGTATCATCAGCATACTTACTAATCCAATTTACCACCCCATCATCCAGATCATTTATGTACATTACAAACAACAATGGGCCCAAAACAGATCCCTGAGGCACCCCGCTAGTCACCGGCCTCCATCCCGATAAACAATTATCCACCACTACTCTCTGGCATCTCCCATCTAGCCACTGTTGAATCCATTTTATTACTCCAGCATTAATACTTAACGACTGAACCTTCTTAACTAACCTTCCATGTGGAACTTTGTCAAAGGCCTTGCTGAAGTCCATATAGACTACATCCACTGCCTTACCCTCGTCAACATTCCTCGTAACTACTTCAAAAAATTCAATAAGGTTTGTCAAACATGACCTTCCACACACAAATCCATGCTGGCTATTCCTAATCAGATCCTGTCTATCCAGATAATTATAAATACTATCTCTAAGAATACTTTCCATTAATTTACCCACCACTGATGTCAAACTGACAGGTCTATAATTGCCAGGCTTACTTCTAGAACCCTTTTTAAACAATGGAACCACATGAGCAATACGCCAATCCTCCGGCACAATCCCCGTTTCTAATGACATCTGAAAGATCTCCGTCAGAGCTCCTGCTATCTCTACACAAACTTCCCTCAAGGTCCTGGGGAATATCCTGTCAGGACCCGGAGATTTATCCACTTTTAAATTTCTTAAAAGCGCCAGTACTTCCACCTCTTTAATTGTCATAGGTTCCATAACTTCCTTACTTGTTTCCCACACCTTACACCATTCAATATCCTTCTCCTTAGTGAATACCGAAGAGAAGAAATCGTTCAAAATCTCACCCATCTCCCTCGGCTCCACACATAGCTGACCACCCTGATTCTCTAAGGGACCAATTTTATCCCTCACTATCCTCTTGCTTTTAATATAACTGTAGAAGCCTTTCGGATTTACTTCCACCTTATTTGCCAAACCAAACTCGTAACTTCTTTTAGCTTTTCTAATCTCTTTCTTAAGTTTCCTTTTACATTCTTTATATTCCTCGAGCAATTCCTTTACTCCATGCTGCCTATATCTATTGTAGACATCCCTCTTTTTTCGAACCAAGTTTCTAATATCCCTTGAAAACCATGGCGCTTTCAAACCTTTAACCTTTCCTTTCAACCTAACAGGAACATAAAGATTCTGTACCCTCATAATTTCACCCTTAAATGACCTCCATTTCTCTATTACATCCTTCCCATAAAACAACTTGACCCAATCCACTCTCTCTAAATCCCTGCGCATCTCCTCAAAGTTAGCCTTTCTCCAATCAAAAATCTCAACTCTAGGTCCAGTCCTGTCCTTCTCCATAATTATATTGAAGCTAATGCTATTGTGATCACTGGACCCAAAGTGCTCCCCAACACATACATCTGTCAGCTGACCTATCGCATTCCCTAACAGGAGATCCAACACTGCCCCATCTCTAGTTGGTACTTCTATGTATTGTTGCAAAAAACTATCCTGCACACATTTCACAAACTCTAAACCATCCAGCCCTTTTACAGAATGAGCTTCCTAATCTATGTGTGGAAAATTAAAATCTCCCACAATCACCACCTTGTGTTTACTACAAATATCTGCTATCTCCTTACACATTTGTTCTTCCAACTCACGCTCCCCATTAGGTGGCCTATAATACACTCCTATCAGTGTTACTACACCTTTCCCATTCCTCAATTCCACCCAAATAGCCTCCCTAGAGGAGCTCTCTAATCTATCCTTCCAAAGCACCGCCATAAGATTTTCTCGGACAAGCAATGCGACACCTCCTCCTCTGGCCCCTCCTACTCTATCACACCTGAAGCAACTAAATCCAGGAATATTTAGTTGCCAATCACACCCTTCCTGCAACCATGTTTCACTAATAGCTACCACATCATAATTCCAGGTATCAATCCACGCTTTAAGCTCATCCACCTTTCTAACAATGCTCCTAGCATTAAAATAGATACATTTAAGATACTCTCCACCTCCTCCTCTCTTTTCATCCCTAGCAATGCATTCAAATTTATTATCCTTTTCTTTCTTCTCCCCTACATCTTCGGGCTGAGCGCATCCCTTCTCCATCACCTGCCTTTCCTCCCTCACACACTGTCTACTTACTTGCTCTACTGGTGAACTAACCTCCTCTCCCATAGTTTCCTCAAATTGATTTCCGCCGCCCCATCTTACTAGTTTAAAGTCTGCCCTGTAGCCCTAGCAAACCTCTCTGCTAGGATATTGGTCCCCCCAGGATTCAAGTGTAACCCGTCCTTCTTGAACAGGTCATGCCTGCCCCAGAAGAGGTCCCAATGATCCAGAAACTTGAATCCCTGCCCCCTGCTCCAATCCCTCAGCCACACATTCATCCTCCACCTAATTCCATTCCTACTCTCACTGTCGCGTGGCACAGGCAGTAATCCCGAGATTACTACCTTTGCGGTCCTTCTTCTTAACTGCCTTCCTAATTCCCTATACTCTCGTTTCAGGACCTCTTCCCCTTTCCTACATTGGTACCTACATGTACCACGACCTCTGGCTCCTCACCCTCCCACTTCAGGATATTTTGGACGCGATCAGAACGTCCCGGACCCTAGCACCAGGGAGGCAAACTACCATCCGGGACTCCCGATCACCTCCACGGAACCGTCTGTCTGAACCCCTGACTATCGAGTCCCCTATTACTATGGTCCTCTTTCTTCTATCCCTACCCTTCTGAGCTACAGGGCCGCCCTCTGTGCCGGAGGCCCGGCCACTGTCACTTCCTCCAGGTAGGCTGTCCCCCCCAACAGTACTCAAACATGAGTACTTATTGTCAAGGGGTAAAGCCACTGGGGTACTCTCTAGTACCTGCCTCTTCCCCTTCCTGACCGTGACCCACCTATCTGCCTCCCGTGGCCCCGGAGTGACCACCTGCCTGTAACTCCTCTCTATCACCTCCTCACTCTCCCTGACCAGGCGAAGGTCATCGAGCTGCAGCTCCAGTTCCCTAACTCGGTCCCTCAGGAGCTGCAGTTCGACACACCTGGTGCAGATGTGGACGTCCGGGAGGCTCGGAGATTCCAGGATCTCCCACATCCTACACTGAGAACAACAAGCTGCCCTCACACTCATACTTCCCGAATAACTGAAAATAACAGGGAGAACTAAAAGATAAGCCTACTGTGCCCTCTTCCGCCTAAGCCCTCTGAGCCCAAGCCCTACACTCTGCTCCCGGCTCACTCCGCTGCCCGCAAACGAAGCTGCCCGCTGCTTAAGGCTGCGTTCTTTTTATATCTTCCCTCCTTCCCAGGCCTCCTTCACGCGCCTGCGCAGTCCCGCCTCTCAGAACTCCGATCTGAGAAGCAATTTGAAAAATGGCCGCCGCCGCACTTCTTCTCAAAGCCTCGCTGTCCTCTTCCAAAATTTGCCACAAGACAACAAATTTCACGACATACAGTTGCAAGAAAAAGTTTGTGAACCCTTTGTAATTGTTTTTCTGCATTAATTGCTCATAAAATGCGGTCTGATCTTCATCTAAGTCACAATAATAGACAAACACAATCTGCCTAATCTAATAACACACAAACAATTGTATTTCTTCCCGTCAATACTGAGCACACCATTTAAACAATCACAGTCTAGGGTCAAAAAAGTATGTAAACATTAGGGGTAATGTCTTCTGCAAAATCAATTTGAAGTCAGGTGTTTCAATCAATGAGATAAGTTTGGAAATTTAGGGTTTAAAGGTGCCCTGCCCTATCAAAAAGACACAAAGTCAAGTTACTGACTGAACCTGCTCTTCTTAAGAAAGATGAGCACCATGCTTCAATCAAATTAACTTCCAGGGGACCTTAGAAGAACTGTAGAGATGCATGAAGCTGGACAAGGCTGCATAAGCATTTCTAAAGACCTGAGTGTACATCAGTCCACAGTAAGAGAAACTGTCTACAAATGGAGGAAATTCAGTACTGTTGCTACTCTCCCTAGGAGTGAGCATTCTGCAAAGATCACAACGTGCAATGCTGAAGGAGCTGAAAAAGAACCCAAGGGTAACAGCAAAAGAGCTGCAGAAATCTCTAAACTTGCTGACGTCTCTGTTCATGTGTCCACTGTAAGAAAAACACTAAACAAGAATGGTGTTCATGGTAGGACAGAAAAAAACACTGCTGCATGTCTGAAGTTTGCAAAATACGACTTGGATGTTCCACAATGTTTCTGGGACAATGTTCTATGGACAGATGAGGCAAAAGTTGAACTTTTTGGATAAAATGGACATTGCAATGTTTGGAGGAAAAAGGGCACTGCACACCAACACCAAAACCTCATCCCAACTGTGAAGCATGGTGGAAGGATCATCATGGTTTGGGGCTGTGTTGCTGCCTCAGGGCTTGAAGAGTTTGCAATCATTGAGGGAACAATGAATTCCAAATTGTATCAAGACATTATACAGAAGAATGTCTTTATCAATCTTTTTATTAATTTTTTTAAAAAGTACACATATATATATGAGGAGAATTATATCAAATATCTATATCGATAACAGTTCATTTAAAAGTTAAAATAAACATTATCAAGATCAGATATAGTATTAATCTAATAGTATAAAATAAAAATGATATATTCTCCACTTATCATTTCATGAAAAGAAAATAGATAAAGAAACTTCTATAATTTTATATACTGTACATAAAAAAACCCCACTAAACAAAAAAAGCAAAAGAAAAGAAGAAAAACAAAGGAACTGGGAAGCTCATACTGAGAGTGAAAGCAAGAAAAAAGAGAATTTTTCTGATCAAATCTAACGTTTCAAGAAAATAACTGGAAGAGCAATAAATCAAATCATATGAAAATATTGAATAAAAGGTTGCCAGGTTTCTTCAAATTTAAAGGATGTATCAAATGTCCGACTTCTTATTTTCTCTAAATTTAGACAGGACATAATGGAGGTAAGCCAATGAATAACAGTAAGTGGATTAGAGTCCTTCCATTTAAGCAAAATGGCTCTCCTAGCCAATAAAGTTGTAGAAGCTATCATCCATTGAGCGGAAACAGGAATATTTCCTGCTTCCAGTGGAGTGATCCCCAAAATTGCTTTAAGTAAATTCGGTTGTAGGTCCAAATTCAAGACTTTTGATAAAGTTTTAAAGACATCTTTCCAAAAATTATCTATCTTGATACAAGACCAAAACATATGTGTTAAAGTAGCCACCTCATTATTACATCTGTTGCAAATAGGATTAATATTGGAAAAGATACGGCTAATTTATCCTTTGACATATGCGCCCGATGTACTACCTTGAACTGTGTCAAGGAATGACGGGCACAAATAGATGAAGTACTTACCAAATGAAAAATTTTATCCCATTGATTATCTGAAAGTGACTCTCAAAATGCTAATACCCATGCAGCTTTAATTTTATCGTTAGATAACATTCGCAAATTCAATAACCATTTATAAATTATAGCTATCAGTCCTTTTTGAAATGGTTTAACCTGAAAAAGAGTATCTATAACATTGGGTGAATAAGCAGAAGAAAAATTTGGAAGTAAACTACGTAGAAAATTCCTAATTTGTAAATATCTAAAAAAGTGTGCATATTATAAGTAAGTCATATTTGTCCACTAACTGAGTCAAAGACATTACACAATCCCCCATAAACAAATCTAAAAAAGTTATTATTCCTTTGGTTTTCTAAATTAAAAAGGTCTGATCGGAGATTGATAGTTTAAACAAATAATTAAGGTGGATTTTACTAGAAAGAATTAAGTTATTAAACTCAAAGAATCTACGAAACTGAAATCGAATTCTTAATGTATGTTTAATAATGGGTTTGACAGACAGACAGACATACTTTATTGATCCCGAGGGAAATTAGGTTTCGTTACAGCCGCACTAACCAAGAATAGTGTAGAAATATAGCAATATAAAACCATAAATAATTAAATAATAGTAAGTTAATCATGCCAAGTGGAAATAAGTCCAGGACCAGCCTATTGGCTCAGGGTGTCTGACACTCTGAGGGAGGAATTGTAAAGTTTGATGGCCACAGGTAGGAATGACTTCCTCTGACGCTCAGTGTTGCATCTCTGTGGAATGAGTCTCTGGCTGAATGTACTCCTGTGCCTAACCAGTACATTATGGAGTGGATGGGAGACATTGTCCAAGATGGCATGCAACTTGGACAGCAACCTCTTTTCAGACACCAAGGTCAGAGAGTCCAGTTCCACCCCAACAACATCACTGGCCTTACGAATGAGGAATGAGGTCTCGACTACCAATCTTAGAATGCAAAAAAGAGGAGCTCCCAGTAAAGAGGCCAAAGAATACCCCTTCACCGAGTTTTTCTCCAAATCCACCCATAAAGGACAGTCATGTATGTCTGAATAATAAATCCGAAAAGAAATATATCAAATATTAATTGCCCAGTAATACATTCTAAAATTTGGCAAAGCCATACCACCATACTTTTTTAATTTCTGCAATAAAAGTTTGACAGAAGAATGTCAAGTTAGCAATTTGTCACCTGAAGCTTAATAGAAGTTGGATAATGCAAGAAGAAAATGATCTGAAACAGAAGAGTAAATCACAACAGAATGGTTTAAAAAGAAGAAAATTCATGTTTTGGAATGGCCAAGTCAGAGTCCAGACCTTAACCCATTTGAGATGTTGTGGCATGACTTCAAGAGGATCAGTCATGCAAGGTATCCCAGAAATACTGATGAACTGAAACAGTTTTGTAAAGAGGAATGGTCTAAAATTCCTCCTTGCCTTTGTGCAAGTTTGATCAGCAACTACAGGAAACGTTTGGTGGAGGTTATTGCTGAAAAAGAGGTTCTGCCAGTTATTAAGGACAAGGGTTCACATACTTTTTTTAGCCCAGGCTGTGAATTATCAATAAAGACCTGAAAAGTACAATTGTTTGTGAGTTATTAGTTTAGGCAGATTGTTTGTCTATTATAGTGACTTAGATGAAGATCAGACCGCATTTTTGAGTAATTAAAAGTAGGTAAACTGTTTCTTGCAACTGTATGCCCATGATATTAAAGCTGATTCTAATTCTAACCTGTTGAGTATTTGCAGAAATTTCTGTTTTTATTACAGATTTCTAGATCTGCAGTTTTCTTCTGTCATGTACCCCGTGACCCAGTTATCAAACCAGCAGAAATGGAATGATACGTTGGACTCTGGTGGTACTGTAACTAAAGGTGTTTATTAGTAAACTAAGTAATACAATATCAAAAATGCAAATATACATATAAAACAGGTTAGCAATGATAAATACAGAAGTGTAGGAATAAGAATCAAAACTAAGCTCTATCGTAGTCTAGGGGTAAATGAATAGTCTTAAGATAATGCAGAGTTCAGTTCAGTTTGGATTGAGGTAGTTGCTGTTGTGACGTGAGAGAGAGAGAGAGAGAGAGAGAGAGAGAGAGAGAGAGAGAGAGAGAGGGAGAGAGGGAGAGAGGGAGAGAGGGAGAGAGGGAGAGAGGGAGAGAGGGAGAGAGGGAGAGAGGGAGAGAGGGAGAGAGGGAGAGAGGGAGAGAGGGAGAGAGGGAGAGAGGGAGAGAGGGAGAGAGGGAGAGAGGGAGAGAGGGAGAGAGGAGAGAGAGAGAGAGAGAGAGAGAGAGAGAGAGAGAGAGAGAGAGAGAGAGATGAGCAGCTGCAGCAGGCAAACCTTCCGTTGTCTTCTTGTTCCGTTGTGGCCATCGATTATGACCCTTCCGTTCCCAGCTAGACCATTCTTCAGTGGTGGACTCATCACCCAGGTGAGGACGGACACACACACAAGCCCCAACCGGCCTGCCTTCACACACTGTGAGCTTCGGACTGATTCCCCCCGAATCGATCCTCCAAGCCCCCACCTTCCTGTGGGTGCACAACACTCGTTCAGTATCCAGTGGCGTGTCTGCCTGTGTCTCAGCAGACTCGTCTTTCATCTCCCCTGCCGGGGTACCAGCCATCCATCAACTGATCATGTCCATCAAACTGGGCCAATCCCTCCTGTCTCAGCAGGCACCTGGCACCCACTATGCTTGTGTCAGCAGTGATTCACACAAACAGGCGGAAGTGGCAAAGTCCTCGGAAGTAAAGTCAACAATCAGCGAAGAAGCCATAATTATTAAATCCTTGTGTCTCTCTCATTATCAGCATGTGCAGCATGGCGCCTCTCCCCCTCTTTATCTCTCTCTCGTTAGCAGCATAGTTCACGGGGGGTCAACTCTGGACCCCATCTCCCCATAGTTTTCTCATCACACATAACACTTCTTAATTTTCATTCATATTTAACAAAGGTTTTCACAACCGCAATAAAAAAAATGAATGCCGTTGTGAAATTAAAAATAGCTTTAAAAATTTGGCCAAAACTTCACTTCATAAATTGATTAAAAGGGCCCTTATCCACTTAGCAACCTAAGAAATGGATGCTTTCTTTGTCATAAACACAACTATTTGTGAGATTATTGTTAATTCAGACTAGCTGGATTGCTTCTTGATAAAATTTCACATTAAAAATAGTTTTCGTGGAGGTATTTTAGTTGTTTCTTGTCAAGGAGATGCTGCATTAATGCAAGGGTAACAATTATGCAAATAACAATTATCAGCTGCTTGGTGAACATCTAGAGAAAAAAGCCATTTAAGGAAAGCTTATAAATATCCTGTGATTTAAAGTCAACATATTTACTTTGTACATTTAATGTAAAACTGAATGAAATCATAAGCACTGGAATGACAACTGAAATCTACGTATTTATTCCAACATAGAACAGTATAGCACAGGAACAGATCCTTGGGCCCATCACATCTACAGTGACCATGATGCCAAACTAATGATCCCATCCGTCTGCACAAGGTCTATATCCCTCTGTTCCTTGCTTGGTCATTCTTCTACTTGCCTCGTAAACATTGCTATGGTATTAGCTTCTCCCAATAATGATTATTCTCCAATTTTCTGGGAACTTGCCCATGGCCAAAGATGATACAAAGATTTATTAAGATTTCTAACAGATTCCATTAGATCCTAGATACAGGCACCTTAATGGTTATCCAGGGAACCAAGATCTACTTCTCCTAATATTGACACGTCCTGGAATTTTCAGTGTAAGCCTCTTTGATTTCTACTTTCTACAGATCACTCCTTCCATAACTCCCAGCACTTTTCTCTGCCAGCAGGCAGAGGGCAACACTCATTTCTACACCTTTTCCCTCACCACCATCCAGGGACCTAAAAGCTTTTCCAGATGAGGCAAAGATTCAGTTGCCTCTCTTCAAACCTCATCTACTCCATTGGTGCTCCTGATATGGCTGCATCTATATTAGTAAGACCCAAATGCTGATGAGACGATCAATTTACAGACCATCCATGCTCTATCCGCAATGGCCATCCCAAACTCCCAGTTGTATGTCATTTCAATTTCAATCCAGGCATCACAGGGATGAACGAGAGAGGAAACAATGAATACAGTACTGCAGATGTTGTATATGGATGCATGCAGTATATGTGATAAGGTAAATGACTTTACAGCGCAGATCAAAACTGGTGGGTATGTTGTAGGCATCACAGAGACGCCTTTTGAAAGAGAAGGAAACTTCCAAGGATACACATCCTTTCAAAAGGTGGGCAGAAGTAGAGTGGTGGCACTGATGGTAGAATTGAGGAACCACAAAGATAAAAGGACCCAGACAGAGTTGCGACAGGAGTATAGTAGTCGAGATGTGAGATACAAAAGGCAACAGGAGATAGAAAAGGCATGTGAGAAAGGTTATGTTAGTGATCATAATTGGGAAATCAGATTAGAGGTAGATTGTAATGTCTATAAGATAGCTGCTCTTAAGCAGCTTGAGGTAGAGCTCATGTTGTGTCATGAGGCAGACTTCATCAGGGAGCTGAAGGTGAAGGAACTCTTAGGGGCCAGTGATGATAATATGATAGAATTCACATTGCAGTTTGAGAGCAAGAGAAGCTGAAATGTGATGTAACAGTACTACAGTTGGGTAAAGGTAACTGTAGAGGCGTTAGGGAAGAACTGGCTGGAGTTGACTGGAAGGGGATCTTATCAGAGAAGATGCTGGAGCAGCAATGGCAGAATATTCTGGGAATAGTTGAGGTAAAACAGCTGAAGCACACTAAGGGGAGTACTAGGCAACTATGGCTGACAAGGAAAGTCAGGGACAGCATAAAAGCCAAAGGAATACATGAGGCTGCAAAATAAGAGTCCACAACATTAGAGGCAGATTACTAACAAAAATAATAGATTGGTTGACTGGCATAAGGCAGGAATTGTGGATAAAGGGTCTTTTCAAAGATTCCTACTGGTAACTAGAGTTCCAGAATGGTCAGTGTTAGGATAGCAATTTATACATTAATTATCTGGATGAAGGAATTAATGGCATTGTGTCCAACTTTGCAGACAATACCACGAGAGGTAGAAGAAGAAGTAGTGTCATAGAGACAGGGAGTCTACAAAAGGATGGACAACTTGGAGGAAAAGATTCAAGGATAATCTAAAAGTCTCCTCAAAAGAGATTTGTGGGAACTACACTAACCTATGACAAAATTAAGGAGCAATCAAGAAGCAAGTATTCGTAAATTGAGAGCACTAAGCAGTCCAGTGTAAATGGCAGAATAAGCACACACTTCTCACTCACCGACCCGTGTCTACCTCTTGCCACCGCTACCAATGGTAGAGACAGAGTTCCGGGCTGACCTCATCAGCCACAGAAATGAAATGCAAGCAAGAGACCGCCAAAATGAGCAATCCGAGACCAACACCAAGAAAATAAAGTCTGAAGATCATCCTGGCAAATGGACGTATTTCAATTCAGTAAATTAAGAACCACATATTTTAAGAAAAGCTATTAACAGTATCAGCAACTCAAGCTACCATGTTGCTTTAAAACTCTACGTCCTTCTCTGATATAAACCAGGGAAAGAAAGCTTATGTGGTATAACGTATATGCAATTCCAGCCACACACTGATTCAGTGTGATACAGCTGATTCTGCCCTTAATGCCTTCTCTGTCCATTACTTGGTATACCAGGGAACTGATTTACTACTTATAAGACAATGCACTACAATTACATTTTAAGACCATTCTGCTCAATAACACTCACGCTTCTTTGGTCTTCAATAGTTAATATGACTAATTGTTACGGTGCAGATAAAAAAGACATTTCCAAACTGCGCAATAAACATTGATGCATTTCTAAAATTAGACTATTTGGTGTGTTTATATTAAAGCTGGATCATTTGGAGAATGGCTCTGCAGTCACAACCAAAATGGAATCCCTGGAGCATGATGTTGTCATTGTATGAATTAACTATTTCCTAATTGAAAACCTGACCTCTAACAGTCACTCAGTCCAAATCAAAGTAAATGAAAGTAGAAAAGTACCTTGTTTCCTTCTTCTTTGACAGCAGAGTTTATAATTTTAATAAACGAGTAGAACAACTGCCGAATTCTGGAGTCTCCAACAAAAGTTATGTATTTGTTCATAAGACAGCTCTTTACTTCACTGAAGGAAAGAAAAAGAAGTTCATAATAGGTAATACAATTATAAATTCAAATATAAAATTATAAAGAATATACAGAAAAGGTCAATTGGATCAACCAGTTCAGGCCATTTCTACTGACCTTGAGCTTCAACCCATTCATTCTCAATTAAGTCTTTCAAGAACTCGATCGACCTAAAACATATCTTTATTATTTGTCTCTGCTCTTGGATTTGCCAGCAAGTTCCACATTTTAACCATGCTCAGGATAAAAAACTGAGGAATATTACTTCTGAATTTCTCATTTACCATCTTACCGATATAAATGGTTTCTAATGGTTCTCTTCCATACACGAAGAAAACATTTTGGTATAAATAAATAATTTAAAAGGTGATCATTTAGTTATCTTAAAACTTCATTTTCATGGGGAAAAGAAACCCAGCTGGCTCACTTTTCCTTTGTAAGAACATAAGGACTGAAGTTGACTGAACAGACAACCACAGAATTAAACAAAAACTATTTTTAACAGTATCAGTGACTCAAGCTACTATGTTGCTTTAAAACTGTATCATTCACTGATATAAACTGGGGAAAGAAATCTATTGCTCTTATCTGATATAATGCATTAGCTTACAATTACTGTGTATAATAAATTGTTTTAAACTCTTTTTTATGTCCAGACTCTTCCCTGTCTGGTATAAAACAGAATAGTTAAAACAATTTAAAATTAAAACAAAATAGCAAAAAGGAGATACAAATGCAGATAAAAGACAAAAAAGTAACTGATTTCAACAGACGTTAGTGGTATGACAATGAAGGAAAAGAAAACTGCCATTAAATGGGGGATTCTGGAGACTGTTTTTGAGGGAATAGCAATAGGATCATATACAATGCTGTTGGATTCTGCAAAGGATTATAAAATAACCAGCAGTAAAAAGTTGAAAAGATTATATACACTATTGGAGAACTAGGAAAATTCCAGATCTTAAGCAGTAGAGGCCATCAAAATGATAATGAAACTTCAGCTATCGCTCCCAACAGAGGCCAGAGGGTCAGCGATCTCTCCCAGCAGAGGTCAGAGTGTTAGTGATCGCTCCCAGCAGAGGGCAGACGGTCAGCGATCGCTCCCAGCAGAGGGCAGATGGTCAGTCATCGCTCCGGACCGAGGAAAGAGGGTCAGCAATTGCTCCCAGCAGAGGGCAGAAGGTTAGCGATCGCTCCCAGCAGAGGGCAGAAGGTCAGCGATCGCTCCCAGCAGAGGGCAGAAGGTCAGCGATCGCTCCCAGCAGAGGGCAGAAGGTCAGCGATCGCTCCCAGCAGAGGGCAGAAGGTCAGCGATCGCTCCCAGCAGAGGGCAGAAGGTCAGCGATCGCTCCCAGCAGAGGGCAGAGGGTCAGCGATCTCTCCCAGCAGAGGTCAGAGTGTTAGTGATCGCTCCCAGCAGAGGGCAGACGGTCAGCGATCGCTCCCAGCAGAGGGCAGATGGTCAGTCATCGCTCCGGACCGAGGAAAGAGGGTCAGCAATTGCTCCCAGCAGAGGGCAGAAGGTTGGCGATCGCTCCCAGCAGAGGGCAGAGGGTCAGCGATCTCTCCCAACAGAGGGCAGAGGGTCAGCGATCGTTCCCAGCAGAGGGCAGAGGGTCAGCGATCGTTCCCAGCAGAGGGCAGAGGGTCAGCGATCGCTCCCAGCAGAGGGCAGAGGGTCAGCGATCGCTCCCAGCAGAGGGCAGAGGGTCAGTGATCGCCCCCAGCAGAGGGCAGAGGCCAGAGGGTCAGCGATCCCTCCCAACCAAGGGCAGAGGGTCAGCGATCGCCCCCAGCAGAGGGCAGAGGCCAGAGGCCAGAGGGTCAGCGATCGCCCCCAGCAGAGGGCAGAGGGCAGAGGCCAGAGGGTCAGCGATCCCTCCCAACCGACGGCAGATGGTCAGCAATCGCTCCCAGCAGAGGCCAGAGGGTCAGCGATCATTCCCAAGGGTGACAAGAGTGTCTGTGACCACTCTCAATGGAGACCACCATTTAGACCAGGACTGAGTTCTGAGTCACAGAAGGGCTGTTCAGTGTCTGTGATTTGTGTGGTTGGCCGTTACTTTACATTGGTCTCCTTCAGTTTTTTGGTGTTTTCTTTCATGTGAATGACTGGCGGGTGAGTGATCTGTAAGTTGTGTGTGAGTGGGGGGTGGTAGGGGGTTTTCAATGTTACTGTTGCCGTTCTTTTTGTGAGTGAGAGGGTTGGTCGCTGTTTTTTTAAGCATGGGAGGGTCTGGATATGTGTTGCTATTGTCACTGCCTTTTTTTCCCCTGCAAGTGAGGGGCTCACATATTATTTTTTTCCTGTAGTGGTGGGGGTTCGGGGATTGTTATCGTCACTGTTCTTTTTCTGCAGAGAGGGGGTGGAGAATTCTGGGGTCTGCGTGTTTTATTTCTCTTACTTTTTCCTGTGTATTTCATGACTATCTGGAGAAGATAAATATTAGAGTTGTATTGTAATGCATTCTTTGACAATAACATAATCCTCGATGGAACAGGCAAATTTCTTGAATTACTTAACCTAGATTTAGCAGTTAGTACCAAATGGTGCTAAACACTCATTACCCTTGCTTGTTTGATTTTTCTATGGAAATTTGTGAGAATTAAATTAAAATAAGCCAGCTTCAAAGGAAAATTTCAGAGCTTTGTGAAGAGACAAAACAATTCTACACTTATCTAACCAGACAGAAAAGTCCTTATTGAGATCAGCAAGAACCTGGAAATGTACCTTAGAATAATTAATTCAATGTGAAATAACTCACCAAAAGAAATATCAACCGTAAGTGATGGGATCAAGAGAAGTAAAGAGACAGATGAAATACAACACAAATGTTTTTGTCTTGTTTTAAAACCTCTAGGAACTAAAATCTCCAGGGATCAGTTAACACATTTGTAGGAGTTAATTTCCAGTGACATGGGGATTGTTTGGTAACACTCAAGATAATAGACAATAGGTGCAGGAGTAGGCCATTCAGCCCTTCTAGCCAGCACCGCCATTCACTGTGATCATGGCTGATCATATACAATCAGTACCCCGTTCCTGCCCTCTCCCAATATCCCTTGACCCCGCTCTCTACAAGAGCTCTATCTAACTCTCTCTTGAATGCATCCAGAGACTTCTCCTCCACTGCCTTCTAGGGCAGAGCATTCCACATATCCACCACTCTCTGTGTGAAAACGTTTTTCCGCATCTCAGTTCTAAATGGCCTACCCCTTATTCTTAAACTGCGGCCTCTAGTTCTGGACTCACCCATCAGCGGGAACATGCTTTCTGCCTCCAGCGTGTCCAATCCTTTAATAATCTTATATGTCTCAATCAAATCCCCTCTCATCCTTCTAAATTCCAGTGTATAAAAGCCCAGTCGCTCCAATCTTTCAACATATGACAGTCCCGCCATTCCGGGAATTAACCTTGTGAACCTACGCTGCACTCCCTCAATAGCAAGAATGTCCTTCCTCAAATTTGGAGACCAAAACTGCACACGATACTCCAGATGGGGTCTCAGCGGGGCCCTGTACAGCTGCAGAAGGACCTCTTTGTTCCTATACTCAATTCCTCTTGTTATAAAGGCCAGCATGCCATTAGCTTTCTTTACTGCCTGATGTACCTGCATGCTTGCTTTCATTGACTGATGTACAAGAACACCTAGATCTCATTGTGCTTCCCCTTTTCCTAACTTGACTCCATTTAGACAATAATCTGCCTTCCTGTTCTTGCCACCAAAGTGGATAACCTCACACTTATCCACATTAAACTGCATCTGCCATACATTTGCCCACTCACCCAACCTGTCCAAGTCACCCTGCATTCTCATAACATCTTCCTGACATTTCACACTGCCACCCAGCTTTGTATCATCAGCAAGATGTGGAATTAGCAGTCAATGAAATAGCTAATATTGAGCCAATTCTGCTATATTCATCACAAACACAAGTATTCCAACTTTGCTTATTTCCACTGGATTTCAAAACTGGAGTCTTTCAATTGTAAATCAGAATAGCATAACTTTTGGTGAAAAAGATCTCCTGTTCACTATTACGGAACTGTAAATTGCATAATTATTTCTGATGACTGGGTGTGTGTAGTTAATTACAGAAAACCAAGAAATTGCTTTTCTGTAATTAACTACACACACCCAATCACCAGAAGTTATGCAATTTACAGTTCGGTAATAGTGAACAGATTTTAGGCTGAAAGGTATCAGCTTTTATAGTCAAGGTTGAGAACATGCAGAACTACCGTAGATTCCGGACTACAGAGCGCACCTGATTAAAAGCCGCAGGCTCTAATTTTAGAAATAAAATCAATTTTTTAATTGTAAAGGCCGCACCGGATTTTAGGCCGCACCGCTACTTTTAAATATACATACGTATCGGTAACACAAATTACGTTGCATATACTTTTTTACTGAACAGCACGAACAACATTCCAATATCTCCTAGCGACTGGTAAAAATATATATACTGCAGCCTACCAGGAAAAGTTATTGATCGACTTTAACTTAAAAGCAGCGTTTTCGCTCGGGTCTAATCGGGTCTGACGCGCTCGGGTCTTGCTTTTCTTCGAGTATTTTCCATGTTGATGAGGGTGAGTACAAATGACTGATTTACAATAATTTAATTGTGAAAGTGCGCTTGATTTATCGTACAATTTCATTGGACCTCTGTGAACTACTCATCAATTTTATTGGTCTACTGTTACGAGGCAAAATGTTTACGAGGCGGCATGAAAAAAACCATGTATTAGCCGCTCTGGATTATAGGCCGCAGAGTTCAAAGCTGTTCAAAATGTGGGAAAAAAGTAGCGGCTTATAATCCGGAATCTACGGTAGTTTTTAAATATTCTAAAAGTAAAACTAGTTTAACCCAGGACTTGATGGAATTGTTCTGTAGATTCCAAGAGTTGAGAAAGGGAAAATTAGGACCTGTGTGGGGAAGTTAGTAACACTAATCATTAAGGACAAAGTGAATGGGTACTGAGAAATTTCAATTAGAGAAAAATGACAGGATAGATGACATAAGACAAATGGTAAGGTAAATGGCTTCACTGAACATGAAAGTCCACTAAAATGTTAAGATCCATACAGTATAGTAAAAAAGGACAAAGATAAACATCAGTTCAATTGGAAAGGAGTGACTGCTGACATATATCTAAGATTGGATTATAAAATTATACAGAATCAATTCATGCTGCCTGTGTTTTGTTGGGGAAGTCTACTTCTCTGATCAGTCAGACCAGAATATTATTAGAATTCTCTGTCAGCTGGAAATAAGAAAATGCAAGCTGTTATTTCAAAAAAAGATTTAACTTGAAGTTTCAGTTATATTATTTTGAAATCTTCTGTAATTTAAATTCACATTAACTTTTAAACATCTCTGAATGAGATACGTAAAAGCTTAAATTGCACTCTTAGCTTTTAAAGGAGACAATGCTCCGTCCAGAGATGTATTCTGTCAAAACACAGCATAAGTCAGCAAAACTATAGCTTGCAAACTTTACAAAAACAAATGTGGTATTTTCTGTTTGAGATCAAAAAACAAAGATAGAAGGGAGACTGCAGGCTGGTAAATAAACAAGCAAGCACCAGTTATTTTGCTTTGCACAGAGTCAGAGTACTACAGCATGCAAACAGCCCTTTTGCAACCACAGCAGCCTCCCTGCTAGTCCCAGTTGTCCACAATCAGCCCAGAACGCTTTGAGCCAATCCACTCCAGTACCTACCCAAATTCTCAAATGTTGCAGTGTTGCACAATACCCATCTCAACCACTTCCTCTGACAGCTTATTCCAAGTTCTCACTATCCTCTATGACAAAGAAGCTACCTCACAGGTCTCTTAAATCTCTCCTCTTTTACCTAATGCACCTTGTGCCCTTTAATTTTGTACTTCCCCATCCCTGGGAAAAAGATGATGACTATCCAGCTTATCCAGACCAAGATTTGGGTAAGGCCTTTGATTCTGCATCAGGAATCCTGTGACTAGGGGGTGTGCCCCAGGGGTCAGTGTTGTCAGTTAAATTTCTATGAGGCCACACCTCAGTCTCCTGTACTCCAGGGAAGGAAGACCCAAAATCTCCCTATAACTCAGGCCCTCTAGTCTAGGCAGCATTCTCATACATCTCTTCTGCAACCTCTCCAGCTTGACAAAGTCTTTCCTATAACATGGTGACCAAAATCGTACATAATACTCCAAGTATGGTCACATCAATGACCTATGTAACTACAATACACTCAGACTCCCCCATGACGCTACCCCGCATGGCACTTATTCATTAAAGCAATTAGGCAAAGAGAAGTGTTTTCGACATGATTTCCTGCTACCAAGAACTGCATCATAAGAGGAAATTTAAGAAAAGGCAGTCAAATCTCAACACTTACTTGAAGAAGCCAAAGTTAGAGGAGGACCCTTCTCTAAGATGTAACCACCACCCACTTCCCTCCGCTGCTGTGGCCATGTGTTGCTGCTCCACTAATGCACAGGTTAGGCCTATTTATGAGTAGTATTTGTTAATCCATGAATTACTATGTACAGTCGGCCCTCCTTATCTGCAGGGGATTGGTTCCGAGACCCCCCGCGGATACCAAAAAACACGGATGCTCAAGTCCCTTATTTAACCTGGCTCAATGCAGTGGTCTTTAGGACCCCAGTGGAACCCCGGACTTTAACATGCTCAGTGCGGTGGACATTAGGACCTGGCGGTGCAGCTCTGAATCTGCGGTGTTTCTGTTCACAAAAATAATCGCAATCACGATTGAAAGTAAGGTGGAAGTAATAAAGCAATCGGAAAGAGGTGAAAGGCCATCGGTCATTGGAAAAGTATTAGGCTACAGTCGGTCAATGATCGGAACAATTTTAATGGATAAAGTGAGAATAATGGAGCATGTGAAAGGCCCTGCCCCAATGAAAGCTACAATTATTACTAAGCAACGCAGTGGTTTAATTATTGAAATACGTATGTTTCTTAAGTGTTTTATATGCATAGAAAGGTAAAATATGTACTATATACTAAGAAAAACGTTTGACAGATACTAAAAAATACCGGATGTACTTGTTCCGACTTCAAATCCGACTAAAAGACGGTCTCAGGAACGGAACTCGTTCATAACCCGGGGACTGCCTGTACTTTTAAGTCATTTCTAGATTACTTAAAATACCTAATACAACGTAAATGCTATGTAAATAGTTGTTATACTGTATTGTTTAGGGAATAATGACAAGAAAATATAGTTTGTTCATGCTCAAATAATGAGTGCTGGAGAGAGAACTTCTGGGTTTTCCCGATCCGCGGATAAGGAGGGCCAACTGTATACATAAAATAATATACCATTTATCTCAGGTTTGAATATTTTTTTAAAATCAGGCACACAAGTCCACTTATGCAATATTATTATGACCCCGCAAAGCACTGATTTACATAGTGCTCTACCTCTGAGGAACACATCTTCAGCATTAAGTTGGGTCTGAGTGTATAGATGCCCCTACTCCTAAACTCAATGGCCTGACTGAAGGCCAACATGCTGACAAAACGCCTTCTTTACCAGCCTGCCTATCGTGTGGTTGCTTTCAGCACATTGGACACTTGTACTGCCAGCTCCCTCTTTTCCACTCATCACTGTCCTGCTAGTCACTGTGTAGGTCCGACCTGGGTTTGAATCCATAAAATGTATCATTCACAGTTACCCAAGTTGAAATTCATCAGCCATTCCTATCTTCCTAACTGATCAAGATCACTTTGCAATTCATTGTAACCAGCTTAGCTATTGACAAGACCACCTAATTTAGTATCATCAGCAAACTTGCTAATCATGCACATCCAAATCATGTACACTACATGTACAATGAACAACAGAGGTCTCAACACTGACCCCTGGGATGCCCCACTAGTAATAGGATTTCAGATGGAGAATCAACTCTCAACGATTACCCTCAGCTTCCCATCATCAACTCAATTCTGAATCTAGCTCAGTAGATCCCTGAATCCCTAGCAATCTAACCTTCCACATAAGCCTGCCATGAAGGGCTTTGTCAAAGGCCTTACTAAAGTCTATATGGACAATAACTACTGCTCTATCCCTGCAGCTATCTCTTTGGAAAATTCTAAGATTGGTAAAATGTGACATTCCACACACAAGATCATTCCTAAACAGGCCTGGACTATCCACGAAGAAAGAGTAGATCTTGTCTCTCAAAATTCTCTCCACTATCATCTTTATAACTGAAGTCAGGCTCACCAGCCATAATTCCCTGGCCTGTCCTTGCTACTCATGAACAATGGAAATATATTAGCTACATTCCAATCCTCTGGAACTTCGCCAGTAGCTAATGATGAAGAATATCTCTCTATTGGGGCCTTCGCAATTTCTTCATTAACCGAAGATACACTTGATCAGGCCCTGAGGATTTACCCACCTTAATATGCTTTAAGACCACAAATACTTCCTTCCTTATAATCTACGCAGGTTTCGGGACCTCACTACTTAATACCTTTATTTTATTTGGAATCCATGATATTCTCCTTAGTTAATATGATATGTTTTAACCTACAATTTGAGAAGGAGAAGGGAAAATCAGATGTGTCAGTATTACAGTTGAACAAAGGGAACTATGGAGCTGTGAGGGAGGAGCTGGCCAAAGTTCAATGGAACAATACCCTAGCAGGGAAGACAGTGGAACAACAATGGCAGGTGTTTCTGGGAATAATGCAGAAGGTGCAGGATCGGTTCATTCCAAAGAGGAAGAAAGATCCTAAGGGGAGTAAGGGGCGGCTGTGGCTGACAAGGGAAGTAAAGAACAGTATAAAAATAAAAGAGAAGTATAACATAGCAAAGATGAGCAGGAAACCGGAGGAAGCTTTTAAAGAGCAACAGAAGATAACAAAAAAGGCAATACGCCAAGAAAAAATGAGGTACGAAGGTAAACTAGCCAAGAATATAAAGGAGGATAGTAAAAGCTTCTTTAGGTATGTGAATAGCAAAAAAAAAGTTAAGACCAAAATTGGGCCATTGAAGACAGAAACGGGTGAATTTATTATGGGGAACAAGTTCAACTCATGGCAGATGAGTTGAACAGGTACTTTGGATCTGTCTTCACTAGGGAAGACACAAACAATATCCCAGACATAATAGTGGCCAAAGGAACTAGGGTAATGGATGAACTGAAGGAAATTTATACTAGGCAAGAAACGGTGTTGGATAGACTGTTGGGTCTGAAGGCTGATAAGTCCCCGGGACCTGATGGTCTGCATCCCAGGGTACTTAAGGAGGTGGCTCTAGAAATCGTGGATGCAATGGTAATCATTTTCCAATGTTCTATAGATTCAGGAACAGTTCCTGCTGATTGGAGAGTGGCTAATGTTGTCCCACTTTTCAAGAAAGGAGGGAGAGAGAAAACAGGGAATTATAGACCGGTTAGCCTGACGTCAGTGGTGGGAAAGATGCTGGAGTCAATTATAAAAGAGGAAATTACGACACATTTGGATAGCAGTAGAAAAATCAGTCCGAGTCAGCATGGATTTACGAAGGGAAAATCATGCTTGACTAATCTTCTGGAGTTTTTTGAGGATGTAACTATGAAAATGGACAAGGGAGAGCCAGTGGATGCAGTGTACCTGGACTTTCAGAAAGCCTTTGATGAAGTCCAACATAGGAGATTAGTGGGCAAAATTAAGGCACGTGGTATTGGGGGCAGAGTACTGACATGGATTGAAATTTGGCTGGTTGACAGTAAACAAAGAGTAGCGATTAATGGGTCCCTTTCGGAATAGCAGGCTGTGACCAATGGGGTACCGCAAGGTTCGGTGCTGGGACCACAGCTGTTTACAATATACATTAATGATTTAGATGAAGGGATTAAAAGTGACATTAGCAAATTTGCCGATGACACAAAGCTGGGTGGCAGTGTGAAGTGTCAGGAGGATGTTATGAGAATGCAGGGTGACTTGGACAGGCTAGGTGAGTGGGCAAATGCATGGCAGATGCAGTTTAATGTGGATAAGTGTGAAGTTATCCACTTTGGTGGAAAGAACAGGAAGGCAGATTACTATCTAAATGGAGTCAAGTTAGGAAAAGGGGAAGTACAACGAGATCTAGGTGTTCTTGTACATCAATGAAAGCAAGCATGCAGGTACAGCAGGCAGTGAAGAAAGCTAATGGCATGCTGGCCTTTATAACAAGAGGAATTGAGTATAGGAGTAAAGAGGTCCTTCTGCAGCTGTATAGGGCCCTGCTGAGACCCCACCTGGAGTACTGTGTGCAGTTTTGGTCTCCAAATTTGAGGAAGTACATTCTTGCTATTGAGGGAGTGCAGCATAGGTTCACACGGTTAATTCCCGGAATGGCGGGACTGTCATATGTTGA
This sequence comes from Hemitrygon akajei, assembly GCF_048418815.1. Classification (NCBI taxonomy): domain Eukaryota; kingdom Metazoa; phylum Chordata; class Chondrichthyes; order Myliobatiformes; family Dasyatidae; genus Hemitrygon; species Hemitrygon akajei. The sequence goes on from NC_133131.1 coordinate 95,443,249, forward strand.
AAGATTGGAGCGACTGGGCTTGTATACACTGGAATTTAGAAGGATGAGAGGGGATCTGACTGAAATATGTAAGATTATTAAGGGATTGGACACACTGGAGGCAGTCAGCATGTTCCCGCTGATGGGTGAGTCCAGAACTAGAGGCCACAGTTTAAGAATAAGGGATAGGCCATTTAGAACTGAGATGCGAAAAAACGTTTTCACCCAGAGAGTGGTGGATATGTGGAATGCTCTGCCCCAGAAGGCAGTGGAGGCCAAGTCTCTGGATGCATTCAAGAGAGAGTTAGATAGAGCTCTTATAGATAGCGGCGTCAAGGGATATGGGGAGAGGGCAGGAACGGGGTACTGATTGTGTATGATCAGCCATGATCACAGTGAATGGCGGTGCTGGCTAGAAGGACCGAATGGCCTACTCCTGCACCTACTGTCTATTGTCCATTAACACCAAGGAGAAATGGACATTAAAAATCTCAGCCAACTCCTATGGCTCCACATGTAGGTAGTTCTGATTGTCTTTAAGAGGAACTAGTCTTTTCCTAGTCACCGGTTTATTTAACTGAAGAACCCCTTTGGATTATCTTTAACCCTACCTGACAAATCTATCTCATGTCCTCTCTTTCCCCCTCCTGATTTCCCACTTAAGCTTTTTATACTTGACAAGGAATTAATTTGTGCCCAGCTGCCTAAAAGCATGTCTTGCTTTCTTCATTTTCCTGACTAGAGGCTTTGATATTTCTCATCAGGCAGGGTTCCCTGAACTTGGTATGTCTACCATTCAGCCTAACAGGAACACTTGATATGACCTATTAAAAGCCTCCCATTTACCAAATGTTCCTTTGCCTTTAAATAGAATCACCAGCTAGATACTGCCTAAAGCCCTCAAAGCTGGCTCTGCTCCAGTTCAGGAGTTTATCATGTGAACCTGTTCCATAACTATTTTAAGACTAATAGAATTGTGTCACAAAAGTGGTCCCCCACTGCTACTTCAGTTACTTGCCTGCCTTGTTTCTTAAGAGAAGGTATTGCTCCTTCCCAAGCAGGTTCCACTAGTTCTCAAACTACTTTGGGTTAACACAACCTTGACTCACAGATTGCATTACCAGCATCCACTCTCCTTTTCTGGCTATTACAAAAAAGTTAAAAAGAATTTTGATTTATGATGCAGTGAAAGAAAATATGAAGTGAAAATTCAAAGCAGTGCCAAATAATGCAAAGTTTATTCAATCTAAATGACAAATAAAATTATATATTTAATTACAATGAAAGCAATTTTTAATCAACAATTTTAGAGCATACATTAATAGCCCAACTATTCAGTACTTCATTGCTTTTTCACCTTTCAAAAAATGGCACTTAAATCGATCAGGCAGATTTGGAAAGGTTGGGTGCAAGCTGAATCGAGGCAGTGGGGCCCAGGGTCTGAGGGTGTAGCAACGTAGCAGGGCCCAGGTCAGAGAGCGAGGAATGACCTGAATTTTGGACTATTTAAGTGCCAGGCCAGATTGAAAAGGTCAGGGTGTCAGGGACAGGCCGGTTCAGTTTTATTCATCTCTGCACTGAACCGAGGCTGTGGCCTGCAAGTAATGGGCTACTAAATCAGCTGCAATGAAGACTGGCTTCACGGCTGTGGACTCACTTATGCAATCTCTATTTGTTTGCTTGCACAATCTGTTTTTTTCCCCGGGCACACTGGGTGTTTGCTGGTCTATTTTTAAGATGGATTCTATCAGGTTTCTTTGTTTTATGGGTGTGTGTAAGGAGATGAACCTCAAGGTTGTATATAGTATACATACTTTGATAATAAATGTACTTTGAAAAGGATGGGCTATGTGCAGTGATATCAACTTCTCAACATTAGGTTCAATATCACTCAGGGTCATCTCAGATCCCCACCTTCAGTATTTGAGAGTCTGTTTTGTTGATCTGAAACAAGTTGGGAAATTGAACTGAAAACATGCTCCACTAAATATGATGCTGGAAAGGCAATAAAGAATATCTTTTCCACAGTGCAGGATAGCTTTTAGAGATTTCTTTCTGCAGCCAAAACTCTTGATATGATTTTTTGAACCTTTGCATCAGCTCAAAGTCATTTTGTACTGAGATCAGTTCTTCCTCCATCCCAACGTGAAATTCCTCATTACAAGTGTTCAGGAATGGACTTATTGCCTAATCGGGAATTTGGATCGAGAGAAGATGCTGAAATCTCTCTGACATCTTAAGTGAGGACAGTATACTTGAAGATCATCTGGTATTCTTTCTTTCTCCTCCAACTCCGAGGCTCAGAAACTGGAAAAAGGTTGTGACAGCCAGTGTTGCACTTAAATGAGCTCCACTCAATCTTGGAAAGAATTACTTCCGCCTCCATGCAATTAAAACGCACTGACTACTCTATCACGGATGGTATAAGGAAGTTATTTTACCCTTTTGCACTCTGGGTAGCCAATCAATACCAGGAAAACTTAAATCTCCCATCAGCAACACCCTACTATTCTCACAACTACTCTCAATACACCTGTTCAAGTTCCAATTGACATTTGGGGGTGGAGGAAGGTGGAATAATATGGACTACCAAAGTGACTATCCCCTTCTTATTTTTATGTTCTACCCAAATGTTATTAGTTAACCCCAAGGATATCCTACTAAGCACTGTTGTCAGGTCCCATCTTAAGAAGGAACTCCTACCTGAGGAGCAACTCGGATCCGCTCCAGTTTGCCTAATGTCATACCAGGTCAACAGCAGATGCCATTTCATTGGTTCTTCACTCAACCCTGAAACATTTGGAGAGTGAAGGTGCATTCATCAGGATACTCTTCTTTGACTACAGTTCTGCATTCAATACTATCATCCCCTCAAAACTAATCTACAAGCTCCAAGACCTAGGCCTCAATACCTCCTTGTGTTACTGGATTTTCGATTTCCTAGCTGGCAGACTCCAGTCAGTTCGGATTGGCAACATCTCCACAATTACCAACGGGGTACCACAAACAAGGCTGTGTGCTTAGCCCCTGCTGTACTATTTGCTTTATACTTAAGACTGTGAGGCAAAGTATAGCTTCAATGCCATATTTAAGTTTACTGACAACATCACTGTCATTGATCTAATCAAATTTGGTGACCAATCAGCATATACTGTAGCAGGGAGGTCAAAAACCTAGCTGAGTGGTGCCACAACAGCAACCTCTTACTCAATGTCAGCAAGACCAAGGAGCTGATTGTTGACTACAGGAGGAGGAAACCTGAGGTCATCATTGGAGGGGTGGGGGGGAAGGTGGTCACAGGTGGAGAGGTTCAGCAACTTTAAATGCCTCAGAATTATCATTCCAAAGGATCTGTCCTGGGGCCAGTACTTAAGCGCCATTACAAAGAACTACTTTCTCAGAGGTTTGTAAAGATTCAACATGTCATCTAAATCTTTGACGAAATTCTATAGATGTGCTGTGGAAAGTATACTGACTAAATGCATCACAGCCTAATATGGAAACACCAATACCCTTCAGCGGAAAGGCCTAGAAAAATTAGTGAATACAGCCCAGTCCATCACAAATAAAACCCTCCCCACCACTGAGCACACCTACGAGGAGTGCTGTCACAAGAATGCACCATCCATCATCAAGGACCCGCACCATCCAGGCTATGCTCTATTCTCACTGCTGCCATCAGGAAGGAGATACAGGAGCCTCAAGATCCATTCCACCAGCAACAGTTATTATCTCTCAACCATCAGGCTCTTGAACCAGAGGGGGTAACTTCACTCAACTTTACTGACCCCAACACTGAACTATTCTCACAATCTATGGACTCACCTTCAAGGACCGTTCATCTCATATTCTCAACATTTATTGGTTATTTATTATTATTTTAGTATTTGCACAGTTTGTCATCTTTTGCACTTGGGGTGAATGTCCATTTTGTGTGGAGTTTTTCATTGATTCTGTGGCGCTTCTTTGTATCTACCATGAATGGCTTCAAGACAATGAATCTCAGGGTTGTATATGGTAACATATATGCACTTTGATAATGAATTTACTTTGAACTTTAAACTCCAACTTGGTCCTTGGTCACACTGAAAGCATAGTATTCCCAAACATTAAGCTGCCAGTCCTACCCTTCTCTCAGATATTTCTGTTACGACCACAAATATCCCAGTTCCTAAATGCAATCTACACCCTCAGTTCATCTGCCTTACATGTCAAGGTACATGCATTGAAACAGATGCAATTTAAAGTAGGCCTTCTATCTGCTCTTTCAAAGTAACCATGACTATACTGATTGCTGGACTAATAATGTTCTTTGGAGGTTTCTGTCTTTTCACTGACTTTACTCTTATGAGTCCTACCCCTGCCAAAAAAACTCTCCCTGGTCACAAAAGCAAATTTCCCTGCTAGGTTACCGTCCCCCTCAGGTTCAAGTGCAACCCATCTAAACGGCACAGGCTTTGTACCTGTACATTTACCCATGTAGCTGCTGTTCCAAGTGCTTCACATTTTCCTAGAAGAGAGAAAAGAGAGACACAGAGAAGGGGGGGGGGGGAAGCGAGGAGGGTGGGGAGCGAGGACATGCACACATGCACACATGTCAAATTGTCAAGTGAACGATTAGTTTTTGTGGGACTGCAGATCATGATCTCTCTTTGGGGGCTTTGCTAATGCTTGGTGGGTAGTGGGTCCTGATGCTTCCTGCAGAAACAAGTGGAGTGGGTGAATGCTTCGCCACAGGAGGGTGGGGGGGCGAAAGAGAGGGCTTTGGGGTTCTAACATTTTACTGTCATTCATTCTTTGTGGTTCTCTTCTGTTTTCATGGATGTCTGTGAAGAACAAGAATTTCAGGTTGTATAATGTACACATTTTCTGATATTAAATGGAACCATTGAACCACTTCTCCTTTCAATAACTCAGCCAACCAAAATAAATACCTCAGTGCTGGCAAGTTATTGTTCCCTACACAAATCACAGGTGAGAACAGAAGTTTGTATTCAACTATGTCTACGGAAGTATTTAAATAGAGGATAAATGTCAGTAGTGGATCAACCATATTGAACATTTTGCCATTTGTAAAATTTAGATGGCATTTACAGAATGGGAGAGACAGATTTCTTCTGCATATTTGAGTGTACATAAGCTGTGTGCACATTCTGTGGAAATTTACCCAGTACATTAGCCCCAACTTAGCAAAATGATCATGCACTGACATACTGGAGAAAAAGATCACTATTTAACGAAGTAAAATAAGGATTTCAGTCAAAATAACCCATAATATTCTGTTAATTTAAATAAAATGGATTTGACAACAGTTGTAACTTAAAAGTCACTTTTTGCACAAGGCGAAGTATAATAACTGTGGACTGTATTAAAAGTATTATTTAAAACCATTTGACCTAAAATAAAATGACATGGAAGGCAGAAAAAATACAAAGCTACACAATTCAACTGTAATATGTAGTGTTTCCAAAATCCACACCACGGTGTTATGCAGGAAACAGACTTGCTTTATGAAACCAAATGTGAAAATGGCCATTTCTATGTTGTTTCTAGTCAGTCTGGAAATTTGACACAGACCTTTCCACGCACCCTTGGACACCTGACACTTTCTGTATTGGGGTAGATAGGACAACACAATTCCCCATTCACCACTCCAATTGCAAGAGAAATCTGGTTAAGTCGCTACTCTTCGTGCAACATTGTTGTGTGGTTCTAAGACAACAGCACAGTAACGTAGTGGGCTAGAGTAACACTTTACAGCAGCAGCAACTGAGGTTCAATTCCCGCAGCTGTCAGTAAGGAATTTGTATTTGCTCCCCATGACTGTATGGATTTCCTCTGGGTGCCCCAGCTTCTACTCCCCAAAGACATATGCAATTGAACAGGCGCGGGAGGCCTCACACAGTTCGAGGCGCAAGAGATTTTAAATAAAGGAACGTCTGGGGGATTTCAGTGATGTCGTCACAGTCGGCCTCATGCAATAAGCATGATAAAAGGCAAATTAAATGAAGGCAAGAACAAGTGGAGCAGCCATTGTGTGTGTGGTCCAGTGTTAAGAGTGGGGAGGCTTTCGCTCATCAGGCTTGGGCAAGGTAAGTATCTGGTAAGTTTCTTCTTCTCCATTCTTTGTCCTTTAGTACATAGTTAGAGCAGTAAGAATAGCTCCAAGGGCTGTGTTTTATTCTTTGTGTGAGATGTGGGAATTCTGGGAGACTCCAGCCTCCCGGATAACCACATCTGCACCAAGTACACTGAGCTACAGCTCCTCAGAGAATGTGTTAAGGAACTGGAGCTGCAGCTCGATGACCTTTCACTCATAGAGGTAACTGAGGTGAGATGATAGACATGAACTACAGGGAGGTAGTCACCCCCAGGTTTCAGGAAAATGGGTGACTGTCAGGAGAGAGAAGGGAAATGGGCCGCCAGTGCAGAGTACCACTGTGGCTGTTCCCTTCAACAATACGTATACTGTTTTGAGTACCATTGAGGGGATGACCTATCAGGGATTCAGCTGCACCGACTGGGTCTCTGGCACCGAGTCTGCTGCTGTGACTCAGAAAGGAAGGAGAGAGAAGAGAAGAGGACTGCATTAGTGACAGAGATTCCATAGTTAGAGGAGTAAACATGAGATTCTGTGGATGTGACAGAGACACCCAAATGGCATGTTGCTTCCCAGGTGCCAAGATGGCCTCGGACTGGGTCCACGGCATTCTAAAAGGGGAGCATGAGCAGTCAGAAGTCTTGGTACATATTGGCATCAATGACGTAGGTTGGAAAAGCAAGGAGGCCCTGAAGAGAAAACTTAGGGAGCTAGGCAGAAGGCTGGAAAAGCAGATCTTCCAGGGAAGCAATCCCTGGAGTACTACCTCTTCATGCATCGGTGAGAGTAAGAATAGGATGATTTGACAGATAAATGCGTGGCTGAGAAACTGGTGCAGGGAGCAGGGTTTAAGATTTCCTGCGTCAATATGGCTTCAGGTGAAGGTATGACCTGTACAAAAGTGTCAGGTTACACCTGAACCTGAGGGGGCCAATATCCTTGTGGGCAGGTTGCAAGAGCTATTGGGGAGGGTTTAAACTAATCTGACAGGGGGGTGGGACCCAGCGTGATCAGGCTGAGGACAGGACAGGGCGGGTGGTTTACAAACAGAGGCAGCATCTATTGAGACTGTCAGGAAGGATGGGCAGATGATGGAACAAACTTTCAGTCAGTGGGATGAGTTGCAGTGTAAAAGGGGGACAAAAATCGAAGAGGATGTTGAAGAGAGGATTGAAAGTTTTATATTTGAATGCATGCAGTATACAGAATAAAGATGATCTTGTAATGCAATTAGAGGCAGACAGGTATGATGTTGTGGGCACCACCGATCTGCTGCTGAAAAGATTACAGGTGGAAGCTTAACATCCAAGGATAGACATTGTATCAAAAGGGCAGGCAGATAGGCTCTGTTGATTAAAAGACAAAATCAAAGCTGACATCGCATCGGAAGACATAGAATCCTTGTGGGTAGAGTTAAGAAGCTGCAAGGGTAAAAAGACCGTGATGGCCTCTGAACAGCAGCCAGGAAGTGGGCTACAAATTACAATGAAAGATAGAAAAGGCTTGTCAAAAAGGCAACGTTACTATAATCATTAGGGATTCGCAAAATGCAGGCAGATTGTGAAAATCAGGTTGGTGCTGGATCCTAATAGACAATTTAGACAATGCCTACAAGATGGGTTTTTAGAGCAGCTCGTGGTTAAGCCCACTAGACCAGCTATTCTCGATTAGGTGGTATGTAATGAACCAGGAAGCTTAAGGTCAAGGAAATCTTAGGAGGTGGTGATCATAATATGATGGAATTCACCCTGCATTTTGAGGGACAGAAGCTAAAGTCAGATGTGTCAGTATTACAGTGGAGTAAAGGGAATTACAGAGGCATGAGAGAGGAGCTAGCCAAAGTTATTTGGGAGGGGACTCTAACAGGGGTGACAGCAGAACAGCACTGGCTGGAGTTTCAAGGCACCGTGGAATCTGTTGCCATGGGCGGCAGTGGAGGCCAAGTCATTGGGTATATTTAAGGCAGAGATTGATAGGTATCTGAGTAGCCAGGGCATCAAAGCTTATGGTGAGAAGGCGAGGGAATGGGACAAAATGGGAGAATGGATCAGCTCATGATAAAATGGCGCAGCAGACTCGATGCGTCAAATGGCTGGTTTCTGCTCCTTTGTCTTATGGCACAGGATGGATACATCCTAAAGAAGTAGTATTATTTTAAAAGGCAAGATGATGCAACCACGGCTAACAAGTCAAAGCCAACATAAAATCAAAAGAGAGGGTACCGTAGATGCCGGATTATAAGCCGCTACTTTTTTCCCACGCTTTGAACAGCTTTGAACACTGCGGCCTTTACTACGGTACGGCTAATGCATGATTTTTTTTCATGCCGCCAAAAACATTTTGCCTCATAACAGTAGACCAATAAAATTGATGAGTAGTTCACAGAGGTCCAATGAAATTGTACGATAAATCAAGCGCACTTTCACAATTAAATTATTGTAAATCAGTCATTTGTACTCACCCTCATCAACATGGAAAACACTCGAAGCATTGTGCTGCCTTTATGGCAGTTATTTAGTTTATAATATTTTCGCTTAGTAATTCATTTGTTAGTATTTTCTAGTTAAAGTTAGAAGTGTTTTAAGTATATTTGTTTTCTGTACTACATCCCGGGATGCTACGACGTCACATCCGGTTTCGCCGCGTCTTGTGGGAAAATACCGGTTTGCGATAAACGGAAAGGTGGGGGCCGAGCGTATTAGACCCGCGCGAGAATGCTGCTTTTAAGTTAAAGGCGATCAATAACTTTTCCTGGTAGGCTGCAGTATATATTTTTTTACCAGTCGTTAGGAGATATTGGAATGTTGTTCGTGCACTGTTCAGTAAAAAAGTATACGCAACGTAATTTGTGTGTTACCGATACGTATGTATATTTAAAAGTAGCCGTGTTATAGGCACGGTTTGAAAAAAAGCATTTGCATTATGTATTTGTTTATGTTACCATACGGATTTAATTAAAAGTTAAAAAATCCTCACGTGTAATATCTTTCTGTGTAAATATCTCATATTACAACGTGGGACACCTGCGGCTTGTACAAGTACAAAATTGATTTTCTTTCTAAAATTAGAGCCTGCGGCTTTTAATCAGGTGCGCTCTGTAGTATGGAATCTACGGTATATAATAGAGCAAAAATCAGTGGGAAGTTAGATTGGGAAACTTATAAAAACGAATAGAAGGCAACTAAAAAAAAAGCCATTACAAGGGAAAAAAGATGAAATATGAAGGTAAGCTAGCCAACAATATCAAAGAGGATAGCATAAGTTTTTTCAAGATATATAAAGAATAAAAGAGAGGTGAGAGTAGATATTTGACCACTGGAAGATGACACTGGAGAGGGAGCAATGGAGTACAAGGAAATAGCAGACGAACTGAATAAGTATTTTACATCAGTCTTCACTTTGGAAGACACTAGCGGTATGATGGAAGTCCCACAGTGTCAGGAGGAGAAATGAGTGCAGTTGCTATTACTAGGGAGCGGGTGCTTGGGAAAAATGAAAGGTCCTGCACATAAGAGTTTTGAAAGAGGTAGATGAAGACATTGTGGAGGCATTAGTATTGATCTTTCAAGAATCAACAGATTCCGGCATAGTTCCAGAGAACTGGAAAATTGCATATGTCAATCCACTCTTCAAGGCAGAAGAAAGGAAAGTATATGACAGTTAGCCAGACTTCAGTAGTTGGGAAAATGTTGGAGTCAATCATTAAGGATGTTTCGTGATACAGGTTTCCCCCGCTATCCGAAGGTAGAGCATTCCTATGAAAGCGTTTGTAAGCCAAAATGTCGTAAAGCGAAGAAGCAATTACCATTAATTTATACGGGAAAAGTTTTTGAGCGTTCCCAGACCCAAAAAATAACCTACCAAATCATACCAAATAACACATAAAACCTAAAATAATATGAATATATAGTAAAAGCAGGAATGATATGATAAATATACAGCTTATGTAAAGTAGAAATATTGTATGTACAGTGTAGTTTCACTTGTATCACAATTGGGAAGTCAGTGAGCCAAAATCAATTTGGAAAAAAAAAATCAGCACATACACGCCTTTGCATGTAGACGCATACATACGTACATGCATATGCATGTACACGCATGCGCACACAACTGCCCTCACAAGGCTTCACGGATATGGTAGTCTTTCTCGGGGTAAACACATGTATAAAGCAGGCGTCTTCCTTTCGTAAAAGCGAAAATCCTCTTTGATTAGTGAAAACAAGTACTAATGTTGTTGTAAAGCGAACGTTCGAAAACGGGGGCCACCTGTACTGTACTTGGAGACAAGTTGACAGGCCCATTAGAACTCTGAGGAAATAACAAGCAGGATAGTCAAAGAAGAATCAGTGGATGCTGTGTACTTAGATTTCCAGCAGGCCTTTGACAAGGTGCCCCACATGAAGCTGCTTAACAAGATAAGAACCCATTATGGTATTACAGGAAAGATATTAGCATGGAAAGAGCATTGGCTGACTGGCAGGAAGCAAAGAATAGAAATAAAAGAAGTCTTTTTCTGATTGGCTGCTGGTGACTAGTGGTGTTCCCCAAGGGTTAATGTTGGGACTGATCCTTTTTACGTTATATATCAATGATTTGGATGACGAGACTGATGGCTTTGTGGCCAAGTTTGCGGACGATACGGAGATAGGTGGAGATGCGGACAGCGTTGAGGAAGCAGGGAGGCAGAAGGACTTTGATAAATTAGGAAAATGGGCAAAGAAGCAGCAAATGGAATACAATGTCAAGAATTGTACTTCGGCAGAAGGAGAGAAAATTCGAAATGTAGAGAAAATGGAAAAATCTGAGGTGCAAAGGGAATTGGGGGGCCTCGTGCAGGATCCCCTAAAGGTTAACACGAAGAAAACTGCAGATGCTGGAAATTCAAACAACACACACAAAATTCTGGTGGAACACAGCAGGCCAGGCAGCATCTATAAGGAGAAGCACTGTCGACGTTTTGGGCCGAGACCCTTCATCAGGACTAACTGAAAGGAAACATAGTAAAAGATTTGAAAGTAGTGGGGGGAGGGGGAAATGCGAAATGATAGGAGAAGACCGGAGGGGGTGGGATGAAGCTAAGAGCTGGAAAGGTGATTGGCGAAAGTGATACAGAGCTGGAGAAGGGAAAGGATCATGGGACGGGAGGCCTTGGGAGAAAGAAAGGGGGAGGGGGGGAAGCACCAGAGGGAGATGGAGAACAGGCAGAGTGATGGGCAGAGAGAGAGAGAGAAAAAAAACAACGAAATATGTCAGGGATGGGGTAAGAAGGGGAGGAGGGGCATTAACGGAAGTTAGAGAAGTCAATGTTCATGCCATCAGGTTGGAGGCTACCCAGACGGTATATAAGGTGTTATTCCTCCAACCTGATTTTGGATTCATTTTTACAGTAGAGGAGGCCATGGATAGACATATCAGAATGGGAATGGGACGTAGAATTAAAATGTGTGGCCACTGGGAGATCCTGCTTTCTCTGGCGGACATAGCGTAGGTGTTCAGCGAAACGGTCTCCCAGTCTGCGTCGGGTCTCACCAATATATAAAAGGCCACACCGGGAGCACCGGACGCAGTATACCACACCAGCCGACTCACAGGTGAAGTGTTGCCTCACCTGGAAGGACTGTCTGGGGCCCTGAATGGTGGTGAAGAAGGAAGTGTAAGGGCAGGTGTAGCACTTGTTCCGCTTACAAGGATAAGTGCCAGGAGGGAGATCGGTGGGAAGGGATGGGGGAAAGGGGGGGAGTCAATGAGCTCAGCAAGTCTATACGGGTATCCGTCCCCCTCTTTTCCTTCGCTACATTGGCGACTGCATTGGCACTGCCTCCTGCACGCATGCTGAGCTCGTTGACTTCATTAACTTTGCCTCCAACTTTCACCCTGCCCTCAAATTTACCTGGTCTATTTCTGACACCTCCTTCCCCTTTCTTGATCTTTCTGTCTCCATCTCTGGAGACGGCTTATCTACTGATATTTACTATAAGCCTACAGACTCTCACAGCTACCTGGACTATTCCTCTTCCCACCCTGTCTCTTGCAAAAATGCTATCCCCTTCTCACAATTCCTCCGTCTCTGCCGCATCTGCTCTCAGGATGAGGCTTTTCATTCCAGGACGAAGGAGATGTCTTCCTTTTTTAAACAAAGGGGCTTCCCTTCTTCCACCATCAACTCTGCTCTCAAACACATCTCTCCATTTCCCGCACATCTGCCCTCACCCCATCCACCCACCACCCCACTCGGGATAGGGTTCCCCTTGTCCTCACCTACCACCCCACCAGCCTCCAGGTCCAACGTATAATTCTCCGTAACTTCCACCACCTCCAACGAGATCCCACTAACAAGCACATCTTTCCCTTCCCCCCCCCCCCCCTGCTTTCCGCAAGGATCGCTCCCTATACGACTCCCTTGTCCACTCGTCTCCCCCATCCCTTCCCACTGATCTCCCTCCTGGCACTTATCCTCGTAAGCGGAACAAGTACTACACCTGCCCTTACACTTCCTCCCTCACCACCATTCAGGGCCCCAGACAGTCCCTCCAGGTGAGGCGACACTTCACCTGTGAGTCGGCTGGTGTGGTATACTGCGTCCGGTGCTCCCGGTGTGGCCTTTTATATATTGGTGAGACCCGACGCAGACTGGGAGACTGTTTCGCTGAACACCTGCGCTCCATCCGCCAGAGAAAGCAGGATCTCCCAGTGGCCACACATTTTAATTCCACGTTCCATTCCCATTCTGATATGTCTATCCATGGCCTCCTCTACTGTCAAAATGAATCCAAAATCAGGTTAGAGGAACAATACCTTATATACCGGCTGGGTAGCCTCCAACCTGATGGCATGAACATTGACTTCTCTAACTTCCGTTAATGCCTCTCCTCCTCTTCTTACCCCATCCATGACATACTTAGTTGTTTTTTTTCCTCTCTCTCTGCCCATCACTCTGCCTGTTCTCCATCTCCCTCTGGTGCTTCCCCCCCCCCCCCCTTTCTTTCTCCCGAGGCCTCCCGTCCCATGATCCTTTCCCTTCTCCAGCTCTGTATCCCTTTTACCAATCACCTTTCCAGCTCTTAGCTTCATCCCACCCCCTCCGGTCTTCTCCTATCATTTCGCATTTCCCCCTCCCCCCACTACTTTCAAATCTCTTACTATCTTTCCTTTCAGTTAGTCCTGACGAAGGGTCTTGGCCCGAAACGTCGACAGTGCTTCTCCTGATAGATGCTGCCTAGCCTGCTGTGTTCCACCAGCATTTTGTGTGTGTTGTTTGAATTCCCCTAAAGGTTAATTTGCAGGGTGTGTCACTGGTGAGGAAGACAAATGCAGTGTTAGCATTTATTGACAAGACTAGAGTATAAGAGCAAAAATGTAATGCTGCGGCTTTATAACGCACTGGGGGGGGGGGGGGGGGCTCTGTTGGAGTACTGCAAACCGTTCTGAGCTCCTAATTGAAAAAAGGATGTGCTGACATTGGAGAGGGTTCAGAGAAGGGTCACAAGAATGATTCTGAAAATGAAAAGCTTTTGGTATGAGGAGTGATTGATGGTTCTGGGCCTTTATGCTGGAATTTTGAAGAATGAGGGGGTGATCTCATTGAAATCTATCAAAAGATGGAAGGCTTAAATACAGTGGGTGTACAGAGGGTCATTCCTATGGTGGGAGAGTCTAGGACCAGAGGGGACAGCCTCAGAATAGAGTGTCATTCATTTAGAACAGAGATGAGGAGATATTTCTTTAGCCAGAGGGTGGTGAATCTGTGGAATTTGTTGCCACAAGTGGCTGTGGATAGCAGGTGACTGGAAGTACTTAATAGAAGGCTGATAGGTTAATTAGTCAGGATGTGAAAGGTTATAGGGAAAAAGCAGCAGAACGGTGTTGAGAGAAAAATGGATCGACCATGATGAAATGGTGGAACAGATTGGATGGGCTGAATGTCCCAATTCTGCCCCTACGTCTTACGGATTAGTAATTTGTGGGCATGCTATGTCGGCACCAAAAGCATGGCAACACCGGTGGGCTGCCCACAGCACATCCTCAAACTGTATTGGTTGTTGAACCAAATGACACATTTCACTGTATGTTTTGATTGATATACTTGTGACAAATTAACTTTAACATAATTTTCCCAAGATAAAAACAAAAGGAAGTTCCTTCAAGCAAATCAATGACTTGCCTTTCAGCCCTTGGGACAGTGATCCCTGAAATGTACAACGCCTGGTTGGCTTATGCTGAGAACTTGAACTACAGATGAAAGTTTAGAGCCAGGGATAGCACAGAGTACACTGAAATTTCTAGGCAACAGGAGAATGCAGTGTCCATGTAAGCTAAATCAAGGTTTTAGTTATTTTAAATTTTATCAGATAAAATTGATGGTAACTACAATCTATATTTCTTTTCAGAAAGAACCTGAGATTTCTAGCTGGGGATCCCTGACTAGTTCCTAAATCATAAGTGTTTTATTGGAGAAGAGCAGAGCGAAATAATCAGATGTATTGATATCCAAAATACTTCTAAAATATCCCAAGATGAGAAGTTTCTGTTTTTGTGCAGATGTTTGCTATTTCCTAAACATCTCAAAGCAGCTTGGCGTTTTATACTATGGGGAATGCCATTATCATAGACTAGGAGAAAAGCTCTTTAGCCCACAATGCCCATACCAACCATATAGCAATAGCCTCATTTTCTAGCACTTGGCACATGTGCTCATCTAGTTACTTAAATGTTATGAAAATCTGTGCCTCCACCAGTCCCTCAAGCTGTGTTCCAGATTCTAACCACCTCTATGTGATGATGATCTTCCTCAGAAGCCTCTAAACCTCTTACCGGTTATCTATACATCTCTGCTATGGGAAAGGTTCATACTATCCAAGACTCTTGTAATTTTATATACTTCAATCATCTTCATTTGTGCTAATGTTACAATCCACACAGAACTTTAAAGAGAAGTAAATCAAAGTAACTTGCCTAATTTTGTATTTGTGCATCATACAGCCATTAGGTTGCCACACATTTTCACCAAGGAATCGGCCACTAGAAAGAAGCCATTCACAACTATCACCACCTAGAGAAAGGAAATCATAAATTTAAAATGATTATCTAGCTCGTTCAATAATCCAAAACAAGCTATCACAGGCAAATGCCAATAACAAAATTGGGTAATGATTAAAACAAGCAAAATTGTGAGAAAGCTGAGGTG
Source organism: Hemitrygon akajei (assembly GCF_048418815.1). Taxonomy (NCBI): domain Eukaryota; kingdom Metazoa; phylum Chordata; class Chondrichthyes; order Myliobatiformes; family Dasyatidae; genus Hemitrygon; species Hemitrygon akajei. Next base: position 95,458,512 of record NC_133131.1, read on the forward strand.
ATCAATTACTGTGCAAACTTATGCTGCGGAATGGAGAAGATATATTTATTTATTTTGATAGACAAAAATCATTATACAAACACATAGGATGCAACCACCAGCACAGAAAAACATTCACTCATGACTACAATGTCAAGACAGAAGCCCAACCTTCTCCAACCACAAGTGATAAGATTGACCCTAAAGACTATTCCCACTGTAAGTTTAATATGAAGGGAGTTTGAACTTTCATCTTTATGCCCATGTAACACCAAATTCACTTAATGTTTATTGTTTTCTGATGATAGCATATAAATGCCTTTATAAAACGTTTGGGATTGCCCAATGATCTGCATGCTTCTGCATATGGTTGGCCCTCCTTATCCGCGGGGGATTGGTTGAGACCCCCCCGAGGATACCAAAAATTGCGGATGCTGAAGTCCCTTATTTAACCTGTCTCAGTGCGGTGGTCTTTAGGTCCCAGCGGAACCCCGGACTTTATTTAACATGTTCCGTGTGGTGGACATTAGGACCCGGTGCAGCTAAGAATCTGCGGTGTTTCTGCTCACGAAAATAATCACGATCGAAAATAAGGTGGAAGTAATAAAGCGATCGGAAAGAGGTGAAACGCCATCAGTCATTGGAAAAGCATTAGGCTACAGTCGGTCAACAATCGGAACAATTTTAATGGAGCATGTGAAAGGCACCGCCCCGATGAAAGCTACCATTATTACTAAGCAACGCAGTGGTTTAATTATGGAAATACATACGTTTCTTAAGTGTTGTATATGCATATAAAGGTAAAATATGTACTACATACCAAGAAAAATATTTGACTAATTGACGCTAAATAATACCAGATGTACCTGTTCCGACCTCTATTCCGACTTAATGACGGACTCAGGAATGGAACTCAATCGTAACCCAGGGCCTGCCTGTACTTTTAAGTCATTTCTAGATTACTTATAATACCTAATACAATCTAAATGCTATATAAATAATTGTAATACTGTATTGTTTAGGGAATAATGACAAGAAAAAATAGTCTGTACATGCTCAAACAATGAGTGCTGGAGAGAGAACTTCCGGGTTTTCTCGATCCGCGGTTGGTTGAATCCGCGCATGAGGGCCAACTGTACTACCAAGGGTGGTGTTGGTAGATACAGAGGAATTTATGAGGCTCCTAGACAGACACATGAATATAAAAAGAATGGAAGATTATGGACCTAGTGCCAGGCATAAGGGATAGTATAAGGGATATAAAGGATAGTAACTTCTATAGATGTGCAGTGGAGAGCATACTAACTGGTTGCATCAAAGGAAAAATTTACAATAAGTGGCGGATACAGCCCAGTCCATTATGGGTTAAGCCCTCCCCACCACTGAGCACATCTACAAGGAGGAAAGCAGCATCCGACATCCAAGACCCCCCAACATCCAGACCATGCTCTCTTCTCACTGCTGCCATCAGGAAGCAGGTACAACAGCCTAGGTCTCACACCACCAGGTTCACAAACAGTTATTTCTTCTCAAGCATCAGGCCACTTGAATCAGAGGGGATAACTTCACTCACCTCAAAACTGAACAGGTTCGACAACCTACGGACTCACTTTCAAGGACTCTACACTTTCATGTTCTTGTTTTATTTATTTATTGAGATACACCACTGAGTAGGCCCTTCCGGCCCCTTCAAGCCACGCTGCCCATCAATCCCCCCAGAATTAACCCCCGCCCAATCACAGGACAATTTACAATGACCAATTAACCTAACAACCAGTATGTCTTTGGACTGTGGGAGGAAACCCACATGGTCACATGAAGAACGTTCAAACTCCTTACAGGCAGCGGTGGGAATTGAACCCAGGTTGCTGGTACTGCAAAGTGTTGTGCTAGCCACTGCACAAATGTGCCACCTCTTATTTATTATTACTATTTTGTCTTTGTTCACTCTTTTTGTATTTATACCATTTGTTGTTTTTTTGCATATTTGTTGTTTGTCCATTTGTTATGTAAGGATTTTCATTGATCCTATTGTGTTTCCTTGCTTTCATTGTGAATGCCCACAAGAAAGTCAATCTCAGGGTAGTATATGGTGACATATGTGGACTTTGATAATACATTTACTTTGAACTTTAATTAGGCATCGTTAGCTCAACACAACATCGTGGACTAAAGCATTGCCTGGTCTTGTACTGTTGTATGTTCTATGAGGAGTTAAAAGCAATGTGGAAAGCAACTGAAGATTTTTTCTTTAACTAACATATTTATGCCATTCACTTGTCAGTGAGATCATCTGATAATATTCATCTGAGCAAACTTTTCCAGGTGTGATCAAATATCAGGGTCTTACTTTTGGCTAAGATTTGATTATGTATCATATACCACCAAGGTTATCAGTTCTGAAGAAAGTCATAAAACTAAAACATTAATTCTTTAACAGAAGAAAATCTGCAGATGCTGGAATTCCAGAGTAACATACACAAAATGCTGGAGGAACTCAGCAGGTCAGGCAGCATCTATGGTGAGGAATAGAGAGTCAAAGTTTCAGGCTGAGCCCCTTTATAAGAACATTATTTTTCTCCACAGACTTTGCCTTTGCAATCTTTTGCAGTAAATTCTATAAGAATACAACTATGCAGAATTAGCACCATATCACCCTTCAAATTTCATCTGTCCTGCAATGTCACCTTAAGGCCGTTACTGCGTTCAAGCTCAATTTCCTGAAGATCCATATTGTCACAGGGGTTCAAATTTCTGGTGATTTTCAGTGAACAAACTTAACGACCAACCATCTACTGTTCCCATTAAAGAATTTCAAGGATATACAATATGAAATCTTCCCCCCAGCATCTTGGCATGTCTCTTGTCAATCTCCTACAGAACCTCGTGCATCCTTACAAGATCCTCCATCAATTCAGCAAGCTGCAACGGGATCCTAACATTAGCCACAGCTTTCTCGCCACCCTCCACCCTTTCCTGCCTTCTGAGGCTACCAGGTTTGCTCATCTCTCTCCACTCATGCTTACCTGATCCCTGGCACTTCCCCTGCACAGCAAGTACAACATTTTTTCTTGCACTGCCAGCCAGAGACCTCATTAACCCTCAGGGTGAGGCAAAGATTCACGTGCACCATTCTCATCTACTGCGTCTATACTCATCCCGTGCTGTGATTTGGCCTCCTCCTTCACATCAGTGAGAGCAAGCACAAACTAGGCGACTGATCTTCAGAGCACCTCACTCTGTCCACAACGGCCAACCCCAGCTCCCATATACCATCCATTTTAACTCCTCTTCCCATACCAACTGGCCCATCCTCTCACTTCTCCAGTGCCAGTTTGAGCGAGGCTCAACACTTCATAGTCTGCTCAGCTAGTCTACAATCCAAAGGTGTGAATAATGAATTTTCCAATTTTAGGTAAACTTTAACCGCTGTGTATCCCCCGCTCACCTCCTTCCTTCCAATAACCTACAGTCCTCCCATTTTTTGTTCCTTTTCTCATACCACCCTCAATCCAATTTTGTCTATCCCCCCTACTGGCTCCATCCATTTACTGTCCATACATTTTACCCAAAAGATCCCCTTATCAGGCAGTTCCATCTGCCCATCGTCTCTCCCAATAGTTACCATTATCAATTTCCTTACCAATTTCACCAAGTTCAGGAACAGTTATTACTCCTCAACCAAGAGACTCTTGAACCAGTGGGAATAACTTCACTTGCCCCATCACTGAACTGTTCCTATAACCTATGGACTCACTATCAAGTTCTGTTCATCTCAAGTTCTTGATATTTATTGCTTAGTTATTATAATTACTTCTGTATTTGCAGTTTATTGTCTTTTGCACCTGGTTGTTTGTCTGTCCTGTTGAGTGTGATTTGCTTTTGGATTTATTGAGTATGCCCACGAGTACTTTGGTAATTAACTTACTTAGAACTTTGAACACTGGAAAGTGTTAAGCCGGACAAGCTGGATAAGCATTTTCATCCAGCTTAATACCCTGTCGCTACCTTCACACTTGGCTCCAGCTACACGATGTTTTTAAACTCTTGCCTGCTTCCACCAATCATCCACCTGCCTGTCACTCAACTCCACCCTTCCACCTTCCCCACCCAGCTCCATCTCCCATCCTTCACTTCTAATTGATTCACAAACAACTACTTCTCCTTACAATGACTACCTTCCCTCTCATTTCCAAATCTTGATACAGTATCTATCCAATGTCGAGAATTTCTTTTGTAACAGATCTTGGCCCACCGAGTCCTCTAGCAGTACTTTTTTGGCCATGAGATCACCTCACACATTTCTAAATCCATACAAGTTCAGGCCGATCTTACTTAATCTCACCTTTTCGGAAACAACCTCATATCAAGAATAAAGTTACATTTGATAAAATATTTGAAAATCAAAATCAGACATTGCACTCTAAATATAGTTTCCTTAAAACTGCAAATTCATAGCTTCAGTGCTTGTGTACACAAAATCTTTTTCACTAAAGGTCAACATGACATTTAGCTTAACCTCAGATTTTCCTTCTGACCTGAAGCTCATCTTGGATTTTTCTGTTTGGCTGGGCACATGTGGAAGCCTGAGACGAGAAATGCAGCATGTAGCTGAGTGTTAGTTGTCAGTCAATGTGAATTAAGTCTGCTAGAATGTGTCAAAATTTAAATGTTGCACAAGCAGGCTAACAGCATATAGATACTGTTGGTTTCAATTATAACAAAACTCTCTCAATATCTGGAAGATGCTGATAAGAGCAAGATTGTAGATGAAGACATGTGGGACAAGGTACAAATGGATCCTGAGGTGATTGTAGAGTAAATGTAGATATTGGTTAAAATAATGTAATGGTAGAAGTGTTGGTTGAATCATTTTGACCGAACTCATCCATGCTTGAGTGCCTTCATGAGCTAGTCTATTTGTCCACGTGACCAATTTTTCTCTTTAAGATTTCCCATCCACGAATCAGTCCAGAGGTCTTTTAAATATTGTAAATTTACCTGCTTCTATCACTTCCTCTGTATCAGTTAGTTCCATATCCCACTGTGTGTAAAAACTGCCCCTCGTCCTCTTTAAATCTTGCCCTTCTCAACTTAAAATTGTACCCTCTCGCCTTAGACTAGCCTGGGGAATAAAATCTGACTATCTACCTAATCTATGCCCCTCATTCAATAAAACTCTATAGAATTATCCTTCAGTCTATTTCACTCCCAGGAAAACAGTCCTAGCCTATCCAATCTCTCCCTGCAACTCAAGCACTCCAGTCCTGTCAACACCTTCTGAATTTTTCTGCGCTGTTTCTAGTTTACTCACATGCTTCCTAAGTTGTACATTAAGAGGATTTGAAATTTTTGACATGCTTCCTACAACAACCAGAATTGCTCACAATATAAAAGGTAGCAAATAATTTATTTGCAAATCCATTATTTGGGGATCTGCCAAGGCCAGAATATATTGCCCATCCTCAAATACTCTTAAACTGAGTGACTTACAATGCCTTGAAAAAGTACTCAGCCTCCACAACCATTTTCACATTTTACTGTCTCATCTTCTAAGTTTAAAATATATTGAAGTAGGATTTTTGAGGTTATCTACAAAACATTGTGCATCATGTGACATCAAAAGAAAAATTCCAAAACGTGTCAACAAATCTACTAAATATAAAACAGCAAAATAGTGAGGCTGAAAATTGGTAATTACTATGCTAACTTTCCTCAGCTGCAATATACATATTATCTTACCAACTCACCCAATTTGTTGATGTACAAATTTGGAGGATCACCTGCTTTCAATGAATTCATAAGAATAAATACCCCCTTTCTCTCAGGTCCTGCAGTATGATAAATTTTCAACAGACCAAACCAAAATGAAGATTTGAATGAAACACTGAAGACAAGTCAGAAAAATGATAATAGAGAAACACAAATCTGGGGAAGAATAGAAGACCATCAGAAAGGCACCAAACATGCTTCGGAGCTCAGTGCAGCCCATCGTAAAAAAATGGAAAAAATATGAAACCACAGCCACACTGCCCATGTCAGGCCGCCCCTCTAAACTAAGTCACCAGAGAAGAATGGTACTTGCAAGAGAGGTTACTGTGACATCAACAGTCACTCTGAGTGAGTCAATGGTTGCAACTGGAGACGAAGCTCCACAATCTCCAAGAGCTTGCACAAAAAGGGTATTTATGGAAGAATGGCAAGGAAGAAGCCCTGGCTAAAAAAAAAACCTGCCCATAAAGAATTTGCAAACCATCACTTAGAAGATACCATAAAGACGTAGAAGAAAATCTTGTGGACGAGACTAAAGTTGAACTTTTTGTCCTCAGTGCTAAGCAGTATGTATGGCGTAAATCTAATACTGTCCATCAGCTAGGTAGCCCTACCCCTACTGTAAAGTATGGTGAATGTAGCATCATGCTATGGGGATGCTTTTCAGCAGCATAGGCTGGAAATCTGGTCAGAAATGATGAAAAGGTGAATGCCACTAAATACATAGAGATCCTGGATTAAAACCTGTTGGACTCCGCCAGAAAGCTTAAATTGAAGAGGAAGTTCATCGTTCAGCAGGACAACAGCCCAAAGCACACTGTCAGAGTAACCATGGAGTAGCTTCAATTGTCATTGAGTGGCCTAGTCAGAGTCCTGACCTTAACTTGATCAAACATCTCTGGCAAGACCTCAAGATTGCTGTCCAAGACTGCTCCCCAACTAACCTGGCACAGCTTGAGCAATTTTGCAAAGAGGAATGGGCAAATCTTGCTCCATCACATTGTTCAAAACTAATAGAGACTTACCCAAAAAGATTACTAGCTGTAATAGCTGCAAGAGGTAGTTCAACTAAGTACTGAGCAAAGGGGGTTGAATACTTTTCATCTGCTGACATTTGAGTTTTTGAATATTTAATTTTTCATGCTTTATAATTTTCCCTGCTTTTTGGGCTCTACTGTGAAAAAAGGAGCAAGTGATTTTCAAATAAAAATTCTCTGGAAATTGAACAAAATCCCTGGTTGTAATATTCATTTATATGAACAAAGGGTTGGGGGCTGAATACCTTTTCAAGGCACTGTAACAGGTCATTCCAGACAGCATTTTAAAAACTACATTAGCAGATCTAAAAATGCACAAGGACAACAGTTTTCCTCTCCTGAAGGACATTAGTGAAGTGGATAGAGTTTCCCAACAATCTAGTGGTTTTGCAATCATCATTATTAATGCTGTGGTGGAACTTGAATTTAGGATCACTGGTATATGTTTCTGAATTACACATCAGGTAATTTAACCACAATACTTCTCACTAAAATTATTGCTTTGTCTTCAACTAAAAAATGTTGAGGGAAAAAAAGAGAACAAAAGATACAACACAGCTATAAAATAACTGGTAGAAATATTAAAAGAGAGTGAGAAATAATAAACACTCACAGTTACACAGTATTGTAGGTGCGCCTGAAGAGCATCAATGCATGTGTATACAGGGCGGTGAGATTATGTTGACTATCTATTTATCCTATACTGCATCATGTAAATTTTATGAATCCTCTAAAATAAAGACATGTTGGTCTAGGACAGTTCAAACCCGTCTTTTCTCTTTTGATGATGACCAAAATCTGACTGCAATAGGTATTAATTGATTTGCCTTATTATATTTCTGCATGGTCTTTTACTTCATGCACATTCAATTGCTACACTATGTTGCAGAATGATCAATCCCATCACAAAGAAAATTCGACAGTAAACAATACAAGTCAAATGCCTTTAAATAAATCAAGTTTAAAATCTACGTATGCATTTATTATTATGACAGAGGACCGCTCTTTGTTTAAGCTTTTCAAAGCAGTAATGGGAAAGAAAGAGGGGTTTATAAGGGGCAGCCCGCATTTCAGAACGCTGGCTGTATCTCACGTACTCCGTTGTATAGGTTGAGGAAGGCACCTCGACCCCAGGGAAACACAAAAGCAATAGCGAGGACTGACAGACACCGCCAAACTAGGCGCGCACTGACCGCCCCGACGAGCTGCCTGCAACTGCGTGTGTGTGGCTCACAGGTAGTAAGGCTAACAATGACAGTAGCACACTAGCCGGTCCTTTTCGTAGGAACCGCTCCGGGCCCGGCAACGTTGGTCTTCGGCTGCACGAAGACGGCTGGCGCCGAGCTGAGGAGCAGGGAACGGGCACTGCTCTCCTCCCCGGACCACCCACCCCTGTTCCATCCCTTCCCGCAACCTCACCTCCGTAGCTCCGGTTGATCCCGTGGCCAGCAGTTAAGATCAGCACGAAGCTGATGGCGAGCAGCTTGGCGTTCTTGATGTTGAAGTGTTGATTAATCTCCCGCCTGCCCATCGCGTAGGCCTGCGCCGCCATCTTGGCTCCTCCATGACAACCAAGTGCTAGCCGAGCTCTTACAGAAGCTGGAACAAGAGAGCAGAAGAGGCGGGACTTGAGTATATCAGAGGGGAGGAGCAGGGGGTTACGCTGAACTAAAGGTTAGATAGAAGGGAGGGAGCTGGGGCGGGGACACATTGAATTTAAAGCATGGAGCTGGGTTAGGGGTTTGTCCCTACCTTATCTGCAACATAAATAACTTGGTCTCTCTCTTTCATAGTTCTGATATCCGAAACGTAAACTCTGTTTATCTTTTCTAAATCATAGATATTGCCTGATCCACAGAGCTTCCAGCATTTTACTTCTTAAATTTCAGATTTGCAGCACCCGCCAATATTGAGAGGTGGTGCGGGTTCCGAATAGCGAAGAGGCGTGACTTACTATAATAGAGGGTGAGGAGAACCCTTAGAAGTGGAAGAATAATCACTACCCAGTCCTTCAAGATTAATTCTCCCCCAAAAACGTCCAATTCTATTTACTAGTGATTGTGGATGCTGGAATTTAAAGTTGGAGGAACATCTGGTTCTTCTTTCAAAATTATTTTAGATTCCTGACCTGCCACCAATACAAACAGTTCCTGATTTTGTTTTCATCTTGTCTAAGCTTTTGATGGCTTTGAACACATAAAATCATTTCTCTTCCTTGCCTGCTCCAAGAAGGATTGTTCATGCATCTTTAATTTATCAGTTACACTGAAGTTTCTCAGTCTTGTGAATTTCTTGCACTTCCTTAATTGGGAATGACAGAGTAGATGCAGGGCCAGTGTTTTCCCTCTGGCTGAGGTGTTTAGAACCATGGGTTAGAATGTCAAGATAAGAGAATGGACTGTGGAGGTTCGGTCTCTGATATATTAAAGATAAAAATTGAAAGATTCTTGCATACTAAGATGGTCAAGAAATGTGAGATCTGTACAAAAAATCAAATATGAAATGACAGACAGAGGCAAAAGTTAATATGGCTTTTGCTACTTCTGCTTCTTGTTTCATTCCTGTGGTGACCAGAATTAGAAGTATTAGTTTAGACAAAGTGTAATCAGTGCTTTATAGATTTTCAAAATAATCACCCTGCTCTATTTCCATTTGTAACATCCAGCATTCAGCACAGTTTTCTAAACAATTACTTTCTCAATCTATCTCCTAGCTCTAAATACTTATAAGAACATAAGAAATAGGAGCAGGGGTTGGCCATCTGGCCCATTGAGCCTGCTCTGCGATTCAGTAAGATCATGGCTGATCTGGCCATGGACTCATCTCCACCTACCTACCTTTTCCCCATAACCCTTAATTCCTCTGCTATGCTTAAATCTATCCAACCTTGTCTTAGATATACTTTCAGAGGTAGCCTCCACTGCTTCATTGGGCAGAGAATTCCACAAATTCACCACTCTGTGGGAAATGCGGTGCATGTGGAAGGGCATCTAGGACATCACCAATTACAAGACAACATCACCTGACTGCAGGTGATGCCTCCCTCCCAGAGGGGCTGAATAACTTCTACGCCCGGTTTGAGGCGGAAAATGATGTGGCGGCGATTAAGTCCACCCCTCCTACAAATGACCAGGTGCTGTGTCTCACCGTGGCCGACGTGAGAAGAACCCTGTGCAGGGTCAAAGCACGGAAGGCTGCTGGACCAGACAACATCCTTGGTAAAGTGCCAGAGGATGTGCAGACCAGCTAGCAGATGTTCTCACCGACACCTTCAACATCTCCCTAAGCAGCACCACCATTCCAACATGCTTCAAGGCCACCACCATCGTCCCCGTGCCGAAGAAATCTTCAGTATCCTGCCTAAATGACTACCGTCCCATTGCACTTACATCCGTCATCATGAAGTGTTTCGAGAGGCTCGTCATGAGGCATATCAAGAAACTGCTGCCCCCCTCACTGGACCCCCTGCAGTTTTCATAGCGTCCCAACCACTCAACAGATGACGCCATTGCCACCACCCTCCACCTGGCCCTAACCCACCTGGACAAAAAAGACACGTACGTTCAGATGCTGTTCATAGACTTCAGTTCAGCATTCAACACAATTATCCCTCAGAAACTTATTGGAAAGCTGAGACTACTGGACCTGAACACCTCCCTCTGCAACTGGATCCTAGACTTACCATCACACTGAGCACAGGGGCTCCCCAGGGTTGTGTGCTCAATCCACTGCTGTTCACTCTGCTGACCCATGACTGTGCTACAACACACAGCTCAAACCATATCATCAAGTTTGCTGATGACACGACCGTGGTGGGTCTCATCAGCAAGAATGACGAGTCAGCTTACAGAGAGGAGGTGCAGCGGCTAATGGACTGGTGCAGAGCCAACAACCTGTCTCTTAATATGAACAAAACAAAAGAGATGGTTGTTGACTTCAGGAGGGCACGGAGCAACCACTCCCCACTGAACATCGATGATCTCACGACCAGACTATGTAACAGTTTCTTCCCCCAAGCTATCAGACTCCTCAATACCCCAAGCCTGGACTGACACTTTGCCCTACTGTCCTGTTTATTATTTATTGTAAATGCCTGCACTTTTCTGTGCACTTTATGCAGTCCTGTGTAGGTCTGTAGTCTAGTGTAGCTTTCTCTGTGTTGTTTTTTTATTACGTAGTTCAGTCTAGTTTTTTTGTACTGTGTCGTGTAACACCATGGTCCTGAAAAACGTTGTCTCATTTTTACTATGCACTGTACCAGCAGTTATGGTTGAAATGACAATAAAAGTGACTTGACTTGACTTGAAAAGCAATTCCTCCTCATCTCTGTCCTAAATCTACTCCATCAAATCTTGAGGCTATGTCCCCTAGTTCTAGTCTCACCTACCAGTAGAAATAACTTTCCTGCCTTTATCTTATCTTCCTTTCATAATTTTTTATGTTTCTTGAATATCTCCTCATTTTTGTAAATGAGTACAGTCCCACATGACTCAATCTCTCTTCATAGTCTAACCCCGTTTTCTCTGGAATCAACCTGGTGAACCTCCTCTGCACCACCTCCAAAGCCAGTATATTCTTCCTCAATTAAGGAGACCAGAACTGCATGCAGTACTCCAGGTGTGACCTCACCAGTGCCCTGTACAGTTGTAGCATAACCTCCCTGCTCTTAAACCCCTCTAGCAGTGAAGAACAACCTTCCATTTGCTTTCTTCATAGCCTGCTGCACCTGCAAACTATGCACAAGCATTCCCAAGTCCCTCTGCACAGCAGCATGCTGCAATGTTTTACCATTTAAGTAATGATCTGGTCTTCCATTCTTTCTTCCAAAGTGGATGACCTCACAATTACCAGCATTGTACCCCATCTGCCAGACTCTTGCCCACCCACTTAACCTATCTATATCTCTCTGCAGCCTCTCCATATCTTTTGCACAATTTGCTTTTCCACTCAATTTAGTGTCATCAGCAGATTTAGATACATTACGCTCGGTCCCCTCTTCCAGATCGTTAATGTATATCATGAACAGTTGTGTGCCCAGCACCGACCCCTGTGGCACACTGCACACTTCTGACTACCAACCAGAGTAACATCCATGTATCCCAACTCTCTGCTTTCTATTAGTTAACCAATCCTCTATCCATGCTAATACATCACCCCAACTCTATACATCCTTATTTCATGGATAAGTCTTTTATGCAACACCTTATCGAACACCTTCTGGAAATACAAGAATATAACATCCGTCTGTTCCCCTCTATTCACTATGTTCGTTATATTGTATCCTCAAAGAACTCCAGTAAGTTTGTCAAACGGGATCTGCCTTTGTTGAATCCATGCTGCATATGCCTGATGGATCCATTTCTTTCCAGATACCTCGCTGTTTCTTCTTTAGTGATAACTTCAAGATTCAAGATTCAAAAACTTTATTGTCATTCCAACCATACATACATCAGCTCTGCAGGGCAGAATGAGACAGCATTTCCCAGGGGCAAGTGCAATCATAACATAACAAACACAACAATAAATAGTAAAACACAACAGCCACATGTCGGTTAAAATCAAGTTATAAGTATCCATATGTTAAAAGTGTTTACAAGCAGAGTCAGGCAGAGCAGCTACTTAGCAGTCTGACTGCTTGTGGGAGGAAGCTGTTCAGTAGCCTTGTGGTTTTTGTTTTGATGCTCCTGTAATGTTTGCCTGATGACAGAAGAACAAACAGTTTATGTAGAGGGTGTGAGGGGTCTTTAATGAGGTACCGTGTCTTCTGGAGGCATCGACTCTGAAAGAGGTCTTGGATAGAAGGTAGGGAGACCCCAATAACCTTCTCTGCTCCCCTAACCACTTTCTGCAAGGCTTTTTTGTTGGCAGCACTGCAGCTGGAGTACCAGGTTGTGATGCAAAAGGTCAGCACACTCTCAACCACGCCTCTGTAGAATGTAGTTAAGATGTTAGTGGGGAGTGATGCTTGTTTAAGTTTCCTCAGAAAGTGCAATCTCTGCTGGGCCTGTTTCACAATCCCAGTGGTGTTCCTGGACCAGGTGAGATTGTCCGAGATCTGCACCCCAAGGAACTTGATGTTTTCCACTCTCTCCACTGTGGAGCTGCTGATGCTGAGGGGTGTGTGCTCAGGCTGAGACCGTCTGAAATCAAGCATTTTCCCAACTACAGATGTTAAACTAACTGGGCTATAGTTACCTGCCTTTTGCTACATCCCTTTTTGAACAGTAGTGTGACATTTGTCATCTTCCAATCTGCTGGGACCTACCCAGAGTATAGAGAATTTTGGTAAATTATCACCAAAGCCTTGACTATACCTTATGCCATTTCTTTCAGTACCCTGGGATGCATTCCATCAGGACCAGGGGACTTGTCTATCTTCAGGCCCACAAGTTTGCTCAGCACTACCTCTTTCATGTTAGCTATTGTATCAACATGCTCACCTCCCATCACATCCATAACATCTCTCTTTAGCATGTTAGATGTGTCCTCCATCATGAAGACCGACACAAAATAGTCATTCAAAGCCTCGGCCATTTCCTCATTACCCAATATCAATTCCCCTTTCTCATTCTCCAAGGGACCTACATTCACTTCACCTACCCTTTTCTGCTTTATATAATTATAAAATCTTTTACTATCCAGTTTTATATTTTGTGCTAGTTTACATTCAAAATCTATCTTCCCTATATTGCTCACTTAGTGGTTCTTTGTCACTTTTTAAAGTTTTCCCAGTCTTCCAGTTTCTCACTACTCTTGGCAACTTCCTACGCATGAGTTTTTAGTTTAATGCCGTCTTTCATTTCCTTAGTTATCCAAGGCTGGCCCTCCCCACCCTTACTGTCCTTACTTCTAACTGGAATATACTTCTGTTGAGCACCATGAAAAATCTCTTTGAAAGTCTTCTGCTGTTCCTCAACCGTCCCACCATATACCCTGTGTTCCCAGTTACAATAACCAAATCCTCCTTCATCCCATTGTAGTCTCAATTGTTTAGGCATAATACACTGGTTTTAGATCAAACTATTGCACTCTCCATTTGTATAAGAAACTCAATCATACTGTGATCACTCTTTCCAAGTGTGTACATATACATCTGTCTCTACAACCTTTTAGAATTATACTCTTGGTCTCTTTTGGGTTTTTTTTGTTGCACTGTTTTAACATTGTGTTAAATTTCATCTGGCTATCCCAGTAGCCATTTTGTACTTGCATTCCCTTAATCTCCATCGCTATGAACTACTCTTCCAAGGTTTATATCTTCTATAAAAGGTGTGAAATCCATTTAAATCAAAATCTTCAATATACATCAAGAAAAGCACAATATTAATCCTTGGGAAACAATAATACACTTCCTTCCGGCAGCCCATCAACTCAACTCCGATTCCTTTCACTAGTCAGTTTTATATTTGTGTGGTCTCTGTCCTTTTTTGGGCTAAAATTTGCTTTAAGTGTTATTATTGTAACTTTCTCAAACTTCTTTTGGAGGTGTATAGACATACTAGCCACAATACCCTAATCAACCTGTTGCCTTATTTAAAAAAAAAGTTTGTCAAGCAAAATTTACCTCTGACAAGCAAGACTGGCTTTTGTTTAATATTCAGTATTTGTCCAAATGTCTATAGATTGAAGCTCTAGTTCAGCACCCTTAGGACCTGACTGGTGTCAGACCACAGAAATTGCCCTGATCATCCCTGTCTGAGCAAGAGAACAGTTATCGTTAACCCTGGGTCGCTTAAGGGTTCCAAGAAGATCTGGTAATCTGGAGTTTCCTTAAGTAGGAAAAGTTGTTGCAAAAGGTGCAACATTGAAGTTAGTTATCTACAGATTAGTGCAGAACATACTATTTTTCCATCTTAAGTTGAATTAGTTGATTTGTGCAGATCTGTTCTGCAGATTTAAGTGACCGGATTTGACGGACCACAGAATCCTGAACTGGAGAATTTAATTTGGTAAAATCTTATCTCTGAGTTCAACAGCTTTTCTGTGATCAATGTTGAAGTGACTGGCCCTCAAAGTCAACTTCTAGTTTATTGTTTTATGTCCAAGTAATGTACACATATGTACAACTGCAATGAAAACCTTACTTGGAGCAATGTCAAAGCCACATTGAATCAGATAAGCAGAATTCACAAGAAAAATACAAAATAAACAATTTTACACAAGAAGGAATATAATTAGAACAAAAAATGTCCACTTTTGGCAAACTTTCACTGGGAAGTTGGGCAGAGTGGTAGCAGGTGAAATTTAATCCAGAAAACTGTTAGATAACACATTTTGAGAAGTTACATTTGAAAGGCTCACTACCCCATGAGAGAAGAAATGAGGCACCTCTTTGATTGAAAATAGTCACAACTGTGGCACCTGAGATCTTTTGATGTTCTCTCTTCTTTCCAAAATAGAAATGACATAGAGTTCCAGCACATTTTAGTGTTCATTTGCCCCTTCTACTGAATGGTTGGTCTACTAATATATGCTCTAAAATTGTTAATGAAAATTATTTTAATTAAATAAAGAAATAATTTTATTTGTACCTTTAAATAGATTTGAATCATTTTTGCAATTATTTGTCACTGTTTTTAATTTGCAGATCACATTTTCTTTCACTGTGCATCATAAATCAGAATTCGTTATCAGACATCCCACCTCTCCCAGAAGTTCCGGGAGTCTCCCGCAAATTGATATCGGCTCCCTGACACCCGCAAATGATATACAATGTCCCGGAAATCGATTTTTGGGAGAGCAACAGCGGGGAGTGGGAGCGGGGAGTTTAACAAGCGTCATTCGTTCATTAGCAGAGCTAACATTATTTAAGCTATCTGGCTAGCTGCTAAGGAGCCACTCTGTTGCAGATATCCCACCTCTCCTGGGAGTCTCCCGCAAATTGATGGTGCTACCTCCCTGAAAAGAGTTTTTACAGGGTGGGATGTCTGCTTTATAGTTTTATGTAATGGCTGGAAAGGGGTAGGGGACACTGGGAATGTGATCTGGGAGCCATGGGGGTGGTAACCCAAAAATATTTGGGAACCACTGAACTAGAAGATGGGCCACACCAGAGGACAACTTGAAAGTCTGGCCCGGAATAGAGGAATGGTAAACTGCTGTCAGCAGCCAATGTCCCAGTAGAGTTGATGAGCTTAAGAGGAAGAAGAAGAGTTTGGTTAATCCCAATGTTGTGCAGGTTGGTGGGCCAGTGTAAAATGCTCTTAGCATATAGATGAGTGGTAGGGAAGCTGAGAAGGTTAATGAGAGTATGGAGAAAATATTTTTAAAAACATATTAAGGCAGGATTGGAGTAAATGGATGATTGATGGTGGATACATACTTAGAAGGCCATGACTCTGTGGTTCATTTGTCTTATTGTGGTGTGATTACAGAGACTGCAGGTGGGATCAACCTGTACTTGGCAGATGGGACTAGAGTAGAAATCAAACCAAACAGTACCAGTTTGTTGGTTAACCTAGACCTAGACCAGAAGCAGGTCCACACTGCACCAGGAGGGTAGGCTGCTGGAGAGTAGGAATATATTCAACCACATAGAGAGTTGTTCCCTTTCAGTGAGAGAATACATTAGAGAAGGATTGAATCAGTGAGATATACAGATACACCAAGAAGATCAGAAAGAGGAATGGAAAAATAGGATGTCATGTAAGTAATTACAACAGGCTAGAGAAAAGCGGCAGTTTGGAACTCATAATCCATCTCAATCATCAGGGACAAAGCGCAACACACTAGAAGGATCAAAAATCCAGCTAGAAAGAATGCACAGAACCAAACTCATTCTAAAACAAAATATGTTTAAATTTATCTTCCTTTTTAAAAATAACATTACTGGCCATTAATCGTAGAGTAATTACTCACTATCAAGCTAAACTACTTCAAAACAATCTGTACTATATTTACAATTTAAAACATTCAAAAATGCACTACAGTCAATCTAGAAAATTTTATTTACCTCCCCATGATGGTAATTTCTGTTCTGTTGCTGTACTGCTGGAGTTTGAGTCCATTTATCGGAGATTCTGACAAGACTGCAAGAGGTACGAAGCAGCAGGTGTCTGCGCAAGTGAATTCAAATGGAAATAAACCTTCCCTTTCACTTTCTGTCCAAGTTACATACCTTCCTGTATAGGTGTGGTTGAGGTGCAGTCAGGATTCTTTCTACACTCTTAAAGGGACAGTGACACAATATTGCTGTAGAGGCAACTAACCAGAAAGCTATATAGCAATGTCACAATCAGGTTTATTATCACCGACATGTGTCGTGAAATTTGTTCACTTAGCAGCAGCAGTTCAATGCAATACGTAATATAGAAGAAGAAAAGAATAATAATAATAAATAAATAAATAAATAAATAAATTACAGTATATCTACAATGAATAAAAAATAATATATTGAATGTATATTGAATTAAAAACCATACAAAACATAAATAATATATATTGAAAAAGTGAGACTGTGTTGACGGGTTTAATGTCCATTTAGGAATCCGATGGCAGAGGGGAAGAAGCTTTTCCTGAATCGCTGAGTGTGTACCTACAGGCTTCTGTACCTCCTTCCTGATGGTATCAGTGAGAAAAGAGTATGCCCTGGGTGCTCGGTGTCCTTAATAGTAATGGACACTGCCTTTCTGAGACACGGCTCCTTGAAGATGTCCTGGTATTTTGCAGGTTAGTACCCAAGATGGAGCTGACTAAATTTACGACTCTCTGCAGCTTCTTTTGTTCCTGTGCAGCAGTTCCTCCCACCCCCCCCCCCCCCTGCATATCAGACAGCGATACAGCCTGTCAGAATGCCCTCTGTGGTACATTTATAGAAAGTTTTGTTAACATACCAAGTATCTTCAAACTCCTAATGAAGTATAGTCGCTGTCTTGCTTCCTTTATAGCTGTATCAATATGTTGGAACCAGGTTAGATCCTCAGAGATCTTGACACCCAGGAGCTTGAAATTGCTCACTCTTTCCACTTCTGATCCCTCTATGAGGATTGATATGTCTTCCTTCATCTTACCCTTCCTGAAGTCCATAATCAGCTCTTTCATCTTACTGATGTTAAGTGCAAGGTTGTTGCTGCAACACCACTCCACTAGTTGGTATATCTCACTCCTGTATTCCTTCTCGTCTCCATCTGAGATTCTACCAACAATGGTTGTATCATCAGCAAATTTATAGATGGTATTTGAGCTATGCCTAGCCACACTATCATGGGTGTAGAGAGCGTAGAGCAGTGGGCTAAGCACACAGCCCTGAGGTGCACCAATGTTGTTTGTCAGCAAGGAGGAGGTATTATCACCAATCCACACAGATTGTGGTCTTCTGGTTAGGAAGTCGAGGATCCAGTTGCAGAGGGAGGTAACTTCTCAATCAGGATTGTGGGAATGATGGTGTTAAATGCTGAGCTAAAGTCAATGAACAGCATCATGGCATAGGTGTTTGTGTTGTCTAGGTGGTCTAAAACCATGTGGAGAACCATTGAGATTGCATCTGCTGTTGACCTATTGTGGCAATAGGCAAATTGCAATGGATCCAGGTCGTGGCTAAGGTAGGAATTCAGTCCAGTCATTACCAACCTCTCAAAACATTTCATCACTGTAGATGTGTGTGCCTCTGGGTGATAGTCATTAAGGCAGCTCACATTATTCTTCTTAAGCACTGGTATAGTTGTTGCCTTTTTGAAGCAAGGGGGAACTTCCGCCTGTAGCAGTGAGAGGTTGAAAATGTCCTTGAATACTCTCCCCAGCTGGTTGGCACAAGTTTTCAGAGCCTTACCAGGTACTCCGCCTGAGCCTTCTGCCTTGCAACATAAGTTTTGTTGTTGTAATCATCTTCATCTTCGCCTCACTGTTCCTTTGCATGCCACTATCTTCATTCCATCCGTGCCCAACTGCTGCCGTCATCATCATCCGATACGCATTTCCAGTTTGTGTTAGTTTTTTATTGTAATTTAGTCCCGTTAATGATGGATAAATACATACGGCATAATCTCCATGCATCTGAAGGTGCTGAAGCCTTGAATTCTAATTCTGCTAAGAAACAGAAACAAGAGAAAATGCGTCAATACAACATTACATACCTGGTGTGTTGCCTTTAAGGCATTTGTTTAGTTTATTATATTTTCGCTTTAGTAATTCGTTATCGTTTTCTAGTTAAAGTTAAGGTTGTTTAAAGTAAGTTCGCTGTCTGTGATATATCGCGGCATGCGATGACATCACACCCGGTTTCGCCGCGTCTTGTGGGAAAATACCGGTTTGGAGAAACGGGAAGGAGGGGGCTTATGTGTGCAGGATCAGCGTGAGAAAAGTTTTCTTTCTACGCACTAGAAACATTAGTGAAGCAACGCCGTAAATTCATGAGATAATCGTTATGTTGAATTAAAAATGTTAACGCTGATTCAGTTAAAAGTAATGATGATTGATAAAGTTTATGCTTTTTTTGTTATTTAAAGAGTTGCAGATAGTTTGTGTTGAAGTGTATTTAAAGCCAGTCGATGGCGTAGGTAGATTCTGACTGTATGTTGCACTTTAATGTAATATAGTTGTTGTAGTTTTACTTTTGCAAGTATTTATGATGTAAATGTGATGTCAAGAAGGAAACAAATACTGTATATATTTTGTATTGTTTTATCAACAGTTTTCACCATACGTTAATGTGGAAGAGTGAACAGTAAACGGTTAATCTTACTGGGACCGCCTCATTAATTGGTTTATGCTTGGTGTTTAGTTCAGAGTTCTTTTACACCTGTGCGAGAACACTACACCTGGAGTATGATTTTATTCTGTTCCCATCAGATCAGTGACACCCCATGTGTCTTATTTGTAATACTGTACTGTCTAAAGATGCCGTGAAGCCATCATGATTGCAGGAACGCTTTCGTAAAAGACATACTGAAAAGTCTACTTTTGGTGTTACTCAGTTCCAGAAGATGAAAAAGCATTTGAAAAACTTTGCACACTCAAGTCATTGCCAAGAAAGCTAAAATGACCTTGAAAGTGGTCTCATTGCTTCTTATAACATTTCCAAAATGATAGCAAAGTGTGGCAATTCTCATACAATTGGTGAAAGATTAATAATGGCTGCTGTATCAGAAGTGCTCAGTACAGTTCTCAAAATAGATAGAAGTATCTTGAAATCAATTCTTCTGAATAATAACTCTGTAGCTCATCATATTGATGAAATGAGTGAAAACATTGAGTATCAACTATGCACAGAACTACAAAAAACAGAATTCGGGATACGACTGAAAATGGAAAAGTATACGAAGAGATTCTTTTTGTAAGAAGTTTAAAACAAATTTCAATGGAGAATCAATGTATGACAGGTCACCAAACTGGTTTGAGATCAAAATATATATTGAAGATAAAGGTGTAACAATTAGGAATGTAATTTCTTGTGCAACAGATGAAGCAACATATATGACACATCACCAAACTGGTTTAATGGTATTTGTAAAAAAATAAATTCCAAATCTGTTTGCAATCGATTATGTAATTCATCATCAGCATCTCTTAGGCAAAAACATCTGCCAGTGACTTTTTTCCAGCACTTCTCTTGTAGTATCTGCTAATATTAAAATTAAGGCTCATCCATTAATATTTTGCCAGTTATGCCAAGATAATGATGAAGACTTTGAATGCTTGTTACTTCACATTGAAGTGCGCTGACTGTCAAAAGGCTGATGCTTAAAATGCTTCTTTGATCTTTTTGACACGGTGATTGAATTTTTGCTCAAAGTCAACAAGAGTTTGGGAAACAAGATTGAATTTCTACGTGGAGATGTAGCATACCTAGCCAATCTGTATGCCAAAATGAACATTCTAGATATGAAACTGCAGGGTAAGAATTTCAATGTAATCCAGGCAAAAAGTGCAGTGTCCACTTTTATCAGAAAATTAGAAATATATAAACAAAATATTAGGAGAAGAATGTTCTCACAGTTTCCCTGCATGGAAAGTATGGCACTCTCTTTCACAGATGGTGATTTGTAAGGGTACTGCTTATACTTGCAGTCACTGAAGAAGTTTCGGAATCGATTCAACGATTTGAATGATCTGGAAATTCCGGACTGGGTGATTAACCCATTTCTTTGCAAGGTGCATGAACAAAAAACAGAAACCGCTTAGACATAGCTATGTGTGAGGACTTAAGGTTTTTGCTGTCACAAGTTGAACTAGATATTTCAACTCTTGCTAAAAACCATCAAGTTCAAGGATCACATTAATATCAAAACTGCTGTACAGTGCATAGGTAGTGTGTAAGCTAGGTGTAAAGATAAATAAGAACTTCAAGCAGAAACAATTCTCTGATGTTAGCATATGTAGACATGTTTTTACACTATGAGGGCACTGTGCCTATGAGGAGGGAGGGCAAGTGTGAAGGTGCTTTAGGGGATGTTGACAAGTATAAAAGTGCTTTAGGGAGGCATCCGGCTAAAAAAGGATGGGAAACTTAGTTACTTAGTTACTTCCTAGTCCCTACCTTTTACACCCTTAGCTCCCTAAAGTTGATCACTCATATTGTACTGAATTGTGAGTCTAGATTTTGTGTTGAAGTTTCTAGAGTAAGATATGAATCTTAATCTACAAAGGCGGTACTCGGACTGGACAGACTGGAGAGCTTATCTATTGAGACTATATGGGGGGAACTGAAGAATAACCAGCAAATGGAATCCTTAAGCTGATACACTGCTCGAGTGGGCTACCCTCTTGTGAATTGTAGTGGATTTGTTTCCCTGGAGCCTCCTTTAAAATATATACATATTGATGGGTAATACAGATTTTTCCCAGGAGCTGATCACTTTGGGAGATATGAAGCTACTTATTATTGGGAGTACTGTTCTATTAGCTACCTGCTGGTATGCTATTCCAGCCATGTATTCCATCATCTAAGTCATTTATATACAGCATAATAAGAAGTTATCCCAACATCAACCCCTGTGGAACACCACTAGTCACTGGCAGCCAACCAGAATAGGATCCGTTTATTCCCACTTACTGCCTCCTAGGAGCCAGCCAATGCTCTAACCATGTTAGTAACTTACCTGTAATACCATGGACTCTTAACCTGGTAAGCTGCCTCATGTGTGGCACCTTCTCAAAGGCCTTCTGAAAGTCCAAATATACAACATCCACTGTATCCCCTTTATCTATCCTACTTGTAATCTCCTCAAAGAATTCCAACAGGTTTGTCAGACAGGATCTTCCCTGAATGAAACCATGCTGACTTTGTCTTATCTTGTCCTGTGTCATCAAGTACTCCAACACCTCATCCTTAACAAGTGACTCTAACTTCTTCCCAACCACTGAGGTCAGGCAAACTGGTCTATAATTTCCTTGCTGATGCCTCCCTCCTTAGAGTGGAGTAACATTTACAATTTTCCAGTCCTCTGGCACCATGCCAGTTCAATGATTTTTGAAAGACCATTTCTAATGCCACCACAATTTCTAACGCTACCTCTTTCAGAATCCTAGGGTGCAGTTTCTCTGATCTAGATAACTTGTGTACCTTTAGGTCTTTCAGATTTTTGAGCAGTTTCTCTCTTGTAACTTCCTCACTTCTCTTCCTTCACACACTACAACATCAGGCATACTGCTAGCGTCTTCCACAGAGAAGACAGATGCAAAATACTCATTTAGTTCATCAGATGTCTCCTTGTCCCGCATTATTATTTCTCCTCTCTCAATTTCTAGCTGTCCTATATCCCTTCTTATTTTTAACATACTTGAAAAAAATTTTACTATCTACCTTGATATCATTTGCTAGCTCACTTTCATATTTCATGTTTTCCCTTCTAATGAATTTTTTGTTGGTCTCTGCAGGTTTTTAAAATCTTCCCAATCCTCTATCTTCCCACTAAGTTTTGCTTTGTTGTATGCCATTTCTTTTGCTTTTACAATAGCTTTGACTTCCCTTATCAGCTACAGTTTTACTATTTTACCATTTGAGTATTCTTCATTTTTCCAATACACATGTCCTGCATTTTCCTAATTTTTCTCAGAAGTGCACACCATTGCTGCTCTGCTGACATCCCTGCCAGCAGTTCTTCTAACTCCTCTCCCATACCACTCTAATTTCCTTACTCCATTGAAATACTGCAATATCAGACTTCACTTTCTCCCTATCAAATTACAAGTTGAACACAATCATATTGTGATCACTGGTTCCTAAGGGTTCTTTTACCTTAAGCTCCCTAATCGCCTCTGGTTCATTACGTAACACCCAATCCAGTATAACTGATCCCTTAGAAGGCTCGATGACAAACCGCTCTAAAAAGCTATCTCTTAGGTATTCAACAAATTCACTCCCTTGAGATCCATTACCAGCCTGATTTTCCCAATCAACCTGCATGTTAAAATCTCCCATGACTACCTATATCCTGCGC
The DNA here is from genome assembly GCF_048418815.1 of Hemitrygon akajei. Taxonomy (NCBI): domain Eukaryota; kingdom Metazoa; phylum Chordata; class Chondrichthyes; order Myliobatiformes; family Dasyatidae; genus Hemitrygon; species Hemitrygon akajei. The sequence continues at coordinate 95,481,676 of NC_133131.1, forward strand.
TGGAGGCATTAAAAATGGCTGTGCCTGATCTTCACCAGCGGTGTGATTAGCACATTCACACATCATTGGTGTAGGGAGGGTATCTTTTGATCTGCAGCCCTCTTCCCAGTAAATAGAGTGTGAATGATTTGAATGCAGAGAAATGTGAGTTTGCTTTTGTGTGTGTGTCGACTTTGCCCTTAAGAGAATGGAAATATATTGTGATCCACCAAGTTGCTTTTTCCTTCTCGGTCGTCTCTGATAAGTGTGCTGTTTCTCTGTGATAAATTAACTGTCTGTTTTAAGTTTTTGCAGTTCTAAAGTTTTAAAGAAGTGGAGTATAACCTGGGCTTTGTGTTTGTGTTCCAATGTGTTACTTTGTTTCTTGTATTTGTTTAGTCAGTGAATTTGTTTCTTGTTTTTTAAATTTGTTATGAATTTAGCGTGTCTTAATCTGCTACTTTCTTGTTTCCCCATGCATTTGGTTTTAGGGATGACTTATTTCATAAATGCCATATGAAATTTGAGTTGATGGGGCAGTAATTTGGGCAACTTTATATAAGATGCCAACATTTCAGAGATAATGGAGCATTTGGGGAGCAATTCTAGTGGTTGTATTGTTTTGTGTTTTCTAAATATTCAGTGACTAATCAGGAGTGAGTGCATTGGTATTTGAATTTGCACACTTGACCAATGGGTCAGATTTTCTGAATTTGTATGAGGACTCCTTACTACATCACGGAAGGGATGATATTGATCCCTTTGACAAGGCAGAGACTATTGGGAGAAATTGTATGGCTAGTTGTGTTTTGACAGTCTGGTTTAGGAAACTGTGATGGGGTAGCCTATTCCAACCAACTTCAACCCAGAGTATGGCAACACCCTTAAGGGACTTGAGCCTTAAAAGGAGTAAGTGCTCTGAGGGCTGATATTTCCCTATAGACCTTTGTTTAATTGGAAGTTCCTGACTCAAAGTGTTTCGCCACTTGACTGTGTTGGTGTAGGTGGTAGGCTGAGTACAGGTGCAAGGTGGATGGGAAGTGTGGGCAGGAACAGTAACCTGGGATGGCTGCATCTATGCCAAATGGTGGGCACTTGCTGGTCTCTGAATGGAACTTACTGACTATGCAGTTCCTAAGCCTACCTGTGGTTTCCACAGGGTGGTGCAGTTGATATGTGGTGCCATATGTATACCACCCCAGTACCCTGGATAAGCAACTTGCCCATGCTGGTCAGTAAGAGGACTATTACAAAGGAAGGAAGGTTTTGAATGAAAGCCTTTCTCAGCATGGTACGGCCAGACTATCCTGAGGACTGATTTTGATGGCCTCAGATTATCTGCTCACAAAGAAAGGTGGCACGTGGTCAAGAATGCTGCACCTACATTCCTGATGAGTCAGGTAACGTCACTCACCTGGTTAATTATATCTGTGAGTTAGTGTATAAGGTTAAGTGTGGGGAGCAGCTCATTGGCTATTACACTCCAAGGAGTGGCTGGTGGCCTTTTGGGGCACAGGGATGCTGGTGTTCCTCTGCAGAATCTTTGTGGGGGGTATTGCGGGACTATTAGTTGACAGTACTGAGTATTGTACGTTTGTTTTATGTAACTTAGGGAGATCACAAGAATCATACTAGAAAGGGGTTGGATCATCATGTTTGCAACTCTTGAGAGGTGAGGTGTCCTTTTAGAGTGTGGCTTAGTCTGATTATCAACAATCACTCCCATCATGATTGGTTAGTTTAGAAATTGCATCTGCTTTCTCCATTGCTTAGTTGCCTGGTGTCCAGTTTCAAATATCCTGTGTATATAGAGAGCACATGTGGGAGGTTTTCTCTTTTCTTTTGCTTAAGGCAAGTGGTGCACATAACCATCGGGAAGCTATGCTCAGCAGGCACTTTTACCTAATTATGTTTGTTGAATGTATGCCTGCTGAATATTCGGCTTTGTAGCTTCTTTAACTTGGGGAACATGAATGTTTGGTTGAATTTTTACTCCTTGTAAATAAATAATTAATGGAATTATTCGCAGTGTTCTCTGTCTCACTTTCCAGGCCTGTGAACCTGATTCAACATTACATATTGTAAATATATTGTTTGACTAAACATTCTTGTTTACTTAAATACTTCAGTACAGGTTCTATGTAAAAGTAAGTGAATGGCATATGTCATTATGCCACCACATTAAATGTGCACACCTCACTAAGTAAGAAACGAAGTATACCTGCATTTCATGGCTCCCTGTGCCTCCCTTTCAATTAGTTTTATGTTTTGGAGTAATAAAACATAACAACATCTTTGCTATAACCTGCTAGGAAGCTGGCACTGTCCTGCTTTTGCCTGCAACTTGCAGCTCATTCCATGTTCAATACTTCTAAGTAGATATCAGTCACTATCTTGCCATCACAAAACCAGTGCTTATATTTAAGTTAAGGATACCAGTACCATGAAAATAAAAATAAGTTCAAGTTTAGTTATCATTCAAGCATACATGGATATAGCCAAACAAAACAGTGCTCCTCCAGGGTCAAGGTGCAAAACAAATTGCCAATAGACAACACATAATGCATTAGGTACATATGGTTACAACAGCAGAAAATCATAGTTACACAAGAAGTGTGCCACCCAGGTGCCCGAGTGACATGGCCTCTAGGTTGGTGGTGCATGGGATGTTGTCCTGTTCAAGCTTGTTCTTCCACTGAATGAACATTGGAGGGCAGCAATGGATGAGGCAAGCCTCCAATCAGTACATATTCCAGCATGCCCTCAGAGACCTCTGCTCTCTCCCACACTCACTCTAGTGTCTTCTCCGCTAGCCATGAGGGCCTAGTCTGTGCCACAACTGATGCAATGCAGCTCTCCCGCTGTTAGTCTCATCAGTGAACCAATGTATCAGACTTGCAGTATTCTACATTACCATTATCCAACAGGGTCTTGCAATTACAAGAAAAATGTTCAAGACAATCACTCGCACTCTTTGTTGGAGTCAGCAGAGAAGGGTATGCAACAAGTCCAGGTGACAACACAAGAACAGTACTGAGTAAATCAAACTCCATCACTATTGAGCAACTTGCTGATTGGGTAGTACTTGATATCTTAATAACCAGCAGTGTCTTGTAATCGTAAAAAAGATGGAAAGGACAAACAATTTCATCTCTGCTTGGACTCAGAAAGGCCGCTGCCTTTGAGTGTGCTGTCATTCTATAAGAGTAATTTTTCATCCCCATATTTCCAAAAGAAATATTTAATGACTTCACATTAATTCAAATAAGCCAGCTACAATTATACTGCAATGTTGCCTGAGAAATATCTTGTATGAATTCTTTCAGCCTCTAGGTGGCAGTAAATTGAGATCTCAGTTGATGGATCACCACGCTGGAAGAACTCAGCAGGTCAGGCAGCATCCATGAGAAAAGAGTAGCCAACGTTTCAGGCTGAGACCCTTCTCTCCTCCTCACCAGCCTATCACCCCCCCCCCCCTTCTGGTGCCTCTCCTCCTTCCTTTTCTCCTATGAAATTCCTTCTTCTTCAGCCCTTCACCTTTTCCACATCACATCCCAGCTTCTCACTTTATCCCCCTTTCTACATCTACCTTCATTCCCCCTCAGTTAGCTTCACCAATCACCTCTAACTTGTACTCCTCCCCCTCCCTATCTTCTTACTTTTCTTCTTTCCCTTCCTTTCCAGTCTTGACTGAGCCTGGCACATCAACTCTTTATTCCTTTTCAGAGATGTTTCCAGACCTGTTGAGTTCCTCCAGTATTTTGTTTGTGTTGCTCTGGATTTCCAGCATTGGCAGAATCCCTTGTGTTTATGATTTACTGCAACTATCAGGCCTGTTTTGGCCTGAAAATTGTTCCATGTATCATCTGCTACTTATTACTCTGTTCCTTGACAAGATGGAGCCAGTGAACCATGGTGAAGTTCTGTGGGTGACGTACAATACTTCTAAATATAGCTCTTTTGAATTACTCCCACTGCAATTACAGCATGTAATTTCCCTTCAAGTAGTGCGCTTTTGAATTGAATTAATGAACTACAGATTTCATGGTCTTCTGAGGGACTCGGCAGACTTAATTCTCAAGCAGTCAGGTATAGCACCTTTAAATAGATGGAGGTTCATCACATTGGCCAGAAGTGCAGCAGGAGGAGGGGACTCCAAGCCAAGCTGAAACACAGAGGGATGAGGCCCCCTCCACCCAATATCTTGTTGGCAAATGTGCAGTCATTGGAGAACAAAATTGAGGACCTAAGGGGCAAGATTAGTGTACCAAAGGGAAATGAGAAATTGTTGTGTTCGGTGTTTTACCAAGGCATGGCTTACTCAGAGCACATCAGATACAATGAGCAGATCTAAATGCTTCTTGATACACAGGATGGACCTGTTTCAGAAAAGGCAAAAGGTGGAGGTGGGTGCTTCATGATAAACTCTCTGTAGTGCTCTGATGTGGCAGTTTTGTACCCTTCAACCTTGAACACCTGATGATGAAATACTGACTGTTCTATTTACCAATAGAGTTCTCCTCCATAATCCTGATTGCTGTTTTCATACCACCATTGGCCTGTTGTAATCAAGCTCTCGAGATATGCATGATGCTGTCACCAAACAGGAAACAGCCTACCCAACACATTTCATATCATAGTTAGGGATTTCAGTCAGGCTTGTTTGAAGAAATCCTTGCCCAATTACCACCAGCATATAAGCTGTAGCACCAGAAGTCCCAATATGCTAGAGCACTACCATTTTACAATAAGGAATGCCTACCATTCCATGCCCAGATCGCATTTCAGGAAATCTGATCACTTGGCTGTCCTTCTCCTACCTGAATACAGGCAGAAGGTAAAGGGCAAGGCTCCAGAGGTTAGGACAACAAAGAGGTGCTCATATCAAGACGTACAAAAAGGCTGGATGAACTCAACAGGTCAGGCAACATCCGTTGAAAGGAGCAGTCAACGTTTCGGGCCAAGACCCTTCATCAGGACCTTCGTGAGTCCTGACGAAGGGTCTCGGCCCGAAACGTTGACTGCTCATTTCAATGGATGCTGCCTGACCTGCTGAGTTCATCCAGCCTTTTTGTGCATCTTGATATGACCACAGCATCTGCAGTGTACTTTGTGTTTAACGAGGTGCTCATGGGAGGCAGAGGAGCAGCCACAGGGTTGCTTTGAGTCGAGGGTCTGGGCCATGTTTAAGGACTCATCTGTGGATCTGAATGAATACACCATGGTTGTCATGTCCTCTACAAAAGCATTTGTAGGTGAGTGTGTCCCCACAAAATCGTTCAACGTATTCCCCAACCCGAAGCTCTAAATGAACCATGAAATCTGGAATCTGCTGAGGGCCACATCAGAAACATTCAGATTTGGGGACCAAGAAAGTTAGAAGAGGTCTAGGTACAACCTCTGGAAAGTCATCCACCAGCAAAGTGGCAATTCCAAACCAAACTTGATTCAAAGAAGGATGCTCAACAGCTGTGACAGGTCTTGAATGTCATCATCTCTTACAAAGTGCAATCAAGTGACATGGGTGAAATCAGAGCTTCATTCCCAGATGAGCTCAATGCTTTCTATGTTGGCTTTGACAACCAAAACATGGAGGAACCTTCACGACCTCCCACAGCCTCTGATGATCTTGTGATTTTAGTCTCTGAGGCCAATTTGGGAGCATACTTCAGGAAGGTGAACCCACAAAAAGCTTCCTGCCTAGATGGGGTACCGAACAGAGTACTAAAGACCTGTGCTGATCAACAGGCTGGAGTGTTCACTGAGATCTTTAAACTCTCACCTCAGCAGTGTAAGGTTCCCATCTGCTTCAGGCAGTTTTCAATTATACTGGTGCTTAAGAAGAACGTGGAAACTGGCCTCAATGACAATTGTCAGTAGCACTTACATTCATTGTGATGAAGTATTTTGATAAGTTGGTAATGAAATGTACCAACTCCTACCTGAGAAGCAACTTGGATCCATTCCAATTTGCCTACTGACACAACAGGTCCACAATGGGTGCTAATCATTTGGCTCTTCACTCAACCTTGGAACATCTGGACAGCAAAGATGTATATATCAGGATGTTCTTTATTATTTACAGCTTGGCATTAAATACTATCATCCTCTCAAAACTAGTAAATAACCTTCAAGACCTTGGCCTCAATACCTCTTTTGCAATTGTACCCTCAATTTCCTCACTTCCAGTCTCTAGTAATTTTGGATTTACAAAAACATCTTCGCCACAATCTCCATCAGCACAGGTGTAACATAAGACTGTATGCTTAGCCCCCTGCTAAGTTTGAAGTTAATAACTCAGTAGTTAATAACTGATCGGGGTGATTGATAAGTTCATGGCCTAAGGTAGAAGGAGATGTTATTAACTTCAAACTTTCTGCATAATCACTCAAGGAGTTGACCTGCATGAGCATGTAACGAGAGCTGTATAACTCATCTCCTTCTACCTTAGGCCACAAACGTATCAATCACCCCTCGTGTGTGTGTGTGTTTATATGTATAAATATATATATATAATATAGCTAAGACCTTTGCACAGTACTGTATTTGTCCATGTGGAGCAAAGATCAAGTTTGTAAATCTGGTGTGAGTAATGGATGCTGAAAATGGCGAGGGTAGAGTGCTGCAGGAGGGGTGTGGGACGGGTGGCAGAGACAGAGTGCCAGGGGTCGGGAGTGGCGCAGGTGCAGAAATGTCCAGCCCTGAGACACCAGGCAAGGTCATTTAATTCCAAACAATTGGTTTATTGATCATTACAGAATGCCCCTCTGGTGCTTCCCACTCCCTCCCCTCTCCCTTCCCCTTTTCCCAACCATGATCCCCCACTCCCTGCCCCCTTCCCACTCTCAGACCCTAATAGAGACCCCTATCAGAATCAGGTTTATCATTGCTCACATATGCCATGAAATTTGTTTTCTTTTGCAGCAGCAGTACAGTGCAGTACATAAAGTTACTACAGCACTGCAAAAGTCTTATGCACCCTAGCTATATAAATGTACCTTAGACTTTTGCACAGTATTGAATATACTTACTGTCATTCATAGTTTTTATATTATGTATTGCATTGTATTGCTGCTGCAAAGACACCAAATTTCATGACATATGCCAGTGATATTAAACCTGATTCTGATACTTGAATAATGAACATTTGGTAATTAGCTGCGCTGAATATTACTAGAATTCTTCTGCAGCAAGGATTCAAGGCCTTTATAAAAATACAGTCCAACCATGAAAAGAGACAGCTTGTCTGATATTGTTGCTGAAATTCCCCAGATCTTAGCGTCTGTGTAACTTTATCCATTTCTCTCAGAATTTCACATAATGCAGTACTTTGAGTAAAGGCCTGCAAAAGGCTAAGGATACTGATGTTTTAATCCCACCTGAATATGAAAATGCCCGACGCTGGCCTCTCAGGCCGGAGTTGACGTCATCATCATCATAAACATGAATATGAAAAACATGCCTTGCCCATGATTTTGCTTAGAAACATGATTTTGTTTTTACTTCCCCTCCAGTGAAGGACCATGGTGCACTTTACTATATAATGGAGATAAAAACACGAGTCATGGGAATCTGTAAAGCAGCAGGAAAATTCAAATAGATGGAGGATAAGAGGCATATTCAAATAGAAGGAATTTAAAAGAAAGATAATGAAGCAAATAGCAAAATAGCAAGTGGTGGTAAGAAAAAAAATCAAGAACACACACACTGAAGGTGATATGGAATATTAATAGTCCATTGCTTTAAGATCTAAAATACACACAAGGCCACAGAGATGATAACGTTATGATTAACATTTCAAATTATGTTTATTTTCTGAGTTCCAGCAAAGAAGATTCTCATGTTGAAAATAAATATGAAGTCTTCTGTTTTAGATATACTGTCTATTTATCCAGAGTTGTGAAACATTCAGTTTAATCTTTTCTTTTGACATTGTACACTGTCATTTTAAAATATGTTTAATTGCACTGATGACCCAATTTATCCCTTCTGTTTAAATTACATTAAACACTACAGTGAGATTATGAATTAATTTGAGTAACTTGCAAGATCACATAAGTATTCATGATAAAGGACTGGTATTAGTGGCTATTTAATAAGAAACAAATTTAGATTTCCATGTGAGAAAGGTGGCGACATCTTGAACTCCTCTCTATTTGGAAGATTGGGGGTTGGGGCTGTGGTGAGTTAATACTCTTTTAAGAAGTTGTAACATGAACTAGAGTCATGAAACAAGTTACTTTAGAACATTTTCATGCTTTATTTCACAATTATTAAAACATCTCACTTGTCACATATACAAAATAGGAACATTTTTAGTTGTCATTGTTTTGATTTTAGAATTGTCGCCTCCTTTTTCCATTCAGTTGGAGTGAAAGTGCATGGCTGAAAGCATGATCACCTGAAGTAATGAGATGGAAATGGCAAGGAAGATATCCACATGTTTAATTTGGGAATAGACAAGAGGATTCCAAGGCAATATTCAATGGAATTTACTGAGAAATAAAAACCACTGTACATCTTAATACAGCACTGGAAATAAGGTCTCACATAGTGATAGAATCAGTGAAGGCACGGGACATTCAGTTAGCACCACAGTCAGTACTTCAAGTACGGCATCTGCACAGTCCAATACCACTTAGCACCTTTACAAAATGATGTGAACCCCAAGTACCACAGTTAATTTTGAGAAAGAAATTATGTGTTTAATACAAGTATATGAGGTAGTTTAAACCTTGGGAAGCTATGGTTTTAAACTTCCTCTTTGAAAAATATTCAAAGACTACAAATAACACTCTTTTTCACGTTCCTTTATTTACTTTCCATTGTTTTGATTTTAACCTTCAGGGCAAGGTTTCACCTGCAATAATTTCTTCAATTTTTTAAGTTGTCAGGGACTGCATTAGAACTGCATGAAGAAAACAATTTTCCTTTTCCTGGATTTCCTACTTCTCTTTAAGCCCAGAACTTAAGCAAGTGGATGAGCAGAAGACATGGAATGAGTCAGCAATGTAAAAAATAAAAGAAAAAATGCAGAGTATTCTAATTTAGCTCAAGTTCATTTATTTGTAACAGACTGGGCCAATGTCCAAACCAAATTCTTGTTCTGGGCCACCAATATCCATAGGTGCAATGTCCATAAATGGCAAGCGAGTTGTTTTCTGTGATCTGAATTCAAAGACTGTCTTACTCCATTCACCGGTGTGTCTCTGTTAAAGACAAAGCAAAATAAATACATAAATTTGGTAAGAACCATAGCATGAAATCTAATTATGATTGGAACAAAAAGATTTTTATTCCAAAGAGGACACAAAAAATCATTTTTAATGATTCATTCAAGACTCTGTATTTGCCATTAGCTAAATGCTGCTTCCTGCACAAGTAACTGGTCAAGAGCATGTCGACAACATTTGGGATCTAAAATTGGATTACAGTCTCCTGGCTCATTTCTTACCCAATTTTAATCCAGTGTTACCAACTTTAGATAAGCACACAAAACAACTTTTTTTTTAGATAGAATTCCACTTATAAGTTGCTTTAAATCATAGGGTCCCCAATTCAATATTTATAAGGAAATGTAAGATTTTCTACTTAAAATGCTCTTGCAGAAATTACTGAGGATTACCTATGCATTGCAGATCTAGAAAATATATGAACATGTGCGTGGAAATTCTTAAAATGTTCTTGTACTTGAAGGAAGCAGTACCTAGTTAAAAGTTTAACAAATCTGTTTGTTTTAAATTTTGCTTCACAGGCAAGATCACCAACAATATAGAATATATCGTATGTCCCATCTCATTTAACTCTACTGGTGAAGCACTGAGAGCAGTTATTGTTTTTATAGGACAAAAACGATAGTGATGGAAGTGAAATTTATAAGATAGATTTGACTGTAAGTAAACAATTTAATGTCAGTATGAATACTTAGGAACACAAGTAGAAGATAGATATATTATAAAATGTTGAATATGGTTGAAATCAATTAAGAAATTATTGTGCCATTTTGGGCTAAAGCTCTTCTGTATAATTGAAACTCTAACGGAAAAATATATGGAAAGAAACATAAAAGGTACATTATGGCAGAATAAAAGAGTGGTACATTTTGAGAAAATTTTACAAGGATTAAGGTTGGAGTACTGAAGAAATACCAGCTGTTAACAAAGAACAGATCAGAATTTAAAATTTTCTTCAGTGGATTTCAGAAGATTCACTATTTTGCCTACAGTCTAAACGAAATGTGCTAGGAAATCATCCATTTGATAATCGCTAGGTTTTCAAATAATGCACAATTATTACACTTCGGCATGGTTAGCTTTGAACAAAATCCCATAACCTACCGTGCAGCCATCTTCCAGAACGCTGTAAGTGAATCTGCTGTTACCTTCAGCTCGGAGCTCAACATCATTGGAACCAAGAAGGATAACTGACTTTTTCAGACTTCCAGTCTCATCCATGTATGCTACACTGTTCTTACAGTGGTAGGTGATATTCTGGGAGGCTTCATTCGAGAGAAGCTGCAGGAAGGTCAGTTGGGTCCCCATGACAAATGGAGTAATGTGTTCATCATTGTAAGTGAACTAGATTAAAGAAATTCAGAGTAAGATATTTGTTTTGAAGATTTTAAGTATATTTTGTTCTGTGTGAACTTCATGGCAATGCTGTAAAATAATCTGCAACATGCTACATCTGTGTTAGTTACCTGCACACCATCTTTAATAGTTTCACCAAACCAGATGTGTTTTTGTTCTTGGTTATTGCTATTCCACCAGTTCCTACGTTCAATGATGTCTGGGTTAGCATGTACACAAGTCTCTTGAGATACAAAGTCGCAGTAAACTCTGATGGCATCCATGATGCATCCTTGGTTGGGATCAATCCAGTAGTAACCTAAAGCAAACAATAAATTTATAGCATTAAGTCAAATGGTCTCATTGCTGCAGCCACTTAGATCAGAGCAATCTCTATACAAACAAAAAGTGACTATAAATCTGATAACAAATCAGAGTTATAGTTCGGACATTAAATTTGGTTAGCAATCCAAATGCATCATTTAATAGCATTGCTTTTTATGAAATCTGTCTGTGTTCATGCAATGTGTGAAAATGTTCTTTGTATTAATCAGGAATAAACACATAAATCCTTGACCTAGATGCTGGATCATGCAGCATCCATTTCTTGAATGTCATGTGATCAAGGTACAACTATACTGCACATGGTTTTAAGGTGAATTTTCCTCAGAATGATTTTAGGGGCCGTCTCCTACTGCTCTGTAGTCTCCAAGGAAGCCAGAGAATATGTTGCTACCGGGTGCCTGCAGAGGGAATGTGGTGTGCCTCTCTCTGAATGTCGCAGTGTTGGAAGCTGTACAAAAGATCCACAGGGAATGGTGCAGATCCTGATTTAGTGCTTGTTTCAGGATATAAGCCAAGCTTACACCAATTCATATTGGACTTCATCTGAATTTGCCATTTTTGTGTGCTTTTGCACTAAGCAAAGATGTGCATAGGCACACCAAACAATGGACACAATCCAATTTCTATACTGTATTATTCAAGTTCCATAAGCGATGTTAACAGTGGTGTCTATGGTAATTTTTCTGTTCTTAATTGCTTATTTCAATTTCTAGGTATTGGCAGACTCTTGATACTTTGCTTTACTGACTGACTTTTATGTGAGATCTACATAATGATTGCTATCTAAGCTAGAGGATAACAATACACTTAATCAGGGGTCTCTATCTGTTCACTGGGGATCACCAGACAGGAGCTGCAATATTGAGCAACTTTTCTTTTTTTCCCTTCTCCACAATGGTTCACTCAGAGGGATCAGTAATTGAGCTTCATGGCCTGCGTCAGACAACCTACATGGTATCTTCAGTGCTTTTGATCTTAAAGAAAACTGACAATAGTAATTTCTTTCTGCAGAGGCATACCTGAAATCCATTCAGGATGGCTGAGTCTCAGGTCACGGCATGAGCGAGCAGGGTTTTTCTTTGAGCCTTCAGGGCTGCGGATGTTCTCAATCTGCCTGGTCAAAACTTTCAGTTTGGCATCAACTTCGAGATCCTTCTCTCTTGCAGCAGGTTGATCAGCTCTGTAATATTCATGGTCATAGCTCACTTCATAGTGACCGCCAGCAACACCAGCAAATCCAGCAGGGCCAGGAAGACCTGGAGGACCCTGAGAAAGGGGAAGGTTCAGAAATTATTTGTCCGTTTCCTGCCAACTCATATCATGGTGCATATTATTCCTCCTCAGAAGTTTTACATGATTTTCATTGTGTAGGGAAATGCTTGTAGAAAGCTGGCCCCTCTTTTACATTGCGGTTGTGACTACACTTCATAAGTAATTTTTTAACTGTAAACCATTTTGGTAAATTAAGAATTTGTGAAAGGCAACATTAGTATTCAAATACTTTCCTGTGTATGAAAAATATTGTCTAAGTTCTAAACATCAACTTACTTGGGCACCACGTTCACCATCTCTACCACGTGGACCAACAGGACCCATTGGACCATTATGTCCAGGGGAACCGTCTTTGCCAGGAGGACCAGAAGGACCGGATGGACCCTGGAAGCAACAAGTAGAGCAGATTATTCTTTGGATAGCGTATTTATTCAAACAACAGATCAGCAGAATTATGAAACAATAGTTCTTTACTTACTCTTGGGCCAGAAGGTCCAGCAGGGCCATGACCACCAGGTTCACCAGAAATTCCCTGTTAAGAAAAGGAAATCAATGAGGAACTTCTGTTGTCTAGAACAATGGGGAAAAAGAGTTGGGGGGAAGAGGGGAAAACAAAGAATCAAAATTCATTATGGTTACTTACAGAAACACCAGGGAGCCCTTGTAGGCCACCAGGTCCTCTTAATCCTTTCAGACCTCTGGAACCAGGGTTACCAGTTTCACCTTTTTCTCCACGTGGACCTTGTGGACCCTACAAATTGACCAATAAATATTTTTAAAATTGATTATATCATGTAAGAAAGGGACAAATTAAATTACAATGAGAAACTAATTGGCTTGCAAAGCTGATAGGCTTGCGGGCTTTGGTCTAGAAGTCTTCCAATTGCTACAGGAACAAAGCAGTAGGGATGTTGGAGGCACAGCCCAACGTCCCTACAAATTAAAGAAAACTTCTCTTTTGATACTTCTTTACCAGGAGATTCTTTACCTCAGACGCTTTGGTCTAAGTGAGATTCAGGAATGAGAGCAAGTAGCAGGGTGTTTAGATATAACTATAGGTGGCTATATCTTGAAGATTATCTAAAGAATGGAGGAGAAAGAGCTGAAACCGCTTTTACTCACATTAGCACAGGGGCTAGAAAGAACCCAGGCCTCAACCTAGATGCAAGCTTGGGGAAGGTCCAGAGATCCCCAAGTGCTTTTACGGATTCCCTAACCCTTTCTGATGAAATAACTGCTCCTTGGGCATTTGAGGAGATGCTGAAGTCTAAGTCAGCCTAATAATGGCTAAATATGAATATTAAAGATGTACTCACAGCAAGACCTCTGGGACCCATTCGACCAGTAACACCAACTGCACCAGATGGACCCTAAGGTAAAGGGAACAAAGAATTACTTTCCTGTGCATTTGATAAAATGAAAAATTAAATTAATTAACAAATGATTCCATTATTTAAGAACTGAACTGCAAACGTACAGCCTCACCACGGTTGCCAGTCTTGCCAGCTGGACCTACGTGACCGGGAGCACCAGGTGCACCAAGTGACCCAGGATTACCAGACCTGCCAGGTTCACCACGCTCACCCTGAATATTGGAGAAAGAAAAATGATCCAGTTATACTATCAAAGAAACATTGTGGTAGGAGGTAAAGGCTTTCTGAGAGTAGTCATCAGGACTGCACTTACCTTGGACCCAGGGAATCCAGCACGACCAGGAGCACCATCATTACCAGGATTTCCCTGGAAAGCAAAACATGAAGAAAGAAAAAAAGATGACATGATGTGCAGGAAATTGTCTATTGTTTTGTGTTATAAGATACGTAATGCAGCACAAGCAATAGTGAGTTAGTCATGTACTTACATCACGGCCAGCTTCACCTGGTTGACCAACCAGACCAACTGGACCAACAGAACCAGCTTTACCACGAAGACCTGGAGCACCTGCAGGACCAGTTGGACCAGGACTACCCTGGAAATAAATAACAAAGAAGAAAGGTTAAATCCCAAAGGAATGTATGGGTGACAGCAAACTGATCATTTCAAAAGCATAGAAGGGTTCCACAGGAATTCAGTTGAGGTGACAGCATTCCTTCACCAAGTAACTGGAAGGTCCAGCAAAATACAACATGCTGCTGTAAAGATGTGTTTATGGCATTTCTCTGAGGGTTCTGCCAATTTGCATGTCGAGTTACAGTTGGTGATCAGTCGTTCCTCTCTGAAATTTCAGTACCATTATTTTTTGAAGGGGAGATTTTTAATTTTCTCATTCAGGGTCTGTGTACATCACTAGCAACACTGACATTTGTTGTCCACACTAATTGGCTCTTTTAAATTTCCAGATTAATTTTAGTAGTTGAACTTAAATTTCCAGCTAGCTTTCTGGGCTCAAACAGATCTCTGGATCAATAGTGTAAGCTTCTGGAATTTAGGCTAATAACAACCAATGTACCTCTATACCCCTTATAAATAGCTGCAAAATGTCATTATCTCTTGGGAAATATACTCTTGCACTAAAAGCTTCCTTCATTTGATAAATTATGGAGTATAATTACAACTTCAAATATTACCAGATAGGGAATATCCCTAAATATCAGCTGCTGACCTTATTCCTTTTACCAATAATACCTACAACCCTAAGTAATCCATACATGGCTTGAGGGTCCTGCTGTCCAACAGTCCATCTGTCTGTCTCAGTCTTCAATAATACCCAACAAGTGAGTGTCTATTATGATGGATATTCACCATCCTTTCTAACACAGCAGCTGACCCTTCCAGGGGCCAAATAGTTGTTTTTGAGTAAGCTAAACTTTCAACAAATGTTTGTTGCTCAGCCTCTTGTCCTAAACAAATGAACTATAGGGTCGTTGTTGGCCCATTATTTAATCAAGAGAAAACAATAGGGGCCACTTTAGCTTAACTAAACAATGCATTCACCTGGCCTGATGAATGTAACTTAAAATTGTCAGTCAATCAAGTAGTAAAAAACAGTACAAATGTTTGAGAGCTGTCAGGCTCGTTAGGAATTGTCAAAGAATGACAAGAAGAATGATAGAAAAAACTGGACGACTGGAATCCATTCCTCTGCTTTTGACTTCTGTGGCAGAGGACTTGTTTGTATGCAATTCATTGGTATGCCTTTTTAGCTTATAGGAATTGTACTTGTGCTTTGGAAATCCTTTGTGTTTTAGAAATCGTTTGTAATTTGGAAATCTTTTATGAGGTAGAAAACCTCTGAGTTTTAAATGTGTTTTATATAAATTTAAATGTGTATCACTAAAAATAAATTAACTGTTTTTATACTATTACGTTAGCTGAAAGTATCTCAACCTTGGTAGGGAGGGGGCTGCTCAAGTAGTGCGGATTGCAGCTAATCTCACTGTGGAGGATAAACTGGGAAGTAATATAGCCTTTGAAGAGTGGGTGGCTACAGTATAACCTCCCTTTAGCCAACATACCTGCAGCTATCTATATCAGATAGGGCTTAAGATCTTTGACTACAGCACTTCATGGACAACAAGCCCAATACCATCACATTACTACCCTGGCATTGGGAATTTTTATGAGTTACAATCTCAGATGAAAAGAAGATTTCATCAGCTCAGTTCTAAATGTTTGGTGGCTTATCATTAGATAATGTCCAAAGCTTTAGACTCCTCTGATTAAAGGAATAAACTCTCCATTTTCCCTTAAGTCCCACTAAAAATCTAATATTTCAACAGGATTTCCTTTGGACTTTTAAATGTGAATGAGCATTGATCTCCTATACAGATTTCTCATCATAGGTCTCCTTCATCCTGGAATCAATCTAATGATTCTTTGGTTTACTCTGATTGCTACAGAGACTAAATTGGCACACAGTTGCTGTGAGATGTTATCATATACACCTTGTAGAGTCACAACAAGATTTCATAGAACATAGAGCATAACAGCACAGTACAGATCCTTCGGCCCATGATGTTGTATGGAACTTTTAACTTTCTCTAACATCATTCTAACTCTTCTTTCCTACATATCTCTTCATTTATCTTTTATTCATGTGCCTAATAGAATCCTTCCTCTTCTAATTTAATCTCTGCAGAATAATGAACTGTGTGCTATTTGCCTTCCTAATCGTTTCCTATGTCTGAATGTTAATTAAATTCTCACAAAACCATATTTTGCTACTCTGACTAGTAAAGTGAATAATCTTTTATTTCTCCACATTATACACACTCTGCCCTCTAACACAACCTGTTCCCCGTAGTATCTGCTTTGTTCACTTTCTCTTTTAGCTTTGTATTATCGGACAATTAGATAGATAAATCAGGGTCCTTTCTTTTGAATTGTAAATATCTGAAAGTTTTCCATGAGTTAACTGTTTATCAACCAAAAAGTAATTCACAGAGGTCCATATAGTCTAGTTTCTGCTTACTGTGTTTATACCAGTCCTTCAGCCAAGCTAGTTACCCTCTTTGATCTTGGGTTATGTAATAATCTTATGCCTGTTACCTTATTAAGTACATTTTAAAAATCATTTGGTTTCCTTTAACCAATAGACAGTAGCTCCTTTTTTCCATCCTATTCTTGAGTTACCTTCTACACCATAGAAACTGTACTGAATCTAAAGAATTTAAGAAGATCACCACTGATCCATTATCTCTACAGCTATTTTTATAGAATCCTAAGTGAAAGGCTCTACGTCTCTATTCTACGTCCCACATCACATCTGCTGTACTGCCCTTTACAGTAATGATTTTCAGTTTTGCATACTCATTTGCCCACTTGGTTCCCTGAAACTTCTGATGTATTGTTTGAATTCTCATGCAAAGAAAAATGCAAAATGAGTTTAGCAACTTGTTCATTTTCATATTCCTCCTGAGATTTGACTCCAATCTTTGCTCTAAGGACCTTTGTTTATTTTAATTCCAGTTCTTTATAAGCATGTGTCCAAATTCTAACATTTTTTATATTATTTAATAAATTATTCTATTTTCTTGCCTTTATCAATTTTGTCATACTTAGCTAGTTTTTAAACACATTTCCAATCCAAAGGCTTACTGCTCTTTTTTTAAAATTTAAATTACAAACCTCTTATCACATCCGAATAGAAAATGCAATCTCTTCTTTATTTCAAATTAATTTTTTGTTTGGCCTCAAACATCATGACAGTTCTCCAAACATTTGCTCTCTAATACAGTCTACTGTCTTTTAAGTCCAAATTTTTAGCACCTAATTATAGCTTCATTTCTTTTCCTTTCTTATGGTTTTCAACTTTCACCCAACTTTCTGAATAACATTAAGGATTAATTGACATTAAGACTAAACACAATGCCACCTTATGCAATGTTTTTGAATGTTTAGTCTAATTTTATAATATTTTAAATGGTATTTGTTCAAACAGATCTGTGGAAGATATGAACGTATTGTGATTATGACGTATATTTGTTAACGGCTTGATAAAAGCATTACACTTACGTTTGGACCTGTGATACCTAGGGGACCTGATTCACCTCTTGTTCCCGGTAGACCAATTAAACCAATGTGACCAAGTAAACCTTGAGGACCTTGACCTCCTGGAATTCCCTGCAAAGAAGGATCAACAGAATAGATAAATCAAATGCTATAGTCCTAAAAAAAAGTATTTTGAAACAATTTTAAAGTTACTTACAACAGCCCCTGTGTCACCAGTTGCACCCCTTTCTCCAGGGTAACCACGTGGACCTGTAGGACCTGTTGATCCTGAGATGCCTTGTGAGCCGGTGTCACCTCTTGCACCTTGTGGGCCTGAATTACCAGCTGCACCAACAGGCCCCACTGGACCTTGAGGACCCTAAAAAAAGCACAAAAGAATTAACAGCATACAATGATATTCTTAAGCACAATTTTGATGCTTATTTATTTCCACATTAATAGAAAATTTATAAGAAATGTACACTTAACATATGTTTCAAAAAAAGCAATATTTCATAAACTGAGATTGATCAACATCTACAGGTATACAAAATTATGAGGAGTATAGATAGGATAATGCAAGCAGCCTTTTTCCACTGAGGTTGTGTGGAACTACAACTAGATATCATAAGTTAAAGGTGAAAGCTGAAAAAGTTTTAGGGGAACATGAGGGGAAACTTCGTCACTCAGAGGGTCATGAGAGTGTGGAATGAGCTGTCAGCACAAGTGGTGCATCTAAGCTTGATTTCAATGTTTAAGAGAAGTTTGAATAGGTACATTGATGAAGGAGTTTGGAGGGCTATGGTCCCTGTGCAAGTCGATGGGAGTAGGCAGTTTAAATGGTTGGGCACAGACTAAATGGGCCAAAAGGCCTGTTCCTATGCTGTACCTTTCAATGATTCTGATATCTATTCTAGAAAACATACAGATGCCTCCTCTGCTATTGTACATATTTTGGCAGGATGCATTCCTACTGATGTCTCCAAGGATATAATAACTTTAGAAGGTATTTATCAAAGATTTTTACTTTGACTTTGTTTGCCTTGCAAATGAAAAAAAACAGTTCATGGGCAACAAGCTTGAAATAATAACTGCAGATGTGTGAAGCATCCACCCCATCATATGCTACATGGAAGAAGGAATGTTTTAGGTTTCTGACATTTTGATAATGTTTAGAAAAAGGTCATGAAATTGAAACATTGAATTGTTTGAACTTGCCTATAAGTTCATTCTTAGTACTTTCTGCTTTAATACAGGTTTCCAGCATCTGTAGAGTTTTGCTTTTTGTCAAAAAGAACTGGATAGGGCATCCTTCTCTGCATCCAGTTCCTCACTTTTTATTCCCCCTTTCACTTAATAGTGAGTTTCCTACTTGATTACAATTAAGCCAGCAGTTTAAGCTATGGTTGATACATTTTTCAGGGACAACCTGTAAAGTACATACTGTTTATTATGTGCAAATATTTTCTGGGTTGCGGTTCAAGGAACTGTGATTCTGCTTGCCCGCTGGAGCTGAATACTAGAATGATATTAATTTTCACCCATTTGTTTGGGAATTGAGAAAACAATGAATGGAGTAAACACAAAGATCAGCTTTTGCTGAAGGCAGCTGAGAATTACAGGTCAACCAGAATAAAGAAATGAAGTGAAAGAATCCATCCAATTATATTTCTAATTATCATTAATCCAATCTTTGGTAATTAAATGTAAAAATAAATTATCTGTGATTTAGGAAATAATAACACCAATACTGAAATTTGGTTTGGATTTGCTAACCATCGCACTGACTCTATGTAAAACCACATTGCTCTACGTACAGGTAAGGGAGCTATTACTTCTAACATTGACACTAGGCACCTGAATACTGCATACCAGATTTATCAAACTGTTGAAGTTAATTATTAAGCATAAATATTACTTACAGCTGGGCCTACAGCACCCATTAAGCCAGCAGGACCTGGGAAGCCAGTCATACCCTAGAAATAGTAAAACAGTTTTTGAAACTATCTATTTGTAAATAAACTAACATTATTCAAGCATAATAGAGGTAGCAGAAGAATTGGGTTATACAAGCATTGAAATTGTTCTGCAATTCACTGAGATCATAGCTGTACACTACTTCCATGCCTCATCTTTAGAACTTTATATTTCCCTTGTGTACAAGCTTTAGCTTAAATACACCCACTAACTGAACATTCACAACCATGTCCGTCCTAAACATTTCGATTAAGACACAAGTTCTCAATATTTCAGTCATAATAGCATCCATTCTAACAAATTCTTTCAGATACTAATAATCTTTACTGAGATAAACCACATCCTTTCTAACTGCATGCAATATAAACCTTTTAACTCAATTGAATACTTGCAGTGCAATTAATATTGAACTTACTGGTGCACCACTTGAACCCATAGCTCCTTGTAGACCAGGTTCTCCAGTAGCACCCTAAAGAGAGACAGGCAAATAATTATATACATGGAAAAGTCTCTTGCAATCACTGTTAATGTAAATATCTGTAGCCAGTGACTTACCAGGACAACCACATTCATGTATTCAGTGTGAACAGTACAGTGCAGGGCCTTCAGCCCCCAATGTTATGCCGACTCTTTAACCTACTCCAAGTTCAATCTAACCTTTCCCTCCTACATGGCCCACCATTCTTATTTCATCGATATGCCTGCGTCTCTTAAAAGTCCCTACTGTATGATCTCTACCACCACCCTTCGGAGTGCGTTCAATGAGTAAAAAACAATCCTATTTCTGACATCCCCCCGATACTTTGCTCAAAACACTTTAAAGTTATCCCCTCTTATATTAGCCATTTCTGCCTTTGGAAAAAGTCACTGGCTATCTATACTCTATATATGCCTTTTAGCATCTTGTACACTTCTATTAACTCACCCTTATCCACCTATCCACAGAGAAAAGCACCGGCCTGCTAAACCTATCTAATGTCCTCTGCCCACCGGCAATTTTATTCCTTTCTTGTTTCCAACCATTTCCAACAATGGTGTTGGAGTCAATACAGTGCACAATTGAATGCTATACATCCTTTTTTTCCTGAATAGATCTGCAACTGGCAAGACATCACCAATGCAGAAATTTACCAGAAAATGGTCTTTTCTCAGGCTAGTCACAAAATACATATAGGTTAAGTTAGTTCACTGTAATGCTAATGTTTGAAGAATGCTGTAGATTCCTCTTAAATCAATATTGCTCATGACACTATTCTAACAGCCATAGCCACAGACATAAGTTGACACGAGCTGCTTTGTTATGAGAAACAACTGCCATTTACAAGGAACACAATGTGTGGTGGGCTGCAATGTAGCTTACTCTAGAATTCAAGATACTTTGACAAAGATTTAGGTGTAATTTTCAATGGCTGGAAAACTTCCAGCGCATCTGTACAGGAATATATTCCTTGTGCTGGATGCTATCCATTTGTTCACTAATTTCTTGCAACAGGGTAATTGATGAATCCAATGGAATAATTCAGAAAACTGCTGCAGTGAGATGACAGGTGTAATTTTTATAGCTGTAACTGGGTACTTAGGATTTTACACAGGAGCTGGACAGAAAATGCAGCTAATTTTCCATTAGTACCTCTGATGAGTGCTCTGCACTGTTTAATGCACTAAACAATGCTAAAACAGCGTTCATCTAATTCTTCTTCAATGCCAAGAGTGTTACTGTCAAGATCATATCACAAAATCTTTAGTGCAGCACAGGTTGAACCTTTTGCTTTATAATATTGTGCAGAACTAATTAAACCAATTACTCCTAATTAATCTAATCCCTTGTCTCCACCCATTAACAATATCCTTCCCTTCTCTGCATGTTCATGTGTCCAAGAGTCTCTTAAATGCTCCTATGCTTTGTGCCTCTACCACCACTCCTCACAATTGCATTTCAAGCCCCCAAATTCTCTAAATACAAAATCAATCCTCATTCATCTGTATAGATTCCCCCTCTCACCTCACTGTTTCGATCCTGGGGAAGAAGATACTAGTCTGTTCTATCTATGCCATGCATGGATGTCTAACAATGACCAGGTAAGATCTGTGGATAGTGTGTTGAGGCATGCATAAAATTTAAATGTTTGGTGGAATATCATCTTTCATTATTTGATAAACAGATATGAAGTCACATGGATAACTTTGCCTTTCCTCATCTCAACAATTTATCTCAATGTAAATTAATGCAGGGAAACTCAGATTCTGGTAGTCATTCAATCTCAGAACTGTAGGCATCACATCAGTGACAAGAGGATGGGAATGCTTTCCCATTTTATCATAGTTTTAGTAACTGCAACAGAAGTTGCTAGCTACAGGAAACTGGATCTGAAAGCATCAAACCACATCATTGCCCATTTTTTTTAGAACAAATGTTTATCATTTGAAATAATCATCTGCATGTAAGAAGAGATATTCCATAATTGGCAATTAATAAGGTTAGGATTTCCCTACAGTCAAATGACTTTGTGTTTGGAGGCTTACCGCAGGACCAGTAGGACCAGCAGGACCCATAGCACCAGGAGAACCGCCATCTCCTTTGGAACCAGTAACACCTTTCTCTCCTTTAGCTCCAGCGTGTCCATCTGCACCCTATACAGTAGAAAGAATAAATAAAATTTAAAATGTGGGAGCCTGGTTTTAAAAGAAGCAAACATAAATAAATAAGTTAGAGAAAAGTTTTCAGACATACAGGAGGTCCAACAAATCCGGTGGGACCAGCACGTCCAGCTTCTCCACGTTCACCCTGGGCAGAGGAAGAGCAAACCAGTGTTATTATTATTGCCATCTCAAAGAGCAGCATGAATAAAACGTTGCTAATTACTAATGTTGCTAATTACAATCCAGTTACATTTTTTACACTTGCATCATTTGGATAAAAACTTATAACTGGAACTTTGTGGTCTACATGATCTACTTAAAAAAAAGAAAATCAAGTGCATAATGTACGAACCATGAAATATATAATGTATGTTCAGAGTTTTCTCTTGCTTCAGACAAGTGGTGTCTAAAGCATCTTGGGTGTCCAAAGGCAGGCAACATATGCTTAGATACCACCTCAGGAATTTTAATTCACGTTCAAGATACCTTTGCAGAAACAGGCTTCCAACGCTCTGCCAGACCTGTGTCTGCTTCCAGAAAAGTAATCCTCAATGTGAAGCTTCTATTTGTGGTTTGGAATCCAAAGTTACCAGTTCTCCTTTTGGATCTCACCAACTCTACCAAATATACCTACTCCTCAAATCCCTCCCAATTTTATGTCCTATGTGACCCAATCCACACTCATTAATGTCTACTGATCACAGATCATCTAACCCTTCACACTGATGCAGCCCAAGGACTACGAATCATCCCTATGCACAAATTACCCAACTAGGAACTGTTTGCTGCAACATCACACCCACCAATCATTCAGCTAAAATGCTTTCCTACCCATTTAGACAGTCTTCCTAAACACAGGCATCTTTCCAGCCACCATTAGTTATCATCAGTAGCCAGTTATCTCGAGTCCTCCTTGTGATCCAGGACCTCACCCAACTCTGGGCCTCTCAGCCCATGCTTATCAGCATCAGTCAAGGCATCAGACCTGCCTAACTGCCTTTGTGTGTTCTGCTCCAGTCCAGGTTGCAAAGGAAAGCACAAGTCTTGGGTGCACCTGACCCAGTCATTTAATTTGCCCCAAGGAAGCTCTAAGCCACAGCACTAAACACGGAGTAATACAAGAACACAGTCTACATTATTTTCACCACTCGTTCTGTTATTTACTTACAGGAGCACCACGTTCACCAGGTAAGCCAGCTAGGCCAGAAGCACCAGCTTCACCCTGAAGAACATAAAAACAGAGGTCAGCTGATCACTGTAGTAAATGGTTACAGAATGAAAACTATCATGCACAGGAAATCTTGACTACAGTTCAAATGAAGAGTGATATTTATGTCAGCAGTTATGGAAGAACCATCAGTTGAATAATAATATAAATTTAAGAAATTAGAAGAAAGCCATTAAGCTCACTGTGTTCATTCTGCCTAATAAAAGAAGCCTTTAGGTTACTCTTTCTTTTCAGCTCTTGGTTTATAAGGGCGCAAGTAAATATTGCACTATTCCAGAGGTTCATCGCTGATCTGGTCTTGGGGTCCATATTCCTATAGGTTCCACAGACTCCTTGATCTACTAAAACTTAATATTATATCTCCATTCATTTAATAAATTAGATCTCTGGGTTAGTAAATTTTGGAGATTCATAATCCCTCTGACTTTCTCCCCACCACACTTACAAGAAGTAATTTCTAGACCCCTGCTACACTAGGTGAAAGAAACTTTCCCAAAATACTGACAAATTTTTTCACTAGGGAAATTAAATCTGTTTTTGATCTTTCTGTTCATCATGTATTGGAATTCACCTGTCTAGAAATCTCCATAATTTTATATCTCTCACTTAAACCTCTCGGTTTAGGCAATTTTAGTCATAGCGAACATTCCCTAGCCATTGGTCTATACTGGCTCCCAACAGTTCCATTCCCCTTTCAATTTTCCCTTCAGCTTATTCTCTCTCTCATATCAACTTCCCATTAGTGTTTTGCCATTATAAGCGTTGTATTTACAACAGTCAATTAACCTACTAGCTCATCTTTAGGATGTGGGGAGAAACCTCAAAACCTGGTGGAAACCCCGGTTGTCAAAAGGAGAATATGCAGACAATCACACAGACAGCACCCAGGTCAATTCTGAACCCATGTCCCTGCAGCTGAGAGGTAGTGCTGTACCATGTAAGATATTGCTATACTGCTGTACTATTCTTGATTGGCCACTATGTGTATCTTCTGTGTTATCTGTAATATATTGATCAGATCTGTATAGAGTACTCTAATTGTAGCCAATTAGTGTGTTGTAGAGTTCTATTATGCCCTTCCTATTTTTGTATTCTATACCCTGACATATTAAGGCAAGTATCTCTTTTGCCATCTTAATCGCCTTATTCACCTGCCTTGTTACTTGCAAGGGCCTGCAGACCACCCCTCAATAATGTCAGTTCTCAATCCATCTTAATTTATTTTTCATTTATAATCCACCACACACATTTCTTGGACATTTTAAATAAATCTCACAAAATAAAGTGCAGTTTCCCAAATTAAATTTAGGTTTGTCAGGGTATGCCTGACAAATTTTTGCAAATATTTGCAAAGTTATATGAGAACTTGTCAAGAGAAACGGGTACAGTAAAGATCATCAGCAATGAATAACGTTTTTCAGAAACTTACCCTGTCACCAGGGGGTCCAGCGGGACCAGGAGCACCAGCAGAACCAGGAGCACCCTATAAAATAGGACAGCGAATAAGCCATAGGAGTGATATGAAAAACAAAAAAAAACCCAAACTTATGGCAAAGAATTGTCGACTACCACATACCCGTGGGCCATCCATGCCTGGATTTCCTTGTGCACCTCTTGGACCAAGCTCACCCTAAAAATAAATGCATGATGAGTTAGGCTGAACGTAGGATAATACAGAAATAAGAAATGACAACACACATTATTGCATCTTAATATCTACGATTTCTTTAATAAATTGCTTTCAAGAATGTGAATAGTTCTGCATAGTTTTGGACAATATGAATTAGCCATGAGCTACACTTGTCTGGATTTACATGTCCATCTTAGAAAATATTTTAAAATCTTAAAGAAAAACAAAACTATATGTCAGAACTGTGTCTAGACAAAATAATCCATCTCTGGTTGGTAATGCTATAGAGAAACAGCAGTGCTTGTGTCCTGCCTTCGAAACTTGCCTCTTTTAAAGCTAGTAGAATGGAATTTCAGATGTGAAGTACAAAGTGTTGCCAACACAATATGGACAGCTTGGTATTATTGATTTTTTAATCCGCCTATTGAATGAGGCGTAGTCACAAAACAAACAATAGCAAGCATAGAAGAGGTTGCAAGAGTTATCATTCAGAATAGTGAATAACATGCTGTGTACTATAGCCAGGAAGAAATAAAAGAAATGAAGAACATTGTAAAGTTTTAGGGAAAAAAACTTCAAATATGGAAAAAGAATTACCTTTTCACCTTTAACACCAGGAGTTCCACCAGCACCTCTCTCACCTGGCATACCCATAGAACCTTGAGGACCTGGAGCACCAGCATGACCAGCAGCACCAACTTCACCCTAATCAGAAACAAGAAACCAATTTTGCTGAGCGTTAGTTGGTATCTTGTACTCCAATCACTACAGCCCACTTTCTTCTTCTCACAAAGGCATTTGAAATGCAAATTAGGTATTTGAAAAGCTATTAGTGTTCTGGCTGATTAAAAATTAGTCCAATCAGTATGATCAAGTCAGACAAAACTAAATGCAATTTGCACATGGAAGATTGAAGCATGGGCCCTAGCCTTGCAGAGAATAATGAGCCTGCTACATTTTCTGCTATCCAGTGATCAAGTCCACACATACTTTTGTAGATCTTTTGCTGGAAGATGCAGTTTCCCACTTCAGTGGTGAGGCTATACCTTCTGCACAGGTGTCAGATCACTCAGAGTGAGAGTGGAGGGCAAAGCTAGTATCAGAATTACTGACTAAAACAGTAATAGGCAGCAAAGATATGCCCTGAACTTATCTGACTGTCAAAGTAATCAAAAGCTATGAATCTTGCTGGCTTTTAAGAACTACGTATTTGAAAACATTAATTGTTAAAAAGGTTAGTGGTTAGTACAACAATTACAGTATGGGCAACCCGGGTTCAATTCCCACTGCTGCCCGCAGGAAGTTTGTACGTTCTTTCCGTGACCACGCGAGTTTCCTCCGGGTGCTCCGGTTTCCTTCCACAGTCTAAAGATATACTGGTTGGTAGGTTAATTGCTCATTGAAATTGTGGCGAGATTAGCTAGGATTAACTTGGTGGATTGCTGAGTGGTGTAGCTCAAATGGCCAGAAGGACCTGTTCCATTCTGTATCTCAATAAGTAAATAAATAAAAATGAAACTATTTAATAATTATATTAACATTAAATGAATTAAAATTAAAAATTGAAGCCATTTCAAACTCTCAGTGAAGTATTAAACAGTTAGTTGGCACGTGGCTCAACTAGTAGAATCGGTTTCAGTCCTGATCTCTGTGTTGAATCTACACGGTCTCCCTGTGACTGCATATGGATTTTCCCCAGGTGCTTATGTATTTTCATAAGTTATTTGGTCTCTACAAATTGCCCCCACAATTTGGGTGAGTGGTAGAATCTGTCAGTGGGGATGAGGGATGAATAAAATGGAATTAATTTTAAATTGGTGGTTGATGGTTAGCCCACTACATCAAAGGGCTTGTATCCATATTGTATGATGTTCCCCCATCCCCACCCCAAAGTTGAAAAAAAAATTAAATATTTGAATAAATTAAAAATGATAAATTATAAATAATCAAATTATTTAAAACAATTAAAGAGGTCTTAAGTATATATACATTGCTTATCCCCTTGAAGACATCCTACTGCACTGATTTAATGTCCTGCACCACGTATAATCACTACAACTTTGAACTTCATCAGTAAACTCAGTTCTAGACTCTCAGAAGAGCAGAGAAAGGTTTGGGAATTCTGCATTTGTGATCGCATATCTTGAGCCTGCCATGATTTCCCCACAAGATCTGGCCAATGAAAGCCAGAGAAACTGAAAGATGTGAACATTCTCTCCCTTTGATAAAGTGTGTATAAAATATGGGAATTTTTTTTTTAGAAAATATTAAAATTAACCTGCAGGTATTTTTCATAAGCACAATGTTTATATTCTAACTTTCCCTGGCAGTAAAGGGTGTTAAGTTATGAGCTCACTGGAATGTATTTGACTTCATACAGATATGCTGGGAATGCAGCTTCAATTCCATGAGGGGTGGCATAACCCCTAAAAACAAAGGCGAGAGTGATGAGTTTGTCAGTCTTCATTCGGGAGCCAGTTTTTTTTTGTTTGATGCATGATTTAATCAAGTTATACATGATTTATACATGTGTTTGCTGAAACTGAATTTGCAATGAATATAAATTATTTTTCTTTCAATATTTTCCATATATTTAAGGTTATGCTTCCTTGATCAAATTAGTCTGATATGATGTTAATGAAGGAATATCACTCAACTAAATTGACAAGTGCCTTAAATATCAGGACTTTTCAAAATGCAGTAATCTCTGATTGGATGTAAGTATAATGTTCTGCTAAGTAGTTCTCTTCTGTTATGCAGATATGTATTTACTCAAATAACTTTTTCAACTTTCTGTAAACTACTATGTCAAATATGTTTATCATGATTCTTAGACTGAAGGAAAAAAGCTTCAAATTATGATGGCCTAATATTGATCCATACTACAGATTTAGATTAACTAAACATTGTATCAAATTGCAGTTGAACCTTCATCAAAGTGAACTATCAATGAAACTATCAAATTGTGAAAGTTCTTAAAAAATAATTTAGCAACTCAAATCACTAATTAGCTGTTTTGTGGATTTGTCTCACATCATATGAATAGTTGTGATATCCATGTTTAGATTTCATAACACAAAATGTAAAATCTCTCATGTTATTCAGAATCTTTTGGAAAACAGGCAACAGTGGAATTGTTTCACTTTCAACATACCTTAGCACCATCATTGCCAGGGGAACCTGGGGCACCACGAGGCCCAGCAGGACCTGCAGCACCCTGATGGCCTCGTTCACCCGGAGCACCTCGCTCACCCTAAAAAAGGGAAACATGAAGTATGCACTTAAGTCATGATTTGTAATCTTAGCTAAACTCAAGGCTCAAAATCACAGAAGAGTGTTCAATTTACCCTTGAGCCAGAAGTGCCTTGACTCCCAGGGTCACCACGGATACCCTGTGATGAAACGAAAAGGGGAGAATATGTATGAATTTTTTTAAGTATCACTTTACATGGTAAAATTCAATTTCATATTAAAAAATAAACAAACTCGTCCATTACAATGTTTTTCCTCTTGAATTACTACGAGCAATTTAAATTTATGAGAGGTGGTTCGAGAAGGAAACCATACCCTTAAAAGGGTATAGTGAAGAATAATATAGAAAGTGGTCAGTCTTTGGTGTGAATATCACAAATATAAAAGGCAAATTTTAACTCCGAGAGTTGGAATTGGAATCCAGCAGAGCATATAGAGTGTAGATTATGCAAAGCATCTGACTTTCAATCTATTGACATAAAGCACTGAAAATTAGACAGGTTCTATTCTATTCTATTGAATCACATGGAGAGTGATCATAAAAATCTAAACTAAATTTCTTTATCAGAATTTACTTTGTATAATTTTAAGTAGTGTTATAGTGCATTGACTGTAAATGAGTGGTGAAAGGCTAACAGGAAAGGTTAATTGATACATGATTGCTAGTTAGATGTAACAGGATAAATTCTGTCTTCAATATTTTTGTATATGAAATTAATCTTAATAAGATCAGAACCTCAGATTTATAAACTGACATTTGCTCCATTGGAATTTTGTGTACCATTACAGCCTTATTAGCACTTAGGGGCCCTACAGCATACTTGGAGCAAATGCACTCTAAATTCTATAGTCGGTGATGAAGTTGCTATGCAACCGCTCCCAGGGGAACTTTCTATAAACTGGTCAGTCCACTAAGCTTTTATGATATTACTGTTGAGCACACTTACAAAGAGGTCTTCCACAAGAAAACAGCATCTATCTTCAAGCCATTCAGGCCATGCCATTGGGAAGGAGGTATAAAAGTCACAACCACCAGGTTCAGAAACAATCATTACTCTAGAAATATCAGCTTCCTGAATAACTTCACTCGCTTCATTTCCAAAATGATTTCACAACCTACAGACACACTTTCAAGCACTCTACAATTCATGTGCTCAGTATTATTTATATATGCAAATAATGTGCAAATATATCTACAAATATGTCTTCTTT
Source organism: Hemitrygon akajei (assembly GCF_048418815.1). Classification (NCBI taxonomy): domain Eukaryota; kingdom Metazoa; phylum Chordata; class Chondrichthyes; order Myliobatiformes; family Dasyatidae; genus Hemitrygon; species Hemitrygon akajei. The sequence goes on from NC_133131.1 coordinate 95,511,209, forward strand.
TGCACATTGGGTAATTGTCAGTTTTACATATGTATAGTCTTTGACAAATTTTATTGTATTTCTTTATTTTCCTATAAATGCCTGTAAAAATGAATCTCGTGTAGTATATTGTGATATGTGAGTACTTACAATAATTTACTTTGACTTTAGAGGTGCTTAAAAAATTATACTGACATTTGCTTAACTTAGATTGTGAGGACCAAGTGAATAAATCTGTAGGTAGTTTACCAATAATATTTTAAAGGCGGCTACCTGTGAATTTTAAAATATTTCTTCTCAGGATTTGGGTGCCTGGTCCAATAATGAGTGTGGTGAATGCTTGTTGCTTGATTTTGTGCGGTATTTGTCAAAGTTCATTACTTTAGTACTTTGTACGCTCTTTCAAATCATTCAGCTTCAAATAATAAGTGTTATATTTGTGTTTCATAGATTAGTCAGTTAGTTGTTTTCTTACCCTATCACCGGGTTTACCAGGTTCTCCAGCTGCACCAGAAGGACCAGGGAGACCCTAAAGTGAAAGAGGAAATAAAAACTAGACATTAATATTTGCTGAGATTAACTCCAAATACTAAAGATTTTAATATTTAAACATCATTTAGTAGTCTACATTTATAAAATATTTTAACTTACTTTTCATTTAAGAATTGAAAAATGAGAAATTGCCTCATGTCAGATCTTTCTAAAAAGCTGTACTAAATTTTGAAGGCTGTAAATTATCAGAAATATAGCTAAAGATGAAAATACATAAGTTATGGAATCAGATCCAACTCTCTAATACTGTCAGTGGAACAAAAATCTAAACAAAGAGGAAACTGAGCATGATACAATGATATTATTGAGCATGCAGCCCATCATTAGTATTAATCAATGCAGATATTCTTCATCTTTGTCACCAGTCATTTGCCCTTCAGCTATATTTAACATTTTGCAAATATTTAATCTCAAATATTCCTTTTTGTCATTTCAAGAACTAATTAATTCATTAGTGCTGTTTCTCAGGAATATCTGTTTCATTTAAAAACCTATTGCATTCTAATGAAATGAAGAGTTAGTTAATATATTTTAGGTGGAATCCAAGTGGGTAGCAGAGGTTATACCTTTAGCTAACTACAGCCTGCAACTAGCTGAGTAGATTCAGACTTGGTAATCATTTGTTTACCTATTTGGAACTTGCAGTTTCAGAATTTACAAAATGATATTATAATTGACAGTATTAATCTAATGTCTACTGCAAAGCAAAACAAAAGAACTATGAAAATGATTCAAATAGTGTTGTTGCATTTGCTACAGAAAATCAAGCCATGTTCAGTTAGGAACACACATCATCATCTGTTGCCTTTTACTTGGGCAAAGACCTACAAGTCTTTATTTTCATTTAAATATTTACAATACATCTATGATAAAATCTTTTTGCCTATTCTATGCTCATTATATGAAAGTGTTATTTATAACAACATTCTATCTTTACCCTTGTCAGTAGGAAGAAATCCATATTCAGAAACAAACCTGGAATCCAGCACTGCCTGAGGGTCCTTGTTCACCTCTAGAACCAGTAAGACCCTAAGGGTAGCAACAATAAAACCGTTTGCATTACAAAGTAGTTAAGTATTGGCTAAATTTTTATTGTGACATCTATATATGCATGTAATAAGTTAAAAATTAAATGAATCAATTTTGTAATTATGTTGTCATTAACAAAATCTGTCATTTTGTTGTAATTAAAAATCAACATCAAATTTGATGTTCATTACTATCAATGTCTATTTGCTTGAACATATATATTAAATAAACATAATGTGCAACTAAAAACAAATTTTAAAACAACATCTTTCATGCTCTATGATTTCAATGTTTACATTCCACCTAAAATCAGGACAGTTTTCAGATCAGTAATGATTTACTTACTACAACACCAGTAGCACCTTGGGCTCCAGTCTCACCATCTTTGCCAGGAGCACCCTGAAGCACAAAGTAACCAGAGGAAAATGTTGTTAGTGCAATTATTATATCACTAAACATTCTTTATTGTCACTCCTTATTGTATATATGTTTAGTGCTGCTGTTTAAATGTCAGAATGAATTGGTAAAATTAATGTTGTCACTGTTGGAGATCTCCCTGCTACTATATTCTATGACTGATCTTCCTGAGGTATAACTGATTAACATTCTTTTCTGCATTTTTGTAAATGTACTTTCAGTCTTTTTTTATTCTTTGGTTTAGGAGCTTCAGCAACTTTATTTTTAAGAACAATTTTTTAAGATAATGGGAATGATTTCCCTTTCTCCTACGCTTTGGAGACAATTTTCAATCATTGTCCATTGCCTTGAAGGATTGTGGCCCAGTAGTCTCTAGCATTTCTTCCCCTAAGTAAAAAGAGTTTATTTATATATGTAAATTAGAGATTTAGGAGGATGATTGCTATGTTGAATAAAATATGAATGGAATATGCCCCAGATATGACAAGCATTAGGCAGCTTAATCTATTTGCACAGAGAGACTTGTAATAAATACATTTTCAGTTCTGAGGTTCTTATGATGTTTGGGGGGGCGGGGGTTCATTCACCTCTTTACATTTTGGACCAAGATCCTTCATCAATACTCATGGAAAGTCCTGAAGAAGGGTGTTGAACCAAAATTCTGACTGTTCATTTCCCTTCATAGATGCTGCCTCGTCTGCTGTGTTCCTCCAGCACTTAGTGTGTGTTGTGTTGCTCAATGGTTCCAGCATCTACAGAATCCCTTCTGAGCAGCAAAGATCAAATAAGGTGCAAAGCTGGAAATAATAGGTGCTTAGTGACTCAGGGAGGCAGCAGCTGCAACCTCAATGCATGAAATGGAAATTACTCCCTATGCTTCCAAGGAATTACTCACTTTTTTGGGAAATTAAGAAAATCACTTGATTTATGCCATGAAATAATGACATATAAATCCTGATTCACATGACTGAAAGTCTACCCTCTCCTACTTTGATGGTCAATTTTATTTCTGTAGAAGTCGATATGTTGCATTTCCGGCAAATGTGATTAAATTCTTTTAAAGTAAAAACATAAATTCTGGAGAAATTTGTGAAGTTGTCTAAATATTTCAAACTTTAATGGTCAGAAGTCACCTGTATCGATCTTGTCAATAACTCTATGCTAATAATTAAATAAGTCCATCTAATTAAAATATGTTAATATTCTGCTTTATATATAGACTGAGAAACTTAAGAGAAAATAAAGGCATTTAGTATCAGAAGAGTAGCTTATATCCTTATATGCTACTACACTTAAAGTAGATAAACAGGAACAATGACATTTGACTGTATTGTGTATAAGCTTTACACAGTGCATATATTAAACAATGTGTTTTAGTTTATGCATTGTTCATGCAACTAATCATCAGAGATATTTATGTCATTAAACATACCCTTTCACCAGCAGAACCAACAGCTCCTCTGTCACCAGGTTTACCAGGTGCTCCCTGGATAATAAGACAAATTGTTTTCATTAATCTTTAGCTTTTTCAAAAGCAAACTTCTACCAATTATTCTGACTCTCTAATTATCTGACATAACTAACAAGATTTGTTTCTGAATGAAAATTCACAATTTAATTCTGAGACATTTGATGGTCACAGAGCAGGTGACGATCAATAAGTGTTTTTAACATCCAGCACTTCTGTAATTCAGCTGAACTAAATAGGACAGGGACCACAATGCCAGAGAAAAGCCCACAGGCCATGTTAGGATATGGTCAACACTAAGTCTGGTTGGTAAACACACATACACACATTCACACACACACAGAAAAACACTACACACGAACACATTCCCCCACAAACAAGCATTACACACACACATGCATGAACAAATATGCACACATACAACGGAAACATATACACACTCAAACACACACACACACACACATGCATGAACAAATATGCACACATACAACGGAAACATATACACACTCAAACACACACACACACACACATGCATGAACAAATATGCACACATACAACGGAAACATATACACACTCAAACACACACACACACACACACACACGCACACACTCACACACACACTCACACACATGCACACACTCACATTCACACACAGATATGTAGTACAGACACATATGGATTATATTATTACTTTTACACACACACGCACACACAGATGACATTGTTAAAAATGACTGAAATATCAATGCATATATTTGGATCAACAAGCTGGTTTTTATGATGTAAATACAAAAGGCTATACTGAGCACTACTTAATTCTGATTATAACAGTTGATATATATATATAAATAATCACCAATCATTGTTTATTGATCCTAAATATCAAGCTGTCTTTCCTGCAGTATAGTTATAACCAATTTTATGCAGTATATATTTAGACATTAAGGTAAGCAGTAATATTGAAAAATTTGGATTTGGAAAGGGTTTATTAGTAGCACAATTGTAAAAACCACTCAGAAAACGTCATGATATGATGTTTGACAATCAGTATACTTGCTGATAGGTTAATGATTTTATTACTTACAGAAGCACCTTTTGGACCGGGGAAGCCCATCATACCAGCCTGACCTCTTGGGCCAACAGGACCAATGGGACCAGTGCGACCTTCCTCACCAACTGCACCCTGAAACATACAATCTTAGACGATGAAACAATGCTCTTCACAAGTCTTTATGAATTTTTCTTGCAATGGTTTTATTAATTATAATGTTTATGGTTTTACTTCCATGCATGTTATTGCTAAATGCAAAGGTATTTGAATAAAAACTCTCTATTTGTTATTAATTTGTAATTACATAGTAGTTGGTATTGTAGTACAAGGTAAAATGCATAAACCAAAAACATTAGTAGGCTTTAGTATTCTGAGAGCCAAATTATATGTTGTATGAAAATATAATTTAGTCAACAAAATATGAAAATCAATTTAGGAAGCTATCCACATTAATTATCTATTGATATTACCTGCAATTATATATAAATGTCAGCAGATTTGTATTTTAATCTATAAAGTATATTGGACTGAAACAGAGGGGTTTGGTTTGGGTTACTGTGATGATAATAGTACCTTAATTATGACCAGACAGAAATGCACATAAGCATTGTGACTGAATCAAAGAAAATGAGATAGCTAATAGCAATCATTATTGTGACTTTAAATTCCTTGTGTTTGCAGCATAATTAGGATCTAATCGCCAAAATGGCAAAACATTCTTAAAAAGACTTTTCTAAAGCTTTGCCTCAGGTATTTCTGAAATTTAATTGTCTTGTTTACTGCCAGTCGTAGATAATTTCTTGCTGTGCTGTTGAAAACATTTTAAAAGGTCATCTACAAATCTAAATATTTATGATTTGCATGTTCTTAATATTTTGTAAAATTACTGATACAATACAGTCACCTTTTTGACTTAATTAAGAATTGTAATTGTTGTGCTGAACAATGATTAAATTGTTTCAAGTTACAGGGGCTTAGTTTGGTTAAGTAGTGATGAGTATACAATGTTATTGTATTATAAATAAGTAATCGTTAGTAGAACTAAATGGCACAGAAGTTGCCGTTACTGCACCAAAACTAAATTACGTTATTCAAATGGAATTTTTATAAAATAATGTTACATTAAAGGTTAGCAAAACCTAATAATTAATGCCCAATTATTATTTAAATGTCTGGGAATAATTCGAGTGTAATATTCCCATGCAATTTGCCATGCTTTATTCAAATCTATTAGATTGAATAAGCTGTCAAGAATGGGGAGCATAAAACCTAAAACCAACTTACAGCAGGACCTGATTTGCCTGGAGCACCTATATTGCCAGTACTACCTACGAGACCCTGAAAAATAACACATTACTGTAAGGTGAGAAAACTTACTGGAACACCTGGATTCCCCATACTACCAGTTCTACCAGCTTGTCCCATACGACCCTATAAATAGTGAGGAAAGGCAAAGATCTTTTATATCTCATTCCATCACATATACAATTAAGATATATTATTTTAAGTTTTCATTGAATTTATCTGTTCATTTAAAGAAACTATGAAAATCCTTCAAGAGTTAAATTCAATTTAGAATGAAGATAACTCATCGGCAAAAACAGAAGTTGGATACTCCAAAGACTGTTTAAGATATAAAAATGTAAAACACAATCGAATACCTGTCCAAGATAAGAAATAGATAATCGTGCAGAAAAAAATTATAACACGAGTTAAAACATCTAAATTATAAAACAGATTTTAATAGAAATATTTTCCTGTTCTTCTTTTCAGTAGAAATTTGAAAGTGGCTACAAACATGCTGTCATCAATTTAAGATATTATAAACTACAATCATATCAAAGGAAGACTTTTTTATATTAAGTATATAAATAAAAGGAAATATTATTCCATAATCTTTTAGTTCTATTGATTTCTACTGAGCCTCTTAATACTGCAGTTGCTTAGTAAAGTATTAACGGTTCTAGTTGATTCCTACCCGTAGACCAGGCAGACCACTTTCACCAGGACGACCCTGGTCACCAGGAGGCCCTCTGACACCAGCAGGACCAGTTTCACCACGTCTGCCAGCCGCACCCTAGAAATGACAAAGAAGAATGGAATTATTCTGAATGCCTTTTGTAAATGTACCTATCTAATTATTTAATAAGAAGAAAGAAGTATCACTTTGTAGAAAATACATTTCTCATTTTTACTTGATTTGTTAGTATTAACAAAGCAAAGTTTACCATGGAACCAGCTGCTCCATCACGACCTGAAGGACCACGGCTACCAGCGGCACCCTGAAAATAAAATTCAAAGCGAGAATGAAAACCTACTTAACCAGCAAACATGAGGAAATCTGCAGATGTTGGAAATTCAAACAACAACACACACAAAATGCTGGTGGAACACAGCAGGCCAGGCAGCATTTTGTGTGTGTTGTTATCTACTTAACCATATCTCTTTTTGAACTTTACAAGTGTTAACTTACTCGGAAGTTGCCAATAAACAGCAATAATCCAGAAATATTTTCCCATTTACCTTAATTTTTTTTAGTTATAGTGCGTGAAATCATTACAAATTGCATAGCCTCATGTTGGGCAGGCAAAAATTACAACACATTCTGTGATCAGCATAAACAAAACCCTTCAGTCTTTCTTAAAGAGTCCCATGAAGAGTTAAAAATTAAAACAATCAATAGTATTAAAAAAATTAAAAATACATTGTGAGAATTCTGAAATTCTTAACAATGCTAGGTTCAATAGGTCAGAAACATTTTGCTCACTGAAAACAGAAAATAGAAGCTCAACTATATTGTTACGTAACTAAAACTATTGAATTACAGTATCAAACTGTTGATTAGTTTATAAAATTAAAGATCTGAATATATTATAGTTTAGTCTTTAAAGTTTAAAGTGAACTGTACCCTTTCACCGGGAATTCCTGGTAGTCCCCGAAGACCAACTTCACCACGGATACCCAGCTTGCCTTGTTCACCAGATGGACCATGGTGACCTGCAGGTCCAGCTTCACCCTGATTTTCACAGAAAAGTGCAGACGTTACTGGCAGTCGGCAGGGAATTTCAAGGCAATCAAAATTACAGAATAAAATATCCAACTATATGAGAATGAACACATAAGACAAAAAATGCTTACAGGCTCGCCTTTATTACCAGTCACACCCTTGATACCTTGAGGACCGGGATCACCCTAAGGAGAATAAAAGAAAAGGGTTATTACAAATACAGTTATTGCCTCCAGTTGGGTGAAGTACTTATACAGTTACTTTGCATATTTTACTTACAGGGAGCCCTCTAAGACCTGCGGGACCCATAGCACCTGCAGGGCCGGGCAGACCACGGGCTCCTGGAAAGCCGGGAGCACCTGCGATACCTGGAGCACCCTATGTGTAAAGAAAACACAAGAACAATATTGCATACATGAGAAAGCAATTGAAGAGTCATTGAAGATGTGTGCCCAATGTAAACCTACCATTGCACCCTTTGATCCAGCGAGACCGTTGTTACCTGCATTGCCCTAGGATTTAAAAAAAATGAATATAGCAAGAGGAATAATTTCATTTGCATCAAGTCAAGTCTCAAAACGCAATAATGGTATTGCAATGACAAGTACTTACAGGAAGACCCATTGGGCCAACAGGACCTGCAACACCAGGTTCTCCTCTCACCCCCTGAGCACCAGATGGACCAGTTGGACCTACCGGGCCAACCTCACCCTATATTACACAGAAATAAAAGCAAGTCAGATTGTGAATTCATTGTAGATTGTAATCACAGGTATAAAGTATTTATTAACTGCTAATTCACAAAGTACTTGGCTTGTCTGCTATACAATAAGCTCCTCTATCTGTAATATGACTTCTGAACACTACTCACCATTTCTGCTTTCCAAAGGGCATTACTATTTCCTATCGTGTTTACTCAATTTGTTTTTATTAAAACTCCAAAGCAACTAGAATGATAAATACAGTGGATCTCATGTACCTAATAAAAATATAAATCAGTACATAACACTTATTTCACCAGCATCCAGAAAATGGCCTAAAACTTAAAATGTTTTACAGCTGGAATAAATTATATTGTTACTGTTAGTCTTTTTAGCCACCAAACTGCAAGTTTCAAAACATTAGAAGAACATTTAATCCAATTCATTAAAGGTGTCCCTTTGGTTTTATTTAGCAATCCGAATTATTTGAAACCTAATTATCAGGGCAATGACATAGAATTATACATTTATGTTGCTCAAGTTCAATAATTTAATTTATTAATGTATAAAGTCTCCTTTCCTTGGTTTATATATGGACAATCATATATGAATCCTTCACTTTATTGACTAATTGTGGTTCTGAGTATTGAAAAAAGTCAAATCTGTAGTAGTAGAAAATTAAATCTGTAACTTCTACAGCGACTAGCTGAGAAACACAATAATTTTATGGAGAGCTAGCCTTGATAATTCACAACATGAAATAAGCTATAGCAGTATAGCAGTCCTGACGAAGGGTCTCGGCCCAAAACGTCGACAGCGCTTCTCCCTATAGATGCTGCCTGGCCTGCTGTGTTCCACCAGCATTTTGTGTGTATAGCAGTAATAATTTTTTTGGTCAATTTCTACATGAACATGATAACTAATTTAATTTTGAATACCCACACCAAGAAATAATCACTTTTTGTTTTGTTGTTTCAACAAGTTTTCCCAAGAATGTTAATAAAAGTGTAAGATTTGCATTATTAATATCTATTTCCTAACATATTGTAACAGTTACCAATTGAAGGATGGTCGTGACTTAACATTTTATGAGAGTCTATCTTACACACATGTTAACTTACAATTATGACACTAAAATGGCGTGTCTGTGTATATATTAGTGTATATAGTGATGCACCAGTGATGCAAAGCAGCTATGTAACCTCAGAATCATCGAAAAGGGAAGCACAGAAAGAACACTTGGTGCAGCTGAGAAACCTAATTAATAAACAGAGGCCACATTACAGCTTCTGAGTATTGCTCCTCGGATTGTAGTGGTATACGTCATATTGGTTCCCATGTGGCTCACCGAAAATTAAACTCAAATAATTATTCTTGTTTGCACTAGCCTTTCTAGAAAGCGTTCTTGAGATAAAATGTTCATAATTACCTTACTTAAGGAATTTACAACTTAGTATTGTACTTTATGTACCTTAACACAATATTGAATGCAACAACTTTTACATTTGTGTAGTAAAAAGTTAAACGTTTGGTCTGTGTAACATTCTATTCGAGTAATAGAATCAGTTATTGTAATTTATTAAGAACCATCTGCTTTACAACAGTACTGTGTGAACTCTAATCAAGATATGATTTAAAGAATGTTTAAAAGACGTACTATTTTATAGTGGTGACTAATAGATTTGTAAATAACTTATTTAAGATATGGTTTCTAATATTTATATATAAAAATTTAACCTATCCCTCAATCATTATAATTATGTACCATTAAATTTCACTTTCAAATAACATCACTCAGAAATTCACAATTTGTGAGAATATAAAATATTGAATTACCTTGAGACCAGCAATGCCTGGGAAACCTGGAGGACCAGCTAAACCAATGGGTCCCTAGAAACCAACAACAACAAAACACATTTACCTTCTAATCATTTTACAAATGCAATATGCCAAGCAACTCATTATTTCTCAAATATCTTCCTGAGCAAAGTTGCTAAAGACTGTTACAATGGAGAAGATAGTTAAATCCATTTAAGGTCAGAAATTCAGATCAGATGTATGTGCCTAGAGAGATAATATTCCAGAGATAGTCCTTCTCCTATCCCAAATTATGCCATCAATCATTTAATGGATGACCATGAATAATAATTTAAATCAAAGTTATTTATCAGCTAACATCATTTGATATTATACTTTTATGTTAATAATGTGCAACCTGTTGCAGAAATGCTTCAGTGTGAGGATAGGAGACAGTTACAACCATCTCCCTCCATTTCACTCTATAGAAAACAAAAATTGAATGTATAAGAGGTGAGTATAAACAACAGTGGGTAAGCACAAACACTATGCTTAACACTTAAGGCTATTTTTTTCCTCCCATATACCATATCTTTAACTGAATATCAGGGTTTCCTGTTATTCTTGTGGGTACAGGGAAGTATATGAACCACAATCACATTCCAGTTGAAGAAGTTCCACTTGCTATAGTTTATGTTAGCTGAAACAATTATAGCTTAGTCTTTCCAAACTGAACTCTCAAAGAGAATAGCTCTCCACAGGAGCCACTGAACTGCAGAATTCTTACATAATTTTCCACTTAAAGATATCTGCATAATGTTAAATACATGATAACCCAAAGATCAGTGTGAGGTACAACTGGCTACATAGCCCCAGAGTCTCAGATTCATTCTGGATCTCGGGCACCGTCGGCATGGAGTTTATATATTCTCTGGTGTCTGTGGAGTAGTTGATGGGAATATGGGGAGAATAAGAAATGCATAGAATTAAAGTAGGATTTGTGCAATTGGGTAGTTGATGGTCCACATGGGCTCAGTAGGGTGAAAGGCTGGTTTTTATGCTCTCTCTCTCTGACTATGCAAGATGCATACTTACAGGAGGGCCTACAGGTCCTGACATTCCATCACTTCCTCTACTCCCCTTCAATAAAGCACAAAAACCTTCGTTAATAAATGTACCAAAACCCGAGGTTGTACAACATCAAACGAGAGATCATTATGAGATATCAATTATATTAAAACACTGACATAGATTCTTCCATAAAAGTAACAAAATGGAATACCATAGCACAACACTACAGAAACAAATCACTTGTGTGCGTTACTGACTCCTCTAAAGTAAAATTAACAATCGGATTTAAAGCCCCATTTTCATTTAGTACAAATATATGATGAAGATTTGGTACAGGGCCTCAATTACTGGGAAGGAAGATTTTCAAACAGTAATTGGAAAATCTTCCAATTGGATCGGATGACTGTCCACCAGACCCAATAAATAAGGCTCTCCACCAAGAGTAATAATACAGGAAATTCTAAAGATGAACTCCTGATCTCTGTTTACCTTGTCATGGCTTTTGCATTTTATTTACAAAAAATAATACAAGATACTTGTCTACTTGCTTTGCAAATTGTCTGTAACACCATTGTTTCTGATGTTTTCTTTTTCCCTTTGTACTGCCTTGATGTGCTTATGGAATGGATGGCATGCAAACAAAAGTATTTCACTGTATCTTGGTTCAGGTGACAAAAATAAACCGATTACCAATGACCAAACGGAAAGAGTGTCAGAAAATGGAAACTCACAGTTGCACCAGGAAGTCCAGGACTACCTCTTTCACCTGTTGAACCACGAAGACCCTGTATACGAAAGAGAAAATATGAGCTTATTTTCGCTAAGAGTGCTTTTTTTTCCCTGTAAACACAAATGCAAGAAACATACTGGTTTCTGAACAGCTCACTTTTAATTTGCTTTCGATGCTTATACATCGAAATGTGGAAGGCAGGGAGTAGTAGGATGTCAACTGCCAGGTTGTCTGATTATCCACTCTGCTGCTGGAATCAGCACTGGCAGCACTTCACATCCAGCTCCTGATCTTAACACCAGTCATGGGCAACACACCCAACACATCATTTAAGCCATGATTGGACAGTTAAGCACACACAGGTAAACAGCTTATCATTTCTCATTATTCTAAATTGTAAAATAACAGTACATACAGTACTGTGCTCAGTTCTGGTCACCTCACCACAGAAAGGATGTGGAAACACTTAGAAAGGGTACAGAGGAGATTTACAGGGATGTTTACAGAGATTGGGGAACATGCCTTATGAGAATTGGTTGAGTGAACTCGGGCTTTTCTCCTTGGAGCAACGGAGGATGAGATGTGACCTGATAGAGGTGTACAAGATGATGAGAGGCATTGATTGTGTGGCTGAAATGGCTAACACGAGAGGGCACAGTTTTAAGGTGCTTGGAAGTAAGTACAGAGGAGATGTCAGGGGCAAGTTTATTATGCAGAGAGTGGTAAATGCGTGGAATGGGCTGCCGGTAACAGTGGTGGAGGTGGATACGATAGGGTCTTTTAGGAGACTCCTGGATAGGTACATGGAGCTTAGAGAAATAGAGGGCTATGGGTAAGCCTAGTAATTTCTAAGGTGGGGACATGTTTGGCACAACTTTGTGAGCTGAAGGGCCTGTGTTGTGCTGTAGGTTTGCTATGTTTATATTACCTTTTTTTTGATTTCTTGCAATTTGAGATATTGCAAGCGAATTTTTTAAAACTTTTTTTAATAATCTATAATTTGTAAAACTAAGCTGTCATGACATACAAAGCAAAATAAAACCATTCCTCATTTAGAACAGATGATACGTACCATGAGTCCAGGGCTGCCATTTGCTCCTGGGTTGCCTGTTTCACCCTGGGATAAAATAAAACAATGTGAAGTCTAATATTTGCTTTCCATAGCATGTATAACAGTATATAATCTGTGACAATTCCACTTAACCTTATAACAAAGATCTCACAGCTTAATGAGTGCCAATGAGTTTTAGCAACCAAAGTACTACTTTCAATACCAATAGAAATAGAATCATCAGATAATTTGAGATGAACAATTAAAAGAAAAGAAAAATAATGACTTGGCTGAAATTTGCATGGATTATTTCTTGTGAACACAACAAACTGGACATATGTGGTTAAGCTTTTGTACTGATTCTTATTTAATCTGGAGCATCACAAACAAATGACAGAATTACAATAAAAAACCTTACAAAAGTTAGTTACAGAATTAAAATGCTCTCCTAATTTTGCACTAAATTTCAAAATCTGAAGATGTGAAAACATGTGCCAGCCTATTTCAAGGTGCATTTTGTGGTAGCTATGTTTTTTTTTCATATTATCAAGTGTTTTAAGTGATTAACTTATGGATTGCAGACAAAAACAAACCTCAAAATGAAAGCTCAAACTCAGAGTCTAATGATATCTAACAAATACTCTTGAGTTCACCCTGCATAATAAAGTAATAGAAATCAGCAATGTCTATAAGGAAATGATTTAAGTGTCAAAAGCATGCAGTTATAAAAGGCTGTTAAATTTTCTGCGATAACTTTCAGTTAATGTTTGCCAAACATTTCTGTGATGAACAATTCAAGATAAAATAATAATTATTTTTGGAGTTTGGGTGTAGGATTATGGGTGACACTAGACAGTTTTGTAGAAATATTGTAGACTTAGGTTGGAGACTATTTCAAAATAACTACGTATGTTCTAATCATTATTAGAAGTTAATTTCTCAATTCATTCATACTGAATAGTCATTAGAGAAAGAGACTGGAAACTTGACAGAAGGTCTTGACAGCCATCTTTTGGAGTGGAAGGACAGTAGGGAACTGCTGATGTGGTGGAAGATGGGGAAGAGAAATAGATTTGTTTTTACCAAAGAGATTTAAGTGGATGTAGAGATTTTTGTGTGGTTGATATTAGGAAATATGATCTGCCACTACCTTTGATAAAGTTGTGTTGTCTTTGGACTTTTCAATGGAGCCACATTATTTATCCTTCATAAGTGAGTTATGTTTACAATAGAAAATGCAAGTTTTTTTCTTGTGAGATACAGTTGTATCTATAAAACTGAAATGGTTAAATTAAAAAATGTAAACCACTTCATTTGTACTCAGAACCAATACCTGACATGTCTGCTTGAGAAGTTGTTTCAGTGCAATAGTTCCCAACCTGGAATCCATGGACCCCTTACTTTATGGCACTGGTCTGTTGAATAAAAAAGTTTGGGAAGTCCTAGCCCTGTCTTAGTGGTTTATGATGAACTTCAATATTTATTTAAGATAAGCTGAGGCTAATCTTGACAAGGCAACACACACAAAATGTTGGAGGAACTCAGAAGGCCTCCATCAGGACTCAGCCCAAAATGCCCAGTGTTTACTCTTTACCATCGATGCTGCCTGGCCTGCTGAGCTCCTCCAGCATTTTGTTAGTGTTGCTTTGGATTTCCAGCATCTGCTGTTTTCTCATGTTCATCAGTTTTGAGAAAGTCTACGTTTAACTATTCAGTGCAACTTCAAAAATCGCAAGGCAACTTACCTTTCCTTTACGATATGATGAAGCAGCTAACAGATAATTTGTATAAATGGGTTGTATTCTGTCATAGAAACAATTATTGGACCTAAAATTATAAATCTGCTTCTAATTTCAGTACTGGGTCACATATGACTATGAAGCCTAATTGAGTTTTCATTGACAGAGTGAATCATGACTCATAAAATGGTCACATTTTACATCTGGTTTGTACTTACATTTCATAAGTCACTTCATGATTAAGGCATGTATGCAAGCAACAGAACTTTTGGTGCTATATTTTGATTTTTCCATGAATTTTATTGATGAACTGCTTCTCCTGTACACCCATTGTGCATAAAATTTCAAAACAGGCCCAAATTTGTTAGCAGTATATATGTTATCCATAATTAGTTTTCATTATTTAATGTATGACTGAAGAAAATGGACCAGAGACAAATGTCAGAAATGTAATGGAAAGCTCAGGGAAGAAGTGAGGTAAAAACTAATATTTCTAGTGGGAAAAGAATATTACCGTAGATTCCGGATCTTAAGCCGCTACTTTTTTCCCACATTTTGAACAGCTTTGAACTTTGCGGCCTTTAATACGGAGCGGCTAATACATGATTTTTTTCATGCCGCCTCGTAAACATTTTGCCTCGTAACAGTAGACCAATAAAATTGATGAGTAGTTCACAGAGGTCCAATGAAATTGTACGATAAATCAAGCGCACTTTCACAATTAAATTATTGTAAATCAGTCATTTGTACTCACCCTCATCAACATGGAAAACACTCGAAGCATTGTGCTGCCTTATGGCAGTTATTTAGTTTATAATATTTTCGCTTAGTAATTCATTTTCTAGTTAAAGTTAGAAGAGTTTTAACTATATTTGTTTTCTGTACTACATCGCGGGATGCTATGACGTCACACCCGGTTTCGCGGTGTCTTGTGGGAAAAATGCCGTTTGCGATAAACGGAAAGGAGGGGGGGAGCACATTACGCGAGCGGCTTTGGATCTGAGCGAACGCTGCTTTTAAGTTAAAGGCGATCAATAATTTTTCCTGGTAGGCTGCAGTATATATATTTTTTACCAGTCGTTAGGAGATATTGGAATGTTGTTCAGTAAAGAAGTATACGCAACGTATATTTAAAAGTAGCCGCATTACGGGCACGGTTCGAAAAAAAGCATTTGCAATATGTATTTGTTTTTGTTACCATATGGATTTAATTAAAAGTTAAAAAATCCTCACGTGTAATATCTTTCTGTGTAAATATCTCATATTACAACGTGGGACACCTGCGGCCGAAAATCCGGTGCGGCCTAAAATCCGGTGCGGCCTTTACAATTAAAAAATTGATTTTATTTCTAAAATTAGAGCCAGCGGCTTTTAATCAGGTGCGCTCTGTAGTCCAGAATCTACGGTAGTTTCAACTGACTTAACTGTGATCATTGCTAAGGGCTTACCTTTAAACCCATAGCTCCTGCCTCTCCCTTAACTCCATCCAAACCATTGAAACCCTGTATGCCAATGAAAAATATTATAAAATGAATGTCAGTTACTCAGAATGATGCTAATTATTTACTGCAATAAAGAATATGAAAAAGATAATATTCAACTTACGCGGTGTCCCTTTCTGCCAGGAAGACCAGGAGTTCCTGGGAAGCCACGAGCTCCCTGAAAGGGAATACAACAAAATTATCAATGTGGAAAGACGTTGTAACGGCTTCCTATTAAGGAAAGAAAAAAGTAAACAATTGCACTTGATTGATGGCCCCGTGTCTTCATAGCCAATAGTGATAAACTTCATGCAGTAGCATGACTTACCTGAGATCCAATATTACCACGATCACCTGGTTTGCCAGGCTTGCCATTTCCACCCTACAAAGAAAGATGATATCTTGGTATTAGAACAATGCCAATGAAAGAAGCATTTTACAATAAACTGTTATATTGTAATAGGAAACATTAGAACTATTGCCTGGCAGATGGATTCAGAACAGCTTCACAGACACCTCTGCTGCCATCCATGCCTATTTGCAGAGACATGGAGAACAACTAACGTTAGCCCCCTCACTGAGAGGACTGACTTGTGTCCACTCTGCTTCTCTAATAGTTTAATGGGAAACTTTGATTCTCATACATTCCCAATTTCCTTGTTTGGACTTTGCAGCACATAGTTCAGGAAGGAGGCTGAAGGTCAGAGACCGGTTCATATGAGCTTCTAATCCAACTCTGCACTCAACAACAATTCCAGGATGGAATTAGCTGTGCCCAGCTGAGGAGCCATTTACAAGCTTTAATCCAGCCATGTCTAGCATGTGTGGCACAACTTCATTAATTTAACTGAAGTCACTGACCTGGATAGCAAGTGCAAATAATTTGATTATTTTTATTGAACTTACTATCAATATTTTAATTAATTTATATTACTTTAAAGAAATTCAAAATACATTTTTTTGTTTTAATAATAATAATTTAAAAAAACTTATTTAAATATACTCTGGTTCCCTGGTTATAAATAGTTTTGATTAGCCAATGTTTAAAAGTAGCAGGAAAGAATTTTGAAAGCACATTCAGGTACTCTGGGGCCAAGTCTCAAGTGTCAGATCTATCAGCTGTGGCCTAGTCACTGCTTATGGACTACTCTGCTTCGAGGGATACCCCCTGCACCAAGGCCTGACTTGACTCCCAGGGCTGGAAAGATTTGCACTGTAAGGGAGATGCTAGATATTTAACCTTCTACTAATGAAAGTTCTCTAGTAGGAATCTAATACCATACAACTAGACAATAAATGGAAGATATTCTAATTGAAACAGATTCTTAATTGTGTGCATTTTAGAAGGGCATACTATTCTGGTAATGTGTTATTGTTTTTTAGTGCACAGTTGCATATTTACATTACTATTTTTTAAATGCACTGGAGTCAAATAAAGAATGCACATGGCTTGGCATATGCAATCCATGAAGAATTTTAACGTAATTAACCGTAATTTAAAAAAACACTAGCACTTCAAAAGTATGTAGACAATTGTTTCAGAAAGGATAGGACTGTGGAGCACTGAAGTGAAAAATCTGGTACGATCTTGTTGAGCAGCAGATCAGGAAAGAGGACATAAATGGCCTTCTGTTCTTTACAAAAAGCACTAGACGAACTCAACAGATCAGATAGCATCTGTAAAGGGATACTGATAGTTGACATTTTGAGATAAGACCCTTCACGCTGAGTTCTTCCAGTGGCTTTTGTGTCAATATTCTATCATATTACAAAATCAGATGCTTGCCGAAAAGGACTTTAATCTCATAGGTGCTATATTATCTTTGTGTTGACAATGTTGTTACTCCATCTTAATGTCATTTTGACCCCTAAAATCCATGAAAATTTTTCTTAAGTGAAAAGCTACAACACCAAGGCAATAAAAACTAGGTAATTCTAACTTAGTTCCACATAATATCAATCTAAGACTACATACACAGTATTTAAAAATATTTTCTCCTTTCACAGTAGTGACCTCAGTTTTGGACCAGAGATTCTGACATGTTTCTGATAAGGTAAGACTGCAGGACATTCCAAGTTTGCAAATAAAGGTAAACATGAAAAAGGTGCTTTAGAAAGGAAAGTTGAGCAGGTTGTGTCTCATTGGCATTTACACAAATGAGAGGTGATATAATTGGAAAATAAGGGATCTGAGAGGACTTAACTGGGTGGTTGCTAAGGATCCTTAAGGAGGAAACTAGATCAAGGGTTTGTGTTTTCAGAATTAGGAGACAACCACTTAAACGAGATGAAGCGGAACTACTTCACTAATGGGGTGTGAATCTTTAGAATTCTCCACCCAAGGGAGCTCTGGATGTTGAGTTCCTGGCTGAGACAGACAAATTGTTGGTCACAAGAGAACCAAACGTTATGAGGAATAGAGAGGAAAGTGGGAACAATACAAAGACCAGATCAGTCATGACTATTAAAATTTTCAGCGGAATCCCTAATACAAAACTGAGATGGCTATCTATGAAGGGTCAACAGGTTACATTGTCTTCTCCTGTTCCTTCTCCTTATCATATCAGCTAAATGTTTGCAGTTGAGAAGTGATCACTTTAAGGACGATATCACGATTCACATTTTCTGCATTCATGATGAATACTTACATCTTCACCAGGCTTGCCAGCTACACCTTGAGGACCACGAGGGCCAGATGGACCCTAGAGGATAAAAGGACAGAAAGACAATCAAAATTAATACTAAGTAAAGGATCCATTACTTAATTTAGACTAAAGAAAAATTTGGCTTTGAAGTGCACTTACAGAAGAACCGGCTTCACCTGGAATGCCTGGAAGACCTGGAGAGCCAGGGGAACCCTGAAAGAGAAGGCACGTTTTTGATTATAACTGTTCTAGCATGAACTATTCAAAAGTAACTTTAAACATGAAAAAGTCAAAAGGAGGTAGTACAAGGTGTTGCATAGTTTCAGCTATAAATTGATAAAGATTAAAATACCAACAGTATGTTACACTTACAGGAGCTCCAGGGGCTCCCTGTGGGCCTTTCATTCCCATTGGGCCCTGAAAAATATACAATATGCCTATATTAGTACACAATACATAATCATGATTAAAAGTGCATATTTAATTAAATAAACTCTGTAAAGAAGGACAATTCTGCAGAGAAGGCTAGACTGATTATTGAAATAATAGATAGTATGGTGTTATCTTTTTATCTGTCTGTAGGTTTAGCACTTAAAAGCAGATGGCCCCTATTTAAAATCTCAGCCATCAAACAGTAACTCACTAATGATTATAAGTTGACAAATAAAAGTTAATGAAAGAACGTTAACTGGTAAAATTTCATTCAATGTAATCAATGTTTGCATGTTGTATTTTCTCACAATTAAAGATAAATATAAATGTGTTATTTAATTCAGGGACTTTATCATGTTTCACAAGTTCAAACCTTGCCAGAAATTGGAGATCAGCGAGATTTTTACATTGATAAGAATTGCACCCAATTATCTTCCCCAAGTAATGCAATAGAATAAATGACTAGTTAATCTGTAATAAAACAGAACATTCTGGAAATGCTCAGTTTGCCTGGCAGAGAAAGAAACAGAGTTTGAGAAGTTCTTGAGTTCTGATGAGAGATCCTGACCTGAAATGTTAAGTCTGTCTCTTTCTTGAGAGCTGCTGTATGATCTGCTGAGTATTTTAGGATTTTAAATAAAATTTGCTTTCCAGTGTTTGCAATATTTGCTTTTGGACTAGTTAATTGGTTTTTGATATTGTAGGTTGAAGGAAAGATCGGCCAGAACATTGATAGAGCTCTCTGTTCAAGATAAACAATACCTAGAACTTTTGCCCTGAGAAAAGGAAACTGATAGCTGGGTCCCACCAGACGCACAGCATCTCTGACAACACAACACTCCTGAGAACTGCATGAAGTGTGAGGTTAGATACTTTGAGGAAGTCCTGCAGTGCAGCTCAAATCCTCTGAGGGGAAAGCTACCTGCCAAGCTATGTTTTCCATAACAAATATATGTTGAAGAGGCTTAAAACAGAGCAAAACAATTTGCTGTGAAGTTAGAGTGACCAAAATTTCTTCCGTTGTTCCAATGAGTCTCAATGAAAATAGAATCAGATTTTCTGATAATAGAGAGGTTACACATGAGACTTTCATTATTAGTCATATTTTTAGTTGCGTTTGAATTATAAATTTAATTTAAATTATGCATTCTACTAACCATACTTTTTTTTGCGTGTCGCACCAGACAGTCAGCCATTCTTGTCTGGTGCGTAGTGTCAGGATTGGTCTCCTTTTTGGATTAACCAGGTCACGATATGAATGTTCCGGACTCAACCCTTGTGTTTTTTTATGAGGCCGAGTGGCTAGCTCAACGCTTAACCCAGCACGGATGGAAAGCGTGCTCAGGGGGTGGCCCAACTTGGATTCGAACTCGGGAGCCTTCGCTCCGGAGTCCGGCACTGATGCCATTATGCCACCAGCCAGCCAACTAACCATACTACGAAAATTAAGCATTCTACTGGGCAACTTTTATTGGACATTATTGCTTAACGTTTATTTGGAAAGGGACTGATAGGATATGGACTAACGGGGCAGATTATTAATACTTGGACAGAGTTAGCACAAGGATGCACTTTGGATTCTACTTACATTTGCTTGCTCAAGTACCACATTGAATCAGCATCCAGTCTGGTTCATGTTTCAGAATTCTTCTTTACATGGGCTGTTAATCTTTGAGGTGACTGTAATCTATTTCACTGAATTTGTTACATTGAGTGGGAGTTAGAATATATGGAGAACTAATCAGCAGAAATGCATCCAAGGATAACACAGTGACAAAACAAGGATTTTATGTAAATTGAAAGACATTTCTATAAGCCTTGAACCTACATAGCTGGGGAATACTGAATGTGTTCTCAATATAGTCATTTTTAGGACGGTATTTTAAAGTGACTTGACTACGTGGAACATCTGATACAGCAGCAATAATGTTTCTGTATAACACATGGGCTATTTATCACTTCTAAAATAATAAGGTACGGTAATAGCTTTAGAGCTTTAAAATCACATGCTCTGGTATAGTCTGGCAGTTCACCGATTCAAGTTGTGTTGTAAACATTTCTTGCGATAGTTAATTCTCTGGGAGCTTTGTTTCTGCTGAAAAGCTGTGAATGATTTCACTTTTAGCAAGAAAGCCTTAAAACAATATTCATTTCAGGACATTAAGGTGAACACATGCAGAAACCGAGTTATGTGAAAGCTTGATCTATAAAATCACAATCTATCAGGGTAACCACACCTACAGGACCTTTGATTTGAATAATCATAACAATGAACTTAGGTTTTTTTTTTCTGGGCCTCACATTTTATATCATTGTGCTTCTCTGCTGGGGGAATTGGATCTTCAAAGATGGCATAAAGTTTTTTATAATGATTATAGAAGAGGTTGTAAGTACGTACCATTATTCCTGGGGTTTGGTCATCACGCTTATATTGAGCAGCAAAGCTCTGAAAAGAAAACAGAAATATGTTACTACTTGAAAGCCTCAATATTATGAGTTTAAGTCTCAGGAATATGTGCCATCTTAAGAACATAGTAGCTACATTGTTGCAGAATGCTTCAAACACATGCACATATACATTTAGAATTAACAGTTAAAATATAAATATAAAATATTCTTACATACAAAGCAAAACTAACATTCCCACTAACCAGATTCTTGAAGGTATAGAATAGGGGGCAGGGTATTAGTTAAAGAGAGAAATAATCTCTTCTTGTTTTCATGAGGGTCAATTTCAAGATAATCAATAACTATCAAACAAAATAAAAAAATGTAGTTAACTAAACATTCATCCTTAGATTAAAATTGGTGGAGGCAAAAATTAATTGCTTGCTTGGTAAAGGAGAACTAATATACAATAGGATGGAATCAGTGTGATCAATTCCCATCTCTACACTGAATATCTGGAGACATACAGTATGTAATTTCCTTTCATGGACATATAGAGTTGTTCAGCACAGAAACTGGCCCTTTAGGCCATTGCATCTATGCTGACCTTTTTGCGCATTTATAGTAAACCTATTTGGCGGCTTTAGACCTGATCCTTCTATACCTTGTCTGAATGTTTTTTTTAAGTGAAGCAATTGCATCTGATTCTACCACCTCCTCTAGTATTGGGTTCCAGATATCAACCACCCTGTGTTAAATGAATACCCTTCACATCCCTTAAACCTCTACACTCTTACCTTAAACTTATGGCCTCAGGTTTCTGATAACCCTAACGTAGGAAAAAAATTCGATAAATTACCCTATCAATGTCTTTTATAATCTTATATACTCTATCAGGTCACCCTCAGTCTCCTTCACTCCAGGGATGCAGACCTACCCAATCTCTCCGATAACTAATGGCCTCCAACCAGGTAAGATCCTGGTGAATCTCCTCTGACCCCTTTCAAGTGCAATCACATCTAACTGCACTGGGCTTATCAGAATGCAACACAATGTTTCAAGTCATAAACACAAGAGATTCTGCAGATGCTGGAAATCCAGAGTAACGCATACAGAGTAATGCTGGAGGAACTCAATGGGTCAGGCGGTATCTATCGAAAGGAAAGTATCACGCTGAGACCTTTCATCAGGTCCTGATGATGGGTCTTGATCTGAAGCATCTCTTTCCATGGGTGCTGCCTGACTTGCTGTGTCCCTCCAGCATTTTGTATATTTTGCAATACTCCAGGTGAAGCTTAACCAGTATTTCATGAAGTTGCAATGTAATGTCTCAACTCCTGTATTCCATGCCTTCTCTATTTCAGGCAATGACAAGGTGTGGCTTGGCTGGGATAGTTCTACTTTCCACCAGTAAGGGAGGAATTTGTCCTCAGTCACTAGCTCTAAATGCTCAATACAGTAGCACCAAACATTGCACTCCACTTCCAAACTTTGTCTCCATTCAGTTCAGTGAAATGGGATTTTGAAAGTACAGTACAATGCACAAATGCCCAATATTGTAAATGGTTTAGGAGACTTCTTACCCTATAATTTACCCCATAACTTGGAAGGATTGATCTCTGAATATGGCTTGGACAATAATAAACACACTTTATTTCTTTTGATAACTCTTGATTTATATCATTACAATGTACAGAGAAAACAAAAGTGAAGTATTTAGCTCACTTCGTTGACCCTTTTCAGTAATAAGGTAGTAGAAATTGCTTGGCATTACTTGATTCCATATATAACTTCAGCTTACTGAATTGCCCAACAATCGATTGTAATTAAAAATCATCACCATATTGAATTTAATCAGTAGTAACTTACTAAGCCAGGCGGTCCAGGTGGTCCAGGAAGGCCCGGCTTGCCTGGGAGTCCATCATTACCGTCTGGTCCTCGTGGACCCTATGATAGACAAAATGTAGACTGTGATTATTCACTGGGAGGCCCAATAAATACAACATGAATGTTGAGGATAAATAATTTCATTAACGTGGTACACAACATGGTGTTGAATGGATGCCAAATGTTAACTAAATGAAGAAGTGTCAAATAATGTTCTAGAGCAGAAAGGTTTACTCAAAACCAAGTTCAATTAAGTTTAATTACAAAAAAAATGAAGAAAATAAAACTAATCAGAATGTAAACATACCCTGTCTCCAGATGGGCCTTGGTTGCCAGGGGGTCCTTGCGGTCCCTAAAGAAGAAAACGTTTGGATCAGGTTAAGCAGATAAAATTGCAGCATAATTCATACTGTTCTGGAATGTTATTCATTCACATAATTACCACTTTGATGTATTACGGTTCTGCTGTTCATATGTTTACTAAATCAACATTCTGAATGAGAAAGGTAGAATGTAAAACCAGCACTTATATAACATTTTTTTCAAATCTGCAAGATATCCTAGAACTCTTTACAGTCACATGTGGACTTTGGAAGGCTCAGTAAGTAGCTCTCTCATCTCTGAGTCAGCAAGTTCTGGTTTCAACACACCAGTCTCAACTGGAACTGCCAGAAATTCAGGCAAGATGTTAAGTCAAGGCCCATCCAGCTTCTTAGGCAGGTTTATAAGATGTCATACCACTTTTTCCAAGAATCATGGGAAAGCTAATCTTGTTCTTACCTGACCAAAACCTATCTATCAGTCAATATATATAAGTCAAGCATTTCAACTTCTGAAGTACATTTGTACAGCCTGAAAAGAACATGAAAGGCACTATATAAATGGTTTCCAAATCAGGAAACAAGCAGTTATTTTGTCCCGTTTTGTAAACAACTATGATAAAAAGATTCTCCACCTTAGTTTTAGTGCTGCTCGTCGCGAGTAGGACAATTGAGAAACTTCTCTGAACATATCTGAATAATAAAATTGGATCTTTTACATTTATATGAGGGTAGATGGATCTCAGTTTATGATAATTCAAACTTAAACTCTTCTGACAGTTCAATACTCCCTTGAAATGCACTGAAATGTCATTGTAAATCATACTATCAAGTCAGTTGATTGAGGTTTGGGCCATTCACTGGATCTGAGATAGCAGTGTTATTACAGAGTCTTAACGAGCATGAGAAGCTGAAGAATTTTACAAAGGCTATCCTCAGAGAAGCTCAGAGCAAGAATATTAATGTAAACTAACCGTGAAGTCAAAAGTAGATAATTATTTTACATTGAAACAGGTGCATACAGACATGTTGAAAGGCATTCACAGGCATTTTTTGCAATGTTGTTTGTTTCACATAAAATAGAAATAATGTGTTTAAAATAAAGAGATCTAAAGGAGCATAAATAGACTAACAAATTGTTTCTGATGTCCCGTATTGTTCGTTGTCTCTAACTTACATTGTGTGGAAATAATGTGATTAGCAGCAAAAAATAAAACTTCCCAAATATTAGGATAAGTAATAGAACAAACTGGGTAAGTGTGATAATATACTGTAATTCATTACACCAGCACTTCTTAATTGCCCAGCAAATGCTTGACTGAGGAGGCTCAATACCAGAGTCTGTTCTTGTACCAGAACATAAATCCTTAAGGTAAGATTCAGTGTATGTCAGAAAAGGCAGAGGCCTATCCCTGTATGAGGACTTTTGTTTTGCAGAAATAGGAAAACAAAGTGATCTCATCCAATGGGTCTCCTGTCTCTGGAAGACACCATCCACAAGGCTGTAATGCAGACAGTCTTGCAATCCAGGCCAGAGAAGATACGTGAGAGAGGAGAGTCATATGAAGGAGGCAGAAGCAAAAACAGACAACGGAAAACATGGAGATTCATGTTTTACATTGCTGTAATTACTGGAGGGAATTGCAGTGCTTTTGACACTATGAGCAAACCCTCAAATAGTGTACTGGGCATATTCTAAGGGGAAAACAGCCTATTCTTGTTATTTAGTCTTTTTAACTTACTTTTTTCTTCTTTTTTGTTTATAACAAACTGGCAAAACACACTATATAGATGGCAGAGCATAAGAATCTGTGGCTTATTATTTATCTGACTTCAATGAACTCATGCATGAAATTGATACGATTAACTATTGTGACAAGACAAGCATCAATCATTTCTCATGGATCAACATATGCTTTCCATTAAAAGGATGAGTTTTAAAATAAAACACTTAAAGGTCTCTAAAGGAGCATAGTAGTCCTTAGCAGACAAAAGTACACAGTGCATCTGATCACAAATAATGGAGATACTCCTTTGAACTTCCAAGAAATTGACTTGACAGTAACCATAATCTTATGAAAACAAATTGGAACTGATGTGTGGAATTATGTTTAAGTGGGGGAAGGTATGGAGTTAGCTTGATTGGACCATATATAGTGAATGATATAAACAAGGTGAGAATATTCATGTTTGCATTTGGTATGATATATAGAGCACACAATATTAATAATATGATTATATCATTATACATACCATTACGTCATCTGGGTAATACTGCAATAAGAAAGAATAAATAAATTTAATTACCTTACCTTGTCAAAACATAATTGAATTTCTGAGAATTAAAATGTAATCATTTCACCACTTACATCACTTCCATTGACTGAAGAAAAAGAACAACAAGAAACATTAATTAGGAATTTGCTCCATAAAAATCTGCATACTTAATAATACATTGTGTACACACAACATACCAGATTTATAAAAAAATACTCATGACCTGTTGTGAACCCTTTTGATTTAATCAGTAGAATTTACATAGTGGATGTTGCTATGTGATTATATGGAAAATACATCCTTGATTTACTTGATTTAAAATTTTGAGAAATCTGTTGTGATCCTTTTCAAATATATAAAAATGTAGCTAAACTTTCAAGCTCAGTAAATAAACAAAAAAATCATTCTTACTGTTATATTGGTGAGGAAATGTCTGAATTTAGCCAAAATTTGATAATGAATAATTGAACTGTAATTTGGACAAAGGCTAAACTAACTGCTTGACAATGGAACAATTGTAGGAAGCAACTTTTGGAATCCCAAGTACTGTATATTATTAAAAAATATATTTTTGGTGAATTTAGAGAAGAATAAAATATTTCCTCCTTTCTGGCACCTACATTGAGTTCTCAGAGATCAAGTTTGTTACAGGTGAAGACAGACTTTATTCGATATGACTGAATTCCACACATAGATCCTTCTCATAATTAATTGTGCTTTCGATAACAATGCAGTTTGTCGATAAGACTTGACGATTGTGTTATCTGCATCCAAATTGGAAGTATTTAAATTTAATTACCATAGTGTTCTTACTGACAATGGGGCCAAGAGAATAACAAAGACAATATAGTTGAAAGGAAATGAACTTTGCTAGTTCTTTTGACTATTATGAACTCATTTCATTAAAGTTGAATGCAGGGACCTAAAGTACCTCTAAAGCAGACTATGGTAAAACAGATATTCTTTTAGATTCTATTATAACTAAGATTTGGATCAACCATGAATTTGGATAAACAATATCATATATAAGATAAATTCATTTTTAACTGAAGCTGATGTCATCATTTCTATCAAATTAATGAAAGAGCAAATACATTTTCAACCTAATTATCTGAATGTTCCGGGAAATCAATTAAATATTTATTTATTTTTGATTGTATTATTTGATACAAGTTAACAGATGGTGTATATATATCTTGATTTGAAACTATATGAGTCCAAATAAAGTTAATTTTTAAATACAATATAAATTTAATTTTTACTGACCATCCTCTTTCTTAAGTTCATTTTTTGAAAAGCAAGTCCAACCATTTTCTTCAGAATTCATTTCAAAAGTTGCAATTACAGGAAACAACTTACATTAGCCAATGGACTTTAATTCTTGTATGGTTATTGTAAGACTATAAAGAGCATTTAAATGGGCACCAAATCTTCCACATTTTTATTGAATTAGATTTGTTCATATTTAGTAGTAGTTAAACTAAATGCAAACAATTAAATTTGAGTAGCAAATTATTTTAACAATTAAGTACATTTAGCTTAGAGTCAGCTTAAATGTTGACATTAATTATCTAATAAATGGGAGAAGGACGAACAATGTATTGTTTGGAACATGAACCAAAACTTGAGCTGCTGGGTCAAGTTGCCACCTGGGTGGCAGTTCTGCCCCCTGATTCTGGCAGTGACCTTGCTGACTCAACAATGCTGTTGCCAGGAGGTTTGCTGACAGGCAAACACAGTCAACCAAGCTGAGGCTTCCACACCTCCTTGCCTTTAATTTCCTGCACTTTGATTCACCCTGCTCCATTCCTAGGTCTGCCCTGCAACAGGACGACAATGGCAAAAGGCCACAAACCACATGTACATATATACACACACAAACAATTTCAATGGAATAATACCAAGTTAATTCTAAAAAGGCTTAACAGTACACAAATATTAGCTGCTTAACAGGATATACCTACTTGGTTAGTGGTCGGAATGATTTTAACTGTTCAACCACATACTCGCAACTATGCCAAATAATGGTTTAAAGAGTTTCTGTGCCAAGTTCATTGAAATAGATGTCTCATGAAAGATTTACTCATACAGGAACATGAGCTGAGCTTGCTCTGCTAATCTGGTTTTGAATATGTGGATCGGCTTTGCACTGATATAAGTAAATGGCACTTCAAGATGCACTAAACAGCATGGACACATTGCACACCAGAAGGTTATGACTAGTAATAATATTAAAGATTGGACAACAATTAGATTAATTTTAGAAATAAATAGAAATAAATTTCTTGGATTGTAAAAATGTGGCACAAAATATATTAAAAAATGGGGTAGTATCCCAATCTGGTTAAAATAGAAAAAATATGATTCCTATGAAAACGTCAAAAATTGTAATGTTATATCTGCTTAGCTAATTTGTCCAATTCACAATCGTGAAGATTCCTTTTTCCCACCACTTTTACAAAATTCATCTTCAACAAGGGCCAACGAGGCAACTACTTCAAACCACCAGCAGGAGGCTCCAAAGTGTTGAATTTTAGATCTTTGCATCGTGCCAAGGTTGGGTACAAAGGTACAAGTATACGTAGACAGTCAAAATTAGTTCCATTGTACTATACTTTGTATATTAAGGCATTATCTGCCGACTATATTCAATCGAAGAAAAAGTCACCACACGTTTTGTATCTAAACAGTTTAGGGAAATATTGAAGTGGATCTGTACTGAGATTCTCCAGATGTTCCCTCATTCTCTCTACCAATCGCCCAGAATTCCTCCACGCAGAGGCCACGCCTTCTTAAGATTTACAAAAGTACTGCTCGAAACTAACTATTCAAAAGTCGTGACCGGACACATCGCAGGTCGCTCTGCAATAATTCCAAGGGGCAATGTAGCCACATCATATGGGCGGAATCAAAGAAATGAAAACCCACCCGCGCGAAACACTGCTTGGCCCCTTTGCACTGCTGAAACCTCTGAAATTCGACCGCGACGGGGAAGCAACACAGTGAACACATTACATCGAGGTGGCGCTGTCCGCAAACTACTCGCTCCCTCTGCCCAACTCAACGTTGTGATGGAAAAAACATTTCTTACATCTGTTGTCATTTAATTTCTCCCTTCCACCCAGCCCAGAACAGATCCTTTTCAAAGCCCGACTTATTTTTCTGTCTGAAGTTAACTTCATAATTTTCTATCACTTGGGCTCAATGCAGCAGCAAAAGTACCCCCCGCAGAGCTCATTCAATGGATTTCCAAAATCTATCTCACCCGCTTCTGAGTACTTCGTTACGAACTACATTTTACACATATAGTTCCGAACTTTTAAAAAGAAAAAAAAAGTATGTCCGAAGTAAGCAAGGTGCGGATGCGTTTGACGAATACATTGCAATTGTATTGGTTACTTGTCCAAGAGAGATTGTTCGTTGCAAATTACAGGATTTATAACGGGATTTAAAACTTTTTATTATTCTTGTTTCAAGGCTATACGCTTTGATTAGTTTGAACTTAGGGTTTCCGAAAGAATCTGGCATGCTTTATCTTACTGGGCTGAAGCCTCCAAACAAATACATACATTACATTGTCAGATTTAAAAGGGGCACTTACGTTCGCCGCCAGTTTGGCCTCTTGTTACGAACGTCGTTACTGCAAGCAGCAACAAAATCCGTGTATCCACAAAGCTGAGCATGTCTAAATGATAGACATGCAGACTCCTTGTGAAAAATAGCCCAGACTTTTACCCAGCAAGCATAAAACAGAGGCGATGATAACTCCAGACTTTACAGACCCCTCCTGTCGAATCTCAAGCGTGATGCACCCTTCTTATAGTACAGGAGGATCTCTGTCTGCGTGTCAGGACATCCCCCTAACCAATAGAAACCCAATGGCCCAGCACTTTCAACCCCAACAAATCCACTGGAGGAGAATGTTCCAATGCGCACTGCCTGCCAGAAGATTACTGGCACAGCATCATTGGATTGACGATTCCAGAAACACTTAATTGAATCCAGTCCTCAGTATTGCCATTTCGGGCTTCACTTCGCTAGGGGGCTGTGGTGGGGTATTTAATACTTGTCCCACTTTCTAAAGAGGGAGACCATGTCAACAAAGTGCCGGGACTTGCAGTATCCGAGCAAGACTAGAAATCAGGGGCATCTTCTCGTGTGAACCCGAGGAACTGAGAGTCCCATTGTTCGCTCTGTGTGCATGTTAGTTATGTTCATCGGCGTCTCGACAACAACCTGCATCGGAAAGAGCGGGTGTTTGTGGGAGCGGCTTGCCAGTCTCCAAATTCCAGCGGATTTGGTCGAAGCTTCGACTTATTAGTGGGGAGAAAGAACAACGGCTTCAGACGATGCCAAACATAGACTCACGCCCTTATCCCAAGAGTTCCAGCGGCTCCTTGATCTCAATCTGTGTGGCATTCAGTTTTATAGTCTTAACAACTTTAACTTTTTAATTCTTACATTGTATTAATTGCATATCTATAGATCTTGAATGGCAGGTGCCCACAGCTAAAATTACAAACCAGCACGATACAGGAACGGATTCTGTACAGAACAGTTGACAAAGATTTATATGGGTGCATTGTAAAAGGACATTCTCGTTCTCTCTCGCTGTCACCAAATCGGCAACAAATGATCTGCAGCCTGGAGCGGATTAGATATTAAGTGTATCTTAAAACAAAAGGAGGCAAAACCTACATAAAATCACAAGAAATATACACACGCGGTTAATTTTGAATCTCCTTTTTAATTTACACCATTATCGTTTTGATACATCCTGATTGCAATACTACACAGGACTATAACCAACAAAATCCTTTCATCAGTCTCGATGAGATGAGAAACATTTCGTCCTTCTATCAAAATGTCGACAACATTAATTAATCCAAAGTTCTGTCGATTTTCTCGGAAAACAACTAAATTCTTTCAGTGTGGTTAACGCACATAGTCTCCTGAACAGCTCACATATTTCTCTTTAAAAATAATGTTGCTGCTAAAATTGTCCGGGTGTACTTATAATTGAAAAACCAGCGGCTCTTGGTGTTGCCCTCGTTTTGATGGTGTGGCAAGTGTTATCTTTTAAACTGCATTCGTAAAAGGTAACCCTTTCGCTCTCGTCAGACAGACTACATCCAAACTGTACTCGTGGCTTGGCGGAAGTGCATTTAATTGTTAGGAACACGAGCAAAGTGCTGGAGCAATTTATCAGGTCAGGTGGGGTCTATGGAGAGGAATAAACAGTCGACGCTTCGGGCCGAGACCCTTCATCGGAAATCCTTCATGGACATCTGCCGAATCTCTTGTGTTTATCATTTAATTCTCAGCATTTTTAATAAAGTTATCGAGTTGTGACTACAGACCTAAATTCAAGTTACACCACATGAACCCAATTATATTTGTGTGCGGGGGGGAGGGGGAGGGGGAGGGAGTGCCGCGTTGTGGAGGTTTCGCTGCAACTTCCAAAGGGAAATGTCCAAAATGTTTTAAAATCGAATGCAGCCTGTCCTCTGCGTAGGGATTTTACTAGCAATGCAAATTCGTTTGAAGTATATATTATTATGAGAGAACCAGTAATTCTAAGCTGTGACTTGTCTGGATTTGCAATATATATATATATATTGATATATATATCTATATAGATTACGGCGTTTTCCGCACCCGTGTCTGAGATGTCAATACGGCTCCTTAACGGGACCTGAAGGCTACAGACCTTTCTGTCTATTGAGGTATCAGATACAACATCAATATCACACATTGGTGTATTTGTAATATTTTGTTCGTCTCTGGTATTGCATGTCTTAGTTGAAAATCGCCCTGAAGTGAGTTTTCTAGTTAAAAACGCAGTGTTTAACATCGGCAGCTTTGCGGTTCTCTGAGGCAGGTCTACAGCCTGGCTTTGGTCTGGAGATCCTCCGCTTTATCTGCGAATTCTTCACACGGGACCTGAGCCTAATGGAAACAACGACCAGAGATCTATTTTACTTAAACAAGAGAGAAACCGGGCAAGAAAAATCATGTCCGGACAAGTAGATAAAGCAACAGAAATCACCCCCCATCCGCTCCTTGTTGCCAGCTAGATTTCTTATCGTTCCTGAAGATTAAAGTAAAGATATAGGGTTGAGTCACTTTCACTGATGGCAAGGCATGGGTTCCAGCAATAATTAGTATTGAGGTGCTGTTAATTGTAATTAGTTTTCAACCAGATGGAGGGTTCTTGATTGGCCAGGGCATCAAAGGGTGTGGGGAGAAGGCAGGGGAGTGGGGATGACTGGAAGAATTGGATCAGCTCATGATTGAATAGCGGAGCAGACTCGACGGGCCGAACGGCCGCTATATCTTACGATAGATTCCGAAGCCGGACACAATGGGAACAGTCGTCGTTTTTTTCCTCAGTCCCTGCTCGAGTCAGCATTTCTTTCTTTTTATACATATGGATATGATTTCAGAATGACATCGACCTACAGGGAAAGATCATCCACCACTTATATCTTGCTGCTCTTCCAAATAAAGCTTAAAACGGAATTCTTTAAAGGGCAACTTTTACTTTGAGAATTATTCTTTTCTCCATAAAGAGCGAGTTGTTGTAGTTGATGGCTGTATTATGTGAAATCTTTTCAAACTTATAATAGACCTTGACTGGAACTATAGGAAATCTATTTTAATATAAGCTAATGCTTATGAGAATGGCACTGCATTAAGAACTGTAAATGCTAAGCTGGCATTTGAATTTTAGTGCATGTTAATGTAATGTATCTCACCAGGCAGGAAAGACCCAAGCAAAAATGTAGTTGAAGCAATGCAAAAAGAAAGAAGCATTTCTATTCAATATAACATTACCGTTTACAGACTGTTGCTAAACCTGCCAGTAATGTCTCAAATCAATAATATTACAGTGATATTTAAGGTTACAATCAAATTATTATTTCTTCCTTCATTACAATGTGAGCAATAAGACACTCTGGGAAGGAACCTTTTACAAATTCTTCCTCTGCCTTGATGCTGCAGAAGTTACCAACCCTCCAGGAAGCATTCATAGTGCCGTGAGAAGTTTAATGATCTCAAGAATGTATGTAGTCAAGATGGTCCATCTGCACTTTCCACATCGTTATTGCAAGTCCATCATGGTGTCTACCCTCACTACCCCCAAGGACAAGAGGAGGTACGGGCGCCTGAAGACACACATTCAAGGTTTTAGGAATAGCTTCTTTCAACCCCCCCATCAGATTTCTGAACAGACAAGGAACCCACAAAGAGTGCCTCATTATTTTTGCTCTATTTTTGCACTACCTGTTTAATTTTTAATACATTTCTTATGCTCTGATTTCCTCCCACCTCACAGTAACACGGGGGTTGGTAGGTAAAGCGGCCAAGGTAAATCGCTTTAGTGAGTGGAATGTGCGAGAAATTAATGAGAATATTGGGTATAAAATAGAAAACTGTAGGATGCTTGATGGTTGGAGCACATTATTGGCCCAGAGAAACTCTGTAGGATTGATTCTAGGTGTTGGGGTTATACTATAGAGAGAGTGCAGAGGAGATTTACAAGGATGTTGCCTGCATTGGAGGGTGTACCTTATGAGAACAGGTTGAGTGAACTTGACCTTTTCTCCTTGGAGTGACGGAGGATGAGAGGTGACCTGATGAGGTATATAAGGTTGTGCCAGAGGTTATATAAGGATAGGCAGAGGTTTTTTTCTCAGGGCTGAAATGGCTAGCATGAGGGGGCATAGTTTTAAGGGGTAAGTTTTTCACACAGAGAGTGTTGGGTGGATGAAATGCACTGCCAGCAATGGTGGTGGGAGCAGATACAATAGAATCTTTTAAGAGACTCTTGGATAGGTACACGGAGCTTAGAAAAATAGAGGGCTACGCACTAGGGAAATTCTAGGCAGTCTGTAGAGTAGG
Source organism: Hemitrygon akajei (assembly GCF_048418815.1). NCBI lineage: Eukaryota > Metazoa > Chordata > Chondrichthyes > Myliobatiformes > Dasyatidae > Hemitrygon > Hemitrygon akajei. Next base: position 95,545,137 of record NC_133131.1, read on the forward strand.
TTACATGGTCGGCACCACATTGTGGGCCGAATGGCCTGTAATGTGCTGCAAATTCCTATGTTCTATGTTCTATATCTACTGGAAGAAAGGATTCAAGCTGTAGATTAAAGTGATTTGCAAATTATCAAATGGACACAGAGGAAATCTTACTAAAGTGGCTATTGGTTAAGATCTGAATTTCACTAGCTCAAAGCCTGGTGGAAGCTTATTTAATTGTAGATTTCAAAAGGGAGTTGGATACGTGAAGTAAAACATTTAATGGAAATCAGCGAGTAAGAGAAAAAGGAATGTGACTTTACCAAGTTGTCCATATGATGTATTTTACTTTGGTGGAGTCTCATTGAAATATACAATTCTTACATGAATTGAAAATCAAAAGAAAAAAGTACTACCGATACCGGACATTGAAGAATAGGAAAAACTAGAAATCTTCAGCAGGTCAGGTGGCATCTATGGAAAGTGCAACAGAACATTTCAGGTCCCTGGTCCCTCATCTTTCTGTCCTCAAACTGATATGTTTACTCTATTCCCCTTCCCACAGATGCTTCCAGCATTGTCTGTTTTTAATGACAAAATTAATGCAGAAACAAATCTTCACCTGGAGGAGATATCTAGAACCAAAGGTCACAACCTCAAATTAAGAGGTTGGCCATTCAGGATTGAGATAAGAAAAGGTTTCTTCACCCAGAGGGTAGTGAGCTTTTGGAATTCTTTATCCAAGACGATTAATGAGGCTCAATCACTGAGCATTCATCATAGAAATAAAAAATTTTGAATATTAGGGGAATCAAGCTTGAGGTGGATCTTGTTTCAAAGGTACTTTTGCCCATTGAAGTTTTTTTTCACCAACCTTAGCCAGGCAATGTCTAAGGATTCTTCCATTCCAACTACTAACGATGACATCAGGGCAACACCCTCACCCCCCCATCATTAGGAACGAAAGTTCACACCATCATGTAACAATGTTCCTTCCATAAATCTAAGAAAGGTTGCCAAATTAGCTTCAGTCTCCAAAATGATATTGAGCCTGATGAACAGTTTCCAGTCAGTGTAAGGCCTGTGTAGAGACAATCACGAACTTTGGGCTTCTGACTGAATTGCATTTTCCAGTTGCTTCCCATTGACTGCAGGAACACAGGAAGTTAGTGCAGGGAGTCGGCGTGAAACAATTGACTATCTCATTGCCTCCATCGATGCTGCATAATTCAGTGACTTCCTCCAGCATTTTGTTTCTTTTGGGGTTTATTTTCAACATTGGATTTTCAGAACACCTGAGTGTTGTTGTGGCTGACGGCTGAGCTCTATGCTATAGAATTGTGGTTTTAGAAAGTCTTGTGATTAACCCTACTGCTCAGAACTCTTGTTCCTCCTCTCTTTCCTCTTCCTATCACTCATACTGAAGGCAATCAAGCTCCCATCTCTAAATGTAGTTACAGGAGATAATAAGGAAGTCAAACAAGTATGCTGGGTATAATACTATGAGGATTTGAGAATCTGATCAAAAATTTAAAGTCTTTAGTCATATCCTGAGAGAGGAGGAGCAAGAGGGACAATCATAATAGGCTTTCTGCAAACACTACTCTATAGTGGTAGAGCAATGATTCAGGAGATGTTGCCAGTCCAAGGAGGTGCTTACAAATAGATGGCACTTGCTGTTGTCACATTTGCACTTGTGCAACAGGACCAAAACCAACCAGCTGATGCAGTGAAAGAAATTGCATTAGTGCTTTTGTTCTGGTCATACTGGTACTGCAGGCATGGTTGCTGGTCGCTTAGGGAGGATATGGTGGACCTCTGCTTGAGGAGATTTGATATCATTCTCTTTGGGGGAAGAATAAGTGAGGAAAATTTCCAGTGCTGTAAGGATTCATACACTGCATCCTCATTGCTGTGAAAGTTCTACACAAAATTGACAAGAAGCAAAGGAATAATATTGCTTCAAAAATCAGCTTATCAGTGTTAATGGCCAGGGGATAGTAATGATCAATTCCAAAATAATTATGGAACTGAACAGGAAATGGTGATGGAAGCTATGCCGGAGCCTCCTTCTCATGTTATACATGCCAGGTGTTCTCCTATATGAACTCTCATCATTAGATAGAGTGGAAATCTCAGGGGAAGAGTCTTGGGATTGGAAACATTGGGGTAGGGGTGATTAGGAAGCTGACAGATGGGAAGGTGCTGTGATTGGGAGAGATGAGCAGGAAAGAAATGATTAACAGTGTCAGTCAATTAGATGCTGAATTGTGGAATGCTTGACAATATGGGTTGATGATCATTTAGAGGACTAGAATTTGATTATGAGAGGAGGGGGCACTAAAAAATAAATGGAGAGGTCAGGAAACATCAGCAGGGAAGCAGGGAAGGGCAAGTACTAACTTTGAAAAGTTAAAAACCTACTTAGAGGAAGATCCATTCTATGGGTTCCCCACCAAAGGTCAGGTAGAGCTAGGTCCTTTAACTTAACACAAAGTCTCAGAAACCTTCTTCATTATTCAAGGCCTGCAGCATCTGTGGGCTTCATAAGCTGGAGAGAACTTTATAGAAGTGACATTGAAATGAGCATTCATGGCAGTTAATGTTACAGTGCATACCCATCACACACACACAGTACCTGATCCACATGTCTACAAGTGGTCTCTCAGGGTAGTAAGTATTCAACCAGGATGGCATCATGGATAAAGATGTGATGGAAGGCAGCAGAATATCTGTGCCTTTCACTGTCTCATTTCCTCTTAAGAATTCTCCATTCTTCATTGGGTAATTCACTGTTCATGTCACCAGACTGCAGGTTTCTCAGGTGGATGACGAGGTGGTCTTTCTCATAGTTCCTCAGAGGTAACTCAATCCTCCTTCCTCATGAGAAGGAGAATTAAAAAGGCTGAACTAAATTGTAGTTTCTTCTGGTTTATGCCTTTTAAAGGGCACATACTCCATGTCTCATGCATTTCACATTATACATATCTCATCATACCTACATTATTAAAACTTAATTGGACTGCAGGGTGTTAAGTTTTGTAACTCCAGAAACTAATTGAAAGAAAAACACAGAAGTCGGGAAAAAGTGACTAATTAGTTTTTATTTTCCATTTCTTTAGTAAGGTGCTCACGTGAGACGTGGTGGAGTAATGACGTAGATCATTCATGTACGTCTTACATATAACCCATCATGAATGATGCAACAAAGAATTCTTAATGAGACAATATATTTACAATATTACTCAAATATTACCTGACATATTTAATCCACTACCTTCTTCCCTGCTTAGCTATAGTCACCGACTTAATATATAAAGCATCTCAACTCACATATGTAACTTATTGCTCTCTAGTCATTTTATATATATTTATATACAACTGCTATAGACATCCATGGCACAGTAAATTTTAAACTGTCCCATTCAGGCCTAAAGATTTAATCGCTGTGGAGGATTTCTTACTCTTATGGGATAGCATCTTTCCTGACAAGGGATATCACACTGTTTGTCACGCGAGATTGTGGCCATGAAACAATCTCAGATTCTGGGGCCTCCTCAGTCGTGATTGTAGGAGTTGACTCTAGAACTGCAGGAAGTGGTTCTGACTGCTCTGGCTACCTTTCTTCTCTAACATTTGACTTCGCTCTCCTCAACTGGCTGGTGTGTCATTGCCAGATGACATTAGAGATAATCTCCACTGTATAGGAGAGTGGTCCAGTTTTGTCCCTAATCTTGCCTGTCCAGGAGTGAAACTTCAAATGCTTTTGTTTGAGAAGACCTCAATTTGTCTCAGCTGTTGGTCCTGGATACTTCTTCTGAGTCTGGGTTTTAGGGGATACAAGCGTGGGTGCAAGGAATGACCCAGGAACAGCATCGTTGGCAAGTTGCTTGATGTGGATTGTGCTGCACTGCGATACGCAAAGAGGAAATTGGTAAGCTACTATAGTGTGCCCTGCTGACATCGCTCACAGTGCATTCTTTAGACTCTGGATGAACCTTTCCACCAAGCTATTTGGAGCTGGATGGTACAAACTGTGGTCCATTGTCATTGACTAATTGTTCTGGAACACCAGTCCTTGAGAAGAGGTTTCTCAACGCATCAACTGTGTGCGAGGTTGTAGTGGAGGACACTGGGAACACTTCTGGTGTAAGCCATATTGCTTGTCTCCTGTTACTTTTCACAATGTAAATCTGAAGGCTACTCAATCCTGTATCACTCTCATTATATCAGAATTTTTATCAACTGCATGCAGATTAGTGCTCTTTTTGAAACTGCAACTTGACTTATTATTTTTATCTCTTCCCTGTGCAGTACATTTATTTTTGTCTGTCCAACATACTCTTTGTATGTGTCCCACTTCTGGCATTTTCTGCGAATTTTGCCTTTAAACCTGCATTATTCTGGTGTATATGGGGCCCTGCCACAATGGTAGCACAATTTGTTTGGCCAGGCAGGTTTCTGTTTAGACACTGCAACTTTGTTCATGTTCACTTTCATTCCTGAGAGCAACTCAGTTGCATCTCTGTCTGCTACATAGAAACATAGAAAATAGGTGCAGGAGTAGGCCATTTGGCCCTTCGAGCCTGCACCGCCATTCAGTATGATCATGGCTGATCATCCAACTCAGAACCCTGTACCTGCTTTCTCTCCATACCCCCGATCCCTTTAGCCACAAGGGCCATATCTAACTTCCTCTTAAATATAGACAATGAACCGGCCTCAACTGTTTCCTGTGGCAGAGAATTCCACAGATTCACCACTCTCTGTGTGAAGAAGTTTTTCCTCATCTCGGTCCTAAAAGGCTTCCCCTTTATCCTTAAACTGTGACCCCTCATTCTGGACTTCCCCAACATTGGAAACAATCTTCCTGCATCTAGCCTGTCCAATCCCTTTAGAATTTTATACGTTTCAATAAGATCCCCACTCAATCTTCTAAATTCCAGTGAGTGTAAGCCTAGTCGATCCAGTCTTTCTTCATATGAAAGTCCTGCCATCCCAGGAATCAATCTGGTAAACCTTCTTTGTACTCCCTCTATGGCAAGAATGTCTTTCCTCAGATTAGGGGACCAAAACTGCACACAGTACTCTAGGTGCGGTCTCACCAAGGCCTTGTACAACTGCAGTAGAACCTCCCTGCTCCTGTACTCAAATCCTTTTGCTATGAATGCCAACATACCATTTGCCTTTTTCACCGCCTGCTGTACCTGCATGCCCACCTTCAATGACTGGTGTACAATGACACCCAGGTCTCGTTGCATCTCCCCTTTTCCTAATCGGCCACCGTTCAAATAATAATCTGTTTTCCTGTTCTTGCAACCAAAGTGGATAACCTCACATTTATCCACATTAAATTGCATCTGCCATGAATTTGCCCACTCACCTAACCTATCCAAGTCACCCTGCATCCTCTTAGCATCCTCCTCACAGCTAGCACCACTGCCCAGCTTCGTGTCATCCGCAAACTTGGAGATGCTGCATTTAATTCCCTCGTCTAAATCATTAATATATATTATAAACAACTGGGGTCCCAGCACTGAGCCTTGCGGTACCCCACTAGTCACTGCCTGCCATTCTGAAAAGGTCCCATTTACTCCCACCCTTTGCTTCCTGTCTGCCAACCAATTCTCTATCCACATCAATACCATACCCCCAATACCATGTGCTTTAAGTATGCACAATAATCTCCTGTGTGGGGCCTTGTCAAAAGCCTTTTGAAAATCTAAATATACCACATCCACTGGCTCTCCCCTATCCACTCTACTAGTTACATCTTCAAAAAATTCTATAAGATTCATCAGACATGATTTTCCTTTCACAAATCCACTGCTGACTTTGTCCAATGATTTCACCTCTTTCCAAATGTGCTGTTATCACATCTTTGATAACCGACTCTAGCATTTTCCCTACCACCGATGTCAGACTCACCGGTCTATAATTCCCCGGTTTTTCTCTCCCTCCTTTTTTAAAAAGTGGGGTTACATTAGCCACCCTCCAATCCTCAGGAACTAATCCAGAATCTAAGGAGTTTTGAAAAATTATCACTAATGCATCCACTATTTCTTGGGCTACTTCCTTAAGCACTCTGGGATGCAGACCATCTGGCCCTGGGGATTTATCTGCCTTTAATCCATTCAATTTACCTGACACCACTTCCCTACTAACATGTATTTCCCTCAGTTCCTCCATCTCACTAGACCCTCGGTCCCCTACTATTTCCGGAAGTTTATTTATGTCCTCCTTAGTGAAGACAGAACCAAAGTAGTTATTCAACTGGTCTGCCATGTTCTTGGTCCCTATGATCAATTCACCTGTTTCTGACTGTAAGGGACCTACATTTATCTTGACCAATCTTTTTCTTTTCACATATCTATAAAAGCTTTTACAGTCAGTTTTTATGTTCCCTGTCAGCTTTCTCTCATAATCTTTTTTCCCTTTCCTAATTAAGCCCTTTGTCCTCCTCTGCTGGTCTCTGAATTTCTCCCAGTCCTCAGGTGTGCTGCTTTTTTTTGCTAATTTATATGTTTCTTCTTTGGACTTGATACTATCTCTAATTTCCCTTGTCAGCCACGGGTGCACTACCTTCCTTGGTTTATTCTTTTGCCAAACTGGGATGAACAATTGTTGTAGTTCATACATGTGATCTTTAAATGCTTGCCATTGCATATCCACCGTCAACCCTTTAAGTATCATTTGCTAGTCTATCTTAGCTAATTCACGTCTCATAGCTTCAAAGTTACCCTTCTTTAAGTTCAGAACCTTTGTTTCTGAATTAACTATGTCACTCCCCATCATAATGAAGAATTCCACCATATTATGGTCACTCTTACCCAAGGGGCCTTGCACAACAAGATTGATAACTAACCCTTCCTCATTGCTCAATACGCAATCTAGAATGGCCTGCTCTCTAGTTGGTTTCTCGACATGTTGGTTCAGAAAACCATCCCGCATACATTCCAAGAAATCCTCTTCCTCAGCACCCTTACCAATTTGGTTCACTCAATCTATATGTAGATTGAAGTCACCCATTATAACTACTGTTCCTTTATTGCATGCATTTCTAATTTCCTGTTTAATGCCATCCCCAACCTCACTACTACTGTTAGGTGGTCTGTACACAACTCCCACCAGCGTTTTCTGCCCCTTAGTGTTATGCAGCTCTACCCGTATCGATTCCACATCCTCCAGGCTAATGTCCTTCTTTTCTCTTGCCTTAATCTCCTCTCTAACCAGCAATGCTACCCCACCTCCTTTTCTTTCCTGTTTATCCCTCCTGAATATTGAATATCCCTGGATGTTGAGCTCCCATCCTTGGTCACCCTGGAGCCATGTCTCTGTGATCCCAACTATATCATATTCATTAATAACTATCTGCACATTCAATTCATCCACCTTGTTACGAATGCTCCTCACATTGACACACAAAGCCTTCAGGCTTGTTTTTACAACACTCTTAGCCCTTACACAATTATGTTGAAAAGTGGCCCATTTTGCTTTTTGCCCTGGATTTGCCTGCCTGCCACTTTTACTTTTCACCTTCCTACTTTTTGCTTCTACCCTCATTTTACACCCCTCTGTCTCTCTGCACTTGTTCCCATCCCCCTGCCACATTAGTTTAAATCCTCCTGAACAGCAGTAGCAAACGCTCCCCCGAGGACATTGGTTCCAGTCCAGCCCAGGTGCAGACCGTCCTGTTTATACCGGTCCCACCTCTCCCAGAACTGGTTCCAATGCCCCAGAAATTTGAATCCCTCCCCCTTGCACCATTTTTCAAGCCACGTATTCACCTGAAATAACCTCCTATTTCTACTCTGACTAGCACATGGCACTGGTAGTAATCCAGAGATTATTACCTTTGTGGTCCTACTTTTTAGTTTATCTCTAACTCCCTAAATTCACCTTGTAGGACCTCATCCCATATTGTACCTATATCGTTGGTACCTATGTGCACTACGACCACTGGCTGTTCACCCTCCCATTCCAGAATGTCCTGCAGCCGCTCAGAGACATCCTTGACCCTTGCACCAGGGAGGCAACATACCATCCTGGAGTCTCTTTTGCGGCCGCAGAAACGCCTATCTATTCCCCTTACAATCGAATCCCCTATTACTATAGCTCTCCCACTCCTTTTCCTTCCGTCCTGTGCTGCAGAGCCACCCATGGTGCCATGAACTCAGCTGCTGCTGCCTTCCCCTGATGAGACATCTCCCCCAACAGTATCCAAAACAGTATATCTGTTTAGGAGGGAGATGACCTGCTGTTTCCATTGATACAGCAATTTCAACTGCTCTTTTAAACATGAGTTGTGCTTCAGTTAGAAGCCATATTTGAATGCTTTCTTGTAAGATTCCACAAACTAAACAATCTCTCAGTGCATCATTAAGTCCATTATTGAACTGACAATGCTCAGTCAATTTATTCAATTCAGCCACTTAAGCTGAAGTGGATTCCCCTTCTTTCTGATTCCACTTATGAAACCTAAAATGTTCTGCAACCAACAATGATTTCAGTCCTAAATGTTCCTACATTATGTTCATGATATCGGTAAAGCTCATTTTGGCTGGTTTGATTGGAACAGGTAAACTTCTAAGCAAAATGTATGTTTTTCCACCTATTGCATTCAGTAACACTGGCACTTGCTTTTTATTGGCTATTTCGCTTGCTTCAAAATACAGCTCAAATTGTTCAGTATATGTCATCCAGTTATCTGTTGTGCAATCAAACATTTTGATCTCTCCAATGTAGCCAGACATTTTTGCTTTTTATTTATTTATTATTATTAATATCACCTGGTACACACTGTTTATGAACCCATGAGTTTCATCTGTTTTCTGCCCTTTTTTTAAAAACTTGAACACCTTGCTGCCCTTCCAATGAAAGTGTGCTGCGCTTTTTAAAAACTCTTACCTTGTGAAGAAAAACGTATTGCACTTCAACAGGTAGGTAATCATCTCGGGTTTGTTTAAAAACTTACATGTTGCCACTGTTATGTTTTGTAACTCCAAAAACTAATTGAAAGTAAAACATGGGAGCCGTGAAATGTGCCTACTTAGTTTACTTTCCTTTCCTTTAGTGAGGTGTTCACATGAGGCGTGGTGGCGTAATGATGTGGACCATTCATGTACATCTTACATGTAAACCATGATGAATTATGTAAACAACAAGGAATGCTCAATCTAACAGCATATTTGCAGTATTACTTCAATATTACTGAGATATTAAATACACTACACAGGGGTTATTAGATAAATCAATATTTTGAACTGGAAAAGTAGGGTATAATTTGTTATATTGAGGGCTTTGCAAATTAACTGAAGCCACATTTTAGATGGACTGGGCTTCACTTCGATCCATTCCTGGGCAGAACAATTTCTGGCCAAAGCTAACAAAATACAGGCCAATTTATTTTTACCCAAGGTCCACCACATCCTCCCAGATAAGTCCAAGAGGCAAAAATAAAGCTCACATAGAATACCTTCCTTGTTAAAGACTTTCCTTTCCATTGAATTTGATTGTGTTTAGGAGGTGCTTGTAGTAAACTGTAATTCTAGCACACAATGACATACAATTAATGGAGAAAATAAATGTTACTTTCTGCAATTATTAAAGCTGTTTGGCTCTTCTAAGGGTAAACATAAAATATAAACTTGGTGACTACTTTATTAGGTACCTCCTGTACTTAATGGTGGTCTTTTGCTGCTGTAGCCCAGCCACATCAAGGTTTGACCTGATCTGCGTTCACAGAGTCACTCTTCTGCACACAACTGTCGTAATGTATGGGTATCTGAGGTACTGTCGCCTTCCCATCAGCTTAAACAAGTCTGGCCATTCTCCTCTGACCTCTCTCATTAACAAGACATGTTAATGAAAAGTGTCACTCACTGGATGTTTTTAGTTTATGGCATTATTTATTCTCTGTAAACTCGAGAAACTGCTGTCTCTAGGCCACCCCATCTGGCACCAACGGTCATTCGCAGTCAAAGTCACAAAGATCACATTTCTTCCTCTTTTTGCTGTTTGGTCTGAACAACAACTGAACTTCTTGCCATGTCTGCATGATTTTATGTATTGCGTCAATTGGCTGATTAGGTATTTGCATGAACAAACAAATGTGCAGGTGCACTAAATGAAGTGGCCACTATTGTATACTAATCATATAATAACATAGCATTTATATTCACATAAGATATATGTTTTCTGTGGAAAAAGTAAAATATTAATGCAAATGGGATTTGTGTAGGATTAGTATCCTGTAAATGGGTATTTGACGATCAGCATGGACTAGGGCTGATCTGTCTGTTTGGATGATTTTTTCTCTATGAGCAGTGATTCTTTCAATGGTACACAGTAGCACCACTTTAAAATGGAGAGGTAGAGAGACAAAGTTCTTAGAATAAACCAGAAAATATTTTAAACCTCTGTACGAGTTCAAAGGTCAAAGTACATTTATTATATAACTATGTATCCATTACACAACCTTGAGATTCATCTCCTAAGAGGCAGCCAAGAAGTAAAGAAACCCCAAAACAAATCCCATATATATGTAAACACCCATTATGCAGAGAATAAAAACTGCATCAAGCCTATAAAAATAAAACAAAAAATAACCCATAAAAGAAGACTGTCAAACATCCAATGAGCAATGAAAAATATAGGTACATGGAGCTTAGGAAAGTAGAGGGCTATGGGTAACGTTAGGTAATTTCTAAGGTAAGGACATGTTTGGCACAGCTTTGTGGGCCAAAGGGCCTGTATTATGCTGTAGGATTTCTATGTTTCTATGTTTCTAAAAAGAAACATCATGCAAACAGTAAACGCAAGCAAATAGCGTTTCTGAACTGACGTCTGTAAAGACAGTCCCATAGTGCAGCGCAGATACTGCAAGACTCTAAAAATATTTTCCTGTATGACATTATTTTGTGTCAATTACATCATAGTCAAGTATTTAACAGCTTTATTTAGCCATAAAAGCTTTGAAATTATTTGATAGCAATAACTTTGAGATAATGCTCCAGACATTCAGAACTAGTCCATGTCAGTTGACTTTTGATTGCTACAGTGCTTTATTCATATTTTATGTGGCAAGTATTTACAGAATCCAAAATAAGTCTGGCAGGCTGCAATCATTCTGAGAGGTCGCTCGTTGGTGATGCAGCACAAGGATTACAAAGAGCTCGGGCGCTTCTGGGACTTGCTGGCAGGCGTCAATCAGCGCTAGAGGTAATTCACTGGTGAGGAAGCTTGAGGTATAAAAGTAACTCAAGGCTACTCGAGACTTTTCAGCGGGCTGGAATCAACCTGAGAGGCAGCATGTTGGTGAGACAGTGCAAAGTACTATATAAAAAGAGCTTAGGGACTTTTGGGACTTTTCAGCAGGCTGCAATCACCATGAAAGGTCGTTTATTGGTGACCCAGTGCGAGGGTTGAGAAGAACCTGGGTGCCTTCAGGAATTTACAGTGGGCTGCAGTTATAACAGTCTATTACGCACTTGGCAGGGGTCAATGAAAAGGAGCCAGGTGGAAGCAGAGTGGCCATTGTGTGAGTGAACAGTGTTAAAGTGGCCAGGCTTTGGCTCAACAGACTTAGGCAAGCACAGGCAGTGGTTGTAAGTAAGTTTCCAGTAAGTTTTTTTTTCCTGTTAGTAATAGCTAGTGTCCTGGGAATGGGTCCAGATCTAGTGGTATGCTCCTTGTGTAAGATGTGGGAACTTTGCAAGACCTCCATTTTCCGTGATAACTTCATCTGCATGAAGTGCACCAAACTTCAGCTCCTTAGAGATCATGTTAAGGAACTGGAACTGCAGCTGGATGATCATCAGCTCATCTGGGAGAGCAAGGAGGTGATTGGTAGGTAATCATCCCGAAGTTGCAGAAGGCCACTACCTGGGTGACCGTCAGAAGAGGGAAGGAGAATAGGCAGCCAGTGCAGAGAACCCCTGTGACCATTACCAGCAGTGGACACTGTTGGGAGGATGACCTACCGGGGGTAACTGCACAGATCTGATCTCTGGCATTGAGCCTGATCTGTGGATCAGAAAGGAAAGGTGGGGGGGGGGGGGGAGAGGAGAAGAGGAGTGCAGCAGTGACAGGAGATTCCATAATTGGAGGAGCAGACAGCAGATTCTGTAGAGTTGAAAGAGACACCTGGATGGTATGTTGCCCCCCAAGTGCTAGGATTAGGGATGTCTTGCATCAGGTCCCAGTATTCCAAAGGGGGGAGGGTGGAAGTGAACAGCTGGAAGTTGTACATATTGATACCAATGACATCAGTAGGAGAAGGGAGGATGGTCTGAAGAGAGAGTACATGGAGTCAGTTAGAAAGCTGAAAAGCAGGACCTTCCGGGTAGTAACCTTTGGATTACTGCCTGGGCCACGAGCCATTGACGGATGATTTGGCAGATGAATGCATGCCGAAGGAATTGGTGCAAGGAGCAGGGGTTCAGATCATTGGGATCTCTTCTGGAGAAGGAATGACTGGCATGGGTTACACTTGAACCCAAGGGGGACAAGTATCATTGTTCTTAGGCTTGCTGGCTGTTTGGGAGGGTTTAATCTAATCCGGCATGCGGATGGGAACCAGAGTGTTAGGGCTGAGGATGGGACAGTCGGTATACCAGATACAGCGTGTATTGAGACTGCAAGGAAGGACAGGCAGATGACAGGGAGAAATTACAGTTAGTTAAAGTGTAACAGGGGCCAAAATTGTAAAGGGTGATGATGGTATTTGAACGCACCCAGTATATGGAATAATATAGTTGATCTTATGGTGCAACTAGAGATTGGCTGAGTCATGGCTGAAAAAAAGATCATACTTGGGAGGTTAGCACAAGGATACACATCGTATCGAAATGACAGGCAGGTAGGTAAAGGGTGTGGGGTGGCGCTATTAGTAAAAAATGAAAACAAATCCTTAGAAAGAGGTAATATAGGATTGGAAGATGTAGAATCCTTGTGGATAGAAACTGCATGGGTAAAAGGACCCTGATAGGAGTTATACGTATACAGGCCCCGAAGTAGTAGCCAGGATGCAGGCTACAAATTACAACTGGAGATAGAAAAGGCATGTAAAAAGGGCAATATTCAATAGTCACGGCGAATTTCAGGTAGATAGGGAAAATCAGGTTGATGCCATTTCCCAAGAGAGAGAATTTGTAGAATGGCTACGAGCAGCTTGTGCTTGAGCCCACCAGGGGAATGGCAATTCTGGATTGGGTGTTACGTAATGACCCAGATTTGGTCACTGAAATTAAGGTAAAGGAAACATTAGAATGCAGTGATCATAATATAATAGAATTCACCCTGCAATTTGAGAGGTAGGAACTAAAATAAGACGTATCATTGTTACAGAAAAGTAAAATAAATCACAGAGGTATTCCCCAAGAGTGGAGCTGGACAAAGTTGGCTGCAAGGGGACATTAGCAGGGATGTTGGCAGAACAGCAACAGCTGGAATTCTGAGGAGAAATTTGGAAGGCACAGGAGAGATACATCCCAAGGATGAAGAAGTATTTTAAAGGAAGGATGAGGCAATTGTGGTTGACAAGGAAAGTCAAAGACAGCATAGAAGCTAAATAAAGGGCATATAAATATTGTAAACATCTGTGGGAAGTTAGAGGAATGAGAAGGTTTTAAAAATCAAAAGGCAGCAACTAAAAAAGCCATAAGGAGAAAAAAGATGAAATATGAAGGTAAGCTAGCCAATACTATAAAAAAGGATGTAAAAAAGTTTTTCTCTCTGATATATGAAGTGTAAAAGGGAGATGAGAGTGGATATTGGACTGTTGGAAAATGACGCTGGAGAGGTAGTAACAGAGGACAAAGAAATGGCAGGCGAACTTAATAAGTACTTAGAGCCATTCTTCACTGTGGAAGACACGAGCAGAATGCCAGAAGATCGAGTGAGTCAGGAGGCAGAAGTGAGTGACATTGCTATTACTAAGCAGAAGGTGCCTGTGAGGCTGAAAGGTCTGAAGGCAGATCAGACAACTGGATCAGAGTTGACGAACACTCCGGCGCTCTGAAAGAGTTAGCTGAAGAATTTGTGAAAAATTAATGATTAACTTTTAAGAATCATGAGATTCTGGAATAGATGTAGAGGACTGGAAAATTGCAAGTGTCACTCCACTGTTCAAGAAGGGAGGGAGACAGTAAAAAAGAAATTATAGTTTGATTAACCTGACTTTAATGGTTGGAAAGACATTGGAGTCTATTACTATGGGTGAGGTGGAGGGTTACTTGTAGACACATGACAAATAGGCCTAAGTCAGCATGGTTTTTGAAAGGGGAAATCTTGCCTGACTGATCTGTTGGAATTCTTTGCAGGCTGGATAGACAAAGGAGAGTAAGTGAATGTTGCTTAATTGGATTTTCAGAAGGCCTTTGACAAGGTGCTACACATGAGGCTGCTTAACAAGATAAGAGCCGATGATTTACAGGAAAGATACTAGCATGGACAGAAGATTGGCAGGAGGCAAGAAGTGGGAATAAAGGTGCACTTTTCTGGTTGGCTGCCAATGACCAGAGGTGTTCCAGAGGCTGATGCACCATCAATAACTCTCGGAGACGTGAGGCGAGATATAGGCTTTTATTGGCTGGAAGAAAGAACAAGCAGCAATTGACCACCACATTACATCCTGGAGACTGAGGCCGGGGCGGTGTCTCCAATCGCCTTTATACCGGGGTCAGTGGGAGGAGCCATGGTCAGTGGGAGGAGCCACAGGAGCAGTCAGCTGGGGGGACATGTCCAGACAGGTATATGTAGTTCACCACAGAGGCGTCGGTGTGAAGAGTATTCTTTTCATGCTATATGTCAATGGTTTGGATGAAGGAATTGATGGCTTTGTGGCCACGTTTGCAGATGATACAAAGATAGGTAGAAGGGCAGGTTGTGTTGATGAAGCAGGGTGTCTGCAGAAGGACTTAAACAGATTGGTGGAATGGGTAAAGAAGTGGCAGAAGTAATATAATGTAGGGAGGTGCATGGCCATGCACTTTAGTAGAATGAATAAAAAATGGATTTTTTTCTAACTGGGGAGAAAATTTAAAAATCAGAGGTGCAAAGGGACTCAGGAGTTCTGATGCAGGATTTCCTAAAGAATAACCAGCAGGTTGAGTTGGTGATAAGGAAGGCAAATACAATTTTAGCATTCATTTAGAGAGGACTAGAATATAAAAGCAACAATATAATGCTGAGACTTTAGATGGCATTGGCCAGATTGCACTTGGAGTGTTGTGAGCAGTTTTGGGCCCCTTATCTAAAAGGAAGTGCTGACATTGGAGAGGGTCCAGAGGAGATTCATGAGAATGATTCCAGGCATGAAATGCTTATCATATGAGGAGCGATTGATGGCTCTGGACCTGTACTCACTGGAGTTTAGAAGAATGAAGGGGATTTCATTGAAATCTACCAAATTTTGAAAGGCCTAGAGGTATGGGGAGAGAATTTTTCTGATAGTGTGGGAGTCTAGCACCAGAGGGCAGAGCCTCAGGAGGATATATAGGATTTCAATTTAGAACAGAGGTGAGGAAAAATTTCTTTAGCTAGAGTGTGGTAAATCAGTGGAATTCATTGCCACAAATGACTGTGCAGACTACGTTATTGAGTATAATTATGGCAGATGTTGATAGCTTCTTGATTAATAGGGACATCAAAGGTTATGCGGAGAAGGCAGGGAATAGGGTTGAGAAGAATAATAAATCAGCCATGATGGAATAGTGGAACAGACTCAATGGACCAATTGGCCTAACTCAGCTCCCATATCTTAAGGTCTTACAGTCTTATAATCTCTTCATACCACAGTTAACATCCTTTAATTACAAGGTATAAAATTAACTTATCATTACTTTTGTATTTTTCCAGTTATGTGCTCAAGAAAATAAGCTATCAGCTCTTTCAAAACAGTATGTACATATAAAGTTTTTTGAGACACACGGAAATCTAACATTCTGAGGAAGTCAAAGCTTCCAAAGCTGCAAATGTGATGTTCTTTGTCATGAATAAAGAATACATTAACTCCAGAATGGCCCCTAGGGGAAAGAATGTCTTTACCATTTATATAATAAAGTTACTATAAATTACGAGAATAAAATTTTAACAATTGTGTCTTTGCTGGTGTGTTTGCAGACATTTTTAATCTCTCCCTCTCCCTCTCCAAGTACCCTTCTGCTACAAAACATCCACCATTATCCCTGTACCTAAAAATACCAAGGTGACATATCCGAATGACTGGCGTTCTGTCTCGCTCACCTCAATAATAAGCAAAAGCTTTTAGAGGCTGTCCTAAGATTACATCTGCAGCTTGCTACCACCTACAATGGATCCCCTACAATTCGCCTGCCGACATAACCGGTTGACAGATGACGCAATAGCCACAGCTCTACACACCTTGTGAGAATGCTATTCTTGGACTACAGTTCAGCGTTCAATATCATAATTCCCTCTAGGCTTGACAAGAAGCTCAGAGACCTTGGCCTTCACCCTGCCTTGTGCAGCTTGATCCTGAATTGCTGGCAGATGGTAAGACTGGGCTCCCTCCCTCTGACCCTCAACACAGGAGCCTGCAGGGCTATATACTAAGACCTCCCTTTACTCCCTGTAAACCCATGACTGTGTCACCACCCACAGCTCCAATCTGCTAATTAAATTTGCAAACGATGCTACACTGATTGGACTTATCTCAAATAATGAGACAGCTTACAGCGAAGAAGTCATCTCTCCCTCGATGTCACAAAAACAAAGGAGCTGGTTGTGGATGACAGGAGGAATGGAGACAGGCTAACCCCTATTGACATCAATCGATCTGGGGTTGAGAGGGTGAACAGCTTCAAGTTCCTCAGTATACACATCACCGAGGATTTCACGTGGTCTGTACATACCGGCTGTGTGGTGAAAAAAGCACCACCTCAGACTTGAGGAAGTTCAGCATGAGTCTCCAAATCCTAAGGACTTTCTACAGGGGCACAATTGAGAGCATCTTCACTGCCTGGTATGGGAACTTCCCTCAATCGCAGGAGACTGCAGAGAGTGGGGTGGACAGCCCAGTGCATCTGTAGATATGAACTTCCCACTATTCAGGATATTTACAGCGACAGGTGCATAAAAAGGGCTCAAAGGATCATTGGGGACCCAAGTCACTCCAGCCACAAACTATTCTGGCTGCTAAATGGTACCACAGCATTAAAGCCAGGACCAACAGGTTCCGGACATCTTCTTCCACCGGACCATCAGACTGATTAATCCACACTGACACAATTGTATTTCTAAGCTATCCTGATTGCTCTGTTGCATATCTTACTGTACATACTATTTATTGCAAATTACTATAATTTGCACATTGCACATTCAGACGGAGATGTAACGTAAAGATCTTTACTCCTGACATACGTGAAGGATTAAGAAATAAGGTCAATTCAGTTCAGTTCAAATGTACTGCTAGTACAAGACAACAGATTTCACTTACATAAGTGACGGCGGCTAGACTGTTGCATTGGGAAGCTTTGACTACCTGTTGTAGAGTCTTCCTATTTGCAGCAGTGCAGTTTCCGTACCAAGCAGTGATGCAGCACGTTAGGATGCTCTCTACTGTGGATCTGTATAATGATGTGAGTTTTGATGAGCGTAATCCAGCTCTCTCCAGCCTCTTCAGAAAGTAAAGGCATTGGTAAGCTTTCCTGACTGTGCAGGATGCATTCTGGGACAGTGAGAGCTGTGTATGAAGTACATTCTCAGGAGTTTGCATGGATTTCAGTTTCCACTGCTGTGTCACCGATGTACCTAAAAGACGCGTGTGATGTGAGCTCTCCTGAAGTTGATAACCATCTCCTTTGTCTTGTTGACATTGAGAAAGAGGTTATTTACCTGGCACTAGTCCTTGAGCTCTTCCACCTCCTCTCTGTAGGCCATCTCATCGTTGGTGATGAGCCCCACCACTGCTGCGTCATCAGTGAACTTGATGATGTGGTGGTTCGGGTGTTTGGCTCTGTCGTAATGGTTCAGCACACAGTAGCGGAGTCACCCAAGTTGAGCATGATGGTGAGGGAGGGGCAGTTGTGTATCCTAACTATTTGAGGTCTTATCGTTAGGAAGACCAACATCCAGTTGCACAGTGGCGTATTTAGACCCAGGAGAAGGAGCATGTTCACCAAAGACTGTTGGACAATAACACTGAATGCCAAAATAAAATGTGGAATCATCATTCTGACTTAAGTGACAAACAAGAAAATCTGCTGATACTGGAAACCTGAGCAACACACACAAAATGCTGGAGGAACTCAGCAGGTCAGGCAGCATCGATGGAGAAAAGTACAGTCGACGTTTCAGGCCGAAACCCTTTGTCCTTGTTTTCTAGGTGTGTCAGGGTCAGGTGAATGACAGATGCCATGGCATCTATCGTAGAGAGGTTCTGTTGGTGAGCATATTGGTGAGTGTCCAATGTGGCACGAATGGAGCCACAATTGCCATGCCTGATATCATGGAGTCTGCAGCCTGCTACAGCCACAGAGCTTCTTTCAGTTGAGAGGCAGATTCTGGCTTTAAGCAGGGTTGAGTAGATTTAAAAGCCTAGCCTCAGTCATAAACAAACTTTCTAGCCACTACTTCCTGAGAAACCACTAGAAAAGCAAGACCTGCCTTTTAAATTCCTTCACTCTGGACACTCTTTATGGAAGTAGTCGTTTCCTTTGCACCCTTCATACTTTAAATATAAACACCTTTGAATTTTGTTTGATTTTATTTGTCATTATTTTTCATATATTCTTATTAATTTCCTTATTTTCCTCTTATTTCCAGATTTCTGCAAAATCACTGCTCAGCTTAGTAAAAATTTAGAAACTTTAAACCTATTTTTTCTGTGTCCTTTTTCATCAACTTCCTAAATGTAACGGAATAATGATCACTGATACAAACTGCTCCTCCCTGCAGAAAATCTCACTTGTCAGCTTCATTCTAGGGGGGAGGGGTTAAGGGGAGGGGGGATGGGTAACACATATTTTCTTTTTCACACACTTTTATTCTGTAACTATTTGAAAACACAATAAAAAAAAGTTTAAAAAAAAGAAAGAAAGAAAGAAAGAAAGAATTCCCCTGACAGTAAGTTTAGGATTCAGGCATCTCTTTCCCTTTTAAACCATTAATTTGGTAGTTAGCTTTGAGGTAATTGTAGTCACCTCCATCACTGCTCTTGTTATTTGCCCTTGTTAGAACATAGAACAATGTAGCACAAACACAGGCCCTTCAGCCCACAATGTCTGTTCTTGATATGATGCCAAATTAGACTAAATTTCTTATGGTTGCACAAGATCTATATTCCTTCATTCCCTGCCTATTCGTGTGTATAACTAAAAGCCTCATAGATACCACTAATATATTTGTTTCCACCACTTCCCATAGAGCCCATTTTAGATACCACCCATTCTTTGTGTAAAACATTTGCCCAGCAAAACTTTAAATATTCCCCATCTCATCCTAAATGCAAGTCCTCTAATATTTGACATTTCTTCTCTGGGGAGAAAAGATTGTCTACTTTCTCTGCACCTCCCATAATTCTATAAACTTCTATCAGTCTCAGCCACTGATACTCCAGAGAAAACAGTTCAGCTTTGGCCAACATCTCTTTCCAATTCATACACTCTAATACAGGCAGTGTCCTTTTCTGTACCCTTTTCAAAGGCTCCATCTTAGAGTTCCTGCTTCTTTAACTCTTTAAAATCACATCCTCTTTCCTAATCATATTCTTGAAATCAACATGGCCTCTGGTTGTTCACTCTCCCCCCTTCATAATAGTCTTGCAGCTGCCCTGTGAGCCTTTCACAGCACACTGTCCTGGAATCCCATGTGCATCCATCATCTCTGAGGAGGAGAAAGGTGCATGTTGTCAGACCCACCTCTTCCCATCCTTCATTATTCATGACTGGATGCAATAAGACTGCAAGCTTTGATCAGATCTATTGGTTGTGAGATCATTATCCTTTTAAAAAATTTTATACTGGCTTTGTTCCTAAGCAAACAAGTAGTCCTGTGTTGCTGTTTCATGAAGCTTATCATTTTTAAGTTTGCCTGATACTAATCCTGGAAAACATTCTGCTCTTCTCATACAGCCAGGACCAATCCTCTGCCTTGATGGTAATAGCAGAGTTAGTGATATGCTGAGCCATGAGGTTAGAGCTTTGTCTGTCCGGCACTCTGTGCCTGGCCAGTCCCATGTCATAGGCTCCTCACCTTCTGTGCTGTTATTTCAAAATCCTCATCCTCAACCTGTGACATTAGCCATTGCTGATCTCTGAAGTTAACATTTACTTTATCCAAGACAATGCAGAGTACATACTCTACAGAGCAGAGGTGCCTTTCCATGCTTCTAATTTATAGGTAAAGTCATTGAACAAAAAAAGCTAAAAATATTTTTATTAACTTACTTACCCTGCCTGATCTTTCTAATATCACAGCTCTTTACTGAAACTAAAAGTACTAAAAGAGAGAGAGAGAGGGGGGGGGGGTGGTAGAGAGAGAGGGAGAGAGAAAGAGAGAGAGAGAGAGAGAGAGAGAGAGAGAGAGAGAGAGAGAGAGAGAGAGAGAGAGAGAGAGAGAGAGAGAGAGAGAGAGAGAGAGAGAGAGAGAGAGAGAGAAAGAGATTCCCCATTCTGTCCACAATAGAGACCCATATCTGAATCAGGTTTATCATCACTCTCATATGTCAAGAAATTTGTTTTTTTGCAGCAACAGCAGTACAGTGCAATACATAAAATTACTAACTCCCAAGCGATATAAATATGCCCAGGACTGTACTGTACCTAATTTCAGCAATTTGAGAAAGAAAGTGACAGAGATAATCTACAAGTCAGGGCAGCATCTTTAGAGAAATTATCATCAGAACATTTTTTGCTTCAGCACAATTTTGCGTGAAACACTCATGGGCTCTGAAGAGGGAATAGGCATTGAGAAAGGAGCACTATTGAATTAATTTATAACAATGAATGTGTAATTTAGTGCGGAAGTCCCCCTTTTTTGTGAATTGTGTTGAAAAACTGCAATTCTGCTATTTAATAAACTGAACAAATTGGGACCGAAATGTGTAGATTTTATCTCTTAACAGAATTAGGATGCAAAAGGGGAATGAAATTTACAGATTTATGAAGGAATATAGTACTGTATACATACAGGCTTTTCAGCCTAATGGATATATACTGATCACTCTGTCTCCCATTCCATTCCTTTGGCTCATATCCCTCGAAGTGCTGGCTCTCCCTGTACCTACCTAATTGCCTCTTAGATCATACTATTTCACCTGCCACAACCACTTCCTCTGGCCGCTAATTTCATGTACTCAGCACCTTCTATGTCAAAAAAAAATTGCCTCTGAATTCTCTTTTAAATGTTTTCCTACCATTCTAAATCTATGCCCCCTAGTTTTGGGCTTCTCTATCCTGGGGGTAAAAAACTGCTTTGGTCCATCATAATTTTATAAGCCTTTGTAAAGGCATCCCTCATTCTCCTGTGCTTCAAGGAATTTCCTAGCCTGACCAACGTTCACCTGTAACTCAAGCTCCTGAGTCCGGGCAACATTTTTGTACCTCTTTTCTGTACTCCGTCCAGTTTAAATACATTTTCCAAAGGGGGAGGGGGTGACAATAGGGCAATCAGTGCTGAGTGTATTAAAATGCGAGGCCGCTTCAAAGTAAAGGGGGAGGTGGAAGAGCATTAAATTGGATAGCTACCCAGGGCCCGATGTTATATACCCCAGGCTATTGTGAGAGGCAAGAGAAGAGATTGCTGGGGCCGTGACCAATATCTCCGCGTCTGCTCTAGATATAGGCAAGGTCCCAGAGGACTGGCGAATAGCTAATGTTGTTCCATTTTTCAAGAAACAATAGACTGGTGAGTCTCATGTCAGTGGTAGTGAAGTTACTGGAGAGAATTTTTATGGATAGAATTTATGAGCATTTGAAAAACCATGGCCTAATTGGAGAGAGCCAGCAAGCCTTTGCGTGGGGCAAGTCATGTTTTACTAACTTGATTGAGCTTTTCGATGATGTGTTGAGGATGATTGATGAAGGTAGAGCTGTGGATGCTGTCTGCATGGATTTCAGCAAGGCAGTTGATGAGGTTCCTCATGGGAGACTCATCCAGAAGATTAAGATCCATGGCGAGTTGACCCTTTGGATTCAGAACTGGCTTTCCCACAGAAGTCAGAGTTAATGTTTGAAGAGACTGCGAGCTGGAGGTCTATAATTAGTGTTGTTCAGCAGGGACCTGTACTGGGACCTCTGCTGTTTGTGATGTATATAAATGACTTGGATTGAAATGTAGATGGATGGGTTAGTAAGTTTGCAGTTGATACGAAGATTGGTGGTGTTGTTGATAATGTAGAAGACTGGCAAAGAACTATGGTGGTGTATAGATCATAAATACAAGAAATTCTGCAGATGCTGAAATCCAAAGCAACACACACAAAATGCTGGAGGAACTCAGCAGGTCAGGCAGCATCTTTGGAAATGAATTATCAGTCAACATTTTGGACTGAGACCATTCTTTAGGATTGGAAAGGCAGTGGGAAGAGGTTAGAATAAAAAGGTAGTTGGGGCAGGAAAGGGAAGGAAGATAGCTAGAAGGTGATGGATGAAGTTAGGTGGGCAGGAAAGATAAAGAGATGGAGAGGAAGGAATCTGATGGGAGAAGAAAATGGATCAGTTGTAGATATAGAAACATAGAAAGCCTACAGCACAATATGGGCGGAGAAATTGCAGATGGAGTTTAACCCAGACAGAAGTGGAGTGTTGCATTTGGTAGGCCAAATGTAAAGAGAAAGTACACTGTTAAGAGCAAGATCTTCAGTGCTTATGAGCAGAGAGATTTTGAGGTCCAAGTTCATAGCTCCCTCAAAGTGGTTACACAGGTTGATAGGGTGCTTAAGAAGCCATATGGCATACTTGCCTTTATTTATCAAGGGGCTGAGTTCAAAGTCAAGAAGTTATGTTGTAGCTTTATAAAACTTTAACCAGACTGCATCTGAAGTACTGTATACAGTTCTGGCTGCCCCATTATGGAAAGGATATGGAGGCTTTGGAGATGGTGCAGATGAGCTTCACCATGATATTGCCTGGATTAGAGGGTATGTTGTATAATGAGAGGTTGGTCAAACTTGGTTTGTTTTCTCGGAAGCGGCAAAGCAGAGGGGAAAACTGATAGAGGTTTCTAAGATTATGAGAAGCATTGATAGAGTAGACAGACATTATCTTTTTCCCAGGGTTGAAATTTCTAATACTGGAGAGTGTGCATTTAAGATGAGAGGGGGAAATTACAAAGCAGATGTGAGGGTCAAGTTTTTTTACACAGAGAGTTATGGGTGCCTGGAATACACTGTCTGGGGTGGTGATAGAGGCAGAAACATCAGAGACTTTTAACAGACGTTTACTTTGACTCATGAATGTGAGGGAAATGGCAGGATATGGACATTGTGTAGGCAGAAGCCATTAGTACAGTTAGCCAATGGATTACTAATTTAATTGGATAGGTACAACATTATGGGCTGAAGGGCTTGTTCTTGTGTTGTACTGTTTTATGTTCTAGGAACACAATATTTCAAGTACAGCCTCAGCAACAACTTACACAACTGCAACACAATGTTCTAACTCCTGTATTCAATGCCCTGACTGACTAAAGCACTGAAATACTGAGTACCTTTCTCGTCACTTTGTCTACCCGTGATTCTGCTGTCAATGAACTATACACTTGTACTTCTAGTCCCTCTGTTCAATTACACTCCCTAGCACTCTACCATTCATGGTACGAATCCTACACTCATTTAACTATATAAAATCCATCACCTCATAGTCATCTGTATTGAAATCTATTTGCCACTCCTTTTCCCCAACCAATCAACGTCTCCCTGTAATTTACACTTACCTTCATGACTATCAACAACACCTCCTAATTTTGTGTCATCTTCAAACTTACTGATCAATCCTTGTGCCTTCACATCCAAATTTTATATATATATAATAGCAAGGGTCACACATCTTACTACTAGGGCCCACCTTTAGACACTGGCCTCATTCTGAGAAACAAGTTTCAAATATTATTATTTACTTCCTACCTTTAACCCAATTTTCCCAACTCTTCCTTGATTCCATGGGCCCAAATCTTTCAGAACAGCTTACCTATTGAAGGCCTTGCTAAAGACCAGATAAACAATATTCACTGCCTCATCTATACTTTTTGATACCCGTTCAAGAAAACGGTTTGCCAAGCATAATGTTTCACACACAAAACCATGCTGACTCCTCCTAATCAGATGCAGATCATCCAAATGCTGGTTGACCCAGCCCTTCAGATATCTGTCCATAACTTCCCAATTACTGATATCAGGCTAACTGACCTGTAGTTCCCTGGCTTGTCCTTGCTAGTCTTCTAAAGCAACGGAACACTACTAGCCACCCTCGAATCTTCAGGAACTTCACTAGTAGCTAATAATGAAGTAACCTTCTTCACCAGGGCCTCCACAATTTCTCCTCTAACCACCTTCAAAGCCTGAAGATGCCTTAAGGATTTATCCAGTTTAATATGTTATGCTTGCAAATATCTTCTTCCTGAGAGGCATCCAGAACATCTCCACTTATTTCTCTTATCTCAGGAAACACTGAGGAGAAATATTTGTTAAAAATCCCTACTCTTAAAGATGTACTCTCTCACTAGCCATCTTTTTACTCTTAATATAGCTATAAAGTTGCCAGATATTTCCAGGTATATTTTAATTTTTGTAATATCATTTCAAAATGCATGCATTTGTTGATAAAATTGACTTCCATACACAGTACTTAAGGGAAGCTATCTATGCATACTGTACCTGAATGTTCCCACAGAGAATTGATTGATGCCTTGTTCTTGCAATCATAATATTACAGCGTGTGACCCACCAGGAGAGGTTTGTTAAATGCAGCATTGGCTCTTTTACTTCTGCAACTTTTTCACAATATTTATGCTAGTCACTCATACCACAAAAAAATCTGTCACTGTTGGAATCTTGCCTGAATCAATAACGTAATATGTCATTTCCCTGAGCCAAAGCCATCAAAAGACTGAGAGTCATAACCTGAAGCTATAAAGGTTGCCAATCCAAATAACCAAAGAGTTGTATGAGAGCCAACTTCTTTAATACTTTATTCTGGAGGTCCCATGCATCGTGTTACTTCATTACATATGAATTGCACGTAGCAACTGTTCATTGCTCAGGACACCTACAAAATCACTTTGAATAGTTTGTTATGTGACTCGCACACCTACTTTATTAGTTGATGTTTTGGTGTTATTCAGAAACCAAAACTATTGCATTTGATAATGATGTAATGCTCCTAGACCTTAAAATCAAAACCGTGGCACAGGACTAGCAGCAGCAGCCAGAACCAGTTGTGACCCTCGTTCTAACATGAGCACTAGGGTAATTTTTTCTTGTCTTCTGATGTCAGAATTGGCATATTATTGGGAAGGAGGAGCAACCTCTTTTCCATTTGGATTTGTCCTAACTGAAAGAGTATTAGAAATGCATTTAATCACTTTAACTTACCCCACCTCCATGCCTTCTGCTTCAGAACTGTCAATCTAACACTGTCGTTTATAAAACAGGAAAAGACCTTGTAGTTTGATGAAGACGTCTTTTATATTAACTTAGTAGATTCTATATATGAACTTTTCATTACATTGGACAATTTTCCTCTAAAATAATTGAATTTGTTTGCAATATTCTCTTAAATGATCTTTCCTGTTAAAAGTTGACCCATAATGTTATGTGAAAAAAGATGATACAATTTTCATTCTTAACTCAGTTTTGTGCATTGTATGTTCTGGAATTTAAATCATTTGAGAAAGAAATCATTTGCTGCATAAATTTGATCAATCTTCTCCATACGTAAATTACGTCCACTCCTATCCAAACAAAATCCGAACTTTCTATACTTTTACAGAACTTTATACCTGGGATGATTAATATCAGTGGCATATGTCGTGAAATTTGTTGTTATGCGACAGCAGTACATTGCAATACATAATAATAAAAAATGTAAATTACAGTAGGAAGTACATAAATCTTTTTTTAAAAAGTTAAATTAAATAAGTAGTGCAAAACCAAGGAATGAGGTTGTGTTCATGGGTTCAATGTCCATTCAGAAATCGGATGGCAGAGGGGGAGAAGCTGCTCCTGACTTGTTGAGTGTGTGCCTTCATGCTTCAGTACTCCTCCCTGACGGCAGCAATGAGAAGAGGCCATGCCCTAGGTGATGGGTCTTTGATGATGGATGCTGCCTTTTTGAGGCACAGCTCATTGAAGATGTCCTGAATGTTGGGGATGCTGGTGCCCATGATGGAGCTGACTGAGTTTACAATCCACTGCAGCTTTGTGCTGATCCTCAAT
The DNA here is from genome assembly GCF_048418815.1 of Hemitrygon akajei. Taxonomy (NCBI): domain Eukaryota; kingdom Metazoa; phylum Chordata; class Chondrichthyes; order Myliobatiformes; family Dasyatidae; genus Hemitrygon; species Hemitrygon akajei. The sequence continues at coordinate 95,571,508 of NC_133131.1, forward strand.
AAATATCAACCTTCTCACAAATGCAGAAAGGAAATCATATCTGCATTCAGTGGCCCAAATGGAGTCTATATGGAGCATAAAGCTGTAAGACGTGAGCAGAATTAGGCCATTAAGTCTGTTTTGTCATTCTATCATGACTGATCTATTTTCCCTCTCAATCCCATTCTCCTGCCTTCTCCCCGTAACCTTTGACACCCTTACTAATCAAGAACCCGTCAAGCTTTGCTTTAAAAATACCCTGTGACCTGGCCTCCACAGCTGATTGTGGCAATTAATTTTACAGATTCACCACCATTTGGCTAAAAAAATTCTTCACATCTACTCTAAAGGGATATCCTTCTGTTCTGTGGCTATGCCCTCTGGTCCTAGACTCTCCCACTGATGGAAACATCCCCTGCACATCAACTCTATCTAAGCCTTTCAATATATGGTAGGTTTCAATGAGATTCCCCCTTATTCTTCTGAGTTCCAGCAAATACTAGCCCAGAGTCATCAAATGCTCCTCATATGTTAACTCTTTAGTTCTTGGGATGATTCTTGCAAACTTCCTCTGGAGACTCTCCAACACCAGCGTATCCTTTCTTAGAAAAGGGGCCCAAAACTGCTCACAAAACTTCAAATGTGGTCTGACCAATTCTTTATAAAGCCTCAGCATTATATCCTTGCTTTTATATTCTAGCCCCCTCGAAATGAATGCTAACATTGCATTTGCCTTCCTTACCACCAACTCAACCTCCATATTAACCTTTAGGGAATCCTGCATAAGGACTTCCAAGTCCCTTTGCACCTTCAATTTCTGAATTCACTCCCATCTAGAAAATTCTTTTATTCCTTCTACCAAAGTGCATAACCATACACTTCTTTACACTGTTCTTCATCTACCACCTCTGCGTGTTCTCCTAATTTGTCCAAATCCTTTTGCAGACTCTCTCCTTCCTCAACACTGCCTGAGCTATGCTTATCTTTGTATCATCTGAAAACATGTCCACAAAGCCATCAATTCTGTCATCCAGATCATTAACATATAATGTGAAAAGTAGAGGACCCAATCCTGACTCCTGCGAAACACCACTAGTCACTGGCAGTCAATCAGAAAATACTCCCTTTATTCCCAACTCTTTGCCTTCTGCCAGCCAGCCAATCTTCTGTCCATGTTGGTATCTTTCTTGTAATACCATGGGCTCTAATCTTGTTCTGCAGGCTCATGAGTGGCACCTTGTGAAAGGGCTTCTGAAAATCCAAGTAAACAACATCCACTGGCTCTTTTATAAAGGTTCAAAGGTTCAGTTATTATCAAAGCATGTATCCATATACAACTCTGAAATTTGTCTCCTCCAGATAGCCATGAAACAAAGAAAGAACATGGGAGTCATTCAGAGAGAAACATCAAGCCCACCTACCATGCACAAAAAAGAATAGCACCCTGATCATCAATCCCCAAGCCCCCTCCCCGACACAAAATGGATCAAGAACATTGGCCTCCTAACAATCCCACCCCCCCCCCACAAATAACTAACAGAACATCAACCTCTAAACCTCTCTCCCCTTGCACAACAAAACAGAAAAGGGGAAGGGGGTAAAAAGCATTTGTGTGGCTATTTAGCAGACAAAATGTATCATGGTATTTCATAAAGGTAAGAAAGAACACTGAGCAGTTTATTAGCAATGTAAGTTTATTAGAGATACTGAAAATATACTGTAGATTGTATAAAAGGCGGGTGGCAAAGGTCCAGTGATTTGGCTGAGAATTTCAGAAAGCAAGACTGAAATCTCTACAGGTAGGCTGAATTGTAGAGAATGTAGAAGATGCACAGGAGACTGCAGATGCTGGGAGCTGGAGTAACAAACAATCTGCTGGGGGATCTCAGTGGGTCGAGCAGCATCTGCGTGAGGAAATAAGTTGGCATCGTTCCTGGTCAAAAGCCTGCATCAGTACTGGGAGTGGAGAGGTGAGGTGGCCAGTATAGAGAGGGGAAGGGGAGTGGCAAGGAAGGATTCAGAATTGATAGGTGGACTGGGAGGGGTGTAAGACAGTAGCTTGAGGGGTGGGGGTAAGCAGGGGTCTAGCTGGAAGACTACAGCAGATGAATGATAGATGGAAGTAGGCACGGAGAGAGGAAAAAGAGAAAGGAAACAACAGATGGAGGAAGGCAGGGCGAGGGGAGTGAGAAGATGGGAAACAACTCCTGGAGGGAGGTAAGCAGGCACTCTGTACTGGATTCAGACAAGCAAAGGACGTGAGAGTGGGAGCCATTAGATGAGAAGGGGAAAGATGAATGGCATTTGGAACCAGGTGGGGATGGGTCGTGTGGGGGGAGGAAAAAAATGATCTATCTGTGAAGTGAGTAGACGGAGTCAGGAGCAGGAAGGAATGCAGATGGGTGAAGAGGGCTGTATGTAGGGTGGGAAGGGGGACAAAAATAGGAGGACCAGAGGATCAGGAGGGCTGTGGAGGTGAGTGGGGGTAAAAAGGTATGAGGTTAGCAAAAATTAGAAAACTCAATGATCCTGCCAAGTGGAATACAAAGTGTTGCTCCTCTCGTTTGTGTTGGGCTCCATCCTGGCAGGTGAGAACTCAAGGAAGACTTTCCAGTTCCCAGTGCAGACCACTTCAATTCCCCTTCCCATTCCACATTGACCTGTTCATCCTCGGCCTTCTTCAGCACCTGTCTCCTATCTTCACCCTCTCCTCCCACCTTGTTCCACCTGTTGTGTCTCATTAACATTTTCCTCTCTCCGGTTTTCTGCCACCATCGATATGTCACTAACACAAGAGATTCTGCAGATGCTGGAAATCAAGGGAAGCCCACAAAATCCCTCTCCATGCACAGGAGAGGGCTTGCAACATAGCAAAAATTAATGAGAAGTTTGAGGATCGGGAAACTTTAAAAAACAACAGAAGGCAGCTAAAAAAGACATGAGGAGAGAAAAGATGAAATGTGAAGAGAAGCTAGCCATTAAAATGAAAGAGGATACCTAACGTTTTTTCAAATATATAGAGTAAAAGCGAGGTGAGAGTAGATATCAGACCTTTGGAAAATGATGCTAGAGAGGTAGTAATGGGGGAGAATGAAATGGCAAAGTAACTTAATAAGTATTTTGCGTCACTATGGAAGACAGTAGCCGTGTGCCAGAAATTTGAGAGTGTCAGGGTGCATAGTTGTGTGTAGTTGCTATTATTAGGAGATGGTCCTTGGGAAGCTAAAAGTTCATAGAGTAGGTGGATTACATTCCAGGGTTCTGAGGGAGGTAGCTGAAGAGATTATGGAGGCAGTAGTATTGATCTTTCAAGAACTGCTACATCTGGAATGGTTCCAGCGGACTGGAGAAATGCAACTCCCACACCACTTGTTAAGAAGGGAGGGAGGCAGGAAAAAGGAAAGTATAAGCCGTTAGCCTGACTTCAGTGGATAGGAAGATGTTGGAGTTCATTATGTAGGACGAGGTTTCAGGGTATGTGGAGGCACATGACAAAATAGGCCAAAGTCAGCATGGTTTTCTTAAGGGGGATTCCTGCCTGACAAATCTGTGGGAATTCTTTCAGGCAAGATAGACAAAGAGAGTTAGTGTATTGTGAGCAGTTCTGGGCCTCTTATCTAAGAAAAGATATTCTGGCATTGGAGTGAGTCTGCAGAAGGCTCATGAGCATAATTCCAGGAAGGATAGGGTTAACTTATGAGGAGCATTTGATGGAGTTTAGAAGAATAAGAAGTAATCTCATTGAAACCTATTGAATATTGAAAGTCTGGATAGAATAGCCGTAGGGAGGCTGTTTCCTATAGTGGGTGAATCTAGGACCAGAGGCCACAGATTTAGATTAGGACTTCCATTTAAAACAGAGCTGATATGGAATTTATTTACCCAGAGGGAGTGAATCTGTGGAATTCATTGCCACAGGTGGCTGGGGAGGCCAAGTCATTGAGAATATTTAAAGTGGAGTTTGGTAGGTTCTTGATTAACCAGGCCATCGAAGGTTATGGGGAGAAGGCAAGAGAATGGGGTTGAGAGGGATAATAAATCAGCCGTAATGGAATTGAGGAGCAGACTAGGTGGGCCAAATGGCCTAATTCTGCTCCTATGTCTTATAGTCTTAAGATGTTTGTCCCACTGAGTTCCTCCAGCATTTTGTGTGTAATTGAGCTGTCACTGTCTTCGAACTCCACCCCTTTCACATTCACTACCTGGCACTCCTGTTCACCCCACCAGTTATCTCAGAATCTTTTCTTGCCATTCTCCTTCCCCTCTCCATAATGTCCATCTCGCCTCCGCACTCTCAGTCCTGAGAGAAAATTATGCTACAAGGGAAACTGCAGGTGAGGGATTTCGCCCACAGACATGATTTGGAAAGATACACAGTAGGTAGGTAGGGTGTTAGTAAAGCGGGGTTAATATATTGCATTCACAGTGTTTTATATTTCTGAGTACTTTCAATTTTCTTTTCATTATCTCCTCTGGCAGCATTTCCTTATGATTTGATTCAGCTCACAGCTCAGCAGTTTTAACAAGGATAGTGCAGTGAGTAGAGCGGCTGCTACAGTTCAGTTCCAGTCACCTTAGTCCAATCCTGAGCACTGCTGCTGTCTGTGGGTGCTGTGTTTTGTAACTCCAAAACGTAAAACTAACTGGAAGAGAGTCTGGAATGCAAGTCTTTTACTTTAAGCATCACGTGCTGGCATCATCATGTACGCAATCCACGTATTTTTACGTATGTCTTGTAGTAAATTATTTAAATGAAGACAAATGCTCAATCAAACAGTATATTTGCAATATTACTCAAATATCACTGAAATATTAAATAAGCGATACTTCTCCCTTTTTAGCTATAAACTCCAACTCAATAGAGAATGTATCTCACCTATATACACGGTATACTATATAGAACAACTAATACTTAGACATCAACAGCATGGTAAAGTTGCAATTGTCCCTTTCCTCATGTTTGGGTTATTCATGTGTTCCATCTGTAACTATATGGGTTTCCTCCAGGTCCTGCAGTTTCCTCCCACATCCTGAAAAAACCTGTTGGTTAATTGGTCACTTAAAGTTGCCCAAATGTATAGATGATTTGGTGGGGAGTTGATGGGAATAGGGATACAATAGCAGGAGTGTTAGGGTGGGATTAGTTCAGTGGTCCCCAACCTCCGGGTTGCAAAGCATTCAGCGTGCAGCGGTAGGCGGAACGCACCCAGCACATCTTTAAGAAAAAAGCCGAAATAAATAAGCTAATTACTTAGGTGCCACCCGGCACGTAAGTGTCAGCCCAGATCAGGTGGCACCTAATTAATTAGCATGCTTATTTCGGCTTTTTTCTTAAAGATGTGCTGTGCGTGCTCAGGCTACCGCTGCACCCATGCATGCTTTGCGGCCCGGTATCGGTCCGCGGCCCGGAGGTTGGGGACCACTGGATTAGTTTAAATGTGGGAACTTGATAGCCAGCACAAAGGGAACTGAAGCTCTTGGTTTCTTTGCTTTATCTCTCTGACTCTAATCCTGTTGTCCCCTCTATAGTCTCAGTTACACACTTTCCATACACAATAAATTAAGCATTAATAAAATTAATGCTTTGTTCACACTCTCTGGAAGGACATTGAGACTAGTCCTCCAGCAGGAAAAGCCTATTTCAGAAAGATGGTCTCCATTTGATCCAAATATCCAATTTAATGATCTCCCAGTCCAAGAATCATTAAGTCCCTCCTATCTCTCATCTATCGATGCTTCTTAATATTATCATCATCAGATACAGTACCATTTTGTGAATGACTATTCTTTTCTCTTATTCAGCTCTTAGGCTGCTTGTTCATTATCAACCCTTAGTTATACTGCCATTTCATCCAGCTGACCATCTGGATAATCCTTGTAATCCCACTATGCTTTTACAGAATCTATTATACAATACCTGGGTGTGTTTGGAAAACTGTTAACACTTGGGTTGAAACCAAGGGACACTGAGAAAGAAACAGAAGTGGATGGAAGATTTTGCTTTTCTTTGTGTTTCATATAGATCCCTTGGACAAACAAATAGGCCCTGTAGTGCATCACTTCAGCCCTATCAAAGTTAGTTTAATTTCAAAATCATGTCAGGGTCACAGCCACTGTTGCAGATTTGTGATGTATCATCGCATCACCTTGGTGAACAACTTAAAAAGCACTGGAGGAAATCAGTGGGTCGGGCAGCATCTCTGAAGAAAAGTGGACTGTTGCCATTTCAGGTCAAGACATTTTATCTGGACTGCAAGATAGAGCAGAAGTGGCCAGTATGAAGGAGGAGGTGGAGCGAGAGCTGGTGGGTGAAAGGTGGACCCTGGTGAGGGGTGTGATAGGTAGATGGGGGGAAGGGGTGGTTGAGTAGGAATAGTGTGGAAAGCTGGGAGGTGATAGGAGGAAGTGATGAAGATGATGCCGCTTGATTCAAGAGGAGAGTGGTGCAAGGAATAAAGGGAGGGGGTGGGGATCCGCATCTACTTTTCATCTATAAACCCCACCCTCTCACTTGGATCCTGTGGTTGCCTGATTCCATATCCAGCATCTTCAATCACTTGTATCTGTCATCAGCTTGGTGGGAGTATTCGTACACACAAAGCTAACGCCCACCAGAGTAATGCAGAGTAGCCAGATTCTGATGGCACTTAGCTCCCAACACAGCCCTTTTGGAGCTCTCTGCTCCAGACAGGAGCAACAGGTCATAACTCCTGCACATCTGCACTCACGCCATCCGCCCGCCACCCCACTCAGGATAGGGTTCCCCTTGTCCTCACCTATGACCCCACCAGCCTCCAGGTCCAACGTATAATTCTCCGTAACCTCCGCCACCTCCAACGGGATCCCACTACCAAGCACATCTTTCCCTCCCCCCATCTTTCTGCTTTCCGCAGGGATCGCTCCCTACGTGACTCCCTTGTCCACTCGTCCCCCCCCCATCCCTTCCCACCGATCTCCCTCCTGGCACTTATCCTTGTAAGCGGAACAAGTGCTACACCTGCCCTTACACTTCCTCCCTCACCACCATTCAGGGCCCCAGACAGTCCTTCCAGGTGAGGCGACACTTCACCTGTGAGTCGGCTGGTGTGGTATACTGTGTCCGGTTCTCCCGGTGTGGCCTTTTATATATTGGTGAGACCTGACGCAGACTGGGAGACCGTTTCGCTGAACACCTAAACTCGGTCCGCCAGAGAAAGCAGGATCTCCCAGTGGCCACACATTTTAATTCCACGTCCCATTCCCATTCTGATATGTCTATCCATGGCCTCCTCTACTGTCAAAATGAATCCAAACTCAGGTTGGAGGAACAACACCTTATATACTGGCTGGGTAGCCTCCAACCTGATGGCATGAACATTGACTTCTCTAACTTCCGTTAATGCCCCTCCTCCCCTTCTTACCCCATCCCTGACATATTTAGTTGTTTGCCTGATCTCCATCTCCCTCTGGTGCTCCCCCCCTTTCTTTCTCCCGAGGCCTCCCGTCCCATGATCCTTTCTCTTCTCCAGCTCTGTGTCACTTTCGCCAATCACCTTTCCAGCTCTTAGCTTCATCCCACCCCCTCCGGTCTTCTCCTATCAATTCGTATTTCCCCCTCCCCGCACTACTTTCAAATCTCTTACTATCTTTCCCTTCAGTTAGTCCTGACGAAGGGTCTCGACCTGAAACGTCGACAGTGCTTCTCCTTATAGATGCTGCCTGGCCTGCTGTGTTGCACCAGCATTTTGTGTGTTGTTGTTTGAATTTCCAGCATCTGCAGATTTCCTCGGGTTTGCTCTTTAAATTCACTACTGCGAAGCCTCTGCCAGTCATGCCTACACTGAAGAAGTTTAAATCTTCTCTTTGACAGGAGTTCAGTGAAACCCTTTCTCGCTGCTCCTCATCTATAATTCCTTCGGCCCTTCAACTTTTCGATCATATTTTGACCCAGACCCGCTATTACAGCCATATATCCTTCCTTGGAACGCGTCTCCGCCAGGGCATATTGAAAACCTGGACTCCAGCACCAACACCGTGTGTTCCAACGACCATGGATTCACCCCAGCTGTCGATCTCGGCTGCCCCAGCAACCCAGGGCATATTGAAAACCCGGATTCCAGCACCATCACCGCGGGTTCCAACGACCATGGACAGCTTCAGAGCGATTGCACAACCACCGACTGCGACTCCAGCCTTGAACTCCAGGCCGGGTCTTCACATGCTGTGATTGTGACTCCCGTCTCCCCCTCCCCCACCACCACTCGGCAATCCCCTCTCCCTCAGATCCCATTGTCAGCTCCTGGGCCCTCAGAGGAATTGTGAGAAGGGGATAGCATTTTTGGAAGAGACAGGGTGGGAAGAGGAATAGTCCAGGTAGCTGTGAGAGTTTGTAGGCTTATAGTAGATATCAGTAGATAAGCCATCTACAGAGATGGAGACAGAAAGATCAAGAAAGGGGAGGGAGGTGTCAGAAATAGACCAGGTAAATTTGAGGGCAGGGTGTAAGTTGGAGGCAAAGTTAATGAAGTCAAAGAGCTCAGCATGCGTGCAGGAGGCAGCGCCAATGCAGTTGTTGATGTAGCGAAGGAAAAGAGGGGGACGGTGTGGTGAACTACATATACCTGTCTGGACACGCCCCCCCCCCCCCCCGCTGACTGCTCCTGTGGCTCCTCCCACTGACCGTGGCTCCTCCCACAGACCCTGGTATAAAGGCGATTGGAGGTACAGCCCTGGCCTCAGTCTCCAGGATGTAGTGTGGTGGTCAATTGTTGCTTGTTCTTTCTTCCAGCCAATAAAAGTCTATATCTCGTCTCACGTCTCCAAGAGTTATTGATGGTGCATCAGACGGATACCCGTAAAGACTTGGAACATGGACTGTTCCACAAAGCCAACAAAAAGGCAGGCATAACTGGGACCTCTTCGCTTCTTTTTGGATTCCAGACCTAACCAATTCCCTTCTACCACCACTCTCCTCCGTCTAGCGGAATTAGTTCTTACTCTCAATAATTTCTCCTTTGGCTCCTCCCACCTCCTCCAAACCAAGGGTGTAGCCATGGGCACCCGCATGGGTCCCAGTTATGCCCGCCTTTTTGTTGGCTTTGTGGAACACTCCATGTTCCAAGTCTATACGGGTATCCGTCCCCCTCTTTTCCTTCGCTACATCGACGACTGCATTGGCGCTGCCTCTTGCACACATGCTGAGCTCGTTGACTTCATTGAATTTGCCTCCAACTTTCACCCTGTCCTCAAATTTACCTGGTCCATTTCTGACACCTCCCTCCCCTTTCTTGATCTTTCTGTCTCCATCTCTGGAGATGGCTTATCTATTGATATCTACTATAAGCCTACAGACTCTCACAGCTACCTGGACTATTCCTCTTCCCACCCTGTCTCTTGCAAAAATGCTATCCCCTTCTCACAATTCCTCCATCTCCGCCACATCTGCTCTCAGGATGAGGCTTTTCATTCCAGGATGAAGGAGATGTCTTCCTTTTTTAAACAAAGGGGCTTCCCTTCTTCCACTATCAACTCTGCTCTCAAATGCATCTCTTCCATTTCCCGCACATTTGTCCTCACCCCATCTGCCCACCACCCCACTCCGGATAGGGTTCCGCTTGTCCTCATCTACCACCCCACCAGCCTCCAGGTCCAACGTATAATTCTCCGTAACTTCCACCACCTCCAACGGGATCCCACTACCAAGCACATCTTTCCCTCCCCCCTCTTTCTGCTTTCCGCAGGAATCGCTCCCTACGCGACTCTCTTGTCCACTCGTCCCCCCCATCCCTTCTCACCGATCTCCCTCCTGGCACTTATCCTTGTAAGCGGAACAAGTGTTACACCTGCCCTTACACTTCCTCCCTCACCACCATTCAGGGCCCCAGACAGTCCTTCCAGGTGAGGCGACACTTCACCTGTGAGTCGGCTGGTGTGGTATACTGCGTCTGGTGCTCCCGGTGTGGCCTTTTATCTATTGGTGAGACCCGATGCAGACTGGGAGACCGTTTCGCTGAACACCTATGCTCGGTCCGCCAGAGAAAGCAGGATCTCCCAGTGGCCACATATTTTAATTCCACGTCCCATTCCCATTCTGATATGTCTATCCATGGCCTTCTCTACTGTCAAAATGAATCCACACTCAGGTTGGAGGAACAACACCTTATATATCGGCTGGGTAGCCTCCAACCTGATGGCATGAACATTGACTTCTCTAACTTCCGTTAATGCCCCTTTTCCCCTTCTTACCCCATCCCTGACATATTTAGTTGTTTGCCTATCCTACATCTCCCTCTGGTGCTCCCCCCTCCCCCTTTCTTTCTCCTGAGGCCTCTCGTCCTATGATCCTTTCCCTTCTCCAGCTCTGTATCACTTTCGCCAATCACCTTTCCAGCTCTTAGCTTCATCCCACCCCCTCCGGTCTTCTCCTATCATTTCGCATTTTCCCCTCCCCCCACTACTTTCAAATCTCTTACTATCTTTCCTTTCGGTTAGTCTTGACGAAGGGTCTTGTCCCGAAATGTCGTCAGTGCTTCTCCCTATAGATGCTGCCTGGCCTGCTGTATTCCACCAGCATTTTCTGTGTGTTGTTTGCATTTCCAGCATCTGCAGATTTCCTCGTGTTTGGTCATAACTCCTGCTACAAATCTTTTGGGCAGGATGTCTCCACACCACCTGCTATCCACCTTGTCTACCATCCCATCCCTCAACTATCCTTTAGCCCCAACTTGAGGCATTAAGTCTGGGCAGGCTACATATGGCCTGATTTAAAACCTGAACCCTGACCCACAGGCAGATTCTTTTCAAGTCAGGTAGCGCAGCTTGTGTGTAAGAAAATTACACAATTATGGTATGTAGTCTACCCAAAGAAATCTACATGTTTGTTACACTGAGTGGTCAGAATATTGCAACAGTTTCAGGTGTGTGGTAACCCAATCCTCCGGCTTCCATTACCGGCATTTAAAAGGAAGTTTCCACAGCTGCCCAATACAGCAAGGATTCAAATGCATATATTAGTCTGAAATAGAACTTAATCTGTGTGTGATAGGCTAAATGAAGCAATATATAAAAACATACAAAGATTCTTTGTGCTAACTTTGAAAGCTCTTGTAAACGTGTGGAGGGGTTGTGATGCAGACAGAATCACTGTGTGCATCTGGTGCTAGCCGTGTTGTTCATTTGGTTCTGGCGTCAGCAGGGAGCAGAATTGTGAACTTAAAGCGAGTCTGCACTACTTAAAGCCAATATTCTATATGTAGTGGGCTGAATGGCCTTCAGACGTACACTTTGAAGAAAACAGAGCAGAGAGCTGTGGAGTCAAAGCCAAAGGAGAGATTCTAAGTTTGTGGTCCTAACCCTGCCAGGGCCCCTGTTCTTGCCAACTCACTGGGTATTTTGGACAACGCACTCCTGCTGAGACGATGCTGCCTGAAGCTGGCTCTTTGACATTTAGTTCTGTTTGAGACTGCTTCAGTGCACTTCCTCCTCTAAAAGTTAGTGGTTTTCAAATTCTGCAATACTTTGGGCAAGAGCTGAAGGCAGAGGGAGGCATGTGCTTAGCAGGGGAAATTAGCCCTGCATAGGATTACATGCACATGACTGGTGTACAAGGATACTCAGGCCCTAAAATACATGAACATTTCTCAAACTGTCACAGTCTAACTGACACTGTGCCTCTCTGCGTTTCCTTCCAAAGTTCATCCACATAATACTACACATATCACACCTCTGCCCACTTACTCAAATCACCTTGAAGTTTCTTTGCATCCTCTCCACAAGTCACACCCTTACCCAGTTTCACATCATCTGCCAACTTAGAAAAATGAAACTTGATCCCTACAACCAAACATGTGTATATAGCATTCTGTATATATTTGTGAATAACTGGAGGCCAAACATTAATCAACCACAAACCAGTATACGACTGGCCTGCCACCATGGAAAGACCTATTTATTCCTACTCTCTGCTTTCTAGTTGTGAACTAATTTTCAATCCATACCAGTATGATACCATCAATTCCTTGTACTTCAACTTTCCAGCCTGTTGTTAAGTGGGATCTAATCAAAATCCAACTGAAAATCCAAATACACTAAATCTACCTATTCTCCCTTAATTATTATACCAATTATATCCTCAAAAATTACTTCTTTACAAAAGTTCATCATGTCATTACTAATGGGATTATTATATCACACTGATGCAAAATAATTTACTTCAAATGCCTCCATGAAAATTTGCTGGAAATTAAGCTAAAGGACCAAAATTGAAAGCACCTCCAAGATGATAGACTAAAGTCTAGATGAAATAAAGTTTAAGAAGTCTTAACATCCTGAATTAATGTGAAACTGAGGAAATATCAGCATTCGGCTAACGCTAAGCGACATTGAGCAGTGTCCCGTTTTCCTAGTAAGTATTTCAAAAGGTAACCAGGAATCTAACTCAACCCACATCTTTCTTTGCAAATGAGAAAAGCTTCTGGAGATGCTAGAGTTAAATTCAGAAATAAAGCTATTTTTCCCCAGATCTGAGACCTCATACAGCAGCTAGTGTAAAAGATTTGTTTAATGAACTCCATATGGAGAGAAATTTTATTCTCTCCTCTCTGTAGCAGAGTTATGGAGTTAAGCAGTTTCTAAACTAAAATAAATTTTTTTGGGAAGGTTTGCAATAGTACAGTGGTGAGATAAAAAGACAACAAACATTTAGTTTTTTACTCCAGAGCTGGAAGCTATTGGGAAATGTAAAGTTTTCAATGATTTATTTTGGATTAATCTTCTGACCTGGTGATTGACTTTTAATCATTAGAAGTAACTTTGCTTACAACTGGCAAGAAATGTAGCTTGAAAATGTAACTTGAAACCCTTTTCTAGTGCCACGATGGAAATTTCATGGAAGCCGAATGGAAGAATGAAAACGTCAAAAGTTCAGATAAGGATGCAGTCATAGCAACACTGAATCATACAACAGCCCACAGAAGTCTTGGAGATCGACTCACTGGATGAACCATCTGATTGGTCCCACTTCATGACATTTCTACTCCTGCAACTCCCAAGTGATTAAAGCTAAAACAAATGTAAAACCATTCCTCGGAATGCTGAAATTGTAAGAGTCAAGTACAAATGGGAACTACGTTATTGAGAACTGAGATTTCCATTAAATAGGAATGGTCCAGTGTCCTGAGCACTAACATTGCAACATTTAGTCTCTAAAACCAAAACAGTGGTAGCATTGAGATCCAGACAGAATTGTTCATCTCACATAATACAGACAATATACTTAAACTCAGCTTCAGATGTTTGTGTGGTTAGAGTTCAACTAGCCAAGACTTCACTGCCATTATTTCACAAGTATTGCCACGTAGAAATTATACACTCATTTTATACCGGCAGTACCTGCCATATTGATAAATAGCCATACATAACCATCTGGGCTTCAGGTTCATATACAGCTCAAGGCCTCAATTCTGAATCTGATTTGTACGTGGCGGTCAGTTATTTCCAATGCTTGGCATACAAACCAAATCAATTTAAGATGCTTTATATAAATCATTGAAAAACAGTTGTGTTTTTCCCTGCCTCATTTTAATTTCACAGAGCAATTCTTTTACTTCCCAGAAATGTTTACCTGGACCTGAAGCCACAGCTGGAATCACAGCGAATGATTTATTCTCCATTTTTGAGTAAAGACTGAGGCAATGGTAACTTGATTCACTGGTGGGATTTTATTTTACACATGAACTGCGTGTTTTAATCTAAAAGCAAAAATTATCACCACCTTAGTTGGAAGCACCTTAATCCATTTACAACTAAACAACTTTTTAAGTAGCAAGCAATTAAATTTACTGCAAACTTTCTGATAAGATTCAACGCTGTTTGAGAGTGGAGTTGAGTCACACAAAATTGGTAATGAACATCTTAATGCACGAGCTGAAAGATCAGCCATCATCATCAGTGTGGAGGTGGATTTCTTGCTGTGCTAAGTCTGAACACTTGCTGTTAAACACCTCAGCTGCTACTGGCTGGCTAGCCAAGATTTTTAACTTTATGTACAGTAGCACTTCATTATAATAATAGTTCCAGCAAGTTTATGCATTGTGGTGTGGGTGCCAATACGTAGCTATACCAGCTCCAGTGCAAGCCAAAGTGTCTAAACTACACCTTGTCTTATTTTCCAATATTAAATATGCAGTAGCCTTAACTTGGTCAAAAAATACTCTCACTTTTCATCCAATTAATAAGCGTCTAAACCAATTAAAAACTGTGGACCAACATAATGGGAATTGACTAGCAATACAATTAGACCAATGTTCTCTTTATGGCTGATGCACTATCAATAACTCCAAAAGACTGGAAGTAGAGTAAATACTGAAAGGCTTTTATTAGCAGTAAAACGGAGCACGTCTATGCCGGATGACTGTGGGAGGAGCAGAGACACAATCACCTTTATCCAGGGGTCTGTGGGAGGAGCCACAGCAGCAGTCAGCGGAGGGGTGTGTCCAGACAGATATACATGGTTTACCACAATGGCCTCATTCCTTTTGTTACTTATGGGCTGGGGGTAATTGGGAGGGAGGTTCTCCTGACCCTGGTGAACACTTGGCCTATCTAGGGTCATGAATTGCACAGGACAGTACATCTTTGGAGATTTTTGTCACTCAGTGGGAGTCTGCCACTGTAGAAAAGGAAACTGAAAATGGCATAGCCAAGCATCACCAGCCAGGGTGTGGAGTATTTAACAGAGAGCAGGGTGAATTATTCTTTATTTCAGCTGCTTTCTCAGAACCAAATTCAGCTCATTCCACAGGGATCTTCTTGGTGCCAATGGCAAAGAACATGGAATTAATCAGGGTTCAGCAGGTTTGCTTTTGAATGAGAAGACAATGGGCCTTGCTGATTGCTGAGGGGAAGTGGAAATTACAGCGCTACATGCTTAGGGTGGTACATTGGGGTGATACAGTAGCATGGTGGTTAGCGCAATGCTTTACAATACAGGTGACCTGCCACTGCCTGTAAGGAGTTTGTACGTGCTCCCTGTGGCATCATGGGTTTCCTCCAGGTGCTCCGGTTTCCTCCCATAGTCTAAAGACATACTAGTTGCTAGGTTAATAGATCATTGCAAATTGTCCCTTTATTAGGCTAGGATTGAATGGTGGGATTGCTGGGTGGCATGGCTGGAAGAGCCTACTCTGCACTGTATCTCAATAAATAAATAGCTGTCTATCCCCTCTTTCTCACGGTCCTGCACACTTTTGCAAGTTCACTGCTAATTGTCTGAATCATGAAACGTTCTGCATAATCACTCAAAGAGTTGACCTGCATGTGCATGTAACAAGAGCTGTATAACTCATCTCCTCCTACCTTAGGCCACAAACTTATCAATCACCCATGCTGTGGACACTTTCTGGAGGTCCAAGATCCGTATGCTCCACAACCGCTGGACTAAGTGTGTAAATGTAGGAGGGGACTATGTTGAAAAATAAATGTGCTAGGTTTCCTAAAATTGACTCCTTCTACCATAGGCCACAAACTTATCAATCACCCCTCGTATGCTTACTGATGACACCACTGTCATAAACCAAATCGAAGGTGGTGAAGAATCAGCATATAGGAGGGAGATTGAAAATCTGGTTGAGTGATGCCACAACAACAACCTCTTACTTAATACCATCAAGTCCAAGGAGCTGATTATTGACTTCAGGAGGATGAAAATGGAAGTCAATGAGCCTGTCTTCATTGGGATTTAGAGGTGGAGAGGGTCAGCAACATTAAATTCCTCATTATTATCATTTCAGAGCACTCATCCTGGGCCCAGCAATTATGAAGAAAGCATGGCCGTGCCTCTACTTCCTTAGGAGATTGCAAAGATTCGGCATGGCATCTAAAACTCTGACAAACTTCTATAGATGTGTTGTGGAAAGTATATTAACTGGCTGTATTACAGAGCCCTTGAATGGAAAATCTTTCAAAAAGTAATGGATACAGCCCAGTCCATCAGGGGCAAAACCCTTCCCACTATTGAGCACATCTGCATAGAGTGTTGTCGCAGGAAGGCAGCATCCATCATCAGAGACCCCCACCACGTAGGTCATGCTCTCTTCTCGCTGCTGCCATCAGAAAGAAGGTCCAGGAGCCTCAGAATTCACACCACCAGGTTCAGGAACAGTTATTGCCCCTCAACCATCAGGATCTTGAACCAGAGAAATAACTTCACTCAACTTCACTTGCCCCAGAGCTGAACTGTTCCCAGCACCTCGGGAATCACTTTCAAGGACCCTTCATCTCATATTCTTGATATTTGTTGTTTATTTGTTTATTATTATTTCCTTTTGTTCTTTCTTATTTTATTTTGCACACTGGTTGTCTGCCTGTTTGTGCAGTTTTTCATTGAAACTGTTACGGTCATTGGATTTATTGAGTATGTCCACAAGAAAATGAATCCCAGATCCCTTGATAACCTTCGTATCCAACAACAGATCTGTCATGGTCCAATGAGATTACTCCTCTTCCTTCTAAGTTCAGTAATAAATATAACCATATAACCATAACAGCACGGAAACAGGCCAACTTGGCCCTTCCAGTCTGTGCCGAATGCTTACTCTTACCTAGTCCCACCGACCTGCACTCAGCCCATAACCCTCCATTCCTTTCCTGTCCATATACCTATCAAACTTTACTTTAAATGACAATACCGAACCTGCCTCTACCACTTCTACTGGAAGCTCGTTCCACACAGCTACCACTCTGAGTAAAGAATTTCTCCCTCGTGTTACCCCTAAACTTTTGCCCCCTGACTCTTAACTCATGTCCACTTGTTTGAATCTCCCCTACTCTCAATGGAGAAATCCTATCCATGTCAACTCTATCTATCCCCCTCATAATTTTAAATACCTCTATCAAGTCTCCTCTCAACCTTCTATGCTCCAAAGAATAAAGACCTTACTTGTTCAACCTTTCTCTGAAACTTAGGTGCTGAAACCCAGGTAACATTCTAGTAGATCTCCTCTGTACTCTCTCTATTTTGTTGACATCTTTCCTATAATTCGGTGACCAGAACTGTACACAATACTTCAAATTTGGCCTCACCAATGCCTTGTACAATTTTAACATTACATCCCAACTCCTATACTCAATGCTCTGATTTATAAAGGCCAGCATACCAAAAGCTTTCTTCAACACCCTATCCACATGAGATTCCACCTTCAGAGAACTATGCACCATTATTCCTAGATCACTCTATGCTACTGCATTCCTCAATGCCCTACCATTTACCATGTAAGTCCTATTTTGATTAGTCCTCCCAAAATGTAGCACCTCACACTTATCAGCATTAAACTCCATCTGCCATCTTTCAGCCCACTCTTCTAACTGGCCTAAATCTCTCTGCAAGCTTTGAAAATCTACTTCATTATCCACAATGCCACCTATCTTAGTATCATCCACATACTTACTAATCTAATTTACCACCCCATCATCCAGATCATTAATGTATATGACAAACAACACTGGACCCAGTACAGATCTCTGAGGCACACCACTAGTCACTGGCCTCCAACCTGACAAACAGTTATCCACTATTACTCTCTGGCATCTCCCATCCAGCCATTGTTGAATCCATTTTACTACTTCAATATTAATACCTAATGGTTGAACCTTCCTAACTAACCTTCCATGTGGAACCTTGTCAAAGGCCTTTCTGAAGCCAATACAGACAACATCCACTGCTTTACCCTCGTCAACTTTCCTAATAACCTCTTCAAAAAATTCAATAAGATTTGTCAAACATGACCTTCCATACACAAATCCATGTTGACTGTTCCTAATAAGACCTTATCTATCCAGATAATTATATATACCATCTCTAAGAATACTTTCCATTAATTTACCCACCACTGACGTCAAACTTACAGGCCTATAATTACTAGGTTTACTTTTAGAACCCTTTTTAAACAATGGAATCACATGAGCAATATGCCAATCCTCCGGCACCATCCCCATTTCTAATGACATTTGAATTATTTCTGTCGGAGCCTTTGCTATTTCTACACCAACTTCCCTCAAGGTCCTAGGGAAGATCCTGTCACGACCTGGAGATTTATCCACTTTTATATTCCTTAAAAGCGCCAGTACTTCCTCCTCTTTAATCGTCATAGTTTCCGTAACTTCCCTACTTGTTTTTCTTACCTCACACAATTCAATATCCTTCTCCTTAGTGAATACTAAAGAAAGGAAATTGTTCAAAATCTCCCCCATCTCTTTTGGCCCTGCACATAGCTGTCCACTCTGATTCTGTAAGGGACCAATTTTATCCCTCACTATCCTTTTGCTATTAATATAACCGTAGAAACCCTTTGGATTTATTTTTACCTTACTTGCCAAAACAACCTCATATCTTCTTTTAGCTTTTCTAATTTCTTTCTTAAGATTCTTTTTACATTTTTTATACTCCTCAAGCACTTCATTTACTCCATGCTGCCTATATTTATTGTAGATCTCTCTCTTTTTCCGAACCAAGTTTCTAATATCCCTTGAAAACCATGGCTCTCTCAAACTTTTAACCTTTCCTTTCAACCTAACAAGAACATAAAGATTCTGTACCCTTAAAATTTCACCTTTAAATGACCACCATTTCTCTATTACATCCTTCCCATAAAACAAATTGTCCCAACCCACTCCTTCTAAATCTTTTTGAATTTCCTCAAAGTTAGCCTTTCTCCAATCAAAAATCTCAACCCTGGGTCCAGACCTATCCTTCTCCATAATTATATTGAAACTAATGGCATTGTGATCATTGGACCCAAAATGCTCCCCAACACATACCTGACCTATTTCATTCCCTAACAGGAGATCCAACACTGCCCCTTCTCTAGTTGGTACCTCTATGTATTGCTGCAAAATACTATCCTGCACACATTTTACAAACTCCAAACCATCCACCCCTTTTACAGAATGGGCTTCCCAGTCTATGTGTGGAAAATTAATATCTCCCAGAATCACAACCCTGTGCTTACTACAAATATCTGCTATCTTCTTACAAATTTGCTCCTCCAATTCTCGCTAGGTGAATTCTCGTTAGGTGGTCTATAATACACCTTTCCCATTCCTCAATTCCACCCAAATAGTCTCCCTAGACAAGCCCTCTAATCTATCCTGCCAAAGCACCACTGTAATATTTTCTCTGACAAGCAATGCAACAACTCTCCCTCTTGCCCCTCCAATTCTATCACTCCTGAAGCAACAAAATCCAGGAATATTTAGTTGCCAATCACACCCCTCCTGCAACCATGTTTCACTAATAGCTACAACATCATATTATGACACTAGCCTGCCTAATCTCACTTCACTCAACAAACCTATCTTTCCAGGAGTTAATTAGCTGTGCCTTTCCTGCACTCTCTCAGTTAGAAGTACACTTGCTTAAACAGGGTAGATAGAATTGTGGGCAATATTCTTGATGCAGTTTCACCAAGGTTCCATCTGACTGGTTTAGGGTATTTTAACCTCAGATTATAGCCTGCTTATTTCCTCGTTCAATGGATCTGTCATCTGAGAAATCAGTCAGGTGAACTCTATTACATCTCACTAGTCATAGTCTCTGAATCAAAAAATGAGCTGCTTATTTCTATTGCATGTGTCCCATCTGTTAATCAATCCTCGATCCATATTGTGTGCTTCAGTTTGGTTTAATGTGTCTTATATGGCACTCCCTGAGTCGAACCATGCTCTAGCAACTGGTTTGGCCTCAATTCTTCTGCAAGTCTAACGTCAAAGAACTAACACATTAAAGCTGATTTCACTTTCATTAACCCGAATGGACTCTGCTCAAAATAAATATAAATCACTTGTGCATTAAAGGTGGACTCTGGTCCTCACAATCTTCCTCTTCATGGGCCTTGAATCTTCTAATCTTCCTGTACTGCGCCTTCTCTGCAACGGTAACACTGCATGTCATTTATCAGGAACAATAAATTTGATTCTATATTCTGTTGTTGCTTTTCCCTTGTACTACCTCAGTTCATTGATGTGGTGATATGGATGGCAGGCCAAACATTTTTCACTGTACATCAGTACAAGTGACAGTAATAAACCAATACCAGTACGAATAAGAACAGAAAATGTTGGAAACACTCAACAAGTCAGATGTCATCTGTGGAAAGACACATTTAAGGTCAAAGACCTTCTTCCTGGACTGGGAAGGGAAAAGAAATTATTAGTATTAAGGTGCAGAGAAGGTGTGGGGAATATCAGTAATAATGTGAGGCAGGGTTAGATAAGGTTGTTATGGAGATAAGTAGTGGTTGATGGGTTGTGGTAGAAACATGGAAATACAGAAGGTGAGCAAACACGAAGGAAATGCAAGGCTGATGGATATTCCTATTAGGTCAGGCTATGCAAGAAAAATAAAGTTAGTATCACAGGTTCATTGACGAGACCGAAGGCGGGAGAGCTGTATGGCCTCAGTTGCTATGCGGACTGGGCCCTCATAGACAATAGACAATAGACAATAGGTGCAGAAGTAGACCATTCGGCCCTTCGAGCCTGCACCTCCATTCTGAGATCATGGCTGATCATCTACTATCAATACCCGGTTCCTGCCTTGTCCCCATATCCCTTGATTCCCCTATCCATAAGATACCTATCTAGCTCCTTCTTGAAAGCATCCAGAGAATTGGCCTCCACTGCCTTCCGAGGCAGTGCATTTCAGACCCCCACAACTCTCTGGGAGAAGAAGTTTTTCCTTAACTCTGTCCTAAATGACCTACCCCTTATTCTCAAACCATGCCCTCTGGTACTGGACTCTCCCAGCATCTGGAACATATTTCCTGCCTCTATCTTGTCCAATCCCTTAATAATCTTATATGTTGCAATCAGATCCCCTCTCAATCTCCTTAATTCCAGCATGTACAAGCCCAGTCTCTCTAACCTGTCTGCGTAAGACAGTCCGGACATCCCAGGAATTAACCTCGTGAATCTACGCTGCACTTCCTCTACAGCCAGGATGTCCTTCCTTAACCCTGGAGACCAAAACTGTACACAATACTCCAGGTGTGGTCTCACCAGGGCCCTGTACAAATGCAAGAGGATTTCCTTGCTCTTGTACTCAATTCCCTTTGTAATAAAGGCCAACATTCCATTAACCTTCTTCACTGCCTGCTGCACTTGCTCATTCACCTTCAGTGACTGATGAACAAGGACTCCTAGATCTCTTTGTATTTCTCCCTTACCTAACTCTACACCATTCAGATAATAATTTGCCTTCCTGTTCTTACTGCCAAAGTGGATAACCTCACATTTATTCACATTAAACACTATCTGCCAAGTATCTGCCCACTCACTCAGTCTATCCAAGTCACCCTGAATTGTCCTAACATCCTCATCACGTCACACTGCCACCCAGCCTAGTATCATCAGCAAACTTGCTGATGTTATTCTCAATGCCTTCATCTAAATTGTTGATGTAAATCCCTATGCAAACTCCCTATTCAACTTGCACGCAATTTCATGCTGCGGGGTCACCAGTTGTTGCTGCCCAGGGAAGGAGATGCTGGAGTCAGTGCGGGAGAGAGCTGGAGTCCATGCTGGGTTGGCGTCTGGCCCCTCCCGTTGGTGCTGTCCTGCAGTATTTGCTCAGTGGAAGACAGGCTTAGATTGCATTTGTCTGCAGCTGCATTACTGCACGATGAGGACTGCTGCAGGCTTGTTCTTGCAGAAACATGGCTCCAGGACAACATCCCATGCATCACCAATCTACATGACATGACACTCAGGGACCTGGGTTACATATTTTTCTGCTAGTGTACTTACAAGTACTATATGTGCTGTGTGTGGCTGCTGGCACTGTGCTTTGCACCCTGGCTCCAGAGAAACGCTGTTTTGTTTCGCTGTATTCATTTGTGTGGTGAATGACAATTGAACTTGAACTTGACCTTGTACAGGTTAATGGAGTAGCAAGGCTGCAATCTCATCTTCCTGCTTATTGCCTTTAATTTTTGCCTTTTTTCAATTTGCAGGGAATAATAGTAATGGAAAGCTATGTAGCTTAGATGATGACAGTTGGCTCTCTAAACTGGGCAGCACGACAACTTGTTAATATATCAAGGACAGCACAACACAGGAACAGGTCCTTCCTCCCTTGACATTAAACCAAACTAATTATGATAATGACATCACATTATCTCCTTCTGCCTACCCACAGTACACGTCCCTCTATTTTGTGCCTACACCTATGCCCAAGAACACTTAAATATCTGTTTCATCTGCCTTCCCCACTTTCCAAGTATGCTCCATTGTGTATAAAAATTAACTTCCCCAGCACACCTTCTTTCAACTTTCCCTCTCACCTTAAATGCATACTCTCTTTTTTAGACATTCTGAGTCTGGAGAAAACAAAAAAGGCACCAGCTGTCTAATCAGGACTCCCTTAGGCCTTTGATGCTCTAGAGAAAACAACCCTTACTTGTGCAACCTCTTGTAGCTGGTACTCTCTAATTCAGGCAACCTCTTGTGAACCCTCTCCAAAGCCTCCTTAACCTTCCTGTAATGTTCTGCCCACAGAGCACACAGTAACAGAATCAACAAACTCATTTGTAAGGCCAGTGATGTTGTGGGGGTGGAAATGGACTCTCTGAAGGTGGTTTCTCTAAGTTGCATGCCATCTTGGACAATGACTCCCATCCACTCCATAATGTACTGGTTAGGCACAGTAGATTCCACTGAGATGTAACACTGAGCATTATAGGAAGTCATTCCTACCTGTGGCCATCAAACTTTACAACTCCTCCCTCGGATTGTCAGACACCCTGAGCCAATAGGCTGGTCCTGGACTTATTTCCACTTGGCATGATTACCTTATTATTATTTAATTATTTATGGTTTTATATTGCTATATTTCTTCACTATTCTTGGTGCGGCTGTAACGAAACCCTATTTCCCTCGGGATCAATAAAGTATGTCTGTCTGTCTGTCTGTACACCAAATGTTACCTAACCAAAGTTTTATACACCCGCAACATGAATTCTCAACCTTTATACTCAATGTAGTGAGCATGCTGTATGCTTTCTGTATTACCCTATCTACTTGTGTTGCCACTTCAAGGGAGCTATGGACTTGCATTCCTTTGTGCATTAGTACTGTTAATGGACCTGTCACTTACTGTGTAATATCTTCTTATATTTGACCTCTAAAGTGCACAAACCCGCACTTATTCAGATTAAACTACATCTACCTTTTCCCTGTCTATAATTTCAATTGGTCTATTTTCTGCAGACTCTTTTGATAACCTTATTCACTACACACAACTCTGCCAGAAATGAACGCAGTACTCCAGATGTGGCTTAACCAGGGTTTCATGAGGCTCCAACATAACTTCCTGACTCTTGGAGTAGTCTCTTGCCCCGTTATTCTGGGCATGAATTGGGCTAATAGATATCCATTGTGGTGAATGGGAGTACATGTACATTTCTGAACAGTGAACCCTGTCGTCCATGTTGGTAAGGGGCAATAAAAAGGTAGCTCTGATCAAAGACTGAGGCAGGCTGGAGCAGGGATCCAATCGCAGGTCCAGTACTGTGCACACAGTGATATTAATTGAGTAACAAGTCCCAAGGTTCAAACAAAGTCAGTGTCAAAGTTCAGGCAGAGATCATAACATCCAGAGAAATCCAAAAGCCAGAATCAGGAAACAGGCAGTGTCAATATTCAGACAGACAGAGTTCAGATACGAATGCTGGAAAGGCTCAGGAAAATTCACTGGCACAATCTGGCAACAAACAGGTGAAAACACGGGACTGAAATACACTGAACAATAAACAGAGAGGCAGATGATAGGTGGAGCACAATGAGACACGGGTGGCAGCAATACAAGTAATAATGAGAAACAGTTGAGAGACGGAGTACTCAGTAATACAGGGGCCGGAGTAGAGCAGGAGCGGGGACAGGAGCACACGGCAATACAAAACCACAGACTGACAGCTAGGGGGAAACACACAAAAAGACAGAGTTCAACTAGAGGTACTGACACAGCAACTTAAACTCGTTTGGAGCCCATGCATTTAAGTATATATCTGAGTTTCTCAGAGGTACTCAGGTCAGCATCGGCTGAAGGCAATAACACCATTTTGGGATCGCTCCTTACCAGCAAGGTATGATTTTGAAAGTAGCAATGTTGAATGTGGAGAGTTGGAGCAATGTGGATTTCCACTGGCACTATGCCAGTCATTGAATCCCCCAGCAACATCCAATGTTCCCTCCCAGTCTCCATCATTCACATCTTCTTCACTGAAATTTCCATCAGCATCCAATTCACCCTCTGACCTGACCTCCAGCTTCGCTGACACACCTGAGAGTGATACTGCACGCAACTGTCAGTTTGCATTGGCAACAACATCTCCTCCACAGTTACCATCAGCACAGGTGCACAACAATTCGGTGCGCTGAGTCCCTTACTGTACTTGCTTTGTACCTATTACTGTATGGTTAAGTACAGCTCCAATGCCATATTCAAATTTGCTGATGACACCATGGTTGGCTGAATCAAAGGTGGTGACAAATTGGTATAAGGGAGCTTGAAAATCTGGTTGAATGGTGCCATCTCAACCTTTCACTCAGAGTCAGCAAAACCAAAAATTTGATTATCGATTTCAGGAGGAGGAGACCTGAGGTCCATAAACCGGTTCTCATCAGGGGATCGGAGGTGGAGAGGATCAATAACTTTAGATTCCTTGGCATTTTAATTTCAGGGGATTGTCCTGGGACCAGCATGTAAGTGTCATCACAAAGAAGGTGCGACAGTGCCTCTACTTTGTTAGAAGTTTGCATAGATTTGGCATGTTATTGAAAACTTTGACAAACTTCTGCAGAAGCTCAGTGAAGGGTAAATGGATTGGTTGCATTGCAGCCTGCCTGGATGCAAATGCCCAGGAATATAAGTGGAGGACACAGCTTAGTCCATCACTGGTAAAGCCTTCACCCCACTGAGCACATTAACAAGGAGTGCTGCCAGAAGAAAGTAGCATCCATCATCAGAGATCCTCACTAACAAGACCATGCTCGCTTTTTGCTACTACCATTTGGCAGGAGGTACAGGAGCTTTGTGTCCCATATCCCCTGGTTCAGGTGCAGTTAATACCCTACAGTCATCAGGTCCTGAACCAGCATGGATAAATTCACTCACCTCAACCCTGAATCAATTCCACAACCTACAGACTCACCTTCATGGACTCTGAAATACATGTTTTCAGTATTTATTTATTTGTTTATTTTTATTTGCTCAATTCATCTTCTTTTGCACAGTTGTTTGTCATCTTTGTTTATGTATAGTTGTTCACACATTCTATTCGATTTCTTTATTTTCCTGTAAACAGCTGCAAGAAAATGAATCCCAGTGTAGTATATGGTGACAGATAGAATATGTACTTTGATAATAAATTTACTTTGTAATTTGGCCTAACTTATTCATGCTGACTATGTTTATCAAGCTATTTCCATCTCCCTGCATTTGTCCCATAATCCTCTTAGCTTCTCTTGCCAAGATGGCTTCCAGATGTTACCTAATGTTGCAACTATATAGGACCCTGGTCAGACCCCACTTGGAGTACTGTGCTCAGTTCTGGTCGCCTCACTACAGGAAGGATGTGGAAGCCATAGAAAGGGTGCAGAGGAGATTTACAAGGATGTTGCCTGGATTGGGGAGCATGCCTTATGAGAATAGGTTGTGTGAACTCGGCCTTTTCTCCTTGGAGCGATGGACGATGAGAGGTGACCTGATAGAGGTGTATAAGATGATGAGAGGCATTGATCGTGTGGATAGTCCGAGGCTTTTACCCAAGACTGAAATGGTTGCCACAAGAGGACACAGGTTTAAGGTGCTGGGGAGTAGATACAGAGGAGATGTCAGGGGTAAGTTCTTTACTCAGAGAGTGGTGAGTGCGTGGAATGGGCTGCCTGCAACAGTGGTGGAGGCGAATACGATAGCGTCTTTTAAGAGACTTTTGGATAGGTACATGGAGCTTAGAAAAATAGAGGGCTATGGGTAAGCCTAGTAATTTCTAAGGTGGGGACATGTTTGGCACAGCTTTGTGGGCCAAAGGGCCTGCAGTTTGCTAAGGGTTTTCTATATTTCTATGTTATCAGCCATTAGCCATCAGCCATTATCAGTCAATGTTATCAGCCATTATTTTTGGCATCTGATTGGGCTGCTGGGCTGATGTACATTTTGCTTTTTTGTTAGTTGGACTCACTATCCAGGATGGCTCTAGGCTCACCTTCCAGTGGAAGGAAATAAGCCCTGTGCCCACAGCCTCCTCACTACCCTTACCTACTCCCAACATCCTCCCACCTGAGAGTTCTATCTCTTGGAATTCCTTTGTGCTCACTATAACTTTTCCCAGGCACTGGGGATATGTATTATCTCTCTTGACCAGAGCTGTCTGAATTCCAGCAAATATCCAATGACAATTGTGGCAAGATCTGCGAGGGTGGGGGCTGACTAGAATGTGAAGAAGATAAGTGTAAGATTTGTGCAAATGGAAAGTTGATGGCTGTCAAGAACTTGGTGGGCAGATAAAGTCAGAGCCCTACAGCAAGAGATCATGGCCTTCCACTCATTCTGCCTTGTCCCATCTACCTGCACCTGGATCATAGCACTCCATATCCATCTCATCCATGTACCTATCCACAGTGTTGCAATTGAACCTCCATCCACCATTTCCACTGGCAGACCATTCCAGACTTGCACTATCCTCCCCCTAAGTTTCCTCTTAAATTTTCACCTTTCATCCTAAACCTATGAGTTCTAGTTCTAGTCTCACTCAACCTAAGGGGGTATTTACCCTAAATATACCCCTCACAACATCTATACAGGTTCTGCAGATAGGTGACCAGAACTCAACACAATACTTCAAATTCAGCCTCACCAGCATCTCATACAACTTCAGCATAACATCTCAAATCCTATACAGAATGCTTTGATTCATGAAGACCAATATGCCAAAAGCTCTCTTTATGACCCAAACTATCTGTGTCACCGCTTTCAAGGAAGTATGAACTTGTATTTCCAGATCCCTTTGTTCTATTGCACTCCCTGGTGCTTCACCATCACTACCCTGGTTTGTCCTGTGAAAATGTAACACCTTACAATTGTTTGCATTAAATTCTATCTGCCATTTTCAACTGGTCCAGATCATGCTGAAAGATTTGATAGCCTTCCTCGCTGTCCATTACGCCCCCAGTCTTGCCGTCATCCACAAATTTGCTGACCCAGTTCACCACATTATCATCCAAGTCATTAACATATATAGTACAACTAAACTTCAAACGAAACATGTTTCTGCCACGCATAGAATTAACGTTCTTCCAGACTTGAAATGTGAAAAGGAAGAGGGCAGGAGAGTCAACATAGAATAGAGGAGACAGGAGAGTGAGGAAAACTGAAGGCCCTGTCTAGAAAGCAACTATATGGAGGTTCCACATGACCAAGAGAAGTCCTCTTCTCAGAGCAGAATCTTAAATTGTTCTAATGTCTTGCAGCCACTGAACACAACTGAGGCCCAACGATTAATTTTACGTCTCCTTGTCTTTCCAGATTAGTGTTGGGATAATCAAAAATGCTTCTCAACTTGCATCACATTGCTGCATTATGCAGGCCATATACTGTAAGTTCTGAGGGAGAACTGAATTCATATCCTTCTGCATGGAGCGAGGTCAAAAGGAAAATGCAGTGAATTCTGAGGACCAGCTGCTTCCCAGTGGCGCTGGTGTCATCATCTTCATTTGCATTGTCTCAAAGGCACCTCACCAAAGTTCAGGGATTCACTCCCTGAAAATATGGCTGGATTCTGACTTATCCTAAATGATGCGATGGTTAATAGACAGAACTTCGACAATCATTGTCCCTTTCATTTTGAGATGGTGGATATTGCTATTTTGCTTTTAGATGACCATAGTGGAACAAAAGATGGTAGCTCTGAGCTGCAGAATGTCTGTTAGAGGCTTGGCTCCCTGCAGCAGTTGAGCAATGGAATGTGCTATGAAAACACTCTTTTCCTTGACAGCATCAAGAGACCTAAACCTAAGAGACAACTATCTGGAAAATAAGTCTAACAGATGTATAGTATCACCACCATCTTGAATTGCCCTTCCCAATCATGGTCTATCCTCAGGCAATAGCTTCACCACATAGACAGACTGCAGTAGTTTAAGAATGAAGAGCACTATTACCTTCTCAAGGAATAAATGCTGGTCTTGTGATTTCCACATCCCAAAAGAGGAGCAACTGCCTGGAATTTATTTAGGCGAATAATTGAGTGCTAAAGCTATATTTTCCTGGCTAGAGCACTCTTGCAGTGGAGCAGGTAAAGAAATAGTCATTGCTCACTGTAGTCTTCATAATCAACAAAATGTCAGCTTAGGAGATGGAGAGTAGGAGGAAGTCATGGGGTAGGATTGATGTAGGAGTGGGATGAGGAGCAGGGGAAGAAAGAAAAAGGAAGTCAGGGAGTGTCTATTAACATTTCAGTTTTAATAGTCAGAATCCTAATTGATTTTCGAACTGAGCCAAAAATAAATCAATGCATACAAGAAGACCTGGACAGTATTCAAACTTGGGTCACCACTTCTCTCAGCTGCCCTCTAGAACAGTGGTTACCAAACTTTTTGCTCCTCTTTCCATTTCTGACCATTACAGAAAAGCTATAAAGAATTTTGATTTATGAATCACTGTGAAAGAATATAGGATCTGCAGATTCTATACAGTTGCAAATAACCGCTAAATATATTCATTGATATTTCAATGCAATGGATGGGCTTGGTGCAGTGATATCAGCTTCTCAATGTCAGGGTCAATGTCACTCAGATGGAGTCTCAGATTCCCACATTCAATAATTTGCAGCCTGTTTTGTTGCTTTGAAAGAAGTTGAGAGACTGCACTGAAACCGTGCTCTGCTAAATACAATGTTGGAAAGGCAATAAAGAACATCCTGACTTTCTCCACAGTGCAGAATAGCATTCCAAGATTGCTTTCTGAAACCAAAAGCCTCAATATGATTTTTTGAACCTCTGCTTCAGCGCAATGTTATTTTGTAGTGAGATCAGCTCTTCCTCCATCTTCCCTGTTAATTCTTCATTACCAGTGCTCAAGAATGGATTTATTACCCAAACTGGAATTCAGATCAAGAGAAGATCCTGAAATCTCTCTGACATGTCTTTATTCAGCTCACCCATGTGGGCGCAGTACACTTGAAGATTATTATCTGATATCTTTCTTTCTCTTCCAACTCAGGGAGGCTCAGAAATTGGAAAAGGTTGCAATGGCCAATGTTAATTTGGACAGAAATACAGAGACAACTGATTTGATTTTGAAGTGATTCACATAATTTACTTGCAATTGAAGATTGAACTTGGCGAATATTTCTGATCAATAAGCAATGCCGTGTTTAATATTATTGAGTTGATTACTAAATGAAGCATTTGAATCTTCTAAGAATTTTATCACAGTTTCAAAAAGTGCATAACAGCGTCTCAGGCATTTTCCTTTAGAGAGCCATCTGATTTCTGTGTATATAAGCAAGCGTTCATCATCTTCAACACAAAGCTCTCAAATAGTCGAGAATTGATAGCATGGGATGTGATTTTATTTGCCATTGTGGTAACAGTATTTAATGATTTGTGCAGCTAATTATATAATTTTTTGCAGCAATATGTTGACTGTGATTTACACAGTGAATGGTAAGTATGATAGGTATAGCTACATAAAGTGGGGAAGCAATATCCTGGCTAGAGAAATGTGGTCAAGACTATTCAAGAGGGCATATTCTGAATTTTTGAATAGTCTTGAACACCATACCCTACTTCGCAAGGAAATGCATCACTGCGTGATTAGTTTATGGGAATTGTACGAGCTGACACTGTACTACAGTACTGAATGGCAATAATGTGCAGGCTGGTCTCAGGAATAACATGATTTCTTCAGTCTAGATTTCTCATGGTATGCCAAAAACAGAAGTGTCACATTGCACTTCAACAGCTGTAATGTGCTTCGAGTAAAGACTAAGAAAATGGTGGGCTAGCAAGAGATGAGGTGATTACGTGATTATTATAATCAATTATGAGGCACTGAGGATTAATACTTAGAATTAAGCACTTCATATCTTAAATTAAGCCTTTAATCTGTCAGCTGCCCCCCCTTGCAACCAAGCATCTCCCACCACCCCCTTTATCTTATTAACTCCCTCTGCCCCCAGAGGGGTGATATCAGCCACTTTGGGAACCACTGCTCTAGAATATGCAAGATGCTGTGAATGCAAGGCCGAGAGACAGAACACTTTTCTCCTTCTAAAAGTGAGGAAACTCAAGGGTAACGCATAGAATTTGTGGTGACTTCACCAACAGATATGAGCTTCCACTTTCTCTTGCAATCCACTCGGTTGGTGGCATTGTATGTGGGTCTTCTCCTGTAAAATTGGGATTGTGTTGTCAGTGTGTCCAAACTAGAATGAATATGTGTGCCTGGTATGAACATCTGGCAGTATGGTAGCTGCAGATTATGAGTGTATAATCTCAGATTCCTTGCCATATATTTAGGGATATTGGTCTTCTTGAAGTATGACATCCCATGAACTTGGGCTTCACTAATGGCATTAAAGCTGATTGCTATTTTTCCCTACTTTATCTATAATACAATAAATAAAATTTGCACACTGCCTTTTCTGCACAAGTTCAATATATTCTATAACAAGGCAATCATGCCATTCATGTTTCCTCCTAAAATGATGCACCCATGAAGTGTTTGAGAGACTGTTACACAGGGCTCAGTGCCCAATGGAAACAGGACCATGGTCCATGGTATTTTCCTACATAGTCTTTGCATTGGGTTCACTGAATTTCAATGCAACCCACAGCATGTACTTATGCACCTTGGAATGTGCCAGTCAAATTTGCTTACAGATATCTCCTCATAGCAGAAAAAAGACAGGCTTTGGGCAAATCAAAGTGCATCTTTCACCAGGTTGATGATCTTCCAGCAGTAGTTGTTATTTCCCTCATTATGGGGCCTTAGGAGCAGCCTATAGATCACAGAGTCCTATGTTATGCAGCTGCTCGGGGTGAAACTCAGCAAGGATCACCCCAGTCCTTTCCAGGCCTTCTTGGCAGACATGTAGTCTATGAGGAGTAGCCGATCATCTCACCTGCACTGCAGCCACCTCGAGGGGAGCATGTGCTGGGATTAGGCCCTAACGATGCTTGAAGAATCAGTGGTAAGTTCTGCTCTTACGTTCAGCCAGGCTGTGTCTTAGTGCTTGTTTGTGAGTTCTGGTGATAAAACATTCTGCCCAGTGACTTTGACCGTTTGCTTGGGAAACCATCCTACAGAGTCTGCCATTTCCTTTCCCCACAGGATCTCCAGGAAGTGTTTTGCTGTTATCTGTCTGATGGACATTTTGGTTGAAAATGATTTTCTGCAACAACTTTGAAATGACTGCTACTTGATCGTGGGTCTGGAGATCTTCCTGGGCTGCTCTCTGTCCCTCTGCGCCATGAGGTGTCCAGAGGCACCTCTGTAAGTTTGGGGTGCCTGTTCTCCTAAACGCACTACCATGGATATATTAGATGGAATAAGCTGTCGGAAAATAGCATTTCCTCCTCGAGCATGATTTCAACGAGCATTAGCTAACTTCAGTTGGTGTAAGTTACACATCAAATTGGATCTCATGGATACACTCTAAAGCAATAAGTAATAGGATTAGTCTTAGCCAGTCGTGGAAGTCACATTAATGAGTTGGGAGCACAAATTTTGTGAGCATCCTGCACTTGGTAAAACGGGCATAGCTTAGTTGTGCAACCCACATACTGTGTTTGCTTCTGGCATTACCCATTTTAACACTAGGCTGCTTTTGTTGTTGCTAATAGAAAATGTTCTAAGTTGTTTTAATGAATTGTGATACTTTTCTACAACTGAAATGGACAGTGCCAGGTTTGTGGCCCAGATGGTCATGCATGGAGAATATTTTGTGGATCATAGAGCAGAGTGGGTATAAAAGGTTTCTTTTCAGGTTGGATAGAGTACCTAGCAGGGGTCCAAAGGGATCCCTGCTCTGGCCCCATCCCTTCGGTATCTGCATGCAGGGTTTGGCTGAGTGGCTCACATGAGACCTTTGATCAGGTTCAAAATGGGAGATTGGCACAAAAGGTTAGAGCCTATGGAACGTGAGGCAAGTTGGCAAATTGGATCCAAAATTCATTTGTTATAGGAGACAGATGTAATAGTGGACCATTGTTGTTGCGAATGGAAGAATGTGACCAGTATGTACTGCAGGGATTGGTGCTGAGACCCTTTCTGTTATATACTACACATTAACAGTAGTTTTATTTTATTTAGAAATACTACGTGCAACAGGCCCTTGCTGTCCGAAGTGTCACCGGCAACTCACCAATTTAACACTAGTCTAATCACAGGGCAACTTACAATGACAAATTAACCTACTACTGGGTACGTGTTTGGACTTTGGGAGGAAACTGGAGCACCCAAAGGAAACCTGCCTGCTCACAGGAAGAACGTAAAACTCCTTACAGATTAGTTTTAACAGCAACATTGTAACAGCATCATGCTAACTGCTGCACTATCATGGTGCCTGAGGGTAAATAGGAGGGATAATTATTGAGTTTGCATGAAAATGAGTGGTGTTCTTGAAAGTGAACTGAGTAGATTGAAGCTTTAGAGGAAAACTGATGAGTTAGTAAGAAAAGGCAGAATAATGTCAGCTGAAATTTAATTCTAGGAAGTGTGAAATGATGTTTTACATTGGGCCACAGGGAGTATGGAAGAATGGAGGCAGTCCAATTCCAGAGATCAATTCCCTAATATGGCAGCACAAGAAAATCAAGTGGTGGAGAAAGTTTATGGGATACTTGTCTTCATGAACTGGTACACTGAAGATAAAAGCAGGGTTATAAAATACAGGCTACATCTGGAACACCGTGTGCAACACAATAGGAAGGATGTGATTGCACTGAAGAAGGTGAAAGGAGGTTCACCAGGATTTTGTCGGGGATGAAGCATTTCAGTTATGAAGAGAGATTGGAGGGATTATGTTTGTTTTCGCAGGAGTGGAGGAGACTGAGAGGGAAATGATACAGGGGTATGATATGGTGAAGAGCATAGATAGTTTAAATGGTGAGTAACTTTAACCCATAGCAAAAGTATCTAAAATCAGAGGACATAGGTTTAAGTTAAGGAGAAGGAAGTTTCAAAGGGACTTGAATATTTTTTTCATTCAGCCAGCGGAAGGGTAGAGATTTGAATGCAATACATAAGTGTGGGGAGGAGGCAGATTCTCTCACAACCGCCAATAAACAAACCTCTGGGTTGTATATGGTGACATATACTGTACATAATTTGATAATAAATTTATTTTGTACTTTGTATCGGCTAAGAAGTATCTAGATGAGTACAGTACTTAAATCACCAGGAAGCTCTGGTCAAGACTATTAGTATAACCACCTCATGTGTGGCAGGAATATGGTGGCCAAAGGGCCTGTTCTGTGTTGTATGTTTACTTGACTCTAAATATCAACTTACCAAATTTGTTGTTAGTACATTATCAAGTGAGATTGTGTGTAGAGAGGATAGAGAAGGTAGGGAAGCAATGTAATGTGGTAAGTTAACCAATTTGGCAAAATAATACAGGGAAGAAGACCATTTTATAAATTGGGCAGCCTTGATACTGAAAGAGAGCTAAATGTTCTTGTACAAGTCACTGAAAGCCAACATAAGGTTCAAATGATTAGGAAAGCAGTGGTGTTTGGCCAATTATTATGAGAGGGTTTGAGCACAGGAGCATTGATGTCTTATGGCAATTGTTTAGGACCCTTATGCGACCACACTTGGAGTATCATGAATAGTTTTCATCTTCTTGCTGTCAAGGAATGAAGAGGAAAACAGATCAGTGGAGATGATTCAGTTGTAACTGATAAAGTTTAATTCTGGACAGTAAAATAACAAGCCTTGAGGGTCACGAACCAAGCGAGAACAGAAACTTAACGTGAGAGGCAACTAGGAGCAACTGGTTGAGGTTAGCTAGCACACTGAGTGAACAAGGACTGTGGATGAGAAGTGGGGCTAAAAAGGCTGCAGGTGATGAGTCTGGAATGAGCAGTAGGTGAATCCTATTGTCTGGGTAGAGACTGGGAGGTACCTGCAGGAGTAGGCCTGCCACTTGCCTATTAAGATAGAAAAGGGCATTAGGGAAGGTGGTGAACTGGAGACCAATGTTTTACTTCGGATATGCTGAATAAAGCTTTATGTACTTTTATTTTTTTTAGGGAAAAAAAATTGTAAAGAAAGCCCACCGTACTGCTCTGTACCTGCACAGTGCTCTGCTCTGCACAATATACATTCTAACTTCTTAAAATACAGCCTGGAGGGAAGGTGAAGTGTTTGATTGTTGCCTTTGTTTTTGAAGGTATTTTTCAAAGATCTGATGGATGCTTTCAGGATAATTAGAAACTACTAACTGACCCTTAAGTTAGATAACGTTTAAAACAGTCAACATAGTTTCTACTACATTATTATGAGTGATAATTTATTGTCAATTTCCTGCAGAAGAGGAAACATCAATATATTCAATTATTACCCTAAATTTACTTCTCCCACTGTATATTAGAGAGGTTGAAATAAAAAAAAACATAGGTAATTGCTTGACATCTAGCATTCTGCAGTCAGGACTTTCATAGCAGATCACATCAAATTTGGTCCTGCACCAAACTGTACAACAATCTATCACTAGGCACTGAAAATAGCGAGAATATGCAACATCGTCTTGAAAGTGGACTTATTGCTTGACTCTTCGAGTACCCCTTCAAAACCAATCAAGTTACTACGTTGCAAAGTGAGTGGGTTAGATCTCTGCCGTGATGAATAACAGCTTCCCACAAAGGAGTTTGTAAAAACATTGGAGTTGGGGGAGGGAGTACCAATGCCAAACAAGAACTTGAAACTGCTCTCCCTTGCTTTCTCTTCGAAGAGTTTGAGCCACACCCGGACAGACATTGCCATTAGAAACAGCACCATCTTCATCATATATGCTTAAGAAGTACGACTTCTTGCCAAAATACTGATTGAACTTCTACTTTCTTTTTTTTGGATGCAGTTTTTAAAATATATTTGTTACTTGATTTTGTCAAAGTGAACCAATGTATGTGCTGGAGGTTTATGATGTCTGTGACTTCATTTCAGTGGAATTTCCTGTTTTGTCCAGAAATAACACTGGGCCTGTTTGAGTTATTCTGCTGTTTTGATCTATAGCATATGTGTGCAAAATCAGTCTAAAATAGTGAAAACTATTCATTACAATAAACCAGAATATGTTTGTTTCTTATTTTATTGTAAGAATAGATCTAGTCTTTAACAAAATTACTAAGCCACAAGTTATTGGTATTTTATGAGCCGTTATTTAAGAACCAGAATAGACAGGCTGGCCGTTTGAATCTGTCTCAGATTTAAAAAACAGACGCACAGAGTTAATTTAAGACCTTTTAAATATCCTACTTAGATGTGTATGTAATTTAGAAATCTTGTGTCTTTTAAAAAAAAATTAAATTATTGACATAATTTAGAAAATTACATAATATATAATTGTATTATAATAGAAGTAATAAATTTAAGTCATGAAAATATAAGTTTTCTAAATTAAAATTTCTTACATCATAGCCAGTAAAAATGTTGGCCTTCCAAATTTAGATGAACGTTAGAATTGGAGGGCTTTAGTTGTATAGGCTCTGAAAACAGACGGGATTGTGACGTGTAATTAACACATAACTGTTCATGGCAGTGTAGGCAGCATGCTGCCTCTTTGTTTGAAGGTTTTCTGCAACCTGTTAGAATTAATTGTTGGTTGAATACATAAGCAAATTGCCAACATCTTAAGTGACCTGCATCACTCGAAGGGAACAACAGTGCAGTCATTTTGCAACCAGATTTGTAAGACTGATAATAGACAATAGACAGTAGGTGCAGGAGTAGGCCATTCGGCCCTTCTAGCCAGCACCGCCATTCACTGTGATCATAGCTGATCATACACAATCAGTACCCTGTTCCTGCCCTCTCCCCATATCCCTTGACCCCGCTATCTATAAGAGCTCTAACTAACTCTCTCTTGAATGCATCCAGAGACTTGGCCTCCACTGCCTTCTGGGGCAGAGCATTCCACATATCCACCACTCTCTGGGTGATCCTGAGGGAAATGTTCCAGTCTTGTCATGACAGGTGGGAAATTGCTTCATTAATGAGATTTTTGTTCTACAGTTTTATTTCTGATTTGAGACTACCCGCATGTATTTCACAGATGGCCCTTTCAGATATCTTAATGGAAGGGCACACATATAAGTTTGTATTCAGATTCCCCATGTCTAAAGATAAAAACTTGCCTTCAGCACTGTATCAGTAAATTCATTTTCCTTGCACTCATATAGGAGTAATGGCTATTTTAGAGCTGAAAGTTTGAGTGAAAACCTTCAATTAAAACAATCTGCACCCATAACTTAATAGTGGGTTGTCATGTCTTCCAGGAGTGCCGAAATAGATCTGTTACAACAGAATTCCTGCAATGGTGTCTTTGGCATCCATAGAAAGATTAACCAAGAACCAAACTAGAAGGAAAAAGAATGGGAAATAGATGGATAGATAAAGTGTGTGTTGGAGAAAAGAATGAGAAGAGAAGAAAAGAAAGATTGATGTGAGAGGGGCATCAAATGTAAATGAAAACTTACATTGAAAATTGAAAGCAAATGAAAGCTGTGCCAAAGAGTATTACCACTCCTCTTCTCAGGGGCTCAGTCCAAAGCTGTTCTTCCTCTGTTGGCTCAAGGATATATTCCAAGTGTTAAGTTCTTACCAGCTTCCAAACATGTTTGCCTTTTGGCAAAAAAAAGTTACAAAATATTCAGTTCTATAAGCGTGGAGGTACCATAGCAGACTAGCAAAATTCGGTTTAGCTTTAGAAGGTTAATGCACTTACAGTAGCATCAGTGGCTAATCTTCAGAATGTGAAACATGGAAGTGCAAAAAGTACAGTTAGGCCTGACAAGTGCTTCGATATCCAATTAGATTTTGGCTAATCCTTGACCACAACCTCATTTATCTGCCTGATTCTCATGAAAGTGCAAACTCTACCAATAATAGTCTTGAAAGGTTTAACAGCTGAGAGTCCACAGCCCTCTGAAACACAGAGTAACAAATAGCAACAACCCTCTACATGAAGAATTTTCCCCACATTCCATTTTGACTCTAAGGTCAACACTTAGATCAGCATTGGAAGTGAATTTTAGATGTTTCAATGAGCTCACATACTACACAAGCACTTCCCAAATGACAACTCTATAATCCTGGGAATTATCTCAACAAACCTTTGGTGTACTGCCTCCAGGACAAGTATATCCTTGGAAATACAGAATTGGGAGCAACAAACAATCTGCAGGAATAACTCAACAGGTTGAGCAACATTTTTGGGAGGAAAGGAATTGTTGATATTTTGTGTTGAAACCTTGAATCAGGACTTAGACTGGAGAGACAAGGTTTCCATTATAAAGAGGAAAAGGCAACGAGAAAGAACTCTGAGTTGACTGGTGGACGGAGGAGGAGTGTAAGATGACAGGCAAGTTGTTATTTTTCACTGTCCGTTATGCTGCTGGGATTTAGGGCAGAGATTAAGTTCCTCCACCTCTTTTGGTGTTCAGACTTCCTTCATCATATCAGTAGCTTCCTCCTGGTTTTCACACTGTCAGTCTTGCAAGTCCTGAGTGGAAACCCAGGAATACCATCACACTCAAATGTAGAAAGATTCTTCATTGCTGTTTCCACAACAGTTTTGTTTTACCAGTTGGGATTGTTAGCCCCGAGCTGAACCCCCAAAGCCGGAGGACCAGTGGACTCTTAGTTTGGCTCTACCCTTTAACATGTTTGGCATGGTTGACCCTGCCAAGGGCCAAACCATAAAACCCTGACTCCACCCAACATCGCTCCCTGAGCCATTGAAGTGCCCATCGCCTCCAAACCATGACAAGGTTGTGGAGGAGGCGAGTAGAGCCAGGCGAGGAAGTGAGCAGGGGCGGAAGTGGAAGACAGAGACAGGTGAATGATAGTTGGAAGGTGGTAGAGAAGGGAAAAAGGTATAAAAAATAGATGGAGCAAGGTAGGAGGAGGGAGTGTGAAGATAGTAGGGAGCTGCCAGGAAGTGATAAACCAGAGAATTCTCATTATTGTTTTCATCCACCTGCTTCACACAGAGGTTCTTCACCACCCCCACACCCAATATGGTTTCAGCTTTCAATCACCTCTCCTCTAATGATAGAGGTAGTAAGTAGTTGTGGAGAAACTGCAGTGCAGATAGACAAATCAGGTGTACAGTCTAGTGAAGCTTAACAACAAAAACCTGCATATAATTGATAGAAATCAAAACAGGAAGTGCTTGAAAAACTCAGCAAGTCAGATGAAGAACTGGAATATGAAACACTGACCTGTTGTATTTTTCTTAATACACCCACCTATCCCCACCAATGACCCCTTCTCCCATCTTCAACCCTCCTCCTCTTCATGGACACCCCACTCTGGTCTTCTGCCTGCTCTGGATCTCTTTATTGCTAATTGCTGATGGGACATCAACTGTCTCGACTTCACCACACCCTGTTCCAATTCCAACCTTACTCCTTCCGAACGCTCTGCTCTCCGCTCCCTCCGTGCCGATCCCAACCTCACTATAAAACCCGCTGATAAGGGGGGAGCTGTTGTTGTCTGGCGTACTGACCGCTACATGGCTGAGGCACAGCGACAACTCTCTGATACCTCCTCTTATTTATCCCTTGATCATGACCCCACTACGGAGCACCAGGCCATTGTCTCCTATACCGTCTTGACGAAGGATCTCGGCCCGAAACGTCAACAGTGCTTCTCCTTATAGATGCTGCCTGGCCTGCTGTGTTCCACCAGCATTTTGTGTGTGTAGTATTTTTCTTCCCTTTTGTTTTTATTTCAGAGTTCCAGCATCTGGAATTTTCTTGAATTTCCTGTAATATTCAGAAGTAAATGATCTTACAAACCTTGAACTGAAGTTCTACGGCCCCACCATGATCTAGTCATGAGTGATGTGGATAATTGAACAGCAGCCAAGAAGAGGAGGATCCGAAACCATCCCTATCCTCAACAATGGCAAGGCCCAGAACGTGAATGCTGAAGAGAAGGTTGAAATACGAATAGACACAAGAGAGCCTGCAGATACTGGAAGTCTTGAGCTATCCTCATGGAACGATGGAGGAACTCAGCAGATCAGGTATCATCTATGGAGAGGAATAAACAGTTAATGTTTCAGTCTGTGACCCGTCATCAGGACTGGAATGTAAGTGGGCAGAAGACAGAATAAGAAAGTGGGTGAAGGGGAAGTGTACAAGCTGGCAGGTGATAGATGAGATGAAGTGAGGGGGAAGGTTGGTGTGTGGGGGAAAGGGAAGAAGTAAGAAGCTGGGAGGTGATAGGTGGAAGATGAAAAAGACTGAAGAAGAAGTTGACCATGGAGGAAAGGGAAGGAAGTGATAACTAAAGAACACAACATAAGAAATAGGGTGGTGATGGGCTGGTCATGAGAGTTGGGTAGGGGAAGAGAAGGGATGAGTGGGTCACTAGAAAGGCAGAAAAACAAAATAAAAAACAAAAGAAAAATGATGGGGGAGATATAAACAAAGATCAGTTTTTTAGAGAAATCAATGTTTATGCTACTAAGCGGGAGGCTACCCAGATGGAATATGAGGTGTTGCTCCTAGAGGAGGCTTTGGACAAACATGTTGGTATGGGAATAGGAAATTGAATTGGAATGGGCAGCCACTGGGAGATCCTGGCTGTTCCAGCAGAAAGAACAAAGGTGTTCGATGAAGCAATCCCTCAATCTGCATCAGGTCTCACCCATGTAAGGAAGGCCACACTAGGAGCGTCGTAAATGATGTATTATCCTGACAGACCCGTGGGGCAGCATCACCTCATGTGAAGACTTTTTGGGGACAGCTTATGCTCAACTAGAAGTGCTAAATAGGTGATCTATCCTGGGTTCTTCTGAAGACAGAAGCCATCCTCCGGCTATTTCAATAAACGATCTCAAGAAATAAGTTTTCCTGCCTTGGAAAAGGAAAATGGGTGGAGATGAGTCACGCCTAGATCAGTCAGTTAGCTTAAGCTCAGTGGTTGGTGAAGTGTTGGAGTCTATTATTAAGGATGAGGTTTCAAGGTATTTGATGACTAATGATAAAATAAGTCAAGGTCAGTATGTTTTCTGTAAAGGGAAATCTTGCCCGACAAATCTGTTTGAAGAAGTAACAAGCAGGGTGGACAAAGGAGAGGCAGTGGGTGTTATTTACTTGGATTTTCAGAAGGTATTTGACATGGGATTGCTTAATAAGACAAAATTCTATGGCGTTACAGGAAATATAATGCCATATAATGGATAGAGGAATGGCTGACAGGCAGGAGGCATCAAGTGGGAATAAAAGGGGCCTTGTCAGATTGGCTGCCGGTGACTAGTGGTGTTCCACAGGGGTCAGTATTGGTACTGCTGCTTTTCACATTGTTTGTCAATAATTTGGATAATGGAATTGATGGCTTTGTGGCAAAGTTTGCAGATGATATGAAAATAGGTGGAGGGGTAGGTAGTGCTGAGGAAGTGACGCAATTGCTCCAGGACTTAGACAAATTGGAAGAAAGGGCAAAAGTGGCAGATCAAATACAGTGTTAGGAAATGTAAGATAATGCATTTTGGTAAAAGGAACAATAGCGCAGACTATTATCTAAATGGACAGAATATTCAAGCATCAAAGGTGCAGAGGGACTTAGGAGTCTTCGTGCAAGTCTCCCAGAAGGTGAACTTACAGGTTGAGTCTGAGGTAAGGAAGGCAAATGCAATGTTGTCATTTATTTCAAGGGGAATATAATAAAGAAGCAGGGAGATAATGCTGAGCCTTTAGAACACAATAGTCAGACCGCACTTGGAACAATGTCAACAGTTTTGAACCCCATATCTCAGAAAGGATGTGTCATCATTGGAGAGAGTCTAGAGGAGATTCACAAAGATGATTCCAGGAATGAAGGGGTTAACATATGAGGAGCATTTGGCAGCTTTGGGTCTGTACTCACTGGAATTTAGAAGAATGTGGCGGGAATTTCATTGAAACCAACTGAATGTTGAAAGGACTAGATAAGGTGGAGATGGAGAGGATGTTTCTTAAGGTGGGGGCATCCAGAACTGGAGGGTGCAACCAAAACATAGGGGTGACCTTTTAGAACAGAGGTAAGAGGGAGCAAATCTATGGAATGCTCTGCTACAGACTGCAGAGGAGGCCAAGTCTATGCGTATCTTTAAGGCGGAAACTGATTGTTTCCTGATCGGTGAGAAGGCAGGAGTATGGGGTTGGGTGGGATCTGGGATCAGCCATGATGGAATGGCACAGCGGATTCAATGGGCTGAATGGCCTTACTCTGCTCCTATGTCTTGTTTTATGATCTTATGTCCCAACAGTATCACTAAAGACCTATGTTCTAGAATTAGCTGTGCCTAAAGCCAAATTATTTCAGTTATCCACCAAGCTACA
Source organism: Hemitrygon akajei (assembly GCF_048418815.1). Classification (NCBI taxonomy): domain Eukaryota; kingdom Metazoa; phylum Chordata; class Chondrichthyes; order Myliobatiformes; family Dasyatidae; genus Hemitrygon; species Hemitrygon akajei. The sequence continues at coordinate 95,613,076 of NC_133131.1, forward strand.
TGGAGTGACTGTGAATAGTTATGTACTGTCACCAAAAAGCAGGGCAAACCAAATTTTGCTAATTACTGATGATTGAGTGCACTCTAAATCATTATAAAGAGATAGATTTATTTTTGTTTGTAGTTCTGGTGGCAATTACTCACAAATTGTTTGAGCTTTATGAGGACCACTCAGCTCCAGACCTTATCCAGCCTTGGTGCAAATATGGGCTAAGGAGCTGTATTGCAGAGGTAGGGTCATTGGCTCTAACCTGTGCGTGGCATCACGATGTCCTGGTAATATCTGAAGTCAATGGGCAGGCAGCAAATGGAAATCACTCCATTGGCAGGAGTCAAATATTGCTTAAAGGAAGATGATTGTGGTTGACAGAAGTGGATCATCTCAGCACATGACATTACTGCAGGAGTTCTTCAAGGCAGCTGCTTCATCTGTAACCTTTCAATCATCATTAGGTCAGAAGTGGGGATGATCACTGAAGATCAGCCTCTTGAACCAGAGGGGATAACTTGACTCAAATTCACTTGCCCCATCACTGAAGTGTTCCCACAACTTATGGACTCACTTTCAAGGACTCTTCATCTCATGTTCTTCTTATTTATTGGTTATTTATTCACTATTATTATTTCTTTTTTCTTTTGTATTTATAGAGTTTGATGTCTTTTGCACACTGGTTGTCTGTCCTATTGGGTGCAGTCTTTCACTGATATGACAGGTATACCACTTTGTATACTGTTTGGAACAGGGGAATGACCTAGCTGAAGAAAGTCACAGTGGTCAGGTCTCTGGCACTGTGTGTGGCTCTGTGACTCAGAAGGGAAGTGAGGAGAAGAGGTGAGCAGTGGTGATAGGGGATTTGTTAGTTAGCAGAACAGAAAGGAGGTTCTATGGATGAGAAAGATTCCCAGATGGTATGTTGCCTCTGGAGTGCCAGGGTCCAGGATATCTTGGATCAAGTCCTTAGCATTCTTAAGTGTGAGGGTGAACAGCCAGAAGTTGTTGTCCATGTAGGTATCAATGACATGGACCACTAAAAGGTATGAGGTTGCTCTAGCAGAGGATCTGAAGGGATTCTACAGATATATTAAGAGGAAGAGGATAGCAAGGGATAAAATTGGTTCTCTAGAAGATCAGAATGGAATCAATGTGTGAAGCCAAAAGAAATTGTAGAGATATTAACTGAACTTTTTAGATCTGTATTTACTCAGAAGATTGACATGGAATCTATAGAAGTGAGACAAAGTGAGATCCTACACAGATTACAGAGAGGAGGTGTTTGCTGTTTCGAGGCAAATTAGGGTGGATGAAGATCCAGCACCTGAAATGGTCTTCCCTCAGACCCTGTAGGAGGCAAGTGCAGAAATTGCAGAGGCCCTAGCAGAGATGTTAAAGTCATCTTTAGGAATAGGAGAGGTACCGCAGGATTGGAGGGTAGTTAATACTGCTAGCTGTTTAAGAAAGGCTCTAAAATTAAACCAGGAAATTATAGGCCAGTGTTGGGAAAGTTGTTGGGAGGTATTCTAAGGGACCAGATATATAAGAATTTGGATAGACAGGGACTGATTAGGGATAGTCAGCGTGGCTTTTTATGTGGCAGGTCATGTCTAAACTTAGAGTTTTGTTTAGGAAGTTACAGGAAAGTTGATGAAGGCAGGTCAGTGGATGTTGTCTACATGGACTTCAGTAAGGCATTTGACAAGATTCCACATGGGAGGTTGTCGAGAAGATTCAGTTGTTTGGCATTCAAGATGAGGTAGTGAATTGGATTAGACAATGGCTTTGTGAGAGAAGCCAGAGAGTGGTAATAAGTGGTAGATAGCCTTAATCTTAGCACATTAGGGCTGAGAAAGAAAAAAGGATCATTCATGATGAATTGGCGGAGTAGACTCAATGGGCCAAATGACCTAAGTTTAGGCCTATATTTTATGGTCTTATGGTTAATGGTTAACTCTCTGACTGGATGCCTGTGACTAGAGTAGTGCTGCAGGGATCAGTGCTCAGTCCATTGTTGTTTGTCATCTATATCAATGAGCTGGATGATAATGAGGTTAACTGGATCACTAAATTTTCACCAGAGGTTTCAAAATCTTTTCCACCATTCACCTCCAGCATTTTGTGTTTATTTCTCTGGATTTCCAGCATCTGCAGAATCTCTTGTGCTTATGATTTACACTAACTATCCTGTTCGTGGTGATAATTGCACTCATGCTAATTCCTGTTAAACTGCTAATCGTCCTTATGAATCTATTCTCAGTTTCATGCTAATCTCCAAACTAAGATGTGACAACATGTCAATTTAAATGGTTTGAAGGCTGAAATACTTTTCAGAGCTTTTCTTAATTTAGTTTCTTAAATATTGCATTGTTGTACACACTATTCTAACTGAAAGCCCAGGTAGATACTTGTTCCAGTGTATGACTATACTGAGGATTCAAGGTTTATTCCTTTGGTTTGGAAAAATAATTGTGGCACTGCTAGATTTTCCTTGCATTTTGTTATGAAATTAAAAATCTGTGGGATTGCTAAAATCACCCCAGAGCTGCATTTAGCTTTAATGCGGAGCTCGCAGGTTCCTGAAGTCTTGCCTGCACCGAGTTCTCTCAAAGCTTTTTCATACATGCCATTTGTCTGCACTTTTTGCCTATTTTCCAAAGATATTGCAGTCAATTGCACAAATTATCAATGGAATTTAATCATAATTTGCAAAGCCAGAATCTGGACCCAACTGGATTGGAGGGGAGGAGCTGGACTGAGAGTAGCTAAAGGGGAAATTTTCATAGCTTTTCTCCAATGGCAGATCGGGCTTTGATTCTGGATTTACTCTACACTGCCTTCACACCAGTAAAAGTGGAATAATACATTTTTAAGTAAAGGACTGAATTTAGACAATTAAGGTTCTGGAGGAAGCATTTTCATTTACCAGTTGGAAACCTGGACTTCACCTGAAAAATAAAGGCATGTTTAGAATTTGAAAAGATCCTTCAGAGCACAATTTGCTCTCGCAAATGGATTTACAACTTTCTGACCTTAAGAGATCATAGACTAAGTATACAAGATAAGCCCAATGCCAAAGCAATGTGACAAGATGAATGTAAATCTTCTGGCTTTATTCATTATTTGTAAATTTGTCTGCAATAGAAGGAAAGTTACGAAAAATGTACTGCAGCTTTTGAAGCAGGCTTGCTTGCTTGAAACTGTGACTGTTAGGGTTAAGTGATTACACACTGGTTCCTAATACGTGGCACAATACATCATGATACTGCATTCCTCATAGTCTGAGCCACATTGGTCTAGCTTTCCAGCAGTTATTTAACCATCTGCTGGCTGATGTCCCAGTCTAAGACCTCATCACCAGTTCAAAAAAGGTATTAAGGATCTTCTGAAAAAAAGAGTCTGGGAGCATTCCAAACTACTGATGCAGAGTTGATCAATGCATATTCTGCACACCTGCCTACCAGCTGCTATGCAGGCACCATCTACTTAAAAACCATTCAGAAGAATCTCAGGGTGTTTTCAAGATAGTTTCTTGAAAGTAATGGCTAATTAGAATGACTATAGTTAGTAGACCAAAGATTCATTGCTATGCAGGCGTGCAAGAAATAAATACTGTCTGTACTTCTCAAATACTGATTGTGCCAGTGTTGAATTGGTTGTAAAGAGAAAATTAAATCCAGTCAATCATCTGAAGTTTTTTCCAAAGTGGTTCAACTTACACCGGGCGAGTAACGAAAACAAAGTGACTTGAAAAAATAATTTTCAGTTGAGAAAACAGCTCAGTGAATTATAGTGTTAAGTTATACCGATTCACAGCTGTGGCAGCTCCGTGTTTTGTAATAATACGTTTTGTAATTATCCTCTTATTAAATTGGTACATTATCTGTTTGTCAGCAGCACTTTACTGTAAATTACTAGTTGAAATTGAACAAGAGAAGTACTGACAATTTGCTGCCTTTCTCCCACTGATCACAAATGGCACTTTAACAATCTCTGATGTTGCCAACTTCATAACATACAAAAATTAAAATAATTTTTCATCCAAAGAACTCAGTTCACTTTCTTCAAAGAAACAGTTAATCCTTCTTTTCTTTCCCTCTGGAGTGCATTTGTGAATTTTCTTGCAATTTTTGTTAAAGTTTCAGATTAAAGCAACAGATTGAATGAACAGACCTGAGACAGGAAAGGTATGGAAAGAGTTAAAAAGACAATTAAGACTGAACTATTGAACTCTCCTGAGAGATGCAATGTGGCTGTATGTGTGCAGCTGAGTGAATTTTTCAGTGAGACATTCACAGTTATTTCCAACAGACTCTCTATTAAATTGTTGACTTCGGAGAAATCCAAACACATGAAAGGGCGACTTCCTGACAAAGATAGCACTAAACATTCTCCATATTCTAAGCTAAGCCATAACTACGTAGATACATATTGAAAACTGATTTTCCTTGCAGAAGAATTTAACGACGACTGAGTTCATTCATTCCAATGAGACGCTGTTAAGGAGTAATCTTGGGAAAGATATTCCCAAGGTAGATAAGGATTCATCCTTCCATGAGTGGTTGGATGGAATGAAAGACTTCAAGGTAATCAGGTCAAAATCTTACTATAGAGAATTTCATATTAGTAATGAGGATATGGAATTCATTGGTCTAAAGCAGGGGTCACCAACCTTCTTTGCACCGTGGACCGGTTTAATATCGACAATATTCTTGCGGACCGGCCGACGGGGTGGGGGAGTGTGGGTATTACTCACGACTGGAATATAGGTGATAAGTCAACTATAAGTCACTTATAAATGGATAATACACTAAATTTCGTTTCTAAAAGGATTTATCTAACGAATTTAATATTAAACATAGCACATATTTTCCTCATATGAACATATACAATCATTGCAACACACCAGTGAGAGGACAAGGTAAGGTCCGGAGGTCCCCGTACTGGGGCCGCGGTGGTCGCAGTCTGGAGAGAGTGATCGACCGAGCGAGGAGTGCGACAGGGCGCGTGCCTGCCCCCCTTGCAGGTAGGTAGGATCTATCGGCTGACAAAAGCTTGTCCTGAGGGATGACTTTCAGTAGATTGCTGCGAAGTAGCTGCTCTGCTACTTACGAAACCTTGAGCCCGAATTAGGTCGTCTGCGAATATTTTAGCACCGGGTTTCCCACGAACATTCGGTGTGCTAAACAGGTTTAGAGGCAGCGCCCATCTGTCTGTGCTCCAGGCCAGTAGCATCGGTACTTCTCACCGGCCGTGCGAGTCGGCTGATTACCTGAGGTCAACCAGTGATCCCTGGCGCGAGGGTATCACTGCGTTTAGGCGACTGATGACCTCATGTGCGTTCAAGTTCAACAGTGGGCGTGACAGGGAATGAGGAAAGGTGCGGCTGACACATATCGTTTCATATCAACAAATCATATCGTTTCCTCGCGACCCGGTAGCACATGTTTTGCGGCCGGGTGGTTGGGGACCACTGGTCTAAAGTTAATAGGTGCAAGAAAAGGAAGATGAGCTGCATTTAAATAACACCTTTAACGATCTCAGACAATCCCAATTAATTTATGAATAACTAAGTACTTTTGATTTGTAACTCCTGCAACCAGTGACATAAATGATCAGATTATCCTTTCATCTCTGTCACAAGATCCATGTTAGCCTTTGAAGTAATTAGGTTCTCTGACTGTGGTGTGAGGGTTGAACATTAGAATGGTTCTTCCATATTGGCTCTGCAAGCTTCTGTAAGAATTGCAACCTGGAGAGCAGGCAACCACCTGATTCAGCACTTGAAGCTCTAGCAGCCTTAAAGCTTCAATTACACTTTGCAATATCACTCATTCTCTGTAAATCGGAAAGAAAATATATTTACATATCTGCTTATTTACATCTTGATGGCTGGAATCTGGAATATATAAACCTTGGAGGATGGTGGAAGCAGGCTCTCCTGCAACATCTAAGAAGCGTTTGGACGAGCACTTGGCATCGAACCTGTTGCTGTTACATGGAATCAGTACGCACAAGGCTTGAACTGTACGAGCTTGCTGAGCTGAACCAGAGCAATATGACTGAGTCCATGACTTCCACAAATGTACAGGTTCAGCTGTAGCTCAGATCTTTTCTGTCTCTGGGCCCTTTCCAGAGTCACCCCTGTCACTGGTATTTCTCTAGTCTCTATTCCAACTGACGGCTGACCATCTAATTCAGGATTTGATATGAGTCTATGTTATTACTTCACCTGCAGCTTTCTTGTGTTCTGATGTGATATTGTATTTTAGAATTTTATGCACACTGAAAGGGAGAATAAAACTGCACCTGTGTGAATTCCTGCAGCATCCAGTGATCCCTGTCTCAGAGGCTGGAGCCAGAACAGCTTTTCGTGAGGGTGAACCCTTGCATGGCATCAGACCCCGATGGTATGCCTGGTAGGGCATTAAAAACCTGTGCTAACCAACTAGTGGAACCTCTCAGAGCTGCAGGTAGAGGTCCCCACCTGCTTCAAAAAGGGCAATAATCATACCAGTGCCCAATAAGAGCAGGTGAGCTGCCACAATGATTATCACTCAGTGGCACTCATATCTACTGTGATGAAGTGCTTCGAGAGGTTGGTCATGTCCAGAATCAACTTGTCAGGGCGCTGGAGCAGGGATCCAATCGCAGACCCAGTACTGTGCACACAGTGATATTAATTGAGTAACAAATCCCGAGGTGTAAACAAAGTCAGTGTCAAAGTTCAGGCAGAGATCAAAACATCCAGAGAAATCCACAAACCGGGATCGGGAAACAGGCAGAGTTGATATTCATACGGACAGAGTACAGGTACAAATGCTGGAAAGACTCAGGAAAATTCACTGACACAAACTTCTTCTTCTATTTCTGGCAGTTTAGACACATCTAGGCATATTAATGCCCTCCGCAGGATATATAATTAATCTCATTAGCTAGCAGTGCTGCAAACTGCTTTTCTTCCCAAATTTTGTCACATGGTTTCCAAGTAATTGCATTCTCAGTTACATTGATTACATCTGCATCATTTGTAAGACAGAAATCTTCTTGTTTAAGAATATTAATTATTGCACACTTAACTTCTAATAATTGCTGTTTTTTTCTAGTCTATTTGCTATTTCCAAATTTTCCTTTACTTGAATCATACCCTGTAGTTGTTTCCTGAGATCTCAAAGTTCAATTGTTTCCACGTTTTCATTTTATAATCTGAATATTGACAATTCACTTTGCAACAACTTCTTTTCCTTTTGTAATTTTGTAATAAGTTCCTCCAATTTCCAATCTCTTTTCCAACTCACAGCTGTTCTTATTGGGTACTTCTATTTGTTGTTGGATTTCTGCACAGTTACCTTGGGTTTCAACTGCATTTCTTGTATACATAAAATCTGAGGTTTTCCTTAAGTTCTGATACATATTTCTTAAATTCTTGACCATTTGCGATAAGACACCTTGCATTCCATTTTATAATATATATTGCCATTAATATCCCGCCTCCTCTGCCTGTGAACTGTTTGATCCTCCATTCAGTGTTTCTTCGATTACTTCCCACCTAAACCCTGTAATTCCAAGATATTTTACTTCAGACTTGACTATAATTTTAATTTTTCAGTTCTTTTGTTTGTTTGCACTGAACAGTTAATTGCATCTACCATAAACAGTACAATATCCTTTCTACTCATTATAAGTGTATCCTTATTTATCATCTCACAGCCTCACAGTTCACCGGTTTATTATTCCCTGTATTTGTTTTCCTGATAGTCTTCTCCTTTACAGCGAATCCTTTCACTGCCTCTGCGTAATTGATCCCCTGAGTTACTTTTACATATTGTATCTCTGCTGCCTTCTTGCTATTAATGCACCCTCGATAAGCCGCGATGTGTTCCTCGCCACGACTGCAGCACTTCAGCCTAGCACCTGCCTCACATTTTCCATATTCATGTTCTCCAGCACATCTCCCACATCTTTGTTTCCCTCTGCAGACCGCCGCAACATGCCCAAATTTCTGACATTTAAAGCATCTTAAAGATGCTGGGATATATATTCTGACCTCATAACACATATTCCCTAAATAAACTTTAGTTGGATATCTCTCTTCATCAAAGTTAATCATAACCAATAAACTATCACACTTTTTCCCATTTCTTGTAACTTTCAAACATTTGGCTTTAATAATTTTTGCTCCTTTTATGTTCTGTTTAATCTCATCCATAGTAACTTTCGTTGATATCCCCGAAATAACTCCTCTTCTAGTCCACTTTCTATTGTTGGGAATTGAGCAGTGTACTTTTTTGCCATCTATTTTATTCAATCTTATCACTTTGCCTTACCGAACACTATCCCGACAAATCACTAAATAGCAATCCATTTCATAAAATCTTTGCTCTTTTGGCCTCGCTGTTAAGTTTATTGATTATCTTCATCAAATGAATCAGGTTCCAATCACCAAAAGACACCCCATCTTTGCTCAATTTTATAATTGCTTTGATCTCAACTTCTTTTCATTGTTTTGCTGTCCTATTTTGATCATCCCCTGATTCCTCAGAGTTTGACATCTCGTATCTGTTTTCTTTTCTTACTCTTTCCACTCCATTCCTCTTTTCCACTGGCCTCCATCTCTAACTTCCTTCCACCATCCAGTTCATCTCTGACCCATGACCAGCTCAGCAGTTCTTCCAACCAGCACTGCATGAAGCCGACATTTTGCTCAACCCACTCAGCAGTTCCGTTCTGCAACTCAATCCAACCTCCAACTCAGTCATTTTTCATTGAACCCACTGGCACAAACTGGTGAAAACACAGGAGTGAAATACACTGAACAACAGACAGAGAGGCAGATGATAGGTGGAGCACAATGAGACACTGGTGGCAGCAATACAGGTAATAATGAGAAACAGGTGAGAGATGGAGTCCTCAGTAATACAGGGGCCGGATAGAGCAGGAGCGGGGACAGGAGCACATGGCAATACAAAACCACAGCTAGGGGGAAAAGACACAAAAAGACAGAGTTCACCTGGAGGTACTGACACAATTCCTACCTAAGGAAGGACCTGGACCTGCTGCAATTTTGCTTTTGCTACAATAGGTCTACAGTGGATGCAATCTCACTGGCTCTCCACTCAGCCTGAGATCACCTAGACATTAGCAATACCTACGTCAGGCTGCAGTGTTTTGATCACAGCTCAGCATTCAACACTGTCATACCCTCAGGCCCAACATATCAATACAAATACAGAGAAGGCGTGAGTGCGGCTATATTTCATTAGGAGTTTTAGGAGATTTGGTATGTCACCAAAGACTACCATTGTCCGGCACATACCTAACATTCCACATCGAGACTGTATTTCGGGTAACCCGATCACTTGGCTGATCTCCTCCTACTTGCACACAGGCAGAGGCTAAAGAGCAAAGTTCCAGAGAGAAGGACAACAAAGAGGTGGTCACAGAAGGCAGAGGAGTGGCTACAGGATTGCTTCGAGTTGGCGGACTGGGCCGTGTTCAAGGACTCAGAGGATCTGAACCAATACACCACAGCTGTCATGGATTTCATAAAACTAGTCATAGACAAACGAATCCCCAGAAACTCATTCCGAGTCTTCTCCAACCAGAAACCTTAGATGAAATGTGAGGTCTGCAATTTGCTGATGGCCAGACCAGTGCATTCAGCTCTGGTGACAAAGTAATATACAAGAGTCCCAGTTATGGTCTCCGGGAAGCATCTCACATGCAAAGTGGAAAACCCAGACCAAACTTGAATCACTGAAGGTTGCTCATCAGCTGTGGCTGGGCTTGAATGTGATCGCCTCCTACAAAGTGCAACTAAGTGATAGATGTGATAACAAGGCTTTTCTCCCAGATGAGCTCAATGCCTTTTATGCTCGCTTTGACCTTCAAAACCTGGAGGCACCTTCATGAATTCCCACAGCCCCCTTGAAACATTACCACTGACCACTGTTTAAGAGATTTATCATATAACTTGAAATCAATTGTGGGTGTAATGTTCTTTTTAGAAAAACAAATAAGTTGAGTCTTTGCAACAGAAGATTTAAGCACCCATCAATATCTTTATCCCTTTACTTCATTAATAGCTGCCTGCATTTTCCTAATTATTAATTTATATTCCAGCCTCTTTTCCACATTGCACCATCATAAGTATATCACAATTTGGAAATGTCTGAGCCAACATCTAAGAAAACGTCATTAATTATAATATCAAAAAGGAGTGGGCTACACACTCTCTCCTGTGGGGTAAACACAAGGAAATCTGCAGATGCTGGAAATTCAAGCAACACACACAAAATGCCGGTGGAACGCAGCAGGCCAGGCAGCATCTACAGGAAGAAGAACAGTCGATGTTATGGGCCGAGACCCTTCGTCAGGGACCCTGTGGGGTCCCATTCTCTATCTTATACTCCTTAGAGAATGCAATCCCTACCTTGGCTTGCATCTTCCCATCACATTAAAAATCTTGAATCCAATGGAACATTCTGCCACCTATTCCCACCTTTTCTAGTTCAAGCAGCGAACTTCCTGTCCTTAGGCTGCCTTCCGTGGTGCACAGCTATCAGCTGCTTTTACCAGGGATTATTGGGGCATTGGCAACTTTGAAATAGAAACAGTAGCCTCAATTTGCAATGAGCCTATTGTGGAAAGTTTGTAAATTGGTTAACATCAAAGGAAATCAATGCTCTGCGAATAACATAGGAGCCTGAAGAAGATTTTGATATCTAAGCTTCTTAGCTGCTCAGCTATTACATTTGGAGATCCCAGTTGTTATGATAGTGGTCTCAACAGGAACAGCACAAAAAATGTAGCTTGCTGTCACCAACAGACTAAACATTTAAAAGAACCACAAAACCTAGTTTGCTGAGGACCACATCTGCCTGTTTTTGATCTCCAATCCAGCAGGTTGTGGTTAAACATTCCTCTGCTTGCTTACAGTTGGTCTGTTTTACGTAAATAAAGTTGAAGTCTTGAAACTGCTGAGGCCACCTCAGCACTGGGCACTTCAGAATCAGAATCAGGTTTAACTTTGCAGCAGCAGTACAATGCAATACATGATAAATCTTGAAAAATAAGAATCACAGCAATTGTATATATGTATTTTAAATAGTTAAGTTAAACTAAATAGTGCAAAAGCAGAAATGGAAAAAAAAACCCAGTATTGCGGTAGTGTTCATAGATTCAATGTCCATTTAGAAATCAGATGGCAGAAAGGAAGAAGCCATTCCTGAATCACTAAGTGTGTATCTTTAGGCTCCCATACCTCCTTCCTGATGGTAACAACGGGAAGAGGACATGTCCTGGGTGGTGCGGGTCTTTAATGTTGGACACCCCCTTCCTGAGGCACTGCTCCTCGAAGACGTCTTACATACTATGGAGGAAAGTACCCATGATGGAGCTGACTAATTCTACAACTTTCTGCACCTTACTTCAATCCTGCGCGGTCGTCTCCCCATACCAGATTGTGATTTGTAGAAGCTTTTGAGTGTTTTAAGTGACAAACCAAATCTCCTCAACACCTAATGAAATATAGATATAAATATAAATACCTTTATAAATACAAAATATAAATATTAATATCTTGCCTTCTTTATAGCTGCATCAATATGTTATAATTAGATTAGCTCCTCAGAGATATTGACACCCAAGAACTTGAAATTGCTCTATGAGGATTGGTTTGTGTTCCCTCGTCTTACCTATTGTTAGGTCCACAATCAGATCTTTGGTCTTGCTAACGTTGTGTGCAAGGTTGTTGCTATGACACCACTCAACTGGCTGGAATATCTCACTCCTGTCACCATCTGAGATTCTGCCAACAATGGTTGTATCATCAGCAAACTTATAGATGGCAATTGAGCTACGCCTAGCCACATTGTCGTGGGTGTAGGGAGAATAGAGCAGTAGGCTAAGCACACATCCCTACGGTGCACCAGTGCTGATGTCGGCGAGGTAGAGATGTTATTTTCAATCCGCACAGACCGTGGTTTTTCAGTTAGGCACTTGCCTAAATGCCAAATTAGATTTGCTAAGTACAGGAGATATCTTACAAGAAACATAAAAATATACCTTATATTGTTTGTATGAATCTAAAAGCAAAATAACTTTCATTACCAAAAATGAAGAAATTGCTGTTGTAAAAGAATTATGTAACTTCATGAACTTTCAGTTCATAGTTAGTATATAATAAGAAAATTGAATTTTCCAGGACCTAATAAATGAAATACATTATAATTGCTTATTTACTCAGTGACCAACTTATTAGGTACACCTGTATACCTGCTTGTTAATGCAAATATATGATCAGCCAGTCCTGAAGGATCAACTCAATACAAAGCAGCACGCAGATATGGTCAAGTGGTTCAGTGCTGTTCAGAGTAAACATCAGAACAGGGTGAAATTACCTGTCATGGGCCCTGCATGTAAGTGTAATTACAAAGAAAACACTGCAGTAGCTCTCTTCCTTGGAAGTTTGTGGAGATTTGGCACAATGTATAAAACTTTGACAAACTTCTATAGATGTGTACAAACAAGCTGGATGAACTCAGCAGGTCAGACTGCATCCGTTGAACTGAGCAGTCAATGTTTTGGGCGGAGAACCTTCTTCAGTCTTGACGAAGGGTCTCGGCCCGGAACGTTGTCTGCTCGTTTCAACAGATGCTGCCCGACCTGCTGAGTTCCTCCAGCTTGTTTTTACGTGTTGATTTGACCCCAGCATCTGCAGTGTATTTTGTGTTTTCTATAGTTGTGTGATGGAGAGTATATTGACTGGCTGCATCACAGCCTGGTATGGAAACACCAATGCCCTTGAATGGAAAATTCTACAGAAGTATTGGATATGGCCCAGTCCTTCATGGATAAAGTCCTCCCCACCATTGAGCACTGTGTTACGAACCCCGTAACTGGGTCACTTACCAGCAAAGATAGGGAGGTCCGTTGAAGTCTGATGGTACTATTTTTAACGGTATTTATTGATAAAAATACACAAAAATAATATCAATGCAAACACACAGATAATATACGTCGTCAATACTAAATCTAAAAGTGCGGGTATAATAATAATCAATAAGAAATAAGCTCTATCGTTGTCTAGGGGATAATGTATTGTCCGATGGAAATATAAAAGTCACTCAGTTCATTCAGGCTGCAGCCTTTTGGTTGGAGAGAGAGAGAGATTTTCGAAACTTGCCGGCTTTCCTTTATCCGATCTTGATCCGTATTCGTCCTTTAATGAGGCCGTTCCGTGGAAGACTTGTCATCCGGGCAAGGATGGACACACACACAAGTCCCCACTGGTCTCATACGTTTCTCCTGGTGTGTCTGAAGGGGTTGTTCCCCAGACCCTCTTTTATCCTTACTCACGGGGTCTCAGATGTCAATCAGGTTGGGATGATGCAATCCCTCAACCAGCCCACTCTGGTCACCCCCTGAGGGCTTCAATGAATAGTACAGTACTTAATACACAATTCCGTCTCCAAGAGACAATGGCCGTTATCAATGGGTCCGCCTTTCTGGGGGCCAGGACACATTCCAAACCCTTGTGGATTCTGCGTGTCTCTCTCTCATTTCCTGGGTCCCAGACCCGAATTAATAGCGATCTTGCGATTCTCAAAAAGGAGGGGGCGACTTTGTACCCTTCGGCCCCTCAGAGTTGTGGCACATTCGTAACAACATCTACATGAAATGCTGTTGTAGGAAAGCAGCATCCATCATCAGGGACCCCAACAACCCAGCACATGCTCACTTCTTACTGCTGCCATCAGGAAGAAGGTACAAGAGCCTCAGGACTCATATCACCAGATTCAGGAATAGTTATCAGGCACTTGAACCAAAGGGGATAACTCAAGTCAAGTCACTTTTATTGTCATTTTGACCATAACTGCTGGTACAGTACATAGTAAAAATGAGACAATGTTTTTCAGGACCATGGTGTTACATAACACAGTGCAAAAACTAGACAGAACTATGTAAAAAAAAAACAACACAGAGAAAGCTACACTAGACTACAGACCTACACAGGACTGCGTAAAGTGCACAAAAACAGTGCAGGCATTACAATAAATAATAAACAGGACAATAGGGCAAGGTGTCAGTCCAGGCTTCGGGTATTGAGGAGTCTGATAGCTTGGGGGAAGAAACTGTTACACAGTCTGGTCGTGAGAGCCCGAATGCTTTGGAGCCTTTTTCCAGACGGCAAGATGGAAAAGAGATTGTATGAGGGGTGCATGGGGTCCTTCATAATGCTGTTTCCTTTGCAGATGCAGCATTAGTGTAAATGTCCGTATTGGCGGGAAGAGAGACCCTGAAGATCCGCTGCAGGGTCTTGTGATCCGAGATGGTGCAATTTTCGAACAAGGCAGTGATGCAGCTGCTCAGGATGCTCTCAATACAACCCCTGTAGAATGTGATGAGGATGGTGGGTGGAAGATGGACTTCCCTCAGCCTTCTCAGAAAGTAGAGACACTACTGGGCTTTCTTTGCTATGGAGCTGGTGTTGAGGGACCAGGTGAGATTCTCCGTCAGGTGAACACCAAGAAGCTACACTAAACTTCCCTTGCCCCATCATTGAAACATCCTTGCATCCAATGGATTCACTTTCAAGGGTTCTTCATCTCATGTTCTCAATATTTATTGCTTACCTATTCATGATTATTATTACTTCCTTTTGTATTTGCAGTTGTCTTCTGCACTCTGGTTGAACACCTTAGTTGGACAGTCTTTCATTGATTCTGTTATGGTTATTATTCTATAGATTGATTGAATATGCCCACAAGAAAATTGAATCTCAGGGTTGTGCATGGTGACGTGTATGTCCTATGATAATATAACTTACTTTGAAACGTGATCTAAGTGACTTTGACCATGAAATGATTGTTAGTGCCAGATAGGGGGTGGTTTGAGTATCTCAGAAACTGCAGATGTCCTGGGATTTTCATGCACAACAGTCTCTTGAGTTTATAGAGGATTGTGCAAAGATCAAAAAAGCATGCAGTGAACGGTGGCTCTGTAGGCAAAAGTGAGAGAGGTCAGAGGAGAATGTCCAGACTGGAAAGCGACAGTAACTCAGATAACCATACATTACAATTGTGGTGTGCAGAAGAACATCTCTGAATGCACATGTTGAACCTTGAAGTGGGTGGGCCACAGCAGCAGAAGACCACAAACATACACAGAGTGGCCACTTTATTAGGTGGTACCAGTATATAAGAGCAGGAGGTCATGGCGCTGTTTTATGAAGCATTGGTTAGGCCTCTGCTGGTGTACTGCGTACAGTTCACACTTTCAGAAGGATGTTATTGGAGAGTATGGAGTGGATATTTAGCAAGATATTGCCTGGGATGGGGTGTTTCAGTTATGGAAAGAGACTGGGTGGGTTGGTTTTGTGTTTCTTGGAGCAGAAGAGGGCGAGAAGGAACCTGAGAAAGGTACAGAAGGCATGGATAATGTGGATGCAGAGAAGCTTTTCCCCATGAGTAAGGGCGTCAAAGCTGGAAGGAATAGGCTTAGGGTAATGGTGGGTGGCTCAGAGGAGATCTTAAGAGTTCTTTTATTTTTGTTTAATGTCATTTTTGGTACAGCAGTGTGAAGCTGAACACAATAGTTGTTACTCTGGATCTCTTACAGCACAAAAAGCACAATAAGGTAAGGAACACAATAATAATGAAAATAAATATAAGTACATAAGGTAGCTTGTATACATAGACTGATTGTATGTCCATAAAGTAATGCCAGGCACAGGAGTGTCTGTACATAAGGTGACTGACAGAAACTGATAAAGTAGTGGTAGTTGGGGGTGTGGAGGTGTGGGTTAGTGGCTGGGGTTTTTGATCAGCCATACTGGATGGGGAATATAATTGCTTTTGAGTCTGATGGACCTGGTGTGGATGTTACATAGCCTCCTTCCTGATGGGAGTGGGACAAACTGTCCAAGAGCAAGGAATGTGAGTTTCATTGTGATGTCACAGGCCATTTGCAGCACCCTTCTCTATATATATTCTCGATGCTGGATAGGATGGTGCTGGTGATGCTTTGGACAGTTTTGTAGAGCCTTCCAGTTTGTTGCAGTTCTTCAGCTTGTTAGGATGCTCTCTGCAGAATGACGTAAATCTAGATGTGCATTGTCTTGCTCTCTTCAGCCTCCTCAGAGAGCAGAGGTATTGGTGTGCTTTCTGATTGTGTGTGATGCGTGCTGGGATCAGGAGAGGCTGAGCAAGATGTACACACCCAGGAGTTTGAAACTGCTCACGAAGAGGTGAGTGCGTGAGTGGTTCAGATTTTTCTGAAGTTGATAACCATCTCCTTTGTCCTGTTGACATTGGGGAAGAGTTTGTTCACCTGGCAGAGGGCCTAGAGCTCTTCCACCTCCTCTCTGTAGGCTGCTTCATCGTTGTTAATGACGAGCCCCACCGCTGTCGTGTCACAGACAAACTTGACAATGTGATTTGGTCGTGCGGTCGTGTGTGAGCAGTGTGCAGCAATGGGGTGAGCACACGGCCCTGGAGGGCAGCCATGCTGAGGAGGATGGGAAGGGAGGAGCAGTTGTACATCCTGACTCTGTGATGTCTCTTGGTTAAGAAGTCCCACACCCAGATGCACAGTGGAGGTACCCAGACCGAGGAGTAGGAGTTTGTTCACCAAGGTTTGTGGGACAATTGGGTTGAATCCTGAATCAGCATTCTAACATAAGTGTCCTTGTTTTCTTGGTGAGTCAAGGCCAGGTGCATGCCAGATGGCTATGGCATCTGTCACAGAGCTGTTCTTTCAGAAAGCATATTGATGAGAGTCCAATGCTACAGGAATGGAGTTTTTGATATGCACCATTACCAACTACTCAAAGCACTTCATGATGATTGGCACCAGTGCCACTGGGCAGTGGTTGTTTAGTTCTGGAGGTGTAGACTTCTTTGGCAGAGAGATAATGATGGCTGATTTGAAGCATATACGGTCAGCAGCCTGGATGATTGATTAGGAATCTAGAATGCACTGTCTGAAAAGCTGCTGCAAACAGTACGTATCTGGACAAACAATTGAATTATGAAGGGATAGCAGACTGTGGACTTTGTGCTGGAAAATGGAATTTGTATAGATGGTATTTGATAGTACTATTATACTGTGTTAAACATTTTAAACATTTTTCTCTGAGTTAAGCAACATTTAAGAAAAGCTGCAGATGAAATGACACAGTATAATAGTCTGGACTCTTTTCCTTATGCTCGGAGTTAGGCACTGCATAGCCGAAAGGGAAAGACGAGTCAGATCTGAAGTCTAAATGACATCTAGAAAAAATAAGTCAACTGATATCAGAGACAAAAAAAGATAATTGATGTATCCACTCTCCTACTCAGGCCATACGGATGCACTCGTGCCAGTAGAGAAAAGGCAAGTGGTGTCTAAGCTGCAACGCTGTAACTTGACTCCATTTCTCCACCATCACTTGGCACAGGGACAAAGCTGAGAGTACAGCTGAGGCTCCTTGGGAAGATTGCACTTCTTTAAATGAGAGCAAGTTTGAAACTGGCCTTTAGTTAAACCTTTTCAAGTACATGGCATTTATTTTGTATTGAACACGGGAGATGGAATCCCAAGAACGTTCACAGCATTAGCTTCAAATAAGCTATCAGAATATTGAAAACAGTGGATTAAAGTTATTTTCCAAAATATTTCCTCCCAAGGATCCAAACCAGAATTTTTAGTTTCTTTTCACTTTTATTATATTCACTTTTATTATTCTTATCATTTCACATTCACAGATAAACACATCCAGGCACTTGCAAGCTTGTGTGAACAAGCTTCACACAGCACCAATGTATTTGTTCACCCAGTATCTGTTTCACATATGTTTATAATGTCTTCACTTCCTCCAGATAGTCTGAGAGAGAAAGGGAAGGCTGCCTTCATTCTGGCAGCCATTTGATGCGCTAAAGCTGGCTGTGCTCTGCGCTCACAGTTTATCAAACTACATTTCTCTACAACCTTGTTAACAGAATTGCTTGAGCAATTTGATCCCTTATTAACAAGGCAAAAGAAAGCAAGTTGTTGCTGCATCTTTTCAACTTTTCACATGGAAAGCCTTCTCTGAGACTAAGTTCAGCAATGTGGTTAAACCGCCTGAGAGAAGACTATTTATTTGCTCTATCTGACTATATAAGTGTTGCATGCGATTGTTTCCGTGCAGACTGCCAGCAGGAACCCTAGGGAATGCTCTGCTGGTTTCTACTTCATCAGAAGACTCTTGTATTTTCATCTTCTTTGACTAGTCAAGATTTTCAAACATAAAATAAACCCATTTCAGCATACTTTTCTTAGAAAATCATTCAATCTAACTAAAAACTCAACTTAGCAAATAGAAATTCATTCATGTGAACATTATTTTATTGCTGAGTCAATAAGTATGTGGTTAGCAGAAAAATGAGGACTGTAGCCAAAATAAACAGGACCAACTTCAGTGAGCTGAGACAGACTGTGAAGAATGTTTGATATTTTCCCCAACTTAAGAGGTTTCCTTACAGATACAGAAAAATTGCTCTAAGGTTAAGAACTTGTAACTTTGCACTACAGTTGTAATATTTTGTGCAATGGAAATTGCTCAGTAACTTGCACAGAATGCTGGAGAAACAGTAGATCAGGCACAATCTATGCAAATGAATAAACAGTCGACATTTCAGGCCGAGACCCTTCTTCAGGACTGGAAAGGAAGGGAAAAGATGCCAGAATAAAAAGGTGGGGGGAAGGGAAGGAGGCTAGGTAGAAACTCAAGCCAGGCGGGTAGGAAAGGCAAAGGGCTGTAGATAAAGGAATCTGATAGGAGAGGAGAGTGGACCATAGGAGAAAGGGAAGAAGGAGAGAATGCACGGGAAAGTGATAGAAAGGTGAGGGAGAAAAGGCCAGAGTAGGGAATAGAAAAAAAGGGGAGGGGGAGAGAATATTTTTTATATAGCAGAAGGAAACATTTGCTTAGTGCTGTTTACAAGAAAGTCGTTCTTATTTCAGAATTCAAATTTCTTTATTTTACTGATTCCATTATCAGAAGTGTCATTTAAGCTAAATTAGTTTATTCAGGTTTTTTTTAGCTTTGCATGCTTGATGCTGCTGTATAAAGAATCATGTTTCCTCAAAAGTATTGTGACTATTTGTATTGTCCTCATGTCTTCTCTGTATTTAATTTGAGGCATACTGTATGTGAGAAATGAGGAAATCTATGGTGGAAGCCGAACACCATTTTTAAGTTGGAGAAGCAAGAGACTGCAGATGCTGGAATCCGGAGCCAAAAAAAAAATCAAACTGCCAGAGAAACCCAATGGGGTGAACAGCATCTATATCAATAACAGTATCAAGATGAATTTCATAGAACTGGTGGTTTTGCTACACCAGCAATGAAACAAGTGTAATGAAGAGTTAACAAATAAAGACTGAGAATTACCTAGAAATCTGAAAGGCCTCAAAGAGACTGAATTTTCTAGACTGTAACTAGAAAAGTGATTTTCAGCTTAACGAGGGTTCTTCTGCACAAGTGAACAAGAATCCAACTAAACTAAACCCTTCTGTCTATACAATATCCATATCCTTCTATTTCCCTCATATTCATGTGTCTATCTAAAAGGCTGTATTGTATCTGCCTCTACCAGCACCCCAGGCAGCACATTCCATGCATCCACCACTCTCTGTGTAAAAAAACCCTCACATCTCCTTTGAACACCCTCTCACCTTAACTGCATGCTCTCTGGTATTAGATATTTCAGCCCTGTCTGTCTACTCCATGTACGTTTCTCATAATCTTATAAACCACTATCAGATCTCCCCTCCAGTCACTGCTGCTCCAGAGAAAACAACTCAACTTTGTCCAACCTCTTGTGATAGCACATGCCCTCTAAACCAGACAATATCCTGGTGAACCTTTTCTGCACCCTCTCCGAAACCTCAACATCCTTCCTATAATGGGGTGACCAGAACTCTATGCAATAGTCCAGATAGGGCCTGGGGATTTATCCACCTTAACACTCTTAAAAGACCCAACACTACCTCCTCCTTTACCTCAAAATGCCCTTGCATATTAATACACTAGGTAATGTTCTCTCTATCCTCCACATCCTTTTCCTTGGTAAATAAAGATGTAAAGTACTCATTTAGGACTGCACCCACATCCTCCCTCCGTATCAAAGGAAATGTTCTCCTTTTATCCTTGTGCTTAAGTTTCAATTTAACATGTTGAACTAACTGAAGATCTGCAAACAGTTGGTCAAGACCATCTCTAAATGACATTTCATGAATCTTAAACCCAACTGGTGTTGAAGAAGACATAAGAACACAGATAATAGAAGCAGGAATAGGCCATCTTGCTCATTGAATCCACTCTGTTGTTCAACAACATCATGGCTGATTTGGCAATAGACTCAGTGTAAAAAATATTTTCCTCATATTCCCTTAAAATTTCCTTCATCTCAGTCTGAACCCATGTCCTTTTGATTTTAATAGCCCTACCAAGGTCAAAGATTTTGACTATCTTATAATATGTTATATTTGTGAAGTCACTCCTTGGCCCCTGTTGCTCCTGGGAAAACATGCTGAGCCTATCCAATCTCTTCTCATTGCAGAGTCCTCCAGTACAGGCAATAGCCTGGTGAATCTTCCCTGAATTCTCTCCTGTCCAACCATATCCTTCCTACTGTATGGTGACCATAATTGTACACAATAGTGTAGCTTAATCACTGTTTTGAAAAATTGCAACATAATGTCCCAACTTTTATGTTCTATGCCCTGAACTATAGAGGTAAGCATATCATAAACCTTCTTCACCTCTCTATGTATCTATGTGGTGACTCAGGAAACAAAGAACTTCAACTCCAAAATCCCTCTGTTCATCAACAGTCCCTAGCACCTTACCATTTATTGTACATGCCCTACCCCTCTTTGATGTCAATTTTTCATCTATATTTTGCTGTAGCCTTAGCTAAGCTTCTCCAATGCCCATAACACCACCAGCTTACATATCTTTGCATGTTTACTAATCACACTTCCTATATTCTATCCAAAGTGCTCTTAAACACTTATATCATAGTTGCCTCACCTATCGTCCCTGGCATTGCATTCCAGGCACCACAACTCTTTCTATACTGAAAACTTCCCCACACTTCTCCTTTGAACTTATACCCTCTCACCTTAAGTAAATGACCCCTGGTATTAGGTACTTTGACTCCGGGAAGAAGGTATCGACCGTCAACTCTGTCTGTACCACTGTATGATTACAGTATAGAAGAGTATTAACCTATACACAAAATAAACAAACTGCCCATGTTGGTTAGCATGGTTTCACTAGAACACTACAGCACAGTACAGGCCTTTCAGCCCTCCATGTTGTGCTGACCCATATAATCCTTTAAAAAAAGTACGAAACCCACACTACCCCATAACCCTCCATTTTTCTTTCATCCATGTGCCTGTCTAAGAGGCTCTTAAATACCCCTAATGTTTTAGCCTCCACCACCATCCCTGGCAAGTCATTCCAGGCACCCACAATCCTCTGTGTAAAAAACTTACCCCTGATGTCTCCCCTAAACTTCCCTCCCTTAACTTTGTACATATGCCCTCTGGTGTTTGCTATTCGTGCCCTGGGAAACAGGTACTGGCTATCCACCCTAACTATGCCCCTCGTAATCTTGTAGACCTCTATCAAATCCCCTCTCATCCTTCTACGTTTCAAAGAGAAAAGTCCCAGCTTTGCTAACCTTGCCTCATACGACCTGTTTTCCAATCCAGGCAACATCCTGGTAAATCTCCTCTGCACCCTCTCCATAGCTTCCACATCCTTCCTATAATGAGGTGACCAGAACTGAACACAATACGCAAAGTTTGGTCTCACCAGAGATTTGTAGAGTTACAACGTGACCCCTCTACTCTTGAACTCAATCCCCTATTAATGAAGCCTAGCGTCCCACAGGCCTTCTTAATTATCCCATCAACCTGTGCAGCGACCTCTGCTTTCTTCCTGTAAGCCAATTTTTTATCCAAACAGCCAAGGTTCCACTGATCCCATGCTTCATGACTTACTTGATGAGTCTCTCATGGGGGGGACCTTGTCAAATGCTCTCTTGTGGGGGACCTTGTCAAATGCTCTCTTGTGGGGGACCTTGTTAAATGCAAGGGTAATCTTGCCTGCCATCTGTGGAATTCTTTGAGGAAATAGCAAGCAGGATAGATGAAGGAGAGTCAGTGGATGTTGTTTACTTGCATTTTCAGAAAACTGTTGACAAGTTTTTACACATGAGGCTGCTTAACAAGATAAGACCCCATGGTATTACAGGCAAGATATTAGCATGGATCGAAGATCGGGTGATTGGGAGGAGATAAAGAATTGAAGGAAGCAAAGAGTGGGAATGGAAGAGGCCTATTCTGATTGGCTACTGGTGACACGATGTTCCTTAGGGGTCATCATTGGGAGACTTATGTTCACTTTATATGTCAATGATTTGAATGACGGAATTGATGGCTTTGTAGCCAAGTTTGCAGATGGTAGAAAGATGGATGGAGGGTCAGGTTGTGTTGAGGAAGCAGGAAGTCTGCAGAAAGACTTAGACAGATTGGGAGAATGGGCAAAGAAGTGGCAGATGGAATACAGGTTTGGGAAATGTATTGTCATGCACTTTAATACAAGAATAAAGTAATAGACTTTTTTCTGAATTGGGAAAATATTAAAAAATCTGAGGTTCAAAGGGACTTGGGAGTCCTTGTGCAGGATTCCCTAAAGATTAACTTGCAGGTTGAGTCAGTGATAAGGAAGGCAAATGTACTGTTCGCAATGTAAATGTAATGTTATGTAATTTCACGTGGATTGGAATATAAGAACAAGGATGTGATGCTGAGGCTTCATAAGGCATTAGTCAGATCATACTTGGAGTACTATGAGCAGATTTGGGCCCCTTAGAAAAAATGTGCTATTATTAGAGAGATTCCAGAGGAGGTTCACAAGAATGAAAGCATGAGGAGTGTTTGATGGCTCTGTGCCTGTACTTACTGGATTTTAGAAGAATGAGGGGGTGTTTCATTGAAGCCTATCGAATATTGAAAAGTCTAGACAGTGTGGATATGGAGAGGGTGTCTCCTACATGGAGAAGCCTAGGACCAGAGGACACCACCTTAGAATAGAGGGACATCCATTTAGAACAGAAATGAAAAGGAATTTCTTTAGCCAAAAGGTGGTGAATCTGTGGAATTCATTTCCACGGATGACTGTGGAGGCCAACTCATTGAGTATATTTAAAGCTGCGGTTGATCAGTTCTCGGTTAGCCAGCGTGTTAGAGGGTACAGGGAGAAGGTGGGAAAATGGAATTGGGAGAGACAATAAATCAGTTATGATAGAATGAGCTAAGTGGCCTAACTCTGCTTCTATGTCTTATGGTCAATCATTAGAGAACCTCAAGTTATTTTCTGAAAGCTTTGGATCCAGTTCTTTCTTGAGAAAACACCCTTTTATCAGCTAACAAGCAACTGCTCTAAAGGAATTACTCACTGCTTTTAAATAGCACTATTGATGTTAAATTTTCACTTCTTGCACAAACCTTTCTGTATCTTTCCAAACACTCACTCCCCTCTTCAATACACTCTGAAAGGCTGAGGATTAAAAGAATAGGTTAATTAGTATTGATGGTTTTAAGTTATGAAGCTCTTTATGTTACCTCTTATACAGTACTTCCAGTACTCTCCCTGGCCACTTCACATTCATTTTCTGGTACCTTTAAATGCTTAACCCACGATGTTAAACATAAGACTTTGTAACAGATGTGCACTTGCCTTTAGGGAAACACAAGTTACAGTCAAAGAATTCCCCTTGGTGAGCTAGCTAAGACAATGCAACACACACAAACTGTTTGAGGAACTCAGCAGGTCTCGACCTGAAATATTGATTGTTTACTTTTTTCCATGGATGCTGCCTGATCTGCTGAGATCCTCCAGCATTTTGTATGTGCTGCTTTGGATTTCCAGCATCTGCCGACTTCTGCATGTTTGCCATCTTCCTACAGATCTCCCTGTCTCAGCTTCATTCCTTTTCCCATGTTAGTTCAATCTATACATCATTTTAACTTAAATAAACAAAAGGAAACATAGAGATTACACAGTCAGATGCATACTACTCTAGTGTCTGTTTAGCTATGGGAATCTAACTTGATAAGCTACACATATACCTGGTATTTAGGGTCAGAGGAAATTTCTCAATTAATTGCTTGTGGTCCTTGTAATTTTTCTTTCACGTTGAATTCCTGCTGAATTCTTGTTGTTTGCTGAAATAATCATAGCAATCTTTCTATAAAAAGTGCAGTACAGAATTAAAGATAAACGTAATTTCTAAATTTTGTCTGTTGATATAAATGAACCATGTTATGCACTTTTTTTCTTTTGCTTGCAGGGCCCCAAGGCAAGGCCTCCAGGATCCTAGCTCAGAACCTTTGCAGACAGTTCTGATACAGTGTGGGGCGGTTCTCCTTAACCTCACGTGGAATTCCTTGGTTTCCTGTGTGTACTCATGTTTCCTGTGGTCCTGCTGTGGTTGGCATCTAGTTGCCTTGCCTTTTCTGTGACAAATTAAACTAATACATGGTGCTCATAGGAACATGTAGAGACAGTGGTTCCACCAACACTTCCTAATGCCTTTAATACATCTTTTCTGTTTTAAACTAATTTTAAAAATGCATTGAACAGAGAAACTACTTTTAAGGTGCTTGTAATAGATACACGCACAGATAGAAAGCTCACAATTCTACAGTTGGCAGAGACAAAGGCCAGTCCAATAAAAGAACTGTTTATTGGCTTCTGGAAGAGAGCAGTGTACATGCTCCTGTTCATATCAGTGGTGCTGAGATTGAGGGAGTTAAAAGATCCAAGATCCTAGGAGGGAACGTCACCAATAGCATGTCCTAGTCCACGTAGTCCAAGAAAGCTGACCAGTACCTTTACTCCCTCCAGAGGTTAAAAGAAACTTGCTGTGTGAGATAAATGAATACATAGATATAGACACAGAATACATAGGAACTTCTCTGAAGATTATCACCTTGTCGTGCTGGGGAGGATTGAGAATTCTTGAGGTCCAGAGTGTGATGCTGTATAGAGCTTGGGGTCACCCATGGTGGTAAGGTCAAGGGAGAGGTTCCAGAGAAAGAGTGATCCAACCAAGACCTTAACAGTGGAACTGGTGGAAAATGTTGACCCATCACAATAGCAGAGGAAGGCTTTAGCAGTGAAGATTCCTCAGCCATGCAAAGAAAAAGCATTTCAGGATGTATATTGTATACATTTCTCTGACATTAAACTTGACCTTTGTAGCTTTGAACCATTTTGCATTCCATGCCACTGGATTTGACCCTGATCTGTCAAGGATCATGTGGTGGCTGCCCACACATTAACTTCTCCACATTAAACGAAGTCAGGTATTAACCTCTTTGTGAGCATTGTACTTGATTCACACTATACATGGAGCAGTACAGTACAGGAACAGGCCCTACTGATCTTGATTCCAATGAAACCAGCCTCATCTACCTGTACAAACATGAGAGAATCTGTAGATGCTGAAAATCCAAGCAACATACACAAAATGCTGCAGGAACTCAGGAGGCTAGGCACCATCTATGGGAAAGAGTAAACAGTCAACGATTCGGGCCAAGACCCTTCATCAGGACAGCCCCTCCCTCTACCTGCACGTGGTCTACATCCCTCAATGTCCCTGTGCCTGTCCTTAAATGCTTCAAATGTTATTATTGTATCTGCTTCCAGCACCTCCCTGGTGCTGTGTAAAAAAGCTGCATTGCACATCCCATTCCACCTCTCAGCTTAAAGTGACAGTATGCCATCTCGTATTTGACATTTCAATTCTGAGGTAAAGACTTTGACTCGCTGCCCCGACTATGCCTTTCATAATATTATATAGGTTGCCCCTCAGCCTCTGAATCTCCAGTGAATACAATCCAAGTTTGTCTAACCTCTTCTTAAAGCTAATGCTTTCTAATCCAATTAATACCCTGGTCATCCTCTCCAAAGCCTCAAGATCCTTCCAATAATGTGTCAGCCAGAGCTGCACACAATACTCCTAACCAAAGTTTTATACAGTTTTGACATGTCTTCCCTACTTTAATGCTCAATGTCCTGCCTGCTGAATGCAAGCATACTGTATGTCATCTTTACCACCCTCTTCACTCATGTTGCTACTTTCAGAAAGCTATGACCTTGCACACAACCTGAACATCAGTGCTTTTCACTGTATAATGTTTAATTATCTCCTGCCTCACATTAATGTAGAACCTTCACACTATGGTCAACAGCACAGAAGCCTCATTCTGGATGTTAGATAAATAGCCAAGAAGAACTTCTACTAGAGCTTTGAAAATAACCAAACTGCATCCTGGCAGGAACCAAACTGATCCTCTCAGACAGCACCAGAGTTGCAGGACACATTCCTGTGGAAAAATGTGATTAGCAAGGAGGGAGTTGGGAAAGCCAACTCTAGAAGAGTCTCCATTATTACTTCCTGTTCACTATGCCTCTTTGAAAAATTGGAACTTTTTATTAACTTGTGGGAACCCATTGTCTTAAGGTGGAGAGAGAGCAATAAGGATGGAATCAGGAGCCTTCAAGTTTATGTGCCAGGAGTGGACCAAAGTAAGTTGCGGATGATCACTCTATTTCACAGACTGCTCATCCCCTTGCTTCACTGGGTGCTCCCTCTGACAGAATCTATCAGTACCACATTAGTCTCCTCAGCCACCTCGGTCTCTACAGAGCTGGAGTGGACTCTTTTTAATTCTAAAGAACAAAGACCTTTCTCATATTTCCTGTATTAAATTTTCCATGTTTTCTTATGGTATAATGGAGCATTGAGTTAATCACATTTGTTCCAGCTCTTAGGTCAAACCTATCAACTGCATTCCTCCACATTTCCCTCTAACCCAGCTTTCCCGTCCCCAACAATTCTTCTGCTAGCCACTCATAAAAGGGGCAATTCTCTGTAGCCGATTAAACTACGAGCACATCTTTGGGATGAAAAACCAATGTTCAGTTGCAAAAACGTGTAATCTCTGTACAGATGGCACGCTGGGACAGGATCAGATCTGGGTTTTTGGAGTTGTGTGGCAACAGCACTACCTGGGGGTGTGTTGAACTTTAGTTTATCCTTACAGCAGGGTTCTCAGGTGAATGTTGGGGAAAGTGAAGTCGAATTTTGTGTTTCCTGCAGTAATTTGCCATTCTCAGTAAATATTTTTTCAACCTTTACTGAACTTTTAAAATGTCTGTACAGACCATCCCTGGGTAATGAATGAATTTGTTTTTCATAGATATCCATAAGTCAATTTTGTCTATAAGTTGGAAAATACGCAAAAATCACTTGATTTTTGAAATCACCTGTACCTCCATAGAATTTTAATGAATTGTGTAAATATCATATAAAACTGATAAGAAAGAACAATTGCTAAAAGAGATGAGAGAGAGTAAAGTAGTATCCTGGACATTTGAATTTAGTAATACTGTTAGAGCTTGTTATTATTTAAGTGGTGTCCAGAAGTTGGACGTTCTTAACCTTGGGGCAGCTTGTAATTCATGTTCTGGATCTTCTGGTTGCTAAGTAATTGTAATTCTCCTTCCCATTACCCCACCAACATGTCTGTCCTCAGCCCCTTCCACAGCCAGATTGAGGTTCAATGCAAAAGAAAGGAATAGCTTCTCTTATTCTGCCTGGGCAACATTAAAGTTGAATTTTCTGGTTTCTAGTAACCGCTTCCCCTGCCCCTTTTCACTTTCTTTCTCTCCTCCTGATTCATTTAGTCCCTATCATCATTTCTCATTTTCTTCCACCACACTTTTCGTCTGTCCACAACCTGCACAATCTTTCCCCTACTCACTCCTTGTCCTCTCTACCTCCCGCTCTTTATTCCGTGCTCTACCTTCCTCTCCATTATCTTCTGTCCTTTGTCATTCACCTATCACCACCCAGCTTCAGACATCATTCCCACTCTCCCCTTTGTCCCATCTGACTATCAAATTCCCAAACTATATCCTTCACCACAGTTTAAAGCCTGTCAGCTTTCTGACTTCATTTTGTTCTCAAGAAAGGTCATTAACTCTCGTTTCACCCTCCACAAACGCTACCTGATCCGTTGGTTATTTCCAGAATTCATTTTTAACTTTTTACCTATACTTCTTTATGTGAAAAAAGTTTCTGACCTAGAAAGAAATTATTTGCTGCTGACATGAGTATCCGTTGGCACATTTGATGACATTTGGCAACAGTGTTATAACTAGGTAGAATGAATGTCAACCACAACTAGAAGAAAAATTGCATGATTAAGTTAAATGAAAATGTGGTAGAATTATGAAATACATTTTTGTCCATTCTCTGTTTCACATTTTACCTCAGATTATTCTTTCCTGCTCACTTTTATGCTAAGATGAAAACTATACATCAAACAGAACTGGTTCTTATAGAGTGACAACACTTTCTCCCAAAAAAAACTCTAAGATATATCAAATACACACTTGTACGGATACTGACAAACCAAATGATTCAGTGCATATTAAAAAGAACATAATATACATATAAATGGGAAAGGAAGTATGCTTGAATTAAATTCAAATGATTGAAAGAAAAATCTCAATTTTTAAAAAAGATTTTATTGAGAGCAATGTTAATTTTCTTAAAACTGCATTTAAGCTCTTTGCTGCACTTAGTAAACTGAAGAGAACTTAATAAATTACAGTGTTGGGCTTGTCTGAGAACAGATGGTTTTCATCTGCTGTGCAGATTAGGTTAGTTGCACACGGAGTGCAAGAACGAAATCTTTTAAAACTTCTAGGGTGTGTTTGCATGCCTGTGAAAGTATGTGGAAGAGTTTAAGAAAGGTGTGTGTGTGTGTGTGTGTGTGTGTGTGTGTGTGTGTGTGTGTGTGTGTGTGTGTGTGTGTGTGTGTGTGTGTGTGTGTGTGTGTGTGTGTGTGTGTGTGTGTGTGTGTGTGTGTGTGTGTGTGTGTGTGTGTGTGTGTGTGTGTGTGTAGGTGTTTGATGTGTATGTCCGCATATGGTGGAAAGGATTACTTCAACAGCAGGAGCAACAAATTTCATTCGTACAGACAAGCAACTTGTTATTTAAGTATTTTCTCAAATAAAAATTTGGTCTCATTGAACTCAAATTATATTCCTAATTATGAGATACCTTTCATGTGAATTCTATTCTGCTAAAATGTGTAAAAACGGAATTCAAAATCTGACTCCAAGGTGAGAATCAAATTTGACAAAATACTTTATGATTATTCAGCAAATCATAGTTCATTCCTAGATCCTGCAACCGTAATTTACTTTGTTGCTGGGGATACAGACAGGCATGACTAATACACAGGAGGGAACAGACTGCAGATATGTTAGAGTGACTACTAAAGTCAAGCTTACTGCATTCTTAACTTAGCTTCTCAACCTTTCCTAAATCTTGGGCAGTAGTTGATGCAACTTCCGTCTACTGCACATTCCCTCAAAAAAATGGCTAAATGCTTCCGAAGTTACATTTGACATTAATGAAAACATAAATAAAACTTGCTCACAATTCAAGAATGTTCAGACTACAAAAATAATAGGAGCAGCCAGAAAGAACTCACAGATTTGATACTGTCTCTGAGTAAATACTTAAAATGCCTTATCAAGTAACTAATTTTTTTTCCTAAAAAGAAACTCCTCACTTTCTTGATATTTAAGATTTGACATTTAAAAAATCTCACTGAAAACAATTTGATAGACATAATTTCCTTTCTTTCAATCCCATTGGCTGAAGTAAATGTTATTAACTTACTATATTGATTATCTTCTTAGCGGAGAGCATCTTAAACAATAGACTCTGCCCAGAGCTATATGGCTCTTGAATTAGAATGAAACAGGCCATTTCACTCTGCTGTCTATATACACAGTGTGACAGTGCATATACTGCATCCAAGTAACCAAATTGCCTCTGACATTGGATAGACTTAACCTGGTTACAGTGTTCGAAGCTACTGATGTTCCCTCTTTAGGTGCGGGCAAGTTTATAATTGTGTGGTTAACCTTGATGGAGCAGGCAGGGCTGCTGCTTCACACCTCAAGGGACCTCAGTTCAATCCTGATCATGGGTTCAAAGTTTAAAGTTCAAAGTAAATTTATCATCAAAGAAGATATATGTTGCCTTATACAATCCTGAGATTCATTTCCCTGTGGGCATACTCAGTAAACCTAAGAACCATAATAGAATTACTGGAAGACCACACCCAACAGGGTAGACAAACAACTGATGTGCAAAAGACAGTAAAATGTGCAAATATAAAGGAGAAAAAATAATAAATAAATAAGCAATAAAGATCGAGAACATGAGATGAAGAGTCCTTGAAAGTGAGTCTATGGTTTGCATGAATTGTTCAGTGATGCGGCAAGTGAAGTTGAACGAACTTATCCGAAATGGTTGGTGTGGTCAAGTTGGTGCGGTCTTTCATTGATTCTATTATGATTATTATTCTATTATGAACTTATTGAGTATGCCTGCAAGAAAATGAATCTCAGGGTTGTATATAGTGACGTATGCCTACTTTGATAACAAAATTACTTTGGACTTTGGTTCAATGGCCTTATAGTTGAGGGGTAATAGCTGTTCCCGAATCTGGTGGTGTGAGTCCTGATGGCAGCAGTGTAAAGAGAGCATGACCTGTGAGGTGGGGGTTCCAGATGATCGATGCTGCTTTCCTGTGACAGTGTTCCATGGAGATGTGCTTAATGGTGGGGAGGGCTTTACCATGAAGGACTGTTCTGTATCCCCACTATTTTATGTAGGATTTTTCATTCAAGGGCATTGGTGTTTCCATACCAGACTGTGTTGCAACTAATAAATATACTCTTCACCACACTTCCATAAAAGTTTGTCAAAGTTTTAGAGGTCACGACGAAGCTTCACAAACTCCAAAGGAATTAGAGACGCTGCCATGCTTTCATCGTAATTGCACTTACGTGCTGGGCCCAGGACAGGTCCTCTGAAATGACAGCAACAAGGAATTTAAAATTCCTGACCCTCTCCACCTTTGATCCCCTGCTGAGGACTGGCTGATGGACCTCCGGTCAGTAATCAGCTCCTTGGTATTGTTGACATTGAATGAAAGGTGGTTGTTGTGGCACCACTCAGCACTCAGCCATTGGCGATGATATTGTTAGCAAATTCAAATATGGCATTGAAGTGTAGGTTTTCATAAATAAAACTACAGAGGTGGCTTACATTTAAGGGAAACATAACAACTCTTTTATTGTCAATCAAACATAGAATATAAAATGTGGTAAAAACAGTGGAAATGGAATTTTTGCTGCATATTCCAGTCATTTTGGTTTGCCATGTAGACTGAGATAGTAAAGGATCATGTCTGCTGTAACAGGGAAACTTTTGACTTGCATTAGGAAGAATGCATGAAGAGGAGTGTCCTCATTTGTAATTTTTTCTGGTATTTGATTTTCCAAGGGTAAATGGGATAATCCATCAGTATTTCCATGGTTAATAGTCCTCTTGAATTCGATCTTGTAACTATGTCCTCCAAAAAACAAACAAAGCCTATCTCTGCTTTCGTGCTACTGCTGGTGGATCGCCATTCTGTAGATTAAAAATGGACACCGGAGGTTGAGGATCAGTAATGAGGGTAAACTCTCTCCCATGCAAGTACTAGTTGAAAGGTTATGCCTCAAACAAGATTCAAGGCCTCGCTGTCAATCTGTGCATAATTTTACTCTGCAGAAGCAAGGGAGCATGCTGTAAAGGCGATGGAGTGTTCATTTCCATCACTCACAGCATGTGAAATAGCTGCACCTATACCATAAGGCAAAGTGTCACAGGCAAGCTTTACTGGACAATATGGACTATAATGCAATGTCTGACATCACAATTTCCTTTGCCTTTTGAAAAACCACCTCACACTGCTTTATCTGTTGCCATTTCTTCCTGATCCGCAGTAATGAGTTCAAGGGCCGGTCCACTGTAGCCAGGTTTGGTGGGAACCTGTTATAGTAATTGCCAAATCCTAAAAAGGACTGAAAATATGACATGACCTTTGGCCTTGGGGCATCCACCACTGTTTGAATTTTCTCAGTACACTTGTGTAATGCTTTTTCGTCAATGGTGAGACCACTGTAAATGATGCTTGATCTAAAGAATTCACACTTGTCGTGCCATGCTCTGAGCCCATAATCATCTGATCCTTTGAACACTATCTTGATATTTTAGAGATGTTCCTTGTAATCCTTATTGGTAACAATGATGTCTTCCAGGTAACACTGAGTACCTAGGCAGCATCTGGTCCATAGCTTTCTGCCAAAGTTCAAGAGCAGATGCTACTCCAAAAATAAACCTACCCTTTATGAGAGTTAATGATGATTTGGATTCTTCTTCCTTCTCCATTTGTAGGTAGGACTCAACTAAGTCCACTTTCCTGAAGTGTTTCGATCTACTTTCAGTACTGGGTTGATGGTGAACTTAAAATCCTGACAGACCCATCCTTGTCTACTGGGACCACCGGTGTTTCCCATGGGCTCCACTCAAATTTGGAAAGAATTCCTTCAGCCTCTATGCGATCTAGCTCACTGACTACTTTATCACTGATGGTATAAGGAACTGGACAGGCTTTGTAAAATTGGATGGGACATCTTTATTTAACACTATTTTACCTTTGATATGTTTGTGTTTTCCAATGCCATCCTTGAACACTGCCATGTTATCATCCAGTACCTTTCTTAATACATTTTCAGTTGACTCTATTGCAGGAGATATAGCATGCAAATTGTGAATGGATCTCCAGTCAAGTTGTATTTGTTTCAGACAATCATATCAACACAATCCCGGTCCTCCTGTTTTTACCACATACAAGTCCAATGTGTCTTGCTGGTTGTTGTAGTTCACTGTTATGAATGTTATTCTCATAGGAGTTATCTTTTCTTCAATATAAGTTCTAGTTAAATATCCACAGGCTTTAGATAAGTATTTTTGAAATGCTGTTCAAACTCATTTGTGGAATGACTGAAACAGCCAAACCTGTGACCAGTTTCATTTGAAATTAATTCGCTGTTCCTTTCTGTTGTAAGCCATATTGCTTGTCTCCAGTTAGTTTACACATTAGAAATATCAAGGCTTCTCAGTCCTGTGTCACTATCAACATTGTCAGATTTTTCATAACAGCATGCAGATTAATGCTTCTTTTTGAAACTACAACTTGACTTTTTATCCATTTCTCTTCCCTGTGCAGTCCATTCATTTTTGTCTGCCTGACATGCTCATTGTATGTACCTTACTTTGTTGCATTTTATGTAAATTTCACACTTAAATCTGTGTTGGTCTAGTATATATAAGCCCTGCCACAATGGTAACACAATTTGTACAGCCACAACGGTTCTGTTTAGACATTGCAATATTGTTCATGGTCCCTTTCATTTCTGACTGCAAGTCAATTGCTTCTCTGACTGCAGTTTCCATTGATACAGCTATTTCAAATGCCCTTTTAAAAGTGAGATTTGCTTCATTAGGAGCTGTTTTTGAAGGCTTTCTTGTAAGATTCTACAAACTAAACAATCTCTCAGTGCATCATTAAAACCATCACTGAACTGACAGTGCTTGGACAAATTCTTCAATTCAGCCCCATAAGCTGAAATGAACTCTCCTTCCTTTTGATTCCACTTATGAAACCTAAAGTGTTCTACAATCAACAATGGCTTTGATTCTAATTGTTCCTACATGAGAGGATATTAGTAAAACTTATTCTGGCTGGTTTGGTTGGAGCAGTTAATCTTCTGATCAAATTATATGCTTTTCCAATTATTGCACTCAGTAACACTGACGCTCGCTTTTCATTAGCTATTTCATTTGTTTTAGAATAGTGCTCAAATCATTCATATTTATTACATTGGTTAGTTATCTGCTGTTCAATCAAACACATCTACCCTTCTGATGTAGCCAGCCATTTCTGTTTTTTTAAATTATTATCAGCCGTTGCTCACTGTTTATGAACCTGTGAATTTCATCCATTTTCTGCTTTGTTTTTGTTTAACTTGAATGCCCCTGTCACCTTCCAAAGAAATACATGCTGCACTTCTTGAGTGTTTCTCTCTCCCTCTTCCATTTTGAAAAAAAAGACATGCTATGCTTTAGCAGGTAGGTAGTCATCCTGGGTTCATTTTAAATCCTTCCTGTCGCCACTCTTATGTTTTGTAACTCCAAAAACTAACCGAAAGAAAACACAGGAGAGAGGGATTTTTGTGTACTTCATTTTACTTTTGGTAAGGCATATGACAAGGTAGCATAATGACAAATGCTATTCTTAGATATTACCCATAATGAAATATGCAAACAAAGAATATTTAATCAAACAATATATTTACAATATTACTCAAATATTACTGAAATATTAAATACAATACACCTGCAACATACAGCCGGGTAAGTGGTGGAAACAGGTACAATAGTATCATTTAAAAGGCATTTGGACATGAACAGCCAGGGAATGGAGATGGATTGTACTGGCTTGGACTGACATGATGATTTGATAGTCAGATCTGGCAGCTTAACACTATGCAGGCATGAGGTACCATGGGTAATCATCAACAGCAGAAATGTATGCCACTCTAATCTATAATTTCTTAGCTCAGCTCAAGTTTGCTTGCTGCAGGGTTGTGACAGCCAAAAATCATCTCATTTAAAATGTCTCTACCTGGCCAACAAATCCCCAAGTGCAAAGGTCAATGAAAAACGGTGTACAGATACTGTAAAATGGGCTATGTTTTTGGGCGAGAATTTTACTGCTTCTTTGGAGGTATATTGTTCAAGTATAATCACTATCCTTCTGGTTGTTCCACTGGCTACCCAATGAAATCATTAGTTTAAGAAATCAGATCATTGGGCTCCCTGATGGTTTAAGGCCAAAGGCGAGGAATGAGAAAAGTGCACATCGGTTTCCTGCCATTCCTTCAAGCTGGTTCTGATAATCCTACTGCAGCTCATCACTTACAATATCTTCTAGAGCTGTCCAACATTAGGGTGAAGGAGAACCTGGCAAATAAGATTCCAGTCCTTTAGATTGTTGAAATCATCTGAAATTGAGACCAATTACCGGAAGTGAAGAGAGAAAATGTTCATTCAGTGTGTTTTGATGAATATTTTTTCTAATAAATCCCATTAAAATTCACAGATCAAAACATTAAATTAATGTCAATTAGCTGTAAGGGGGTAAGTGTGTTTGCAAAATAAGATTGTTCTGTACATTAAATGACATGAACTCTTTGATCATATTTTGCCATAAATGGTATCAATGTGAAAAACCTACTTATACAGTATTTATGGATTCTTGAAGGTATTCATGTATTTTGTTACATTTTTCAAGTGGTTCTACAGCTAGATATATCTACTTTATGAGGTTTGTTAATAAGATATAAAATGAGATGAAAAATATGAAACTATTAAAAATAAAATAAGTATTACTTTGGATTTAGTTCTTCACTGGAACAATTTTTATCCAGTCCAACCGTCTGGAATTTTGGCGAGGTTCTGAGACAACTCCCAATTTTTATAGTATCCTAGTTCATTACTGTTCATGTGATGAATTTTGAATTTACATATTATTATGATGCATGTTTGCTCCAGAATCTGTGCAAGAATACTGCAAATATTTTGCTTACACAGCTCCTCAGAGAGCTTGGGACCGCTGCAGATTGGCTCACACTGATAATCAGCTCCATGTGTCAGAATCTGCCTTCTGTTGGCGGTGAGGCTTCTGCTTCATTCTAAATGTGGGCTTGTAGTCAGTGCAGCCGTGGCAGTTCTTTTCCATGGGCTGCCACCCTTTTGGTTCAAAATAGCAACTGAACCATGTTTTTTTTTAAATGTATTTTTACAGGCAGCATTTATTTTAAAATGCTCCTTACGGGTTAAATGTTTTACATAAGGGGTTAAGTTCTTTACATGGTGCCAAGGATGTGCATTAAGGCCAGATGAACGGTTTGTGTAAGATTGCTTCTCACATGCCTTTTGAATGACGGGGCCCCAAAATTCTACAAAAATTATATAATCCAGTACTGGAAAGACGGTTGAGCAAGCAATTCAAGCTATTAAAATTGCTTGCAGTGGTTCTCTGGCTGCCTTGATCAGAATTACAATAGACCAAGAAAATAGATTTGCAGGCCCTAGGAAAAGCGTTCTGAAAACCCAATACGATAGCTCTCCCATTATGTTGCAAGTATATTGAATCAAAACCATATCAAGCTGAGGCATTCAGTTCCATTTACCACTAGGACCAAGCCAGAGCTAGAATCATTATTCTGTTTGATTTCTCTCATGACTGCACTGCAGATGGTGTTTTACAAAGGAGATTCCTGTGACAATCAGTCAATGAAATACGGATATACACGGAAGCTGAGGCTTGTTATTTTGACAGCAACCAGGAGGTTTGTCCATCTATACCTGCCTGTCAGGAAATTCATTTGCATTGAGAAGAATGCAGATTCCTTTGGGCGTACACAGATCTGGAGATCTCTGTCATCCATCCTAGGGACATTCATGTACTGCCATAGTTGGTAAATAGCTGTTGCTATGGAGTGGTCATGATTGCTAGCAAGACTTGGTAAAGGCCTCTAACTAACTTTACACCAATGTTACTCAGAGAAGAAACAGACTTACCTGAAGGCCACCCCTCCCATGCGGAGAAACTAGGGGATGGGGCAGATGGGGGGGGGGGGGGAAGCTGGACACACGGTCTAAGACTTGCTTCAGCTGGGTTCCTTCGTTCGATATGTGCCATGTTGAATGCCAAGAACACTCATGGTCTTTCCTTGACCACGAGTGTTCTTGGCAAATTTTTCCGCTGAAGTAGTTTGCCTTCTTCTGGGCAGTGACTTTACAAGTCAGGTGACTCCAGTCATTATCGATACTCTTCAGAGACTGTCTGCTTGGTGTCAGTGATTGCATAAACAGGACATGTGATAGGCACCAGCTACTCATACAAACATCCATTACCCTGCTCCCTTGGCTTCATGTGCCCTTGATTGGGGGTGGGGGGCTAAGCTGGTGCAACCCCTTACCCAAGGGTGACATGCAGGATAGTGGAGGGAAGGAGCACTTTACACATCCTTTGGCAAAGTCATATCTCCAGCCCACCACCCTTTAGCTGGGTACTCTTCCAAATGATGAAGAATTGAGAAAATGGTTTATAACCCTTGAGTGCCCTCATTCTATAGCATTTAACCAACAGCTTTGAATGTGGCAATACCAGCACATTAATCTTCTCCATAAGAATTCTGAAAATCTTTGGACAATGTCAAAGGGTTGAGGCATTATGAATCAATGCACCCATTTTCTGTGCTCTGCTTCCTGTATTCCGTACTTGGTCACAAATGTCTCTAGAAGAAACAGGGACTGAGAAGTGCTTGAAAAGTAAAATAAACTTTGGCTCCACTATTCGATTCTTCTAAATTTTGAAGTAAGATAAAATGGCAATAAAAATCTTACAATGGCAATTACTTATACCCAACTACCTTAGCAGCTGAACAAAATTTCCTTTCGTCCTTTGTGCTCTTTATGTGAAGACACAAAATATTAAATAACCTTAGCCTCCCTCCCCCAGTCCAACTACCTCGACAATTCTCAGCAGATGTCGGAAGAGAATGTTAGTGTTTTTCCAGCTTACCCATGGGTTTGTGGGGGCTGGTCTGTCTCAGACTTAATGCATGAGAGACAGTTTCTTTACTCTGTTAGATTTTATCTTCAGCTCTCTAAACCAGTTCTGGTATTTTATTTCAGCATGTTTTATGTTCTGCATGTTTATGAATTGTTTCAAACATTCTTCTGCTAAAGAGTTATTTCTTTCTTAACATTCAGTCTCTGATTTGAGGAGCTTACTCCTTGTTATCTACTTGGCAGAATGACCTGGGAGAAAGTCGTCATCCACCACCAACACTTTTAAAAGTTGTTCCAGCCGTAAGCAAGAAAATCTGTAATTGCTGCTTTCAAGTCACATTGTACTCAATAAAACCTCAATTTTTAAAAACTGGATAATATGGCACCATGTTCATTAGAAGTATAGGGGTTGATTTGCTTGGGTTTTTGGTTATGAATTGTAAACAGGCCACTTTATGACTGCATTGAATTACATAGTTCTGAGCATGGCAGAATATATAGAGTAGGCAGCTGGTGATGCCAGCCTTCATGCATTGCCCTGCTGAATTGAGACACATCTGCCTGGCCAACACACTATGCGGACCACACACAGGCAACCTGGTTTTTCTATCAGGGAGAACCCTTCTTCAAAAGAATCCCTAATTACTTGCAGGTTTGTTTGCCACTGAAGTGGAATGTTGTGTTAGACTTGCATCATAGAAGGTAGGAAATCCGATGTACAAGGCTACTGATCCCAAGCAAGGAAACAGGATCTCTGAATGTATTCTCATTGTGCCTCTGCCCTCAATGAATGAGGAGGAAGAGGAGAGGACAGATTTGGAACAAAGCATCTGCTTAGGGAAGCCTGAAGAAGAAGTGGGGAGATGACCTCAGGCCAAGAGGGCTTGTCTTCCAGAGTGTATGGAGAATGCCAGTCTTGTGTCCTCCTTAAGGAGCAGTGACATGTCCGGAGTCTCCAAGGTGATGATTTGCAGGTGCAATGCAACCCAAGGAACCACACCTAGACTGCTCCGGCTGTTGCAAAGGAGGTGTCCACTTCCATCAGTTTGTTTGGCTTATTGCAGATAACTCCAGCCCAACAAAATTCAGCCATGTACATCTCCTCCCACGGTAGAGAGCAGTGGAGATCATGAGAAGACAGATGGACTGAGCTGTGATTCTGGATGCCGTGTGTCATTATAAATGTCAACATCTTGAACCCTCCACTTTTGTACGTTGAGTCAGGCTGCAACGGAAAGCCAGAGGAGAAAGGTACAATGTTTAACAGGCCTCGAACAGGAAGGGAATGGAGAGATACAGTCCTAATGGGGTTAGTAGAGAAAGGCATCATGGCTGGCGTGGGCGAGTGGACTGAAGGACCTGTTTCTGCGCTGCACGATTCAATGATTTTATGTCCCCGTAACTGCAGAGTGCCCATAGATTACTTCATTGTCAGGCAATTTATTTTGTCTGCTGTATTTCTGGCCCCATTCTGGATCAAATGCTGACTTCTGGGAAAGGATGACAGAGTTAGGTGAGGATGGTTGGAGTTAGGAGACAGTGGAAGGTGGGTGATGTGTGAAAGCAGGCAGGAAAGAAAGATAGAGGCCAGCAGAGCCAGGTAGGAAAAAGGGAGGGTGAGGTTGAAGGTGGAGGCAGAGACAAGAGGGTGATAAGAAGGGATACATAGACTAAGCTCTGGGGTCTGTTAAGTAAGGAAAATTGTAAGGGATAGATGAAAAACAAATGAAACAAGAATGGGGGTCGGGATCTGGTGGGTGAAGAGTATGGGCAGTAGGTAGGTGGATCTAAGAGGGGAAGAGGGATGGAAATGGATAACAGGGGACAGGAGGGAGGAAGGGAAAAGGAAGAAAAATGGTAGAGCAAATGTGGGATGAAATGTGAGGGAGAGAGGAACACAGGGGGTAAGCAGTACTTGAAATAGGAAAGTTCAATATCAATGCCATTGGGTTTCAGACTACTAAAGCTGAATATGAGCTGTTGCTCTTCTATTTTCACTGAGCAGTCTTGGCTCTCCTGGCAATGGAGAAGGCTGAAGATGCAGAGGTTAGTGCAGGGATGGGAAGGAGAGTTGAAATGACATGCGGTTAGGAGCTTGGGATGGCAAGTGCAGGAAGAGAATGGCAAACTGCAAAACTATCACCTAGTCTATGCATGGTCAATCACATGTGGAAGCTCTGAATCTAGTAGATGCTGTTAGAGGAGGTGCATGGGAATTTTTGCCTCAATTGGAAGGGCTGCTTATATCCCTGCATGGTGGTGAGGAAGGAGATCTAGGAATAAGTGTTGCATCTCCCGTGGTTGTAGGGGAAGTTGCTGGAGTCTGAGATGGGAAAAATATCTACTCGGGAGACTAGGAAGGCGAAAAGAGATGGGGGGGTGGGCAGATGTGGCTGGTGGTACAATCCTGTTGTAGTAGTGGAAATGATGGAGGATCATGTGCTGGAAATGGAGACAAGTAGAGTGAAAGATGAAGGCAGGGAGAACTTTATCTTTCTCTCCGGAGATAGGTGAGGTGAGAGCAGAAGTCTGAGAAAGAGAGGAAGCGTGAAAAAGGGCTGCATCAACCACAGTAGAAGAGAGGCCACAGTTCCTGAAAAAGGTAGATTTTTCAGATTTCCTGGAATGGAAGGTTTCATCTCGAGAATAGATGTGGTGGAGACAGATAACACTGGAAGAAGGGGATGGGATCCATACAAGGGACAGGGAGAAAAGTAGTTTCAACTAAGTAGCTGTGAGAGTCTGTGCATTTATAGTAAATGCCAATGGAAACTTCGCCTCCTGAGGTGGAGACAAAGAGATCTAGAAAATGGAGAGAATTGTCAGAAATAGTCCAAATAAATTTGATGATGGTGTTGAAGTTAGTAGCAAAGATAACATTGATAAGTTCTAGGAAGTAGCACAAATATAGTCATTGATGTAATGGAGAAACAGTTTTATCTGTCTCCAGAAAAGGTTTGGAATAAGGTCAGCTCCATGAAACCATTGAAAAAATAGGTGTATATAGGTGGGCCCCATATAGATGCTCATGGCCTGACCTTTGATTTTGAGAAGTGAGGGAAATTAAAAGAGAAGTTGTTCAGGGTAAGAACAAATTTTTACAGGCGGATGGGAATGTTGGTGAAGAGGAACTTGTTGGAACTTTGTTATAGAAAGAAGAGGAAGGCTTTAAGACCTTCCGACAAGGGATGGAGGTGTATAAAGATAGGACATTCATTGTGAAGTTGAGGCAGTGGGGATCAGGGAATTGGAAGTTATCAAAATGGTGTAAGGCATCAGAGGTGTTTTAGATGCAGGTGGAAAAGGATTGGTTAAAGGAATAAAGGATAGAGTCAATATATGAGAAGATACCTTCAGTAGAGCAAGAACATGCAGAAACAATGGGCCTTGCAGGACAGTGCTGTTTGTGGATCTTGGGTCAGAAATAGAAGCAAGCAGTGGGAACATTGAGGCACTATCAGGTTGGGGTTTGTGGAGGGGGAATCTTCTGTTTGGCTGAGATCTGTTACAATGTGGGGAAGTGAATTGGTGTTTGTTGTGGTGGTCACTGTCGAGGGTAGGTATGAGGAGGAGTCCAAGAGTTGCAGTCTGGCCACTGCAAGGAAGAGGTCAGTCTCCAGACTACAATGGTATTAAGTGTTTTTCTGTAGGTTTGGTGACTAAGTTGAGATTGGTGTGAAATGAATGGGGTGCTGTATGAGGTGAGGTTAGAGTGGGCCAGAGGAGTGGAGAACTTGAGGTGGTTAACGTGAAAGCAAGTGGAGATAAAAAGATAAAGAGAGGGTAAAAAGCTTGAAGAGGGTGCCCAGGAGGAAGGAGTGAGGAGAGTGTAGGAAATGAGAGGAAGTATTATCAATGGTATCGAGCGAGGGGGTGCAAGGACTCCTTGCAAAAGAGTAAGACTGGAGGCAAAAGAGAGAGAAGAGGAACTTAACATCATAATGAGGCCATAACTCATTGAGGTGTAGTTACAGAGGTACAAACTGAGGTTTCTGCTTCTGAGAGATGAGGTTTGGGGATGGTGAAGACCCAGCAGGGATTGGAGCTGGAGCCAGGTGTGGAGTTAGAAGAAATAATGCTATAGGGGGAGTCAGAGATGGTGAAGTGAGAGGAAATGAAGAGCTCAGGGAAAAGAGGGGAGGACGAGGCAAAGAGTGGTGTTAGGGCCGGAGTGGGAGATGGTGTCAGGAAAGGGTGGTGCAGTAAGCTAAAGTGAGAGTGATTGCAGAGAAGAAGAAGGACCCAAGGGGAGGGCATTGGGAGCCTGAAGAAGGGCAAGAGAATGGGGAAATCCAGATGGAGTAGCAGGTGACTGGAGTCAGGGGAGCTTCTGATCCTTTATGGAGGTCAGGAACACTAAGAACCATCAGTTGAAAGAGTGGACTGTTTTGGAAGACAAATACAACTCCAGTCCTGGCACATATGGGAATGTAAGGTCCAGAGCTGTGGGAGAGAAAGAGAAAGAACCAGAAGGTACCAACACATGGAGGACAGAACCCAGAGGGAAAACCATAGGGAGAAGTGGTGAGTTGTATACTGACCTGAAGTCCTGTCAGGTGTCAAACAGAGAGACCTGGAATTGGAGCTGGAAGCCAGGTGGGGCAAGATAGGAACAAAGTTAAATTAGATAAGAACTGAGAAAAGACAGATGGCAGAAGCAGTGAGCCTTACGTGTGAATATAGTTGAAGAGCTGAAGAACAGTAGAAACCACGGCTGGTGGGGGCAAGGGGTTGGAGAGGTGGACCAGTGAGAGAGGGAATCACAGAATTCCAGTCGAAGAGAGGCTGAAAGCTTCATTGTTAGTCTCCCTTGAATGATGGACATTTCAGTGGACTCATAAAATGGAGACACAAGAGATTATAGATAATGGAATCTGAAACAACAAACAATCTGCTGTAAGAACTCAATGAGTCAACAGCATCTGTGGGAGGAAAGGAGCTGTTGATATTTTGAGTTGAAACCTTGCATTGGGACTGAAAGTGGGGAGGGAAGGAAATTTGTGTAAAGAGCTTACAGGGAAGGACAAGACAGGGACTGGTAGGTGATAGGTTGACCAAGGAAGATTTAATCGACAGGCTTAAAAGTTGACAACAAAAGCCATCTGGTCTCAGATTCCATGCAAGTGGTGTCCAGCAGTTGTGCATTGTTCTTACATGATTTAAAAAAAATCCATCAGATGGCTGCATCACCTGCTTTACTCTAAAGAAACGTTCCTATATCGAAAACAATTCTCAAAGCCTCTATTTTTTCAGGAGGCTGAAAGAAAAATTGGCATGTCCCGTCAACCTTAGCGATTTTTATCAATGCAGCATAGGAAGTATCCTATCTGGATGCATAATAGCTTGGCATGGCAACTACTCACCCTGTGACCAAAGAAGCTGCAGAGAGTTGTGGATGTCACTCAGTACGTCACAGAAGCCAGCTGCCCTCCATGGACTTTGCTTATATATCTTTCTGCCTCAGTAAAGTAGCCAGCTTAATCAAAGACCACACCCACTCCAGACATTCTCTTTCCTCCCCTATCCCATTGGGCAGAAGATACAAAAGCCTGAAAGCACATGCCACCAGGCTCAAGGACAGCTTGTATTCTGCTGCTAGCAGACTCTGCAATGGACCACTTGTACAATAACATGAACCCTTGACCTCATAATCTGCCTTATTATGATCTTGCACTTTATTGTTTACCTGCACTGCATCTTCACTATAGTTACTTTATTCTGCAGTCACCTTGTTCTGCCTCAATGCACTGTATACAAGTCAAGCTTTACACTGCCTCTTAGTACGTGTGATAAACTACGACTTATACCAATTTAACAAATCACAAATTATAAACTCAAGAGATTCTGCAGATGCTGCAAATCTTGAGTAACACACAAGCCAACAGCATCTGTGGACGGGAGTGAACAGTCAACGTTTCAGTCCAAGACATTTCATCAGGATTCCTCAGAAAACAGATCATTCCAGATTTCTCATGTAGATTCCCCATCTCCACTATACTCCCCAATTATTAGTGGTTAAGCAGTGAAACTGACAGAGGACCTCTTGCTGATCATGGGGTTGAAGACTAAAGGTGAGCAAAGGTCATAAAGAACACAAATATATTACTTATAATTAGTTTGGTGTGTAAACCAAACTAAGACCAAGGAGATGGTGGTGGACTTTAGGAGATCTAGGCCTCATATGGAGCCAGTGATCATTAATGGAGAATGTGTGAAGCAGGTTAAGACCTACAAGTATCTGGGAGTACAGTTAGACGAGAAGCTAGACTGGACTGCCAACACAGATGCCTTGTGCAGGAAGGCACAGACTCGAATGTACTTCCTTAGAAGGTTGGCGTCATTCAATGTCTGCAGTGAGATGCTGAAGATGTTCTATAGGTCAGTTGTGGAGAGCGCCCTCTTCTTTGTGGTGGCGTGTTGGGGAGGCAGCATTAAGAAGAGGGACGCCTCACGTCTTAATAAGCTGGTAAGGAAGGCGGGCTCTGTTGTGGGCAAAGTACTGGAGAGTATAACATCGGTAGCTGAGCGAAGGGTGCTGAATAGGCTACGGTCAATTATGGAAAACCCTGAACATCCTCTACATAGCACCATCCAGAGACAGAGAAGCAGTTTCAGCGACAGGTTGCTATCGATGCAATGCTCCTCAGACAGGATGAAGTGGTCAATACTCCCCAATGCCATTAG
Organism: Hemitrygon akajei; assembly: GCF_048418815.1. Taxonomy (NCBI): domain Eukaryota; kingdom Metazoa; phylum Chordata; class Chondrichthyes; order Myliobatiformes; family Dasyatidae; genus Hemitrygon; species Hemitrygon akajei. Next base: position 95,657,424 of record NC_133131.1, read on the forward strand.
GCTTTACAATTCAACCGCCAGGAGTAAGATATGTTAAAGTGCCGGGGTTGATTGTATTTAATGTATTTAAGTAAACTACTTAAGAACTTTTTAAAAGCTATTATTAATGCTTTTTGAGAGAGTGATTTAGATGCATATCATATTTTTACTGAGTTAAGTATTGTATGTAATTAGTTTTGCTACAACAAGTGTATGGGACATTGGAAAAAATGTTGAATTTCCCCATGGGGATGAATAAAGTATCTATCTATCTATCTATCTATCTATCTATCTATCTATCTATCTATCTATCTATCTATCTAACAAAGGAAAAAATAGAAGATGAACAGGAGTGATCACATTATAAATCACAAATTCTTCAAAGATAGCATCATACATGAGGTAAAAAGTTTATTTAATTTAGGGAACACATCAGGAACACTGACTTTGTGAGAACCTGATAAGTGACAAACAAACTGACCATTCAAAATCCACTTAGAGAAATTCAAGACTAGATCCCTTCCACATTGACACATAAGCCAACTTTCTTACACACTTGGTTGCAAGAAAAAAAGGCTTGTATTTTTACTTTAAACCACAGCTTGATGTTTGAAGCCACGTTTCCATGTGGCCACCCAGTTAATTTCTTATTAAGCTGTTCAAGATTGAAAATATTTGTGCAATCTGGATTTAATTAAGTGAAGGGGAGGGAAAGGATCAGCTGTAGGGACTGTTCAAATGAAAAGTCAGGAACTCGTTAAATTTTCTAAGCAAAGTATATTTAAACATAAACGTTACGCAAACTATTTATTCATATGCATTCGAATATCGGGTAATATTTAATATTGATTTCAAACACATCATAGGAAATGAGTCTGAAGATAAATACTTGAAAAGCTGGACATCACAGCAAAAGATCTGATTCATATAAAACTTAAAAGTTATCTAAATGTGAAATCATTTAAGGGAAAACAACTGGTCGACAGAACCAGAGTCACTTAGTAACATTGATGTGGCAAAGGTAAGTTTAATGCAGAGCTCACAAGATATAATTAAGTTTAAAAAGTACAGTAGTGCAAAAAGAGAGCAAAGAATAGTGAGGTATTGCACATGGCTTCATTGTTCATTCAGAAATCTGATGGCAGTTAGGAGGAAACTATTCCTGAAATGTTGAGTGTGTATTTCCAAGCTCCTCTATCTCCTCCTTGGTGGTAGCAATGAGAAGAGGGCATGTCTAAAGTGAAGGGGGTCCTTAATAACAGATGCTACCTTTTTGAGGCATTGCCTTTTGAGGATGATCTTGATGCAGGGGAGGCTAGTGCCTATGATGAAGTCTGCTGAATTTGCATCTTTCTGCAGCTTTTTCTGATCTTCTGCAGAGGCCCCTCTGATATGTTTCGGAACTCCAAAACATTAAACTAATTGAAATCAAAAACACAAAGCCGGGAATAATGTATCTTAGTTTGGTTTTTATTTTGAGTGAGGCATGCACATATGACATGGTGGTGTGATGATGTCTGCAATTTACATTTTTTTTACATATAATCCATAAATAATTATTTAAATAAGCAAAGCATGCTTAATAAAATATATTTATGATATTACTCAAATATTACTGAAAAATTAAATACGCAACATCCCCCAGACCAGATGGTGAAGCAGCCAGTTAGAATGCACTCCATGATACATCTAGAAATTTATGAGAGCTTTGGGTGACGTACCAAGTCTCTTCAAACTCCTAATGAAAATAAGCTACTGTCACTTCTTCTTTGTAATTGCATCAATATGTTCTGACCATGATAGATCTTCAGAGATGTTAACACCCATGAACTTGAAACTGGTCACCCTCTCCACTGCTGATCCCTCGATGAGGACTGGTATGTGTTCCCTCAAAATCCCCTTCCTGAAGCCCACAATTAATTCCTTGGTCTTACTGATGTTGAGTGCAAGGTTGTTGTTGCGACTCCTCTCAACCAACTGCTCTATTTAACTTCTGTACACCTCGTCATTACCATTTGAAATTCTGCCAATGATAGTTGTGTCATTGGTAAATCTATAGATGACAATTGTGCAGTCCTTAGCCATAAAGTTGTGGGTGTAGGGAGAGTAGACCAATGGGATAAACGCGCATCACTGAAGTGTGCCAATATTGATTGTGAGCGAGGAGGAAATGTTATTTCCAAGCTACACAGACTGTGGTGTCCCAGTGAGGAAGTCAAAGATCCAGCTGCAGAGTGAAGTGCAGAGGCCCACGTTTTGGAGCTTGTTGATTAGTACAGTGGGCATGATGGTGTTGAATATTGAACTGTAATCAAAAAACATTCTGACATGGGTATTGTTTTTGTCTAGGTGATCAAAGGCCTGGTGGAAAACCAGTGAGGCTGCATGTGCTGTAGACCTATTGTGGTTTTAGGCAAATTGCAGTGAGTCCAGATCCTTGCTTAGACAGGAATTGATTCTGGCATCACCAACATCTGGAAGCACTTCATTATAGTAGATATGATTGCAACTGGGTGATGGTCACTGCGGCAGCTCAACTTGCTCTTCTTGGACACTGAGTATGGTCAATCAGGGAGCTCTAGTTTTGGCAGACATGCCCATTTTCTTTGTCAGAACTTGTTTATCCTGAATTCCTTGAACTTCCTTCAAGTCTCCTTTTCCTAAATCATCTCTCAGCCTAGTAACATTTTCCTTCTCTCAGTAAAGAACCTTTAAATAATGTAAGCACAGGACAGTAACTCTTGCAAGTGTCTTACGCACAGTGTTTATCCATTTGTAAATTATTTAGTAAACTAAACCAATTTATAACATATACTGTGAATCATTCATGTGTTAGATTCCCATCTCTGAATTGGGAAAGTAAAGGGTAATTCCAATGATGTGTACACGTAGTCCACACTGACACATTGGAATAGTATTGCAGACATGGTGCATTGCTAGTTATGTGACCCTTCCACTGAGACCAGAACTTAAAAAAAATCCATTTGATTCGACTACTCGAATTGTAATTTCCCAACTAGCATGATGGGATTCACAATCATGTTTCTGAATCAATGCCCCAAGACTTTGGTAGCTCAATCAAAATGCTAACAATACTAATATATGAAGAAACTACAACAATCCAGCTGCCTTTTGTGTGGACTTTGCAAGTTCTCCAAGTTAATGCATTAATTCTTTCCTGGTGCTCTGACTCATTCATCGTCTTAATATCTTTCATTACATTTTAGGCAATGCGCCATATCTGCAATACTATTCTAATGAGTCAGTTTGGACTATGTTTACACTCCACTGGAGTGGGAAGTTACCCTTCACTTCCTGAGTGTTGAGGGTGGAATGAGTGGAGGCCCTTGACAGTTGGTCAATTCTGTGCTAGGCCTATTGCTATTGTTATCTATATCAATGATTGGATGAGAATGCACAAGGCATTGTTAGTGAGTTTGCAGTTGACACCAAAATTAGTGGTGTTGAAAGTTTTCATGAATTACGGAGAGATCTTGATCTGTTGGGTAAGTGATCTGAGGAATAGCAAATGGAATTTAATTCAGATATATGTGAGGTGTTGTATTTTGGGATGACAAATGGATTGGAATTTCATAGTGAATGGTGAAACGGTGGGACTAGGAGTATATGTTTCCCTGGCCAAGGGCATGGAATTCCTAATGGTCTGTAGCAATGTCACACTTTTACAAACAGGTTTTGAGAACAAACTTGAAGCTATTTTTCTGTCCTTCTGCTGACCTCTGACCTCAGAGAACCCAGAAGCAGAGTTACCTCCTGAATGCAAAAGGTTTAGTTTGGATGTAATTTGTTAAGTATGTCCAGGAAAGATTCGTAACACAATATATAGGCAGGTTGACCAGAGGTGGGGCCATACTGGATCTGGTGCCAGGCAGTGAACCAGGTCAGGTGTTAGAATTCTCGGGGGATAAGCATTTCAGCGAGAGTGACCACAACTCTTTGACCTTTTCCATAGCCTTGGAGATGAATAGGAGCAGATGGTATGGGAAAGTATTTAATTGGGGAAGGGGGAATTACAATTCTATTAGGCAGAAATATGGGAGTATCAACTGGGAGCAGATGTACTCAGGGAAATATACAATGGAAATGTGGATGTTGATTAGGGAGCGATTGCAAGGGTTTCTGGATCGTTTTATCCCTTTGAGGCAGGGAAAGGATCGTAGGGTGAAGGAACCATGGCTATAAGTGATCTGTAACCTCTAGTCAAGAGGATGAACAAAGCTTACTTAAGATTTAGGAAGCAAGGATCAGATGGGGCTGCTATAAGATAGTCAGGAAGAAGCCTAAGAATGGACTTAGGAGAGCTAGAAGGAGGCAGGTGAAGGCCTTATCAAGTAAGGTTAAGGAATCCACCAAGGTGTTCTACATATATGTGAAGATTAGGAGGATGACTAGAGAGAGAAATTGAAATTGAAGAGGAATCATGTGTTGTGAGTCAGAGGAGGTAGGGGAGGTTGTTAATGAATAATTTGCTTCCGCATTCACCAGTGATAGATCTTGATGTTTGGGAGGACAGCGTTAAACAGGCTGGTATGCTGAAATGTGTTGGTGTTAAGATAGAAGTCATGCTTGAACATTTGAAAACCATTAGGATAGATAAGTCCACTGGGCTGGATGGGGACATACCCCAGGTTAGGAGGCAAGAGAAGAGATTGCTACAACTTTGGCAATGATCTTTGCACCTTCATCTGTAGAAATTTGCAAGAGTCTATGGTGACATGCCAAGTCACCTCAAACTCCTAATGAAATATAGCCCCTGTTGTGCCTTCTTCATAATTGCATCAATATGTTGGGCACGGGATGGATCATCAGAGATGTTAGTACTCCAGAACTTGAAACCACGCACAATTTCCACTGTTGATCCCTTGATGAGGACCAGTATGTGTTCCCTTGACTTGCCCTTCCTGAAGTCCACAATCAATTCCTTGATCTTAATGGCATTGAGTATAAGTCTGCAGTTGCAACACCACTCAACCAGCTGATCTATCTTGCTTCTGCACAACTCCTCTTCACCATCTGAAAGTCTACCAACAATAGGTGTCATCAGCAATGTTATAGATGGTTTTTGAGCTGTGCCTTGCCACACGGTTGTCGGTGTCATGTGAGTAGAGCAGTGGGCTAAGCACACATCCTTGAAATGCACCAGTGTTGATTATCAGTGAGCTAGAGATGTTATTTCTGGTCCACACTGACTGTGGTCTCCGGGGAGAGTTTGAGGATCCTGTTTCAGAGGGAGGTACAGAGGCCCAAATTTTGGAACTTTAGTTGTCAGTTCACCTGCAACTATTCAGGATATACATTAATGATTTGGAAGAGGGGACCAAGTGTAACATACCTAAGTTTGCCAATAATACTAAACTGAGTGGAAAAGCAAATTGTTCAGAGGATGTGGAGATACTGTGGAGAGATATCGGTAGGATAATTGAGTGGGCAAGGTCTGGCAGATAGAGTACAATATTGGTAAATGCAAGATCATCCACTTTGGAAGGAACATTGGAAGATCAGATTATTATTTAAATAGTGAATGATTAGACCATGCAGTTGTGCAGAGAAACTTGGGAGTGCTTGTGCATGAACCGCAGGTGCAATAGAAGGCAAATGGAATGTTGGTCTTCATTGCTTCAGGGATTAAGACTAGAGAGATTATACTGCAGCTGTACAGGGCACTGGTGAGGCTGCACCTGGAGTACTGCTTGCAGTTCAGGTTTCCTCATTTGAGGAAAGATACACAGGCTTTAGAAATAGTGCAGAGGATGTTGACTAGATTGAAGGGGTTAACCTGTGAAAAGTGATTGAGTCCCCTGGGACTATACTCAGAGGATTTCAGAAGAATGAGAAGAAATCTCATAGAAACATATTAGATTATGATGGGAATAGTCTCGATAGAGGCAGGAAAGTTGTTTCCACTAGTAGCTGGGTCTGGAACTAGGTTTCAATGCCTCACGATTTGGAGGAGTTGATTTAGGATAGAGATGATTTTCCCAGAGAGTAGTGAATCAATGGAATTCTCTGCCCGAGGAAGCAGCATTGGCTACATCATTAAATATACTTGGTATACAGTTAAATAGATTTTTGCATTGTAGGGGAATTAAAGGTTATGGGGAGAAGGCAGGTAAGTGGAACTAAGTTCATGGCCAGATCAGCCATGGACTTATTGAAATGTTGAACAGGCTCAATAGGACAGATAGCCTACTCTTGATGTAACCTCTTAAATTCTTATGCATTGTAAGAATGGTTCTGCAATGGAATGGTGCCATTTGCTCATCAGGTCCTTTCTGAATGCTACAATTGACTCCGTCTCCACCTTTTTCTAGCCAGTTCATTTCATGCTCTGACATCCCTCTGTAAAAAATGTCCATTCCTCATATCACATTATTTTTGTCAATCAACTTCATTCCTGTTTCTGTTATTTCCTGACTATTCCACCAAATGGGAACAGTTTTTTCTCTAATCCATACATATCTCCATGATCTAAAATACCACTTATCAAAGCACCTAATAAGATCATAAGACATAAGAGCAGAATTGGGCTATTTGGCCTAGTATGTTTGTTCCACTGTACTGTAATGGCTGAATTATTATCTCTTTCAAACTGATTCTCCTGCATTCTCCTGGTAACCTTTGAAACCCATACTAATCAAGAGCCTATCAACCTCTACTTTTTACATACCCAATGACTTGGCTTTCACAGCTGTCTGTAGCAATAAATTCCACAGATTCTCAATCCTCTGACTAATGAAAATCCTCCTTGCCACTGTTCTAAAGGGATTTCCTTGTATTCTTTGACTATGCTCTCTAGTCCTAGAATCCCCCACTGTAGGAAATATTCTCTTCATGCCCACTCTATGCAGGCCTTTCAATATTTGATGAGTTTCAATTATATCATCTCTCATTCTGCTAAACCCCATCAAACACAGGCCCAGAGCCATCTCTTGGGATCCAGCACCAATCTAATTTTCTCAATCTACCTGCATACTGAAATCCCCTATGAGTATTGTAATATTGCCCTTTTTACACACCATTTCTCCCGATGTAATTAGTATCCCACACCTTGGCTACTGTTCAGAGGCCTGTAATACCCTTGAAGTTTCTTAGCTCTATCCACAAGGATTCTACATCTTCCAATCTTATGTCATCTCTTTCTGAGGGTTTGCTTTCATTTTTTACCAACGGACACCTGGAGCTTTCACCATAGTGCTTGTGTCTTCCACCGTGAAGACTGATGCAAAATACTTATTCAGTTCATTCGCCATTTCGTTGACCCCATTACTACCTCAGCAGCATCATTTTCCACCCTCACCTCTCTTTTACACGTTATGTATCTGAAGTCCTCGGGAAATGAATGCTAACATTGCATTTGCCTTCCTTAGCAATTCAACCTGTAGGCTAAACTGTAGTGAATCCTGACTTCTGAATTTTCTGCTGATTTGGAAAATGGTCTAGACTTTTATTTGCTTTACCAAAGTACATGACTGTACATTTTCCTACACTGCATTCTATCTGCTGCTTCTTTGCCCATTCTCCTAATCTGTCTTCATCCTTCTGCAGCCTTCCTGCTTTCTCAACACTACCTGCCCCTCCACTTAACTCTGTATCATCCTCAAACTTGGTGACAAATCTATCAATTCTGTCATCCAAATCATTGACATATAACATGAAATAGGGGCCCCAAATCTGACTCCTGTGGATCACCACTAGTCTCCAGCAACCAATCAGAAAAGGCCTCCTTTATTCCCACTTTCTTCCTCCTGTCAATCTTCTATCCATGTTAGTATCTATTCTGTAACACCATAGGCTCTTATCTTGTTTAGTAGCCTCATGTGCAGCACGTTGTCAAATGCTTTTGGAAAATCCAAGTAAACAACATCCACTGATTTTCCTTTGCCTATCCTGCTTGTTTTTCCTCAAAGAATTCCACAGATTATCAGGATAGATTTCCTTTAAGGGAACCTTGCTGACTTCCGTCTATTTTATCATGTGTTTCCAAGTACCCTGGACCCTTTTCCTTAGTAAGGCACTTCAACATCATCTCAACCACTGAAGTCAGGCTAAATGGCCTACAAATTCCTGACTTCTGTCTCCTTCTATTCTTGAAGAGTGGAGTGAAGGTTGCAATTTTCCAGTCCTCCAGAACCATTCCAGAATCTAGTGATCTACCTTTTTCAGAACCCTGAGGTGTAGTTTCATCCAGGTTACTTACCTACCTTCAGACCTTTCAGCTTCCCAATCATGTTCTCCTTGGTAATAGCAACTACACTCTCTTCTGTCCCTGACACTCAAGCATGTCTGGCATACTGCTGGTGTCCTGCACAGTCAACCCTGACACAAAATACTTAATAAGTTCATCTGCCATTTCTTTGTCCCTCATTACTACCTCACCAGCATATTTTTCCAGTGCTCTGATATCCACTTCTGTCTCTCTTTTAGGATTTTCATATTTTAAAAATCTTTTGGCATCTCTTTTATATTATTGGCTGGCTTACCTTCAAATTTCATCTCTTCTCTCCTTATAGCTTTATCGGTTGTCTTCTGTTGATTTTTAAAAGTTTCCCAATTCTCTAGCTTTCCACTAATTTTTGCCATATTCTATACCCTCACTTTTGCTTTAATGCTGCCTTTCACTTCAGTAGCCACAGTTGCCTCATCCTCCCTTTAATGATGAATGTATCCTGTGCCTTCCGAATTGCTTCCCAAAACTTGAGCCATTGTTGTTCTGCCATCATCCCTGCTGTTATCCCTTATCAATCAACTTTGGCCAGCTCCTCTCTCATGCTTCTGTAGTTCCCTTTATTCCACTGTAATAATGATACTGTTGCAACGAACGAGATGAACCCAAGCGCAGGACAGAGGCATGGAGGTTGTGTTAGGATGCAGACGCTTGCGTAAGCATTGAATGACAAGCAGGAGAGAGTGCAGGAAGGCAAGAGACTGATCTTGACACAGAGCATAGAAAGGGAAGCAGCAGACAAAACTTTTCTTAGCATGGAGAGACTGAGTTACACAGGTAAACCTCGGTGCTGAAGTAAAACTTAAAAGACTTATCTTGACATGGAGAGACTGAGTTTCCCAGGTAAACCTCAGAACTGGAGTAGAACTTAGAAAACTTATCTTGACACAAAGAGACTGAGTTTCACAGGTAATTCTTGTTACTGAAGCAAAACTTAGAACACACAATCCTAAGCAACTGGGAAACATTAATTATCACACTGGCAAAACCAACGATCTGGCAACTAGTGGGTTTAAAGCCGGGGTTCTTATACTGCAGGTCTTGATGAAACCCAGGTGTGCCACAATCAAAGGGAATTGGGAGAAAATGAGGAATTAACAGTCAGGATCATGACAGATACATCTGATTTACTTTTCTCATTCGCAAAACTGCAGAGTGAATTCTATGCTATTATGATCACTATTTCCTAAAGATGCCTTTACCTTAAGCTTCCTAATCAAATTCCCTTCATTACACAACACCAAATTCAGAATTACCTTTTCCCTAGTGGGTGCTAAAAAGCTGTCTTGTAGGCATTCTACAAATTCCTTCTCTAGGGATCCACCACCAACCTAATTTTCCCAATCTACCTGCATACTGAAATTGCCTATTACTATTGTAATATTGCCCTTTGTACACACCGTTTCTATCTCCTGATGTAATTTGTATCACACACACTGGCTTCCATTCAGAGGTCTGTATATGACTTTCATCAAGGTTGTTTTATCTTTAAGATTTTTAACTCTACTCACAAGGATTCTATGTTTTCCTATCTCATGTCATCTCTTTCTGAGGATTTGATTTCATTTTTTTTTTACCAACAGAATCACCCACCCCCCGCCTACCTGCCTATCCTTTTCATACAATGTGTATCCTTGGATGTTAATCTCCCAACTATGATCTTCATTCAGACACAACTCAATGATGCCCACAATGTCATGCCTGCCAATTTCTAACTGCACTACAGGATCATCTACCTTAGCTTGTGTACTGTGTGCATTCAAAGTATCACCTTAGAGCTGTATACATCACCCTTTTCAATTTTGCCCTCATGTTACTGAAAGATAACGTTTTATTTATTCTGGCGACATTTGCAATCTAATAGCCGGCTAAGGAGAATAATTGCAGATTCTATGGTCTATCCACATAACTGAAGTTTCTTTTCCCTAGATCTTCTCCAAATCCTATCTGTACCCTTTCTCAAGTTTTTCCATCTTTCCTGGAGTATTCGCTTGGCGTTGCTGTACGTGGTGCTGGTGTATCCTATACCCAATGGAGGTGGGGGAGGTATGCTCATGGGGGCATGGATAAGCCTAGTTCTCTTCCTGATGGTCACCCTCGCATTAAGCTCTGGGTGGAGCTGGTATCTCCAGTCACCAGGTACCACATATACTGAGATTCTGCATCCTGCATTGTGGAGGATGACTCAGGCCTCACTGACAACAATATTCTATTCACTTAGATCTTGCTGCACCATCTGTCCTTCATAGAAAAGTTCCAATGAAGAACCATCTTTAACCACAAGTCCATTATGAAGCAGTCAGCATGCAATGTCCTAGAGACCCTGAGGAAAATGAAATGATGGTTTCTGTTGGGTGGTTCTCTGAGAGAACATCAAAATTATTTGGCAGAATTTCTCATCACCAGAACTTACAGTCAAGTACAGTGAAGCTGCTTCCCTGACAGTGAGAGGGGCCCTTCCTTTCAGAACATTCAGGGCCTCAAATGCCTTTGAGATGGTTGTGGTGTGGATGAGACAGTAATCTACCTTCTTCTGGATTATGTGTTTGCAAGGATGTGTGGGAAGGTGGAACTGGCTGTCTTTATCAAGATTAGCTCCAAGCAGTTGGGTAACAGAGGATTGTGATCCACAGACTGTTCTACTGAAGCTCAGAGCTACCACCACAAAGGCTCTGGAGAGAAGGACGAAAGTCTAGGTTACTTTCGTCATTGGACGCTGTGGGGCTTGGCCCTGTATGGTAGCATCTCAACACTTCATATGTGGATTATTTCTTGGACCTTTCTATTTATATCTCTATTTTAGAACTGTGCTCTCCTCACATATATTTTCTCCTCACATTTTCCCAACTGCATTAAATTTCACCTGTCACCTGTTTGCTGACTTAACCAATTTGCCCACATCTCCTCAAAGTTCGTTACTAACCTCCTCGCGGTTTACGATATCTCCTAGCTCTGAGTTATCTGTAAGAATGAAGTTTGTGCTCTGCACACACAAGTCTATTTTGATTAACTGTATTGAGAAAAGCAGTGGTCCTATTGCCTGAGTCCTGAAGAATTCCAACTAACAGCAAATTGTTAGTTTCTGACTTTAGTTATTTGAAGAATTTCAAACCTCACCAGTTTCACCCACCTGCAGCCACAAACTACTGTTCTTTAAGAATATTGTGATACATGTTCTCACTTGGGAATATTTCGTTCTTTATAATAAATAGAAAAGTACAACACAGGAGCAGGCCTGTCAGCCCAACTATGTCTAGGCTGAACACACCAGTGATACAGAAATTTCAGGGACTACCAAGCAGTTCTGCTTTCTTTGTTCTCCTACTCAAAACTCAATTTTATAGTCATGCAACATCATGCAACTATTGTGGGCTTGTCTTCGTAATCCTCAGTGCAACTGAAATTTAACAATCTTCAATCTTCATTGTCTCTGCTCTCATTGCTCAACCATCAATGACTGGTTTCAATTGCCAGAACTCTTTGCAGCTACTTAATTTGCCTACCTTGTCCACTTCCTACTCCTTTTGACAATGAAGTTTATCTCTTCATTCCATTTCTTTGACATTCTCTGTTCCTGGTATCCCTTCCATTTATGTAGCCACTTCTTCTTTCTCTGTGTAGAATACGTGTTGCTAAGTTTATTGAAGAATAAAGAGCTCTGTTGAAATCAGTACATCATGAGTAAAGCACTCCCAACCATTGTTTCATCTACATGAAATGCTGCCATAGAAAAGCAGCATCCATCATCAGAGACACCCACCACCCAGGTAATGAACTCTTCTCCCTGCTGCCATCAAGCAGAAGGTACAAGAGCCTTAGGACTCACACCACCAAGTTCTGGAACTGTTACTGCCCCAGCCATCAGACTCTTGAATAAAAGGGGATAAATACACTCACTTGGCCATCTACTCATCTCATGTTAAGGGCTCTTTATTTGATTATCTCATGTTCTCATTATTTTTCTGCTAGCTATTTATATTTGCTTTTGCACAGTTAGTTGCCTTCTGCACTCTGGCTGATCTTTCATTGATCCTGTTATAGTTACTATTTATGATATGCCTGCAAAATGAATCTCATCGTTGTATATGGTGATATATATGTACTTTGATAATAAAATTTACTTTTGAACTTTAAAATGTTTATGGTTGCAAAACAAGGAGTGCGGCTGACATTTATCAATCACACAAGACTGTTAAAGAGACATTATCTGATCTTAGCTACTTTGCTATTTGTCTGCAAATTAGGTGCTAAATTTCTGTACAGTATAGCAATGACTAAACTTCAAAAGCATCTTTGTAGTTTTAATGCACTTTGGGTTGTGTTATAAAAGATTACAAAATAATATGTTTGGGTAGAGTTTTTACTAGCTGACACATTGGAACACAATTTATAACCATTTCCTGTATGTTTTTATTGTTTTTATGCATCTTCCTCATGAATGTTATCATATCTAAATTTGCAAAGATTAGTAGTTATGTTCAATAAGAGTACAGAAATAAAGTTATATGCATTAACATATAATTTTAAAAATATGCTTCAAAATGAACAAAATATCATTCAATAGGTTGTAATGATGAATAAAATCAAATAACATTAAGTTATTGGATCAGAAAGGTAAACTTAAAAGTTTGCTGAGCAATCTTTTATATTTCAGAAAATATTTCAAAATGAATCAGATTTAAATTTACAAGAGTTATGAACAAATCTCATAAAACTCTTGGAAAAGCCTAATTGCAGGTGTAAGTTAGAACATTCAGGATAAACTCGGAGTAGTTGTTTACTACTTTATCTTTCTTTGTCTTTGTCTTGGATCAAAGTGCTGGAAGTTGACTGCAGTATATAGCAACAGAGCAGATGGTAACTTAGAAGTTGAAAACACGCTCATCTCTTTTATGCCTAATGCAAATACACTTCTGAAGTTTGTCTGCCAGAAGTACTCATAAAAAATGCAATTTCAAAAGTGAAGTTACCTTAAAGTGCTATACATTTGCTGATGTAACATGAAAATAGCATCATCAATTGTTCTGGATTGTTCTGTTGCCATTCTCAGGTATTAAGTTCTCAAGATATTATCACCAAAAGCAATTTCAGCAACCATAACTGAGTTTAGCACAGAAGTTTAGACTGAGTGGTGTTTATGATTGGAAATGGATATGAATACAGTAAATGATGTCTGTACAGTGTTTGCTTTTCTATAAATATTAAATTTCATCATTAATTCTCAATTATTGGTTGCACTGTAAATTTTTTGAGCCATGTATGGTAAAATTGCAGGTAAATGCTTACAAGATGTGCTTTAATAAATAGTTTAAACATCAATTTTGAAGCACTATTCTTGCTTTTCTGTATTTACTTTTTAAAATAATTTTATTGAGGTACAGCACAGAATAGCCATTCTGGCCTTTTGAGCCACGCTGCCCAGCAGTCCTCCTGATTTAATCCGAGCCTAATCAAGGGACAATTTACAATGGCCAGTTAACCTACCAACTGGAGAACCTGGAGGAAACTTACGTGGTCACAGGGAGAACGTACAAACTCCTTACAGGCAGCAGCGGGAATTGAACCTGGGTCGCCTGTACTGTAAAACGTTGTGCTAATCACTATGCTATCGTCTTTCCTTTCAAGACACTACTGTGGAATAAAAATTACATTTGGAAAATAATTTGCAGAAGTGCTTGGTATCCAAAGTCTGTAAGAAATGGAGTATAAGAAACTAGTATAAGGGGGGGGGGGGGTGTCAGCTTATTAAGATAATTTTTTAATAAACTGAGGACTATTAATCTGTGGAGTTTTTTTGCCACATGGAGTTGAGGATGTTTAGTCATTGAGGATATTCAAAAATAAGATCATTATTCTGTCAGCGGAAGTTCTGAGTTTCCTGGGGATGGGACAGAAATGTGGATTTCAGGTAAGGGATCCACCATGAACTTATAGAATGGTAAATAAATGTTAAGGAGGCCTTATAAGAAATCCTGCAGCTACCTTTTACACATTTACATTCAATTTTTCAAATTATTTTTTTCCTTTGGGGGTAAGAGAAAAATTGATTCACTTTGCACTTTGCCTGAGGTCCAAACCAAGTATCATTATCCAAACCAGGATATTCTGATGTACTGTGCATGGTACCAGATACTGTAGGCAGGCATGATACAAAACTTGATAACTTTCTTGGACTGGCATTATTTGAAGAACATTAGTTCATTGCACATGCATTAAAAAGATGGGCAGGGAGCTCATCAATGTGGCAGAGAGACAAAACAAAATCTGATTCCTCTCCCATCGTGATCAATTTTGGACACAAAACATCATTCAGAAATCTATCTCGAGAAATGCCCAGAGCTCACAATAACATGTGCTGTTTCAGTCATTTTTATTATGTTTATGTTAAGTTTGCATCATTGGCATCAAATAGACACAAGCACACAGGTTCTGCCTACTTCAGGCCTCAACACAACTCCTTGGCCAAATCCACTACTGCAGGAGGCAGTGAATTCCAGGCACCTATAACTCTAAAATGCTTGCACTTTCATCTCCTTTAAACTTTCTCCTTCTCATCTCAAAGCTTTCCTTTCTAATATTTGATATTTACAATCTGAGGAAAGGCTTCAATCAATACTTCTCAAAATTTTATATATTTCTATCTGCCTGCACTCCTCCAGAGAAAACCATCTGTTTGTCCAACTGCTCCTTATAGCTAATATTTTCTAAAACAGGCAACATCCTGGTGAACCTCTTCAGCACCATCTCTAAAGCGTTCACATCCTATTTGTAGTCTGGCAACCAGAACTACACGCAACATGCAAAATGAGGCCTAAACAGCATTTTAATGTACCAACATTGATAGTCAATAGCTCAAATGATGAAGGTCAACATGCTATATGTCTTCATTACGACCTTATCCACATATTGCTACTTTCAGGGAGCAATGGCCTTGGACTGCAAGATCCTCTGCCATTTAGTCTATATATACTTTCCCCTTGCATTGTTCTTCCAAGTGCATTTGTCCAAATTAAACTCCTGCCATCTTTCCACTCAGTTTTCCAGCTGTGCTCTATCCTGCTGTATCTTTCACCAACCCTCCTAGCTATCCACAATTTCACAAATTTTCATCTAAGACCAGCTGCATTTTCATCCAGCTCATTTATATATAATCTATGTGAAACACCACTCGTCATAGGCCTCCAGTCAGAAATAAAACTTCCATCATGACCTTTTTCTTCTATGACCAAGCGAATTTTGTATGCAACTTACCAATACATGGTGGATCCCATGTGAATTAATATTCTGAGCTAGTCAACCATGAGAAACTTGTGAAATGCTTTAGGAGACAACATATAGTACACTGTCTTTTTCATCTCTTCAAAAATCTCCAACATATTGCATTACAGAATCATTGAATCATATACCTAGCTATCCTCTTTCTCCTAATATACGGTATCTATAAAATTCCTTGGAATTCTGCTGAATCCTACTTATCCAGCCCAATAAACCTGCATATTATTTTCTTAAAAGAAGTGCTTGCAGAGATAGTGGATGTAATTTTCATGATCTTCTAAAAGTTCTTATGATTTGGAAAAAGTGCCTGAGGATTGAAAAGACACAACTGTAATCTACCTACCGTAGATTTCGCACTACAGAGCGCACCTGATTAAAAGCCGTTGGCTCTAATTTTAGAAATAAAATCAATTTTGTACTTGTACAAGCCGCACCGGATTTTAGGCCGCACCGGATTTTCGGCCGCAGGTGTCCCACGTTGTAATATGAGATATTTACACAGAAAGATATTACACGTGAGGATTTTTTAACTTTTAATTAAATCCATATGGTAACATAAACAAATACATATTGCAAATGCTTTTTTTCGAACCGTGCCTGTAACGCGGCTACTTTTAAATATACGTTGCGTATACTTTTTTACTGAACAACATTCCAATATCTCCTAACGACTGGTAAAAAATATATATACTGCAGCCTACCAGGAAAAGTTATTGATCGCCTTTAACTTAAAAGCAGCGTTTTGGCTCCGCCGCTCCGCCGCTCCGCCTTCCCGTTTATCGCAAACCGGTATTTCCCACAAGACGCGGCGAAACCGGGTGTGACGTCATAGCATCCCGCGATGTAGTACAGAAAACAAATATAGTTAAAACACTTCTAACTTTAACTAACAAATGAATTACTAAGCGAAAATATTATAAACTAAATAACTGCCATAAAGGCAGCACAATGCTTTTCTTCAAGTGTTTTCCATGTTGATGAGGGTGAGTACAAATGACTGATTTACAATAATTTAATTGTGAAAGTGCACTTGATTTATCGTACAATTTCATTGGACCTCTGTGAACTACTCATCAATTTTATTGGTCTACTGTTACGAGGCAAAATGTTTTTGGCGGCATGAAAAAAAATCATGCATTAGCCGCACCGTAGTAAAGGCCGCAGTGTTCAAAGCTGTTCAAAATGTGGGAAAAAAGTAGCGGCTTAAAATCCGGAATCTACGGTATTTAAGAAAGAAGGAGACAGAAAGCAAGGAATATTCAGAAGAATATACTGAATAATATACCGAAGAAGTATTCAGCTCCCAATCCTTTGTTCACATAAATGTGTATTACATCCAGGGATTATGATCGGTTTAACTGAGAATTTTTATTTGTGAATCACGTGCTCCTTATTTTACAGTAGAGTCAAAAAAGCAATGAAAATTGTAAAGCACAAGAAGCTATAACTTCAACATGTGAAATTTCAGCAGTACAAATGTATTCACCCCCCCCCCCTTTGCTCAGTACTTAGTTGAACCACTTCTCATAGCTATTTCAGCCAGTAGTCTTTATGGATAAGTCTCTATTAGCTTTGCATGACTCGTTGGAGCAAAATTTGCCCATCCTTCCTTGCAAAATTTCTCAAGCTGTACCAGGTCAGTGGGGGATCAGCAGTGGACAGCAATCTAAAGCTCTTGCTAGAGTTGTTTGGTCAGGTCAACGTCAGTGTATTATTATGTCTGTACATAACAAAGAACTTCAGTTCCCAGTGTGCAATGCAGTTTGCTCACCCGGAAATGGAAGTGATGTTGGTGAACAAGAGGCACACAGACACATGCTTAAAATGCCATGACTGTAGTATTCTGTAAATAAAATTATTCTAGTGTTTTTACCCATGCAAGTTTGTCTTTGTTAAAGAACAAACATGACACGTTGTCAGAAGTTGTCGTGACAAGAGTGTAACTGAATACCACGAGCAACCAAGAAAGAGATGCTAGGTTTTGACGGAGAGAAGCTGCCAGCAGAAGAAAACACTGTCTCTAAGTTCACCAAGAGATTGAGGTGAGAGAAGCCCAAAATATTCTGTAATGGAGAAGATAACCTAAGTCCACCCTCACCTATGCAGTTTACCAGCAAAATGCTTCAAATAGCGATTCAATATATATTTCACTGTGAGTAGAGTTGGAGGTGCAGAGGAAAAATTGAAAACGTCTTTCAATTGACAAAAATACTTTGGACATCTACAGCAGCTTTCAGATTGATGAGACATTGGACATTGTAAAGACAACATTTGAGGAGTATTTTGTCTCAAGTAAAAATGTCACATTTGAGAGAAATAATGTCTTTTCCTGTGACCAGAAACAAGGTGTTAGCTTTGACCAATACTTAGCTGAGCTACACACACTGATGTCATGTGGGTTTGGAAACTTGAGAGACTCACTAGTCATAGACAAAATAGTTTGTAGAATCCCAGATTATGTTCCCAGAGAGAGGTTGCTCAATGAAAAGGATTTAGCATTAGAAAAGCCTGAATATGTGTAGGGTAGCAGAGACCACACAAGCACAAGCTAAGAAGCTGCACAGAGCTGAAACAACAGTACATGCTGTGAAATCACAGGGGCAGAGGACAAGGCATTTCACAAAGCAACCACAAACCAAAGAGGTAGATTCAAACAGCAAATGCAGCAAATGTGGAGGTAGGCACATTCTGAAGAATTGTCCTGCTTATGGTAATCCTGCAATAATTCTGGAAAGAAGAATCATTTTGCAATGTGCTACAAAACTGCGGCTACCTAGAGAAAAGGGGTAACAGTTGCTATGGAAATGGAGAAAGTCTTTGTTGATTCCCTGCAGATAGCTGGTGCCGGTAAAACAGCAGATTGTTCCAGTGACTGTGAATGAGACAGTAATTCCATTCAAGCTTGACACCTGAGCCCAGGTAAATCTGTCACCTGTGGATGATTACAAGTTTCTCAAAGTAAAGAAGAAGATGTACCCCGTGAAGTGAAAAGTGACAGACTACACTGGAGAGAGCATTCCAGTAAAAATGGCCTGTATAGTGATCTTCAAGCACAAGGGACAGCACCTAAAGACACAGCCACTGGTAATAGAAAAGTGAGTACTGCCAATACTAGGTCTGACTGCATGTGAAAGGCTCAAACTGGTGGAACAAGTGTTTGTAGCGACTTCACAGACCAAAGATGACCACGCTTCACTCATGGAAGAGTACACAGATGTCTTTGAGGGGCTCAGATGTTTAACTGATATAACTTGAGAAACTTGTAGCAGCATCCATGAGAGATTCAGAGAGGTTATGCAAGAGAAGCACAAGAACTCCACCTTCCTTAGACATCGCAACAGCTACAGAAGCATGACTGTCAGGATGCCAGAGATGAACAGAGTGACCATGATGAAGAAGTCACCAGTCTGGCTTCCACCTCATGCAGCTGTGGTTCAAAATCCGTCTCTCATTGACTTCCATTTGAAGAATGGAAATCAAAAATATTTCCACAATCCTCTCCGAAGTTGATGAGGAATAATAAAAAGGAAGATGGGAAGACCACATAGATCCAAAGGGCAGAACAACAGCAACAGTTCAACACAAACCAACAGCAGGAATTACTATCCATGATACACAGACAACAGAAGGAGCTTTGTGACCGGAGCCAGACTCAGTTGGAGCTTATGCAAAGTCTCGCTGATCACATGGATGTAGACTAGTGCTCCATTATGAGGAACATGGAGTGAATTATGGCTACATAGCAAGAACAAGAACAGAGATTAACTGATAGGATCTTGGCAGAAGGATGTGAAAGAAATGACTTCTCAAAAGGACTCTGATATTAACGCAGTGAGTGTAAGATTGACATCTGTGAAAACAAATAGCAGTTCAAAAGGGATCATTAAGCCACCACAGAGAGGAATTGAGAGTTGTTGAACAAACAAAGGACTTATTTGCTCATTACAATTGAAGTTAATGTAAATATCTTTGCTGGAAAGTATTATTGTGTTTTGCAGGTTTTTGAGGGGATATTACATTATATTCTTTAAAGGGGAAAATTCTTTATTATGTCTGTATGTAATAAAGAACTTCAGTTCCCAGTGTGCAATGCGGGCAATTCACCCAAAACTGGAATGACATTGGTGAATAGATGATACACAGACATGCGCTTAACATCTTGTCGAGCTGAAGCCATGACTGTAGCATTCTGTAAATAAAATAGTTCTAGTGTTTTTACCCACACGAGTTTGTCTTTGTTACACAACAAACAACAGTCAGAATTCTGACTATGCCACTCAAGGACGTCAATTTTCTTCATTTGAAATTCCTCCATAGATGCTCTGGCAGTGTGCTGTATGCTTTGGGTCATTATCCTGCTGAAAGATGAACTTCCACTCCAGTTTAAGTTTTCTGGTAGAGGCTAGCATTTTTAAAATCCAGGATCTCTCTGTATTTAGCAGCATTCAACTTCCCATCAATCCTGACCAGTTTTTCATTCCCTAATAAAGCGATATAGATTGGCTAAGTATTTAACAGATGGCATATGGAAATTTAAGATAATGCACAAAGGGAGGAAGAATACAGATACAGAATATTGTTGAAGCAGAGTAAGACTACAGACAGAGCAACACATGCCTGGGTTTCCTTGTGCATAACGTACCAAGAGTCAGCGTGCAGATATGAAATGTAAATAGAATGCAAATGGAATGTGGCCTTTTCTGCAAATGAGATGCAATATAAAAGTTGGGGAGTCTTTCTGCAATTGTACAGACAAGGGAGACCACAAATAAATAGAACACAGAGTATAGTTTTAGTTTCTGTATTTAAAGAGGGATGTATTTACAAACAGTTCAGAGACACTTAAAATTGAAAATGTTCTGTTTATAGCTCTGCCTCAGTCTAATTGCTTATTTTTTGCAGGATCATGCAAAAGTCATGCATCAAGTCCAAAACCAATGCTAATAAATTTTAATTCCCGTTTAGCTCCTTCTCCACACGTCCTAAATAAGGATTTTAGAGAATTGTTATTATCCAGATAATAACAAGTGTAACCTTTGCAAGTGCTGCTTTGTGGTTAGATTAAAGGGGAATGCAAATGTACAGCCCAGAGAATTTCACATAATGACCTAAACCTCCTATATGATGCAGCACTAATTTGCATGCATACACAATAATAAACAAAACAGCTATCTATTTTTACAGGTTTTTTTCTGGTTTAATATCACTGGCATATATTGTGAAATTTGTTGTTTTGTGCAGCAGTACAATGCAATACCTAATAATGAATAAAAGATGAATTACAGTAGATATGTATATAAAATAGTTAAAATTAAATAAGAAGTGCAAAAATAGAAATAAAGTAGTGAACTTTGAACTATATCTTGAACTGTGATATGCTTATAGATTTAAGTCCAATGAAGAAATAATTTACATTTATGTAATTGCACCAAAATCCTACAAAACCAAAATGTGCAATTGAATGCAGGAAGGACATGGATACAAATATCCCATTTCAGGACCCATATGCTTCCCAAAGCACTTGACAGCACTCTGGAGAAACTTTTGCAAGTTTACAATGTATCATTGAAGTCCAGGAAGAATACAAAGTCAGATCAGAATCAGGAAATTGTCTGTGAAGAATGGTTGGAGAGTTTGGGGCTTCCGATTTGCATGTACGTATTAAGTATGATAGCACTTGCCTTGAGAACTGCTTGCAGTTCTGTGTGGAATTATTGACATGTCTGAGAAGTTCAGAATTATCATATTTGAATTAGTAAAGGAACTGAACTGTTCCCTTTCTCCAAGTCTGCCACACCTCTCTTTTTCCATCTCCATGTACCTATGAAAGAGGGTTGTCACCTAGTAAAATCTATGAGCTGATTTTAATTTCCCAAAATCACAGAGAATCGCAACAGAGAACCAGGCTCTTTGATCCGTGAAGTCTACACTAATCGCTACTCATCTGTTTACACTAACCCTCTACTAATCTCACTGTATTATGCCCATATTCTCATCCACTCCTCCCAGATTCAACCATTCACCTATATGCCAGGAATAATTTACGGTAGCCTGTTAGCCTATAACCTGCACATCTTTAGTATGCAGGAGGAAATCTATCACATGTGAGTGCTGCCAGTGGACGTGTCCGCTGATTACCGAAGTGAGGTGCAGCAGTGTTCTCCAGATCACTGGCAGCAGGAAAGTGTGTGTGATCCTCGGGGATGTGAAAGTATCTTCAGTTCAGATAACTTCCTTGTCTTCACCCTTGCCCCTATACTCCCACTGTCACACCTCCTAATGGGGGCAAATTTCTAGATACCTGAAGTATTGACTCTGTTTTTATCTTCACAGATGCCTCCTGACCTACAAGTATTTCCATCACTTTGTGCTTTTATTCCAGATTTCTAGCATCTACAGTTTTTAAAAAAATATTTCAATCCATGCTCATGATTTCATTCTGGTTTCAAAGGAGTAACATGTTGGTGAAATATCTTTTGAAATGTGTCTGCTACTTTTCTGAAACAGGAGAAGGATCAATGATTGAACTCATTTTCTTTGTTCTCTTAAGAATTTGGTCTCACTTGCAAAATGAGCAGGATCTTGAGGGGAGGTTTCTATCAGGGGTGGAGACAAACTGCTCTGCCACGTTAACACTCAGGCAGGGAGCTGAAAAAATAGCTTCCAAAGCTAAACATTCCTTCTGAACGGAAAATATTTAGCACTGAGTGCTTCAAACTACATTTTAAAACTTAATGTGGAAGGAAGACTTTCTGAGGCATTACTTTCAGGAACTTACTGAACTGTACAGGCATTCGTGAGAAAGACAGAACACTTAAAGCAACGTTGCCCTACATCGATGAGGTTCTTTTGTTCTACACATTGCTCTTACGTTTATTTGAATAGAATGCAACATGGAACCTCAAACTATTTGGATTGATTTATTTGTTTAAGATGGCTCCATCTTGTTATTATTTTCATTATTGTTTATCTCAGGTCATTGTTCATTCACCAAAAAGTTAGCATGATTAATATGATATGGTCTATGAATTAACTCTTCTTTTCTCTGGGAATACAGCCTTTAAACAGTTTGTACACCAGTAGCTGTACAGATATACTATATATTATTTCATTTCATTTCCCTAACATTACTGTAGACTGAAAGAAAGTTGTTGATCAGAGTTTAAGAATGCCTAACATCTCAATATTTATCCTATCGAACATGTATGGGACCAATTATTCAGTTCATAAAATGGGGGGTTTATTGCTCCTAGCATGGATGTATACCAACAATTAACCAGTGAGTGGTTATTAACATTCTTCCTATAAGGTTACAACTGTGTTAATCCTGTGCTTTCATACAGTAGGGTAGAACTCTTTGTATAACTGGAGTTTCTGCAAATGTTGCTTTGGTTCTCATCCAGAAATCAGAGCAGGGCAGCATTTTACATCTGGATTACAAAGCCAGATCTTTTTCAAACAGAAATATTAAGTTAGAGGAGGATTTTCTTTAGAGGAAGTTGAAGTTTGTATTTTGACTCTGAAACCTTAACCTCTGTGACGGTTTAAGTTCGCCTTTTAACATCGAATCCCAAACAGACCAGAAGCCAAATTGAATTCAGTTCAATGCATCAAATTAATTTTGGAGAGAGTTTATTCATATATTTTCTCAATTTTAGCCAGTTTGCTCGTGCGTTTTCAGTTGCCTGTCAATATGAGAGAAAGATTCTCTTTCATCACTGATTTATAATGATGTGACGTTTTTACAACCACAGCTTGGTTAGATACAACTGATCCAGAATAGAAAGGCAAAACTGGATTTTCCACTAGTATTCTAGCCCCACAAGATGCACTGTGTTATGATCATTGACCCTGCTTCCATTCCCTCGAGCACAGTGATTTATATGAACTCCAGGGATTAAAGTTTTCTATTGGGCTTTCAGTGGTCTGGGGGAGGAGCTCTGTGTGACATAAAACCCACAGAAATTTGAAGGGGTAAGAAACACTTCCAACTATTATCACAATAGAGGGCAGGATAAAGCCTATCAGTTATAGGTAGATTTTTTTCCCCTAACAGTTTATTTATTGTTTTAACTTCTTTATATTTGCTCAGTTAGAACAGTAGGGATGCCAGGCAGCATAGTTGAATGCTTCTCTTGTGGGATGTGGGAAGGCAGGGAGACTTCCAGCATTTCTGACGACTATACCTGTGAGAAGTGCATCCAGCTGTAGCTTCTAACAAGGAGTTGGAGCTGGAACTGGATGAACTCTGGATCATTCGGGAGCCTGAGGAGGTGATAGGACATATACTGTAAGGAGGTAGTTACACCCAAGGTGCAGGACACAGGAAACTGGGTGACAGTCAGGAAGGGGAAAGGGGCTAAACAGCCAGTGTAGAGTACCCATGTGGTCATCTCCCTTAACAACAGGTACACCACTTTGGATGCTGTTGGAGGGGATGACCTAGCTGCGGAAAGTGACAGTGGTCAGCTCTCCGGCACTGAGTCTGGCTCAGAAGGGAAAGAGTGAGAAGAGGCGAGATGTAGTGTTAGGGGATTCATTAGTTAGGTGAACAGAGAGGAGGTTTTGTGAACAAGAATGAGATTCCTGGATGGTATTTTGCCTCCCAGTGCTAAGGCCTGAGACACCTAAGATCGAGTTATCAGCATTCTTAAGTGGGAGGGTGAACAGCCAGAGGTCGTGGTCCATGTTGGTACCAATGACATAGGTAGGAAGAATGATGAGGTTCTGCAAAGTCAGTTCAGGAAGTTCAGTGCTAAGTTAAAAGGCAGGACTTCCAGGGTTATGATCTCAGGGTTGCTAGCTGTGCCAAATGCTAGTGAGGCCAGAAATAGGAAGATCATACAGTTTAACACGTGGCTAAAGAGTTAGTGTAGGAGGGAGTGTGTCAGATTTTTGGATCATTGGGCTCTCTTCCAGGGAAGGTGGGACCTGTACAGAAGAGGTTTGCATCTGAAATGGAGGGGAACAAATACCCTAGTGGGAAGTTTTGCTGGGTCTGCATGAGGGAGTTAAACAAGTTGCAGGGGCTCAGAACCAAAGTACAAGAACAGATAGTGGAGAGGTTGTAGAGACTGATGTCGCTAAGAGCTAAGACAAAGTCAGAAATCAAAGGTTGAGCGTATTCGACTAATGTCCTGAGCTGTGTATATTTCAATGTAAGAGATATCGTGGGAAAGGCAGATGAGCTCAGGGCATGAATCAACAATGGAATTATGATATTGTAGCCATTAGTGAGACTTGGTTGTAGAAGGGGCAGGACTGGCAGCTCAGTATTCCAGGGTTCCGCTGTTTTAGACGTGACAGCGCTGGGTGGGGAGGATTAAAGGAGAAGGGATGGCGTTAGTACTCTGGAAAAATGTCATAACACTGCTCAGACTGGAGAACTTACCTAGTGAGGCGCTAAGGGTGGAACTGAGGAGTAAGAAAGGTATTGCCACATTAATGGGCCTATGTTACAGACCACCCAGCAGTCCGCAGGACTTAGAGGGACAAATCTGTAAAGAGGTCGCAGACTGCTACAAAGAACATAAGGCTGTTATCGTAGCTGGTTTTAGCTTTCCACGTACTGACAGGAAATCCCGTACAGTAAAAGGACTAGAAGTTTGTCAAATGTATTCAGGAAAGTTTCCTTAATCAGCACAGAGAGAGTGTGCAATGCTTGATCTACTATTAGGGAATAAGGCAGGGCAGGAGACAGAAGTTTGTGTAAGTTTGCATCAAGTGATCATAATGCCATTAGTTTCAAAGTAAATTAAGAAAAAGACAGGCCTGGTCTGTGGGTTGAGATTCTAATTTGGAGAAAGGCCAGTTTTGATGTTATCAGAAAGGATCTGGTAAGTGTGGCTGTTTTCTGGCAAATGTGCAGTTGGCAAGTGGGAGGCCTTCAAAGGTAAAACTTTGAGAGTACAAGGGTTGTTATGTCCCTGACAGAATAAAAACATAAAGACAACAAGTTTAGGGAACCTTGGTTTTCAAGAGATATTGAGGACCCGGCTAAGAAAAAAAACGGGTGACTAGCCAGTATAGAGAGGTAGGAACAAATGAGGTACTTATGGAGTATAGAAAATGGAGAGAACACTTAAGAAAGAAATCAGGAGGGCTAAAAGAAGGCATGAGGTTACACCAGCAGACAAGGTGAAGGAGAATTCCAAGG
Organism: Hemitrygon akajei; assembly: GCF_048418815.1. Taxonomy (NCBI): domain Eukaryota; kingdom Metazoa; phylum Chordata; class Chondrichthyes; order Myliobatiformes; family Dasyatidae; genus Hemitrygon; species Hemitrygon akajei. The sequence goes on from NC_133131.1 coordinate 95,683,079, forward strand.
AATTCTATAGGTAAGTTAAGAGCAAAAGGGTTGCAAAGGACAAAACTGGTCCTCTGGAAGATCAGAATGGTAATTCATGAGTGGAGCCAAAAGAGATGGGGGAGATCTTAAACAGATTTTTTGCATCCGTATTTACTCAGGAGATGGACACAGAGTCTATAGAAGGGAGACAAAGCGTCATGAGCTTTATGAACCCTAAACAATTTACAGAGGAGGAGGTGTTTGTTGGAATGAGGCAAATCAAGGTGAATAAGTTTCCAGAGCCTGACAAGGTGTACTGTCAGACCCTATGGGAGGCAAGTACAGAAATTGCAGGGGTCCTTACAGAGATATTGAAATCATCATTAGTGTCGGGATAGGTACTAGAAGATTGGAGGATAGCCAATGTTGTTCTGCAGTTTAAGAACATAAACCAGGCTGGTGAGTGATATCAGTTATGGGAAAGTTATTGGAAGGTATTCTAAGGGACTGGATATATAAGATAAGATAAAACTTTATTTATCCCATAGGACATTATTGTTGCAAGGTTGCTCAGTCAGTTTTCTGGATGATAATGTGGTTGACTAGATCAGCAAATTTATGGATGACACCCAATTTGGGTTTGTAGTGGACAGTGAGAAAGCCTTTTATGTCTTGCTGTGGGATCTGGACCAGCTGGGAAAATGGGCCAACAAGAGTAGATCTTACATGGTGAATGTTAGGGCACAGAGGAGTCTGGTAGAACAAAGGGATCTGGGAATATAGGTTCATCATTCATTGAAAGTGATGTCACAGGCAGATAGGGTTGTAAAGAAAGCTTTTGGCTCATTGGCCTTCATAAAACAAATACTGAGTACAGAAGGTAGGTTGTTATGTTGAGGTTGTATAAGACATTGGTGGGGCCTAATTTGGAGTGTTGTGTGCGGTTTTGGTCACATGCCTACAGGAAAGATGTAAATAAGGTTAATAGAGTACAGAGAAAATTTAACAAATATGTTAACAAATTTCAACAAATTTATCTGGATGACCTGATATAAGGAAAGATTGATTAGGTTAGGACTTTATTCCTTAGAACATAGGTGATTGAGAGGAGCTTTGATAGAGGTATACAAAATGCCCGCTTCTTCTGGTTTACTATGGCTTTGATGTCTTTGGTGCAAGGCAAATTGTTTGGGAAACAGTGTACAGTCCTAGTTGGAGCAGTATCATCCACACAGAAGTTGATGTACTTATAATGCAGCCTGTCAGTCCATCAGTGTCCTCTCCAAATAGACGACAGAGCACATCCCAGTCAGTCCCTCCAAAGCAGCCAGGCAGGGCCTCATTGGTCTCCTGTGACCATTTCCTGACAGACTTCTTGGTCACAGGTTGCCATGGACCGGAGGTTTATACGAGGGCTGAAGGTACACCAGGTTAGGGTCTGATCTGCCAAGGAGGGGAAGTGCTGTGGCACTATATGTGTCCTTAGTATTTGCATATAGCAGATGCAGTGACTTATTTTCCCTAGTTTGACTGTTTGCGAACTGTGTGAAAGTGGGCAAAGTCACATCCAAGTTGACATGGTAGAAGTCACCTGAAGTAGTTATGAAGGATTTGGGTATAGTGTTTGTGGTCTCGCGGTGACTGAGTGAATGACGTCACATACCAGTGACACATCAGCTGAGGGAGGGATATAGGCTCTGAGACCAACGGCATGGAAAAACTCTCTGGGAAAATACTATAGTTGGAGACTTACGCCTAGAAGTTCAATGTAAGGGCAGCATATGAGTATTTGGAGCACATGTTCTCAGGGAAATGCACAGCAGAAATGTGGCAAATGTTCAGGGAACATTTGCATGACATTCTCCATAGGTATGTTCCACTGAGACGGAGAAAGGATTGTAGGGTAAAAGAACTATGACGTACAAAGGATGTGGAAAATCTAGTTAGGAAGAAAAAAAGTTCATGAAAGGTTCAAAAAATGAAGTACTGATAGAGTTCTAGAAAATTGCAAGGTTGGCAGGAAGGCGATTAAGGTTGAAAGTAGGAGAGCTAGAAGGGGCCATGAGAAGGCCTTGTCAAGCAGGATTAAAGAAAACCCCAAGGGATTCTATAAGTATGTGAAGAGCAAGAGGATGAGCATGTGAGAATAGAATTAATCAGGCATCATAGTGGAAACACGTGCATGGAGTTGGAGGAGGTAGCAGAGGTACTTAATGAATACTTTGCATCAGTATTCTCCAGGGAAAAGGACCTTGGCAATTGTGGGGATGACTTACAGTGGACTGAAACACTTGAGCGTATAGACATTAAGAAAGAGGATATGCTGGAGCTTTTGAAAAACATTAAGTTGGATAAGACGCTGGGACCTGACAAGATATACCGTAAGTCACTGTGGGAAGTGAGGGATGAGATTGCTGAGCCTCTGGCGATAATTTTTGCATCATCAATAGGGACCAGAGAAATACTGGGGGATTGGAGGGTTGCAAATATTGTTTCTTTATTCAAGAATGGGAGTAGAGCATTTGGAGAGACATAATCTGATTAGGGATAGTCAGCATGGCTTTGTCAAGGGCAGATAATGTCTTATGAGCCTGATTGAAGTTTTTTGAGGATGTAACAAAATACATTGATGAAGGTAGAGTAGTCAATGTAGTGAATATGGATTTCAGTAAGACATTTCGTAAGTCTGCCCATGCAAGGCTCATTCAGAAAGTAAGGAGGCATGGGATCCAAGGAGACCTTGCTTTGTGGATCCCGAATTGGCTTGCTCACAGAAGGCAAAGGGTGGTGTAGATGGTTGGCATTCTGCATGGAGGTTGGTGAGAAGTGGTGTTCTGCTCAAGAACCCTTTCTCTTTGTGATTTTTATAAATTACCTGGATGAAACATAGAAACATAGAAAATAGGTGCAGTAGGCCATTTGGCCCTTTGAGCCTGCACCACCATTCAGTATGATCATGGCTGATCATCCAACTCAGAACCCTGTACCTGCTTTCTTTCCATACCCCCTGATCCCTTTAGCCAAAAGGACCATATCTAACTTCCTCTTAAATATAGCCAATGAACCGGCCTCAACTGTTTCCTGTGGCAGAGAATTCCACAGATTCACCACTCTCTGTGTGAAGAAGTTTTTCCTCATCTCAGTCCTAAAAGGCTTCCCCTTTATCCTTAAACTGTGACCCCTCGTTCTGGACTTCCCCAACATTGGAAACAATCTTCCTGCATCTAGCCTGTCCAATCCTTTTAGAATTTTGTACGTTTCAATAAGATCCCCACTCAATCTTCTAAATTCCAGTGAGTATAAGCCTAGTCGATCCAATCTTTCTTCATATGACAGTCCTGCCATCCCAGGAATCAATCTGGTGAACCTTCTCTGTACTCCCTCTATGGCAAGAATGTCTTTCCTCAGATTAGGGGACCAAAACTGCACAGAATATTCTAGGTGCGGTCTCACCAAGGCCTTGTACAACTGCAGTAGAACCTCCCTGCTCTTGTACTCAAATCCTTTTGCTATGAATGCCAACATATCATTTGCCTTTTTCACCACCTGCTGTACCAGCATGCCCACCTTCAATGACTGGTGTACAATGACACCCAGGTCTTGTTGCATCTCCCCTTTTCCTAATTGGCCACCGTTCAGATAATAATCTGTTTTCCTGTTCTTGTAACCAAAGTGGATGACCTCACATTTATCCACATTAAATTGCATCTGCCATGAATTTACCAACTCACTTAACCTATCCAAGTCACCCTGCATCCTCTTAGCATCCTCCTCACAGCTAACACTGCCGCCCAGCTTCGTGTCATCCGCAAACTTGGAGATGCTGCATTTAATTCCCTCGTCTAAATCATTAATATATATTGTAAACAACTGGGGTCCCAGCACTGAGCCTTGCGGTACCCCACTAGTCACTGCCTGCCATTCTGAAAAGGTCCCGATTACTCCCACTCTTTGCTTCCTGTCTGCCAACCAATTCTCTATCCACATCAATACCATACCCCCAATACCGTGTGCTTTAAGTTTGCACACTAATCTCCTGTGTGGGGCCTTGTCAAAAGCCTTTTGAAAATCTAAATATACCACATCCACAGGCTCTCCCCTATCCACTCTACTAGTAACATCTTCAAAAAATTCTATAAGATTCGTCAGACATGATTTTCTTTTCACAAATCCATGCTGACTTTGTCCAATGATTTCACCTCTTTCCAAAAGTGCTGTTATCACATCTTTGATAACCGACTCTAGCATTTTCCCCACCACTGATGTCAGACTAACCGGTCTATAATTCCCCAGTTTCTCTCTCCCTCCTTTTTTAAAAAGTGGGGTTACATTAGCCACCCTCCAATCATCAGGAACTAATCCAGAATCTAAGGAGTTTTGAAAAATTATCATTAATGCATCCACTATTTCTTGGGCTACTTCCTTAAGCACTCTGGGATGCAGACCATCTGGCCCTGGGGATTTATCTGCCTTAAATCCCTTCAATTTACCTAACACCACTTCCCTACTAACATGTGTTTCCCTCAGTTCCTCCATCTCACTAGACCCTTGGTCCCTTACTATTTCCGGAAGATTATTTATGTCCTCCTTAGTGAAGACAGAACCAAAGTAGTTATTCAATTGGTCTGCCATGTCTTTGTTCCCTATGATGAATTCACCTGTTTCTGACTGTAAAGGACCTACATTTGTCTTGACCAATCTTTTTCTATTCACATATCTATAAAAGCTTTTACAGTCAGTTTTTATGTTCCCTGTCAGCTTTCTCTCATAATCTTTTTTCCCTTTCCTAATTAAGCCCTTTGTCCTCCTCTACTGGTCTCTGAATTTCTCCCAGTCCTCTGGTGTGCCGCTTTTTTTTTGCTAATTTATATGTTTCTTCTTTGGACTTGATACTATCCCTAATTTTCCTTGTCAGCCACGGAAAGAAGAAGAAGAAAAAGGGTGGGTTAGTAAGTTTGCTGATGACATAAAGGTTGGGGGTGTTATGGATAGTCTGGACAGTTGTCAGACATTAGAGTGGGACATCAATAGGATGCAGAATTGGGCTGAGAAGCGGCAGATGGATTTCAACCCAGATAAGTGAGAAGTGGTTCATTTTGGTAGGTCAAATTTGAAGACAGAATATAGTATTAATGGTAAGACTCTTAGCAGTGTGGGGATCAGAGAGATCTTAGGGTCCGCATCCATAGGACACTCAAAGCTACTGTGCAAGTTGACAGTATTGTTAAGAAAGTACATGGTGTGTTGGCATTCATCAACTGTGGTACTGAGTTCAAGAACCATGAGTTTATGTTACAGCTTTATAAGACATCAGTCAGCCCTCACTGGGAGTACTGTGTTCAAGAAGGAAGTGGATACTATAGAAAGAGTGCAACAGAGATTTACAGGGATGTTGCCTGGATTAGAGAGAGTACCTTATGAGAATAGGTTGAGTGAACTTGGCCTTTTCTCCTTGGGCAATGGAAGAGGAGAGGTTACCTGATATAGGTGTATATGATGATGAGAGACATTGATCGTGTGGATAGCCAGAGGCTTTTTCCCAGGGCTGAAATGGCTAACACGAGGGGGGATAGTTTTAAGGTGCTTGGAAGCAGGTACAGAGGAGATGTCAGGGGTAAGTTTTTCACAAAGAGAGTGGTGGGTGTGTGGAATATACTGCCAGCAACAGTGGTGGAGGCGAATATAATAGGTTCCTTTAAGAGCCTCTTAGATAGATACACGGAGCTTAGAAAAATAGAGGGCTATGCAGTAGGGAAATTCTAGGCAGTTTCTAGAGTTGGTCAGCACAACATTGTGGGCTGAAAGGCCTGTAATTTGCTGTAGATTACTATGTTCTATAGAAATACATGTCCTGATTAAGGGTAGACAGCATGGCTTCATGCGTGGTAGATTGTGTCTAACCAACCTTATAGAGTTTTTTTGAGGAAGTTACCAGGCAAGTTGATGAAAGCAAGGCAGTAGATGTTATCTACATGGATTCCAGCAAGGCATTTGACAAGGTTCTGCATTGGAGTTTGGCCAAGAAGTTTCAGTCACCGGACATTCAAGATGAGTACTAAATTGGATTTGTCATTAGCTTTGTGGGAGAAGCCAGAGAAGGTAGTAGATCATTGCCTCTCTGCCTGAAGGCCTGTGACTAGTGGAGTGCCACAGAGACTGGCACTGCATCTGTTGATGTTTATCATCTATATCAATTTTGGATGATAATGTGGTTAACTGGATCAGCAAGTTTACATATGACACAAAGACTGGGGTTGTAGTGCACAGGGAGGAAGACTATCAGAGCTTGTAGCTGGATCTGGACCAGCTGCAAAAATGGGTTGATAAATGGCAGATGGAATTTAATGTGGACAAGTGTGTGGTGTTACACTTCGGTAGGACCAGCCAGGGTAGGTCTTACACAGTAAATGGTAGGGCACTGAGGTGTGTGGTAGAACAGGGATCTGGAAATACAAATCCATAATTCATTGAAAGTAGTGTCACAGGTAGAGAGGGTCATAGTGAAAGCTTTTGGTTTTCATAAATCAATGCATTGAGTACAGGAGATGAGATGTTATGTTGAAGCTGTATAAGACATTGGTAAAGCTGAATTTGGAGTATTGTGTGCAATTTTGGTCACCCACCTACAGGAAAGGTGTAAATAAGTTTGAAAAAGTACCAAGAAAATTTACAAGGATGTTGCTGGCATTGGAGGACCTAGAGTTAAGGAAAGATAGAATAGGTTAGGACTTTATTCCGTGGAACTTAGAAGATTGAGAGGAGGCTTGATAGAGGTATACAAAATATGTCATTGGGTGTATTTAAGGCAGAGATTGATAGGTTCTTGATTGGACATGGCATTAAAGGTTACAGGGAACTGGGGTTGAGGAGACAGAAAAAAGATTCAGCCATGATTGATTGGCGGAACAGACTCGATGGGCCAGATGGCCTAATTCTGCTCCTATGTCTTATGGACTTATCTAAAATTATGAGGGTACAGGTCGAGTGAATTCAAGCTGGCTTTTTGCACTGAGGTTGGGTGGGACTACAACGAGATGTCATGGGTTAAGGGTGAAAGGTAAACAGTTTAAGGGGACCCACACTCAGAGAGCTGTGAGAGTGTGGAACAGGCTGCCAATGCATGTGGTGCATGCAGGTTTGATTTCAGCTTTTAAGAGAAGTTTGACAGGTGCGTGGATAGGAGGGGTATAGAGGGCTATGGTCCTGGTATAGGTTGATGGAAGTAGGTAGTTTAAATGTTTTGGCATGGACTTGATGGACTGAAGGGCCTGTCTCTGTTCTGTACTTTTCTATGACTCTAACTAGAAAGCAAGAAATTAAAAAAACTGCATTGATACATTTCCTTGCATGACAACTGAAAATCCACCCAGATATTTTTGATGCATAAATACTATTACAGTTTTGGAAATGAGAGAGGTAAATTGGATACAGCAAACTCCCTGAGACAGCAGTGTGAAAATAAATAAAATTGCCTGTTTACCAATGTTTGCTGAGGTAAAATATCAGCCTGAACACCAAGGAGATCTTACCTGCTCTTCCTGGAAATATTTCCTCAGGATTTATTATATTTACCTGAGCGGCAGACCAATCTTGGTTTAAAATCTCAAGAGAAACTGCTCCTCCAGTAGCACAGTTTTAGCCAATCACAATGCCGGAGAACTGGAGCATCAGCCTAATGGTTTATGCTCAAGTGCCTGGAGTTGAACAAGTGAAGAGGCAACAGTCCGGCAAGATCTTAGCATTAGCAGAAAAAGGAATAGAGGTCAATAGGATTAAAGTCAACAAATCCCTTGTATTTGATGGTCTACATCATGAAGTTTAAAAGAGGTGAGCACAGAGATGGTGAGCCATTGGTTTTGATACTTCAAAGTTCAGTAGATTTTAGATTGGTCTCTTAATTGGATGATGCCAAACATAACCCAGTTTTTCAACAAAGTAGGGAGAAAGAGTATAGTGAAATGCAGGCTGTTTGTAATAAGTTGAATGAGAATGCTAACACAAGAAATTCTATAGATGCTGAAAATCCAGAGCAACAAACACAAAATTCTGGAGGAACTCAGCAGGTAAGGCAGCACCAATGGAAATGAATTAACAGTCGACGGGTAGGGCTGAGGTACTTCATCAGCCATGAAAAGAGGAAGAAGCCAGTATAAGAAGATAAGGGGAGGGGAAGGACTACAAGCTGGCAAGTGATAGGTGAAACCAGGAGATGGGAAAGCTAAGGCTGAGGGAGAAGGAGAAGCTGGAGGGGATGATAGGTGGAAAGAGTAAAGGGAGAAGAAGAAGGAATCTGACAGGAGAGGAGATTAGACCATGGGAGAAAGAGAAGGAGGAGGTGCACCAAAGAGAGGTGATAGGCAAATGAGGAAAAGAGAAAGGGTAGGAGTGGAGTTAGAATGGGGAATGGAAAAAGACGGAGCAGGTGGAGGAATTATCGTAGGTTAGAATAATTGATGTTAATGTTGTCAAGTTGGAGGCTCTCTAGAGGAATATGAGATGTTACTCTTCCAACCTGAGAGTGTCCTCATCATGATGGTAGAGGAGACCATGGACCGACATGTCGGAATGGGTATAGGAAGTGGAATTAAAATGAGTGGTAACTGGGAAAACCAGTCTTTCGTGGTGGATGGTGTTTGATGAAACAGTTCCCCAATCTACGTTGGGTTTCATTAATGTGGAGGATCCCACACCGTGCAGTAACTGAGCCAGACAGATTTGCAGGTGAAGTGCTGCTTCACCTAGAACGACTGTTTGGGGCCCTGAACAGTGGTGAGGAAGGAGGTGACAGAGATGGACCACGTGCAGTGGGAGAGACACTGAAGTGGATGAACAGTTTACTGACTTTTAATAAGAATTGTGCAGAATTAAAGGAAAAACAATAAAAGCTAAACTAACAGAGCTGTTAACTAAAACTCTCAAACTGAATGCTAATGCTGACACTGAGGCTTGGAAGCAGTAACTTAACACCGAAATAAATACCGTTCCCTTACAGAGTGAATCTAAATGGTTGTCTTCTTTCCCAGTAAAAGGACAAAGGTAAGCTTGCATTGTGGATATTGCTGTGCTTTTGGTCAAGATTCGACAAGACCGTAACAAGAGGAAGGAAGTTAAACACCACCACAATGAAACACGAGTGTGATAGCCAACCCCATTCCTCAGCCCATCTGCAAGGGTGCTCAGACCCTGTGACAGAGTCCATAGTTGTGACAGGGCCCCCTCCCCAGGTGCAGCTCCCTAAAAGCCAGAGACCCATGCCTGCTGGAAGAAAGACATGTCCAGGATATCATGGGCTAAAACCCAAGAATGGTTCTCAGGGCCATACCCCTCCCACTCTACAAGACACTGGACCCTGCTCTGCACCCAGTGAGATGCCAGACGGCACCATACAGAATAGACCAGGGACCCATCCACCAAGCAGGGAGCAGGGGGAGCTTGTGACTAGAGCAAGTGGGGAAGGAAGTTATTTGCTTGATTTGGGGAGTATGGGGATGATGCTGCAATCTATGTGAGAGTTCTCCACTGCAAATGGTAGCATGGGGCCAAATTGTAGCTCTCAACTTTCAAAGGAAACTCTCTAGATGCCAGCCAGACTTTCTCCTCTGCTGGAGAGGCCTCATCTGTCAGCGAAGTTGATCGTCCTGTTTGTGCATGTTGTTTCTGATTAGGCAGCAGAAAAGCCCTGTCCCCTCTCCAAGTGCACTTGTAGTGTTGGACCAAATGTTCAGCAGCAGGAACTCACACGTCAGTCTCTTGGTCTGGGAAAAGTGGGGGCTGGAATCCCTTCTGGTACTCAAAAGGGGACATGCTAGTGGAGGACAACTGGAGATTATTGTGGGCAATCTCTCTCCAAGCCAGTTGGGAGTGCCAGGTCGTGATGTTGGAGGAGACAAGGCAGCACAGGGGTGTTTCCGGCTCCTGATTCACTCACTCAACCTGGCTGTTAGATTGGAGGTGGAAACCAGTTGAGAGGCTGGCTGAGGCTCCCAAATGAGAACAGAAAGCATTCCAAAAATGGGACATGAAGTGTGGTCCTCAATCAAACCCTGTGTTCTGAGGGAAGGATGAACCAGGAGGAGGCAGTCTCACAAGCCGACAGGAGCTTGGGGAGAGCAATGAAGTGGGCTTCCTTGGAGAACCAGTCCTCAACCACCAGAATGGTAGTTCATCCCTCTGCCGGGGTCATGTCAGTGATGAAGAGGTGGGGCCAGTGCTGGTGAGGCACAGGCAACAGGCAGAGCAGTTCTACAGGGCGGTGATGTGATGTCTCGTTCTGGGCAAAACTGGGACAAGCAGAGACAAAGACATGGAAATCCTGGGACATAGACGGGCACCAAAATCGTCTCTTTATGAATTCCAGGGTCTGTAGAATTCCTGGATGGCTAATCAGACAGGAAGAGTAATCCCATTTCAACAGTCTGGGTGCACAGCGGCAGGGACAAGCAGCCGATTGGGAGGAACCCACCTGGGCCAGGATCCAACTTTTGGGTGATCATCACCTCTGCCTCTATTCGTCAGATCACTGGAGCAGCAATGCAGGAGCAAGGAAGGATAGGCTCAGGATTGGTGTTGACCTCAGAGATTACAAATTGGTGGGAGATAGCATCGGCTTTGGATTTCTTGCTGCCAGTATGGTAGGTGAAGATGAGATTAAACCAGGTGAAGAAGAGAGCCCAATGGGCTTGACAGGAGTTGAGTCTCTTGGGAAGAGGCTGGCAAATTCTTCACTGTGATGTTGAGGGGCTGATAATCAAAACAGGGATGTAGAAAGCCTACCCCTGCTGGCAAAGCTGATGGATGGACAAATCCTAATGCCCCCTTCATGTACTCTTCGATCATCACCATTTCAGAACAGGAGAAAGGAAAAGAGGTTCTTGTGATCTGTCCATACCAGCATGCCCCCTCCAGCCAGTGTCGCCATGCTTCCAGGGCCTCCTTGACAGCCAGAAGTTGTCAGTTCCTGACATTGTAGTAGCACTCAGTAGGAGTCAAATGCTGGGTAACAAAGGTGCAGGGGTGCAGCTGATTATCCGCAGAAAAGCACTGGGAGAGTACAAGTCCAATGATGAAATTAGATGCATCAACCTTGACAATGAATGGACAGGATGGGTCTGGGTGTTACAGTCAGTAATGAAGGGTCACTTTGGTTCTGAGAATGCTTGGTCAGCTTCACTTCTCCATAGGAATCCTGCAGAGGTCTTCTTGGTGAGTGCATTTATGGGGGCCGGAATGGAACTGAAGTTTCTGATGAAGCTGTGATAAGAATTTGCAAATTTAATGAAGCGCCTCACGTGTTTGACTGTATGTGGTTTGGACGAGTCTGTGACTGCTGAACTTTACATGGGTCTATTTGAACAGTGGAAGGTGTGAGGAAATAGTGGAGAACAACACCTGCTGTTTGTCGAACTCACGCTGAGAACCCTCCAGACATGCTGGCGAGAGTGAGAACAGATAAGAACGTTATAAAGATGCACAAAAACAAACATGGCTTGGAGCATATCATTGGCCAGGACCTGAAAAACAACAGGGACATCTGTCAGATTAAAGGGCATCGGGAGGTACTCATCATGGCTAGTGGAGGTGTTGAAAGCTGTCTTCCATTTGGTCTCTTTTTGATGTGAACCAGGTTGTAAACATTGTGCAGACCTATCTTAGAGAATATTGTTGTATCCTGAAGATGTTCAAATGCAGAGGCCTGCAGGGGAAGAGGGCTTCTTCACCATGATGGTCTTGAGGGGCTGATAATCTACACAGGGATGGAGCTTGCCATAGTTCTTGTCACATAAAGGAAACCCACACCTGCTGACGAGGTTGATAATTGGATAAATCCTGAGCCCAATGTTCCTGGATGTTCTCTTCCATAGCCACCATTTCAGGATGAGAGAGGGAAAATAGCTAACCCCAGGGAGGACTCCTACCAGTTAAGAGGTCAATGGTGCAGTCGGACGGCCAGTGTGGAGGCAGGGAAGTGGCTTTTTTCCTGAGGCCATCAAACTCAGCTGGAATGCCAGACAGGTCCGCACTAACATTTGGCTCAGGAGGAGATAGGCTGACAGGGGCTTAGGCTCAACCCAGGCAGATAGACAGGCAAAGCCAGTCCCCACAATTGGAATGCCTTTAGGGACCGATCGATCTGTGAGTTATGTTGAGATAGCCAGGGAAGGCCAAGCACCAGCAGCAGTTCCGGAAAATCCACAAGATTAGAAGGAGAGCTGTTCCCTATGGTTGTGTTTGATCACATGTTGGAGGGGTTCTCTGGAAAAGTGGATCTCACCGGTGCTCAGAGGCCAACCATTCAGAGCCTTGACATTGATATTCTTTCTTAATTGCTGAATTGGAAGTCTTTGTCTTTGAGCCAGAGGGATATCCACTTGGTTCCCAGCTGCTTCAGTCAATAAATGCCTGAAGTTCATGGGTCTGAGAACACCACTACCCTGCTCCCCCCCCCCCCCCCACACAACAAGGAAGCTGGGAGAATTATGTGAACAGGGAAGATGCTTGCAGGGAGAGTCGATCTGTCAGAATTCCCCCTCCTGTTGACCAATATTCTCTTTTACTGGATACGAAGAGTCCTGGATCACCACAGTCCAGAGGCAGGAATCTGATCTTCTGGACTGATCTCATTCCTCCTGAGGTAGGTGATTGCAGTCCACCTGTATAGGCTCTACAGTGGACTGTGTACTGGGTAATGTGGAAGAGGGTGAAATCAGACAGTGATCGAAGGAGTAGCATTCTTTCTCTGCACCACTCAGTTGCCCGGTTGTCGGTTTGAATGGCCAGATTTATCAGGTCATCCAGGTTGTCCTGCTTGTCGTGCACTGCAATCTCTTGTCAGACTCCTGCGCTCAGCCCACACTGGAAGGCAGTGAAGAGGGTTCGCTTGGCCCACCCTGGCTCAACTGAAAGTTTGCAGAACTTTACTGTGTAGCCTCTCACTGTTCCTCTGCCTCGATACCAGCCTAGGAGTCGATGGGCAGTTTCCTGACACCATACTGGAAGATCAAAAGTCTCTCGAACTCGACAACAAATTGTTGGAATGACTGGGCTGCAGGGGAAATTGTTCCCATACAGCGTTGAACAGGCTGAGTGGGAGTCCGTCTAAGAGATTCACTATGTAAGCCAATTCATGTGCATCATCACTGGCTGGGCCTGGAAAGTCAGCTCAGACAGGGTAATAAAATTGCTGCAACTGTCAGGGTCACTGGAGTACTGCCCGGTGAAGGAATACTTGGTTCTGATCCAGTCACGGGAGTTGGGTTTGAAAGTTGAGGCTGATAAAACCATTAAAGAGGAGAGTGTGTGAGATGCTGGGAGTGCGACTGACCTGGCTGAAAGCTGCTGAATTGCAGCAGCAAGACTGCTGATGGCTGCCACCTGATTCTGGCTGTCGGTAGTTCGCTGCTGAACCATGGTCGTGAGAACAGTAATCACCGCCACCTGATTCAGGCTGTCTGTGTTGAGTTGCTGAACTGTCGCTGCAAGGGCTGACACCTATTCTTCCTGCTTGGGCTCAGCTTGCCGCTCTAAAAGTAGTTGCCGCTCTGCACCAGACACTTCTGCCAAACCAGTCTCTACTGATTTTAGATTCTCCTCTATGACCTTTGGTTTGGGCTGGGATTGCTGTTCTGTGAGAGCACTTGGAATACTTGAATCTCCTCTACTAAAGCAGCCTCCAGTCTCTGTAACTTCTCTCCTATCCGGCCAACAAATATCAGGGCCATGGTCAACTGTTCTCTCTCCGCTGGGTCCATCTTTCTTTTTGAGTCTTGCTGATGGGGATGTGCAGTGATGGCACAAATGTACAGGTAGAGACACTGTAGCGGATAAACAAATCATTGAATTTTAATAAGAACTGTGCAGAATTAAAGGAAATACAATAAATGCCAGGCCTACTGGGCCGTTAATTAAAACTCTCAAACTGAAAGGTAATGCTGTTACTCCTGCTCAGAAGCAGTAACATAACAGTAAGTAATTACCTCTCCTTTACGGTGTCAGTCTAAAAGGTCAGTCTAAAAAGTCTTTCCAGGAAGAAGGTCAAACATAAGCAGGGAGGGTTGATGCTGCTGTACTTTTTGTCAAGACTCGACAAGACTGAAATGAAAGGAAGGGAGTTAAATACCACCACAATGAAACACTAATTGGCTGGAATGTGCATACTCACGAGCACGATTGCCGACCTCGTTCTACAGCCCACCTGTGAGAGCGCTCAGATCCCTGGGCCAAGCCCGTGGTCGTGACAGGAGGTATAGGGAAGGGTGCAGCAGTTGTTCCGCTTGCGGGATTAAGTGCTAGGTGGGAGGCCAGTGTGGAGGGATGAATTGACAAGGGATTCGCATGGAGAGCAAAGCCTGTGGAAAGTGGGGCGGGTGAGGGAAAGATGTATTAGTGGTAGGATCCTGTTGAAGATGGAGAAGTTACTGAGAATATAATGCTAGATGCAGTACTTGTAAAGACAAAGGGTGCCCTATTGCTGTTATTGCAGTGGGAGGATGGGATGAGTATGGATGTCTAGAAATTTGAGAAGATGTGGGTGAGTGTAGCATTGATGGTAGAAGAAAGGAAACCCCATTCTTTGAAGAAAAGATGTTATCTCAGATGTTCTGCTTTGAAAAGCCTCATCTGGAGAATAGATACTGTTGAGATGGAGGAACTGAAAGAAGGAAGTTATATTTTACATGTGACAGAATGAGAAGAGGTATAGTCAAGATAGCTGTGAGAGTCAGTAGGTTTATATGGAAAATCCATTGACAGTCTGTCTCCAAAGATAGATACAGTGAGATGGAGGAAGGGGAGTGAGGTGGGCCTAGTGAATGCAAGGCAGGGTGGAAGTAGCTATGTGTGCTTTTTCATTGGCCTCGTGGAACAATCTATGTTCCAAGCCTATACTGTGAATGCTCCCCAACTGCAGTACATCGATAACTACATTAGTGCTGCTTCATGCACCCATACTGAGCTCGTTGATTTCATCAAATTTGCTTCCAACTTCTACCCTACCCTCAAATTCACTTATGTGAGATGTCCTCCTTCTTCAAAGAATGGGGTTTCCTTTCCTTTTCCATCGACATTATCCTCACCTGGTTCTCCTCCATTTCTCGGTTATCTACCCTCTTCCCATCTCCCCACCACCATAACAGGGACAGGCTTCTCCTTGTCGTTACCTAGCATCCAAAGCGTCCTTGTATCCAACAAATCATTCTCTGCAACTTCAACATCTACAAGAGGATCCTACCAATAAACACATCTTTCCCTCCTCCCCACTCATCTCTTTCCACAGGGATCACTCTCTAGGTGACTCTCTTGTCCACTCATCTCTGCCCACATTCTTATGGCACTTACAAGAAGGACAAGTGCTACACCTGCCTGTCTACCTCCTCCCTCACCACCATTCGGGGCCTGAAGCAGCCCTTCCACTGGAAGTCTGTTGGAGCCATCTACTGTAGTTGGTGCTCCTGGTGCAGCTTCCTCTTCATCTGTGAGACCCAATGCAGATTGGGGTCTGTGCCATTTCACACCTACGCTCCATCTGCCACAAAAAACAGGCGCTCCTGGTGCTCACTTACTTCAGTTCTACTTCCCATTCCCATCACTCCATGGCCTCCTCTACTGCCACAATGAGCCCACTCTTGGGTTGGAAAAGCAACACCCCATATCCTCTAAGACCATAAGACTTAGGAGCAGAATTAGGCCATTTGGCTTATCCACTTCACCATTCCATCATTATTATTCCTCTCAACCCATTCTCCTGCCTTCTCCTCATAACCTTTGACACCCATACAATCATGAACTTATCAACCTCCGCTTTAAATATACCCAATGACAGCCTCCACAGCCAGCTGTGGCAATGCATCCCTCAAATTCACCATCCTCTGGCTAAAAGGTTCCTCCTCATCTTTGTTCTAAAGGGACATCCTTGTATTCTGAGGCTGTTCCCTCAGCTCTTGGACTTTGCAACTATAGGAAACATCCTTTCCGCATGCACTCTATCTAGGCTTTTCAATATACTATACAGTTTCAATGAGTTCCCTTCTTCTATCTCCCTTTGTACTTTGTAGCCCCACACCCCAGTTACTGTTCAGAGGCCTGGATATAACTCCAATTAATGTCTTTTTATCTTTGCAATTTCTTAACTCTACCCTACTGGAATTCTACATCTTCCAATCCTATGTCATCTCTTTCTAAGGATTTGATGTTACTTATTACCAACAGAGCCACACCATCCCCTCTGCCTCCTTGCCTGTCCTTTCAATACCATATGTCCCCTGCACACATTCATCTGCCAAGTTATCCTATTCTTATCCTCACTGGGGCATGGCACAGGCAAAATCCAGACACTACTCTTGAGGTCCTGCTTTTCGGCTTCTGCCTAACTCCCCATATTCTCTCTTCAGGACCTGATCGCTTTTCCTAAGATCATATCATGGTACATATTGGAATCTGAGACCTCCCTGACCCTGACACCTGGGAGGCAACATACCATATGGGTGTCTCTTTCATGTCCACAGTATCTCTTTCTGCTCCTCTAAGTATTGAATTACCTGCCACTACTGCCCTCCTCCTCTCCCACTTTCCCTTCTGAGCCACAGAACCAGAGTGAGTGCCCGAGACCTGGTTGCCAAGGCTTTTCCCTGGTAGGCCATTGCCCCCCACCCCCCAACAGTATCCAAGGAAGCATACTTATTATTGAGGGGAATGGCCATGATGGTACTCTGCACTGTGCGTCTATTCCCTTTCCCTCCCTGGACAGTCATCCAGCTCCTGCAACTTAGGGGTGACTACCTCCCTATAGCTTCTATCTACTACCTCCTCATTTCCCCATATGCGATAAAGGCCATCCAGCTGCGCTCTGGTTCCCTAACACAGTCTCTAAGGAGCTGCAGCTGGATGCACTTCATGCAGATGTAGTTATCAGGGAGACTGGAGGCCTCCCAGAGCTCCCACATCTCGCATGAAGGGCATACCACTCACCCTGAGGCCATTCTCACTGCACTAGTATCAAAGGAAGAAACCTACAAGAAACTTTGCCTCTTCTCACCTCAGCCTCTTGAGCCAAAGCTTGTAACTAACCACTCTAACACTGTCCCAATCACATTATGGTTGCTCCCACTCGCTTAATAATACACAAATAAATAAGAAATCATGATGATTAAAGCCTACCCAAAAAGTCCGGAAAGACCCTAATCTCTTTTAAAATCTGCTGGCTATGATTGAAGCCTGCTAAAAAGATCTTAAAAGCTCCGAGCGCTTTTTAAATCTTACACTGCCTCAGCAAAGAGCAAAGCAATCAACTGCTAGTTAAAGTTAAAGTCTGTCCCGAGTCTTATAGGCTCATTAGGCCGGTGCTTATGCTGGTTTCCGTAGCGTGAAGCGACTAAGAGTGCGAGACTCCCCCCTGGGTAGGACGCCCAGCATGTTGCCAGCCGGGTGGACTGGAGCAATGTGTGGTTAAGTGTCTTGCTTAAGGATTCAACATGTTGCTTCAGCTGGGGCTCGAACTCACGACCTTCAGATTGCTAGTCCAATGCCTTAACCGCTTGGCCACGTGCCACTGCTGACAATTAAAAAGTAGCTTTCCATTGATGGCATGAACATCAATTTCTTTAGCTTCTAGTGATTTCATCCACCTCCCCTTCTCTCTTTCTCCATTCACTATGACAACCCATTCTCACTCCTTATCTTTCCCTCACCTGCCCAGCACCTCCCTCCTTCTTCCTCCTTCTCTTTATTCTATGGTCCACTCTCCTCTCCTATCAGATTTCTCCTTCTTCAATCCTTCACCTCTTCAAGTCAAGTTTATTGTCATTTAACTGTATACAAGTATATAACGTATATAACTGTTCAGGTTAACAAAATGGGTTCTCTGTAATGTTACTTAATGCTTTAATGGGTTTCTGTAGCTGGAATGTTTTGGTTAGAACTGCAGATAAGGGGGGAAACTAACCAATGGGTAATTGTTATGCTATCTTGTATGTGTCAGCTGAGTGGGAGTTCACGGTCTTTTTTCCGGGAGGCGAGCGAGGAGGACGGACATGTGAGGAACTGACAGCGGTTCCAGGGCGGTGGATACTGGACATCGGCGGTTCAGACGGTGGCCAAAGGCTTGGAAGGTCATTGTGGATGGAACCAGAGGCGTGAGCTTCAACGTATTAAAATACTATGTGCACAAACTGGTAAACTTACTGATTTGGTGCCTTAGGTTATCTGTTTCTACTGACCCATCACTAAGAAAATATCTATAAAGTTGTAATTATTTACTCACCTTTGGTGTATTGTCTGATATTTGTGCTTGAGCATGTATTGGGGGGGGGGGCATTACACCGCATTACACTGAAGTATTGCACTGTTGGTGGGGCAACGGTGGTTCACCCTAGGCGAATAGGGGTAAATTGAGGGCACAGGCGCTACATAACCATATAATGTATATAGAAACGAGACAACGTTTCTCCAAACCAGGGTGTAAAGCACATAACACACATCACACATGATAACTTATGAAGTCAAGGATAAAATCGACAGATGAATCACACAAAAATAACAAACTATCACCTCCCAGATTCTCACTTCATCCCCCCACCCACCCCATCAACCCACCTACCCACTTGGTTTCACATATAACTTGCCAGTTTGTAGTCCTTCTCCTCCCCCATCTTCTTATGAAACTGTTTCTTCCTCCCTTCCAGTCCTGATGAAGGATCTCGGCCTGAAAAGTTGACTATTTATTTCTCCCCACAGATGCTGCCTGAACTGCTGTGTTCCTCCAGAAATATGTGTTAGCTGCTGAGAATATTAACATCTATAATGTACATGGTAAAAGATATGACAAATATAACATGATTGGAAGGAGTCAACATAATTTTCTGACCATGAAACCACGTTTGAAAAGTCTGTTGGATATATTTTAGTGGCTCTAACTAAAAATTGAGAAAAAGAGGGTATCTATGCTCATACTGCATCCAGGGAAAAAAAATGTTTCTTTTGAGCATGTCCAATGAAGGTTTGCCAGATGGAGCTTTTGTGGAAGAGGGATTATCCTTTGAACAGCATTGGATTGCAATGACATTGTCTAAGCTTATACTTCCTTGGGCTGGAAAGAATGGAAGGCAAGTTTAGTGAAGTACATAAAGTTCTTAAGTGGCCTACTGGGCTGATGCTGTGAAAATGCTTGTTGGAAATAAACAGGGTGTGTCAGTCATACTTCTGAATAAGCTAGTAAGGAGATGAGTAGAGGTTCCTTCATTTAAAGGGTTATGAAACTTTAGAATTCACTACCTAGAGGATTGTGGGTGATAAATTGTTGAGCAATTTCTAAGTAGAGATGAACAAACTTTAAGTATTATGGGAATTAAAAAAGTGGGAGTAAAGCTAGATCAGGTAGGATCTCATTGAACTGGTAAAAAGTTCTTGAGCTGTTAACGATCTACTTTGTATTCTAATTAACACAAAGCTGTCATTTTGAACAAAGGAGTCTTTTAATGTGCACATGTAGGAAAGGACAACTGGAGGTTACGGACCTTGTGTTGCATTTGCTAATTGTACCCGTTATATTTAAGGAGCATGACTACAAATTTCAAAGTACATTTATTATCAAAGTACATGTACTTTATTTATTGAGATTCAGCATGGAACAGGTCCTTCTGGCCTTTCGAGTCATGCCACCCAGCATTCCCTGATTTAACTCCAGCGTAATTGTGGGACAATTTACAACTGGCTTTGGACTGTGGGAGAAAACCAAAGCAATTGGACGAGACCCACGCAGTCACGGGGAGAATGTACAGGCTGCGGTAGGAAATGATCCCAGGTCACTGGTACTGTAATGTGTTGTGCTAGCCACTATACCACTGTGTACAACCTCGAGATTTGGCTTCTTACAGGCAGCCACAAAACGAAGAAACACTAGAATCCTTTAAAAAAAACTGACAAGCATCTATTGTGTGAAACAAAGAAGAAATCGTGCCAACAATAAAAAGTAAACAAATAACACTCAGAACTAAGTTTTATGAAAGGAGAATCCACAGTAACGAAGCCAGTTCATTGCTGTAGTTGGTCCAGGAGCCCGTTAGTTGCAAGGCTCAGCCTCAGTTCAGTACAGAGATGAGTAAACCCCATGGAGCAGTGAGTCAGACACCAGCCTGTCCCTTGCCCCTGGCCCAAACACCTCGACCTTTTCAATCTGGCCTGGTGCTTAAACCAGCCGCTCATTCTCCACTATTGGACACTGGGCCCTGGCAATTTGATTTAGTCCCAAGTCTGCTCCAGCAATGGCCAAACATTAGCTTGTTCCTCGCTCTGGGGCCTCGGCCCCGTGGCCTTGATTCGGCCTGTACCTGCCATGTTGAAACCTTACCGCACCTTTGAGATTCCAGTACACACTGCAAAAATGCCAGGCAATTCAGAAACACAACTCTGAAAGGGAAGTTACAGGCTATTGATACAGAAGGAAGTCCTCCTTTGGAAAATACAGAGACAGAACCACGAGCCCAACAACTATTAACAGCTAGACAGAGCCTGGACTGTCAGTAGCAATTCCAGCATTTGACAGTCATAGTCACAGAATGAGTAGTGATATCATAAGTGCAGTCAGACCTTCCACAAATACATCTCAGTACACATGCCTGTTAGTTGTAACCTTCTCTAGCTTGATTATTGACTATCAACACATGTATGTCCATTATTATGATCTTTATGATGTAGTACAGTGCAGAACAGGGTTAATTGTTATAACATACTCATGTTGCCTCCTTGTATAATCTCTAAACCATTACATTTGCAAAGCATTTGGCAGGTGCTCTTTCCTGTAATACAGTGTCTACGCCTTCAGGAGTTGGAAAACTGTCTCTTTACCTAAAAGTGAAATCCCAATAGAATTGTGTGCTCCATCAATGGATCCTAATAACTAACAGGAATACAAGCCTTGAATCCAAGGTTTCTACAATTATCAATGACAGCACTTTGTTCACAGTTCTCATAACATGTATTATTTGGAACTGAGAATAATTGAAATGAAAAAGGAAGTCTTCAATATTTTTCTAATCACAAGGCTGGTCACATCTAATATGCAGATATGAATATTTGATTTACAGTGAATCCCATTGGCTTTTGGGAGCTGATTGGCCCATTATCTTAATTGATCTTATTTTTCACCACAACTAACAAACTCTGCATAACTACCACAATATTATGAAATATACAACTGTTTAAAATATTGATTTCATTAACAAAAACAGAAAATTATGGTCAATTCAAGAGCCAGAGAGATTTAGTGGCCCTTGGCTAACACCTATTCCCTATTCAGCACCAATAAAACCAAATGATTTGATTGTTTTTCTTTATTTGTGGAACTCTGCTGTCTTTTTAATAGACTGCACACACAAAAATGCTCAGCAGGCCGGGCAGCATCAATGGAAAACAGTAAATAGTCAACGCTTCTGGCCACACTCCTTCTTCAGGACTGGAAACGCAGATGAGAAGTCACAGTAAGAGGTGGGGTAGTGGAGGTGGTAGGTGATAGGTAAAACCAGGAGGTGGTCAAGGGGTGAAGTAAAGAGCTGGGAAGTTGATTGATGAAAGAGATAAAGGGCTGGAGGAGGGGGAATCTGATAGGAGAGGATAAAAATAGGCTGGTGCACTTGCGTACATTAGAGTCATCATACAAAGTTGAGAAGTACTTTGAAGTGTCATCAAGCCTGAATGATGTGGATCAGCACGAATCAAACACACCACCAGTTATACCTTCTGTAATCCCTGTTCGAAAATAATTTTAAAAGACTCTTTTTTTTGCTGTGCACTGACTTGCCTGCGATCTCCCATCCCTCGTGGGTATAGACATTGAGGCTGAGTGATAGAGGATCTGAAAGCTTGACCAAAGGCTCTGCCTGCAGCCAGAAGAGAAAAAAAGAACCAAGAAAACAAGAACATAGGAGTACCCAGTTCTTAAAATTTAAACCTGATTGAATGAGGACTAACCAATCAGGAGGGACGGTCTATGGGGACATAAATACCACCAGACCAGAAATGCCCAGCATCATCTCTGATGAAGATGGCAGAGTTTGTCATTGAAACATCAGTTATAATTGATACCTGTATCCGGCTGGAATCCCAAGAAGAGTTTATTTGTCATATATGCTGGGAAAGTACTAGATCCATGTTTAGCCTCACTTGAGAAGATAATCCCCTCATCCCAGGAATTAGCCCTGAAAATCCTCTTTGGGCTGCCTCTAATGCTCCTTAGGTAAGACAATCAAAACTGTGGTACTAGTCCAAGATGTGAGCTCATCACAATTTGTATAATAACAACAAAATTTCCCTTCTTCTAAACTCCAAGCCTTTTGCAATGTCCTGTGCCCTCTTACTGCTGGCTGTTTATGAGTCGTGCACAAGAAGATCTAGATCCCTCTAAATTTCACCTATTCATAATTTCCCAATTTTGATAATAATTTTCATTTTAATTCCTCCATCTGAAATGTATGATACTGCATCCATCCCAGAAGAGAGAACTACTGATTGGTTAGCCTGACATTAGTACTTGGGAAAATCCATACAATTTTGGCTGCTGTACCCAAAAATGTACACTGAAAGATTGCACATATAGTTTTCAAGGAATGAAAAACAACAACACCTAAGGCACCACCACTGTCACAGAGGTAGGCAATGTGCTAATTTCAGAAATCTAATATTAATTTTTGCCAGAAATGCAACAACAGCTTTTTAGTTCTTGCCAATGCACACCTGAAGTCCATTGAAGTTCATAGCTCAATCTAGGACATATATTTGAAGAGCTGAGATGAAGCTTTGGAACCTGTGCTATATGGAGTGATTAATGCCTAGTCATCAATGGAATATTTGTGCACCGTGACGCAGTTCATGGAGTTACTGCCTCACAGCACTGCAGACCTGGATTCAACCTTGACCTTGGCTATGGAGTTTGCAAATTTATGTACCTGCATTATGCATTTCCTTTGGGTGCTCCAGTTCCCTCCACACCCCAAAGACACACAGGTTGGTAGGTTAACTGGTCACTGTAAATTTCCCCTAGATTGTCAGTGTAGTGCAAAGAGAGGGGAAAATAAAATAAGGATTAATGTAGGATTACTCTAAAATGTGTTGTTGTTGGTTGGTTTGGACTCAATGGTCTGAAAGCCTGTTTCTTTTGCAGTAGCTCACTATGACTCTGAGACTCTATTAGCATTGGTAATTCTACAGTAAAATGCACTCCCTTATTCTGAAGCTGCTGGTGGCTTTGAGATATGGAAAGCTAGGACTTACCAGCATCACAAGACAAGTTAGAAAACTCCTACAAATGCATTCTGCTTCTGGGTTGTGTGGCTGGTGTTGTGAGCTGGAGTTCGTGAGGGGTTGGTAAGGAAATCACATGTTGTGGAATAATGATTGATGTGCCAGTTTATTGAAGGGAGCAATTCCTGGATCTGCTACACGCAGTGCTGAGAAGAAAATATGCCTCTGAGAGGTTGTTGGATTCACAGAAATCCACAGCATTAAAATGACAGAAGATCTGGACTTTGAACATATCAACATATGAAACATAATATGCCGTGAACTTTATTTTCAAGGCCTGTGAGTTTTCTTCTCAGGAGCTCAACAAATAGTTTATCAGAGCGTATTCCCATGAATTTTTCAGGTGCAACTTCAATAGAAGGTGGTGTAAAAAGGAGATAAAGCTTTCTGTCTTAAGCTCCCATTGCTCCTTGTTTGAAGTTTCAGTCAATTAAATCAGAAAAAAAAACTGTAGTGAACATTTATTCCCAAAAATATTTTAGATATAAAGTGAACCAACAGCTTGAAAGGGAACAAGAGCTAACTTAGGAAGAACTCAACAGGTCAAGCTGCATTTGTGGAAGGAAAGGAATTGTCGATCTTCTGGGTCCAAACCATGAGTCAGAACAGACTGCTGGTTTGGTGTTGATCGACTTATAGGGTAGTTAGTGGTCCAGAGATGCTGGAATTTGATTGTCAGATACTATCAATGTTAGAGAAGTTGGAAGAGAGGTCAGTGATATAAGGTGAAGTTTAAGGCAATGCTGATGCACCCAGATGGACTGGATTTAATGCCTGTGCATTAGTGTCTCCACAGCAGAGAGAAGATGAGGAGTAGCCCTGAGAACAGGGCAGTCTACAAGGAGGAGCTGAGACAGGAAAGCTCTTCCTATGCTTAGTTTTCTCAGAATACTTTTCTAAACCTCAGTTCAGATCCATGAATCCTGGGGAATTCCCATAGTTTTCCCAAGAGATGTGGAGAAGTTTGTACTGGTGTCTGCATCCTGATCAAAGGAGTATGTACAGTATATATGAAATAAACAAAAGAATTAGGGAGAAGTTTTGCAGAAATAACTTGTCTTGTACTTTACCAACTGAATCTGGTCTTTTGGACCTCAGTGGTTCTGGTTTTAAAAGTAAGATAATTTTGTGTACCACACAGTGCAGTGGATGCCCTACAGTGTGCTATATAGTTAGTGATTCTGCAAGCCAAGCCATTAGCTGCATGGCTGATGCTTTGCACAAAGATTTCATAATGGAGGATGCACGTGTAAATCATGGACATTTGGAGAAGAGCTCTGAAAACTAGTAGCTGATTGACACACCTACTGTGAATGCTGAGAATATTGCCGTTAGCAGTTCATCTGCAGTTCCCCTTCAACACTTCACCGGGTGCGTCAGCCTAGATTTTCATGCTCAACTATAGAAAGGGCAACTTCGGCTCTCTGTTACTGAGCTCAGAATCATGAGTGTGACCAAATGAATCCACTAGCTCTGGACAGCGTAAGCTAAATTCAGTTCCGTCATCATTGAAAGCATTGGGGCATCTTTAACAGAATTATCTGTGAGCACCAATGCCTCTGCAGGTAGAACCTCGGAACACCTAACCAGTACTAACCAGGATTAACCAGGATTCAATCTGGTTTGCTTTTAAAAACAGTTGTGTTCAGGAGTTTGAACTACTGTAGATTCCGGACTACAGAGCGCACCTGATTAAAAGCCGCTGGCTCTAATTTTAGAAAGAAAATCAATTTTGTACTTGTACAGGCCGCACCGGATTTTAGGCCGCACTGGATTTTAGGCCGCACCAGATTTTCGGCCGCAGGTGTCCCACGTTGTAATATGAGATATTTACACAGAAAGATATTACACGTGAGGATTTTTTAACTTTTAATTAAATCCATATGGTAACATAAACAAATACATATTGCAAATGCTTTTTTTCGAACCGTGCCTGTAACGTGGCTACTTTTAAATATACGTTGCGTATACTTTTTTACTGAACAACATTCCAATATCTCCTAACGACTGGTAAAAAATATATATACTGCAGCCTACCAGGAAAAGTTATTAATCGCCTTTAACTTAAAAGCAGCGTTCGCTCAGATCTAATGCCGCTCGCGTAATGCCGCTCGCCCCCCGCCTTCCCGTTTATCGCAAACCGGCATTTTCCCACAAGACGCGGCGAAACTGGGTGTGACGTCATAGCATCCCATGATGTAGTACAGAAAACAAATATAGTTAAAACACTTCTAACTTTAACTAACAAATGAATTACTAAGCGGAAATATTATAAACTAAATAACTGCCATAAAGGCAGCACAATGCTTTTCTTCGAGTGTTTTCCATGTTGATGAGGGTGAGTACAAATGACTGATTTACAATAATTTAATTGTGAAAGTGCGCTTGATTTATCGTACAATTTCATTGGACCTCTGTGAACTACTCATCAATTTTATTGGTCTACTGTTACGAGGCAAAATGTTTTTGGCGGCATGAAAAAAAATCATGCATTAGCCGCACCGTAGTAAAGGCCGCAGTGTTCAAAGCTGTTCAAAATGTGGGAAAAAAGTAGCGGCTTATAATCCGACATCTACGGTAGTAACAATAGATGCTAGAAACCTAGAGTTTGTGATAAACTGTGCAGAGACCAAATTGATAATTATTTTCTGAGCTGTTTACCTTGTGATGGGGCATTGCACAGGGCTAAGAATCTGGAAATCAGCTTTATTGTTTTAAAAACTTCTATCTTCTCAGATTTGATGTGTTTTACATTTTATGTTTGAACTGCTATGATGGCACTGTGGTTAGTGTGATGTTCTTACACCCTGGGGTGTTGGAGCCTGGAGTTTGATCCCTGCTTATTCTGTAAGGAGTTTGCTTATTGAATGTGAGAGTTTCCTCTGGGTGCTCTGATTTCCTCCTACTGTCCAAAGACTTCCTGTTCAGTAGGTTCATTTTTTATTGTAAATTGTCTCATGATTAGGCTAGGATTAAATCGGGGGTGGGGGGTGCTAATGGCTTGGCTCAAAGGGCCAGAAGGGTATATTCCATGCTATATATCTAAATAAAACAGATTAAAACATTTCCCTGTTTTTATTTTAGATTTGTGACATGCATAGATTTACTACTTTTTATCTCAATAACCCCAAGTTGCAGTCATTAGAATTATAATGGTTTAAAAATTCACACAGCAACTTAGACCCAATAAAACACCTGCATTGTCTATATAAAGTAGTGTTTAATGACCATCTAAATTACTGTATGCAAATAACAGCCATAATTTCTAAAAAAAATAATTGCCTCAGGCACACAGCTAGCATGCTTGAGTATAAAGTATAAATAAGAATCCATGAAACAAAACTGTAGTAGCTTGTGGAACAAATGATTCCTTCTTAAGATAGTGCCACATCTGCAATTGGTTTATACTTTCAGTCTTGGCCCCTTCTTAGCTCACAATAGCTAGACACAATGTGTGTTAGGTTAAACTGTGTGGAGCTCCTGTTTCTTCACCAGGGTAAAGTCTTAGTAGAGTTATTATGGAGGCATTTAGGATTTTAGAATGAGTGTACAGTTTTATCAATTATGTATGTAACAATGGTTCAGGATTTTTCCTGAATTTACTGGAAAAGATCATCATAAAACAATCCAATTTCTCAAATGGTATTAGCACTGCTGAGACCAACAGTAAAATAGGTGTTGCTGCTTAGTGATATCGGAGTCATATTTACACCTCAGGAGGTCAGGGTACAATGTAAAATCGTAAATTTTAAGTCTTTGGTAAAGTTACCTCTTTCATTAAAAATGAATTACAGAGCTATGGGTAGCATTTATAAAGAAATAAAATCCATATTTTCCAACATGCCTGCTGCGCCTTTGACCCAAGGCCAGGCCAAGTTCATTTCTGTAAGAGGTTGTCTGTTGGTTCAATAGTAACTTTGGTAATCCTGGAAATTTAATTTGAAGAGAATAAACGGGAGAAATTAAGAGAATCGTGAAGAGGAACTTCCTGTTGCACAGTCTTTCAATGAGACTAACTGTTCTTATTTACAACCCAGCAGAAGCTGGGGTATTGTTATTATTTAATCACCTGCTCCCTGCAGTGGCAAACACACGATGATGAATTTTCATGTGATTACTCCCATTGTGTTGAATAAATTTTCTGTTTAATTAATAAAAGAGGGCCAGAGAAATGTCCAATGTCCAAATGTCCAATGAAAGTCACGGTAACAGACTAGAGGGCAACCCTTGACCTACAAAAATCAGACCTTGAGAACTAAAGCTGTAGTGTGCAATATGAAATTACAACTTAATGTGTACAACCAACTGAAACATACAGGAATACCAATGCCTCAGCATGAAAAATATGAAAAAGTCATGAACATTTTTAGAAAGAATGAGTTTAAAGTTTCACTTAATCAAGTATACTATGCCCCAAATAGAATGTTTTGTACTACATATACTTAACATTATAAATGCCTACGTGTACAGTACACCCTTCCAAAATGTATTTTTACCCTCTTCTGTTGACCACTCCTACCTGACAACTGGAAGGGTGGCCTGCTGTCAATTGTGACTGCCTCAAAGATCCGTTCTTGTTTTAGCTCCTTGATAATTGCAGTGATTGCATCCTCTGTAAATTTACATAGAAAAAAAAATCTAGATGGTGTTCGCTACTCAATATTTGTCTTTATTGCCCAAGTTTCCAGGCAACATTTTTACCATTTCTTTGTTGTTCTTGAGTATGGACTCATTTTGAAACCTACATTGAATTGTACTCTTCATCATTTTTACATTTGCTCTGTTGAGCATTTTGTTGTTAATAACATCTCTGCCTGAGACTCCATTCTTTACCATTGCTCTCCAGTTATGGGGTAACATTCTGACATACCAGTACCTCTATGGTTCATAGTTCTGCTGGCTGAGATTCAATGCTAAACTAGCATATTCATGGCTAACATGCACATTATTTCCTTGGAACTGGGACTAAATTTGCTGCAGAGTTAAGCAAGTATTTTATATGAAATTATTTTCAAAGCTTGATAACAAAAGTAAACTCTTTTCTCGATGCTGCTTGTTGCATTAGGAAAAAATACATTTCAAGTCACACCCTCAGGAGAACACTTCACTTCAGTTTTACACAATGAGCAACAAACTTTTTGGGTTTTTTTGAGGAACGTTTAGCTTTATTTCTCAGCACTTAATGACGTGGCAACAAAATCACAGGAATGGAAGACACTAAACTAGGTGGGTTGTCAGAACCTGTTTGTATAAAAGGATCATAAATTTATAGAAAAATGGGAAAAGACAGCACAAGCTGTTTGGCCCATCAATGCTGTGCGAGAACAACATAAGAAAAATTCAAGCAACACACACAAAATGCTGGTGGAACGCAGCAGGCCAGGCAACATCTATAGGGAGAAGCGCTGTCGACGTTTTGGGCCGAGACCCTTCGTCAGGACCTGCAGATTTCCTCGTGTTTGCCACATAAGAAAAATTGAGCTGGTTTTGCATTTCTGTTCTCCCCCAGGACCTGGATTTCTTTCTCCCCCCAACAGAATTCCCTTTTGAAAGTGACACTTGACTCTGCCTTCATCATCCAATTCTGACAATAGGTTCCAGATCCTAACCGCTCTTTGAAATGTATTCATTCGGTGTCGTTTGGATCTTGACTCTTCCTCCAGTGGAACTATCACCCTACCTACTCTGAAGAACAAGCCTTCTTCTTAGTGCAACCAAATGAAGAATTGTATCCTTAAGCTTATTTTCTGAAAGAAGTTAGCAGCAAATAGTGGAAGTTGAAGACTTTTCTTTATTGCTGAATTATCTACTTAATATTTATATACTGAAAGTAGTTATTTCTATACCTAACATTAAATATAGTTTTAAAACATAATGTGAACAGTTTTTCATTTAACAATTATCTGAAACATGCAGAGCCAAGTATACAATATGCAACTTTGAAGAATTGCCAAGACAACGGCAGGATATTAATTTCATCTGGAGTGCATTAGAATACTTCTATAAATTAGCAAATATGCTCCAATAGTAGACTTCAGTTACATTTTCTTAAAACTGTAACGTGCTATTTTGTTCATATTCTTTATATTTACTGGCAGAACATTACAACTACAGAACTGCAATTGATGCACTTTTATATTTTTGATGAAACTATGTAAGGCAAACTTACAAAAATGGCAAGAATGTTGCAAGCACAATAAATCTAATTTGAGTGAATGGCATTGGCCATCTTAGTTCTTTAATGCAATGGTTCTTTGTCAACTATAGGGATAGAAGTTTTACAAAAATATACCAGCTGTTAAAATCCGTTGTGAACTCAGTAAGTTAATAGAGAAGAAATTGTTCAATGAAGCCAATTGGAAATGGTGTTTAAACTATAAAAGCAAATTATTGCAGTTTCTGTGATGACAATACTCTTAGAATAGTAGACAAAGAACCCAAAGGCATTTTGCTATTCGAAGTTCAAAGTTGAAAATACATCTAATATCAAACTATGTATGGATTTTACAACCTTGATATCTGTCTCCTAATCCAGACAGACATACTTTATTGATCCCGAGGGAAATTAGGTTTCGTTACAGCCGCACCAACCAAGAATAGTGAAGAAATATAGCAATATAAAACCATAAATAATTAAATAATAATAAGTTAATCATGCCCAGTTGGAATAAGTCCAGGACCAGCCTATTGGCTCAGGGTGTCTGACACTCCGAGGGAGGAGTTGTAAAGTTTGATGGCCACAGGTAGGAATGACTTCCTATGACGCTCAGTGTTACATCTCGGTGGAATGAGTCTCTGGCTGAATGTACTCCTGTGCCTAACCAGTACGTTATGCAGTAGATGGCATGCAACTTGGACAGCATCCTCTTTTCAGACAACACTGTCAGAGAGTCCAGTTCCACCCCCACAACATCACTGGCCTTATGAATGAGTTTGTTGATTCTGTTGGTGTCTGCTACCCTCAGCCTGCTGCCCCAGCACACAACAGCAAACATGATAGCACTGGCTACCACAGACTCATAGAACATCCTCAGCATCATCCGGCAGATGTTAAAGGACCTCAGTCTCCTCAGGAAATAGAGATGGCTCTGACCCTTCTTGTAAACAGCCTCAGTGTTCTTTGACCAGTCCAGTTTATTGTCCATTCGTATCCCCACGTATTTGTAATCCTCCACCTAGTCCACACTGACACCTTGGATGGAAACAGGGGTCACCGGTGCCTTAGCCCTCCTCAGGTCCACCACCAGCTCCTTAGTCTTTTTCACATTAAGCTGCAGATGATTCTGCTCGCACCATGTGACAAAGTTTCCCACCGTAGCCCTGTACTCAGCCTCATCTCCCTTGCTGTTGCATCCAACTATGGCAGAGTCATCAGAAAACTTCTGAAGATGGCAAGACTCTGTGTTGTAGTTGAAGTCCGAGGCAGCCACGAAACAAAGACACCCCACAGGATCAATAGAATCTTTTTCCCATGGCAGGATATCAAAAAAGAAAATCGGCTTAGTTGAGGGAAGGTGTTTGAAAGGGGATTTGAGGGAGAAGTTATTTTTAAAAAGAGTGTCGATGGTATATGGAATACATTCCCAGAGGGGATGGTGAAACCAGATACAATCAGAATGTTTAGAGAAATTTTGGCAGGCAATTAAATAGGCAGGGCATAAAAGGGTATGGTCCCAATGCAGTCAATCAGGATTAGTGCATTTGGAGAAAATGGTTGACATGGATGTGGTGGGGTGAAAGGCTCACTTCTGTGCTCATTATAACAAATGGATGATTAGCCTTCAGGCTACAATAATGCAATGTATGGAAGGTAAACTAAAAATGATGCTTCTTGTTCTTCATATTGGTGGAATTTACAGGGTAGTAATAGGTTCTAAACTAACTCACGGTAAATTGCTGCAGGGCTCCTGTAGACTCTACAGCGACTGTCAGTGGTGGTTATTGAACTCATTGACAGGAATGCCAGTTAAGTGTCCTGTTCTATACTGACAGTTATTAAGCTTATTGTTGTTGTGTTCATATTTTCATCCATTACACCCTCTTGATCTAACACATCTGATGGCAAATAGGCATTAAAGTGTGAGTGATTTGTTAACAATTATCCAATCCCTGCTCTGTTATAATAGGCACATATTGTCGTGATTTAAATATCTGGCCAATGACACTTTCTAAGGTTTGGAGAAGTGGTGACCTTTGATGGTTAAGATGAGTTGGCAAGTTTTTTCAGTGTGGGTGAAAGTCATTATCTACCCTTTATATGACACAAATGTCCTGACCCACTTATCCAGCACTAGCTGAAATGTAGCTGCAGAAACAGTTAAGAGGGGAAATGAAATGCAGACTTTTATTTCAAGAGGATTTGAGAACAGATGTAAAGGAACCCCACTGAAAAATCATGAGGTTTTAGTGAGACAGTTTTAATCTCATTAACTATAAAAGAATAACACATGCCACAGGGGGACCACAATGAGGTTTCAATAGATGTGTTTGCCCTGCAAGGAGTGATGGGGCAGACTAGAGCTGTATTCTCTGGAACACGGAGGGATGAGAGGTGATCAGAGGGTGGTGAATCTTTGGAGTTCTCTGCCTTGGGTGTTTTGGAGGTTTAATCATTGATTCATTGAATCTTGGCATTATAAAGCATGGTAACAGGACCGTCCGTCCAATCCATTGATGCCGATCAGTAGCTTACCTGAGCTGGTCCCGTTTTCCATATTCCTTGAAACATTTTGCGTCTATGTACTTGTCCAAATGCCCTTTAAATGTTATAATTGTGCCTGCCTCTACCACTTCTTCTGACAGTTTGCTCCATCTGCACACAATCTTCTGTGTGAAAAAATTTACCCCTTCAGGCCCCCTTCAAACCTTTACCCTCTCATCTTAACTCTATACCTTCTAGCTGTAAACTTTCCTACTCTGGTAAAATGACTATTCTGATAAAATCTCATGATTTTATCTACATTTATAAGGTAATTCAAAACAGAAATGACTTCATGGGATTTCATGGAAGATGGAGATAGACCAAAATTATGATGAAAGGTGAAATAGTTTTGATATTTAAACTTCTATTCCTATTCTTAATTTTTGTGTTCCTGTGCTAAATCTGAATATGTTGAAATTTCTGCTATTGTGTGTCTATGTAATTCTGCATTACTAGAAAACATGAATAATACTGAACATCATGAATGCAAATGGACCTATCAAACTGAGGGGGTTCATCAGTGAAGTAGCTGAAGGTAACTGGGCTGGGAATTCTTCCCTGAAAAACACATTTAGCGAGGTCCTGGAACTGTGGCAAAAAGCCTCAGACTACCACAGCGATGTTTCTTTGTGTCAGGGAAAACATGAGTAATTGAAGGGCTTTCTATTTGTCCTCCAGCTTTGCTTGGATTCTTCTATACTTTACTCAGACAAGTATGACCTTGCAATCAAGAGCTGTTCCTCCCACGTGTCCTCTGACTCAGCCTGGATGGTTTTGGTGGAACCCAGACATTTCATGAATGAGCAGTTTTTGCTGTGGAGGCATTTCTGGTTGTTGTGTGGGTGCTTATATTAATTTCAATAGGTCCATTTAATGACAGAGAAATGTATACAATATTCATCCTGAAATTCTTTTTCTTTGCAAACATCCACAAAAACAGAGGAGTGCCCCAAAGAATGAATGACAGTTAAATGCTAGAACTCCAAAGTATCCCCCAAGCTCCCCTCCCACGTGTAAGCAGCAGTAAAGCAACGACCCCCCTCCCCCACCAGCAAAAAAGCATCTGCACCCTCCGCCAAGCACTCAAGCGTGCAGCAAAGCATCAATAAAGACACAGACTTGCAGTACCCCAAAGGTTACTCGGTCACATGTTAATTCAACATACCACAGGCTCTCTCTCTCCCTAATAAGGGAAAAAGAGGTGTCCCCGTTTCACAGCGAGAGGGGAGACATAACAAAACAACTCACCAATTTATGGTGTTAAAAGTCAGTTGCGTGACTTTTTCCGAGCTCTGTGCCCAACAACTTGGGTCTCTGGGCACACAGCCAGAAGGCAGCTCACTGCTTTTGATCTTCCGTGTACTCCCACGACACCAACGGCACCGGCCTCAAACCTGGCTGCCTCCAGAGCCACCAAAATCTGGCACCCTGAAGGCACACTAGTCTTCCAGGCTGCGTCCTTGGCGTATCGAAAAGCGACCGGTCGTGAGGCCCTGAGAGCGGGGTCCCATTCCCGCAAAGAACTGAAGTCAGCATGTAACTCCATGTCAGGGTCTTCAAAAGAACCCTGAAAAGGTGAAAAAGAGATATGAAAGATAGAAATAGAGCTGTTTCCGAAGATGCATGCAAGGGAGTTACCATTAGGCGCCATCATCCTATGCTTCACCCTCCGTCTTTGGTGGTAATTGGAAGAACCTGGTGCCATGACAACTTAAAAGAAAACAAAGGTAGTTGATTTTAAAAAGTGTCTGAACACACACAAGTCATGCAAAACCAGAGATGCATAACGATGTCGTTCCATTCAAAGCTTGATCAGAGATAGCTGTTGTAAGACTAAATGACCTGGAGCAGATCTGTGGCATATATTTGTGAGACAGCGTTTCTTAGACATCTGAGGAGATTGATTGGCTGTCTGTGAATCTTGCTCTTAAAGGGGCAGTTAGGAAGTAGATGGTGAAGTGCAGGGCAGATATACATTTCCTCTGAGAAAGTCAAATCAAAAAAAGGAACAGCACAGATGAAATGGGAGGGGGCAGCCAGGTCAAAATTATTGACAGAAGTGGCAGTGATCTTATGAGATTGGATTTACTGCTCTGTTACCGCTGCAATATTACATTGTGGCTCTTGAACTCAATTCCTCCAGCTAATGAAAGGCAACCCACCAAAAACATTATCAGTTTGCATGGTAGCCTTGAGGGATCTAGGGCTGTGGTCTCCAAGATCCCTCTGTTTCTCCACATTGCCAGGAATCCTGTGCTCAGCCTTCGAGTTTGACCTTCTAAAGAGTTTAGCTTCACACTTCTCCAGACTGAACTCCATCTGCAGCTTCTCAGCCCAGCTCTGCATCCTGTCAATGTCCCATTGTAAGCTGCAACAACCTTCTGCACCATCCACAACACCACCAACCTTTATGTCATCTGTAAACTTACTCATGAGGCTACCATGGAAACCTTATCAAATGCCTTACTAAAATCCAGAGTACTGCACTATGTTCCTAATTTTGCTTTGTCACTTCTTCAAAGATGTCCATCAGGCTCATGAGGCATGACCTCCCCCTTACAAAGCCATGAAAACTATTTAGAGATACAGCGTAGAACAGGTCCTTATGGCCCAACAAGCCACACCACTCAGCAACCCACCTACGAACGTTTGTATTTAATCCCAGCCTAATCACAGGTCAATTTATAATGACCAATTGCAATGTACAAAGTAAATTTATTATTAAAAAAATATATATATATATGTCACCGTATACACCCCTGAGATTCATTTCTTTGCAGAAATTCACAGTAAATACAAAGAAACACAATAGAACCTATACAGATTACAGAGGAAGAGGTGTTTGCTGTCCTGAGGCAAATCAGGCTGGATAAATCCCCAGGGCTTGACAAGGTGTTCCCTCAGACCCTATAGGAGGTAAGTGCAGAAATGGCCAGGGCCCCAGCAGAGATATTTAAAACATCCTTAGCGACAGGAAAGGTACCAGAGGATTAAAGGATAGTCAATGTTGTTCTACTGTTTAAGAAAGGCTCTAAGCATAAACCAGGAAATTATAGGCTGGATCCATTGTTGTTTGTCATCTATATCAAAGATCTGGATGATAATGTGGTAACTGGATCAGAAAATTTGCAGATGACACCAAGATTGGTGGTGTAGTGGACAGCGAGGAAGGTTATCATGGCTTGCAGAGGGATCAGAACCAGCTGAAAAAATAGGCTGAAAAATGGCAGATGGAATTTAATGCAGACAAGTGTGAGGTGTTGGACTTTGAGAGGACCAGACCAGGGTAGGTCTTACATGGTGAACTCCAGGGCACTGAGGAGTGTGGTAGAACAAAGGGAATCGAGAACACAGGTCCATCCATAATTCATTACGTAGCATCACAGGTGGATAGGGTCATCAAAAATGCTTCTGTCACATTGGCCTTCATAAATCAAAGTACTGAGTACAGGAGCTGGGAGGTTATGTTGAAGTCGTTTAAGACAGGAGGGCTCAAACTAATTTGGCAGTGGGATGGGAACGAGAGTGATAGTACTTAAGATGAGGTAGCTGGTTTACAAACAGAGGCAATGTGTAGTGAGGAGAGGCTGTTGATAATGCAAAATTGCAGGCAACAGGATGAATTGCAGTGTAAAAGGTGGACAAAATTGAAAAAGGTTGAATACAGGACTGAAGGTATTATATTTGAATGCGTGCAGTGTATGGAATAAGGTAGATGAATTTGTCGCACAGTTGCAGATTGTCATATATAATGTTGTAGGCAGCAGTGAATCATGTCTGAAAGAAGACTATAGCTGGGAGCGTAATGTCCAAGGATACACAATGTATCGAAAGGAAAATGCAGGAAGTCAGAAGGGGTGGTGTGGTTCTGTTGATTAAATAATGAAATTAAATCATTAGAAAGAGATGACATAGGGTCAGAAGGTGTGGAATAATTGTGGATAGAGCTAAGGAACTGCAAGGGTAAAAGGGCCCTGATGGGAGCTGTATACAGACACCCAAACAGTCGTAAGGATGCCGTCTACAAATTACAATGGGAGATAGAAAAAGGACAATGTTACAATAGTCGTGAAGGCTTTCAATATGTAGATAGATTGGGAAAATCAGGTTGGTGCTGTATTCTAAGAGAGGGAATTTCTAGAATGCCAAATCATCCTGTTTCTATCATCATAGATCCTGAAAGAACCATTTGTCTTAGGTGCTGGTATTACTGCATACCCAAGGTCTCCACTCAACCTTGGAAAGAGTTTCTTCTGATCTAGCTCACTGGCTGCTTTATCACGGATGGTATAAGGAACTGGATGGATGGCTTTTTAAAAATTGGGTGTGGCATTTTCATTTAACGTTATTTTACACTTGATACACCTGACTTTCCCAATGCCATCCCTGAACAATGCTGTGGCACCATCCATTAACTTTCATAATTTGCTTTCAATTGTTTCCTTTGCAGGGAATGTGGCATGCAAATTGTGGATGGATCACCAATCAAGTTGTAGTTGACTCAATCAATCATGGCCCCACGATTCTGTCGCTTCTGTTTTTAGCACGTACAAAGACAATGTGGCTTGTTCGTTGTTGATTTTCACTATTATGAAAGTCATTCCCACACAAATTATCTTTTCTCTTGTGTAAATTCTTAGTTGGATATCTGCAGGGTTTAGTTTGGTATCTTTGAAATGTCATACAAACACACTTTCTGGAACAACCGAAGCAACTGAGCTAGTGTCCAATTCTGTTTTAATTAATTTGCCATTCGTCTCCGGTGTAAGCCATATTGCATGTCTCTTGTTAGTTTTCACATTGTAAATCTCAAAGCTACTCAGTCCTGTGTCATTCTCATCATTATCAGATTTCTTTTCATCAACAGCATGCAGATTAGTGCTTTTTTGAAACTGTAACTCGACTTTTTATCTTTATCTCTTCCAAGAGTAGGCCATTTATTTTTGTCTGCCCAATGTGTTCTTTGTATGTATCCTATTTTGTACATTCTTTGCAAGTTTCAATTTTAAACCAGCATTGTTCTGGTGTGTGTAGTCCTCCACCTAGACACTACAATTTTATTCATGCTCACTTTTATTCTTGACTGCAACTCAATTGTGTCTCCATCTACTGTTTCCATTGATACAGCTATTTCAATTGTTCTTTTAAATTTGAGTTGTGCTTCAGTTAGGAGCTATTTTTGAATGTTTTCTTGTAAAATGTCACAAATAAAACAAGCTGTCAGTGTATCATTAAGCTCATCACCGAAATGATAATGTTCAGACAATGTCTTCAACTCAGCCACGTAAGCTGAAATGGAATCCCCTTCCTTTTGATTCCACTTATGAAACTGAAATCATACTGCAATCAACAATGGTTTCAATTCTAAATGTTTCTTGAGGCCCTCCTTTGGTTGGGATTGACCATGGATATTGTGCCTTGCTGTCTATGTGATTTGCAAGCCATGTCAGTATGATATTTACAGCAAGCTGTTGCCTGCACAGCAGGCTCCCCCTCTCCATGCAGCTAATGAATCCAAATGACCAGCAGAGACCAATACACTTTGGCACCAGCAGCTTCACAGAGTTGCCAGTAAGCATTGAAATCAACATAGGACTGTCTTAGAGACTCCAGCTCTGGCTTTTTCCTTGGGGTTTACTCCCAAAGACTACTCCATGAATGTGCATAGATACAAGGCAGTGGAAGTTTGAAATCAGAGGTTCCCTTCTCCTAACTTAGCTGCCAACTATGGCTGATGAGGCCCATCTGCCTGAAGTGACTGGTTTTGAAACAACAGCAACCCACCTTTGCCCCTTCTTCTGTTCCACTGGGCTTAGTGGCTAAACAACATGTGAAGGCCAGGAGCTGGACTTGGCTGTCAAAGGTCATTTGAGGCACAACCATTGAAAGCATTCGTTAAGTAGTGGGAGCTTATCTCCACTACCTCCACCAGCCCTCCTGACTATGACAACCTCAAGTATTTTGCATTACTTTCATGATATTAGCAAAGCTCTTTTCAGCTGGTTTGGTTGGAGCAATAAACTTCTAAGCAAATTCTATGCTTTTCCACCTAATGTACTCAGTAAAACAGGGACAATCTTTTTTTTTGCTTCAAAATACTGCTAAATTTGTTCAGTATACAAAATCCTGTTATCTCTTATGCAATTGAGCGTGTCATCATTCTGATGTTCCCAGCCTTTCCTGCTTTTTTTATTTTGTGAGTCATCCAGTACTTACTGTTTATCAATCTGTGAATTTGTACATTTTCTATCTGGTTTTAACCTGACCGTCTCTGTTCCTTCCCAAAGAAGCATATGCTGTGCTGTTTTTGTCACTTTACAATTTCTTGTTGTGCTTTTTTAAATTTGTAAGTCTTGTTGTGCTTCAACAGGTAGGAAGTCATCTCGGGTCTGTTTAAAACTTGTTCACTGCCACTGTTAAGTTTTGTAACTCCCAAGTATAAAACTAATTGAAAGAAAACACTGACCTGGGAATAACATGGGCACTCGAGTTTAGTTTTTTTCACCTTTATAGAGGCACGTGCATATGACATGGTGGCATATGCCCTTCATGTACTTTTATATATAATCAGTAATGAATTTTTTAAAGAAAGAATGCTAAATCAAACAATATATTTACAATATAAATAAATATTACCAAAATATTAAATATGCATTACAAAGTCTGTAAAATTTTTATTAGCTGCTTTAAAGGATATAAAGCAATGGAACTAATGTAAAGACCACCTACTAGCTAATTAACTGTTAAGCTTTGTAATCAAGTTTTTTGTTTCTAAGTTTCTTGCTTGTTGTAAACAGCTATTTTTTTATTCAGGAATGTTTCTCTGAAATCAAATGGCTCAATAATTCACCTGTAATTTTGGAAGTCTGGCAATATCCTCCTTGGATTGCGAATTTATGCTTAATAGATTCTTTGATGTCTCATTATGAAGTACAATACTTTGCTATATCTAATCACAAAGAAACATGCATTTCTTTTCAACATAATTCATGACTTGAGAAATTATTCATATCTTTAAAGCAATTTCCCAATTTATTGAAAGGAGTTTCTGAAATGAGAAGGAAGCAATAATTTGATTTATGAAGAAGGGAGATCTGATAGTTTTTCCTCATGCAGTCCTGACGATCGTCCATACCAAAATCTTCTTCATTTACGTATGGTGGAAACGAAAATAAAAATATTGCCTTCAAGTATAGTCCAGTAATGCAAATACCATAAGATGAAAATCCAATTGCTTTAATGTTTTGCATTCAGGCAGCTGATCTCAGCAGATGTAATAACTAAAAGAATGGTGACTGAGTTACTGTCAGATATTTGCGTCTTTGAAAATTCAGTGTCTTCTGGAGTAGAAAAGAGAAAATTGGAATAATATTAAATGGTGTCTCCTTCTGGCAACTTGAAGGTGCTTTGAGCTTCGAGACTCTGCAGGCTATGGGCCCTCTGGGTTTAAAAAAGGAGACTTTTTCCTCCCACTGTTGTCTGACAAGCTCACAAACAACCGCCAGGAGTAAGATATGTTAAAGTGCCGGGGTTAGGACTCAATGTATTTAAGTAAACTACTTAAGAACTTTTTAAAAGCTATTATTAATGCTTTTTGAGAGGGTGATTTTAGATGCATATCATATTTTTACTGAGTTAAGTATTGTATGTAATTAGTTTTGCTACAATAAGTGTACGGGACATTGGAAAAAATGTTGAATTTCCCCATGGGGATGAATAAAGTATCTATCTATCTATCTATCTATCTATCTATCTATCTATCTATCTATCTATCTATCTATCTATCTATCTATCTATCTATCTATCTATCTATCTATCTAACTATCTTCTTGAGCCACTGTTCTGGTCATCAATATGGAGTTTTAGGGAAACTTCAGCACAATCTATTTGAAGAACAAATGCATTTTAACAGTCTAGTCCCACCTAATATTTACAGGCAGGATATGGTATAGAACTATATCTTTCAGAACAACATGCGGTGTAGAACAACTGTGCGTGAAACTATTAGCCTGAAGAGAAGTCTGAAAAATGATCCAGTCTTACCCTTACATTCCAGAGATTGGTCAGATTAAAATACAATCAAGCCACGTAGCAGTCAAGAGAGAGAGCACAACTGCACAGCACTGAAGTGGGCTGCGGCCTCAATATTTGTTCCCTTATTTAGGCATTAGCAAGGCAGCATTAGGAATTTTTTCATGTTACTTTTTAGCTGCAACCTGCAAATAAGCAAAAGCATTATCAATTCAATATTTTGCAGCCTCTGTGGTAAAGAACGTGCAGTTTGCTTTACAGCCTGTAACAGTCAAACCTACTCAACAATCCTGTGTTTTTCAGCCACGTTTTTGCCCTTTTTTGGGACCAAGGGGGAAGGGAAGTTCACAGCTTCAATGTTTTTCCTGGAGCAGAAATCAGCATTACACAAACTCAGATGAGAAACCATAGTAACTGATCTATCACCTCAGGCTTTAACATATTGTAAGTGTAAGGTTAGAATGCAGTAAGTTTGAATAGGAATCTTTGAAGATAGCTGCCTGTTTTTGGCTCATGAACACAACATATTTTACACGAGGATGATAAAGAGACTAAATTAATAGGTACACAAATTTTCCACTAGTAAGTCTGAATTACATTCTCCATTTCATTAGGTTTTTGTGTGGTTTCTTCATGAATTTAACTCCCAGGATGAACTAAGTGGGAAAATGATGGGAGCACTGTCTGAAGAGGGATCACTTCTTACAACCACGACCCTGTGTGGGTCACTGAAAAACCATCAATGACTGTTTCCATGGAGATCATAGCAAAACAGACTATAACATGACAACTGTGACAAATACTATGGGGGAAAATAAAGAAACCACACTGGTATTGCAAACACGAGAAAATTAGCAGTTGCTGGAAATCTGAACAACACACATAACAATGCTGAAGGAACTCAGCAGGCCAGGCAGCATCCATGGGAAAAGAGTACAGTCGACTTTTCGGACCGAAACGTTGACTGTACTTTTTTTTTCCATAAATGCTGCCTGGCCTGCTGAGTTCCTCCAGCATTTTGTATGTGTTGCTGATATTACAAATATATCTTATAATATTTCATTGTAAGACTTTTCCACTATTTTTAATGTATTCATAGAACATTGAACATAGAACACAACAGCACAATACAGGTGCTTTGGCCCACTATGTTGTGCCAACCTTTTAACGTATGCTAAGATCAACCTAACCTTTCTCTCCTACAGAGCTCTCCACTTTTCTATCATCTATATTCAGTATGACACTTTTCTGAAAGAAATACATGGGGCCCTCATAGGGGTAAAATAATACATTCAGTTAATTACAAATTAACTCTAAGGCTGCCTAGTTATCCTGAGACTCTCTAAAGATATCTGTTGAGGTCACTTGAAATACATAATAAAATAGGAGCAAGAATAAACTATTTGGCACTTCAGGACTTCTCTACAATTCAATATCACCTTGGCGATCATCCAGTTTAGTCTCTTGTTTCCTCTTTGTCTTAATATCTCCTGATCACTTCAGTGTTAAGGAATATTTCTATCTTGTTTTTGAATATATCCAGTGATGTGGCATCACTGTCTTTTGTGGTAGAGAATTCCATATGTTCACCAACTTCTGGCTATAGCCCCTGGCTCTGGACTTGCCAGCCTTTGAATGTCATTGCATCCAGTCTCTCTATTCCTGTAATGATTTAATAGTTGTTTCTTACAATGCTTGACACTCTTCCCAGCTCCATTGTTTCCAAAGATCTGTCCTGGGCCCATCATGTAAGTGCCAGCTTTCTGAAGAAGTTTGCGTAGATTTGGCACGTCATCTAAAACTTTGACAAATTTCAACTGATGTTCATTGGAGAGTACATTGACCGCATTATGGCCTGGTATGGAAGCACCAATGCCCCTTAATGGAAAGCCTTCATAATGTTGTGGATACTGACAAGTCCATCATGGTTAAAGCCCTCTCCATCACTAAACCCATCACAAGGAACGCTGTCGCAGGAAAGCAGCATCCAACACCAAGGACTCCCACCATGCATGCCATGCTGTCCTCTTGTTGTTGCCATCAGACAGAAGATACACAAGCTTCAAGATCCACACCACTAGGTTCAGGAACTGTTATTACCCCTCAACCATCTGGCTTTTGAACCACAGTGGATAACTTCACTCAACTTCACACACCCCAAAATTAAATATTACCTCAACCTATACACTCATTTTCAAGGACTCTTCATCTCAAGTTCTCAATATTTATTGCTTATTCATTAATTTTTTTTGTATTTCCACAATTTGTTTTCTTGAGCACATTAATTGTTTGTTTGTCTTGTTTTGTGTGATCTTTCATGATTCTATTTTGTTTCTTTGTATTTACTGTGAATGCCCACAAAAATTCAGGGTTGGATATGGAGAGATTCATATACTTTGATATTATATTTATTTTGAACCTTGATCTTTGATCAGTGGGGTTTGTACAAGAAAATGCCGTGGTTTGTTTCCCCATTAATATCATTGATATTCATTATGTACAGCTGTACCCAACCATTACAACCAGAGAAAGAATCATCTATTCTTACTCACTGTTTCTTCACTGTTAATCTATTGTTAACCTATGCCAGTATGTTGTCCTAAAGCCCATCTTCATTAGTTTTATATTCTAATCTTTCACATGGAACCTCATCCAAAGCTTTTTGAATGTTCCAATGCATGTTACCCTCTAATTCTACTGAATCTATTTGATGATCTACGTTCTCAAAGAGCTCCAGTAGATTTGTTAAGCATGATTTCCTTTTCATAAACCCACAATGACTTTGTGCAATATGCTAATACTTTTCAATATTTCAGTTACTAATTATTTTATATTAGATTGTAGCTGTTTCTCTACATCTATTGTTGAAATAGTGGAGGTGTATTTTCCACTCCTTAATCTGCAGAGTCTAAGAAATTTGGAAGGTGACACCCTGCTTCCCCAATGCATCCCCTGTCTGGTTGACTTCTTTCAGTAATTTTGGATGGAGATGATAAGGCCTTCAATCTTATTAATTTCCTAAGTCCTATAATTTTGTTATCACAAACGAGAGAAAATCTACAGATGCTGGTAATCTGAGCATGCACAAAATGCTGGAGGATCTCAGCAGGCGAGGCAGCATCTATGGAAAGAAGTATAGTTGATGCCTTGGGCCAAAACCCTTTGTTATACCAATTTTCTTCTGTTTTCCCCCTTTGTTCCCTGACATACACTATCTGGCAGGTTAGTTATGCCGTTCTTTATGAAGGCAGAACCAAAAAATTGTTCTTAGTTGTCTTTTCCCCGATTTCTAACCATGGGAGAGCCTCATTTGTTTTGTTAACCTTTTTATCAGAAGTTCCATTTCTTCCCTAGTTGAATACCATTGGATAGTTGAACAAGGAAAGTCCATCTCCCACCCCCCATCCTCATCACATTCTACAAGGGTTGCACTGAGAGCATCCTGAGCAGCTGCATCGCTGCCTGGTTCGGAAGTTGCACCATCTCGGATCGCAAGACCCTGCAGCGGATAGTGAGGTCAGTTGAGAAGATCATTGGGGTTTCTCTTCCCGCCATCACGGACATTTACACTACACGCTGCATCTGCAAAGCAAACAGCATTATGAAGGACCCCATGCACCCCTCATACAAACTCTTCTCCCTCCTCCCATCTGGGAAAAGGCTCCGAAGCATTCGGGCACTCACGACCAGACTATGTAACAGTTTCTTCCCCCAATCTATCAGACTCCCCAATACCCAGAGCCTGGACTGACACCTTACTACCCTGTTGTCCTGTTTATTATTTATTGTAATGCCTGTTTTTGTGCACTTTACGCAGTCCTAGGTAGGTCTGTAGCCTGGTATAGTTTTTTTTCTTGTGTTGTTTTTTACATAGTTCTGTCTAGTTTTTGTACTGTGTCATGTAACACCATGGTCCTGAAAAACGTTGTCTCATTTTTACTATGTACTGTACCAGCAGTTAAGGTCAAAATGACAATAAAAAGTGACTTGACTTGACTTATATTCCATCTAATCTCTCTCAATCAATTGTTTTTTTTGTCTTTATTTAGTGAATTCTAAATTGCTTGCAATCATGAGACCTTCTGCCTTTTTAGGACAATTTTATAAAGACAATTGAACACTACCATTAAATTCCTTCATAAAAATAGTTCAGTCATTTTTTTAACTTAATTTTACGCCAGGCAGAAATGCTTGCTTGTAGTGCTTGTGTACACATTCACATTGCCCATTGTCCATCCACTAAGTAACACTTCATAAAATTGCTTGATCTATTGGAGTCAAGTCATGGCTCATACCCTCAAGGTTTCCTTCACTCAATTCCAGGACCTTAGTTTCTGATTTCACAATTTCATTCTTCACCTACATGAAGACTTCCGTGAGCCAACATATCACTGGGAGATGTCGGAGTGTGTATAGTGAGAGTGAAGTTTCAAAAGAAGCGAGAAAGGGCAGGTAGGATATTCTACACGTCACAGTCCTGAGTAGATGTTGGATTATGCGTAATTAGACAGTCGGCAAGGTCCAATATGAAGAAGTTAGGTCAAAGTGTTAAAATTAGGTTAAGCATTGTGTGAGTGGGCAGTTCAAGCTTCAGTAGGGAGAGGTGAAGGCTCTAGAGCA
Organism: Hemitrygon akajei; assembly: GCF_048418815.1. NCBI lineage: Eukaryota > Metazoa > Chordata > Chondrichthyes > Myliobatiformes > Dasyatidae > Hemitrygon > Hemitrygon akajei. The sequence goes on from NC_133131.1 coordinate 95,727,678, forward strand.
GGGGTTCCAAACTTGGGGTCCATTGCATAAAAAAAGATTGAGGAAACCCTGCTCTAGACAGACTTTTTTTTCTTTTAATTCTCTTTCTTTCTTATTGCACAGTTAGAGCAGTGGGGATGCCAGACAGGATGGTGGAATGTTTCTCTTGTGGGAAGTGGGAAGGAAGGGAGATCTCCACTATCCCTGATGACTAATTCTGCAAGAAGTGCATCCAGCTGCAGTGTCTTACAGACCATGTTAGGAGCTGGAGCTGCAGCTGGATGATCTCCAAGTTATTTGGAAGGCTGATTGACAGGATATACAGGGAGGTATTTACACCCAAGGTGCAGGACAATGGTAACTGGGTGACTGGCAGGAGAGTGAAAGGGGATAGGCAGCTTGTGCAGTGTACCCCTGTTGTCATTTCTCTCAATAACATGTATACCATTTTGGATACTATTGGTGCAAGGGAATGGGGGGGGGGGGGGTGGGGGGGGGGAATAACCTAGCAGAGGAAAACCACAGTGGTCAGGTCTCTGGCACTGAATCTGACTCTGTGGCTAAGAAGGGAAGGGGGAGAAGATGCAATGTGGTGTTAGAGAATTTAATGGTTAGGAGAACAGAGAGAAAGTTCTGTGGATGAGAGTGAGATTCCCTGATGGTATGACGCTTCCGGGTACCTGTGTTAGGGACATCTCAGATCGACTCTGTTATACTTAGGTAAGGAATGCCTACCGTTTCATGCCCTGACTGTATTTTGGTAAATCTGATCACTTTGTCGTCCTTTTCCTACCTGCATAGGCTGTCTAATAAGCAAAACTCCAGAGATTAGGACAGCAAAGAGGTGGCCGCGGGGAGCAGAGGAGTGGCTACGGGATTCTTTTGAGTCAGTGGACTGGGATCAGAAGAAAGACTCATCGGTGGATCTGAATGAATACACCACGGACTTTATAAAATCAATTGTAGACGAGTACGTTCCTACAAAATCAGTCAGTCTTCCCCACCCAGAAGCCCTGGATGAACCATGAGATCTGCAATCTGCTGAGGGCCAGGTCGGAGGCATACAAGTCTGGTGGCTAAGAAAGTTACAAGAGGTCCAGGCACGATCTCCAGAAAGCTATCTCATGAGTGAAATAATAATTGCAGAGTAAACCTGAATCGATGAAAGATGCTTGACAGTGGTGGCAGGGCTTGAGCGCTATCAACTCTTACAAAGTAAAATCAAGTGACAAAGGTGACAACAGGGCTTCACTTCCAGATATCAATGTTTTCTATGCTCTATGCTCGATTTGACAATCAAAACATGGAGGAACCATTACAAACTCCCACAGCCCTTGATGATACTCTGATTTCAGTCTCTGAGGCCGATCTGCAAGCAGCTTTCAGGAGCGTGACCCAATGATAAGTATGCGGTCCAGGCAGGGCAAGGTACCTGGCCAAGTACCAAGACCTTTGCTGATCAACTGGCTGGAGTATTCACTGTGTTCTTTAATCTCTCACTTTGGCAATCTGAGGTACCCAACTGCTTCAAGCAGAATTCGATTATACCAGTGCCTAAGAAGAATGTGGTAATCTGCTTCAATGATTATCATTCAGTAGCACTTACATTCACTGTGATGAAATGTGTTGAGAGGTTAGTGAAAAATATATTTCAACTCCTGCCTGGAAGAGACTTGGATCCACTCCAGTTTGATTAAACAGATTAACAGGTTTATTTTATTGACTCTTCACTTAACCATGAAACATCTAGACAACATCTTTATCCACCACACCTCAGCATTAAATACCATCAGCCCCTCAAAACTAATCAATACGCTTCAAGACCTTGGCCTCAATATCTCCTTATAGAACTGGATCCTCAATTTTCTCATTTGCAGACCCCAGTCTTTTCAGATTGGCAACAACATCTCCTCCATGATCTCCGTCAGCTCAGGTGCACCAGAAGGCTGTGTGCTTAACCCTGCTCTACTCACCTTAACCTTATGATTGTGTGGCTAAGCACAGCTCTAATGCCATATTCAAGGCCAAATCAAAGGTAGTGATGTATCAGCATGTAGGAGGGAGAATAAGAATCTGTCTGAATGGTGCCTTAATAATAATCTTTTACTCAATGTCAGCAAGACAAACAGCTGATTATTGACTTCAGGAGGAGGGAACTAGAGGTCCATGAGTCAGTCCTCACTGGAGGATCAGAAATGGAGAGGGTCAGCAACTTTAAATTCCTCAGTGTTAATAGTGTCCTGGGCCCAGCATTTAAGCGCAATTATGAAGAAAGCATGGCAGAGCCTTTAGTTCCTTAGGAGCTTACGAAGATTCGGCCTGACAACTAAAACTTCAACAAACTTCTACAGATGTGTAGTGGAGAGTATATTGACTCACTGCTTCAAGCCTATATGGAAATGCCAATGCTCTTGAACGTAATATCCCACAAAACGTAGCATATATGGCCCAGTTGATCATAAGTAAAACCTTCTCCACCATTGAGTGCAACTATGTAAAGCATTGACGCAGGAAAGCAGGATCCATTATCAGGGACCCCACCCCCCCAGGTCATGCTCTCTTCTCGCTGCTGCAATCAGGAATAAAGTACAGGAGCCTCAGGACTCACACCATCAGGTTCAAGAACAGTTATTACCCTTAACCCCTTTGCTCTTGAACCATAGGGGATAGCTTCACTCAGCGTCACTTGTCCCATTATTGTAATGTTCCCACAACCTATGGACTCACTTCCAATGACTCCTCATCTCATGTTTTTGATATTTATTGCTTATTTATTTATCTATCTATCTATCTATCTATCTATTTATTTATTATTATTATTATTTCTTTCTTCTTGTACTCGCACAGCTTGTCATCTTTTGCACAGTGGTTGAACACCCAAGCTGGTGCAGTCTTTCATTGATTCTATTATGGCTATTATTCATTTGTGGATTTAATGAGCATGTCTGCAAGAAGATAAATCTCAGAGTTGTGTATGGTGACATACACGTACTTTGATGATAAATTTAGTTTGAACTCTGAACTTTGAACTTCATGGCCACGAAGTGGGAGGGTGAGCAGTCAGAGATCGCGGTCCAATGATGTTGGTAGGAAGAGTGATATGCTCCTTTAAAGTGGGTTCATGAAGTTAGGTGGCAAGTTAAAGACCAGGACTTCCAAGGTTGTGTTCTCAGGGTTTCTACCTGAGCCCCATGCTAGTGAAGCCAGAAACAGGAGGATAATACAGTTTAACACATAGCTAAGGAAATAGTGCAGGAAGGAGGTCTTCAGGTTTTTGGATCATTAGGCTCTCTTGCAGGGAAAGTAGGACTGGTACAGACAGAATGTTTGCACCTGAACTGGGGGGGGGGGGGGGAGATCTAATATACCTGCAGGAATATTTGCTAGTGCTACATGGATGGGGGGGTGAGGTGGGGTGATGATTTGAGCTAGAGTTACAGGGGGTTAGGATCCAGAGTGCTAGAGCAGATAGTGGAGTGGTTGAGGGAAAAGATGCTGTTAAGCTCACATACAAAGTCAGTAGTTGAAAGGTTGAGCAGAGTGGGACTAATATTCTGAGTTGTGTATATTTCGATACAGGGAGTATTGCAGGAAAGGTGGGGGCTGAGCTTAGGGCATGGAATTATGGCATTGTAGTCATTAGTGAGACTTGGCTGCAGGAGGGCAGGACTGGCAGCTCAGTGTTCCAGGGTTCCATTGTTTTAGACATGATTGAACAGGAGGGATTAAAGGAGGAGCAGTGACAGTAATAGTCAGGGGAAATGTCCTGGCAGTGCTCGGACATGAAAGGCTGGAGAGCTCATGTCCTGGGGATATACATTGGTGGAACTGAAGAATAAGAAAGAGCTGACCACATTAATGAGATTATATTATGGACCACACAATAGTCAACAGGACTTTGAGGAGCAAATTTGTAGAAAGAGTTTAAGACTGTTGCAAGAAACATAAAGTTGTGATAGTAGGTGATTTTAACTTTCCACATATTAATTGAGACTCCAGTACTATAAAAGGGTTGGATGGGAAAGAGCTTGTCAAAGGTACTCAGAAAAGTTTCCTTTATCATTATATATAGAGTTCCCAACTAGAGAGAGTGTGATACTAGATCTCCTTTTAGGGAATGAGACAGGGCAGGAGATAGAAGTTTGTGTGGGAGACACTTTGCATCTAGTGATCATAATGCCATTAGTTCCAAGATAATTATGGAGAAGAATAGCTCTGGTTCTTGGGTTGAGATTCTAAATTAGAGAGAGGCCAATTTCTTGTGATACCAGAAAGGACCCGGCCAGTGTGATTGAAACATGTTGTTTTCAGGCAAAGGTATGCTTGGTAAGTGGGTGGCATTCAAAAGTGAAATTTGAGAGTCTTAAGTTTGTATGTTCCTGTCAGAATAAAAGACAATGTTAGCAGGTTCAGGGAACCTTAGTTTTCAAGAGATATTGAGGCCCTGGTTATGAAGAAGACAGTGGTACATCACAGGTATAGGCAGGCAGAACAAATGAGGTACTGATGGAGTATAAGCAATGGAAGAGAACACTTAACAAGGAAATTAAGAGAGCTAAAAGGCGGCATGGGGTTGCTCTAGTAGACAAGATAAAGGAAAATCACAAGGGCTTCTACAGATGAATTAAGAGAGGAAGGATTGCAAGGGACAGAACAGGTCCACTTGAAGATCAGAGTGGTCATCTTTGCAAGGAGCTAAAAGCGATGGGGGAGATCTTAAATTGAGTTTTTGCATCTGTATTTACTCAGGAGATGGACACAGGGTCTATAGAAGTGAGGCAGAGCAGCAGCGAGGTCATGGACCCTATACAGATTACAGAGGAGGAGGTGTTTGCTGCCTTGAAGCTATGTAGGATGGACAGTCCCCAGGGCCTGACAAGGTGTTCCCTTGGATCCTGTAGAAACTACTGGGGCTTCAGCAGAGATATTTAAAATATCCTTTGTGACAGGTGAAGTGCCAACTGATGGAGGACAGCTAATATTATTCCATTACTTAAAAAATGCTCTAAAAATAAGCCAGGAAATTAAAGGCCAGTGAGCCTGACATCAATAGTGGGAAAGTTATTGGAAAGTGTTCTAAGGAATGGGGTATATAAATATTTGTATAGATAGAAACTGATTAGGGAGAGTCAGCGTAGAATTATGTTTGGGAGGTCATGTTTAACCAATCTTATAGAGTTTTTTGAGGATGTTACCAGGAAAGCTGATGAAAGCAAGGCAGTGGATTTTATCTACATGGACTTTATATAACCATATAACAATTACAGCACGGAAACAGGCCATCTCGGCCCTTCTAGACTGTGCTGAACTCTTACTCTCACCTAGTCGCACCTACCTGCACTCAGCCCATAACCCTCCATTCCTTTCCTGTCCATATACCTATACAATTTTTTTTTAATGACAAAATCGAACCTGCCTCTACCACTTCTACTGGAAGCTCATTCCACACAGCTACCACTCTCTGAGTAAAGAAGTTCCCCCTCGTGTAACCCCTAAACTTTTGCCCCGTAACGCTCAACTCATGTCCTCTTGTTTGAATCTCCACTACTCTCAATGGAAAAAGCCTATCCACGTCAACTCTATCTATCCCCCTCATAATTTTAAATATCTCTATTAAGTCCCCCCTCAACCTTCTACGCTCCAAAGAATAAAGACCTAACTTGTTCAACCTTTCTCTGTAACTTAGGTGATGAAACCCAGGTAACATTCCAGTAAATCTCCTCTGTACTCTCTCTATTTTGTTGACATCTTTCCTATAATTCCGTGACCAGAACTGTACACAATACTCCAAATTTGGCCTCACCAATGCCGTGTACAATTTTATCATTACATCCCAACTCTTATACTCAATGTTCTGATTTATAAAGGCCAGCATACCAAAAGCTTTCTTCACCACCCTATCCACATGAGATTCCACCTTCAGGGAACTATACACCATTATTCCTAGATCACTCTGTTCTACTGCATTTCTCAATGCCTTACCATTTACCATGTATGTCCTATTTGGATTATTCCTACCAAAATGTAGCACCTCACACTTACCAGCATTAAACTCCATCTGCCATTTTTCAGCCCACTCTCCTAACTCGCCTAAATCTCTCTGCAAGCTTTGAAAACCTACTTCATTGCCCACAATGCCACCTATCTTAGTATCATCTGCATACTTACTAATCCAATTTACCACCCCATCATCCAGATCATTAATGTATATGACAAGCAACATTGGACCCAGTACAGATCCCTGAGGCACACCACTAGTCACTGGCCTCCAACCTGACAAACCGTTATCCACCACTAATCTCTGGCATGTCCCATGCAGCCACTGTTGAATCCATTTTACTACTTCAATATTAATACCTAACGGTTGAATCTTCCTAACTAACCTTCCATGTGGAACCTTGTCAAAAGCCTTACTGAAGTCCATATAGACAACATCCACTGCTTTACCCTTGTCAACTTTCCTAGTAACCGCTTCAAAAAATTCATTAAGATTTGTCAAACATGACCTTCCATGCACAAATCCATGTTGACTGTTCTTAATCAGACCCTGTCTATCCAGATAATTATATATACCATCTCTAAGAACACTTTCCATTAATTTACCCACTACTGACGTCAAACTTACAGGCCGATAATTGCTAGGTTTACTCTTAGGACCCTTTTTAAACAATGGAACCACATGAGCAATACGCCAATCCTCTGGCACCATCCCCATTTCTAATGACATTTGATATATTTCTGTCGGAGCCCCTGCTATTTCTACACCAACTTCCCTCAAGGTCCTAGGGAAGATCCTGTCAGGGTCTGGAGCCTTATCCACTTTTATATTCTTTAAAAGCGCCAGTACGTCCTCTTCTTTAATCATCATAGTTTCCAAAACTACCCTACTTGTTTCCCTTACCTTACACAATTCAATATCCTTCTCCTTAGTGAATACTGAAGAAAAGAAATAGTTCAAAATCTTCCCCATCTCTTTTGGCTCCGCACTTAGCTGTCCACTCTGATTCTCTAAGGGACCAATTTTATCCCTCACTATCCTTTTGCTATTAATATAACTGTAGAAACCCTTTGGATTTATTTTCACCTTACCTGCCAAAGCAACCTCATATCTTCTTTTAGTTTTTCTAATTTCTTTCTTAAGATTCTTTTTACATTCTTTATATTCCTCGAGCACCTCACTTAATCCATGCTGCCTATATTTATTGTAGATCTCTCTCTTTTTCCGAACCAAGTTTCCAATATCCCTTGAAAACCATGGCTCTCTCAAACTTTTAACCTTTCCTTTCAATCTAACAGGAACATAAAGATTCTGTACCCTCAAAATTTCACCTTTAAATGACCTCCATTTCTCTATTACATCCTTCCCATAAAACTGTCCTAATCCACTCCTTCTAAATCCTTTCGCATCTCCTCAAAGTTAGACTTTCTCTGATCAAAAATCTCAACCCTGGGTCCAGTCCTATCCTTCTCCATAATTATATTGAAACTAATGGCCTTGTGATCACTGGACCCGAAGTGCTCCCCGACACGTACCTCCGTCACCTGACTTATCTCATTTCTTAACAGGAGATCCAACACTGCCCCTTCTTTAGTTGGTACCTCTATGTATTGCTGCAAAAATCTATCCTGCACACATTTTACAAACTCCAAACCATCCAGCCCTTTTACAGAATGGGCTTCCCAGTCTGTGTGGAAAATTAAAATCTCCCACATCACAACTTTGTGCTTACTGCAAATATCTGCTATTTGCTACAAATAAGTGCTTTTAGCAAGGCATTTGCCAAGGTCCCGCATGGGAGATTGGTCAAGAAGGTTCAGTTGCTTGGCATTCAAGTTGAGGTAGTGCATTGGATTTGACACTGACGTTGTGGGAGAAGCCAGAGAGTGGTAGTAGATTGTTGCCTCTCTGACTGGAGGCCTGTGACTAGTGGTGTGCCACAGGGATTGCTGCTGTGTCCTTTGTTAGTTGTCATCTATATTAATGATCTGGATGATAATGTGGTTAACTGGATCAGCAAATTTGTGGATAACACCAAGCTTGGGGTGTAGTAGACAGCAAGGAATGTTATCAAAGCTTGCAGAAGGATCTGGACCAGCTGGAAAAAAGGACTGAAAAATGGAAGATGGAATTTAAGATGCAGACAAGTATGAGGTGCTGCACTTTTTATTGTATTTCTTATTTAGAGATACAGCACGGAACAGGCCCTTTGACCTAATGATCCGCACTGCCCAGCAGCCCACTGATTTAAGCACAGCTTAATCACAGGGCACTTTACAATGACTAATGAACCTACTATCCATTGCCTTTTTGGAATGTGAGAGGAAACTGAAGTACCATGTGTTCACAGGACAGACATACAAATTTCTCTCAGACGCTGTCGCAATTGAACTCCGAACTCTGATGCCCCAAACCGTAATAGTGTTGTGCTAACTGCTACACTACTGTGACCAGGGTGGCACTTACATGGTAAGTGGTGGGGCACTGAGAGGTGTGGTAGAACAGAGGGATCTATAACTCCTTGAAAGTTGCATCACAAGTAGATAGGGTCTTAAAAGAGAGCCTTTGGCACATTGGCCTTCATAAATCACAGTACCGAGTACAAGAGTTGGGATGTTCTGTTGATGTTTTATCAGATATCAGTGAGGCCTAATTTGGAGGATTATGTACAGTTCTGTTTAATTCTAGTACCTGCAGGAAAGATATCAATAAGATTAAAAGAGTGCAGAGAAAATTTACAAGAATGTTGCCTGGACTTGAGGACCATTTCATATGTGGGTTAAAACAATCATAATTGCAGATATACATGTACTTTGAATGCATGTGAAACTAACTGCACATTTACTTCCATCCTATACTGTATATCACTGCTATCTTCAGTGATCTATAGATCGAGTGGGTTGAAGCCGGTTTCAAAGATGTGCTCAAAGGTTAAAGGCTCCTGTAAATGATGACTTATCACAAGTAAGTGGAAAGAGAATCAAAGGAGAATTGTTGGAAATGGTCAAGAAGATATGTCACAAGGCTGCAGGGAAGTAAAGAGAGGTGAATTGCTGTGCTGGGGGCTGGCATGCAATTAATGGACCAAACTCATTTTTTTTCTATGTTCTAGTAGGTAAGTTAGTTAAAGTTGCAGGTTTACAATGCTTTCCAAGCCCATGTCATTCAGTGTACAGAAAAGGAAAATCTCCCTTAAATGCATCTCCCCCTCCAACAGCTTTCAATTCATTCTCCGGCTTAGAAAAATATGCAATTGAGAAAGATGGCATACACTAGATAAAACCCTAGCCTGTCTCCCAATACCTCATTCTTGTTACCTAGGAAGTTTCTTATTCTGCATCAGAAAGAATGTAGAATCCATTCCAGTCACCAGGACTGACGGATAACTACACAGATAACTCCATTTCCTAAAGAGATTGCAGAAAGTGAGGACCCCCTCCCATCTTAACTGAATTTTATAGGAGCACCAATGATATTGTCCTGACAAGTTGCATCTCCATCTGGTACGGGAACAGCCAAGCATCGGAAAAGGTCTGTGTACAAAAGACTATGAGAAGGGTTGAGAGGGTCATAGGTGTCTCCCTACCACCCATCGGGGACGTTTTTCAGAAGCGCTGTGTATGCAGGGCCCTTAGTATTATTAAGGATCTCACCCATCCATCCAGAATCCTCTTTGACTTCTGTACCATCAGGCAGGAAATTCTGATGCATAAAAACAAGAACAGTCAGGATGGGAAATAGTTTCTTCTCTCGGGCCATTAGGCTTCTGAACTCCCTGCCGCATCACATTCAAAGTTAATCTGTTCTGTACCTTACAATATTTAATTTATGCACTTTCGTTTGTTTATTTATGTGTAATTCATCTGTAGAATTCATCCTTACTTTCATAAGTTATTATGTGTTATGTATACTACAGTGCTTTGTACCCAGGATTGTAGAAATGTCTTGTTTGATGGCATACATATATATAGTTAAATGACAATAAACTTGACTTGACTTGATTTAAACTGTGCCGTCAATGTTCTTGCAAGGTTTGGACCCACACTGGTACTTCAGAAAGCATTCGTTTGTTTCAGCTCTGGCTGTGTTTTAGTCTGTTAATTAATTAATGCACAGACTGCTTTCATTTTGTTTCACCTGATGCAGCTATATATAGATATTTATTAGCAAAAATGTGCTTGCCATATTCAACATTTGTTAAACTCAGCAGATTTGATCTAACTCTGTTTTTTATTAACTACTAATTAGGATTTGCAAGTCCTCCCTTGAGATAATCGAACTGCAAGCATTCAATTGCTGGGCATCTGTGCTGGTACCTCATTTAGGGATCTCATTGATGCAACATGGAGGTGGGTGGCAGTAGTGCTCTTTCATCCAGATGACTACAAGCAAAATTTCTTAAGATTTCTTAAGATTACAAGCAAAATTTCACAATTGAAGCTAAGCTATAAAGTTGTCTATTTTCTTCCTTGGTGGTTTGGAAGACAGCACACTCTTCAGCCCCTTAAGGCCGCACGTTGTAGTCTGGTGCTGCCTTCAAAGCTTCTCCATCTCATCTCAGCTAAGGCAATTACGTATGTACACAACTCTAGATCTCATTCCTCCACTTTAGCAACCATTATCCACACATCTCCTACCAAGATCATACTAGATAATGGTGCCGTATATTGCACATCTGTTACCTCACTTCTGCTAATCGACTGCCAAAGTCCTCTTCCAACACTACAGAAATAGGATTTCCACTGCCTGCCTGATTGGCTGTCCATTCTACATCTTCCATGGACTTGAACATCTGGGAGACTGCTTCCTGGATGCTACCCAGCATAGAGTCCAATCGTATCTTTAATGGCCTGCATTGGCTTCCATATCACCGATTCCTTCCTGGTAAAATTCTCCTCCTTGTGTTTCCATTCATTCATTGTCACACTGCTCTCTACATCTCTAATCTCATGTTGTAGGCTTATGCAAGTCAGTTTACCAGTGCTGGGTGGGTCTTATTCCTTCATTGCACATCTGCTCTATAAAAGCAGAGCCACTCATTGGAACAAAGTGATCTAACTTCAGTTCAGTTCAGTTCAGTTTCAGTTTATTGTCATTTAGAAACTACAAATGCAATGCAGTTAAAAATGAGACAACGTTCTCCCGAATGATATCACAAAAGCACCCAACACAACAGGCTACACCAGAAAATCCACATAACGTTTGGTAATCCCCAAATCCAGAGTCCGGAGAGGCTGCTGTGTACTAATATCGCACTACCATCTTAGCGCGTTCCCCGGAAAAGGAGCTCCAAACCCACCAGACAAAACAAGTCTACCCAGACGCACCAAGTCAAGAGACCAACTCTACCACCCAACAAACCAAAAACCAACTAAACCAAAAACCTACACAAAACCACATAGCTGCATATAGTTATAGTTAACATATAGTTACAACAATGCAGACAATACCATTATTGATAAAAAACAGACTATGGGCACAGCAAAAATAGTCCAAAGATGTTAAAAGACTATAATTCAAAAGAAACCACCACACAGTTTCCACAAGTCCTCAGGGTCCCGATAGACTCGTCACCCCACGCAGGGGGCAGAAGTGAGTACCCCCGCTATGGACGCTGGTCCCGATCTGCATAGGAAACTACATCATGTCATGTACAACTGATGCCAAAGTCATTAGTGCAAGGGCAATAAGCAACCAGATATGTTCAGTTCAATTCCAACCTGCAACATGGTCATTATTACCTTCTGTTCTGGAAATAAGTAACATTGCAACACGCAGTGCTTAGTTCAGACTTAGCCCGTAAGTCTGAAATACCTAACTCTGATTATCTACTTCAAATCATCCCAGCAATACCAATAGGTCATGTAATTGGCACAGTTTTCTTATGTTCCCAAAAATATATATAAATTAAAAAATTCTAACAGAGTGACATTAAGCGAACTTTTAAACTGTTCTGCAAGGTGGCAGGGAAGTTTGGTCTCAAAGGTTTTAAGAAGTTACCAACAGCCAGTCTAAGTGGTGGAAGGAGCGTGAGCTCATTAACTTTGTGGCAAATGGCCCAGAGTTCCCACCAATCAAATTCTTGATATCCACGTGAAAAGTTTTAAGAAGTTATTTTGTCAAATGGCCTATAAATGTCAAAACTACAATGAAGCAGACACATTAGAAAAAGTTAATTCAGTTTGAAATTAGAAAACAGCTAAGTATATTGGAGTTCTTAATTATTTATATAATGCATATTACTGAAGAAACCAGTGTTTAACTTTCTTAAGTGAAGGCAGACACAAAACCCACAGGCATGCACTTAATCTGTTCTCAATATGTAGCAGACTGTTTCCAATCCTGTTGCAGAAGTTTTCTTTGGACAGGAAGAAATACATTTTTTTTTCACACCAATTTTCATTTGCCAACTTTCTTTTCCTGCCTTCTTCCCAGGTTACATTAACTCTTTGCAGTTTTGTGGTTTAAACACTCTGTGAAAGCCACATCCAAGAGGTAATTATTTATGTGTAAGATTTGATAATGGGTATTGTGAGGCTATTCAGACATGATAACTCATCACAATAGTTAATTCGTCTACTATAGGGGCATAATACATTGGTCAGCTGAAGCAGATTTGCAGAATTCCAAGAGAACTACTGAATAAAGATCTAGTATGGGATTTTCCTTTTTCTTTCTTTTAAGCTTGTCATGTTGTACCCCAGATGTTACACTGCCCAGAGTTGACTGGAAAGCTGGATATTTTTCAGCAATGATACATGTTTATTATTATTTTTGCTTTTTATTACCAGAGTTGCTATGCTCAGATAGTTATGGTACTCAATTCCTCTGAACATTACTAGACTTGAGAATTACTAGTTAGGCTCATAAAAAGTTTATCAAATACAGTCAATGTAATTAGCCCTCTATCCAACAAGTTTTTTCAGAAGTTTGCTTCCTCAGAATTTTTTGGTGTATTATATAATTTCAGATTACTTGTATCACTGAGGAATTTGGGGAAACAAGACATTAACTTTTATTGAATATAATGTGTTTAATTGCATAACGTTGCTGACACATTGCAATAGTTCATCTAAGCTAAAAATGTTTTGTTGGTTTTCATTTGTATTCAGTGTCTGAGGCTTCTTGCTTAAGTGTCCCAACAATAATCAGCCAGCAATGATAGATTCCAGTTGCTCTGATACCATTTCTCCATGACTGCAATGTCCTGCTGAAACCTTTCACCATGCTTGTTTCTGACAGCACCAAGATTGGCAGGGAAGAAGACTAAATGGGAATGCAGAGAATGAATCTTTAGTGACATGTTGCACAATGGTTTTGTATGCTTGAAGCATGTTGTCAACCAGCTACACATGTTTTAGTGCCCTGCAGTTGCTAAGAAAAATTTCAACAACATTCCTTACCTTCCATGTGATTTTTTTTCTGGTCCCACTAGAGGTTCTTCGAATTGCCTGTCATTGATGACCTGTTTGGTTTGTGGACCAACAAAATGCCTCCCTTAATCTTGGCATTAGTTAATCTGACTTGAATTCTGAATTGAAATAACAAGTATAGCTGATTTCAAAAAAACAGTGCACAATAGGAAAATTTCACGGTGATTTTTATCATCATTCTTTGCTCTTTTAAGTTTTGCCTCTGTGGTACAATTTAACTCCTTGCTTTGTCTACTTTTGTACCCAATCATTGGCTTGTCCTTCCTTACATTCATGTTTCACCATCACCTACTTGTAATCCTGCTGGCTCATCCTCAGCTCTATCATCGTGGCTCCCATACCCCTGCCTTATTCGTTTAAACCACTCCCAACAGCTCTAGCAAACTTGCCCAGAAGAATATTGGTCCCCCTTGGATACCCATCTATTTTCTACAGCTCATAACTGCCTCACAAGAGGTCCCAGTTATCCAGAAATCTGAATCCCTGCCCCCGCTCCAATTCTTCAGCTATGCGTTGTTACATACCCCGTGGGTATCTTGTGTCTGTCTTACGACCATGGTGTAATTGAGTATCTGGTGAGCATGATGTAATGGTCTTGTAATGGTGGGGTGATGTAATTTCCTGCCAATGTGAAGTCACATAATGTAATTTTCCCGCCAGTGACAGGTCATGTGATGGCCTGTTTCAACAGGTATAAAAGGGGAAAGCCTTGCTGTGACGCAAGTCAGTTCATGGTTTAATTCATCAGTTACTCCGTTATGCTGTGTGTTCATCTCATGATGCAGTTTTGTTTTAAAGTGGAGATTTACTTTCTATCTTAAGTCTCAAAGGTTATTGCCGGCAGTATCGCCACAATGCTATCAGTTTTAGTCCAGCTGGAGAGTGAAGAATTTATTGAAGTACGGAAAACCCGAAGGATCGAGTAAAGCTGGAGTCATCAGCGGTAATACAGGGTCGATCTTATTGAATCCTCGTTCAGAGATAGTAACCTGCATCCGAGATATTCCCTGCTGTAAGTGCAGAAAAGGTTGGACACAGTGTTATTTGCCAAGGAAAGGCCCGTGCCTTTAAGCCATTTTATTTCCTTCACTGTAAATCCTTCAGGCACGGCATATTTCGGCTGGGATCAGCAGTAACGTCACATCATTGAGGAATTCATTACTTCAGGAAAGTCTCTCCTAATTGACTGTGTAAATCATTTGGACTTTTGCATTTATCGCTTTAAGAACTGTACAAGTTGCTGTATAGCTGTTAACTTCTGGTTAAGTTAGTCCTTCGTTTACTTTTCATTTTTATTGAGCAGTGTCTAATAAATGTTTTATTTGTTTATAAAAAAACCTGTCTCAATTCTATTTTCATTGTTGCCGTATTGTAACAGCATTTATCTGCCACCTCATTCTATTCCTATCCTCATTGTTTAATGGTACATGCAGCAATCCCAAGATTACTGCCCTTGAGGTCCTGCTACTCAGCTTTCTTCCCAATTCCCTGTATTATTTTTTCAGAACCTCCTCCCTTTTTCTACCTATGTCATTGGTACCAATATGTACCATGACTTCGGGCTGCTCACCCTCCCTTTTCAGGATGTTGTAGATGTGTTCAGAAACATTGCGGACCCCGGCACCCGGTGGCAAACAAGCATCCGTGTTTCTTTTTTGCATCCACAGAATCGCCTATCTGTCTCCCTAACTAAAGAGTCCCCTGTTACAGTGCCATCCTCTTCAGTTCCCCACTCTTCTGAACAACAGGGGCAAACTAAGAGCCAGAAGCAGAGCTATCGTTTCTTCCGCCAGGTAGGTCTCCCCCCCCCAACAGTACTCAAATATTGTACTTATTGTTAAGGGAATGTCCACTATCTGACGTTCCCCCTTCCCTCTCCTGACAGTCACCCATTTGTCTGTCTCCTGTAGCCTTGGGGTGACCACCTCTCTGTAGGTCCTGTCTACCAGTGCCTCACTTTCCCTAACAAGCTGAAGGCCGTTGAGCTGCAGCTCCAGTTCCTAACACAGTCTCTGAGGAGTTGCATCTTGATGCACGTGGTGCAGATGTGTCCATCGGGTAGTCTGGGAGTCTCCTGGAGCTCCCACATCTGACACCCAGAGCAGAACACGGCTCTGTAGACACACCCTCTATTCTTTCAAGATTTAAATAGGAAACAGGAATGAACTTAGCCTCCGTCTGTTCTCGCTGAAGTCCCGTTGAGCTACAGCCTTACCACTCTGACTCAGATCACTCCCACCGATGTCTACTCCCATGATGACTGCTCCACTAGATGGTACCACTCTTTTATGGAGACTGGGTTTTTGAAGCTCTTCGCCAGACTTGTGCAGAACACTTCTACTGCGCCTGCTCAGTACTCCAACCAAAGATGCCCGCTGAAAATACTTCCTGGTTTTTAAAGCTTGTGCTCCAGTTTTTTCCCACATCACAAGACCATACTAGTTTACTTGCTTGGCCACTGTAAATCACCCCTGGTGTAGGTGGGTCGTAGCAGAAGGGTGAAGTTGATGAGAATGTGTGTTTGGTTACTAGGAAATACGCATGAGAATGTGATTGATGGAATTGCTTTGAGAACCAGTGTGGACTTAATGGTCTGAATGATCTTCTCTGTTAAATTGAGTTATGAATATAAAATAAAAAGGTGTCATCAAAGGGCCCAGATTAAACAAAAATGAATGCACTTCAAGGGAAAACACTTCAACGGTTGGAATCAAAACTTCTACAAATATTTGGTTGTTCTCATTTAAATTCAATTATCCCACCCCAAGGACAGAGTCCTGCCTCAGCCACCTTCAACATCTTCAACAATGAGCGTCCACCATCATCCATTGATCTTCATAGGGGAAGATCAATGAAGATCAAATCTCATTTGCAAAACTTCAGAAAATGAAGCTGTCCATGGCTGCATGCAGCAAGGCCATCACTGAGATCTCCACCACCAACATCCTACTTGTATCCATTAAGCAGAAACTTTCTGATTAAAGTTCAGAAATATTTTGAAGTGAGTGACTTATCCCCCAACTCCAAAAGTCTTTCCACCATCTAGAAGGCATTTTTCTACCATGATAGAAAGCTCCCCTTGTCTTGATATGTATAACTCCAACAACAATCAAGAAACTTGGCAACATCTAGAAGGATACAGTCTATGCATAGAACTTAAGAAATCTATTCAATAGCTGGAATCAAGCCTTGGATTAATGTTTGGTTGCTGTTACTGGAGGTAATTTATGGAGCTCCAGAGGACCAAAAATGTTGATTCTAGTGGATTACATAGGGTAAAGCAGGAACAGGGTCAGACTAGGCAAAGGGGCAACTAACTGTGACGAGGATGTATTGGATCCAAATGGTGGAGTATCTGAGGCTAAGATCAAGACATGGTATCAAACTGGACAGAGAACTGATCACAAAACAAATGCTAGACAATATCACTAGTAGGGGTTATGATGGAGCACCGAACCTCAGTTTAAATATCAATTCTTGGCGTCCCAAAACAGGATTGCCAATTAACAGGACTGTCCTGAAACTTTAAAGGGGCTGTGCCAGCTATCCATATTCTGGAGAGTTAGAGCATCTAAACCCCGAGAGGTGGCATGGTTGGGTCCATGTCGTAACAAGACTTCCTCTCCTATGGTTGACTCCTGGCGTCCCTGGCTGCTTGGAGAGATGACGATTGGAGTCATGGATGAGAGCTGGATTCAAGATGTCCCTTTCAGGAACCCAGAGCCATTCCTTGGGTCTGAATCCTTCCTAGTCAATGAAAAACTATTGAACACCCTGAACAGTTTGTGAATCCAAAATTCCTCTCAGAGTGAAGACCTGCTCCCCATTGACCAACCTGGGCAGTGGTGGACTGATGGTGATGGGGCTTATGGGCTGGTGTTCATAGGTTTTAATTTGGAAATGTGGAAAGTGGGACTGGTCTTGAGGGTCTTGCGGGGCTAAAAGGAATAAGCCACCAGGTTTACTTTCCTGAGAACCTTGAAGGGTCCAATGAACTTGGGTGCCAATTTCCTGCACTCCACTCAGAGAGGCAAATCCTGAGTTGACAGCCAGATCTGTTATCCAGGCTGCACAACTGCTCTCTGTCTTCTCGCAGATTCCCTTTACATCAACCTTCCGGGTAGAAGCTAATAAAATCTCCTTTGCCCTGGTCCATTTCCCCTTCCAGCACTGGATTTGATCTTCTGCTGCAGGATCCCCAACCTTGGCCTTCTGCTCAGGAAAGAATGGTGGAGAATACCCAAACTGGCATTCGAAAGGGGATGTCCAGTGCGCCGAATACTGTTAAGTGTTGTAAGCGACCTCTGCCCACATCAAATGGTTGTACTGTGGCGACCCACTTCCCAGCGCACTCGAACCGGCTCACAAAGTGGCGCGCGCTGGCATTAAGGCCGGTCAGCAAAAAGGGTGGCAACCCTGCTTCAACAGCAAGGGGAAAAGCCCGCGCGCGGGACGGGACTGTGAAGACGTGCCCCCTACAGCATTCCCGCCCGGGGAGGGCGAGAACAGGAAGGCTTTAAAGCGAGGCTGCGAAGTTTGAATAAACCTCTTTTGCAACTGCAGCTCACCGACTGCGTGTCGTTATTTCAGCGCTGTGTGTAGCACACCACTACAGTACCACTCGTTCGGTCTTTCAGAGGCCAGGTTCATTCTGGCCGCTGGACTGGGGGTGAACCCCAGAGGAAAAGCTTGATGTTTCCTCAGTGAGCTTGCAGAAAGCACTCCAAAAACGTGATGTGAATTGCAGACCGCAATCTGACACAATGTCCACCGGAGACCATGGATTCTGAAGATCTGGTCCAGGACAATTTTGGCCATCTCCGCTGCAGATGATAGTCTGTTGAAGGCAATGAATTTGCAAGTCTTTGAAAGATGATCTACAATTACTATGATAATCGTCTTCCCCTTGGAAGGAGGAAGACCCGTGACAAAGTCCATGGAGGTTTGCACACCTAGTCTCTCCGGAACGGGCAGAGGGTGAAGGAACCCTTGAGGTAGGGTCCGGGGCTCCTTGTTATGGACGCACATCTTGCACGCCTGCACATATTGACAGACCTCCCTCACCATCCCAGGCCCGTAATCTCTTCTCTTAATGAACTCGAGGGTCCTGTCAATCGCTGGGTGGAGATGTCATTCTCAATGCATGTGCCCATTGAAGAACCTGAGATTGGAAGGCACTAGGAATGAACAGTCAACCCAGAGGGCAGTTCTGAGGAATCTCCCCTTGTGCCTGGGCCTTGCGAATAAGTGTGTTGATTTTCCAGTGAATTAGCATGATCACCTTGGCTTGGGGCAAAATGATGCTTTTCTCGTTTGGGTTCATCAAACTGATGGGACAAGGCATCTGGCTTCTGGTTCTTTGACCCCGATTGATAGGTCAGGATGAAATTAAAGCGATTAAGGAAAAGAGAACACCTGGCCTGCCTGGAATTCAGGCTCTTGGCTTCCTGAATATAAGCCAGGTTCTTAGTGGTCAATCCATATGATAAACGGGTTCTTGGCCCTCCTCGAGCCACTGATGCCATTCCTCCAGAGCCAATTTGACTGTGAACAACTCTCTATTTTGCAATGTCATAATTCGCCTCTGCCTGGAAAAGAACGCACACTGGTGCAGTTTATTATCCGAAGGTGTCCATTGAGACAACACTGTACCCACTCCGACGTCCAAGGAGTTCACCTCCACAATGAAGGGAAGGTTCAGGTTAAGTGCAACTGAAATGGGAATTGTGAACCATTGATAGAGCTTTGCAAAAGCAGCCTCTGCTTAGTTAGTCCAAACTAAAGGACTCATGGATATCTTGGTTAGTGCTGTCAACAGTGCTGCCACTGAGCTGAAGTTTCTGATGAACTTTCGAGAAAAGTTGAAAAATCCCAGGAATCGTTGGACTTGTTTCATGCTGGATGGTTGTGGTCAATCTCCAATAGCCTGTGCCTTCCTTAGGTCCATCTTGATGTTGCCATTAGTGATGAAGCCCAAAACAGAAATAGTGGTTATATGAAATTTAGACTTCTCCAGCTTGACATAAAGTCCATGATCAAGGAACCTCTTTAGAATATTTCTGACATGAGTGATTTGCTCCTTCATGGACTTCAAGAAAATTAGGATGTCATCCAAGCAGACAAAATCATACTTACAGAGAACATCCCGGAGCACGTAATTTTTTAAGGCCTGGAAAACTGCTGGTGCATTCACAAGGCTTAAGGACACTACCAGGTACACATAGTGCCCTGTCAGTGTGCTGAATGTCGTCTTCCATTTGTCACTCTCCTTTATGTGAACCAGATTGTACACACTCCGCAAGTCCAGCTGTGAGTGTACTCTTGCCCTTGGAGAATCTCAAAAGCAATGTTCATGAGTTGAAGAGGGTAATGATTCTTGACCATTATGCGATTCAGCTCTCTGTAATCAATACTTGGCTGCAGACTCCCAACTTCTTTCCGTATGAAGAAGAAGCCATCACCAGCTGGAGATGTAGAGGACTGAATGAATCCCAGTGCAAAAGCCTTCTTAACATACTCCTCCATCGCACTTCTTTCTGGGCCAGAGAATGCGTATAATCAACACTGTGGTATACAGTAGATCTATTGCCTGGTAGATCAGTCGTAGGGTCGGTGCGGTGGAAGAGTTGAGGCCTTTCCCTTGCTGAAGACCTCTTCCAAATCCTTGTAAATGGAAGGGATTGCGACCAGATTGGGTGCTGCAATTGCCCCAGAACTTCCCTCCAAGAATGATTCCTGAATCTCCTTAGGTAGAGGGGGTGATTCAGCAGATCCTATAGGATCATGAGTCCTCAGTGAAAACAGAGACCAAGTCACAGTTCAAGTTATCATCCATCTTGTCAGACATCAGCAGTGAGGTGTGACAAATGGTCTTTGTGCTCCTGGGACTAGGCTCTCAGGATCTCTGTTTTGGACCTTCCTCTTAGACAGGATCTGGCAACTGGAGCTCTTTGGCTTAGCTGCCAGAGTTCCAGACTGCTTGGGCACCTCCATGGCTTGCTTCTGAGTTACAGATCTAGTTCCAGTGCACCCGACTCCTTCCATGCTCTGAAGGGAAATGGGATAGCTGGAGTTCAAACACTAATGAGCTTTGAATGAGGAAGCTGCGGCAAGAGCCCGGGTCACCGTCGAATCTCTCTGGGGGTAGAAGATGCACTGCCCTTGTAGCGGAACCAGCTGGCTCTCCCAGGTGACTCTGGCTTCTGCCTTGTGAAAGTTGACCAATGGCTACCTGGAGGTCATGTATCTCCAGACTCCGTCTGGAAATATTTTCACCGTGCCTGGTCACAGAGGACGAAAGACTCTGATACCCCATTGGGTCCATGTTGGTTCGATCGTACTGTAACAAGAGTCCTTGATGAGGATGGTTGGACCCAAATGCTGGATATCCGAAGCAAGGATCGAGACGCAGTATCAAACTGGATCAGGAACTGAGCACGAAACGAACGCCAGACAATATCACTAGTCGGGCTTACAAATGCTGTTTAAATACTCAAGTTTTGGGATCCAAAACATGATCACCAATTAGTGGGATGGTCCTGAATCTCTAAAGGGGCCACACTAGTTATCCATATTCCAGTGAGTTAAAGCGTCCAAACCCGGAAGCTGGGTGGGTGTCATAACAATAATCGTGAACTAGGGTGAATAGAAGAGGACTGGGGAATGCGAAGGTGTGCAGGGTGACAAGCCAATACATCAGGTGACTTGTGCGTGTGGAGGAGTGGTGTGATCAGGCTGAGGAGGCAGAGCAAAGCATGAGTGAACCATGTGGCACATAGAGGTGGCGGGTAGAACGGAGAAGCGCAGAGGGAGCAGGATGATCTGTCGTGGATTTGGCAAACCTGGTGCGGACCCAGGAGGGTTCAGCTCAAGCCGACCTGGAAGGGTGATATCCTAGGCATACCACGTAGGGTGAGCCAGGAGCAAGGATGGCCATAGTGAAGGGGTTATGGACCCAGAATGGTGAAGCAGAAATTATGCCTTTAAGTAGGATTCATGTAAATGATTAATGCAGAAGGACGGCGTGGACAATCTAGGCCAAAGGAATTGTTTCTGTACTGTATGACTCTATAACTTTAAATAGAAGCTGGAATAGGCCGTTCAGTCCATGTCAGCTCAATAAAATTGTGGATAATCTTTTCACTTCGGGTTCATAGTCTACTCTCCTCTCCTATCAGATCCTTTCTTCTCCAGCCCTTATCTTTCCCTCCCACCTGGCTTCACCCGTCATCTTCTAGCTGGTCTTCCTTCCGCTCCCCGCACCTTTTTATTCTGGCGTTTTCCCTCTTCCTTTCCAGTCCTGAAAAAGGGTCTCGGCCGGAAACATCAACTGTCTTTTTCTTCCATAGATTCTGCTTGACCTGCTGAGTTCCTCCAGCATTTTGTGAGAGTTGATTTGAAATCTATTTCTGGTTCTTTGTCATCGGTGTTTCCAAATCTTGGAGCTGCCTTTCCAGGAGCCCCTTCACCGAAAGGACTGCAGCAGTGAAGTGATTCAATAAAATGGCTCATCATCAATGTCTGCCTCCAGCAGCACACCCCTAACTCACACACCTTACAACAGCTTCCATCTATCAAAACTCCAAGCCAACATTCTTATTCACCACTCATTTACTACGTCTCTAAGCCTCAAGTTCACCATTTTATAAGGGCAGCTACATCTTTCAGATAACTGGCACACTCAGTAACTGGTCATTTTTACAACGTGGGAGAAGATAATGGATAAGAAGATCCGATGGGCGACAGACACTTGTCCATCTTCTAATCACATTGTGGTCACGTTATGTCCATGGTCAGCGGCAATGCTGATATTATTGATGCTGGAGGTTTGTTTATATTTCATTCTCCTTACATTTTGTCTTTGGAGTCACGTGGTATCGGCATATTCGTCACACGACTGTTTACTCATCAAGGCACATTCTTGAGCCATTCCTCATTCAGATAGACAAAATATCCAACAGGCCAATGGCAGCTAATCAACAACGTTTGTACAGTCATTTGATATTATACTTGCAGTGGCAGCTTAAATACAGGCACTTCGTATTCAACAGTGGTCAATTTAGAGGCAGAACTTTCACATGTGAGCTACTGGCAGGACTGATCTACAGTCTGGATTAAGGGGAAGGGTAGCCCAGGCGTTTGGTCCCCATGGACTGAGTTCTCATTCTGTTCTGCTGCAGGAAGCTTTGATGGAGTGGATTTCAGGCATAGGATAGAGGGGACACACAATAAAATGTTCAGTACAGGAAGCAGCTTACCTGAAAGATGGCCTGAAATCTCAAAGATCATGAAAAAAATTAATTCCCACCATGCCCTTGTCAGCACATGGAATCTAGAAATCTAGAATGCTCCTTCTCCTGCTTGGAATTGATGGTCAATCTCACTTCAATGTCCATGACTCAGTCATGGTCTCATCTCTAGTTGAAGGGTAGGGAGAAGCTACTGATTATATGTGCTGTAGTGATGATTGAGCCACTGCCATCTAATTGCATCTATTGTCATTGTGGATCTTGATTCGGTCTTTGGCAGGGGTCTGCTGTTCTTGTCCTCCCTGTCATTGGAGGCAGTGGGTTTGGCCAGTGATCGTGGTGAGTAACAGAAATGTATTTTGTAGATGGTAAGTACACAAGCCTCATGTTCTGCTGGCAGAGGGAGTGAATGTCTATGGTGGTTGATACAGTGTCAGACAGATAGGCTGCTTGGTCCTGGATGGTGTTGAACTTTTTGAGAGTTGTTGGAAGTGTTTTTATCCAGACAACCGGAGAGTATTCCATCATGCTCCTGATCTGCATTTTGTAGATGTTGGAGTGTTCAGAGATAAGCGACTCTCCATCCTGTGCCCTTCCTTTATATCCAACGAGCTTGTGTGCTTGGTCCAGTTGAGTTTCTGGTTGACAGTGACTGGGGTAAAAGTAGTTTAAATTTCTTGCTAACATTGTCAATTTAACCTATTTATATTCATTGTGTTGGCCACTCTCTTACCAATACAGTGCACTAGCCCGTAGAGTATTAATTTCTTTTCTGATGGTGACACCCAGAATGTGCAGTGGGGAACTCAGGAAAGATGTCACTGAATGTCAAGGGTAGGTTCTAAGGATTTGTTCAACACCATAATGAAACAACTTTTAACCTGAATCAATCAGTGGGGGAGATAAATCATTGAAAAGTGCGTCTATCATTGTGTGATTCCATCTGTTTTCCAGAAGTTTGCCATAAGGATTCTTGACTGTAATTTCTCCCTGCACTTAGCATGAGAGGAATTATATTGATTTAGGAAGAAGAGCTGCAAACCTAAAGATGTGAGATTCAAAAACAAACTTAACTTTTTATTTTGATTTTCTATATTCTACATATTTTATATGAAAATAGGACTGCAGGCTGACTTTCTCACTTTGACATGTTGGTAGATACAAAAGAATGAATTTCAATGCTGTACATAGTACACATGCTTTGATTATAAATGTACTTTGAACTTTGCAAGTTTTAGCTAAGCATCTCCCAGCCAAATGCTGGGAAGTGATAAGTAAGTTGTGCTAATACCTTCTAATAGATGGTTTAAAAAGGCACTGGTAAACCTCAGTGACTTCTGGCTGGTGACTAACAAAACAAGGACAGGAACTGAATACTTTGTGAACCACACTTTTTCTGGCAAACGATCATCACAATAACAGTCTGTTTCTTCCCTTTGGACTTGGAGGCAATTTGATGTGGCAGAACCAAGGCAAGATGAGGCAGCATGCCTGTTACTGAGAGCGTGGAAGAGCATGAAAGGTCGGACACAGGCTGAATCAGGCTGGTCCAGGCCCTAGATTGTATCAACGCGACTGAACACAATGTTCAGAATGAAATTTAAAGCTGAAACAGCAGAACACATTGTTTGGATGGAAATTTAAGCGCCAAGCCAGATTGAAAAAGTTTTGGTGGCAAGGAGCAAGTCAGTTCAGATTGCAGCTCAAAGTGGTAGAACCTGATGTTCAGATGGAGAGTTAAGCGTTGGGCCAGATTGAAAAGGTCAGGGTGGTGAGGAGCGAGCTGGTTCAGATCGCAGCTCAAAGTGGTAGAACCTGATGTTGAGATGGAGAGTTAAGCGTTGGGCCAGATTGAAAAGGTCAGGGTGGTGAGGAGCGAGCTGGTTCAGATCGCAGCTCAAAGTGGTAGAACCTGATGTTGAGATGGAGAGTTAAGCGTTGGGCCAGATTGAAAAGGTCAGGGTGGTGAGGAGCGAGCTGGTTCAGATCGCAGCTCAAAGTGGTAGAACCTGATGTTCAGACGGAGAGTTAAGCGTTGGGCCAGATTGAAAAGGTCAGGTGCCAGGGCCCAAGGCATGATACTGGCAAATTAAGATCACTGCTCCACGTCGTTTACTCAGCTCTGCACTGAACTATGGGTCTTGGACTCTCTCTGCAGACTTCAATTCAGAAACACTATTAGCTTACAGTTTCTGTTTGCATGATTTTTTTTCATTGTGCATTGGGTGTTAGACTTTTTTCTAACATATATGGGGTTTGTTTTTGGGGTTCTTTATTACATGGCTGCCTGTTAGGAGACTAATCTCAAGTTGCATAATGTATACATACTTCGATAATAAATGAACTTTAAACTTTGATAGACAAGGGTAAACAATCTTTGTGCAGTTTTCATCAGGACTGGAAAATTGATTACCGACCTCACCTTGTTTCACCTATAACCTGCCAGCTTGTACTCCATCTCTCACCCACACCTAGTTATTCTGGTTTCTGCCCTCTTCCTTTCTAATGTGATTCAAAGGATTGTTGTTATCAATGAATACAACTCTGAGATTCTCCTTCTCCAGATAGCCACAAAACCGAGAAAAAATAACGGCAACAAGATCATCAACCCCCAAAACCCTCTCCCCTGCATGAAACACAGCAGGAACATTTGTCCCCAAATAGCCCTCTCCCAGCATAAAAAAGCAACAGGAAAATCGACCCCTCAGACCACCCTCCCCGGCACAAGCACATTGACTCTCAAATCCCCCTCCCTCACACAAAAACTGCGAAAGAACGGGTGAAAAACACAGAATATTTAAAATGATAAAACTGAAAAAATGTCTGTAGGCCATATCCATATCCAAAACACAGAAAACCTTGCAACATCCTTCGGCCACAGCGGCAGGCCAAAGAGGCTCCCCTCTCCGGCAACAGTGCGATCCCACCAGCGGTTAGAAGCCCTGGCTCACCTTCTGCATTTGCCTCGATGTTTCAATCTCTCTTGTTGCTTTAATCAGTGAACAACGGAAGCTTTAATAGGCTTCAGTCAGATGAGGAGTCTCGGCCTGAAACTTTGACTGTTATTCCCCTGCATTGATGCTACCTGGCTTACGGAGTTCCTCCAGCATTTTGTGTGTCATTTATTTCTTTGTCAGCTTACTTGAATTTCATGTTTCACTTGCTGACACCTGCCTTAGATCCAATTTTGCCTGAATGTCATGAACAAAGTGTTCACCATACAGATTTGACTTGTATACTACATTTAATCCATATGAATTCTTTGAATTAGAGTCACGAGCTCTAACCAAGTGGTCTTGCCAACTATGAAAATGGTTTCTGTCTCTCGATTATGTGAGCTCATCTTGCTCTCTAGGCTTAGCACACAAAGGCACTCATTTTGATTGCAAGATCCTTCTTTTTGTTCAATCTCACAGTGACAATTTTGACTCAACACCTTTTATTCAGTTCTACAAGCACAACCTAGCCCCTCTCTACCTTTCAATACAGATTAAGAGTTCTTGACTGAAATGTGAACTGAATTTCTCTTTGTGGATGCAGCCCGACCTGCTGAGTTTCTCGAGCATTTTGTTGCTCTAGATTCTAGCATCAGCGGTTTCCTGTGTTTTCCACTCCACTATGTTCTTGATCAAGAGTCCCTCAGATCTCTAGCCTGTAGCATCATAGTATTGGAGAAGTAAACGTAGGATGGAGATGAGCAGGAACTGTTGTTCCCAGAGAGTGGTGAATCTGTGGAATTCTCTGCCCAATGAAGCAGTGGAGGCTACCTCAGTAAAAATATTTAAGACAAGTTCGGATAGAATTTTGCTTAGTAGAGGAATTAAGGATTAAGGGGAAAAGGCAGGGTAGGTGGAGATGAGTCCATGGCCAGATCAGCTATGGTCTTATTGACTGGCAGAGCAGAATTGACAGGTCTGATGGCCTACTCCTGCTTCTGTTTCTTATGTTCAGAGTTCTTCTGAACTTCACTGAGAAATGGTGAAATAAAGTTTCATGTTAAGCTTTGTATGCTTACTTCTTCGTAGCTTCTGAATGACCTCACTTCTACTCCATTTGAAGCTAAGTGTTACAAAGAAATGAGCGCACACTCCATTTCAAAACGTTCGTAAAAATGGTAGCTTAAAACCAAGCACTGTCTTGATTCAAGGTCTTTGATCTGAAACAACGACTGTTTCGTTTCCCACTTCTGTGGCCTGACCTATTGAGCATTCCTGGCATTTTCTGTTTTTATTTCAGCAAAGACTTGTAACTTTGTATGAGTGAAGAACTACCTAGTGTATGAGTGGAGCCCTTTTTTATGATAGTGAGGTATTCCAGACTACTTTTGTCATCACTCAATTGTACGCAGGCAAGTGGGGAAGTCTGATATATTGAATCTACTGATGTAGAGAGGCTGTGGTCTCCACAACACCACACTGTGTTGCCTAGTTTAGGCACAACTACTATTAGTGTACCCTATCCAGCCTGGTCAGTTTTCATTAGCATTCCACTGTGCTTTATAAGTTTCTGCTCTTCCTCAACTTAAGTCTTTACAATATATCTGAGTGTGGTATCTGGTTCTATGACAATGTGCACATCATACTACATGTGACCAATAGAGTCATCTACATCCAAATCCTCAACCCAACAGTGACCAACAGTGTCAATGTACATCAATAAACACATCCCTTCTGAACCAACTTGTGCTGTCTCAGCCAGTCCTCTCCCAATCAAAAAGCAAAAAAGAAATGGAGATGCTGGGAATGGGAAGTAAAGGTATAATGCTAGGGCTATTCAGCAAATCAGGCAGCACTGATGGCTAAATTATCTTTAGATGATTACAACATTTGGTTAGTCTGGGAATCGAAGATCAGAGCTCCAAGGTGAATTGTAAGTCGAGAAGTCAAAGCCTGACGGTCTAAGGCTTGAGAATGGAGGTTGAAAGTTGAAGATTGGAGAACTGTCCTGGAGCTAGAGGACTGTCCTTGTATGTGGGTGGGTGGAAGGGAGGGTGAGAGTTGGAAAGAGTCTTGTTTTGCTGTTGTCGTTTTGTTGCTTGTTGTGTTTTGTGTTGTTCTGCCAAGCATTATGGGTATGCTAAGATGGTACTGGAATATGTGGCAACACTTGCCGGCTGCCCCCAGCACATCGTTATATGTGTTGGTTGAGGTGCACATAATAAAAATTATGAAGTCATGTTGCAGCTGTAGAAAACTTTGGTAATGCTCTATATGCGGTATTGTGTGCTGTTTTGGCCATCACATTTCTTGATAATGCTTAGCCTCAAATGGAGAATATAGGTGCAGAAAAAGTTCACCAGCATCTTCCCTGGATCAGAGAGTATTAAATATTAGGAAAAGTTGGACAAAATTGTATTCCCTACTCTGGAGCATCAGAGACAGAGGAGAGACCTGACAGGAGTTCAAAATTATGAAAAATATAGGCAGGGTATATACTGTCACTTTCCAGCAATGGAAATTTCAAACACCGGAGGACACAGCTTTCTGGTGAGATGGGGAAAGTTGCAAAGAGATTTACAAAACAATGAGTGGTAGGTGTTTGGAACGCTCTGTCTGAGCAGTGATGGAAACAGATACGATGGCAATGTTTAGGAAGTATTTGGACAAGCACATGAATGGGCAGGGAATGGAGGGATATAGACAATGTGAAATCTGCACATTAAATTGACATTATAGTTGGCACAGGCATTGTGGTCGACAGGCCTGTCCCTGTGCAGTACTATTTTGTAAGAATGACTCTAATTTGCTCAGTACTTAATTTGGAGGAACTCAGTAGGTCAGACAGCATCTATACATCCAACCTGTCCCCTTCACCTCCACCCTCCACCATCTGTTCTTCACACTCAACAATTTCTCTTTCTGCTCCTCCTACTTTCTCCAAACACAAGATGTAGCCATGGGCAACCGCATGGACCCCAGCTATGCCTGTCTTTTTGCTGGCTACGTGGAACAGTCCATGTTCCAAGCCGACACTGGTAATTTTTCCCAACTCTTTCTGCACTACATTGATGACTGCATTGTTGCTACTTCCTGCACTTTCCTGAGCTCAATAATTTAATCAACTTTGCTTCCAACTTCCACCCTGTCATTAAATTCACTTGGCTGATTTCTGACACCTCTCTCCCATTTCTTGATCTCTCTTTCTCCATCTCTTGAGGTAAACTGTCTACTGCTATCTAAACCTACTGACTTCCACGGCTATTTTGACTATACCTCTTCCCAACCTGTCTCCTGAAAAATACCATTCCCCTGTCTCAGTTCCTTTATTTCCACTGCATCCATTCCCAAGATGAGGCTTTCCAATTCAGGACATCAGAGATGCCCTGCTCCTTCAAAGAACAGGGTTTCCCTTCCTTCTCAATAGATGTTGCCCTCACTCTCATCCCCTACAATCCCTAAACATCCACCCTCATCCCATCTTCCTTTCACCTTAACAGCGCTATCATTCCACTTGCCCTCCCCTACCACACCATGAGCCTCTGCATCCAACACATCATTATTGTCAGCTTCTACCATCTTCAACAGGGCTCTACCACCAAACTTATGTTTACCTCCCTCCACTTCCTGCTTTTGGCAGGGATTGCTCCTTCCATGATTCCCTTGACAATTTGTCCCTGCCCACTAATCTCCCTCCTGGCACTTATTTCTGCCAGCAGAAGTTGTTCTACATCTGCCTATTCATCTCCTCCATCACCTCCGATCAGGGCTCCAAAAAGTTCTTGCAGGTGGGGCAACACTTCACTTGAGAATCTGCTGGGGTCAGCTATTGTATCTGGTGCTCCTGCTGTGGCCTTCTTTACATTGGTGAGACCTGACATAGATTGGGGGACTGCTTTGTTGAGTATCTTCCTGATGGCCAGCCATCTTCTCTCTGATCAGACTCCTTCTTCTCCAGCCCTTTGCCCTTTGCACCTATCACTTCCCAATTTCCTACTTCATCATGCCTTCCCCACTCACCTGGCTTCACCCATTACCTTCTGGCTTGTATCCCTTTCCATTAATTTGGCCAGATTCAACAATGGTGGCTGTATGGCAAAACTCCAATAATTATAATCCACTATTCGGCCATTCAGGAGTCTCAATAGTTCAGCATTCAGGTAACCAGGTAATGTTGGTTCTGCTTTTTGTTCATTCACTAGAGCTCAAGTTCCCCCACTCCCTGTTAACTTACTGCTGCCTGAACTCTCATGCTTCATTGAAATGCCACTGTGTACTATCTTAAACAAAAATGAATTAAAGTGTGCAATTTAATACAAATGGTAGTCTGGCAAATAAGAGTTAGTGCTGGAATAACAAAGTTAAGTACTCTATCCATTACGATCTTCTGGGCATTTCATTTGCCAAGTGAATGTGAAAACACATCTGAAAAGTTTTCAGTCTGAGAGTACTGGTACCTGGCTGACTTGACAAGTAATTGTCTTCACTGATAAAGAGTTTGTGGCTTTATCAATCTTTGTATCAATATACTGGTTATTCTGTAACACACTGTTTGTGCTAAACTAAGAGGAATGTAGTAAGTGAAGACGATTTATTGAATCCAGTTGATTAAACTGAGCTAGTCTCACCCAGTGAGACTATGTTTAAGATAGTGTTCTTACAAGAACACTTAAATACAATTCAAAATGAATAAGGCATTCAAGTATTTGCACTGTTAAAGGGATGCAAAGAGAAAGGAAATTAACTAAAGCCTGTCATAGACCCTTGACGTTTTTCCTCTTCCTTCAAGTGAATGACTATATTGATGCAGGTTTTTCTTGAAGATTCTCCACCAGTGGTGCCAAAGTGTTGCTACATCAGACTGGAAGGAAACACCAACATTTTTTTATGTAGTTGAAAAAGTACTGTCAACCCTCACAAGCAAGTCTATGTCTTCTCTAAATGTGCAAAAAATTAACAAAGGAATCTCAACATTTATGGCAGAAATGCTAAGTAAACCTGGCCCATCTTCTTATCAGTTTCCAAACACACTATGTAATCACATCATGTGTAAATTCTCCTTGCTGACATCACCCTGATAAAATGGCAAATGGCAGTTCTTGTTGTCCATCCTCCTCAAAAACAATAAAACCTTTCCTGTAAAATCAATGATATTTAGTTCATCATCCAATTTTTATTGTAGTTCTTAATTGTCATTGAAGGGTAGCTGCCATTAACATTCATCATTTAATGCCTTCTTGTTTGGAGGGTAAAGAAATTCAGCATGTCCCCTTTGATCCTCACTAATTTTTATTGAAAGCATCCTATCCTGATGCATTATGACTTGGCGACGGGTTTCGTATTCTGGAGATGGAAAGAACAACCAGAAGACAGCAGAAGACAGCCAGGAGAAATGCAGCCATGGTTGCCATCACTATCACCACCACTACCACATATACATGTCCCACCTGCAATAGAACTTGTGGGTCCAGGATTGGACTGTATAGTCATCAAAGATCTCACCATTAAAGGAGTGGATGTCGTCATGGGATTCCGATGGACAACCGAAGAAGATGGCTTGGTTTGGCAATGGTTCTACTCAAAATCACAAGAAACTGCGGAAAGTTGTGGACACAGCTCAGGACGTCTCTAAAACCAGCCTACGTCTGTGGAGTCTTTCTACACTTCTCACTGACTTGGCAAAACAATCAAGATAATCAAAGACCCAACCCACTCCTGACATTTTCTCTTCCCATCTGGCAGAAGATACAAAAGCCTGACAGCCTGACAGCCTGACATGTTATATGTCAAAACCAAAATTAGAAAAAGATGGGTTTTGATCTTGCTATCTACCCTGTTATGGTTTTGCAACTCTTGTCTGCCTGCACTGCACTTCTTCTGTTAACCTAACAGTTTATCCTACATTTTGTTATTGCTTTCATTTGTACTACCTCAAAGGAGAATTGCAATGAAACTGTCTGTACATGCACAGCAAAGTTTTTCTGTGTACCTTGGTACATGTGACAATAATAAACTTTGTTCTACATTGTGTCAAGTTCTGGTGGCACATTGATCAAGGCAAGTGCAAAATATTCCACCACTCTTAAAATTTCATCATGTGAAGGTGTACAGGCTGTGAGGAGTTGGCGGTCAATTTAATATTACAAAACACCCAGCCCTGATGTACTCTCATAGTCACAGTATATTTATATATATTATAACGATCAGTTAGGATTTTCTTAGTTAAGTGGTATTAGTGAACCAGTTACATTTTACAGCAATTTGACAGTTCCATGGTCACCATTACTGATCCTAATATTTTATGTATTTTCTTTTCTTTAACTGGATTTATATTTCCCAGTTGCTGTGGTACTGTTTGAAGCCATTTCCTTGAATTTTTAGTTTTGGCTTCTGGATTAAACATTATGCCACCACACTGTGCACAGCATTCCTGATAGTATGGAATGAGGGCTTCACAGAGCTGCATAAAAATTTTACTCTCTTTATACACAGGTTGTAGAATATGGTTATACCAGTAGGTTTATTTATAATCTTTGATATATCATCAAAATATATAAACAAGTTGATCAGACATAATTTGCCTTTTAACAAGTGGCGCTGTGTCATCTAATTAACCTATGCTTTTCCATACAGGATTGACAGATTGTAACAATATCCCTATACTTTCTACTTCTGCTTCTTAAGCAATCTAGGATGTAATTTCACTTATGTTAATCTGTCTTTACAATCCCTTTCTCCTTCTTGTCTGCTATTTCTCTCTTTTCTTTCAGTCTAATTCTTACCCAGCAATATCTCACTGCCGTCTCTCTTGCATCCACCACCATTTCTGAATTATCAGTCGGTTATCCTGACATTCAGGACTAAACAAGAAGAAATGCTTTCCAGCCAAGATCAAAGCCATTTTTTCCTGTTCCTCTCTAACTCTTCATCAATCTCTTGTCTTCAGTTTTCTCTATTTCAGTCATTAACAACGATAATTCCATAATCCTCAGATTAAAAGGATTTAGATTACCTTTGATTACATTTTGTCCTATATGACTGATATGTTGGTCTTCTTACTCTGCACACTATTAGCACAGGAGTCAGTATCTTCCCTGACTCAAACCTTTACTGATTAACAATTTACGTCATCTCTTCTGTTCGTACAAGAGCAACCTCATGCAAGATGTGCTGCTTCACAGCATTGGAGAAATGCAAATGAGACTGCTTCTGTTTGAAGTGCACTTGAGATAACACAAAAGAATTTAAAACTCATCACATAAGGAAAAAGATGGTTCAAAACTAATGTACATTTACTTTGGTAAACATTCCAGTCGACTGTCATTGGAGTTTACTGTTACAAAGCAATAGCTCTGGGTGGAGTCACTGTTTATATGGACCTGGAATATACTGGGTTTGAAATAGAAAGATTTCCATCAGTTGGTTTATTTCAATTGCCAGTCTGACTCACCAAGAAACATAGGAATTTGTTCCTATTACATAAGTGGTGATCTGCCAGTCAGAAACTCAGGAGGAGTATTTCTTCTTTTACTCCTGTTGAAGGTTAGACTGCGTTGCTGGGTGGCCTTAAAGTCAACC
The DNA here is from genome assembly GCF_048418815.1 of Hemitrygon akajei. Lineage (NCBI taxonomy): Eukaryota > Metazoa > Chordata > Chondrichthyes > Myliobatiformes > Dasyatidae > Hemitrygon > Hemitrygon akajei. Next base: position 95,760,850 of record NC_133131.1, read on the forward strand.
CCCTTTACTTATTTATTTATCTTTAGTGCTTGTACCAGCTTCTATATTCCTGAAAAATAAAAACAGAAAATGGTGGAAGTACTTATCAGGTCAGGCAGTTGTCAGATACTGTCAGATATACTGGTCACCTCCTGCATCTTTTCTTTTCATTTCATATTTTCAGCGTTTTATTCCCATAACTGGAAGCATTCACAGTTACCCCTTGCAAATTTGGATGAATTATTCTTTCATGACGGCTTTGATTTTCTGGCATTACACATCTGCAAATGTTGTAGAGCTCTCTTCCAGGAAGTGGAACCCGTTCAGATGGGACGGTTTTCACTTGAACTGGAGGGTGACTAATATCGTAGTGGCAAAGTTTGTTAATGCTGTACAGTGGGGTTTAAACTAGAGTTGCAGGGGGATGGGAACCAGAGTGCCAGAACAGTTAGTGGAGAGGTTGTGGTGCCAGATGTTGGTACGACTTCAGACAAAATTAGGAATGAAAAAGTTGAGTATGGTGTGTCTAATGGCCTGAGCTCCGTATACTTCAATGCAAGAAGCAATGCAGCAAAAGCGAATGATGAGGTAGCTGGTTTACAAACAGAGGCAATGTATAGCGAGGAAAGGCTGTTGATAGGACAAAATTGCAGTCAACAGGATAAGTTGCAATGTAAAATGCAGACAAAATCAAAAAGGGCGAATACAGGACTGAATGTGTTGTATTTGAATGCACGCAGTATATGGAATAAGGTAGATGAACTTATAGAAAAATGGCAGATTGGCATGTTAAATTTTGTAGGCGTCACTGAATCATGGATGAAAGAAGTACAGCTGGGAGCTTAATGTCCTCGATTACACGCTGTAGCAAAAGGGCAGGCAGGAAGGCAGATGGGGCAGTGTTGCTCTGCTGGTAAAAAATTAAAACAAATCATCAGAAAGAGGTGACATGGGCTTGGAAGGTATTGAATCATTGTGGATAGAGCTAAGGAACTGTAAGGGTAAAAAGACCATCCTCAGAGTTGTATACAGACCCCCAAAACAGTAGTAAGGATGTGGACTACAAATTACAACGGGAGGTAGAAAATGCATGTCAAAAGGGCAATGTTACCATAATCATAGGGGATTTCAGTATGCAGCTAGACTGGGAAAATCAGGTTGGTGCTGGATTCCAGCACAGGAAATTTCTGAAGCGCCTACAGGATGGCTTCTCAGATCAGTTTGTGGTTGAGCCCACTAGGGGATCAGTTATTCTGGATTGGGTGTTGTGCAATAAACCATAAGAAAATCATAATATATAGGATCAGAATTTGGCCGTTCAGCCCATCAAGTCTGCTCCACCGTTCCATTATGGCTGACCCCAGATCCCACTCAACTCCATACACCTGCATTCTCGCCATATCCTTTGATGTCCTGACCAAACAGGAAACTATCAATTTTCGATTTAAATTTTAAATACACCCACAGTCTTGGCCTCCACAGCTCTCTGTGGCAGAGCACTCCACAGATTCCTCCTTACCCCTGTTCTACGGGGTCACCCCTCAATTTTGAGGCTGTGCCCTCTAGTTCTAGACACCCCCACCATAGGAAACATCCTTTCTACATCCACCTTATCTAGTCCTTTCAACATACTGTAGGTTTTAGTGAGATCCCCTGCATTCTTCTAAATTCCAGTGAGTAAAAGTCCAAAGCTGTCAAATGCTCCTCACATGTTAACCCTTTCATTTTCAAAATCATCCTTGTGAACCTCCTCTGCAGTCTCTCCAATGACAACACATCCTTTCTGAAAAATGGGGCTCAAAACTGTTGACAATCAACTGTGGCCTGGCTAGTATCTTATAAAGCCTTAGCATTATCTCCTTGTTTTTATATTCTATTCCCCTTGAAATGAATGCCAACATTGCATTTTCCTTTTTTACCACAGATTCAACCTGTAAATTAACCTTCTGGGAGTCTTGCACAAGGACCCTAAATCCCCTTGCACCTCTGATGTTTGAATTTTCTTCCCCATTTAGATAATAGTTGTTCCTTTTGCCAAAATACATTATCATACATTTCCCAATACTCTATTCTATCTGCCACTTTTTTTCTATTCTTCCAATTTGTCTAAGTCCTGCTGCAATCACTTTGCTTCCTCAGCCCTACCTACCCCTCCACCTATCTTCGTATCATCTGCAAATTTTGTCACAAAGCCATCAATTCCATTATCAAAATCATTGACAAACAATGTGAAAAGAAGGGGTCCCAATACTGAGCCCTGAAGAACACCACCAGTCACTGGCAGCCAACCAGAAAAGGTCCCTTTTATTCCTATTCACTGCCTCCTGCCTGTCAGCCATTCCTTTATCCATGCCAGTATCTTTCCTGTAAAGCCATGGGATTTTATCTTTTAAGCAGCCTCATGTATGACACCTTATCCAATACCTTCTAAAAATCAAGTAAATGACATTCATTGTCCCCCCTTGCCCTCCCTGAATGTTACTTCCTTGAAGAATTCTAACAAATTTGTCTGTCAAGATTTCCATTTACAGAAACCATGAAGACTTTGACTTATTTTATCATTAGTCTCCCAGTACCCCAAAACCTCATCCTTGATGATGGACTCCAACACTTTCTGAACCACTGAGGTTAGGCTAACTGGAAGATCATTTCCTTTCTTTTGCCTTCCTCCCTTCTTGAAGAGTAGAGTGATCCTATTGGCTAGTTTACCCTCATATGTTATTGGCTAGTTTACCCTCATATTTAATCTTTTCCCTTCTTTGGTTGCCTTTTGTTGGATTTTAAAAGCCTCCCAATCATCCAACTTCCCATTCACTTTTGCTACATTATATGCCCTTTCCTTGGCTTTTATGAAGTTCTTAATTTCCCTTGTCAGCCATGGTTGCCTACTCCTGCCATTTGGGAAATTCTTCTTCTGTGGGACATATCTATCCTGGCCTTGTGAACTATTTCCAGAAACTTCAGCCATCTCTGCTCTGCTGTCATTCCTGCCTGCACCCCCCTCCCCCAATCCACCTGGGCAAGCTCCTCTCTCATGTGTCTGTAATTCCCTTTATCCCATTGCAATAATGATACATCTGACTTACGCTTCTCCCTCTCAAATTGCAGTATGAATTCAATCATATGGTCACTGCCTCCTAAGGGTTCCTTTACCTCCTGAATAAGATCTGGGTTACTTCACAACACCCAATCTAAGATAGCCTTTCGCCGAGTAGGCTCAAGTACAATCTGCTCTAAAAATCCATCTTAGAGGCATTCGACAAATTTCCTCTCTTGCGATCCAACACCAACCTAATTTTCTCAATCCCCTTGCATATTGAAGTCCCCCATTCCAATTGTGACACTACCCTTATTACATGCCTTTTCCAGCTTCCTTTGCAATCTCATCCCCACATCTTGGTTACTATTTGGAGGCCTATATATGATTCCCAAAATACATTTTTTTTCACCCTTGCAGTTTCTTAACTCCACCCCCACAGATTCAATATTCTCAGACCCCATGTCACTTCTTTCTAAAGATGTATTTCCATCTCTTACCAACAGAGCCGCTCCACTGCCTAGGCCTTCTTTCCTGTCCTTTCGATACAAATAGATCCTTTGATATTAAACTCCGAACTATGAACTTCTTTCAGCCACTACCCAGTGATTCCCGCAACGTTATATCGACCAATCTCTAATTATGCCATGAGTTCATCCACCTTATTCCAGGTACTATGTGTATTTAAATACAGCACCTTCAGTCCTGTGTTCTCTGCCTTTTAAATTTTGCCTTTGTGGTACAATTTAACTCTTTGCACTGTCTGCACTTGCTTCCAATCACTGGCTTGTCCTTCCTTACATTCATATTACACCCATCATCTACTTGTAAACCTGCTGGTTCATCCTCAGCTCTAACATAGAGGTTCCCATCCCCCTTCCATATTAGTTTAAATTGCTCCCAACAACTCTAGCAAACCTGCCCGGAAGCATATTGGTCCCCCTCGGAATCATGTGCAACCTGTTCCTTTTGTACAGGTTCACACCTGCCCCAGAAGAGGTCCCAATGATCCAGAAATCTGAATCCCAGCTGCTGCTCCAATTCTTCAGCCGCAGATTTATCTGCCACTCTGTTTTATTCCTATCCTCACTGTCGCATGGCACAGGCAGCAATCCCCAGGTTACTGCCCTTGGGGTTCTGCTTCTCAACTTGCTTCCTAACTCTCTGTATTCTGTTTTCAGGACTTCCTCTAGTTTTCTACTGGAATTGATGAGAGAGTTTAAGGTAAAAGAACTCTTAGGGGAGGTGATCATAAAATGATCAAATTCACCCTGAAATTTGAGAAGGAGAAGCTAAAGTCAGATGTATTGGTATTACAATGGAGTAAAGGGAATTATGGAGGCATGAGAGAAGAGCTGGCCGGAATTGACTGGAAGGAAACACTGGCAGGGATGATGGCAGAACAGCAATGGCTGGAATCGGAAAGCACAGGATATATACATCCCAAAGAGGAAGAAGTATTCTAAAGGCAGAACGACACAACCGTGGCTAACCAGAGAAGTCAAAGCCAACATAAAACCAAAGAGAGGGCATATAACAGAGCACAAATTAGTGGGAAGTTAGACGATTGAGAAGCATTTACGAAACCAAGAGAAGGCAACTAAAAAAGTCATGAAGAAGGTAAAGATGGAACACAAAAGTAAGCTAGCCAGTAAGATAGAAGAGGATACTAGACATTTCTTTAGGTACATAAAGTGTAAAAGAGCAGCAAGAGTGGATATTGGACTGCTGGAAAACAATGCTGGAGAGGTATTAAAGAGGGACAAGGAAATGGTGGATGAACTGAATTTATTTTGCATCAGTCTTCACTGTGGAAGACACTAGCTATATAGTGGAAGTTCCAGATGTGTGAAGTTACCATTACCAGGGAGAAAGTTTTTGGGAAACTGAAAGATCTGAAGGTAGATAAGTTACCTGGGTCAGATAGTGTACACCCCAGGGTTCTGAAAGTGGTGGCTGAAGAGATTGTGGAGGTATTAGAAATAATCTTTCAAGAATCCGGAAGACTGGAAAATTGCAAATGTTACTCCACTCTTCAAGAAGGGAGAGAGGCAGGAGAAAGGAAATTAGAGTCAGTTAGTGTGACCTCAGTGACTGGGAAGATTTTGGAGTTGATTATTAAGGATACGGTCTCTGGGTATTTGGAGGCACATGATAACATAGGCCATTGTCAGCATGGTTTCCTCAAGGAAAAATCTTGCAGGACAAATCTGTTGGAATCCTTTGAAAAATTAACAAGCAGGATAGACAAAAGAGAATTGGTCGATGTTGTGTACTTGGATTTTCAGAAGGCTTTTGACAAGGTGCCATACATGAGGCTGCTTAACAAGCTACAAACCCATGGTATTACAGGAAAGACTCTAGCATGGATAAAGCAGTGGCTGATTAGCAGGAGGCAAAGAGTGGGAATAAAGAGAGCCTTTTCCGTTTGGCTGTTGGTGAATAATGGTGTTCCACACGTGTCTATGTTGGGATTGATTCTTTTTATGTTATACGTCAATTATTTGGATGATGAAATCGATAGCTTTGTTGCAAAGTTTGCAGACAATATGAAGATAGGTAGCTTTGAGGAAGTAGAGAGGCTACAGAAGAACAGACAGATTAGGAGAATGAACAAAGAAATGGCAGATGGAATACAGTGTCCAGAAGTGTATGGTCATGCACTTTGTTAGAAAATGAAAGGGATGACTACTTTCTAAATGGAGAGAAAATACAAAAAAGCTGAGGTGCAAAGGGACTTGTGAGTCCTTGTGGAGGATTCCCTAGAGGTTAATTTTCAGGTTGTCTGTGGTGAGGATGGTATCTGCGATGCTAACGTTCATTCTAAGAGGACTAGAATATAAAAGCAAGAAGGTAATGTTAAGACTTTGTAAAGCACTAGTGAGGCCTCACTTGGAGTATTGTGAGCAGTTTTGGGCCCCTTATCTTAGAAAGGATGTGCTGAAACTGGAGAGGGTTCAAAGGAGGTTCATAAAAATGATTCCAGGATTGAATGGCTTGTCATGTGAGAAGTGTCTGATGGTCTGAGCGTGTATTCACTAGAATTCGGTGGAATGAGAGATGATCTCACTGAAACCTATCAAACTGTGAAAGGCCTTGATGGAATGGTTGTGGAGAGGATGTTTCCTGTCGTGGAAGTTTCTAAGACCAGATGACACAGACTCAGAATACAGGGGTGTCCTTTTAAAATGGATGAGGAGGAATTTCTTTAGCCAGAGGGTGGAGGATCTGTGGAATTCTTTGCCACAAGCAGCTGTGGAGGCCAAATCTTTATGTATATTTAAGGCATAGGTTGATAGTTTCTTGTTTGGTCATGGCATGATGGGATGCAGGGAGAAGGCAGGAGTTTGGGGCTGAGAGGAAAATTGGATCAGCCATGATGAAATGGTGGAGCAGATTTGATGGGCCAAATGGCTTAATTCTGCTCCTATATCTATGGTCTTATTGCCATTCTCCAGGTGACCCTGAAATAGGTGTGATCACAGATATAAATGAAATAGGTGGAACGTAAGATCAATGAACATAAGTAAAAAATGAACAACACACACAAAATGCTGGGAGAACTCAGCAAATCAGGCAGCTTCCGTGGAAGGAAATGAACAGTCCATGTTTTGAGCTGAGACCCTTCATTGGGACTAGAAAGGAAGTGGACTGAAGCCAGAATGAAAATGTAGGGAGAGGGAAGAGCACAAGCTGGTAAGTGATAGGTGAATTCAGCTGAGGTGGAAGGCAGGTGGGTGGGTGTGGTGAACTACATATACCTGTCTGGACACGCCCCCCCCCCCCCCCGCTGACTGCTCCTGTGGCTCCTCCCACAGACCCTGGTATAAAGGCGATTGGGGCCTGAGCCCTGCCTCTCAGTCTCCAGGATGTAGCATGGTGGTCAATTGCTGCTTGTTCATTCTTCCAGTCAATAAAAGCCGATATCTCGCCTCACGTCTCAGAGAGAGTTATTGATGGTGCATCAATTTTATTGACTGGAAGTTTTAAAACATGGAAAGTATTTTACGTCTGGAAAGATTGGACTTGGACCCCCCAAGCCCCTGGAGCAGCTCTTGCCTTTGAACTCTGGCTTGCATGCTTCCACTCATACTTGGAGGAGGTTAGTGCAACTGAACCCTCTGTTATGCACAGAATTCTCCTCTCAAGGGTCACCCTGAAAGTTTACTCACTTATCAGAGACCTGGTGACCTACCAAGGGGCACTGGTCGCCCTCAAAAGACAGTACCTGCGGCCAGTGAACACCGTCTACGCAAGACATCGCTTAGCAGCGCGACGACAGCAACCCGATGAGACGAGCGCCGAGTTTCTCCGAGCTCTACAGACACTCGTGCGAACTTGCGACTGCAAAGCTCTCACGGGGGAACAGCATGCGGAGCTCCTCGTACGAGATACCTTTGTTACAGGGATCAGGTCAGTGTACGTGCGCCAGTGGCTGCTGGAAAATGCCGATCTTACCTTACGCTCGGCGATCGAGATGGCTGACACGCTGGAGGCTGCTCTGCACAACGCTGACGCTGTCCAGCCGCACGATCCCCTGCCAGTTCCATGGACACCTCAGACCCCGCCTCCGCTGGTTCCCACGAGCGAATTCGCCAACACCGCTGCCAGTCACGATTCCACGAACTCCCCGAACCTGACCACAGCTGCTGCCAGTCGTATGCCCGCACAGTGTTACTTCTGCAGACTCGAAAAGCACCCCCGAAAACGCTGCCTGGCCCGAGAAGCGACCTGCTCCAGCTGCGGGAAGAAGGGCCATTTGCCAAGGTCTGTAAGTCTGAACCACAAGCGGGGTCGGGCAGTGCTGCGTGTGAGGCATGGGGGCCGCCATCTTGCCTGCCCACCTCGCGCGAGTCATGGGGGCCGCCATCTCGCCTGCCCGGATGGGGGCGGCCATCTTTGTCGGCGCCACCTCGCCCGCCCCCGACCCACCAGTGCTTACCGGGCACCAAGACGGCAGTTCAACTCTGGCCTCCGTAACCCTCGACCAAAGCGCCCCACACCAGCTTGCAAGGTCAATGATGGACATCCTGGTGGAGGGGCACAGGACTAGCTGCCTGTTTGACACGGGCAGCACTGAGAGTTTTATTGACCCAGACACAGTGCAACGCTGCGGACTCGTGACATGGCCGGTAAGCCAGAGGGTCACCTTGGCTTCTGGGTCGCATTCCACAGACATCCAGGTGGGTTGTGTAGCGACATTGGTGGTGCAGGGCACAGAATATCGGGACTTTGCGCTACTGGTCATGCCTCAACTGTGCGCGCCTGTGCTATTGGGGCTGGACTTCCAGAGCCACCTCGAAAGTGTGACTATGGCATATGACGGGCCCCTCCCACCACTCACTGTCAGGAATCCTCAGTTTTGTGGGACTTCGTCATATACCCCGCTACTGACCACACACACACACCGACCCACACATCCCACCCAGCACCATGCCAACAGCTGCGCTACTGACACCACTTGCAGCCTCTCCACCCTCAAGATCCTTCCCCCAACCGTTGTTCACCAACCGATTATAAACCTGTGGCAACTAAAAGCAGGAGGTACAGCGTGGGGGACAGGGCCTTCATTCAGTCAGAGGTGCAGCAGCTTCTCAGGGAGGGGATCATTGAGCCAAGCACAAGTCCTTGGAGGGCCCAGGTGGTTGTTGTTCGGACCGGGCAGAAAAATAGGATGGTCGTGGACTATAGCCAGACCATCAATAGGTTCACGCAGCTTGACGTGTACCCCCTACCCCGCATCGCGGATATGGTCAACCAGATAGCTCAGTACAAGGTGTACTTGACTATAGATCTGAAATCCGCTTATCACCAGCTCCCATTCCGCCCGGAGGACCACCCCTACACCGCCTTCGAGGCGGGCGACAGGCTCTATCACTTCCTGCGCGTCCCCTTCGGTGTGACAAATGGTGTCTCGGTCTTCCAGAGGGAAATGGACCGGATGGTGGACCAGTGCCAACTGAAGGCCACATTTCCCTATCTGGATAACATCACCATCTGTGGTCACGACTGGCTGGATCACAACGCCAACCTCCAATGATTTTTCCAAGTGGCCAAAGCCCTGAACCTTACTTATAATAGGGACAAGTGTGTGTTTGGAACCACCCGACTCGCTATCCTTGGGTATGTCGTGGAAAACGGGGTCATTGGCCCTGATCCGGACCGTATGCGCCCCCTGTTAGAACTCCCTCTTCCCACCACCCTCAGAGCCCTCAGACGGTGCCTGGGCTTCTTTTCCTATTACGCCCAATGGGTCCCCCATTACGCAGACAAGGCCCGCCCCCGGTCAAGTCTACCACATTTCCCCTCTCTGCCGAGGCCCGTGTGGCCTTCAGCTGCATTAAAGGGGACATTGCCAAAGCAACGATGCATGCGGTGGACGAGACCATTCCCTTCCAAGTAGAGAGTGACGCCTCCGATTTCGCGCTTGCTGCTACCCTCAATCAGGCAGGGAGGCCAGTAACATTCCTTTCTCTACCCTTCAAGGCCCTGAAATTCGGCACTCCGCGGTGGAGAAAGAAGCCCAGGCCATGGTGGAAGCTATTAGGCACTGGAGGCACTATCTCGCCGGCAAAAGGTTTACCTTACTGACCAACCAGCGCTCAGTTGTGTTCATGTTCAGCAACCAACAGTGGGGCAAAATCAAAAATGATAAAATTTTGCGGTGGAGAATAGAACTCTCCACCTACAACTATGATATCCTGTACCGGCCTGGAAGGCTCAATGAGCCCCTTGATGCCCTATCCCGGGGAGCATGTGCCAGCGCACAGCTCGACCAGCTATACGCCCTCCATGCACATCTTTGCCACCTGGGGGCCACCCGATTCTACCATTTTGTGAAAGCCCGGAACCTGCCTTACTCCCTTGAGGACATCAGGACGATGACCAGGGACTGCCAAGTCTGCGCTGACTACAAACCGCACTTCTACCATCCTGACAAGGCACAACTTATCAAGGCCACCCACCCCTTTGAGCGACTGAGTGTTGACTTTAAGGGCCCCCTTCCCTCCACCGACTGCAATGTCTACTTTCTCAACATTATCGACGAGTACTCGCGGTTCCCCTTTGCCATCCCCTGCCCCGACACCACTGCCATGTCCGTCATAAAAGCCCTGCGCCAGCTCTTCACTCTGTTCGGATATCCCTGCTATATCCACAGTGCTAGAGGGTCCTCCTTTATGAGTGACGAGCTGCGCCAGTACCTGCTGGCTAGGGGCATTGCTACTAGTCGGACCACGAGCTATAATCCCCGGGGAAATGGACAGGTGGAGAGGGAGAATGCCACAGTGTGGAAGGCCACACTCCTAGCCCTTAAGTCAAAAGGGTTGCCGGTCTCTCGATGGCAGGAGGTCCTCCCCGAGACACTCGACTCTATCCGCTCCCTGTTATGTATGTCCACCAATGCCACCCTTCACGAGCGCCTATTCTCTTTTCCCAGGAAGTCTGCCACTGGGACCACCCTACCAGCTTGGCTGACATCCCCAGGGCCAGTGCTGCTCCGGAAACATGTGAGGAGCAATAAATACTCCCCGCTGGTTGAGAGGGTTCACCTTCTACATGTGAACCCCCAATATGCTTACATGGTCTTACCTGATGGGCGGGAGGACACGGTCTCCGTCCGCGCCTGCAGGAGCAGCAGACCACTACCCCGAACACTCCACGGTAACTATGAACCCTGTACCCGAGGTGACACCGCGCACACTGAGCCCTACACAGACTCCTCACGACACTCCTATACCGGGCATCTCGCACGCGCATATACCAGGCGCCTCGCACACGCATGAGGGATCACTGACGCCTAGTGGGCTGACACCTCCAGTTAGGCCGGAACCAGCACAACCTCCGTCTCCGGTGCAATCACCACCGGCACCTGTGCAATCACAGCCGGTGCTACGTAGATCGCAGCGACAGATTCGACCACCTGATAGACTTAACCTGTAAATATACTTGTAAGAAACTTCGCCCCATGGGGACTTTCTTTTAAAACAAAGTGGGGATGAATGTGGTGAACTACATATACCTGTCTGGACACGCCCCCTGCTGACTGCTCCTGTGGCTCCTCCCACTGACTGTGGCTCCTCCCACAGACCCCGGTATAAAGGCGATTGAGGCCTGAGCCCTGCCCTCAGTCTCCAGGATGTAGTGTGGTGGTCAATTGCTGCTTGTTCTTTCTTCCAGTCAATAAAAGCCTTTATCTCGCCTCACGTCTCAGAGAGTTATTGATGGTGCATCAGTGGGGGAGGATCTATTGAAAGGGAACGGCGTGAGAAGTTGAGAGAAGAGATATAGAAGAGGTAAAAGGGTGAAGAAGAAGAAATCTGACAGGAGGGGACAATGGACCATTGAATAAAGGGAGGGCGGTAGGAGCCAGGTGGAGGTGATGGACATATCATAAGGGTGAAAGATAGAAAGAGAAGGAGTGAGAGGGTCATCAAAATGAGGGAATACGAATGAGAAGTGAGATATTAATTATTCTCTATTTTCATTCCTCCATGCAGGACAGTTAAGTCTGATCTTCACCCTCAAGTCTTTCTTAATTAGCAGAGTCAATGAATGAATGAATGAATAGCCACAGTCCTTTATGTCCGATAATTCCAAAGATTAAGAATCTTTAACTTCTATGGAATATGCCATGGAAGTCCATTTTGTAAGGGATAATAGCAGAGTGCTTGAAGATGTGTGATAGGATTATATTTGTGGATCTGTGAAAGGAAAATGGTGCTTGTTAACTCTGCTATCATTTTTCAGGATATTACTGTCAGAATCGATGATGGAGAGCCAGTGAATGTGCTGTATATGGTACGTCTGAAAGCTTTTGATTAGTCCATGTATGAAATTAGAGTGCATGGAACTTGGGATAAAGTAGTGTTAGGATCGGACAACCGGAAACCAGGGGAAGAGTAGAACAGACAATCTAATGGAGGATCTCAGTGGCTGAGAACCATTTTGGGGAAGAAGGAATTGTCAATGTTTCAGGTCAAAACCCTGCATCAGAGCAGTAATCCTAATGCTGCTCATCCTATTGAGTTCCTCCAGCAGATTGTTGTTCCCAGTTTCCAGCATCTGCAGTCTTTTGTGGCTCCAGGAATCAACAGGTCCTTTTGTCAGAGACAAGCAGTGACTAGTGAGATACCAGAGGGGTTAGTACTGGGACCTTCCAGTTCCTGATTTGGATGAGAAAACAAAAGGCCATTTTAAAGTCAATACAAGGCTAGTTGGGAGAGTGAGTATTCTGAAGGATGTAGAGAAGGACCAGTTGATTTAGATGGTTAGAGGGAGTGGGCCAATACATTTCAATGTGAACAAATATAAGGTTATCCACTGGAAGTCGATAGACTGGTAAATGGGGAGGTGAATGGAAGATTGGATACTCTTTGCTGAGAGTATGTAGGTACAGCAGGTAATTAAGAAGGGAAATTGTATGCTGGCCTTCATAGAGAATTTGATAAGAGGAACAGGAGTGTCTTGTGCATTTGTACATGGTCTTGGTAAACACACCTTGAACATTGTGTGCAGTTTTGGTCTCGTAATTTGTGGACGAAGGTCCATCCTATAGAAGGAGGTCAGCTAATGTTCACCAGACTGATTCCCGTGGCAGCATGAAAACAGATTGTGCAATTTGATTTATTGTCACTACAGTTTAGAGGAAGACCAAATGATCTTACTGAAGCCTACAAAATTCTCACAGGATTGGAGATGAGATGTAAGTGGGATGTTCTGATGGCAAGGGAGCCCAAGCCCAGGGGCCACAATCTAAGGATAAAGGGGAAACCAGGCAAAACCAAGATGAAGAGAAGTGCCTTATCTAGAGAATGAGGAACCTTTAGAAATCTCTACCATATGAAGCATTTGAAGCCAATTTTTAAAATATATTCAAGAGTTAAATATTGTTCTTGGAGACGAACAGCTCAATAGATTTCTGAATAAAGCAGAACAGAAATAATAGTCATGATCAGATGATCATTGGACAAAAGCCATAGCATCTGTACCGAAGGCATTCTTCCTATTCTTGCAGCTTCAGAGTACCTCAAAGATCTAACCTTGATTACCTCAGTGTCTTTGATTGCGAGTTAGTAATTTGCATCAGGTGCGTACATCGTGTGAAGCTCGTTATGTCCCACAACTGTGGTGGGGTGCACTTGCTTGTCTAACATCCTGTGCTGTCAAACCATATATTGCCTCCAGCTTCTACCACAAACAATGTCACCAGTACATCTTATTTGTAAGTCACAAGCTGACCACCGAGCCAGGCTCTGAGCTACAGTTGCTGTCACAAGCCCTCCTCATTATAAATGGCCAGGAGAGCATTTCCCTTTCTGCACCGCTACCTGCTTCAGCTGCTGAAAGCCCTTGCCAGTGCTTCTGTACTGATAAAACCAACTCCTGCAAGGAGATGAAAGCAGAAGAAAACAAAAAACGACAGAGTGTTTCCAGCTAATTCTGTCTTTTTTCTTATTTGCAATATTTGCTCTTGCTTAGTGTCCCAAGCTCTCCTGCCCCCCCTCCTCCCCAGAACCTTCTCCTCATCTACAACAAATCAGTTTCCATCTCTTTTGCACACCAGATCCCAACCCAATACCCCTACACTAGCTCCTGGACTAACTTCAGATTTTACATTTGTGTTGAAAGTCAGTTAATGGCTTAATCTCTGCTCCTTTTCGGCCTTTTATAGCCCAGCTAACTGTCTCTCCCAGATATTCTGCTCCTCTAAATCTTTACATATCAACCCTTATCCAAGCCCTGTCTTCAGCCCACCTATCAGTGATAGCCCGGGCTCCAGCTGCAGAGCACTCACTCTTTGAGATTTCCACCTCCTCTCCTCCTTTAAGAAGCCTTGATGTTGAGCACTGGATTGAGCTAAAAGCCTGAATCCTGGGTAGTCCTTACACAAGGGGGCACATACATATGTGCTTATGTGGACATTCTGTTTTGGTGTATAATGCACCTCCAAGGGCCAGCATTTAAATTTTTTTGCAGATCTCTATTAAACTTTGAATTCCCTCCCCAAAGTTCTTCCCTTCTCCTACGCTCACCACCTTTAAACATTTCTCGTAACCTATGAAGAAGTATTTTATGTAACTAATCCCCTTTTACTTACTATTTTCTTTTCTTACAACTCCTCACCGTTAGATGTTTAGCAGGTTTTGCATGTGTGGTTCAATCTTCCTTCACCACGTGTTTTGCTTGTTTCCTCTCTGGAAATGCTGGGGACTAATTAGTTGCAATTCAATTACTGTGGCAAGTAAACAACCTCATTATTGTTGCCATCATGTAATAAACAGAATGGTAGAAGATTGATTGGATCTTGGTAACTTTAATCTAGTAAGTACCTGAAGGCAAGTCGTTATCAGATGAACCTGAACCTACAGATAATTTCCACTATTTTGTATAAAGAAAAAGGTATTTCACTAAAAGATAAATGCTAGTGGGGGATCAAGGTAAATGGATGCTTTTTTTGTAATTACTCTTATAGTTTTCTTTGAGTAAAATATCTTTCTCATCACTCTTTGCTAATGATGCTTTCCCTTGAGAGTGATTATTCCTTATTCGTATCTGAAAATGTTTTTGTAATTACTGATGCCCTCTATCCATTGAAAATCGTCTTGAATTGAATATTAATTTAGTGTGGCATTTTAGCAAATGTATCGCACTATAGTTTGGGTCTAATGCACAAGTTAGCATTTTAGAGAAATACAGAAGTATACAGAGATGAAACAAGGCAGAGGTAGGTAGATACGCGATAAGGGGAAGTGATCAGATCAGCTATAATGGAGCGGACTTGAGGGCCCGAGGGCGACTCTTGCTCCTACTTCATCTGTTTTCCCTGAGGAAGGAGAATCTGAAGTCCAGATGAGGTTATGTTGGATTATAACCCAGGGTACTGAGAGCTGAGTTGTCAATGCCTGCTTTTGCAGGATCACTTTCTTCCTCTTTGACCCAATTCTCATATCAGGCAATCTCATCACCAATTTCTTCTTGATCATCGACTTCTTACATTAAGTTTCACGCAATTGAACTGAAGTGTTGCTTGTTAAATTTACCAAATTATGTTCTTCGGCTGAAGGTTCTTTTCTATCATGCATTCCTACCTGTGCTTGGAATGTTTTAATAGGAGTTCTAGTGTACTGACTATTTAATAAATAGATATCAAGAAACATAAAAAATCACCACATGCTTTTTAAAATATTTTCCATTGAAAAGTTAAGCAAGGAAGTATTATATTAGGTTTTAACTGAATGTTTCTAAGTGATAATTTATTTATAAATACAGCACAGAACATGCCTTTCCAGCCGAATGAGCTGCAATACCCAACAATCCACTTATTTAACTCTTGCCTAATCACAGGACAATTTACAACAACCAACTACTGGTATGTCTTTAGGCAGCAGGAAACTGGAGCACCTGGAGGAAACCCACGGCTCATGTGAAGGACATACAAATTTCAAACTGACAGCGCCAGAGTTGAACTCTGAACTCTGATGCCAAAGCTGCAATAGTGTTGCACTATTGACTAGAATTATCCATTTTTAGTGAATCTTCTGAAGTTGAAACCCCAGGATGCATGGATAGGAAAGTTTTAGATATGTGGATAGAAAAGGTTTGGAGGGGTATGGACTAAATGCAGACAGATGGGACTAGCTGACTTGGTAACACAGTCAGCATGGATAAGTTGGACAGAATGGCCTTTTCCCATCCTCTTACACTGTATGATTCTATGCCACTGCTGACCCCCGATGTTTCAAAAGCTTCTGCATACTTTTAGTGCTACATTGTGTACAGTGTTCATGAACTGAAATTACATTATAAACCATAGTTATAATCCATCCCTTGTCTGAAATTGAATTTTGCGAAACCAAACATCATTGTCTTTTGAAAGGGAAGAAACTTTTACATCATCTAAGGATGAAGGAGGAATTCCTCTGTCCTTCAGCTTCAAGCAATGTCCAGATTCCATTGCGATATTCACACTTACAAATTCAAAAATATGCACTAACAGATTTTTAAAAAAGAGCTTACCATTCCTAGAATAAGTAAGTACTTAAAGACATTTATAGAAAGTGGTTTGATGTAGAAATGCCCCTTCAAAGAACTCAGTGAGTCAAATAGCATTTGCGGAGGCAAAGAAATGGTCATCGTTTCAAGTTCACACCCACATCCAAGCCTTTTTCAGGGTCTCAACCTGCAACCTCGACCATCCCAACCTTGACTATCCAAATGTCAACTGAATAATATGTGTGTTGTTTGTTTTTTTTTAATTGAATTAATTTTATTACTTACATCCTTCATATACATGAGGAGTAAAATTTACTTACGTTTCGTCCCCATCTAAATGGGCAATGTGCAATTTATAGTAATTTATAATAAATAGTATGTACAAGAGGATAGTCAATATAACATAGAAATACAATTGTGTCAGCATGAGTTAATCAGTCTGATGGCCTGGTGGAAGAAGCTGTCCTGGAGCCTGTTGGTCCTGGCTTTAATGCTGCGGTACAGTTTTCTGGATGGTAGCAGCTGGAACAGTTTGTGGTTGGGGTGACTCGGGTCTCCAATGATCCTCTGGGCCCTTTTTAGACATCTGTCTTTGTAAGTGTCCTGAATAGTGGGAAGTGCACATCTACAGATACACTGGGCTGTCCGCAAAACTCCCTGCAGAGTCCTGCAATTAAGGGAGGTACAGTTCCCATACCAGGCAGTGATGCAGCCAGTCAGGATGCTCTCAATTGTGCCCCTGTAGAAAGTTCTTAGGATTTGGGGGACCTTACTAAACTTCAACTGTCTGAAGTGAAAGAGTCAACCATCTTTTATGCTGCTCAGCCCACTAGGTTTCTCTGGCAGTTTGTTTTTGCACCAGATTTCATCATCTGTAGTCTCCCGTGTCTCCATAGAAACATAGAAAATAGGTGCAGGAGTAGGCCATTCGGCCCTTTGAGCCTACACCACATTCAGTATGATCATGGCTGATCATCCAACTCAGAACCCTGTACCTGCTTTCTCTCCATACCCCCGATTCCTTTAGCCACAAGGGCCATATCTAACTCCCTCTTAAATATAGCCAATGAACTGGCCTCAACTGTTTCCTGTGGCAGAGAATTCCACAGATTCACCACTCTCTGTGTGAAGAAGTTTTTCCTCATCTCGGTCCTAAAAGGCTTCCCCTTTATCCTTAAACTGTGACCCCTCATTCTGGACTTCCCCAACATTGGAAACAATCTTCCTGCATCTAGCCTGTCCAATCCCTTTAGAATTTTATACGTTTCAATAAGATCCCCCCCTCAATCTTCTAAATTCCAGCAAGTATAAGCCTAGTCAATCCAGTCTTTCTTCATATGAACGTCCTGCCATCCCAGGAATCAATCTGGTGAACATTCTTTGTACTCCCTCTATGGCAAGAATGTCTTTCCTCAGATTAGGGGACCAAAACTGCACACAATATTCTAGGTGCGGTCTCACCAAGGCCTTGTACAACTGCAGTAGAACCTCCCTGCTCCTGTACTCAAATCTTTTTGCTATGAATACCAACATACCATTCGCCTTTTTCACCGCCTGCTGTGCCTGCATTCCCACTTTCAATGACTGGTGTACAATCACACCCAGGTCTCATTGCACCTCTCCTTTTCCTAATCGGCCACCGTTCAGATAATAATCTGTTTTCTTGTTCTTGCAACCAAAGTGGATAACCTCACATTTATCCACATTAAATTGCATCTGCCATGAATTTGCCCACTCACCTAACCTATCCAAGTTACCCTGCATCCTCTTAGCATCCTCCTCACAGCTAACTCCGCCGCCCAGCTTCGTGTCATCCGCAAACTTGGAGATGCTGCATTTAATTCCCTCGTCTAAATCATTAATATATATTGTAAACAACTGGGGTCCCCGCACTGAGCCTTGCGGTACCCCACTAGTAACTGCCTGCCATTCTGAAAAGGTCCTGTTTATTCCCACTCTTTGCTTCCTGTCTGCCAACCAAATCTCTGTTCTCAATTCTCAATTCTCCCTGTTAAACTTGTGATATGCAATGGGTTATGCACAAGTCTGTCTGCTGCAGGATTCTTCTGCAGTGTATAAGGTCTAAGATGGTTCACAGAATCGAACAGTGCTTGTTTGTTTGTTTGATAACTCAGCAACCTTTCTTCCCCTCATTCTTCCAATATAGAGTGACTGGAAGAGTGCTGTGGATCATGGGTCGCTGTGGAGGAAGTCCTGGGGTTGAGGAAGGACGGAGCACCAGCTGGAAGGGTGGGAATTAGTACTTGTGTGTTAAGGCAGGAAAAAGAAAGAGTCACAATCATAATTCCATGAGGTTTGGTGAGACTGAGATGTGATGTTAATTGGGGGTGTGGTTGAGCGCAAACAGCAGGAGGCCTAAAGAAAGGCCTCATTACAGGGATGTTTTTAACTCAAAGGGTGTAATGTGAAGTTGGTTTACAGTATACTATTCTCTGAGCTGTGTTCTGCTCAGATAGATCTCCTGCAAGTTTTGCCAAAGCAGGCCTCATGTTCCTCCCTTCTGCACAAGTGAGCCACGTCATGCACAAATCAAGTTTATTGAAGAGGTGTATCGATGTGAGGATATGCTCAAATGAACATCGCAATATCTGCACATTACACATAATAAGCACCATGCAAAACTGCACACTTCAACACCAGTGCAATGTCTTGTGTCCTCTTTAATAATAGCTTTTGAATTTAAATTTTATCACATAAAGTGCATATGCATTTCATGACATGAAAAACAAATTCTCTCAGCCAACTATCAGACAGAATAGTTTTAATTCAAAGTCCACGTATACAGTCATACTGTATTCATAGTAGTTTATGGCATTCTTTGAAAGTTATGATTCACACATAACATCAGTTCAATGGTGGCTGTGAGAGAAACTGCAATTGTTATGTATTCATACACATTTTGACCCTTATGGGTTGCTGTCAATCTTCCCTGTGTGAATGTAATGTGAGAGGGCCGTCTGGGGAGATGACTTACAAGTAAAGTAAACAGCTGCATGTTTGTTCCTCAACTCTCCATTTCTCATGTGTGTTATTCACGGCCACCTGGCTTTGCAGTACCACAAACGTAACAACTGACGATAAGGTGACAAGTCCTCTTGCAATATTCATGGTTATGATCCCTTCATCAGCAAAAGTTCATGAGCGTCACTGGCGGTATACCGCTGTGCAATGTGGGTGAGCAAAAAGAAGACGCTACACGCAATGTGAAAATGGCCGCAGGAAGCATGGTGAGTGAAGAATCTGCGGGGAGAGAATGTGAACGGACCGCTAAATAAAACAACCGAGAGAGGGAGAGAGAGAGAGAGAGAGAGAGAGAGAGAGAGATAAGACTAACTAACTTTCCTGGAATGTGATTGTGTTTGAAATTGGTGACAATGTTTGGAAGTATGATGAAATGACAGAGCAATGGATTTCTTCTGCTGAACAATTTGGGCAAATCAAATGTCAGATGATAGTCATGTCCCAACTTTTCTGACTGTGATGGGTGTAAAAACATTTAATTTATTTTGTAGGTTATTTTGCACAACCTGCCAGTGCAACTTGTTATACCTGGTAATAAGACTTATGAGGACATAGTTAAAGTCATAAAGGACCACTATTCAGCTCAAACTTTGATTATTGCTGAGAAGTTTAGATTTCATAGAAGGAATCAGGAGGAAGGCGAGTCTACTTCACAGTTTGTGATGGTGCTGAAGCAATTGTCTGAACACTGTGATTTTGGGTAATCGTTAAATCACTGGCAATGGACGGATTGCTACGAAGAGATTTTTAAAGACGCTTTGTCACAATCTGAAGAATTCACATACTTCAACCCATCATTGCCCATACAATTGGCCTGCGATGCATGGTGTAGGGGCAGTAATCTCACACATCATGCCATCAGGAGAAGAGTGTCCAATCACTTTTGTATCAAGGACATTAAGCAAAGATTGAGTGGAAGCACTCACAATTGTCTTTGGAGTTAAGAAATTAATTCAATTCCTCTTTGGTCGATGATTTACACTATTAAAAGATCATTGCCTTTTGACATCAATTTTTGACCACATGCAGGCATTCCTTCACTGGCTGCTCGTTGAATGCAACGTTGGGCTCTGTTACTATCAGTACAATATAAAGTGCAGGAGTCCTAGCACCATTTGAATGCTGTTGAAATATTCAGACTTCCCTTGGCTGTTAGAGCTCGAGGGTCATCCCCAAAAGAGATCTTTTACTTCAAAGAAGTATCCACAGCTCCAATAACTGTGGTGTTAAGTCCAGAAGCACGCGTGTACTGACCCGGTTCCATTTAAACTGGTGGACATGGTAACTCAGGAATGGAAGGAAGAGCCAACCATAGAATTGAAACCTTACCAGGCTCGATGGAAGGAACTCACAGTCCAAGCAGGATGTTTGCTATATGACTACTGTGTTGTTATTCCTCCACCATTAAGAAAGCAAGTTTTAGATGAGCTTCATACAGGACACTGTGGCGCTGAAAAAAATCATGTGCAGTTACTTCTGGTGGCCAGGGCTGGATGTAACCATTGCAGGGAAGGCCAAAGCATGCCAGCTTTGTCAGTGAGTGAGGAATGTTCCTCAGCCTGCTTCTTTACATCCATGGGAGTGGCCTGAAGAACCGTGGAGAGGATTCACATAGACTTTGCAGGACCTTTAGAAGGTGACGCAAGCTCTTGGTTGTAGTGGACGCATACAGCAAATAGTAAAAGGCTGGCATCATGGAAAGCACTACATCGGAGAAACGCAATGAGGAGCCATGTTCTATCTTTAGCCATTTTGGACTTTATCAGCAGCTTGTAAGTGGCAATAGCCCACAACTCCTGTCTGAGGAGTTCGAAGCCTTTATGGAAGCAAATGTTATTCAGCACATTGCCAGCGCCATATCATCCAGCCACTAATGGCCTTGCTCAATGATTCATACAAACAATAAAACAAGCCCTCAAGAATCAGTGGAACGTGGATCCCTCAACCAACCTCAACCAGCGTCTTAGCACTTTCTTACTGACATACCACAACACATCTCACACCCCCAGCCACTGCACTGGTGAAAAGACAGCTTGACCTGCTTTGACCCCCAGACACAAAACAGATTGGCGTCCTCCCCAGGGCATTGGTATCCTCACAAGAACTGGTGGCCTCCGGACAGATTGAATCTCTAGTAGCGTCAAACCCTCAGCACATGGGGGAAGAATAATCCCCAGGGTTATTTTGGGGAATAGAGGAAGTCTACCTGATTTCCCTAGTTCAGAAAAAATATGCTTTTGTTGTTGGTTGAACTTGATGATTACTCCATTGAAGGTTAATAATTCAGCAGCTGATCTGTGTATTGGAAGGGGAGAAACCTTTAAAATAGGGGAGATATGTTTTGTATTCATGTATATTTTGAACCTCATAGGTTGATACCAATCTTCCCCGTGTGTTACGTACTGAATGTAATGAGAGAGGGCATTCTGGGGAGATGACTTACAAGTAAAATAAACAGCTGTATGCTTGTTCCTCACCTCTCCATCTCTTGTGTGTGTTATTCACGACCACCAGGCTTCCCAGGACCACAAACATAACAGCAATGTCCTCCAGCGGAACACAAATGAGAGAGGCAGAAATTCAAAAAATACCCAGATTTTAGCCCATTGTAGAAATTTTCACTGAGTAGAAATTAGCTGAAAATTGCCATAAATTGATATTTTTTAATGTTTAACAAATAAAACAAAAAGTGTAGAATGTAGCTTCTACACTAACCAGACAATGTTGTCTACCAGTCTACTAATCTGCAAGGGCAGATTTTTCCCACCATCAACCAATGGATATTTCATGTGTTCAAGGCATACAGATTTAATTTTTGGTAGCATAAAAGTATTTCATGTGCTATTTGATTTTGGACGTCATTGTTCCTACATAATTGTTTCAATATGTCTCTCTTTATTGTTAAAAGTCCCATTTGCAATAGCTATTGAAAAATGTCCAGATACAGCATTTATGTTCAGTTACTGCAATGCAGATTTGGCTTTGCACTGAAATGTCCAGCATAACTAAAAAAGAAACAGTTTTAGAATAAGTTAGTTCAGCACATATGAGACCTGTACTAGGAGGCAGTCTCACACCTGTATGTTATTAGAGAGACTGACTGGCCTTTTTGTTCGTCATTGACACCTGCTTTCCTGACATTATGCAAGGGTGGAAATAGCAGAAATCTTCACCATCATCAATGCAATTCTGTAACTCTAGAATTTATAGTACTGAAGTACAATAGTTTGTATATACATTTCAAAATGAATATACCGTATATTCTACAATCTTGAGTCTATCTATATGTCAATTTATTTTATCATTGGTTTGATAGATGTCACCTGCTTTCTGAATTTTGAGTAAATATATAACTGATCAGTTCGATATAAAAATTATTTTTTCCTGCAGAACACATGCAAGCAGAGGCTGTAATAACCAAAAACATCTGGAACTTAAATTTCTCTTTCAGTTCAGATTCTGGTTATTTATCCTGCCAACTCGTTTATCCAAATGCCACGTATGTATCTTAACATCATAAGAAATTGCCCACAAACCTTTTCATTCTTGCAAACTAGGAGCATCAGGCCAAAATATCTTTCACGTTCCATACTGCTTAACTACTAATAAACCAGACATGAAGCAGAGTTTTTAACTATTTTGTATAATAAAGTCAAAAACTTGCAGAGGCAATGAGGAATATTCTTATGTGATTAGAACTTAGTAGTGACTCCAATCTAGTTACAATCAGCTGAAAGTGAAGTTTCGGGGAGACTTTACCATTTAGTGTTCCTGGCAAAGAGGTTTACATGATGAAAGTGCACATGGAGGGACTTTTATATGGTGATGAGGATGCCTCTATTTAATTCAATTTGCATTTGAATTTTGCCCTTTCTATTCAAAATTCTTTGGAAAAAATGCAATAACCCAGTCAACAATGTGGACTCTCTTTATTAAGTTTTAAGAAATTGGACTTTGTACTTTCTGTTACTAGGCGATGCAGGTGCCACTTTGGTAGTAATTTTATGTGGGATTCACAGAAGTACATTTTTAATGTGAGTACCACGTCCACTATCGTCAGAAGGATGTCTGCATGATACCTGTGTGTGCCAAGAGTTTGCACAGTGGGCAGGACACCATATTATTTCATAAGCAAATCTGATTGGATGCTAATGTTGCCACTTTGGATATTGACCACTCAATTAGTTCCAAGGCCCTCAACTCAGACAGAGAGCCTAACATTTACTAGTTGCATGAATGCTCTCGCCACCCCCACCCCCAGTTATGCAGCTTTAAGGGATTTTTAATTACATGCAATTTTGTGGGATGAAGGAGACTTGTCTTTTGGGTTTGCAATTGCAATTTGTGCTGATTGCAATTTGAGTTGGAGTTTCAGGTATTTTCAGTAAACATTGGGAGCTTTAGTGCTATTCTTTAGATCTGTGCTGTTATAGGGAGAATAAAGAGCAGAACTACCTGCTGGATGAGGGAAAGGTAGAATGAGAGAGCCTGGTACCATAGTAAAAGATGACTTAGTGATGAGGAGAATGTCACTTGTATAGAGGGCTGTTCGTTTTCCAAATTCTTCCCTTTACATGGCTGTGGAATCACAATCATTGAGGATACTGAGGCTAAGATAATAGAGTTTTGGAAAGCCTCAGAATCAGAAGATATAAGGCTTGAACACAGAAGTATAACGGAGACATTGGCTTAGAAATGAACCTACTGAATGCAAAGCAAACTTGAGGCTATGTTGGTTATCCGTTCCTGTGTGTCCTAACTTCATAAGCAGCTAGGACTTGCAAGATGTTTCAGTCTCTGAATATTGAGAGGACATGCAAATATTTCCAGGATATAATGATAGCTAGTACCTGGTACCTAGAGGTCAATCATTGGTCATTCGTCTGTGATGTCAGCTCCCCTCCTACTTTGAGCTACAATTCCAACCAAACCGGCAAACTCTTGCAAGGAGGTCACTACTTCCATGATCTAGTTCCAAGCAAACACAACATAACTCAGTTACACTGGTTGGGTCGCTCTGAAGGAACGCTGCAGTATGCAGAGGAATGGCCTTTCAAATTCTTCAAAGCAGTTGCGTTCACCATCTGGCTGTAAAGTAGGAAGAGTCTTAGTGATGAGCTGTGGAGATGGAGATGAAAAAGCAAAAGAGTAACAGAGGGTGATCATAACAATAAAAATGCAGAGTAAAGAATCAGAGTATCTGTGAACATTTTTAAAGGAGAGGTAGATACTTGATAAGCAAGGATGTGAAAGGTAACTAGATGGGAATGTAAGCTAACTTTAAAAATAGCTCTCCCTTATCATAATGAATGGCTCAGCAGACTTGAGGAGCCAATTGGCCTGAACCTTTGCTGCTGATTCATATGTTCATATGCTTGTATATATCTGGTTGTAGATCGGTGAAATGCTGTTGCTTTATGGAGTATAACCCAGAACAGTTTAGACTAGAGCTGGAGGCAATAGGCTTTGGGTGAAAAGTGAAAATGTTAAGGGGTGTCTGAGAGGGAGCTATTTCACTCAGAGGATTTTGCTAGTGTGGAGCAAGTTGCCAATGGAAGTGGTAGATGCAGGTTCAATTGTAACACTTAGAAGAATTATGGATAGGTACAAGGACGGGAGAGGTATTGGTGTGGGTCAAAGTAACTGGACAGGCAACCAGGCTGGCATGGACTAGATGGGCTGAAGGGCCTGCTTGTGTGCTGTAGTGCTCTATATCTATATGAATCCATATAGAAAGCAGAATCTGATATTTAACTACCGATGTTTATTTTATTAGAGTTACCCATGGCAGAAATGAGCAACATCATACGTGTGAAGGATGCTGGAAAAATGAAAGGCATGCTGTGGTAAATCACACTTGAAAGAAATTGGTCTAATTTGGTGTTGGACAGAATATTTATTAAAACATCTATTGCATGTAAAAAAGGACACCGCATGCTTCCACTTCATGGTTACAGTACAGTAACAACAGCAGTCATGTTAGTCATAATTTTTAATATTAGTCATGCATTCACATAATAGCAGAATTTTTGCTTCAATTAATGTCAAGCAATATGTAACTAATTTGGCATTTGTTCTATCATACCTTCAAAACCTGAAATTTCTGGCCAAACCCCTTCACCTCCTTTAACACCTCTTTGTAAACCCTTTGTTATTAGTTTTGTCAGGCATCACATCTCAGTTCTCTACGAGAAAATTATAGAGCTGAGCCTCTCTACTAAATGGTGACCTTTTAGGTATCAGATGATTTAGAAATACTGAAAGTCTGGGACATGTCCTTTTATTGTAAGATAAATAAGGTAGGGAGGGGATAGTGATAGACTGATTAATGATGCTTCCCATTTTTATATTTTAGATGCAAACTGATGACAGTTAACCCTGTTTCTTTCACCACACATGCTGCCTGCCCTGCAAGAAACATCTAGAATTATTTGTGATTTTTAAAATATATTTCTGTAGTTAAACTTTTTTGAGACAGCGGAAGTGTGTGACTTAATTCAATTGTTTATAGTTATACTGTATTTAAAAATATGAAGTTGACATTCTGAAATTCTTTTTATTCTGAGCAAACTAAAAGTATAATGTTATCCCTTCTTGAACTTGTTTTGCACAAATCAGTCAGCTGTTTTGAGTTTCAGCATGCCACGTCAAAGGGAGTGTATAGAATACTGTATGCAGCATGAATTACACTGTTAGACCTAGTCTGAAATTACATATATCTTGATGATAGTGGTACAATTTGCCATTTATATACTATTAATTTCTCTCTATATAGGAAGTTCTGTTGCAGATTTTGCCAACTACACTTAAACTGGTCCTAACAGGAAATATAGCCCTGAAAATTATAGACAGAGTGTGATAACTTTAGATGTGATTTTCCTTTAACTGAAATCAGATAAAATGTCTGCATCAACACACATGAACAGTCATTTTCCAGTGTTTGTGTAAATGCATTTCTGACTATGAGATATCATTATAGTTCTACCCTGTAAATGTTATTCTTAAATTACACTGTCAGGCTGTGGCTATTATTTTATATCAATTACAATTATAGTCAATTAAGAATAGTTTTGAAGTTATAAAGCATGCATACATTATGCATACCAACAGTTCTACAGAATCCTTAAAAAGCATGAAATTAACCCTTATGGCCTTGTGTGGATTTTTTATTTTTGTGACCTTTAGTCGATATTTTGAGCTGAAGTACATGATCAAAACCGAAACCTTGGAGTAGACCACAGTTATAGGCATTGCCCTTGATTAGAGATGAGAATAACTATCATTCTGAGTTCCAATTCTGCCCTCTTGCCAGTGACTGCTGCTGGCCAGTAAGATCAAAATTCAGATGAGACCAAGTGAAGGCACATCCATTAATCTCCCCAAAAGCAGAAGCCCTACAAATGTTCAGAGCCTGTGATCAAGTAGAATCAGCAGCCACTTGAAGTATTGGAAGACAGCAAACACGTATAAAACTAGGTTTCAGTGTGGATTATAGCAATCAGAAGATGTGGGGACAAGAATAGAAGTTAAATTAAAATTCAGGAGGGAAAATGAGTAGTAACCGTTTAAACATCAAATTTATATTTCAAGTATGAGTTGTCACTTATTTTGTATAAGAATTGCTAATTTATTTAAATAAAATGTCAAAACTGTGTTAACATTTAAATAATGCAAATGATAATAATTCAATAATAATTCTACAGTTCTTTGGATAAAGTTGAATAAAAGTTAGGGAATAGTCTGCACTCTTACATGGGTTAGTAAAAGTGGTGGTTTTCCATTTATAAATCTGCAAACCCTTCCTACTGGAAATTCTTAGCTCTACATAGTTCATTATTAGAACCATTCCTCTGGTTTTAATCTGTGACTCACAGCACTGGCATGCTACAGACTACAACGGATACTCCCATGTAAAAATGCAACTATTGCTTGAGCAGAAAAATAACAGTTGATCTTAATTGAAACAGAATGGACAATCTATGTTTGTGATAGAAACATGGAAACATAGAAAACCTACAGCGTAATATAGGCCCTTCGGCCCACAAAGTTGTGCGAAACATGTCCCTAGCTCAGAAATTACTAGGCTTACCTATAGCCCTCTATTTTTCTAAGGTCCATGTACCTATCCAAAAGTCTCTTAAAAGACCCTATCATATTTGCCTCCACCACCGTTGCCGGCAGCCCATTCTACGCACTCACCACTCTCTGATCTCTGATAAAATTCACAGTGGACAGAGAGGTGAAGATGTAGGCAAATTCTAATTCAAGATACACTGTAAATGATTAAGAAATGGCAAAGGCTCTGACACAAAAAAAGGAGAGATGAGACAGTAATGAACTTATTCTTTCCTTTAAGAGTATTTGAATGGCAGTGAAGTCCATTTAATATGTACCCTGTGTGGTGAACTACATATACCTATCTGGACACGCCCCCCCCCCCGCTGACTACTCCTGTGGCTCCTCCCACAGACCCCTGTATAAAGGCGATTGGAGGCACTGCTCCTCCCTCAGTCTCCAGGATGTTGTGTGGTGGTCTCTTGCTGCTGACGGTGCTTTCTTCCAGCCAATAAAAGCCTACCTTGACTCACGTCTCCGAGAGTTATTGATGGTGCATCACCCTGTCAAAAGTACATTATTTATTTTGTTTAAAGGAAGGCCACATTATTGCTGAAAGTTTGTGCTTAAATGTGTATGATTGACAACCAATAATTGTTACATTATATATTATACACTCTTGAGAAAATTTACAATGATGCTGGGACTGGAGGACCTGAATTATAAGGAAAGATTAAATGGGTCAGGACTTTACTGGACTGTAGATAACTGAGGGGAGACTTGATAGAGGTATACAGAATGATGAGGGGTATAGATAGGGTAAATGCAATCAGGGTTTTTCCACAGAGGCTGGGAGGGGCTACAAGTAGATGTCATGGATTATGGGTGAAAGGTGAAATGTTTAAGGGGAACATGAGCAGAAACTTAACTCTGAGGGTTCTGAGAGTGTAAAATGAGCAGCCAGCACAAGTGGTGCATGCAACCTTGATTTCAGTGTTTAAGAGAAGTTTGGATAAGTGTGTGGATGGTAGGGATATGGAGGGCTATGGTCCTGGTGCAGGTTAATGGGAGTCGGCAGCTTAAATGTTTCAGCGTGGGCCAAAGGACCTGTGTCTGTGCTGTATTTTTCTATGACTCCATGATGCTGTATTAAATATATCATTAAAATGGAATGCATATGAAAGGTAAATAGCAGGAGATATCTGACAATGCATTGATGTCATGTGTACTCTGGCACCTGCCTTTCTGAGACAACAATTCCGTAAGATGTCCTGGATACTTCGTAGGCTAGTAGCCAAGATGGAGTTGACTAGATTTACAACCTTCTGCAGCTTCTTTTGGTCCTGTGCAGTAACCCCTCCATACCAAACAGTGATGCAGCCTGTCAGAATGCTCTCCATGATACATCTATAGAAGTTTTTGAGCGTATTTGTTGATATACCAAATTGCTTCAAACTCCTAATTAAGTACAGCCACTATCTTGCCTTCTTTATGTCTACATCAATATGTTGGGACCAGGTTAGATCCTCAGAGATCTTGACAACCAGGGACTTGAAGCTGCCCACTTTCTCTACTTCTGATCCCTTTATGAGGATTGGTACGTGTTCCTTTGTCTTATCCTTCCTGAAGTCCACAATCAGCTCTTTGTCTTACTGACAAAACAAGAAACAAGAGATAATGGTCAAAGTCAAGGACAAATGTTGGTGTTACTGCTGGACTCCAGAAATTATGTCCAGGTCCAGATGGTCTGCATCCTCGGGTACTAAAGGAAGTGGCCCTGGAAATTGTGGTTGCATTGGTAATCATTTTCCAATGTTCCTTAGATTCAGGATTAGTTCCTGAGGATTGGAGAATAGCTAATGTTATCCCACTTTTTAAGAAAGGAGGGAGGGAGAAAACAGAGAACTATCGACCTGTCAGTAGTGGGGAAGATGCTAGAGTCCATTATTAAAGATGAAATAGTGGCATATCTAGATAGCAGTGATAGGATTGGGCTGAGCCAGCATGGATTTACCAAGGGTAAATCATGCTTGACTAATCTATTGCAGTTTTTTGAGGATGTAACCAGGAAGTTAGATGGGGGAGATCCAGTGGATGTAGTGTACCTCGATTTTCAGAAAGCATTTGATAAGGTCCCACATAGGAGATTGGTGGGTAAAAACAAAGCTCATGGCATTGGGGGGGAAGACATTGACATGGATAGAAAACTGGTTGGCAGATAGAAAGCAAAGGGTAGCGGTGAATGGGTGTTTCTCAGAATGGAAGGTGGTGACTAGTGGGGTGCCACAGGGCTCGGTATTGGGACCACAGCTGTTTACGATTTACGTCAACGATTTAGATGAAGGCATTGAGAATAGCATCAGCAAGTTTGCTGATGATAATAAGCTGGGTGGCAGGGTGACATGTGATGAGGATGTTAGGAGAATTCAGGGTGACTTGGATAGGCTGGGTGAGTGGGCAGATACTTGGCAGATGACGTTTAGTGTGAATAAGTGTGAAGTTATCCACTTTGGGAGTAAGAACAGGAAGGCAGATTATTATCTGAACGGTGTAAAGTTAGGTAAGGGAGAAATACAAAGAGATCTAGGAGTCCTTGTTCATCAGTCACTGAAGGTGAATGAGCAAGTGCAGCAGGCAGTGAAGAAGGCTAATGGAATGTTGACCTTTATTACAAAGGGAATTGGGTACAAGAGCAAGGAAATCCTCCTGCATTTGTACAGGGCCCTGGTGAGACCACACCTGGAATATTGTGTACAGTTTTGGTCTCCAGGGTTAAGGAAGGACATCCTGGCTGTAGAGGAAGTGCAGCGTAGATTCACAAGGTTAATTCCTGGGATGTCCGGACTGTCTTACACAGAGAGGTTAGAGAGACTGGGCTTGTACATGCTGGAATTAAGGAGATTGATAGGGGATCTGATTGCAACATATAAGATTATTAAGGGATTGGACAAGATAGAGGCAGGAAATATGTTCCAGATGCTGGGAGAGTCCAGTACCAGAGGGCATGGTTTGAGACTAAGCGGTAGGTCATTTAGGACAGAGTTAAGGAAAAACTTCTTCTCCCAGAGAGTTGTAGGGGTCTGGAATGCACTGCCTCGGAAGGCAGTGGAGGCTAATTCTCTGGATGCTTTCAAGAAGGAGCTAGATAGGTATCTTATGGATAGGGGAATCAAGGGATATGGGGACAAGGCAGGAACCGGGTATTGATAGTAGATGATCAGCCATGATCTCAGAATGGCGGTGCAGGCTCAAAGGGCCGAATGGTCTACTTCTGCACCTATTGTCTATTGTCTATTATAAACTGGGTTATCGGAAGAACCTGGCAGAATAGAGAAAAAGTTAATCACGAGTAGGGAAATTTAGGTTTAATTCAGATTAAAAATCTGGCTATCTTCTCAAATCTAGTTTAGGTAGTAAAATGTATAGGTAATAAATTGGATTAGCCAGTGGTTCCACGGGTGAAATCAAAGGGTGGTAGTAGATGGTTGCCTCTCTGATTGGAGGCCTGTGATCATTAGTATTGTGCCTCAGGGACTGGTGCTGGGTCCTGTTACATTCTGTAACATCAAAACATTAACCTAATTCAAAGGAAGACATGGGAGTCCGAAAATGCGGGATAACTTCGAGTTTAATTTAAGCGAGGTGTGCACGTATCATAACATCATGTGTTGGCGTGTACAATTCATGTATTTATATATATAACCCATAATGAATTATTTTAAACAAACAAGAATGCTTAATAAAACAATATATAAGATTACTCAAAATGTTCAGCAATATTAAATTCACAACACTCCTCCTTACTTAGCTATAAATGCCAACTCAGTAGAGAATGCATTGCAACTATATACACAGTATGTTATATTCAAGATTCAAGATTCAAAAACTTTATTATCATTCTAACTGTACATCAGCTCTGCAGGACAGAATGAGACAGCGTTTCCCAGAGGCAAGTGCAATCATAACATAACAAACACAACAATAAATATTAAAACACAACAGCCACATGTCAGTTAAAATCAAGTTATAAGTGTCCAGTGCATGTTAAAAGTGTCCAAAACAGAGTCAGGTAGAGCAGCTATTCAGCAGTCTGACTGCCTGTGGGAGGAAGCTGTTTAGTAGCCTTGTGGTTTTTGTTTTCATGCTCCTGTAATGTTTGCCTGATGGCAGAAGAACAAACAGTTCATGGAGAGGGTGTGAGGGGTCTTTAATGATGTACCGTGTCTTCTGGAGGCATCAACTCTGAAAAAGGTCTTGGACAGAAGGTAGGGAGACCCCAATAACCTTCTCTGCTCCCCTAACCATCCTTTGCAAGGCTCGGCAAGCGATAAGTGTATAATACAAATACTATATACATGCATCCACTGTATAGTAAATTTGAAATTGTTGCAGTCGACATTGTTCCATTCAGGCCTAAAGATTTAATTGCTGTGAAGGATTTCTTACTCTTATGGAATAACATCTTTCCTGACAGGGGAGGTCAAACCACTTGTCAAGTGAGACTTGTGACTATAAAACAATCTCAGGTTCTCAAATCTCTTCTGTGATGGCTGACTCCGAGACTTCAAGAAGTGATTCTGATTGTGGTAACCACCTTTCTTCTTCTTCCTTGTTCTTCTTCTAGTTTGTGCATCTTGATCTTGGGAATGTGCATATGTGCATTTAGTTCACTGGAGTATTCTCTTATTAATCCTTCCAATGTTCCCTTTATAATCTGGTCTCTCATCCACAACATCAATTGCCGAATTCTTTGTTTTCGTATTTTCATCGACTCCTTCCCTTTTGGCTTTCCATTCATCCAGTGGGGGTTTGGTCTTTGCATCTACTTTTATAAACAGCTTTTTGTCTCCCACTTGAAGTTCATGCAATAACTGTGTGCATGCAAAGTAGATTCTTGTTCTTTACAGTCATAAAAGTCTAATGCTTGCAAATTTCCTGAATCTCCTTCAACTCTCTTCCAACTTAAAACCAATCCATATTTTACAAGTAACCACCTGATTAACATATCAGAAACTTTCTCAGATATGTTGCCTACAAAAACAATTTCAGTACGACCACTGCTTTTCATACTTTCATGATTCCTCTGAACAGCATGGCCCTTTCTTTGTCCAATATGCTTTCTAACCAGAGGGGGCACAGAGGTTGGCACCAACACCTGTTTGTCCTCTGTTGGGCAACAATTTATGGTGTATAGCATGGAGTCAATTGTAGATCATCCAGTACCCTTCTGAATTTGCTGTCATGTGGCTTCATTGCAGGAGATGAGGCATGCAAATTGCAGATGGATCTTCAATCAAGTTATAATTGCCTCAGCCAATCAATCATCCACAATGCTGGTCCTTCTGTTTCTGTCACACACAAGGTCAATGTTGTTTGTTGGTTGTAAAATATGTCTTTCCCACAGGAGTTAGTTTTTCTCCAGTATAAGTTCTTAGCAGGCTTCATTTTAATAGCTTTGAAATGCCAATCAAACTCATTTTATGTAATAACTGAAAAAGCCAAACCAGAGTCCAATTCTATTTTAATTAATTTGGTGTTACTTCTGGCATAAACCATATTGCTTGTCTATTGTTAGTTTTCACAGTGTAAATCTCAAGGGTACCCAGTCCTGTTTTACTCCAATTATTATCAGATTTTCCATCAATAGCATAGTGAACTTTTTGAAACTGCAACTTGACTTTTTAGCTTTTTCTCTTCCCTGAATAGTTCATTTATTTTTGTCTGCCTGACATGCTCTTTATATGTGTCCTAATTTGTTACATTTTCCTGCAAGGTTCACCTTTAAACAAGCATTTGTTTGGTGAACATGAACCCCTGCAACAAAGGTATAACAATTTATTTGGACAGGCCATTTTCTGTTTAGATGATGCAATTTTGTTCACACTCACTTTCATTCCTGACTACAACTCAATTGCATTTCTGGCCGTGGTTTTCATTGAAACAGTGATTTCAACTGCTCTTTTGAATGTAAGTTTTACTTCAGTTAGAGGTAATTTTCAAATGCTTTCTTTTAAGATTTCACAAACTGAATGATCTCTCAGTGTATCATTAAGCCCATTACCAAACTGACAATGCTCAGACAACAATTCAGCCATGTACACAGAAAAAGAGTCCACTCCTTCTTGATTCTGCTTATGAAACCTAACGTATTCTGCAATCAACAATGACTTTGGTACCAAGTGTTCTTGCATTACTTTGATAATATCAGCAAAGCTCATTTCTGTAGGTTTGGGTGCAGCAGTCAAACTTTGAAATAAAAACCCAATGCACCAGGCAAAATTGGCACTCACTTCTCATTAGCTATTTCATTTCCTTCAAAATCTCGTTCTAATAGCTCAGTATACATGAGTCATTGTATAATCAAGCTTGTTAACTTTTCAATGTAGCCACCCATTTCTGATTTTTTTTTAATGATTATTATCACCCAGAACTTGAATTCTACCATTTATAACCTTCCACAGTGAAGACATGCAAAATACTGAATAAGCTTCTCCACTATTTCTTTGTCTCTACCCCCCCCCCCCCCATTACTACACCTCTAGTGTCATTTTCTACTGGTTCAATATCCACTCTTGCTTCTCCTTTTTACTCTCTTTATATCTGAAAAAAAAATTGTTAGCCTCTTTGTTATTATCAGCTATCTTACCTTCATATGTCATTACTGCTCTCCTGGTGACTTTTTTAGTTGTCTTCTGTTGGTTTCTAAAAGCATTCTCTAACCTCCCGCTAATTTTTGCTATATTATATGCCCTCCCTTTTCTTTGTATGCTAATTATGATGTCTCTTGTCAGCTATGGTTGCCTCATCTCCCTTTAGAATACTTCTTCTTTGGCATTTATCTATCATGTGCCTTCCAAAGTTGCTCCCAAAAATTCCAGTCATTGCTGCTCTGCCATCATCCTTACTAGTGCCCCTTCCAATCATCTTTGTCTAGCTCTTCTCTCATGTCTCTGTAATTCCCCTTACCCAACTGTAATACTGATACATCTAATGTTAGCTTCTCCCTCTCAAACTAAAAGGTGAATTCTGTCATATTTTGGTGAGTGTCTCCTATGGGTTCCTTTACTTTAAGATCCTTAATCAAATCTGGTTCATTAGATAGATAGATAGATAGATAGATACTTTATTCATCCCCATGGGGAAATTCAACTTTTTTTCCAATGTCCCATACACTTGTTGTAGCAAAACTAATTACATACAATACTTAACTCAGTAAAAAATATGATATGCATCTAAATCACTATCTCAAAAAGCATTAATAATAGCTTTTAAAAAGTTCTTAAGTCCTGGCGGTTGAATTGTAAAGCCTAATGGCATTGGGGAGTATTGACCTCTTCATCCTGTCTGAGGAGCATTGCATCGATAGTAACCTGTCGCTGAAACTGCTTCTTTGTCTCTGGATGGTGCTATGTAGAGGATGTTCAGAGTTTTCCATAATTGACCGTAGCCTACTCAGCGCCCTTCGCTCAGCTACCGATGTTAAACTCTCCAGTACTTTGCCCACGACAGAGCCCGCCTTCCTTACCAGCTTATTAAGACGTGAGGCGTCCCTCTTCTTAATGCTTCCTCCCCAACACGCCACCACGAAGAAGAGGGCGCTCTCCACAACTGACCTATAGAACATCTTCAGCATCTCACAACAGACATTGAATGACGCCAACCTTCTAAGGAAGTACAGTCGACTCTGTGCCTTCCTGCACAAGGCATCTGTGTTGGCAGTCCAGTCTAGCTTCTCGTCTAACTGTTCTCCCAGACAGCACCCAAACCAGAATTGCCTTTCCCTGAGTGGGCTCAAACACAAACTGCTCCAAAAAGCCATCTCATAAGCATGCCTTTTCTATCTCCTGTTGTAATTTGTAGCCCAAATCCTGGTTACTGTTTGGAGCCCTGTATATAACATCTAATCAGGATTTTTTTAACCTTATAGTTTCTTAACTTTACCCGAAAGAATTCTACACCTTCTGGTCCTGTGTCACCTCTTTCTGGGGATTTGATTTCATTTTTTACCAACCCATTTGCTCTGCCTACCTGCCTGTCCTTTCAATACAATATGTATCCTTGGATGTTAAGCTCCCAAATATGATCTTCTTTCATCCATGACTCAGTGTTGCCCACAGCATCATATCTGACAATCTCTCACTGCGCTACAAGATTTTCTACCTTATTTTGTATACCGTGTGTATTCAAATATAACATCTTTATTTGGTGTTCATCACCCTTTTTGATTTTGCTCCATGTTACACTTTAACTCCTCCCATTGACTGCAATTTTTCCCTTCCCAAGTCTCACTACACACTGAATCTACGTGTATACCAATGGCCCTATCTTCGGTTCTATTTCTCCAGTTCCCACCCCCTTGCCTAATTTGTTTAAATCCTCCCCAACAACTCTAGCAAGCCTGTCTGCAAGGATATTGGTACCCCTCAGGTTCTGGTGTAACACTTCCATTTTGTACATGTCACTACTGCTCCAAAATGATTCCAACGATCCAGAAATCTGAAACCATGCCCCCTGCAGCAGATTCTCTGCCTTTCATTTATCTGTACTATCATTCTATTCCTGCTCTGCCTTGCACGTGGCACTGGGTGTAATCTATTTATTACTACCTTGGAGGTCCTGCTTTTCAGCCTCTTCCCTAACTCCTTATGCTCATTGCACAGGACTTCTTCCAGATTTCAGAACCTGGAGCACAAAACAAACTGCAGGAAGAACAGATGATGAAGCAGCCTCTGTGAAAGCAAGGCAGGTGCTGAAAATGGTGTTTTTTATTCACCATACAGGGATGCAAATGCTCTCGGTCTCTTTCAGGTCCTTTAGCCGGCAACAAAAAGCAAGAATATTGTGTGGTCTTCCATGCATAGATTATTAGGGTCCCAGGAAGAAGGTCTTCCTCTGCCCAAAAGCAGCCAACAGGAATGTAAGTGAGCCCCTTGAGTTTTACATTCCTGATGCTGAACCAGAATGAACCCGGTAACACTGAATGCACTTGCAGACATTTAATGCTTGCAGAGCTCCAATTCATTGGCCAGTGAAACTCAACCAAAGATTGGTGTTACTTCTGAATCATTCAGTGGTTATTCTTGCATCTTATCTACAGACAAAAGATAAAGTTTCTTCCCACTGGTTGAGGATTATTATCATGGCCGAATGATAAGTTGCCCTAGTCTCTATGCCTGAGCACTAGAGGACAAACAAAGTTAATAATGTTGACTTGAATTATATTTTTCATCCTATTCATATTTTTGCCTTAATCACTCACATCCACTTTCTTTCTCACTCACTCTCCCTGCCCTTTCACTATACAAATAAACCTGCCTTACCTCCTTGTATTTTTTCAAGTTTTGCCCACACTTACCTAATCTTTTAACTTTTACTTGTATTTTCTTATCACTCTTACATATTCAGTTTCTGTATTTAGAAATTGCTTGAAGTCAGTTGTAGAAATGAAAACTTCAGAGGTGAACATCCATTGACAAGAGTAAGACCAACTTCGATCCTCTGCATGGAATTGTTAAAATAAAATCATTTTTTCATATTAAT
The DNA here is from genome assembly GCF_048418815.1 of Hemitrygon akajei. Lineage (NCBI taxonomy): Eukaryota > Metazoa > Chordata > Chondrichthyes > Myliobatiformes > Dasyatidae > Hemitrygon > Hemitrygon akajei. Next base: position 95,797,496 of record NC_133131.1, read on the forward strand.
CAAGATTATAATTTATTCTATCCTTTGTGATGGCTTTATGTTATATCTTGCTTTTTAAATAAGTTTTTGGTGCTTCACTATAATGTGAAAATGGAAAACTAGGTTAAACCAGATTAGTATGTCTCTAAGACATGAAATACAATTATTTTTGGCAGATCACACTGGATTTCTAGTTTGTTCTGGAATTTTTCCATGGAGCCCAACGAGCTAGCTTGGATTCACAGTATTGTGCTAAGTATAAAAAAATGCTGTGTCTCAGTGATAGTGGCTGCTTTCCCAGTGTCTAGTTTCAATAAATGTGGTTTCGCTATACAGAAATTATCTGTCTGCTGTTTTTTCGTTCTTTAGCACAGTATCTCAGCCACATTGTGTCCTAGCAAGTGTTTTCATGTAGGCCTGGACAGTGGGTGTTACAAGCCTATTACCTCATGAAGACATTAAAAATGCCCAATCCTGTAACTTTTCTCCACTGAAGTAGGCATATGAACACCCAGTTGCAGCTGAATCAACTGGTATAATACCGGCTTACTTCCCAGTTCCTGCTCCTGAAGAACTGAGACCATTTGGAATTACTTTTCTCACTAAAGTAAAGATGCTGTGATCTTAGCTCCCCAGCAAGAAGCTTGATTAAGGTAGCTAAGGCATAACATAATGTAATCTTGACTCCAATTAACTCTTGCACTTAGTGTAACTCCTTATGGTAAATGGGCCAGGAGCCTGTTTTGACCAGTTCAGCTTTCTAACATTTCATCTGATACTTGTCAAGATCAAAGAGTTGTTTTTGAGTAAGTTAAACTTACAGCTAATATTCCTTGATCATCCCCTTGTCATAAATGGGAACTAGTCTTTAGTTCTTAATGTAAGTGGAAAGCAATGATCAGTCTTAAGTAAAAACAGCAGCTTTGCAAATGAACAGCTCTCTCTATAGTACACAGGGTACAGCCCACAGCATAGGACTGGTTGTAGTGTAAGACAATGGGGCTATGTTAAATGTTCTGTTTCAAACCGGCCAGCACCAGCTATTTAGTTCAGGGAAGCTTGTGGACCGGATTGATACTATCACTTAGCACAACAAATAGCTGATCTATTAATATTTGGAAGATTTGTGTACTCGGAGAATCAGTTTCACAACAATAATTGTGACTATCTGGGAACTCTGTTTCCAGAAGCTTTGAGACTACCTGTGTGAGAAGGTATCTGAAAAATATCACATGTGTGAAGTCTCCAAGTAGCAAAAAAAGTATGAATATTAGAGATTAGTTAGTTTTGTTAAGAACGGTCAAGGAACAACAAGGTAGATAGGGTAGTAAAGAGAGTTTTTGGTATATTGGCCTTAATAAATCAAAGTATTGAGTATAAGAGTTGGAATGTTATGGTGAGACATCGGTGAGGCCGAATTTGGAGTATTGTGTGCAGTTTTGGTCACCGAATTACAGGAAGGATATTAATAAGGTTGAAAGAGTGCGGAGAAGGTTTACAAGGATGTTGCCGGGACTTGAGAAACTGAGTTACAGAGAAAGGTTGAATAGGTTAGGACTTAATTTCCTGGAGCGTAGAAGAATGAGGGGAGACTTGATAGAGGTATATAAAATTATGGTGGGTATAGATAGAGTGAATGCAAGCAGGCTTTTTCCACTGAGGCTAGCGGAGAAAAAATACAGAGGACATGGGGTAAGGGTGAAGGGGGAAAAGCTTAAAAGGAACATGGGGGGGGCTTCTTCACACAGGGACTGGTGGGAGTGTGGAATGAGCTGCCACATGAAGTTGTAAATGCGGGCTCACTTTTGACATTTAAGAAAAACTTGGACAGGTATATGGACGAGAGGTGTATGGAGGGATATGGGCCAGGTGCAGGTCAGTGGGTCTAGGCAGATAAATGGTTTGGCACAGCCAAGAAGGGCCAAAAGGCTTGTTTCTGTGTTGTAATGTTCTATGGTTCTGTGAAGTTGCACCTGTGTTTGGAAATCCTTTGTGTTATAGAAGCTATTTATAATTTCAAAATCTTTTATAAGATAGAAAACCTCCATGAGTCTCAAATGATTTTTAAGAATTTTGCCTTAATTTAAATGTGTATCACTAAACATAAATGAACTACTTTTAAAATACTTTGTTAGCTGTACGTATCCCCTCTTTGGTGGGAATGGGGGGTTTCCACCATTGAAGTCATGGGCATTGACAGTTAATTTGCCATGGAGGATAAATAGGGAAGTGAACTAGATATGGAAGAATAGCAGGTTACAGTATAACCTTTCTTTAGTGTGGATACCTGCCCCTATTAATAGTTAAATTAAATACAGTACCTATAAAAAGTATTCACCCTCCTTGAAAGTTTTAATGTTTTATTGTTTTAGAACATTGAATCACAATGGATTTAATTTGGCTTTCTTGACAACTGATCAACATAAAAAGACTCTTTGTGTCAAAGTGAAAACAGATCTCTACAAGGTGATCTAAATTAATTACAAATATAAGACACAAAATAATTGTTACAGAAGTGTTCACACCCCTCGAATATGACACACCAAATCATCATTGGTGTAGCCACATGGGTCTAGCAGTCACATAATTAGTTAAATGAAGATCCCTTTTTGGAGACCTGTGCACAGTCAAGGGGTTTAAATTGATTACAGTAAAAATTACACCTGTATCTGGAAGGTCCAATGCTGGTGAGTCAGTGTCCTGGCAAAAACTACATCATGAAGAGAAAAGCAACTCCACGAAAATGTTATTGAAAAGTACAGGTCTGGATACGGATACAAGAACATTTCTAAGTCACTGAATGAATATCCCTTGGACTTCAGTTAAGTTAATCATCAAGAAATAGAAAGAATATGGCACAGCTGTAAATCTGCCTACAGTAGGTCGTCCTCAAAAACTGAGTGGTGTGCAAGAAGGGGACTAGTAAGGGAAGGCTCCAAGGCACGTATGACAACTCTGGAGGAGTTACAAGCTTCAGTAGCTGAGATGGAGAGACTGCGCGTACAACAACTGTTGCCCGGGTGCTTCACCGTTCGCAGCTTTATGGGAGAGTGGCAAAGAGAAAGCCACTGTTGGAAAAAGCTCACATGAAATCTCAGCTAGAGTTTGCAAGAAGGCATGTGGAAGACTCTGAAGTCAGCTGGAAGAAAGTTCTATGGTTTGATGAAACCAAAATTGAGCTTTTTGGCCATCAGACTAAACGCTATGTTTGGTATAAGCCAAATACCACACAGCATCAAAGACACACCATCCCTACCGTGAAGCATGGTGGTGGCTGCATCATGCTGTGGGGATGCTTCACTGCAGCAGGCCCTGGAAGGCTTGTGAAGGTAGAGGGTAAAATGAATGCTGCAAAATACATGGAAATCCTGCAGGAAAACCTGATGTAGTCTGCAAGAAAACTGCAACTTGAGAGAAGATTTGTTTTCCAGCAAGACAATGACCCCAAGCTTAAAGTCAAACGTACACCAGAATGGCTTAAAAACAACAAAGTCAATGTCCTAGAATGTCCAAGTCAGAGTCCAGACTGCAATCCATAAGACACAGAAACAGAATTAGGCCATTTCACCCATCGAGACTGTTCCACCATTCATTCATGCTTGATCCTTTTCCCCCTTCCTCAACCCCATTCCCTGGCCTTCGCCAATTGAGAAATTGTGGCTGTACTTGAAAAGGGCTGTTCTCTCACAATCCCCATGCAATCTGACAGAGCTTGAGCAGTTTTATAAAGAAGAATGGGGAAAGATGATGAGAGGCATTGATCATGTGGATAGTCAGAGGCTTTTACCCAGGGCTGAAATGGTTGCCACAAGAGGACACAGGTTTAAGGTGCTGGGGAGCAGGTACAGAGGAGATGTCAGGGATAAGTTCTTTACTCAGAGAGTGGTGAGTTTGTGGAATGGGCTGCTGGCAATGGTGGTGGAGGTGGATACAATATGGTCTTTTAAAAGACATTTAGATAGGTTACATGGAGCTTAGAAAATTAGAGGGCTATGGGTAAGCCTAGTAATTTCTCAGGTAGGGACGTGTTTGGCACAACTTTGTGGGCTGAAGGGCCTGTATTGTGCTGTAGGTTTTCTATGTTTCTAAGATTGCAGTGTCCAGATGTGCAGAGCTGATAGAGACCTATCTACAGAGACTCAAGGCTGTAATTGCTGCCAAAGTGCATCTATTAAATACTTATACAATCAATTATTTTGTGATTTATATTTGCAATTAATTTAGATCACTTTGTAGAGCTCTGTTTTCACTTTGACACAAAAAAGTCTTTTTTCTGTTGATCAGTGTCAAAAAGCCAAAGTAAATCTATTGTGATTCAATGCTGTAAAACAATAAAACATGAAAATTTCCAGGGGGGTGGGGTGAATACTTTTTATAGGCACTGTATATCGGATAGGGTTTATGATCTTCATTTGAGTTTAGAATGGTGAGTAAAATATACAACCCAACATGTGTAGAGATAACAAGTATTCCAATTATTCGTGAGTGTCAGGGGGTAGAAGTGAGTATGGCTGCTTTTACAGAGGAGAAGGTGCTTGATCAGCTGAATGGGATAAGTCAACTGGACCAGATGAATTACACCCCAGGGTTCTGAAGGGGGTAGCTGAAGAGGTTGTAGAGGCATTGGTAATGATCTTTCAAGAATCTCTAGATTCTGGAATGGTTCTGGAGAGCTGGAAATTGAAAATGCCATTCCACTCTTTATGATGGAAAGGGAAGAAAGGGAATAATGGCCACCCATTCAAAATGCTGGACAAACTCAGCAGGCCAGGCAGCATCTGTGGAAAAGAGTAAACAGTTGACATTTCGGACCAAGACCCTTCATCAGTCCTGATGAATAAGAGCCCATAGTATTACAGGAATTATACTGGCATGGATAGATTAGCTGACTGGCAGGAGCAAAGAGTGAGAATAAAAGTGATGTTTTCTGTTTGGCTGCTGGTGACTAGTAGTTTTCCGCAGGGGTCAGTGTTGGGTATACTTCTTTTCACATTATATGTCAATGATCTGATGACAGTATTGATGGCTTTGCGGCCAAGCTGGTGGATGCTACAATAGTAGGAAGAGGGGCTGTTAGCGTTGAGGATGTATGGACAAAGAATTGGCAGACAGAATATCGTGCAGGGAAGTGTATGGTCATGCACTTTCGTATCAGTAATACAAGCATAGACAAGCTGCCCCCCCAGCTACCTAGCAGCCCCTCCCACCACCCCATTTATCTTCTTCCCACCTTAGAAACTTCCACCGCCATGGTGGGGTGTAATATTGCCCACTTTGTGAACCACTGATCTAACGTAGCCTTCTTGCATCCATGCACCTATTTAAGCTAAATGTCTTTAATATATCTGAAAGATCTACTACAAGCCCATGTACAGACCATGAATGATCTCTCTAAAATACAGTATGTACTTCTGGCCTCTTCCATATACCTTCCTCCATACACCTGAAAGTTATAAACACTCATATTGGCAATTTCCACCTGAGAAGTAAGTCTCAGGCTGTCCACTCAATCTATGCCTTGTACCATGTGGTGCACCTCTAAAAGTCACCTTTCACCCTCCCTCAATCTGAAGCGAAAAGCACTAACACACTCAAACCATCCTTACAAAATATGCTCTCTGATCCTGGCAGTATCCTGGTAAATCAACTCTGCACCCTCTCCAAAGCTTGAACATCCTTCCTATAATGAGGCACACAATGTCCTCACCTACCATCCCATGAATTCCGCATCCCTGGCACATCCCTGCTAGCGGCTGAAGTGCTACACCTACCCATTCACCTCCTCCCTTACCTCCACTTAGGGCCCTAAACGGTCCCTCCAGGTGAGGCAATGCTTCACATGCAAATCTGTTTGGTCGTCCACTATATCCGGTGCTCCTGGTGCGGCCACCTCTACATTGCTGAGAACCGACAACCGCTTTGTCGTGCATCTCAGTTCCATCCACAAAAAACAGAACTTCCCACTGGCCTACTGTTTCAATTCCTATCCCCATTCTCATTCCATCATGTCAGTCCAGGGCCTTCTGTACTGTCACAATGAGGCCACTCTCAGTTTGGAGGAGCAGCACCTCATATTCCATCTCAGTAGCCTCCAACCTGATAGCTTGAACACTGATTTCTCCAATTTCTGGTAATATTTTTCTTCTTCCATTTTCCTCTTCTTCATTTCCCCTCCTTGACCTCTTACCTGTTCTTTTCACCTGCCTATCACCTACCCCGGTGCCTCTCCTCCTTCCCTTTCTCCTATGATCTACTCTCCTCTCCTATCAGATTTCTTCTTCTCCAGCCCTGTGCCATTTCCACATCACACCCCAGCTTATCACTTCACCACCCTCCTCCACTCACCTGGCTTCACCTATTACACTGTAGCTTGTCCTCCTCCGCCTACCCCTACTTTCTTATTCTGCCTTTATTCCCCTTCCTTTCCAGTCCTGATGAAGGGTCTCAGCCAAAAATTATAGACTGTTTATTCTTCTCCATAGATGCTACCTGACTTGCTAAGTTCCACCAGCATTTTGTGTGCGAGGCACACAATACTCCAAGTATGGTCTAACCAGGTATATTTATACAGCTGCAACATTACCTTGTGGCTCTTAAACTCAGTACCCTGACTTATGAAGCCAATTCACCATATGATTTCTTAACCACATCATCAGCTTTATGGCAACTTTGAGGGAGCTATGAAAGATGACCCCAAGATTCCTCTGTTCCACCACACTGCTAAGAATATTACCAGCAACCCTGTATTCTGCCTTCAGATTTGACTTTCCAAAGTGAATTACTTTACATTATTCTGGACTGAACTCCATCTGTAACTTCTCAGCTCAGCTCTACATGCTATTAATGTGCCATTATAATCTATAACAACCTTCTGCAGTATCTACAACACCACTGACTTTTGGGTCATCTGTGAGCTTGCTAATCCATCCATCCATTTCCTCATCTAAGTCATTTATAAAAACCACAAAAATCAGGGGTCCCAGAACAGGTCTGTGCTGACCTCACATTTATCAAGTTCTCTCTTACTGGTGAATTCTGAAGCAAAGTATTAATTAAGGACATCCCCTCCTTCCTCTTTTACCTCTAATTGATCCTACCCTCACTCTAGTCATCTTCCTGTACTTCATGTATGTGTAGAACACCTTGGGGGGTTTCAATAATCCAAACCATCAAGGCCCCCTCTAGCTCACCTAAGCCCATGCTTAAGCACCTCCCTGGCTACCTTGAAACTCTCTAGAGCCCTGTCTGCTCCTTGCTTCCTCAACCTTAAATATGCTTCTATCTTCCTCTTGACTAAATGTTCCCCATCTCTTGTCAGTCATACAAACATAGAAAACCTACAGCACAGTACAGGCCCTTCATGTTGTGCCAAACATGTCCCTACCTTAGAAATTACTAGGCTTACACATAGCCCTCTATTTTTCTAAGCTCCTTGTACCTATCCAAAAGTCTCTTAAAAGATCCTATTGTATCTGCCTCCACCACCATTGCCGGCATCCCATTCCACACACTTACCAAACTCTGAGTAAAAAACTTACCCCTGACACCTCCTCTGTACCTACTCCCCAACACCTTAAACCTGTGTCCTCTTGTGGTAACCATTTCAGCCCTGGGAAAAAGCCTCTGACTATCCACACGACCAATGCCTCTCATCATCTTATACACCTCTATCAGGTCACCTTGCATCCTCCGTTGCTCCAAGGAGAAAAGGCTGAGTTCACTCAACCTATTCTCATAAAGCATGCTCCCCAGTCCAGGCAACATCCTTGTAAATCTCCTCTGCACCCTTTCTATGGATTCCACATCCTTCCTGTAGTGAGGCGACCAGAACTGAGCACAGTACTCCAAGTGGGGTCTGACCAGGGTCCTATATAGCTGCAACATTACCTCTCCTAAATTCAATTCCACAATTGATGAAAGCCAATACACCATACGCCTTCTTAACCACAGAGTCAACCTGCGCAGCTGCTTTGAGTGTCCTATGGACTCGGATCCCAAGATCCCTCTGATCCTCCACACTGCCAAGAGTCTTACCATTAATACTATATTCTGCCATCATATTTGACCTACCAAAATGAACCACCTCACACTTATCTGGGTTGAACTCCATCTGCTACTTCTCAGCCCAGTTCTGCATCCTATCAATGTCCTGCTGTAATCTCTGACTGCTCTCCACACTATCCACAACACCTCCAACCTTTGTGTCATCAGCAGACTTGCTAACCCATTCCTCCACTTTCTCATCCAGGTAATTTATAAAAATCATGAAGAGTAAGGGTCCCAGAACTGATCCCTGAGGCACTCCACTGGTCACCAACCTCCATGCAGAATATGACCCGTTTACAACCACTCTTTGCCTTCTGTGGGCAAGCCAATTCTGGATCCACAAAGCAATGTCCCCTTGGATCCCATGCCTCCTTATTTTCTCAATAAGCCATGCATGGGGTACCTTATCAAATGCCTTGCTGAAATCCATATACCCAACATCTACTACTCTTCCTTCCTCAATGTGTTTAGTCACATCCTCAAAAAAATTCAGTCAGGCTCGTAAGGCAGGACCTGCCCTTGACAAAGCCATGCTGACTATTCCTAATCATATTATACCTCTCCAAATGTTCATAAATCCTGCCTCTCAGGATCTTCTCCATCAACTGATCAACCATTGAGGTAAGACTCACTGGTCTATAATTTCCTGGGCTATCTCCACTCCCTTTCTTGAATAAAGGAACAACATCCACAACCCTCCAATCCTCCAGTACCTCTCCCATCCCAATTGCAAATATCATCACCAGAGGCTCAGCAATCTCCTTCCTCACCTCCCGCAGTAGCCTGGGGTACATCTCATCCCGTCCTGGTGACTTATCCAACTTGATGCTTTCCAAAAGCTCCAGCACATCCTCTTACTTGATATCTACATGCTCAAGCTTTTCAGTCTGCTGCAAGTCATCACTACAATCACCAAGATCCTTTTCCATAGTGAATACTGAAGTAAAGTATTCATTAAGTACTTCTGCTATTTCCTCCAGTTCCAGACACACTCTCCCACTGTCACACTTAGTAAGTCCTATTCTTTCACGTCTTATCCTCTTGCTTTTCACATACTTGTAGAATGCCTTGGGGTTTTCCTTAATTCTGCCTGCCAAGGCTTTCTCATGGCCCCTTCTGGCTCTCCTAATTTCCTTCTTAAGTTTCTTCCTGTTAGCCTTATAATCTTCTAGATCTCTAACATTACCTAGGCCTCTAAACCTTTTATAAGCTTTTCTTTTCTTCTTGACTAGATTTATTACAGCCTTTGTACACCACAGTTCCTGTACCCTACCATAACTTCCCTGTCTCATTGGAACATACCTATACAGAAGACCACACTCATATCCCCTGAACATTTGCCACATTTCTTCTGTACTTTTCCCTGAGAACATCTGTTTCCAAATTAATCTTCCAATTTCCTGCCTGATAGCCTCATAATTCCCCTTACTCCAATGAAACACTTTTCTAACTTGTCTGTTCCTATCTCTCTCCAATGCTATTGTAAAGGAGAGAGAATTATAATCACTATTTCCAAAATGCTCTCCCACTGAGAGATCTGTCAGCTGACCAGATTCATTTCCCAATACCAAATCAAGTACAGCCTCTCCTCTTGTAGGCTTATCTACATATTGTGTCAAGAAACCTTCCTGAACACACCTAAGAAACTCCACCCCATTTAAACCTCTTGCTCTAAGGAGAGGCCAATTGATATTTGGGAAATTAAAGTATCCCATCACGACAACTCTGTTATTGTTACACCTTTCCAGGATCTGTTTCCCTGTCTGCTTCTCGATATCCCTGTTACTATTGGGCGGCCTATAAAAAACACCCAGTAAAGTTATTGACTCCTTCATGTTTCTAACCTCCACCACAGAGACTCTGTACACAATCCCTCCATGGCCTCCACCTTTTCTGCAGCTGTGACACTATCTCTGATCAACAGTGCCTCACACCCACCTCTTTTGCCTCCCTCCCTGTCCTTTCTGAAACATCTAAAACCCAGCACTTGAAGTAACCATTCCTGTCCCTGAGCCATCCAAGACTCTGTAATGGCCACCACATCATAGCTCCAAGTACTGATCCACGCTCTTAGCTCATCTGCTTTGTTCACAAAACTCCTTGTGTTAAAATAGACACATCTTGAACCTTCGGTCTGAGCACATCCCTTCTCTATCACCTGCCTATCCTCCCTCTTCCATTGTCTACAAGCTTTCTCTATTTGTGAGCTAACCTCCTCTTCCCCAATCTCCTCAGTTTGGTTCCCACCCCCCCAACAATTCTAGTTTAAACTCTCCCCAGTAGCCTTGGTTTCTCAACCCTACCATCCCTTTATTGCCTCTGTGGGATGAACCTATCCAGAATCCCATGCAAATACTCCCTCAACAGCCTTCACATTTCTATTGTGCATTTCCCTGAGTACATCTGTCCTGATTTACTCTCCCAAATTCCTTCATAATAGTGAAACACCCTGGTTTCCTTGGCTGCGTAAGTCTAGAAAAAACACTCTCTGGTCCTGCCAAAGTCAGGAGATTGTCTTTGACCCTGGTGTGTGTGGATACTGTGTAATTTTCTAAGCTGTTACAAATTAGTGCCACAAAATAACGGACAGTATACTGCATACGATTAAAGGAACTATATTTATGAATCTTAACTTAACCGAAGGGTTAGTAAAGAAAAACAAAAAGAAAACGGCCCATTTTAATTAAACAGTCAAATGTGCACAAGTTGGAGCTTACCTTGAATGCCTCTGTCACTCACACACTGGGTCCTCGGTCAGTGTGAAAGATCACACCACCTCCCGAACACTGTTCGCAATCCATCTCGAACAAACGGGTAACCCACCGGGTCATATCCTACAACTGGTTCTCCCCAGTGTCCTCTCTCCATTTCCTGCCAAACCAGCAAAAAAGCCCAAGACCAACCTTAGTGTCCCTCACGAGAGAAACCTCCCCTCAGCTCCACCATCCTAATTGGATGGCACACATTTCTCCTTATCTTCAACAATAACCCACACAAGCTGAAAACAGAACAGACTGCTCTTACAGAATGGCTAAATGAAATACATACAGCATAACAGTAAAAATCTGAACCAGGGCAATACATTAGCATAATAATTCACCTCCTCCAATTAAATACTTTTCTATACCACCTGCTCCTATCCTTGTCCAAGGCTCTGGTAAAGTTCAGGGAGCTTTGATCACTGTCTCTGAAAAGCTCATCCACCTAGAGATTTGTCACCTAACCAGATTCTTTGCCCAATACCAGATACCACCTTTCCTCCAGTTGGCCTGTCTACATGTTGTGTCAGGAATACTACCTGACACACCATACAAATTTCATCCTATCTAAGCCTTTTTCACAAAGGAGGTGCCAATCAACATAAGGAAAGAAGATGTCACCTGTGACAAAGACCCTATTACTTTCACATTGTTCCAAAATCTACATCTTGATCTGCACCTTAGTGATACTGTTTGAAAAAATACGTATATAAATTAATAGTATATTATTTATTTATAAGTTAAATAAATAGTGCAAGAAGAGAGGAAAAATAGTGACCTGGCCCTTTGTCACTGGAGGAGAGGAATAGTATTGTTCATGAATTCATTGTCCATTCAGAAATCTGATGCTGGAGGGAAAGAAGCTGTTCCTGAAACTTTGATGTGTATCTTTAGGCTCCCTGATGGTAGCAATGAGAAAAGGACATGTCCTGGATGATGGGGGTTCTTAATGATGGGTGCCACGTTTTTGAGGTGTCACCTTTTGAAGGTGTCCTGAATGCTGGGGAGGCTAGTACCCATGATGCAGTTGGCTGTTTCTGCAGCTTTTTCTGATCCTATGCATTGGACCCTCCATACCAGATGGTGATGTAACCAGTTAGATTGCTCTTCACGGTGCAGCTGTAGAAATGTGCAGGTGTCTCTGCAACATAGAAATTCTCTTCAAACTCCCAATGATATATAGCCACTGTTGTGCCTTCTTTGTAATTGCCTCAGTATGTTGGCCCCAGGATAGATCTTCAAAGAGGTTGACACCAGGAGCTTGAAATTGTTCACTTTTTCCACTGCTGATCTCTCAATTTCCCCTTCCTGAAGTCCACAATCAATTCCTTTGTCTTACTGATGTTGAGTGCAAGGTTGTTGTTGCAGCACCATTCCACCAGCTGATCTCACTCCTAAAATTCTACCAACAATAATTGCATCAATGGTAAATTTATAGATGATGTCTGACCTGTGCCTAGCCACATAATGCTGGGTGTAGAGGGAGTAGAACAATGGGTAAATACGCATCCTTGTGGTGCGCCAGTGTTGATTGTCAATGAGGAGGAGATGTTATTTCTGATCTGCATAGAATACTGTCTGAGATCCCTGATTAGCAATGCCACTCCACCACCTCTTTTACCTCCCTCCCTGTCCCTTCTGAAACATCTAAACCCCAGATCTTCCAGCAGCCATTCCGGCCCTTGTGACAACCAAATCTCTATCGTAGCCACAAGTATGTGTTCTTTTACATGATTACTGCAAGCAGCTAGGGATCTCTTGATGCTCATCAACTGCATGCAACATCAGGTTGCCCAAAGTATGAGATTGTTACTTGAAGACAGCCTGAACCTTTTTAAGAGGATTTACATTGTGATTGAGAGAACTGATGGTAGTCTTCCAAAAATCAACAGTGGTTGTAGTATTTTAATAATGGCTATACATGTGAGAGATTGCACCAACGTATATCAATAAACAACAAAATAAATTACTCACTGAGTGCCTGAGGCTTTGGGAGACCAGGTTATGACAAGTGAGTCATAAAGTCAATGAGTTGTACTTCACAGAAACAAACCCTTTGGCCCATCGTGTTCATCCCAACCCTTTTCCCATCGGCACTAACCCCCCTTTGCCCACATTAGGTATTGGATCTAAGAGGCTTCCTTTGAATAACTTGAGATAATCAATATAGTTATCACCCTGCTGTTGTTTGCAGCCAATATGTTCTACGGGGAAGTTTGGCTGTTGCAGTCCTCACACATTGAATAGGCATGGATTAATTGCTTACCATGAATCCAAAATCTGTTTTCCGCTAAACATAATTGATGGCAGTGAAATTTCCTGCTGCGAATCTGCAGCTTTTGGTTAGGGCACAGTGGCACACCATGAGTTGACTGAAGTGGCTGTGGAGCACCTTATTCTTATTTAGATAACAGGGTGATAGGTGGTCCAGGTGGCCACTGCAGTGATAATTCTTCCTCGAATGTTTAGCTGACTCCTTCATAGAGCGTTGGCATTATTCTATAACTAAAATAAAATCTGTAAAAAATGAGACTTTTAAATTGATGCTCAAAGAGGTATGATTCAGGAAGGTTATTTTTATAGGATTACCACAGCACCAATTAAGAAATGTACAATAAGTGGGTCGAACCTCTCTTCACACAAGAAACACCTGTAAGGGCAGGTGTAGCACTTGTTCCGCTTACTAGGATAAGTGCCAGGAGGGAGTTCGGTGGGAAGGGATGGGGGGGGTGGGGACGAATGGACAAGGGACCTGCCCTTACACTTCCTCCCTCACCACCATTCAGGGCCCCAGACAGTCCTTCAAGGTGAGGCGACACTTCACCTGTGAGTCGGCTGGTGTGGTATACTGCATCCGGTGCTCCCGGTGTGGCCTTTTATCTATTGGTGAGACCCGATGCAGACTGGGAGACCGTTTCGCTGAACACTTATGCTCTGTCAGCCAGAGAAAGCAGGATCTCCCAGTGGCCACACATTTTAATTCCACGTCCCATTCTGATATGTCTATCCATGGCCTCCTATACTGTCAAAATGAAGCCACACTCAGGTTGGAGGAACAACACATTATATACCATTTGGGTAGCCTCCAACCTGATGGCATGAACATTGACTTCTCTAACTTCTGTTAATGCCCCTCCTCCCCTTCTTACCCCATCCCTGATTTATTTATTTCCCCCCTTTTTTTCTCTCTCTCTCTGCCCATCACTCTTTGCCTGTTCTCCATCTCCCTCTGGTGCTACCCCTCCCCCATTCTTTCTCCCTAGGCCCGTCCAGCCGTGTATCCCTTTTGCTAATTACCTTTCCAGCTCTCAGCTTCACCCTACCCCCTCTGGTCTTCTCCTATCATTTCGGATTTACCCCTCCCCCTCCTACTTTCAAATCTCTTACTATCTTTCCTTTCAGTTAGTCCTGACGAAGGGTCTTGGCCTGAAACATCGACATTGCTTCTTCCTATAGATGCTGCCTGGCCTGCTGTGTTCCACCAGCATTTTGTATGTGTTACCCTGCCCTTAAATTCACTTCTGACATCACTCTCCCCTTTCTTAATCTCTGTCCCTCCATCTTTGGGGACGAACTGTCTACCAATATCTTCAGAGATGTCCTCCTTCTGCAAAGAATGGGATATCAGTTCTTTCACCATTGATGCTGCCCTCACCTGCATCGTCTCTGGACATCCACCCTCACCTAATCTTTCTGTTGTGTTAACAGGGATAGAATTCCTCTTGTCCTCACTTAGCACCCCATGAGCCTCTGCATCGAGCACAACATTCTCCATAATGTCTACCATTTTCAAAGGGACCTCTTTACCTTCCCCTGCTCACTGCTTTCCACAGGGATCGCTCTCTATGTGATTCCGTCATCCATTCATCCCTCCCAACAAGTCCCTCCTGCAAACAGAAGAAGTGCCACTCTTGCCCATTTATTTCCTCCCTCACCTCCATTTAGGACCCCAAACAGTTCCTCCACTTGAGGCAACATTTCACCTGCCGGTCTGTTGAGGTTGTCTACTGCTTCTGGTGCTCCCGATGTCAACCTGCTCTACATCGGTGAGACCCGGACTAGATTGGGAGACATTCGCTCCTTCCAGAACAAGTGGGATTTCCCAGTGGCCAACCATTTTAATTCCATTCCCCGTTCTGACATGTCAGTTCATGGTCTCTTCTTCTGCCATGATGAGGCCACTCTCAGGGCAACATCTCATATTCTGACAGGGTTGCCTCCAATCTGATTGCACGAACATTGATTTCTCTAACTTCCAGTAATTTTATTCCCTCCTGCTTTGCTCTTCTTCCATTCCTAACTCTGGCTGCCCTTTTAATTCTTTCCTTCTCTTGCCTATTACTTCCTCCTGGTACCCCTCCTCCTTAATTTTTTCCCATGGTCTAATCTTTTCTCCTATCAGATTCCTCCTTTTTCAGCCCTTTACCCTTTTCTCCTCTCAACTCCCAGCATCCACCCCCCCACCCACCCATCCACTTGGCTTCACCTATCACCTTCCAGCTTGTACTCCTTCCCCTCCTCCCAACTTCTTATTCCAGCTTTCTCAGCCCTTTCTTTCCAGTCCTGACGTAGGGTCTCACCCTGAAACCTCAACTGCCTATTCCTTTCCATGGACGCTGCCTGACATGCTGAGTGTCTCCAGCATTTTGAATGTGATACTCCGACTCTCAGCTTCCTATTGTTAGGTTTTGTAACTCTAGAAACTAATTGAAAGAAAAGCACAGGAGCTGGGATATTTGACTACTGAGTTTTTCATTTCATTTTTTTAAGGTGCTCACGTATGATGTGGTAGCGTAGTGCAATAGGCCATTTATGTATGTCTTACATATAACCCATAATGAATTATTTAAACAACAAAGAATGCTTAATCAAATAAAATATTTGCAATATTACTCAAATATTACTGAAATATTAAATGCACAACATTCCTTCCTGCTTTCCTGTTTTGCCCTAAACTCCAACACAATATAGAGTGCATCTCAACACACACACACATACTTACAAATACTAAGAAATATAATAGAATCAATGGAAAACCTCACAAAGACAAACAACAATATGCATAAGAAGACAAGTTGTTCAATTACAAAAAAACAAACAAATAATAATAATTATAAATAAATAAGGAATAAATAATATTGAGAACACAAGTTGTAAAGTCCTTGAAATGAGTCCATAGGTTGTGGAATAGGTGAGTGAAGCTATCCATGCTGGTGTAGGATCCTCATGGTTGAGGGGTGATAACTGATCTGGAATGTGATATGGGACCTAAGGGTCCTGTACCTCCTTTCTGGTGGCAGCAATGAGAAGAGAACTTGGCCTGGATGGTGCGGGTCATTGATGATGGATTTTTTTTGCTGTGCAGAATTCCTCATAGATGTGCTCAGTGGTGGGGAGGGCTTTTCCTATGATAGTCTGGGCTGTGTTCTTTACTTTTTATAGGCTTTTCCATTCATAGACACTTCCTACATGACCTTTGTTAGTTTAATTTTCTTTATTCATTGCAAATGAACTGTGCCTTGAATGATACCTATATGATCAATCTATTAGCACTTGCCTTTTATCCACCATCACCCACCTGACCCTGTTCAGAACTTCAGGACCCAAAATGTGAACTAAAAACAACTTCCTGACCGAAACCAACAGCAAAATCATCAGTGAGACAGGCAGAATAATAAATATTATGTGATGGGCTGTCATGTCGGTATCCTATGAGATATATTTCCATTTCTCAGGAACACCCGAGCCACTGCCAATTCACGTTTGGATTGTATGTGGAGAATTTGGGCATAGACTGCCCTTCTGAATGGAAAACCTTTAGAACCACCTAATCTTTAAACTGAAATGCCTATATACATTTTTATCAGACAATGCTCCAATATTTGGAGCAGTATATGATGAAATATAGCTTCATTCATTTACCCACAACTGATCAAGATTAATGGGTCTATAATAATCTTTCTAGAATAGGCATTTTAAAAAATCTTCTAGGGTATTGATCTAAAATTTGGAAACACTTTAAGTGGATTTGCCACACTATGATTTACTGACATCCCCCAAGGGCTGTGGGATTTATACATCATAGACATGTTCTGATGTTATTCCTTGTTAATCTTTTATTTAGCACATTTTTCATACAACATTCCTGTTTTGCATTTTCCCAATCACACCTGCACTAACACTTTCAAATCCTTTCGTAAAAGCTGAGGAAAAATAGTATACCTGCTCTGTATAGTGGACCACATCATTTTTTGGCTATCTCACTTCTTAATTTTATGTTTACTTCTCATGTGCAATTTCAAGACTTAATGTTTTTTTTTTATTGACTGTTAATTTTCCCTACTTCCCTCTTTTTAAAAAAATTTCTTCCTTCCCATAGCTGAACTGTTCCCACAACCTATCGATTCACTTTCAAGGACTCTTCATCTCATGCTCTTGACATTTATTGCTTATTTGTTATTGTTGTTGTATTTTTATTTTTTTCCTCAGCTCAGGCTGGTAAAACCTGAGGTACAGGCGTAGCCAAACACAATCATTTCTCAATTGCTTGGAACTTTCAGATTATTCCAGTGGTGTTTAGTAGTGTGGTTTTCTGGAAATTTACATAAATATTGTTGTGTAGGACTAATTGTTTAATGCTGTTGTGTAGTGACTTTGGGATGATACCAGTTGTAGATATTACTATTGGGACAATGAGTATACCCTGTTTATGTTCCATAGTCTTTCAATTTCCTCTTTTAATTCAGCATATTTCTGGTATTTCCACTTTTTGATTTCTGTATGTTATGTGTGTTTGAAATAGCTGTATCTATTAAGTAAATTGTTCTTGCTTGTTTATCTAGTAATATTATGAATTGTCCTATGTGTAATATCAGATGAGTCATAATATAATTCGTGGGACTCTAAAACGGGATCAGGCCTGTATTTTTAGTAAGGTATCATTTCTTTTATGAACTTGTATTTTAAAGCAAGAGTTTGGTGAGTGATTTTTGTCACTTGATTGTGCCTGTGTAGGTAATCAGATTGAGTTAAATTCCTGTAATGTGTTAGATAGTTTCTGTTTTCTCTTGGTATATTCTGCATTGACCACCTTGAATTTGTTCGTCTTTTGTTCTGTGTTTTTGATAATTTTTTTGTGTTAACTACCTGGTCCTAAATTGCCTCAACGGACCCTTCGGTTTCTGGAATGAGGTCTCCAAATCAGAGCGAGGTGTTCGACGCCTCCTCGCCGACAGCTGGGCTGCTCAGATCACGGGGCTGTCTACCATGGAGGGCCACGTTCTTCCATCCATTAACTTCTTCTTCTGTAGTGATAATCTCTTCATTTTTCTGGAATGTGCTTTCATTTAAGTTCAGTGGTGTGAACTTTTATCAGAATTGCATATGCTTGCATGGAGTGCTGAATCCTGTGTTTGTTGGTGAAAGTATATCCTTGGAACTTTTTTCTGACTGGTGTGTAGGTCTTTAATATCGGTTATTCCTCTTCCCCCTTCTGTACTAGGTAGTGTTAATGCACTCGAGATACAACGTGATCTTTCCAGTGGAGCGTGAGGGTGCAACATTGACCAGGTACGTGAAGTTTGGCCCTGCCTGTATCACACTGATTTTCACTCTCACCCATTACCCCCACCATCCAATATCATTGCCGACCCCTCCTCTGCCCCATGACCGCTCAAGTTCTAGGTCCAATATACACTTAGTGATCACTTTATTAGTTACCCCTGCACCTAATGAAGTGACCACTGAGGACATGGTCATGGACTCCAGCTGCTGTAGTCCATCCACTTTAAGTTTCGATGTGTTGCTCATTCAGAGATGCTTTTCTGCACATCACTGTTGTAATGGGGGGTTACTTAAGTTACTGTTGCCTGCCTGTCAGCTTGAACCAATCTAGCCATTCTCCTCTGAACTCTCTCATTACTAAGGCGTTTTCCTCCACAGAACTAATCACTGGATGATTTTTGTTTACCACACCATTCTCTGTAAACTCTAGTGAATGCTGTGCATGAAAATCTCAGGAGATCAGCTTTTTATGAGATACACAAACTAACCCTTCTGACACTAACAATCATTCCACGGTCAAAGTCACATAGATCATATTTCTTCCCCATTCTGATGTTTGGTCTGAACAAACTGAACCTCTTGACCGTGTCTGCATACTTTTATGTGCGGAGTTGCTGCCGCATGATTGGCTGATTAGATATTTGCATTAAAGAACAGCTGTACGGGTGTACCTAATAAAGTGTCCATTGAGTGTATCGTTCCATGATGCCATAACTCTGACTATTTGCAGCTGAGCAGTGAAGGAGATGGCGAGGAGGTGAGGGGAGGCTCTGTGGGATGTGCTGAAATCCACATTTGGGTTGGGGGCTAGTTCGTCCCATTGGTGCTACCTTCCAGTATTCGCTCAGTGGAAGAACAAGATGTATCAAGAAGGAGACTAGCGAGGAAGGCCACCAAGAAATCTTTGCAAATCTGGAGGAGTTACTAGCTTCAGTGGTTGAGATGGGAGAGACTGAGCATAGAATGATGGTAACCAGGTGCTTCACCAGTTGCAGCTTGACAGGAGAGTGGCAAAGAGAAAGACACTGTTGAAAAGAACTCACATAAAATCTCAGCTAGAGTTTGCCAGAAGGCATGTGGGAGACTCTGAAGTCAGCTGGAAGAAGGTTCTATGGTCTAATAAACCAAAATTGAGTTTTTTGGCAATCAGACTAAATGTTTGGCATAAGCCAAACACCACACATCATCAAGAACACACCATTCCTACCCTGAAGCATGGTGGTGACTGCATCATGCTGTGGGGATGCTTCACTGCAGCAGACCCTGGAAGGCTTGTGAAGGTAGAGGGTAAAATGAAGGCAGAAAATACAGGGCAATTCTGGAGAAAAACCTGATGTAGTCTGCTGGTTCTGTTCCGTTGACGGAAAGCGATCAGGATTGAAAATAAAGTGGAATAATAAAGCGATCGGAAAGAGGTGAAATGTCATTGGTCATTGGAAAAGCGTTAGGCTGCAGTCAGTCAACGATCGGAACAATTTTAAAGGATAAAGTGAGAATAATGGAGCATGTGAAAGGCCCTGCCCTGATGAAAGCTGCAATTATTACTAAGCAATGCAGTGGTTTAATTATTGAAATACATACATTTCTTAAGTGTTTTATATGCATAGAGGGGTAAAATATATAGTATATACTAAGACAAATGTTTGACTAACTGACACTAAATAATACCGGATGTACCTGTTCCGACTTATTTATAATACCTAATACAAAATAAATGCTATGTAAATAATTGTTATACAGTATTGTTTAGGGAATAATGACAAGAAAAAAAGTCTGTACATGCTCAAATAATGAGTGCTGGAGAGAGAACTTCTGGGTTTTCCCGATCCGCAGTTGGTTGAATCCGCACATGCAGAAATCGCGGATAGGGAGGGCTGACTGTATATGCAATTCTGATAAAATGTACACACCACTAAACTCAGATAAAAGCACAACCCAGAAAAATAAAGTACTGGTAATTATCACTATAAAAGAAAAAGTTAACCAATGGAGGAGCACGACCCTCCATGGAAGACACCTCCGCAATCTGAACAGGCTAGATGTTGAACAGGAAATGTCGAGTGATAGTGAAAAATAACTTGATCCCAATAGACATGTTAAACCAAATAAAACATCAAGTTGCACAAGAGCTAGAAAGAAACCAACCTAAAGACCATTATAATACTATGCAAGAAAATATGAAGATGCAACCCACTGAAGCGCTGATGAATATACAATTATTCCAACTGCTCTACAACCTGTTAGTAACAGCAGCAGCACAGATGTAGAGCCTCTGCAGAATGCTGGTGATGAAGCTGAAATTACGGACAAAATTACCCTAATATTTAACACCATACTTACAGAATATAGGTCCATTGACTCAAAGAAAAAGACCCTATATACCCAAACAAAACTTGTCATCAAAATTTGGAAAAATTGTTAATACTCTCCACAATATTATATTACCACAATATTTAGGAAAATTTGAAACATTTGAAGAACTACGCAAAATAACATACTGTGCAGCATTAACAGCAGTGGCTCCAAAGTAGAGGTACTCATAAATAGAAACATAAAACTGAGTAATGAAATGGAAACACTGAAATAGCAGAAGGGATTAAGAAACAAAAATGAAACCTTAAGATCAGAAATAGCCAGCATAATGGAGTATCAAATGAATAACCTGAGGAAGAAAGTTAAGAGAAAACAAAGGAAAAACAAAGTCCCTACAAGATATCATCAACCTAACAAAAACATTGTAGAATTTATAGGGACACTAAAACAAAAACTTGGTGCATACAGAGCTGGACTAAATAGATAGATGTACTTGAATTATCAGTTCAGAAACAAAGAAAAAGGTTTATACAGGACATTGAAATGAAATTTGATGTGCCAAAAAGCCACCAGCCCAAGCGCAGAATTACCAACAAGCACAGAGTTAGTAAACTTTTTGCCTAATATCTGGTCAAACAGGATGATGGACAATCAAGAAGCAAACTGGTGAGGGAGGAAAATGAATGCACTCACACAAATGAAGAAATGCAAATACCCGAAGTTACAATGGATATGCTAAAAGTAGTTATAAAAAATACCCACAACTAGAAAAATACTGGCAGTGATAAGATTCATAATTGTTGGTATAAAAAATTTACCTGCCTTCAGCCATATCTGTTAAAACATATCTATAATTTTCTTTAAAATCCTGAAGATGTGCCTGAATTTTTGACAGAAGGTAAAACATATTATCTAAACGGGAAATTAAACAAGATCCATCAAAATATCATCCTATTACTTGTTTACAAACTATAGAGAAAGCAGAGACATTGGAACATTTATTAGCAATTAATTCTCCAAATATCTGCCCTGAGTCCCCATGCTTAGACTCAGGCAACAACCAACTTTTACGTCCTTCCACTCCTATTCTTCCCCCATAGTCCCACAACCTTTACCTAGAGAAGTCATTTTCAAAAATAGTTTGTGCCAAATAACTTTCTTCCTTTGCTTATCACCAATATGTTAACATTATTGCAATCAGCACGTGTCATTCACTAATCTACCAATTTATTCCTTGTCCAGGCATCATATCAATCCCCGCAAATAGCTCTTCAGAACTGTGTTTCTATGTAGCAACAGGATATTTCACAGTATGTTCCATTACAAACAAATCTAAGGCTGTTTTGATGATTTTAAGATGGTCCTAATGGAGAAATAATCCCAAGATGATTTTATCATTACCAGGGATTCATTTGTAAGCTCCTGTTCAATGTGGAATCCATACCATCACATTGAGATTGATTTGTAGAGCAGAAATATACACAACGTGCTGTAACATTAGGGAGTCTAGAAAATAATTAATAATGAGAAAACAGATTTCTCAGATGATAAAAAATAGCTAAAGGTCTACATACTGAGATAGGAAATCACCCCTGCTTTTAAAACATTACCCTTCAAAAACATTTTTGTCACTAGAGTTGAATACAAAAACTATTTTATAAATAATGTAAAGAGGTATATTTTCTCTCCAGGATTGGGTCAGATTTCAGGAAGGACCAGAATGAAAGATATAAAAAAATCTAGAAAACAAATACTTTATGAAACATTGTTGTGACCAAAGAAGTGCCCAATGACTCTGATGAAACTGAAAGTGCAGAAGGGGAGGACAATCAGCGCTGATATTCTAGCCCTTAAGTCCTGTCAGCATACTTGTAAAGCAAAGAACAAAGTGCTGGAGCAACTTAACAAGTCAGGCAGTACCTGAGAAGAGAAATAGATGGTCAACATTTTGGGTCAAGACCTTTCACTGGCTGGTCCATGTTAAATTCCATCTGCCACTCCTTTGTCTAGTTTCCCACATGGTCTAGATCTTGGTGTAACTATAAACATCCTTCTTCATTCTCCACTATAGCACCAATTTTGGTATGATCTACAAACTTACTCACTAACCTTCTCCATCCATATCATTAAAGTGCCTACTGTGTAGCAATGTTAACAAAAGCTCTTTGAAAGTTGAAGCACAGTGATTTTTGGGCCCCACAGTAGTGTAGCAGTTAGTGGGATGCTATTACAGCTCGAGGCATCGGAGTCTGGAGTTCAATTCTGGAGCTGTCTGTAAGAAGTTTGTACATGATTTTTATAAATGACCTGGATGAGGAAGTGGAGGGATGGGTTAGTAAATTTGCTGATGACACAAAGGGTAGGGGCATTGTGGATAGTGTGGAGGGCTGTCAGAGGTTACAGCAGGACATTGATAGGATGCAAAACTGGGCTGAGAAATGGCAGATGGAGTTCAACCCAGATAAGTGAGAGGTGGTTCATTTTGGTAGGTCAAATATGATGACAGAATACAGTATTAATGGTAAGACTCTTGGCAGTGTGGAGGATCAGAGGGATCTTGGGGTTTGAGCCCATAGGACACTCAAAGCTGCTGCGCAGGTTGACTCTGTGGTTAAAAAGGCATTCGATGTATTGGCCTTCATCTACTGTGGGATTGAGTTCAAGAGCCGAGAGGTAATGCTACAGCTATATCGGACCCTGGTCAGACCCCACTTGGAGTACTGTGCTCAGATCTGGTCACCTCACTACAGGAAGGATGTGGAAACTATAGAAAGGGTTCAGAGGAGATTTACAAGGATGTTGCCTGGAGTGGGGAGCATGCCTTATGAGAATAGGTTGAGTGAACTCAGCCTTTTCTTCTTGGAGCAACGGAGGATGCGAGGTGACCTAACAGAGTTGTATAAGATGATGAGAGGCACTGATCATGTGGATGGTCAGAGGCTTTTTCCCAGAGCTGAAATAGCTACCATGAGAGAGCACAGTTTTAAGGTGCTTGGAAGTAGGTACAGAGGAGATGTCAGGGGTAAGTTTTTTTACGCAGAGGGTGGTGAGTGTGTGGAATGGGCTGCCGGCAAAGGTAATGGAGGCAGATACAATAGGGTCTTTTAAGAGACTTCTGGATAGGTACATGGAGCTTAGAAAAATAGAGGGCTATGGGTAACCCTAGGTAATTTCTAAAGTAAGTACATGTTCGGCACAGCATTGTGGGCTGAAGGGCCTGTATTGTGCTGTAGGTTTTCTATGTTTTCTTAGATGGGTGACCCAGCCATTATCAATACCATTCAGTGATGTCTGCCTGGCGTCAGATGGACACATAAGCAGCACTGGCTCTTCATACAACCATCCACCACCTGCTCCCATGGCTTCATGTGACCTCAATCTGTGGGCTGGGAGGGGAGGCTAAGAAGGTGCCCCACCTTGCCCGAAGGTGATCTGTAGGCTAGCAAGGGAAGGAGCACCTTACACCTCCTTTGGAAGAGGTGGGTCTCCACCCTGTCCCCTGTGATTAGGCTGGATGCTGGGCGGCAAGACACATTGGCCTGAAAGGGTCTGGTGCTCTATAAATTAATTAATTAACTCTGTTGAGCACATCACCTATCACAGCTGCACCGGTGTGATCAGTTCCTCAGCAGATTATCTTCACATCTTGCCCTGCATTGTAGTGCAGGAGTGTAGTGGTTGGCACGATCACTTTACAATGCCAGCTGTAAGGTCGATGTTCAATTCCCTCTGCTGACTGTAAGGAGTTTGTGTGTTCTCTCTGTGACCACAAGGGTTTCCTCGGGATGCTTTGGTGTCCTCCCACATTCTAAAGACATATGGGTTAGAGTTAGTGAGTTGTGGGTATATTATGCTGATGCTGGAAACGTGGTGACGCTTGTGGGCTGTCCAGCACAATCCTCACTGATTTGGTTTGAAGCAAACAGAATTTCGCTGTTTATTTCAATGAACATGTGACAAATAAAGCTAATCTCACCACCATCCCTCACCAGGAGAGCCTTAAAGCTCTCCTCTTCCTTCTGGACAACAGACCCAACCACCACTCTCTTCTGTCTGACAGAACTGCTTCTCACCCTCAGATAATTTCTCCTTTGGCTCCTCCCACTTCCTTTAAACCAAGGGGGTAGCCATGGGCACACACAAGTCCCAGTTATGCCTGCCTTTTTGTCAGCTATGTGGAACAGTCCATGTTCCAAGCCTACACTGGGATTGCTCCCCAACTCTTCCTACATTACATTGAAGTGGCTTCCTGCACCTATAGTGAGCCCACTGATTTCATCAACTTTGCATCCAAATTCCTCTCTGCCCACAAATTTACTTGGTCCATTTCTGACATCTCCCTCCCATTTCTTGATCTTTCCTTCTCTATCTCTGGAGACAGTCTATCTACTTATTTCTTTTACAAACCCACTGACTCTCACCTTTATCTGGACTATACTTCCTTCCACCCTGTCACTCGTAAAGGCGACATCCCCTTCTTTCAATTCCTCGGTCTCTGCCGCATCTGATCTCAAGGTGAGGCTTTTTCATTCCAGAACTACTGCAATGCTCTCCTTCTTCAAAGAAAGTGGCTTCCCTTCCTCCACCATCATATCTGCCCTCACCCGATCCTCCCGCTGCCACACCAGGACTAGGGCTCTCCTTATCCTCACCTATCCCATCCAGCACATAATTCTCCGTAACTTCTGCCATCTCCAACAGGAACCCGCTACCAAGCACATCTCTCCCTCCCCCCCCCCCCCCACTTTTCATTTTCCACAGGGATCGCTCCCTACACAACTTCCTTGAACACCTGTCCCTCTCCACTGATCTCCCTCCTGGCACTTCCCCTTGCAAGGTGAACAAGTGCCACACCTGCCCCTACACCTTCCCCCGCACGACCTTTCAGGGCCCAAGCAGTCCCTCCAGGTGAGGCGACACTTCACCTGCAAGTCCATTGGGGTCATCTAGTGTCTCTGGTGCTCCTGGTGTGGCCATCTGTATATCAGTGAGACCTGATGTAGATTGGGAGACTACTTCACCGATCACCTTTGTTCCAGTGGCCCCCCATTACAATTCCACTTCCCATTCCAACATCTCAGTCTATGGCCTCTTCTACCGCCACGATGAGACCACACACTGGTTGAAGGAGCAATATCTTATACTCCATCTCGGTAGCCTCCAACTGATGGGACAAACATTAATTTCTCGAACTTCCAGTAATTGCCCACCCATCATTTCCCATTCCTGTTCCCCTCTCTCACCTTATCTCCTTACCTGACCATCACCTTTCCCTGGTGCTCCTCCCCCTCCCCTTTCTTCCATGGCCTTCTAGTCTCTTCTATCAGATTCTCTCTTCTTCAGCTCTTTATCTCTTTTGCCAATCAATTTCCCAGCTCTTTAGTTCACCCCTCCCCCTCCCAGTTTCACCTATCACCTACCACCTTGTGAATCTTCCTCACCTCTCCCTCCCCCATCTTCTTACTCTGTCTTCTCTCTCCTTTCCAGTCCTGATAAAGGGTCTCGGCCCAAAATATTGACTATTTACTCTTTTCCATATGTGCTCCATGGCCTGCTGAGCTCCTCCAGAATTTTGTGTGCATTGCTGTTAATGAGAGAGGTCAGAGGAGAATGACCAGATGGGGTCAAGCTGAACGGAAGCTGACAGGAACAAAAATAACCACACATTACAACAGTGGTGTGCAGAAGAGCATCTCTGAACACACAACACAACGAACCTTGAAGTGGATGAGCTACAGCAGCAGAGAACCATGAACAAAAACTCAATGGCCATTTTCTATGTTGTAAGGAGATATGGACATATTATTAAAATGTAAAATATATGAAAAGGTTTTGTAAATGTAAATACAAATGCCATCACTCTGGAAACTGAGTGCATGCTTATAATATCGTTTGCATCATTCACGGCTGCTCAGTAAAATGTGGCCTTTCAAATTTTCCTTTAGAAGTTCAGACTATAAGTTGGGAGACATATTTGCCTTGGAACTAAGTTCACTGAACAGGCCAATCATGACTTATACTCACTCAGTTCTCTTCTGGTACTAATACATTCCATATGTTCACTGTGATTCAATTAGGTAAGTATTTCCATAAAGGCTGTAATTTCCTTCAGTTGTTGGCAGATCATGAAAACAGCATTCCCAGTCCGTTCTCATTATTATGTGGCATACATATATTATCAGATTTCTTCAAGGGCCTCTGTAATATAATTAGCTTAACTGTGTCAATGCTATATTCATGGTTTGGTTTGTTATTTGTAAATTTTCTTCTATCCATCCCATTAAGGATTGTATTCAGTTGTAATTAAAATAGTCCTGAAAGCACAGGTCCTCTTTTGACAGAGGTTACAGGTTAATTCATTTACATGTGTAATAAGAAGCCTTGTATCCTGTAAATTATACATGCACTCTTGGGCCAAAGACCTGCGATTACTTCAGATCACTGGTACCTACTGAGTTAACAATCTGAATGACTCAATTACCTTATTGACATTGTGTAAACCAATCAAAACGCTGTTAGGTTCAACAGAGAATCACAGCAAAATTGACCAATGACAAAACTTGGAAAAAAAGGTGTTTCAAGTAATTTTGGCAGCAAAGTTTGAGTTTTGAACAGATTTTGTTCAGAGTAAATTTTCTAATTCTCCAAATGTTTAAGTTGGAGTGGCCTGGAATGAGTTAATATCAGAGGCAGACCTAAATCAGGGTCTCTGTGGCAGGTTGAAATCTGAGAGGAATTTCCAAATGCCACTTACATATTTTCAGCACCTTGGATCAGAACTTTAAATTGACACATCAATTAGAGACTGTCACAAGAGCATGTTTAAAGTTGACTCCCCTGACACCCCAAAGTTTATGGTGACATATACTGTTACTTTCAACATACTTTGCTAATAATTTTCCTTTTCACCATCTGTAAGAAACTCATGAGTGCCATTCTACTGACACTCCATAAGCTCAGCCCCATCCATGCATTCGCAAGTTTAAGCATTCATTTCCTCCACCATTGTCTTACTGTGGTTGTAAGTCTACAGCAATGACTTCCTTGAAAACACTTCCCAAACCTGTGACCTCTACTGTCAGGAAAACCTACAAGAACTGAATGGAAAACATGTAAGATCCCTAAGATCCCCTTCAGGTCTCACCATCTTGACTTTGAAATCCACCACCATTTCCTCCATCACTGTTGGGTCAAAGAGCTGGAACTCACTGTCTGAAGGTAGTGTGAGAGCTGTTCGCTACAAGCACTGCAACTGATCAAGAAACCAAGTCCCCTAAGCACAGGCTGTATCAGTCACCTCAGCTGGATAAACTGGAGAGATTCTGTTGAAACTGCAGCCCTCAGGAGGAGAATGATTTCACTGATGAGCTGTATATTGCCTTGGTATATGCCACTGTCACAAGAGCATGTTTAAAGTTGACTCCCCTGACTCCCCAAAGTTTATGGCCGTTTGATTCAGGATTTGCCGTGTTGTTACCGTACAACTCTAATGTGGTTCTTGATAGATTGCAAACTTGATAAAGAGAGAGATGCATTCTACCATTCTACCAAAGCCATCTGTAATCAAGCTCTCCTGGCAAGGTCACCCATAACAGTGGTCAAAGGTGGAATATTAAAGAAAAAGCTGTCTGACTCTAAGATCTCAGCAGCAAAATGGGCAGATGAAGCAAGTTCTCATCTCAAAAGCTGCAAAGGAGGATTTTCCCTTTAACGTCTAGGTGCAACTTTATCATGAGGTTTATATTCCACAGAGAATTGCATGATGCTGGTGGACAATAATATCCCCCTCCCCTCAAAAGAAGTCATGTGCAGGTTTATTCTGCATTACCAAATCTTCTCCTGTGAATATCCAGTGATGGGGACAGGTGAGATATGACTGGGAGTCTCTAGACACTCTGCTTGGTGGTGTTCTTGCTCCAGAGATGGGGACAAGATGAATTGGACAGTTCTGAGCATGACTAATGTCAGAGAATGTCCTGTGCTCACCTCCCATGGGAAAGAGGTACGAAAACACACCCCGAATATGGGCTGGCTCAACCATCCTAGCAAGATAACTTCCATACTGTTAACTGAAACAGAAAGTCAGCTTCACAACCTGGCATGTTTGAATGCTGATGAATAATGTAGGGCAGTGAATGAACCGAGTGAAGGGTGACAGTCACATAAGGATGTACAATACTGTATTGATGGGGCCCCATAATGTAGAATATCTGAGCTGCTGAGGAAGAACAGACTGAAAGAGCAGGAAAGGAAAACCAACACAAGAAGCAAATGCCCAGCAATGGTTTTGCAGCTCCGTCTGATTTCAGAATAAGGAGCATTGAATGCTGCGTGACTCCTAAACTCAGGCTGCTCAAGCTGAGTAATCAGTATTTTGCTCCTGTCATTAGGGAAAATTCTCCAACACTTGACTGTAAGAATGAATTTTTAAAAATAGCAGTTATTGCCAGTGTCAGTCAAGTCTTATCACTGCCCCCAATGAAGACAAAGTCATTGTTCTTGGAGGCTTCTGTTCAAGAGTTGATAAGGACACCGACTTGTACCATTGGTCTCCAGAGATGGAGAGGCTAACGCCAACAATTTCAACATAATGTGTTGAATGTCACATTGTGTTACCAACATAATTTTTAGATTACATGATGAATATGTGAGTCCTGAAGAAGTGTCTTGGCCCAAAATATCAACTGTTTATTCATTTCCATAGATGCTGCTTGATTTGCTGAGTTCCTCCAGTATTTTGTGTGTGTGTTATATGTGGAAGTACCTGCCTTCAAAACATTGGTACCTCTTAGACTAGAGATTGTAAGCCCTTGGGATCTGAAGGACATTGATCACCAAGTCATTATGGATCCTGATGACATCATCATCTCCTAAGATCCACTGTGCTGTTCAGGAGGTTCTAACAAAACATTTAAAAAAAAGTTCTTAGAAAACAAAAGCACCCAACACTCAGGAACACAAGGGATTGAATTAATTATAGCAACCCACAAAAAGAATAAAATTGGCTGCCCCACCTGGCATTGACCAAAGCACTGAACTCCGAGGCAGCCAAGTCACTCTCAACCCAGTTAATCTCATTAATTTTCTTATTTTGTACTATTATCTGAGGTATTGAACTTCAGAAGGTTATCCCACAGACTTATTAAACAACAACCTGACACAAAGAACAATTATAGACAACACACCAGATTCTTCGATTTTATTTTCGAGGTATGTTCTGGCTTATTACCAATACAGTGGTTCAGTTCCTAAAGACCTCAATATTCATGAAATCTCCTGGCATCAAGTATAATATCAACAAGAGATTTGTCAAATCATATCCTGAGGAATTTAAGATTTACCACTCCCTTGTCCTCTCTCAAATGAGGAATCAGTGCTCTTCAACTCAGCACAACATTTGGGAGAAGCAAAAAAAAAATAGCAAGAAATATACTTTGGGTAAACTCCATCATCCGGCGTGGCTTGGTAGCACCACCATAGACAAAGCTTGTGAAATCCTGACTAACCTGGCAGATTACGTCAATAGAAGGTAATGAACAAACTTCACCCTCACCAGTCAATCTGTGGCAGATGTATCTGTCGATAAAGTCATTGATTAAAATAATGATTCCCAAACCTTATCCAAAGTCTTCACGCCTGGGACATCATTCAACATGTTGACCAGAATACAAACCACCTGAATAAGACAAAGCAAATCTAGCAGCTCAGAACTGGGCATCATGACCCTCAGTAGCAACAGAAATTTTCACCTCCGTAACTGTACTCACAGGGTCTGGCATATCCTTTACACTACCATTATAATTAAAATAGGTGTAATGAGGAGGGAAGACCTAAGGATGTGGAAACAACCTGGTGAAGCCATAGCATTGGCTCACATACACACCAGACATCTGACAACACAGTTAAATGATCCCACGGTCAGCAGTTTAGATCACAGTTCTGCTGTCCCGCCGCAGTCATTAAAATAAAACAGCTGGCAGGAGAAGGTTCAAAGGTTATCCCCACCTTCACTGGTGGTAGGACAAGCACACGAAGGCCAAAGGCGAGGCTGAAATATTCATAACCATGTTCAGCTGGAGCTGCTAAGTAGATGTTCCATCTTGCCTTCTTCTGAAATCCCCACCATCGTAGAGGATTCTTCAAGCAGTTCAATTGCACTCCATGTGATATCAGAAAACAGCAAATAGCACCCAATATAGCAAAGGTAAAGGACTAAATTATACCACTCCGTAGTACTGAAGATCTGTACTACAGAGCCAGCTGCTCCTCCACAAGATACTCAGGTACAGTTACAGTGTAGCCACCAACCCAGTGAGGTTGGGAATGGTCAAAATTTAGGTTTGGGCTGATAAGTAACATTCACACCATGAACTTTCGGAAGTATCATGAAAAGAGAGTTTTATCTCCCAAAGCCAAGTTATCCAATGGCAATATAATTGCCAAGACACCCTAGGGTTTACCAAAAACACACCTGGACTGCCACTAAAATACTTTGTGGGGGGGAGGAGGTAAATTTCTCTTATATATTATGTCAGACTATTTCATTCTTCCTAAAGCAAGGTGTCCAAATTGGAAATGGTTCTCCATTTGTGGATGAATATCTTGTGGGCAGTGACACACTTCCTGACTCCCAAAGCCTTCCACCCTCAACAAGGCATATCACTGGTACTCTCCATTTGCTTGGATATCCACTAATCCAATAATGCTCATGAACTCAATAAAATTCTTAAAAGGGAAGCCACTTGATGTGCATTCATTTGACCATTGGCAACATTCATTCCCTCCACCACTAATGAAATGTGACTGCAGTGCATTGTACTCTAGTTACAGCATTTGCCCAGGCTATTCTAACTGCATCCGCCAAGCAACAGCCTCTTTTACCAAGATGATACTTTGATAATAATTTGACATGTCAGTAAAAGACACTCGGAAATTTCTACAGAATGGAAGACATTCTAAATGGCTGCATCACCATCTGGTATGGGGGGGGGGGGGGGCTACTTCACAGAATCAAGTAAACTGCAGAGAGTTGTAAACTTAATACAGCACCATCATGGGCACTAGCCTCTATAGTATCCAGGACATCTTCAAGGAGCGATGGTTCAAAAAGGCGGCATCCATCATCAAGGACCCCCATCACCCAGGTCATGCCTTGTTCTTGTTCTTCCATCAGGAAGGAGGTGCACACTCAATAATTCAGAAACTACTTCTTCCCCTCTGCCATCAAATTTCTGAATGAACATTGAAACCATGAACACTACCGCACTACTTTTTTAGTTCTATTTTTGCTTTACTTATTTAACTATTTGATATATATAATTCATGTTTTTTCTATTATTATGTATTGTACTGCTGCTGCAAAGACAATAAATTTCATGGCAGTAATATTGAACCTGATTCTGATTCTGATACTTACCACTTGTGATATTAAACCATAGGATGAATAATTTGCAGGCTGATGGGATCAAAGCCTCTTCTACATTCTACTGGAAAGCAGACCAGAATTATTGAATATGTAAGGGAGATACAGAATGGATTCCCCAATGGAAATTCAAATTCACATGACCATGGCCATAGAAAAAGAAGAAAGCAGATCTTAGTAAGTTGTAAGTATTTTTGTGTTTATCAGCATCCCCACTAAGCACCCTGTCTATACCTCTCACCCCCAGTAAAACAGACAACATAATCAAAGACACAACCTAATCTGAATATGCTCTCTTCTCTCCCCTTCCATCAGGCAGAAGATACAAAAGCACATACCACCAGGCACAAGGACAGCTCCTGTCTCATTGTAATAAAGAGTTCTCTAGTATAACAGGTAGGATTCTTGACCTCACAATCCACCTTGTTCTGATCTTGCACCTTACTGTTTACCTGCATTGCACTTATTTCTGTAGCTGTTACACTTTAATCTGCATTGTTATTGTTTTGCGTTATTCTAGCTAAATATTGTAATGATATATATGAATGGTATGCAAGGCAAGCTTTTCACTATCTCTTGGTACATGTGATAATAATGAATCAATTCCAAATCTCATGCTCTGTATATCACCTTACAGCTGAAATTCTCATTGCATGAAAAGGCAAGCCATAAACGGTAAATCAATCCTAGTAAGGCTCTATAGGACCTTCCAAATCAATTGAGCATAAATATCTTCATACAATTAAAGCATGCGAAGGTTATTCTGAAGATCCAGTTCGATGGATTGACCTTAATCTTCTGATATGAACAGGGTGAATAACCATATGGATAGACACTATAGCTGTCCCACAAAGACTGGTAGCTTACATGCTACAGAAAACAAGAATATGGGAAAAGTCAGAACATATTCGACAAGTGTTTGAATTCCCAAGACGCAGATGTACCTCTAAGTGGGACTATTCTAGATGATAGAATGTGTGGACAAGGCAGGTTAAATGGCCAGGTTCTGCCATGACTAGAAGAAAGAAAAATAAAGAGAATGTTATAAATAACTTACAATGTGAAAAATGTCTATGCATTCCTTTTTACCCAGAATGAGTAACACCACCAAGATACACTATTTTGCTTCAAAGCTGTTCACATCCATTTTACAGCCACTTAGATCCTGCCTCAATAATACAAACTGGTGGGAGGATTTTACATATGTATGGCTCTTTGAGTTACTTGGACTGGATCTAGGAAAAAAGTGGATGTTAGGATTGGCTCCTTTCCCAAAACTGAAACCAAAAACCAACGGTTGCTAGGAGAGAGCAAGGATACCTCCAGCACTTCCTCCAGAATCAGAATCAAATGCTTGAGCAAGGAACAGCAGGTACAGCTCACAGAGATCACCCCTGGTGAGATGCAGGGGGAGCCAGGCCCAGAGTCACCCCACAGTGCCCAGAGCCTTCATGCACCCAAAACCCCAAGGTCAACCACTGCATCAGAGCATCGTCAGGTGAAGTTGCCTCCAGCATACAAGGAGGATGAGTGGCATCAGCTCGATGCCGATGTGGACAAAATATTTGATGCTTCCGGAGGGGATGCCAACAGAAGGTTCAAGTTCACATCAGTGATCATCGTCAACTTCGCTGTGGAGAGGCTTGGCACAAAGGAGAAGCATTGGGTGAGCACACCCTATACAATGAACCGGAGGACCAACAAGTTTGGCCAGTTGAGGCAGAAGCTGAGGTCACTTAAATGTCAGGTCAAGGAGGCAGCAAAGGAAGCATTGCAGAAGCTTCATAACATCACGAGGAAGAAGCTCCTTACCCTCTGAAGGACAGAATAGCACAGGGAGTGCATGAGGGAGAGGGCCAGAAGGTAGGCTGATCCATTTAGCCTCACTAAGAAGCTTCTTGGATAAAAGGGGAGTGGACACCTATCTTGCCCAAAAGAGGAGATTGATCAGCATCTCCAGGATGGTGTCTGGGTTCACAAGGAGGAGAACTCCAAGAACATCAAGCAGTTTCAAGTCATCTGACTGCGAACTGAGCCCCACTGCATCAAGTTCCTGATCCAGTTGGTCTATGATGTCTTGCCAAGCCCAGCGAACCTCTACTGCTGGGGCAAGACCGAAACACGAGCATGCTCCCTGTACCAAGAGAAGGGGGTGTTAGAGCACGTCCTGAGCTGCTACCTAAAAGCCCTGGGGGAGGGGTGTTATTGTTAGCATCACAACCAGGTGCTGAAGACAGTGGCAGACACCTTGTGCACAGCCTTCGCCCAGCAAAGCATGCAATTTTTTTTATCATGCAGGGGAGAAGGCTCAAACCCAATCCAAGGAGCATGCTGGGCTCCTTAGAACAGCAAAGGACTGGCAATTGAGAGTCAACCTAGAGAAACAGCTCAGATTCCCTGAGCCCATCTCCTCGACCATGCTTAGGCCAGACATAGTCCTGCTGTCAGAGTCATCTAGACATGTGGTCACGTTGGAGCAGACCATCCCCTGGGAAGACCGGATGGAGGAGGCCCATGAAGAGAAAAAGGCAATGTACCAAGACTAGGTGGAGGTGTGTTGCAGAAAGGGGTAGTGGGCACATTGTATGCCCATAGAGGTGGGCTGCAGAGGGTTTGCTGGTTAATCCCTCTGTTGAGCCCACAGCCAGATGGGCACCTCAGGAGCCCAGAAGAGGAAAGTCAAAAGGAACACCACAGAGGCAGCAGAGTAGGCCTCGAGATGGCTGTGGATCAGGAGGCGTGATCCATGACAGAATGCTCCTCAGACACAAGTCAGGGCCTGATCAACCCCAGCTGGGTCGCCCGGGCAAGGCTGTCTGATGTTGAACGACCCAAAACACCCTGTGACCCCGGGTTACATCACTGATGATGTGCCTGAGTGCATCGCAGGATGCATCATTCTGTCAGAATCAGAATCTTTACTACATGCATTTTGAATTATATTTTATTAACTTATTTATAGTGTAATATTTTAGCTTATGTGTGATTTATGTTGTGTGAGTGCACTGTGTTCCGGAAGAACGTTGTCTTGTTTGGTTGTATATATGTACCGTCAGATGACAATAAACCTTAAGTCCAAGTTCAAGTTTGATTATCATACAACCATAAATGGATACCCATGAATACAGCCAAATGAAACAGTGTTACTCTGGGGCCAAGGTGGAAAACACAGTACCAACAATCATACACAGCACAAGTTACATATAAGATAGCAAGCGCCTATAAGACAACAGTAAAATGCAGTCACACAATAAAACGATAGCCCAAGTGACTGAGTCCATGAATGTTGCAGTAGTCTGCCGTCAAGCACAATGTCTTAGACCATAAGACATAGGAGCAGAATTAGGCCATTCAGCCCATCAATCCTACTCCACCACTCAATCATGGCTGATCCCAGATCCCACTCAACCCCATACATGTGCCTTCTCACCATATCCTTTGCCCTGACCCATCAGGAAACTATCAACTTCTTCTTTAAGTATACCCACAGATTATACCCAGTCTGTGGCAGAGCATTCCACAGATTCACTATTTTCTGCCTAAAAAAATCCTCCTTACCTCTGTTCTAAAAAGTCGCTTCTCAATCAAAGGACGCCTTCATTGTCACTTGGTCA
This sequence comes from Hemitrygon akajei, assembly GCF_048418815.1. Lineage (NCBI taxonomy): Eukaryota > Metazoa > Chordata > Chondrichthyes > Myliobatiformes > Dasyatidae > Hemitrygon > Hemitrygon akajei. The sequence goes on from NC_133131.1 coordinate 95,833,192, forward strand.
AGATCATGGAATTGCCTCCCTAACAGCATTATGGGTGTACCTACACCTCAGGGACTGCAGTGGTTCAAGAGGACAGCTCATCACTACCTTCTCAAGGGCAACTAGGGATGCACAATAAATGCTGGCTTAGCTGGCGACACCCACATCCCTTAAATGAATTTTTAAAAAAAAATTGAGGCTGTGCCCTTTAGCTCTGGATACTCCACCATAGGAACATCCTCTCCACATCCACCCAATCTAGTCCTTTCAGCATTTGGTAGGTTTCAAAGAGATCCCCACACATTCTTCTAAATTTCAGTAAGTGCAGGCCCAAAGCTGCCAAACACTCCTCATATGTTAACCCCTTCATTCCTGATAAGTGAACACTGGGGGGAAGAACTGACTCCAGCTTGGACATTGCACCACACCGCCGCCAGCGCTCGACTCTGACACCACCGACTGGGTGGCTGCAAACAGGTGACACCATGACTATAGGCCTAGTCCTTGCTACAACCAAAGCCATGCAGCTCCCCTGCTGTCTACCCCCACTGTTCACCAATAAACCAACAACTTGGACTTCCAACATTCCACACCAATGTCTAACAGGGACTGGCAATCACATGAAAAGCGACTACGAAAATCACTCACTGTTAACTGCACACTGCCTTTGCGTACCCATGCCTCGCCATTTCAGGCAGCATCACAGTCTGCACTGAGTCCAGCTCCTTCAGTTTCTCCACCAACGAACAACTCGTTGATGGGGTAGACCTGAAATACTTTAAGTTCTTAAAGTCCAGCGGGGCTTTGTGATCATAAAAAATCAGTTTAATAAAAGACAATATAACCTTCGGTTGACACCATAGAAGCCGTTGTATCCAAGCATGCCACCAGCTTACCGGAAAACTTGAACTTAAACAGAATCCGAATTGGAATCAGAATCAGAATTGGAATCAGAGTCAATATCATCAACATACATTGTGAAATTTGTTGTTTTGTGGCAGATGTACATCGCAATATGCATCAAATGGTTCAATTTAATGTCAGAGAATGTACATATACAGTATCTGACCTGAAATTCTTACTCTTCGCAGACATCCATGAAACAAGAAACCCTACAGAATGAATGTTAGAAATATCAGAACCCAGAAACCTCCCTCCCCCTCCCATCACACATAGTAATATCAATCTATAAACTACAATAAGAATTATAAAAAATAACTAAGATGAATTGTACAAAAAGAGAGGGGGGAAAATGCTTTTATTGTCCATTCAGAAATCTGATGGAGGCAAGGAAGCTGTTCCTGAAACAGTGAGTGTGCCTTGAGGCTCCTATACTTTCCTCCTTGATGGTAGCAATGAAAGGACAGCATGTCCTGACTGATGGGGACCCTTGATGATGGATGCTGCCATTTTGAGGCATCACCTTTTGAAGGTGTCCATGATTAATCAATAGAGTTGCCAATCTAGTGCTTTGCTGACAAGTTTACACATGGGCTTGTGGAAATAAATTTGGCACACCAAGTGATTGGTTTACTTTTTATCCAATCCAGTGCTGGTTTCTTTAATTGTCTCTCCCCTGACTAATTTTAGTAAATATATAATGGGAATCAGTGTTCTCTCTGCTCACCTAACCTTCAACAGAAACAAAGATTCAGTCTGAGATTTTTCAAAGTTGCTGTTATTTGGTTTTGTCTAGAGAGTGTGATGCAGGATGAGTCACTACAGCACTGGAAAACTTTGATGTAAAGTTTTGCTCTGCTTTAAAGGGTTGACACGGGCATACCATGCATTCCAGCTCTGGCTTCATTAGCATTGATTTTGGTTTTACCTTTTTCTTAGTCTGCTGATTGAGAAGGGAAAAATTCTGTTTTGGATGTTGACTCGATACAATATTGATGCCGAAAGTTGTCTACCTGACAATGTACAAAAAAAATGTCCAGACATACCCTATCCATGAAAATTAGAACTAATTATGACAATTGTCATGTTGATCATTCATGGTGAATCACCAGCACAGTAACAGGATGTTATTGATAGTGTTAGTTAGCAATTGGTGCTTACTCAGATTTTCTCATTGGTGCTCAGCTGAGTTTTGTGAGAATTGCTCAGTTCTGGGCCTCATTATAGCCTTTGATTAAATGTTGATCAATGAGATATTTTCTACAGATGAGCTGGGAGTGATTGACCTTGAGTCAATTAAGGAATGACTAACCAAGTGTGCAATTAAGGAACTCTCGTGAAACTGAATTTAGTGGACATCAGGAGGAAAGACATATGATTGATTGCCAGGCATCAGCATACCCGAGGTACAATTACTGAGGCTTGAAGCCAATTTTTCAAACTCCAGGGAGCTGCTTGGATTCCCTCAAATATATTTCAAATGTCCCCTTTCATAAGCTCCTCGGATATATTCACAGGCCTCCTATCATAACATCAGAAGTAAGGATGGCCATACAGTTATAAGTGGAATGTGTAAATTCTCATATAACAAATCTAATCATGCCTACTCATTGCAGACCCAAACAACATCCAGATGGGGACTCAGAAGTGTCCAGCAGTACATTTTCACACAAAAGTCAGTCAAGGCTATCACATACAAGAAAGGTGCTATCATCAGACACGTCCCCCAACATCAACTGCTTCAAGCACAGAGACTGGAGGTCATCACTGATTATAAATCATCAATGAACCAGACACAAGGGATGGAACCATCTCTGAATCATTATCAGCATATAACTTATCATGCACACTAGACCAGTGTTGTGTACTAAGATTAGGAATGCCTACGGTTCCTTGCTCTTGGCCAGAAGAAACTACAGTCTGCAATTATTGGATTCAATGTGTCAAGGACAGGGGAAGCAGACAAACCAATTGTCTTTGTTTCCCCCCTGCCCCTCATCCCTACCCCTGTTTGTAGACTCTGAACAGACTCTTGCTCTGGGATAATCTAATCAGAACAATTGAATATGGATACAAGGAGCTTCAATAGCCAATAGACAGTAGATGCAGGAGTAGGCCATTCGGCCCTTCTAGCCAGCACCGCTATTCACTGTGATCATGGCTGATCATACACAATCAGTACCCCGTTCCTGCCCTCTCCCCATATCCCTTGACCCTGCTATCTACAAGAGCTCTATCTAATTCTCTCTTGAATGCATCCAGAGACTTGGCCTCCACTGCCTTCTGGGGCAGAGCATTCCACATATCCACCACTCTCTGGGTGAAAAAGTTTTTCCACATCTCTGTCCTAAATGGCCTACCCCTTATTCTTAAGCTGTGCCCTCTAGGTCTGGACTCACCCATCAGCGGGAACATGTTTCCTGCCTCTAGTGTGTCCAATCCCTTAATAATCTTATATGTTTCAATCAGATCCCCTCTCATCCTTCTAAATTCCAGTGTATATAAGCCCAGTCACTCCAATCTTTCAACATATGACAGTCCCGCCATCCCGGGAATTAACCTTGTGAACCTATACTGAATTCCCTCAATAACAAGAATGTCCTTCCTCAAATTTGGAGACCAAAACTGCACACAATACTCCAGGTGTGGTCTCACCAGGGCCCTGTACAGCTGCAGAAGGACCTCTTTACTCCTATACTCAATTCCTCTTGTTATAAAAGCCAGCATGCCATTAGCTTTCTTCACTGCCTGCTGTACCTGCATGCTTGCTTTCATTGACTGATGTACAAGAACACCTAGATCTCGTTGTACTTCCCCTTTTCCTAACTTGACTCCATTTAGATAGTAATCTGCCTTCCTGTTCTTGCCACCAAAGTGGAAACCTCACATTTATCCACATTAAACTACATCTGCCATACATTTGCCCACTCACCCAACCTGTCCAAGTCACCCTGCATTCTCATAACATCCTCCTGACATTTCACACTGCCACCCAGCTTTGTGTCATCAGCAAATTTGCTAATGTTACTTTTAATCCCTTCATCTAAATCATTAATGTATATTGTAAACAGCTGCGGTCCCAGCACCGAACCTTGCGGTACCCCATTGGTCACAGCCTGCCATTCCGAAAGGGACCCGTAAATCACAACTCTTTGTTTCCTGTCAGCCAGCCGATTTTCAATCCATGTCAGTACTCTCCCCCCAATACCATGTGCCCTAATTTTGCCCACTAATCTCCTAAGTGGGACTTTATCAAAAGCTTTCTGGAAGTCCAGGTATACTACATCCACTGGCTCTCCCTTGTCCATTTTCATAGTTACATCCTCAAAAGACTCCAGAAGATTAGTCAAGCATGATTTTCAGGAAATGACCTGCTCAACCTGAGCAGATGTTCTTAGCTCTTAAAGTAGTTCTCAGATGAGTAGCGGCTTATTAAATAAAATGGCAGACCTACCAAAGAAGCAACCTGTAATCTCATTAGACTCCATCTGGGTCGCCTTATCTAACGGGATTGGATGTCAGAAATGAAAGGCACAAATACACGAGGCTGGGATGGGCAGAACCACGAAACAATGTTGGTTGTAGCCCTGGACTAGAACCAGTGAGGTGACCAGGTAAGGTCAGGTGACCTTGAGCCAATGGGATGGAGATCCACCAGTTCAACTATTAGGAACACTATGAGAGTCAGGAGCTCCAAATGCAGAGGGGCAATAACTCTCCAGCAACCAGAAACCAACCATTACGGATATGGAGGACCCCACAGACGGAGATTGGGATCACAAGGAGCTCCTGGCCAGCATAGACTCCTCTCCCAGTTAATTCCTTTTTTCTTCATTGACTGTTCATGGATGGTGAAGGATTCTAGTGGGGTGCACACAGGTAGCTAGTTTGTGAACTCACATGCTTTTTAGTCGAGACAGTAAAAGTTATTTGATGGTAAATAAAGATTCTCTGTGCCTCACTGATAATTATTACAAGGGAATGTAACAATGTCCAGACTACATTTCGGTAAATCTGATCACTTGGCTGTCCTCCCACCTGCACACAGGCAGAGGCCAAAAAACAAAGCTCCAGAGATAAGGACAACAAAGAAGAGGTCCTGGGAGGCAGAGGAGTGGCTACGAGATTGCATCGAGCTGGTGGTTAGGGTTATGTTCAAGGGCTCATGCTGTGGATCTGAATGAATACATCATGGTTGTCATGGACTTTATTAAAACCGTTGAGGATGAGTGTATACCCCCAAAAAATCATTTAGTCTTCCCCAACCAGAAGCCCTGGATGAACCATGAGATCCACAACCTGCTGGGCGCCATGTCAGAGGCATTCAAGTCTGATGATCGAGGAAGTTACAAGAGGACCAGGTACAATCTCCCGAGAGCCATCTCATGGGTTTATCAGGTTTTATTTTTAGTTCTCTGTCTCTCTGTCTCATTTATTATTTTCCATTACTGATTTTCCAGGTAATTGTTACCATGACAACTTTAGTCTGCAACCTAACCATTCCCTCAGTTCTATCCACCCCCTCCCGTCTCTGCTTGCTTTCATTCTTTTTGTTTCTGATATAGGTTCCTTGATCATTTCTGCTCCTCCTCACACTGATGTTGATCAGGCTGCTGGGTGCTTTCAGTATTCTCTGGTTCGATGCTGGATTTCCAGTTATTTGTTCTCCTTCTTCATCACTCAGCCAAAATCCAGAAGTATCAACGTAAAAGCACCATGGAACAACCACACTATTAAACTGCAATGGTTCTAGAAATGAGGTACCAAGCACTTTCACATGTCCTGATAGGAATGGGTACCAAATGTTGCTTTTTCTTACGCTGCATCCATTCTGGAAGAAAATAATGGTATCCCGCATTAAATATGCAATACGATAGTAATTTAAATAATTAGAGGAAACTTGTATACAGAACGTATTTGGTTAAAACTACTGTTCTGCATCCTGGTGGTGCTGTAAGATATCTGGTCCTTTGGTGGACACCTGAAGTCATGCTGAAGCAAGTTCCAGCTGTTGAACCTCAGGTGCCAGGAGTTAGGGGCGTACTACCAAATAACATTGCATTCTGGAGGGCTGAAGCTGTTCAAAACGCTTTTCTGAACATTTTGAAAGAGCACCCGGAATTGATAGTGGCCCTAAGGATTATAATGTAATCACCAGTTCTTGTTAACCCCAGAACAAAAAAGTTTGCCATCCCTGGGAGAAGCTCTTGCCCTCATTTTCTTGCATACTGATCACACTGATCAAATCATTACACCGTGCATTGAAGTAGTACAAGGTAAACTAATATCAATGCAGAATAAAATGCAAACTAACAGAGAAAATATAGTACAGATAAACAATAAGGTGCAGTTTCATAATCAGGTAGAGTATGAAGCTAAGAGTCCATCCATTGTAGTAGGTATCTATCCAATTATCTTATAACCACAGGAGAGAAGTTGTCCTTGAACCTGGTAGTACGTGCTTTCTTCTGTTCGTTGGGAGAGGGGAGAAGAGAGGAAGTTCTGGGGTGGGTGGAGTCTTTGATTACTGAGGCAGTGAGAAGAACTGACAGAGTCCATGGAAGTGAGGCCGGTTTCCGCGATGTGCTGAGCTTTATAATTTATAACTCTCTTCATTATTGTTCTCTTCTTTCCTGCCACTCCCCTTCGCTCCTGCAAAGGAGTAAAGAACTGTCTACAGGTTTACTTTAGAGAGGAAAGACAATTCCAAAGCTGGATACATCTGAATTAACTTGAATTCTTTTGCTTTGCTTCAGTGGGTGATAAATCAAAAAAAATGGTTATACTGTTTTCTTCCAAGTAATTTTTACAAAGCAGATCATTTAAAAAACTGCATATATCTAATGACAGAAATTATGGGACCTGATTTTAAATACAAATCTGAAAAAAAGAGCATTGTTCAACTGAACAGCAATAATGAAAGAACAGCAATAATCTTTTGGTATTAATGTCAATTTATGTTCAATCTTGTTCAATTCAAGATTAGCTGTATTGCATAGTCTGCCACGTGGAACTCCCGATTGGAGATATTATAATAGCATTTGTCTGCTTTGATGTGATTTATTATCCAGAAAACCCTGTTCAGCTGAAGTTGCTGGACTGCAGTGTCTTTGACTGATAAAGGATTATGTAAGGCACTCCATCTAGTGTTCTTTCACATCATTAAAGTATATACACTTCAAAGTTGAGGCATTGCCAACGGCAGTTGTTAAGACACCTAGTAGCCAGCCAACTAGCCAGGAAATCATTCAAGGCTGGCAGCTTTTAAGCCAGATGTTATCTTGGCAATGGTGAAATATTAATTTTGCAAATGAGCAGAGCATTTCAGACAAAAATACTAATAAGCATCCCAAAGCACCATTATTCTTCAAAAGGGTGGATCAAGAGAATTTCTTAATTTGGATATTAATTTGCTGGATTTAAACTGTTGAGGATTACTTTGATTGAGAGATTATAACATTCACAGGCAGGGGAGAAAGGGTTGAGGGGGCTGTTTCTGCAATCTTTGAAAACAAAAAGCATAACCAAAGAAAGAAAAGCAAATAATGAGATGAGAGCAGCACATGGAAAAGTAAATGTACTAAGTACAAAAAGACTGAGCTAAAAAGGAAGCACAATAAAAAATTCACAACCATCTTGAAGGACCTTGTTCGGGCCTCACAAGCTGAGGGAGTGGCTCCACATTTCAAATCCTTTAGCTGTGCACAAAATGTTTTAAGATTTTTTCCCTGAAGTTTGTAAAATTTGAAGGGATCTAAAATGATACTTGATTGTTGTTCTTGGCCACCTCATCAATGACTGAATTTCATCTTGTTACCAATGCAGGATGAAAGAAAACAACTGCAGTAGATGAGGAAGCATACGTGGCATGGAATTGTTCTCAGTGAAATAAGGAAAGGAGCAGAAGATGGAAAATTTTCAGGACTTGCTAGATGGTTAAGGGGGTCCGGGGAAGGTGGGAAAAGCACACAGATGGTGGAGTTGGAATGGTTCAGGAGATGATGGGCAGGAATTTAGGACTTAAAGAATTCTCAAGCTGTTGCTTGATAGCAACTTTATTAAATTAATTCAGAAGTGACATGGAAGTGCTCCTCCCCAAAGGCATGGCAGTTTGTGAGAGGAGGAATGAGATCAAAGGGCTAATGACATTCCTGAACTGTCTGTCACCTATTTTGGGGTGAGTGTTCACCAACAACACACCTCACAATCTTTCATTTGAACATTTACCGTATGTACTAATGCATAACTAGTTCTCACAATGAATCAACCTTTGTCACAACAACTACTTCTATGCAAGATCACCAGTGCTCTTAGCCCCTGTATTAGAGGGGCCATGAAAAGTCCTAAGAAAGTAGGACTAAAGAAGATCCAAATACATTCTATACGTACATTAATAGCAAGAGGATTACTAGGGAATGGGTGGGAGCACTCCATGGTAAAGGAAGAACCATATGTTTGAAGATGGAGGATGTGGGTGAAGTCCTAAATGAGTACTTTGAATCAGTATTAACCAAATAGAAGGGCGCAGAGCATGGGGAGATCTGTGTGACGTGTACTTTGTAAGGGAACTTCAAGACAAAGAAGAAGGTAGTTTTGGGTCTCAAAGAAAATAAGTATGTAAGTCCCAAGATCCTGATGGGATATACCCCAGGTTACTGAGAGTGGCAGAAGATGAAATTGCTGGAGCCTTGACCAAGATCTTCATGTTCTCTCTAGCCACAGATGTGGTCCTGGAAGACTGGTGAATAGATAAAATTGTTCCATTGTTCAAGAATGGAAACAGAGATAATCTTGAAAATTTCAGACTGTTTAGTTTCATGTCAGTGGAAGGGAGGTTACTGAAGAAGATTCTTAGGAATAGGATTTAAGTATATAGAAAATCATGTACGAATTAGGGCCAGTCAGCATGGCTTTGTTCAGGGCAAGTTGTGTTTTACTAGCTTGATTGAATTTTTCAAGGTGACATAGGTGATTGATGAGGGTAGAGCTGTGGATGCTGTCCACATTGATCTTAGTAAGGTGATTGACAAGGTACTTCATAAAAGGTTGTTAAAATTAAGACGTATGGAATACATGGCGAATCGGCTGACTCAAAGAAGAGAGTGTAATAGTCAATATTGTTTTGGTAAGTCTATGGCTAGTGGCGTTCCTCAGGGATCTATATTGGGACATCTGCTGTTTGTGATACATACAAATGACCTGGATCAAAACATAGATGGATTGGCTTAGTAAGTTTGCAGATGATATAAAGATTGGTGGAGTTGTGGATGGGTATAAGACTGGAAAAGGATACTGTGGGTTATAGTTCAGTTCAAGTCATGTCAAGTCAAGTCAAGTCACTTTTATTGTCATTTTGACCATAACTGCTGGTACAGTACATAGTAAAAATGAGACAAAGTTTTTCAGGACCATGGTTTACATGACACAGTACAAAAAACTAGAATGAACTACGTAATAAAAAAACAACACAGAGAAAGCTACACTAAACTACAGACCTACACTGGACTGCGTAAAGTGCACAAAAACAGTGCAGGCATTACAATAAATAATAAACAGGACAATAGGGCAAGGTGTCAGTCCAGACTCTGGGTATTGAGGAGTCTGATAGCTTGGGGGAAGAAACTGTTACATAGTCTGGTCGTGAGAGCCCAAATGCTTTGGTGCCTTTTCCCAGACGGCAGGAGGGAGAAGAGTTTGTATGAGGGGTGTGTGGGGTCCTTCATAATGCTGTTAACTTTGTGGATGCAGCGTGTAGTGTAAATGTCCGTGATGGCAGGAAGAGAGACCCTGATTATCTTCTCAGCTGACCTCATTATCTGCTGCAGGGTCTTGCGATCCGAGATGGTGCAATTTCCAAACCAGGCAGTGGTGCAGCTGCTCAGGATGCTCTCAATACAACCCCTGTAGAAGGTGATGAGGATGGGGGGTGGGAGATGGACTTTCCTCAGCCTTCACAGAAAGTAGAGACGCTGCTGGGCTTTCTTTGCTATGGAGCTGGTGTTGAGGGACCAGGTGAGATTCTCCGTCAGGTGAACACCAAGAAATTTGGTGCTGTTATTAGTTAGTTTTACTAACTTAGTTGCAGATTAAATTAGTTGCAGATATGAGTGGAGAAATGGCAGATAGAGTTTAACCCGGCCAAATGTGAAGGGTTGCACTTTTGAAGGTCAACTACAAGGAGACAATACACTGTTAATGGTAAGACCTTTAATAATGTTGATGTGCAGAGATATGTTAGGGTCCAGGTTCATAGCTTCTTGAAAGTGGCTGCACAGGTCGATAAGATGGTAAACAAGACAGATAGCATGCTTGCCTTTGTTAGTCAAGGAATTAAGATTAAGAGTCAGGAATTTATGTTGCAGAATTATAAAACTCTAGTTAGGCTGCATCTAGAGTATTGCATTCAGTTCTGGTCGACCCATTATGAGAAGGATGTGGAGGCTTTGGAGAGGGGGCAGAAGAGGCTTACCAGGATGCTGTCTGAATACGAAAGCATGTGCCTTAACAAGAGTTTGGGCAAACCTGAATTGTTTACTCTGGAATGGTGGAAGCTGAGGGGAGATGATTATTAGCCCCTCTGGACCTGCAGAGTGACATGTGTAGGTGGAAGGGATTAATTTCAATTACTAACTAGTTTGGTACAACATTGTGGGCCAGAGGACCTGCACCTCTGCTGTACTGTTCTCAAACATACAACATAGAACAGTACTGCAAAATGTTGTGCTGAATCAGCTAAATAAATCAAAAAACCCAACAACTAATCCCTCCTACCTATACAATGTCCATATCCCTCCATCTTCCTCACATTCATGTGTCGAAACATCTTTTAAAAGCCTCTAATGTATTTGCCTCTACCACCATAGCAGGAAGTGCATTCCAAGCACCCACCACTCTTGAGTAAAAAACTTACCCCTCACATCCCCTTTGAACCTTCTCCCCTCTCACCTTCAAAGCATGCCCTCTGGTATTGGACATTTATACCCTGGGAAAAAACTCTCTACCTACTCGGTCTAGCCTCTCATAATCTTATAAACCTATATCTGATCTCCCCTCAGCCTCTGCCACTCCAAAGAAAACAACCCAAGTTTGTCCAGCCTCTCATGATAGCACATGCCCTCTAAACCAGGCAGCATCCTGATAAACCTCTTCTACACCCCCTCTAAAGCCTCAGCATCCTTCCCTTAGTTGCTGGTGTCACGTTGATTTCAGTGACATCGTCACCGAGAGGTAAATCGGTGACTGTAATATGTCCATCTTGTTGGATGCAGTCGACTCAGGTATGTTTTTCAGTTAAGCATCCAATATCTGGTCGACATGACATCTTCATGTCTGATCTCCAACATACACTGTGTACATCAGTGGTCCAGTTCTTGAGGCTATGCTATTGAGTGTCCACCTGTCTTCTCTGAAATCCCGCACTAGGCAGTCCTGTCCAATCTCGAAGCTCCTTGCTGCCTCACTTGGTAACTGGCTGAACTGTTTATTCTGTACTTCTCTCCATTCATTTGGTTTCAGTAGGTCTATGTGGGATCTCAGATTCCTGCTCTTGAACAACATTGCAGATGTTTGATTTGTCATTGCAAGAACAGAGTTCTGATATACAAAAAGAAAGCTGTCCACCTTATGCTATAGAGAAATATCCTCCTTGTCCATCGCTTTAATGGACTTCTTGAATGTTAGGATAAACCTTTCAACTAACCTGTTCAGAAAATATGAACTTCATCGACAGTTATGGGACGAAACAGCGAGAGTGACAACGGACCACAATACACATCAGAATTCAGACTATTCATGAAGAAAAAAGGCAGCTCCTCACCACCCAGCAACGAATGGGACTGAGTTCAAGGGTAGAGAGGTCACGTTGCAACTCTACAAATCTCCGGTGAGACCGCACTTAGAGTATTGTGTTCAGTTCTGGTCACCTCATTATAGGAAGGATGTGGAAGCTATGGAGAGGGTGCAGAGGAGATTTATCAGGATGTTGCCTGGTTTGGAGAACAAGTCATATGAAACAAGGTTAGCAGAGCTGGGATTTTTCTCTTTGGAGTGTAGAAGAATGAGAGGGGACTTGATAGAGGTCTATAAGATTGTGAGAGGCATAGATAGGGTGGATAGTCAGTACCTGTTTCCCAGGGCACCAATAGCAAACACCAGAGGGCATATGTATAAAATTAAGGGAGGGAAGTTTAGGGGAGACATCAGGGGTAAGTTTTTTATACAGGGGGTTGTGTGTGCCTGGAATGACTTGCCAGGGATGGTGGTGGAGGCTAAAACATTAGGGGTATTTAAGAGCCTCTTAGACAGGCACATGGATGAAAGAAAATTGGAGGGTTATGGGGTAGTGTGGGTTTAGTACTTTTTTTAAAGGGTTATATGGGTCGGCACAACATGGAGGGCTGAAGGGCCTGTACTGTGCTGTAGTGTTCTATGGTCCTATGGTAACTCCAGCTCCAATTCCTTTTCCTGGTTAGTCAGGAGATGAAGTTGTGTGCACTTCCTGCAGCAGATATTGTCATGAGGGAAACAGTCAGGTATCCTGAATTCCCACATCTGACAGGAGGAGCATTCCATCCTGACTACTCTGTACAAGAGTCTGCTTAACTTTTCTTATGTGTGCCTCCATTTGTTCTTGCCAAAGTCTTCCCACCCTATCACTGGCACACTCCGCCAACGGCTGCCCCGCTTGACCCTACCTTCCTTTTATTTGGTGCATAGTTTAGGCCTCTGAAGCCGGCACTAGTGTACCTGCTCAGCCAAGTAAGACCTGTCGAATCTGAATCTGCTCCTTCTATGCACTCTTTCTCCCTCCCGACACCAGCACTTACTGTGCCTGAGCCATTTCTATGTTCTGTGCTCAGATAGTCAAAAGATCACCTTGTTGGGATAATGGGGAATGATGCAATGGATTGTGCTGTCACTGCTTAGCTCTGACAACCACTTTTGATCCCGATCTATAGAGTTTTCATATTCTTTATGCAACAACATGGGTTTCTTTCTGGGCTTTCTCCTTTTTCCAAGAGACACCTGAGTCGGTAGGTGAATTGGCCACTACATGTACCCCTAGTGCAGGAGGATGTGAGGAGAATTGGGGTGAGGGAATTGATGGGCAAGAGGCAGAGGATAGGCTTTAGGGAAATATGCAAGGTAATGGCATAGATTCAGTGGGCTGAATTGTCTCCTTCTATATCACAGTAAGATATTAATGGGAAACTTGAAATTTATAGTGAGGAATATGTACAGTGCCTTGAAAAAGTATTCTGACCCAAACCCTTTGCTCATATAAATGAGTATAACAACCGGGGATTTTAATCAATTTAATTGAGAATTTTTATTTTTGAATAACACGCTCATCTTGTCAGAGTAGAGCTCAGAAAACAGGGAAAATTGTAAAGCATGAATAACTAAAAATTCAGTAACTTAAATGTCAGCAGTTCAAAAGTATTCATCTCCCTTTGCTCAGTACTTAGTTGAACCGCCTCTCAAAACTATTCCAGCCAGTAGTCTTTTTGGATAAGTCTCTATTAGCTTTGCACAATGTGATGGAGCAAGATTTGCCTATTCATTCGTGCAAAATTTCTCAAGCTTATTCCAGATTAGTTGGGGGAGAGCCTGTGAACAGCTATCTTGAGACCTTGCCAAAGATGTTTGATCGGGTTAAGGTCAGGATTCTGACTGGGCCACAAAAGGACATCAATTTTCTTCATTTGAAGCCTCTCCATGGTTACTCTGGCAAAATGCTTTAGGCTGTCCTGCTGAAAGATGAACTTGCTACCCAGTTTAAGCTTTCTAGCAGAGGCTAGCAGGTTTTTATCCAGGATCTCTCTGTATTTAGCAGCATTCATCTTCCCATCAATCCTGATTGGTTTTCCAATTCCTGCTGCTGAAAAGCATCCCCATAGCATGATGTTATCTCCACCATACTTTTCTGTAGGGTTGGTGTTACCCAGCTGATGCATAGTATTAGATTTGTGCCATGCTTACCGTTTAGTGTTGAGGCCAAAAATTTCCACATCTGACCACAAGACCTTCTTCTACCCTTCCCCAGGTCTTACTGTCAGATGCGGAAATTTTTGGCCTCAACACTAAGTGGTAAGTGTGGCGTAAAGTCTCTACAGGCAAGAAAATGCTTTCTTTTTTAGCCAGGGCTTCTTCCTTGACTTTCTTCGACAAATACCCTTTTTGTGCAAAGCCTTAGAGATTTGTGGAGCCATGAACTTCATCTCCAGTTGCACCACTGACTTCTGCAGCTCATTCAAAGTGACTGTTAGCATCACAGTAGCCTTTCTTACAAGTGCCATTTTTCTCCGGTGACTAACTTTAGAGGGACAGCCTGATCTAGGCACTGTGAAATTGGTTTCATACTTTTTCCACTTTTTCACTATGGACTGCACTCTCCGAGGTATGTTCAGTGCCTTTGAGATGGTCTTCTACCCTTTCCCAGATTTGTGCTTCTCTATTATCATTTCCCTGACTTAAAAGCCAATGAAATGACATCTGCTGTGGACCTGTTGTGACTGTAGGCAAATTGGAGTGGATTCAAGTCACTTTTCAGGCAGGAGTTGATATGTTTCATCACCAACCTCTCAAAGCACGACATCACAGTGGACGCAAGTTCTACTGGATGATGGTCGTTGAGTCAGGTTACCACATTTTTCTTAGGCACTGGTATAATTGAAGTCTGCTTGAAGTAGGTGAGTACCTCAGACTGCTGAAACGAGAAGTTACAGATGTCAGTGACCACTCCAGCCACTTGATCAGTGCAGGTCTTTAGTACTCGGCCAGTTAAGTGACATTATGAATAAAGTGCGGCAGCATCTCTACCTTCTTAGAAGTTTGTGAAAATTCAGCATGTCATATAAAAATTTGACAAACTTCTCTAGATGTGTGGTGTAGAGTATTTTGACTAGATACATCACAGTCTGGTATAGGAACACCAATGCCCTTACCAAAAGCCTTGCAGCCCAGTCCATCACAGGTAAATCCCTCCCCACCACTGAGCACACCCACATGGAGTGCTGTCGCAGGAAAGCAGCATCCTTCATCAGGGACCCCCACCATCCAGGCCATGCTGCCATCACTGCTGCCGTCAGGAAGGAGTAGCAGAAGCATTAGGACCCATACCACCATGAACAATTATTACCCCTCAACCATCGGGCTCTTGAACAAGAGGCAATAACTTCACTCAGCTTCACTCCATCCCATCACTGAACTGTTCCCACAACCTATGGACTCACTTTCAAGGACTCTTTATCTCATGTTTTTGATATATTTTTTTTCAGGTCAAGCCAGTAAACCTGAGGTATGGGCATAGGCAGAGACACTCACCTCTCAATTGCTTGGAACTTTCAGACTATTCTAGTGGTGTTTAGTATTGAGGGTTTCTGGAGATTTACATAAATATTACTGTGTCAGCCTAATTATTCAATGCTATTGTGTAGTGACTGAGGTGATACCAGTTGTAGATATTAATATTGGGACAATGTATACCCTGTTCACATTCCATAGCCATTCAATTTCCTCTTTTAATTCTGTGTTTTTCATATTGATTTTTGTATGTTATATGTGTTAGGAATGGCTATATCTATAAAGTAAGTTGTACTTGCTTGATTATCCTGGAATATTATACCTAGATGTTTATTATGTATTGTCTTATCTGTAATTATGGATCAGCCATAATATAATTTGTAGAACTCTGACTCCAAAACTGGCTCAGGCTTGTGTTTACAGTATGGTACAGTATCTTTTATGAGTTTGTAGTTTAAAGCAAGTTTTGCAGAATGATGTTTGCCACTTAATTGTGTCTGTATAACTAATCAGTTTGACTTAAACGCTGCAGGATCCTGTAATGTATCAGGTTGATTCTGGCTTCTCTTTGACTTTTCTGCTTTTATTATCTTGAATTTAATGGTCTTTTATGATTTATTTTTGATATTATTTTGTGTTAACCACCTGGTCCTGTATTGCCGCATGGAACCCTTCTGTTTCTGGGAAGAGGTCTCCAATAATAATAATATATTTTATTATTCTTATTATTTTTAAAAATATTTCACTTTGTATTTGCAGTTAGTTGTTTTTTGCATATTGATTGTTTGTCTGTTTTGTTGGACGTATTCTTTTATTGATTCTCTTGTATTCACTGTGAATGCCTGCAAGAAAATGAATCTCTGGGTAGTATGATAAACTTACTTTGAACTTTGAACATTGACAACAACAATCCCCCCAGAACATAGCAAACAAGTCATCCTCATCCTCAAAGAAAAAAATACGTTTGTTATGACTAGATTGCTGAGGTTGAAAAGGCTTGAAATCTGTTACAGAACTCTCACCTGGATATGCCTTGTTTATACCTGCCTATCAGCTTTTAGGGACCGATCTATGCAGCTGTGCATGCTGCATGTGTATGGATACACTCAGTTTTCCTGGAG
Organism: Hemitrygon akajei; assembly: GCF_048418815.1. Classification (NCBI taxonomy): domain Eukaryota; kingdom Metazoa; phylum Chordata; class Chondrichthyes; order Myliobatiformes; family Dasyatidae; genus Hemitrygon; species Hemitrygon akajei. Next base: position 95,849,496 of record NC_133131.1, read on the forward strand.
GCAATAAATCCCCTTTTTTTCTTCAGCCTGAGAACTGATCACACTGAATATGGGGGAAGAGGTAGAGGTGGGAGGAGAAGGCATTTTCTGGCATTCATCCAGAGGTGACAGTAACTTACAAAACACTTTCAGCACACAATATGAACAGCAGTGAATATTTCTTTTCCTGCCATTGTGTATGTCAAATGCAAGGATAAATTGTAGAAATTTACAGTGTTTCTATATTGTCCCCATCTGTTAAATTGTGGCTTTACAGTTTAGGGTTTACAGGAGATCATTAATATGGGAATTAAAAGATGATCAGTTTGCATCAAACTTGTCTTTAACATCCCTCTCGAATGAGCTATAATACAAAATATATCTGAAGCTATTTACAGAATATATGCACCAGAGTAACACCATCTCTCAGTCTAGAATATTCTGCACTTATATTTACAGTTGCTCATTGAAATATATTCATGCTAAACTGCAACACTGCAAACAAGTCTTTATTTTTAATTAAAGATGTGAAGATATTAAGGAATAATTTTACAAGTTTGCAATCCCGGCGAGGCCATTTATTTACCAAGTTCCGTCTTTGTTCAGATCATTATATATCCCCAATACAACCCTGAAAAGATACAAATTGGGGCTCAGATTTGCCCACTCTTCCCTCTTTTCTCACAGTGCTGCACTTCCATGGTAAGCACTTCCCATCAAGTATCTTGTTCCCCTGGCTGAACAGCCAGCATAGTTTGTACAGCTTGTGCAGTTGCAGCCTGCAACATATGAATAGGGATTTCAAGGCTGCCGTGTGTTGGAGCCTAACACTTGCACACCATACCCTTTCTCAGTACACAAGTCATCTAATCAATTTTACTACCTACACCATGGATTGAAATGCTAATGAGGGGCTTTGTCACAGCAAACTGATGTCATTGATGTCATGATGTCAGTATTGATGTCATGTTTCCTTTGTCTGCTATCCATTCTGATTACTGGACTCCATCAGTACTTGGTGAACATCCTGCTTTATTTTTATGTTGAAGCAACAGAAATTAAAGGAGACCAGAAGAATTTTTTTTAAATGAGAAGATATTTGAAAGTAATAAAATGCGGTTTTAATGAAATCAATTTAGAAAACATGGTGAAACTCAAAGACACCAAGAATCCTGCTAAATCACATTCCCCAGTAACAACTAGACTTCAATTATTACCAGCAACAGAGTGATCAATAGTCAGTGAAGAATGCATAGTCCTCCCTCACTTTCTGCTGTGCAGATTTATCCATCCATCAATGACTATTTGCTGACCTTACAATGTAAATAGATTTCTACTTCATCTCCGTGTTTCTGATGAGTGATCCCTTAAACAAGTATATCCTTTAGACAAAACACCCTTGCTTTGTCAGTTCCACTCTACTACATTGTCATATACACAAGTATGGAGTGGTAGAGGTATGATGTACTGAACTTGCCTGGAGCTGGGTCAGATGGTGACCATGAGTCAGAGGCATCTGCTGCCATTGCCACTCATTTCATGAGCCAGCTCCCTGCTCAGGACGGAGACAAGTATGAGCAGGGAGCACAGGTATCTTTTATCCTGTAAGGTTGTGAACTGCTCGTGTGTGGCACACCTTTGATTGTATTTGACAGTAATCTACTAACACAAAGCATCTCTCTGCTCATGGTAAACAGCCAGCTGCTGAAGAGCATCATCCCTGGCGAATTCTTGGTTGCACGTGCATCGTGTCTCTGTCCATTGAGAGCAGAAATACACTCATAATTTCAAGCATTTGTATCTTGTTGCTTAGCGAGGACACCAAGCTACCTCCTAGTGGCACAGCACTGGTTCTGACATGACAGTGAGCCAGTTTACCAGAGTGAGATAGGACAGTTGGTTGAGAGGTGTCACTACAACAGCAACTCACTCATTGTCAGTAAAACTAAATGTTGACTTCAGGATGGGAAAGGAGGGCTAACATCCACTGATCTACATTGGGGGTTAGCAATGGCTGGCAGCTTTAAATTTCTGGGCATTAACATATCAGATGACTGTGCTGGGCCCAGCACATAGGTTAAAAGGAAAGAACACCAGCATCTTTACTTTCTTAAGAGGTTAAGGAGATTTGGCTAATAACTGAACAGTCCAACAAATTTCTGCAAATGTACAGTTGAAGTGTTCTGACTGTTGAAAGTGACATTAAGCCATCATGGTCTGGGAAGACAATTCCTATGTTCAGGACTGTAAGAAGCTGCCGAATAGAGGACTCTGCTCAATACATCAGGAGCACATAACCTCTTCACCACCGGAAGTATTCACATGGGACACTGCCTCAAGAAGGAAAAATCCTTCCCCAAAGATTCCCACCATCTGGGCAATGCTGCCTTCTCACTGCCACCATCAGTCAGGAGGTACAGAAGCCTGAAGACCCACACCATCAGGTTCGTATATCCCTTCAACCATCCAGTTCTTGAACCAACCATAGTGACGTTTTTGATCACTTTACACTAAAATAGTTTGGTTTGGTTTTGTTCTTATTGTGTTCCCCCTTGTAAGAATTATGTACAATGCATGTTTTTTGGTGAATGCTGTTTATATGATACCATGTGCCAGAAGTAAGTTCTTCATTCAACCTGTGCACACATGTACTTGTGAATATAATAAACTCGACTTTGATCTTAACTTTAAGCTGCTCCCATCTGAAGGACACCAGAGTTCAATGTGAGACTATAGAGAGGCAAATATGCTCCATGAGATCCATCTGTGTCTCCAAGGCCTTTGTTATCTACATCAGAAGGTGCCACCCAGCAGAGCTCCATGATCCTTGCTATTATTTAATCAGACAACATTGTCAACGTGCTGACCCTCTCAGCATGCATCTACAGCAAACTATCTTCTTCCTCATTTGAACCCTCTTGGACAGGACAGATGTACACAGCTCCTCCTCTGCTGAGCCCCCATAGTCGATGCCCTATACCCGGTGGCAGACTTAGCCTGCTAGTGCTCAGATATCTTCCTCAAATCTGATTGCTTTCCCTCATGGAGCCAGACTTCCAGCTATCAGCCACAATAAAACAGGGTTATCATCATCTCCCTCCACCCTTTCTCCTTCCTTTCTTCCCTTCTGCTCCTTTGGATATTGTAGTTCCTCTCCACCAGAGTGTTCTTGTGAGAAGAACAGCATTTTATCTTTTGACAACAGTTTAGATGATTTCCAACTTCAACAATGATAAAAACAGAAAATGTTAGAAACATTCAATAGATCAGGTGACAGCTGTGAAAAGAGAAATGAAGTTTATTTCAAGTCAAAAGCTCTAATCAAAATTTTTTTGGGGGTTCAGATAGTAGGTTATCAGTCCATAGAAGCCCACTGACCTTCTGACTATTTGCACTATTTTCTGTTTATAGTTCAGATTTTTAGCATCTTTTATGTTTTGCTTTTCAGTTACAATTTTATTCTCCATCTCATTCCCATTCTGACCTCTTTGTCTTCAGTGTCCAACAGTGTGCCACCAAAGCTCAATATTGCCTCAAGGTTACATAAGCTTCCAACCTGACGTATTACAGCTAATTCTGAACACAAAAAATTAGGTTATGCCACTTGCAGAATTTTTGTTTGAGGTTTCTAAATTCCTTTGGTGATTTCGAAGAATCATTGGCATTTTCACTTTCTCTATTTGGCTGCACAGTCGCTACTTCTGTCATTTAGTTATTTATTCTCTTGCCTTCCCAGTCTTTCTGGTTAGTCTCCCTTCCTCCACTCTACCTGAATTGTTATCATTTTAATCAAATAAATTTCAAATGATAACCACCACTCTCTCCACAGCCACAGCCCGGCTGGCTGAGATTTCTATTTTTATTTAGTGACTGGGATTGATTGCTGACTGTACGCCATGGCCATTGTGAGAGGTAGCTAGAAGTATTACTGCCCTAATGTTGAGAATGAAAGGAATAAAATTATAATTTTTATTTCTATTGCAGCTTTCTGCTCCCTGCAAACTAAGCCGTAAATAAACTTACTCTGCCAGGACGCTGGTGTCTTGCCTTCACTGAGACTACAGAATGATGCAAGAAACAGCATTACAATTGGAAAAACCACAGATTCAGAACATAGTGAGGAGGATTCAACTGGACCAAAGCAAACAGAGAAGAAATTCATCAAACAGTGCTGAGGTTTCTATTGACTCATTTTGTCCACGTCTACAAAGCAATTGCCAACAAAACTCACAAATAGAAAAGATAATTAACAAAATGCTCCTCAATGTGACAAACTAGAAAATATATCCATTCGAATATATTAATGCCAGATGTAAACTAAGTAGACCTGGAGTGATATGCAGTTTGCTTCGATGTTCACCGTTAAACCTCACTGACCGTTTGTAATGAAATATATCAGTAACCACGGCATTTCCTTTCTGCTGATAGCAATGGTACTAATGTAGCATCCTCTGCTGGTGGGTGGGAATAAAACCAGGAAGGGATTACTAACATCTTCCAGATTATTTGGCATTACAGTATTTTCTACATTGAATCCATGAACTTTAATTAAAAAAATGAATTTGTTCTGTTAACTATGCATTTTAGATTCTGTAATCAATTGCTTCTTTTGTAAATTTGCCTGTTATATTGTTGATTTTTCATAAACATTACATAAACATGAAAAAAATTCATATAGCCAGCTTTGTGAGAAATTCAAGAAGAAAAATCTACTGCAAACATATGGAATGATTATGAAATGCGGGATATAAATTGCATTATTAACTGATTAGTGTCACCTTTGGCTCATTGTTAACATTATCTGAGTTACAAGATTATGATTGGGAATAATGGCTTTAAGGTTTTTCTTGTTTATACTGTATCTGCCTCTTAGATCCACACAGCTGTATTAAAAAAATAACTTCCATTTTTACATTACATTCGTAACTACTCATGGTCCAAAATAATGAATCAATGAACCGTTTTAGAGGTGCAATTACTAATGCATTATAGGAAACGCAACAGACGATTTGCATACTGCAAGAGAGTAACCAGAAATACAAATGACAAAAATTGGCCAGGTCCCCGTAAAGAACTCCACTTTAAATATTTCCACAGATTTTGTTTTAATAATACAAGACCAAGTGGGTCAAAATTCAGGATACAAATTTATCCTCTGCCATGCATACCAATGATGTAATGTGCAGGCTGAACTTTGCTTTTGAAATTCAGTTACATTGAAGTTAGTTCCATCGGCATTATTATATTGCATTTTCACATTCATCTTTAAAAATTTGCACCCCACCACCTGCTGCTTTCCATGGACCTCGAGTGCTGCACTACATGGCAGCTTGGATTTTGTATTCAAATCCCGTGACCCGTGGTCTACTCTGTTGTTTCTATCCCTGAGCCACAGTCGATCATATGTAGTTTAAATAATGATCTCATACCAGTTATAAGATCCTTCAGCTGTGATAAGTAGGTAATTTTACACTAAACAAGGTAGTTTTACAACATAAGGGGTGATAATTAACAAGCTCATTAACACCACTATTTTGCCTTCTACATTCAATTGCCGACATGCTGAACTAGCTATCCAGGGAGGTGAGCACAAATGTTTGCTGCAGAATTTAAACTGGGTTAATAGGCTGGAGTATTTACAAATTATAACTATGAATCTACTGGAGCTTTGTTAAGTTAAGGAAGCCAGAGGATTGGGAAACTTTTAAAGAGCAACAGAAGATTACTAAAAAGGCAATACTGGGAGAAAAGATGAGGTATGAAGGTAAGCTAGCCAAGAATATAAAGGAGGATAGTAAAAGCTTTTTTAGGTATGTGAAGAGGAAAAAATTAGTTAAGACCAAAGTAGGGCCCTTGAAGACAGAAACAGGTGAATTTATTATGGGGAACAAGGAACTGGCAGATGAGTTGAACAGGTACTTTGGATCTGTCTTCACTAGGGAAGACACAGATAATCTCCCAGATGTAATAGTGGCCAGAGGACCTAGGGTAACGGAGGAACTGAAGGAAATTCACATTAGGCAGAAAATGGTGTTAGGTAGACTGATGGGACTGAAGGCTGATAAATCCCCAGGGCTTGATGGTCTGCATCCCAGGGTACTTAAGGAGGTGGCTCTAGAAATCATGAATGCATTGGTAATCATTTTCCGATGTTCTATAGATTCAGGATCAGTTCCTGAGGGTTCCTGAGGATCAGTTGGAGGGTAGCTAATGTTGTCCCACTTTTTAAGAAAGGAGGGAGAAAGAAAACAAGGAATTATAGATCAGTTAGCCTGACATCCGTGGTGGGGAAGATGCTGGAGTCAATTATAAAAGATGAAATCGCGGCACATTTGGATAGCAGTAACAGGATCGGTCCGAGTCAGCATAGATTTATGAAGGGGAAATCATGCTTGACTAATCTTCTGGAATTTTTTGAGGATATAACTATGAAAATGGACAAGGGAGAGCCAGTGGATGTAGTGTACCTGGACTTTCAGAAAGCCTTTGATAAGGTCCCACATAGGAGATTAGTGGGCAAAATTAGAGCACATGGTATTGGGGGTAGGGTACTAACATGGATAGAAAATTGGTTGGCAGACAGGAAACAAAGAATAGGGATTAATGGGTCCTTTTCAGAATGGCAGGCTGTGATTAGTGGGTACTGCAAGGCTCTGTGCTGGGACCGCAGCTATTTACAATATACATTAATGATTTAGATGAAGGGATTAAAAGTAACATTAGCAAATTTGCAGATGACACAAAGCTGGGTGGCAGTGTGAAATATGAGGAGGATGTTAGGAGAAAGCAGGATGACTTGGACAGGTTGGGTGAGTGGGCAGATGCATGGCAGATGCAGTTTAATGTGGATAAATGTGAGGTTATCCACTTTGGTGGCAAGAACAGGAAGGCAGATTACTATTTGAATGGTGTCAAGTTAGGAAAAGGGGAAGTACAACGAGATCTAGGTGTCCTTGTTCATCAGTCACTGAAAGTAAGCATGCAGGTACAGCAGGCAGTGAAGAAAGCTAATGGCATCTTGGCCTTCATGACAAGGGGAGTTAAGTTTAGGAACAAAGAGGTCCTTCTGCAGTTGGACAGGGCCCTGGTGAGACGACACCTGGAGTATTGTGTTCAGATTTGGTCTCCAAATTTGAGGAAGGACATTCTTGCTATTGAGGGAGTGCAGCGTAGGTTCACGAGGTTGGTTCCCAGGATGGTGGGTCTGTCATATGTTGAAAGATTGGAGCGACTGGGCTTGTACAAACTGGAATTTAGAAGGATGAGAGGGGATCTGATTGAAACATATAAGATTATTGAGGGATTGGACACGTTAGAGGCAAGAAACATGTTCCCGATGTTGGGGGAATCCAGAACCAGAGGCCACAGTTTAAGAATAAGGGATAGGCCATTTAGAACGGAGTTCAGGAAAAAGTTTTTCACCCAGAGTGTTGTGGATCTATGGAATGTTCTGCCTCAGAAGGCAGTGGAGGCCAATTCTCTGGATGCTTTCAAGAAAGAGTTAGATAGAGCTCTTAAAGATAGTGGAGTCAAGGGATATGGGGAGAAGGCAGGAATGGGGTACTGATTGTGGAATGTCAGCCATGATCACATTGAATGGCAGTGCTGGCTTGAAGGGCCGAATGGCCTACTCCTACACCTATTGTCTATAAATAGTTCACTAGTGACGTTCAGGGAAAGAAGCCTGCCAAGCTTCAGAGGTTAGGGTCAAATGAAGCTCATGAGGAGTATAGAGAAGCCAGAGAAGAAATAAGGAAGGGAATTAGGATGCCAGAAGGCACCATGAAGAGTCCTTGGCAAGTAGGATTACGGTGAATCCCAAAGCATTCTACACATACATCAAGAGCAAGTGGATAACTAGGGAGAGGGTGGGACCACTCAAGGATAAAGGGGTGAACATCTGCTTGGATGCAGAGAATGTGAGTGAGGTACCTACTGAGTACTTTGCTTCAGTATTTACCACGGAAATGGCATCTGCTGTTGACCTGTAGTGCTGGTAGACAAATTGGAGCAGATCCAAGTCACTCCTCAAGCAGGAGTTGGTGTGCTTCATCATCAATCTCTCAATACACTTCATCACAGTGGATGTAAGTGCTACTGGACAATAGTCATCTTTGTACTTGCACCCTTAGGTCCCTCTGTTCTGCAACACTGTCCAGGACCTTAAAAGTGTTAGACCTGTGTAAGTCCTGCCCTAGTTTAACTTCCCAAAACACAGTACCTTGGACATATTTTTGCTATGATCCTTCTGGCATTCCTTGGCCTACTTTCCCAGTTCACCTACACTCAGTGGGTACTTTATTTAGTACACCTGTGCACCTGCTCTTTAATGCAAATATCTAATCAGCCAATCATGTAGGAGCAGTTCAAAGCATAAAAGCATGCAGACATGGTCAAGAACTTCATTTGTTGTTCAGAGCAAACATCAGCACGGGGGAAAATGTGACTTTCACTGTGGAATGATTGTTGGTGGTTTGATTATTTCAGAAACTACTGATCTCCATAAGACATAGGAACAGAATTAGAGAGTTCAGCCCATCGAGTCTGCTCTGCCATTCCATCATGGCTGGTCCTGGATCCCATTCAACCCCATACATCTGCCTTCTCGCCAAATCCTTTGATGCCCTGACTGATCAGGAAACTATCAACGTCCACTTTAAATCCACCCATGGACTTAGCCTCCACCGAACTCTGTGCAGAACATTCCATAGATTTACTACTCTCTGGCTAAAAATAAAATTACTCCCTACCTCCGTCCTAAAAGGTCACCCCTCAGTTTTGAGGCTGCACCCTCTAGTTCTGGATGCCCCCACCATAGGAAACATCCTCTCCACATTCACCTTACCTAGTCCTTTCAACATTCGGTAGGTATCAATGAGATCCCTCCTGCATTCTTCTAAATTTCAGTGAGTACGGGCTGAAAGCTGCCAAATGCCTCTCATATGCAAATCATCCTTGTGAACTTCATTTGGCCTCTATCCAATAACAATACATCTTTTCTGAGATATGAGGCCCAAAACTGTTGAATACTTCAAGTGTGGCCTGACTAATGTCTTATAAAGCCTCAGAATTATCTCCTTACTTTTATATTCTATTCCCCTTGAAATGCCAACATTGCATTTGCCTTCTTTACCACAGATTCAACCTGTAAATTAACCTTCAGGGAGTCTTGCACAAGGACTCCTAACTCACTCTGCACCTTTGATGTTTCAATGTTCTCTCCATTTAGATAATAGTCCACACTTTTGTTTCTTTTACCAAAATACGTTATTATATATTTTCCAACACTGTATCCATCTGCCATTTTTTGCCCATTCTTCCAAGTTGTCTAAGACCTGCTGCAATCATATTGCTTCCTCAGCACTACCTAGCCTTCTACATATCTTTGTATCATCTGCAAACTTTGCCACAAAGCTATCAATTCCATTATCCAAAATATTGACAAACAATGTGAGAAGTTGCAATCCCAATACAGACCCCTAAGGAACACCACTAGTTACTGGCAGTCAACCAGAAAAGGCCGCTTTTATTCCAACTTGCTACCTCCTGCCTGTCAACCATTCCTCTCTCCATGCCAGTATCTTTCCTGTAACACCATAGGTTTTTATCTTGTTAAGCAGCCTCATGTGTGACACCTTATCAAATGTCTTCTGAAAAATCAAGTAAGTGACATCCACTGCCTCTCCTTTGTCCACCCTATTTGTTACTTCGTTGAAGAACTCTAACAGATTTGTCAGGCAAGATTTCCCTTTTCAAAAACCATGCTGACTTCGACTTACTTTATCATTAATCTCCAAGTACCCCAAAATCTCATCCTTATAATCGACTCCAACCACTGTTAAGGCTATAATTTCCTTTCTTTTTCTTTCCTCCCTTCTTAAAGAGTGGAGTGACATTTGCAATCTTCCAGTCCTCCAGGATCAAACCAGAATCTCCTGGGATTTTCACAAACAACAGTCTCTAGAGTTTACAGAGAGTAATGCAAGAAACAAAAAGCATCCAGCGAGCAGCAGGTCTGTGGGCAAAAATGTCTTGTAAATGAGAGAAATAAGAAGAAAATATCCAGATTGGTTCAAGTTGACAGGAAGGTGATAGTAACTCAAATAACCAGCTGTTAGAACAGTGGTGTGCAGAAGTGCGTCTCTGAATGCACAACACATTGAACTTGAAGTGGATGGGCTACAGCAGCAGAAGACCATAAATGTATACCCAGTGGCCACTTTATTAGGTACAGGATGTAAGGTGGCGACTAACTGTAGATCCCATTGTAATCTTCTTCACTGTCTACTATACCACCAATTTAGATGTCAGGTCCATAAACAAGCAGTATTTTCATCTAAAACATTTATATAGATTACATACAACAGTGGGCCCAGTACTGATTCCTGTAGCACACCACTAGTCACATGCCTCCAATCTGAATAACAATCTTCCACTATCATCCTCTCACTCCTTTCACCAAGCCAATTGAACATATGGTCCTGTCCTTTCATTAGTCAGTGGCATACATTAATGATAGGACTCTTGTACCCCGCTAGTAACAGGCTATCAACATGAGAAATGGCCTACTCATTCTACCCTCTGTGTTCTTTATTCTTAACCTATCTTCTTTCCACACTGGTATGTGATCCCAAACGAATAAGCCTTTGATTTTTCTACCTTTTGTCTGGTATGTCATAAATTGTTTTTAAAATGCAGATGCCCTACACATACTGGTATCATGAGCTGCTTTGCTAGTTACATCCTCAAAATGCAATTAAAATTTTCAAGGAGGTTTTCCCTTTAGGAAAGCATGTTGGATCTATCTTATAAAAAATAAAGCTTGTTCTGACTCCTGCAAATGTAACCTTTAGGGCAGATTCCTGAATTTTGCTGGCAAGCGATACTGGGCCAAATGCACTTTGGTCTGATGTGTTACCAACATCTTCTTTTAAATTGTAGTGCTACCTTCCAACCTGCTGAAACATTACCAGAAGAGGTGAATTAGGGAAAGTTATCAAAAAAAAATTCTCTCTCAAGCCTACTCCTTTCAGATTATGTCAGGGGTAGGTTTTTAACTCAGAGCCTGGAATGCATTGCTGGGGATGGTAGTAAAGGCCAATATGATAAAAGACTCTTAGACAGACACATGTAAGAAAAATAGATGGTCTGTTTCTTTGCTGTATGACTGTATGAAATAATGACTCCAAGTGACAAAACAGCTAGCCTGGGAAGTTCCGTGACCTCTGTCACAGTGTTGAAAAAATACTATATCTCATCTGTAGTTATCTGATGCCTGATGTAATCCTCTTTTTTGTATTTTTTGGCCAATGGACAGGAGAATGCCTCATCGTGCTCTTTCAAACTACGTCACCAAGTAGCTTTCCACCTACTCTCTTTACAGACAGTGGTATTTTTGCAATTTCAAAACCTGTTTCTGATGGAAAGGTATAAAAATTTGAAGTCTGCTTTTGAATTGTAACGTACAAATATTACAGCATATCCTATGACTAGAGCTGCATCACTACCTGGTTCGGAAGTTGCACCATCTTGGTTCACAAGACCCTGCAGCGGATAGTGAGGTCAGCTGAGAAGATCATCGGCGTCTCTCTTCCTGCCATCACAGACATTTACACTACACGCTGCATCCGCAAAGCTAACAGCATTGTGAAGGACCCCACACACCCCTCATGCAAACCCTTCTCCCTCCTGCCATCTGGGAAAAGGCACCAAAGCATTCGGGCTCTCACGACCAGACTATGTAACAGTTTCTTCCCCCAAGCCATCAGACTCCCCAATACCCAGAGACTGGACTGACACCAACTTACTGCCCTCTACCGTGCCTATTGTCTTGTTTATTATTTATTGTAATGCCTGCACTGTTTTGTGCACTTTATGCAGTCCTGGATAGGTCTGTAGTCTAGTGTAGTTTTTTTTGTGTTGCTTACGAAGTTCAGTGTAGTTTCTGTATTGTTTCATACAGTATCATGGTCCTGAAAAATGTTGTCTCATTTTTGCTGTGTACTATACCAGCAGTTATGGTCAAAATGACAATAAAAAGTGACTTGACTTGACTTGTCCCCAACAATGTTGACACCGAATATTCATATCACTGGCTCAATGCAGTCTGCGCTGAAAATGAGCACCTTGGCCATCATGCCATGTTGTCATTCCCTTTACTACTAGCTCATTGTGCCAGAAGAGAGTACCATTTAGAAGATGCTTTACATCGGCTTAAAAGGTCTTCTTCAATGACAGTTCCCTCTCCATGCTGGAGAAAAATAGCATCATCAAGCTGTTGTGATCATTAAAGCAAATTCCTTGTGCATTTTACCTTATAGAACTATGGATGCACCTCCAATGCAAAAATTGCAATGGTTGAAAAAGCTGACTCATCACCAGTTTTGCAAGGGTCAATTGGGAATGGTAAATGGATGCTGCCCTAAGCTCCAGTTCTCACATCCTTGAGAAAATTTAATGATCTAAACAGAGTGTGGCTGAGGTATATATTTACATGCCAAGGGAATGCTCATTATGTTGTAATAAATAGCCGCTTAATCGCTGGTTATATTTATAAGAAAATGATGGAGAAATAAATAAAATGGTCTATTTTAAGCTTATTATCAACAAATTGAACATGGGTATTTAACAACAGTATACCTAACAAGCTGTATGCATATCTGAAATAATTGATACTAAACTGCAGACATTACTCAATTATATTTCAGTTGATAGAGTTATAGGGTAATACAGCATGGATACGAGCTCTTCAGATAGAGGAATCTGAGAATACAGATCGATAATTCCTTGAAAGTGGCGATGTAGATAGTGTTGTAAAGAGAGCTTTTGACACACTGGCCTTCATAAATCAAAGTATTGAGTACTGGATTTGGGATGTTATACAGTATTTAAGTTGCATAAGATGTTGGTGAGGTCTAATTTGGAGTACTGTGTGCAGTTTTGGTCATTTACCTACAGGAGAGTTGTCAACGAGATTGAAGGAGTCCAGAGAAAAGGCATGTGGTAGTGATTTTAACTTTCTACATATTGACTGGGACTTGCACACTGTAAAAGTGCTGAATGGGAAAGAGTCTGACAAATGTGTTCAGGAAAGTTTTCTTAAACAATATCTAGAGGTCCCAACTAATAGAGATCTCCTATTAGGGAATGAGACAGGGCAGGTGACAGAAGTATAGCTAGGGGAACACTTTGGAACTAGTAATCATTATACATTTAGTTTCAAGATAATTATGGAGAAAGGTATGTCTGGTTAGATTGATAATCTAATTTGGAGAAAGGCCAATTTTGATGGTATCAGAAATGATTGGGACAGGTTATTTTCTGGCAAAGGTGTGATTGGTAAGTGGAAGGCCTTCAAAAATGAAATTTTGTGAGTTTGGAGCTTGTATGTTTCTCTCAAAATAAAAGGCAAGCATAACATGTTTAGGAAACCTTGGTTTTCGAGTAATATTAAGCCCTGATTAAGAAGAAGATGGAGGTGCATTGCAGGTGAGGAGTATAAGATATGCAAGAGGACACTTAAGGAAATCAGGAGAGCTAAAAGAAGGCATGAATTTGCTCTAGTAGACAAGGGCCTCTGTAGATATATTTAAGGGCAAGAGGATAGCAAGGGAAAAAATTGGTCCTTTTGAAGATCAGAGTGTTTATTATGCATGGAGCTGAAAGAGGTAAGGAAGATCTTAAATGAATTTTTCTCATCTCTCTTTACTCGGGAAATGGACCATGAGTCTACAGAACTGGAGCAAAAGAGTAGTGAGGTCTGGGTTATGGAAGATAAGGCACTTGAGGTAAATTAGAGTGGATAAATCCCCAGGGCCTGACAAAGTGTTCTCTCAGACCTTGCGGGAGGCTAGTACAGAAACTACATGAGCTCTAGTGGAGATATTTAAAACTTCCTTGGCTATGGGTGAGGTGCCAGAGGACTGGAGGATAGCAAATGTTGTTCCATTGTTCAAGAAATTTTTGAAGAAATTTCAGGCCAGTGATGGACCAGCCATGGGTAAATTATTAGGTATTCTACTTACTGATACATTAATATTTGGATAGACAGGGACTGATTAGGGATAGTCAACATGGATTTGTGCATGGTAAGATGTGTCTAACCAATGTTCTAGAGTTTTTCGAGGAAATTACCAGGAAAATTGATGGAGGCAAGGCAGTGGAAATTGTCTACATGGACTCTAGCAAAGCTTTTGTAAGGTCTTGCATGAGAGGTTGCTCAAGAAGGTTCAGTTGTTTGGCATTCAGGATGAGGTAGTAAATTGGATTAGACATTGACTTTGTGGGAGAAGCCAGAGAGTGGTAGTAGATTGTTGCTGATCTGACTGGAGGCCTGTGACTAGCCGTGTGCCTCAGAGATTGGTGCTGGGTCCATTGTTGTTTGTCATCTATATCAATGATCTGGATGACAATATGGTAAACGGGATCAGCAAATCTGATGGCGATTGTTTTTCTTCTGTGCAAATATTTCAAGAATTGTTTTGGATGTGTTTTTCTTCCCTTATCTAATGTTATGAAGGTTACTTTCAATTGTAGGTCGTTTTGTTATACAAGAAAAACACTTTCCTTCCAAGTTAATTATATCGAGATATATGTCGACTGTAATGAGTTTTATGTTCGGTAGAGGGAGACAGAGCAAGCAAGCTTTTGCCACTGAGGTTGGGTGAGACTAGAACTAGATGTCATGGGTTAAGAGTGAAAGGGAAATGTCTAATGAGAGAGATCTTCTTCACTCAGAGGGTGGTGAGAGTGTGGAACAAGCTGCCAGCAGAAGTGATGGCTGCATGTTCAATTTCAACATCTAAAAAGGAATTTGGATAGGCACATGGATAGGAGTAGTATGGAGGGCTATAGTCTGAGTGCAGGTCAATGGACTAGGCAGATCAAAAGTTCAGCACAGACTGGATGGCCCTATTTCTATGCTGTAGTGTTTTATATCTGTACGACTCTAAGTTTGCAGTTAGAACTGTTTCAACATTGCAGTTCCCGGACATCATTATTTCGCAGGTTATTGTGGGAGAACCATATCTCTATCATTAACAAAAAGGCTCGGCAGAGGACGTACCTCTTGTGGCAGATCGCAACATCTGGGTGGAAGTTAGGAATAGGAGAGGGTCAATAACTCTACTGAATGTTTTTTATAGACCACCCAATAGTAACAGGGACATCGAGGAACAGATAGGGAGACAGATTCTGGAAAGAAGTGGTGGGAGATTTTAATTTCCCAAATATTGATTGGCATCTCCCTAGAGTGAGGAGTTTAGATGGGGTGGAGTTTGTCAGGTGTGTTCAGGAAGGTTTCTTGACACAATATGTAGATAAGCCTACAAGAGAAGAGGCTGTACTTGGTCTGGTATTGGGAAATGAACCTGGTTGGGTGTCAGGTCTTTCAGTGGGAGAGCATTTTGGAGATTGTGATCACAATTCTATCTCCTTTACCATAGCGCTGGAGAGGGATAGGAACAGACAAGTTAGGGAAACATTTAATTGGAGTAAGGGGAACTATGAGGCTATCAGGCAGGAACTTGGAAGCATAAATTGGAAACAGATATTCTCAGGGAAATGTACGGAAGAAATGTGGCAAATGTTCAGGGGATATTTGCGTGGGGTTCTGAGTAGGTTCGTTCCAATGAGACATGGAAAGGATGGTATGGTACAAGATCCATGGTGTACAAAGGCTGTTGTAAATCTAGTCAAGAAGAAAAGAGGAGCGTACCAAAGGTTCAAAAAACTATGTAAAAATATGAATCTAGAAGATTATAAGACTAGCAGGAAGGAGCTTAAGAATGAAATTAGAAGAGCCAGAAGGGGCCATGAGAAGGCTTTGGTGGACAGGATTAAGGAAACTCCCAAGGCATTCTACAAATATGTGAAGAGGAAGAGGATAAGGTGTAAGAGAATAGGACCAATCAAGTGTGACAATGGAAAAGTGTGTATGGAACCAGAGGAAATAACAGAGGTACTTAATGAATACTTTGCTTCAGTATTCACTATGGAAAAGGATCTTGGTGATTGTAGGGATGACTTGCAGCAGACTGAAAAGCTTGAGCATGTAGATATCAATTAAGAGAATGTGCTGGAGCTTTTGGAAAGCATCAAGTTGGATAAGTCACCAGGACGGGATGAAATGTACCCCAGGCTACTGCGGGAGGTGAGGGAGGAGATTGCTAGGCCTCTAGCGATGATATTTGCATCATCAATGAGGATGGGAGAGGTTCATGAGGATTGGAGGTTTGCAGATGTTGTTCCTTTATTCAAGAAAGGGAGTAGGAAATTATAGGCCAGTGAGTCTTACTTCAGTGGTTGGTAGGTTGATGGAGAAGATCCTGAGAGGCAGGATTTATGAACATTTGGAGAGGCGTAATATAATTAGAAATAGTCAGCATGGCTTTGTCAAAGACAGGTCGTGCCTTATGAGCCTGATTGAATTTTTTGAGGATGTGATGAAGGTAGAGCCGTTGATGTAGTGAATATGGATTTCAGCAAGGCATTTGATAAGCTACTCCATGCAAGGCTTATTGAGATTGTAAGGAAGCATGAGATCCAGGGGGCATTACTTTGTGGATCCACAACTGGCTTGCCCACAGAAGGCAAAGAGTGGTTGTAGATGGGTCATATTCTGCATGGAGATTTGTAACCAGTGGTGTGCCTCAGGGATCTGTTCTGGGACCCCTACTCTTTGTTATTTTTTTTAAATGACCTGGATGAGGAAGTGGAGGGATGTTTCAGTAAATTTGCTGATGACAGACAGGTTGGGGGTGTTGTGGATAGTGGAGGGCTGTCAGAGGTTGGGTCAGACAGCATCTATGGAAATGAATAAACAGTCAATGTTTCGGGCCAAGACCCTTGCTACTCCTATACCTTAAGGTCTTATGGTCTTCTTCAGGATATTACTTTGAGATAATTCTTGAATATTGTTGTTTTTATTGCATGTTGTGTCAACACACTACTGCAAGTTTCTAACACATGTAAATGTATATGGCGAATAAAATTGATCCTCGACCCTTGACTGCCAATTGGGAACTGAGAAAGATGGCTCAGCAGTGTACCAGTAGAGGGCAGCAAAATCAGAGTGTTGACATCTGCTTTTGGACAAACCAGATTTGCATCGGAACCTCTCAAATATTCATCCCTTAGTTAAGATTTGTAAAGACTTAATTGCCCCTTCCCCACATGAACACTCTACTACTATTTTTCTTTCTCATTGTGACTGGCATCTATTCAGTCTTCCCACAGCCTCTACTGGGAGCTAGCTGATTAACAACAAAATCAAACTGACAAGCCAATAGGGAATTTTACATGCTTTAAGTTCATACCTTTATCAATTTTGCAAAATTCTTTAATAGCAAATTTGCAACCTCTTATGTTTCTTTTTGACCTGCAAGCTACCAAAATCATAAAGTATAATCTCAGATTCACTTCTTGTAAACTCAATCAGTTGATAATTTAATAATTGATCTACGGATTATGATGGATTAAGGAAGCTCAGAAATTTCTGGTGACTGTTTCTTTATATGAACTGAGATCTCTGTGAAGATAAATTTTCTGTCTTCTGATTGAAACCGGTTCAGAGAACACAGCAGAGTACTTTCTGATCTGTGCCTGCAGGTGACAGAGACCCTGAGCATCCACTGTCTATTCTGCACAAGTCAGAAATTAGCATAATGTTAGATCTTGAGATGTATGTGATCCACTGAGGACATTTGCATGAATTAGCCACTGGATGGCAGTGCTCACCTTTACCAACGAACACCTGCTCTTCTGGGCTCCGATTTCAGAAAGCAAACTCATCAGTATGGTTGGAAGCTCAATAACCTCCCTAACTTTGTCATCTGAATCTGGATTTTTCATAATCTCAGTACTTTTTTGGGCCAATCAGATAAAAAGTCTCACATCTTTATTCATTAGTTTTATTAATGTTTTAGCTAATATTTGATATTAGCTCTGCATGTTATTCTAAACTTCTGATTTCTGCTGGTGTTTGTTAATCAATACCACCATGGGTAATTAGCAAGAAGGGAGATCGGCAGTAAAACACCCACTGTAGATTTGCTGATAGCATGTGATTCAGCATGAACTGAAAAGCAGACATATAACTTCCTTGTTCTGTTTATTTCTGCACAAAATCAGTTACTCACTGGGCTATAATTTCAATAAAATTTTGAAATCATGCCTTTGCTTTACATTGGGCTGATTTATTTTACTTTTTAAAGTGGTAAAAAAAATCTGATGATTCAATTCCATAACATTAAACTGAAAATTAACAATGATGGGGAGATGAATGCTCCAACATCTCTGAAGATCTATTCTGGGGCCATCATATTGATGCAGTTATGAAATAGGCATGGCAGTAGCTATATTTCATTAGGGGTTTGAGGAGACTTGGTATGTCACCAAGCACACTCGCAAATTTCTACAAATGTACCGTGAAGAGCATTCTAACTAGTTGCATCACTAGTATGGAGTGTCACTACACAGGATTGGATGATATTTCTTCATGGGCCCTAGACTGCCCAGCATTGAGGACACCTTCAAAGGGCAATGCCTCAAAAAGGTGGCATCCATTTCTAAGGACCCCCATCACCCAGGACATATGATTTTCTTACTGCTACCATCAAGGAGGAGGTACAGGAACCTAAAGACACACACTCAACAATTCTGGAACAGCTTCTTCCCCTCGTGCATTAGATTTCCGAATGGATATTGAAACCACGTAAACTACCTCTATTTCTTTTGCTCTGTTTTTGTACTACTTATTTAATTTACTGTAATTTTATATTGAAATGGATTCTGATTTTAAATTCTGAAAAGCTCTTTGTATCTCTAATTTAATTTGAATACTTTGCTCAAGGAGGTTGACTTGATGACATCGGAGTGATATTTCAGCAATGGAACACAATGTGCAGCTGCTAATAAATTGCAAGTGAGGTCAGCTTTCGATCTCATTGCCCTTTGGTTCTCTGCAGTTGACTGAGCAAATCCATCGGATTTACGTCTAAGATGACATATTATACCTCATAGACTCTGCATTAACAGACTGATAGTAGAGGTGATCCTGGGGACTGCATTGAACTTTCAGTCTGGAGAATATCAAAGTCAAACATGAAGTCGAACCTATTGTCATATGCATAAGTACATGCCTTGAAAAATTACGCAGCAGGATCAGAGGCTCATAGCATCATATAAACAGCATTCACAAGGCAAACACTAATTAAGCATAAATTATACACAATTCTTACAAGAACAAAATTAGACCAAAAAGCAAGTCCATTTTGGTGCAAAATGATCAATGTGGTCATAGTTTTGCTAAACAGTAGTGATTAGGGTTTTGTCTGTTGTGTCAAGGACCAAATGGTTGAAATGAAGTATCTGTTCTTGCAGCAAGTGGTGTGGAAACTCAGGCTTTGGTACCTCCTGCTCGATGTTAGCTGCAAGACAATGGTGAGGATCTTTGACATTGGATGTTGACTCAGAATTACAGAATCATAGAGCATTACCACACAGAACCAGGCCCTTTGGCCCATCTAGACTATGCCAAATTATTATTCAGCCGAGCCCAATCTACCTGCACCTGCACCATAGCCTTCCACACCCATCTCACCCATACACCTATTCAAACCAGTAACTGCCACTTCCACTGATATCTCGCTGCACACTTACTCCACCCTCTGAGTGAAGAGGTTCCTCCTCAGGTTTCCTTAAATACTCTACCATTCACCCTAAATCAATAACCTCATGTTCTAGTCTCACTCAACATCAGGGGACAAAGTCTGCAAGTATTTATACCCCTATATATACCCCCTATAGCTGAATACAATCTCTCCTCATTTTCCTATGCTTCAGGGAATAGAGACCTAACCCATTCAACCTTTCCTTTTAACTCAGATGCTCCCTTTAACTGGTAGTACGTGGAGGCACCTCCACAACTCCCACTGCCCCCAATGACCCCATGATTTCAGTCTCTGTGGCTGATGTAAGATCACCCTTCCTGAGGGTGAATCTTACAGAAAGCATCTGGCCCTGATGGGGTACCTGGCCGAGTAGTAAAGACTGGAGTGTTCACTGAGATCTTTAACCTCTCACTTCGGCAGTCTGAGGTCCCACCTGCCTCAAGCAGGCTTCAATTATACCAGTGCAGAAGAAGAGTGAGGTAACCTGCCTCAATGACTATTGTCCAGTAGCACTTACATTTACAGTGATGAAGTGCTTTGGTAATGAAACATCAACTCCTGACTGAGAAATGACTTGAATGCGCTCCAATTTGCCTACTGGGACAGCAGGTCCACAGCAGATGCCATTTCATTGCTGACAGCAACGCTGTCATTGACCGAATCAAAAGTGGTGACAAATCAGCATATAGGAGGGAGATTGAAAAGTTAGCAGAGTGGTACCACAACAATGACCTCTCACCCGATGTCAACAAGCCCAAGGTGCTGATTATTGACTTCAGGAGAAGGAAACCAAAGCTCCATGAACCAGTCCTCACTGGAGAATCAGAGGTGGAGAGGGTCAGCAACTTCCTCAGTGTTATATTTTCAGAAGATCTGCCCTAGGTCCAGCAGGTAAGTGCCATTAGCAAGAAAGCACAACAGCATCTCTACTTTCTTAGAAGGCAGTGAAGATTAGACATGTCATCTAAAACTTTGACAAGCTTCTATAGATGAATAGAGGAGAGTATATTGACTGGTTGCACCATGGCCTGGTATGGAAACACCAATGCCCATGAATGGAAAAGCCTACCAAAAGAAATGGATACAACCCAGTCCATCACAGGTAAAGCCCTTCTCATCATTGAGCATAAATGCATGGAACATTGTCACAGGAAAGCAGCAGCTGTCATCAAGTACTCATCCATCCAAGCTCTCTTCTCCCTGAAGACATCAAGAAGGAGTAACAGGACCATCATGGCCAACACTACCATTTTCAGGAATAGTTATTACCCCCTCAACTATCAGGGTCTTGAACCAGAGGGGATAACTTCACTCAACTTCACTCACCCCAACACTGAACTTTTTCCTACAACCTTTGGATTCACTTTCAAGGACTCTAATGTTCTCAATGTTTATTGATTATTTATTTATCAGGATCTGATGAAGGGACTTGGCCCAAAACATTGACTCTTTATTCCTTTCCATGGATGCTGCCTGACTTGCTGAGTACCTCCAGCATTTTGTGTGTATTGTTATGGCAACATTCCATCTTAACATAGACAAATATATCTATTTATTGCCCAATGAAGTGAATCCTGTTATTTCTATTTAGACTTCAAAATAAGATTAAGAATGCATATGGGAGAGAAAAGGTAATGATGTGAAGACAACATGTTTACAACATTTTCTGTTCAAATAATCTATTTTGTAGTTTTCAACATGCAGCGAACAACCAGAAGCTGTGATTTGTCTTAATGTGGTCACAAAAGAACACAAAAGGCTTTGGATCTGACTGCCTTGCCAGAGAAAACCTCAAAATGCCAACAGGTAATTGCAGAAGTAAAAGGGAAAGCACGGCGCTCAATAAGAACAACAAGTGCATGAGCTGTATGGAACTCTTTTATACCAGTCCGGCTCCAATCATGACTAGGTATAGAATTAGCTATCAGGAGCAAGACCCATCAAGAGAATGTCTGAATTCAGTGCTATATTGGGGTGGCACAACGCTTTACAGTACAAGATGACACACCACTGCCTGTAAGGAGTTTGTACGTTCTTCACGGGACCGCGTGGGTTCCCACTGGATGCTTTGGTTTACTCCCAGAGTTCAAAGACGCTCTGGTTGGTTGGTTGCAAATAGTCCTGTGATTAGGCTCGGATTGAATCGGGGGATTGCAAGGCAGCGCAGCTCAAAATTCTGGAAGGGTATATTCCACGCTGTATCTCAATAAATAAATAAATAAATGCTAAGTCTCTGTAAAGTACCTTTAGACATGGATGTGTGTTCTATCTGAATGACCATACTGCGATCTTGATAGGACAGGATATGACTTGGTGTTTATGGTTTGCAAAACTGCAAAGATGTAACTTATTTAAATTCTCATTACAATAAAATTCTGGTGATTTGCCATGCTCGGAACTATGGTGGTAACAGACCAGTAGAAGTTTCCAGACTTTTTAATGTTATTCCTATTAACATCCCAACACACTTTTATTTCACGTTATTCGAAGGGGCACAAATTGAAATAAAATTTCCAGTAAAATTGGTTCACTTAACAAATGGTATCCTGGTGAGCTTAAAAGGACCGTGAGAACTGGAATCCTTTGGAGGCAAGGCATGTCGGAAAGGGGTCCCGGTGGATCTTAAAGCAGCACAAGGTATGGTACTTTCAGCAAGGACCCCCCTTTATTCACTTACAGGGCACTGCCATCGCTAGCCAGATCAACATTTATTACCTATATCTATTTGTCTTTGAAAAGATGGTATTGAAT
Source organism: Hemitrygon akajei (assembly GCF_048418815.1). Classification (NCBI taxonomy): domain Eukaryota; kingdom Metazoa; phylum Chordata; class Chondrichthyes; order Myliobatiformes; family Dasyatidae; genus Hemitrygon; species Hemitrygon akajei. The sequence continues at coordinate 95,871,896 of NC_133131.1, forward strand.
TGAATTTGATGAGCTACTGAAACAGGCAAAGTGATTCCAGTGAATGATATGTGGCTTTGACGGTAACCAGTGGACAACAGTTCTCTTATGCATTTGGTGTATTGCCCTTCCTGTTGATCGAGTTTGTAAACTTAGGAATAGTTGTGGTTCACTTTGGAAACAGTACATACTGCAGCAGGTAATGAAAGTTATGGATGTCTAGGGTGATGGATGGAGTGCCAATCAAGCTGTACTTAATGGTGTGGAGCTTCTTAACTGCTGTTGGTAGAGAGCATTTGATCAAAACCATGACTAACCACTGCAGATAGCTTCTGAGCTGGAAAATAACTCACTCACCAAAGTGGTGGTTCTGACCTACTCTTGCAGCTCTAGTATTTGTGTGGTTGCTCCAGTTAAACTTCTGATCCATGCTAACCAAAGATCTTGTTCAAGCAGCAATTGGCAACAAAGCTACAAATGTTTGAGTTTTTTTCACTTTTATTTTTTGTATATCAATTTGCCTTTGTGGTAACATTTTCAATTTGACTTTGGTAGTTTCATATTGGCTTCAGTGTATGATTGATAATCGCCTCATATTTTCCTCTTCTAAATGGACACCTACTCACCACGTGTGCATGTTTGTAATTCCTTTTAGTTTTTGTTTCATATCCATTGGCAATTCTGACTCTTACACTGGGATACTAACCAAGTATTCAAGATCATTCAGCTTATATGCCAAATTCACAATGGATTTTCTCAGACTGAATATCTGCAATGTACTGCAGATTTTTTATTGTCGAGAAATTAATAAAGCTAAGTTCAATCAAATGAGATTCGATGATGGCTTTGTTGTTCAAATACTGTGGTTTATTTGGGTTCTGCTATGAATAACTTCTAGAACATAGAAATTAAACAATTGTGTCCATGATTCAGCTTTTTAATTGGGTTCCTAAATCCAGTTAAGGAAACATAAAAGGTCAAAACTTAAGGTTTGCTCATACAAATTATCTTGCAACTACATATTTTGGATTGGACAACTGCAGAAATTGCAGCAGAATTTATGCTACTTCCTGTATGCATGTAACCCACAAGAACTTACTTCTATATTTCCTACAGTCTTATGTGTCTAAGCCAAAATTAAGGGAAAAAAGCACCTTATAAGTATGAATGCTATTTATAGTTTACTTGTATTAAAAGGTCATTAAACTTTACTTGAAATAGTATATCATCTTGGGAGATACGAATATTGTTGTTTAAAGGAAGCATACTGTACAAAGACCAAATCAAGTGTGGTGATAAAACAGCATATGGGAGGGAGATTGAAAATCCAGCTGAGTGGTGCTACAACACCAACCTCTCACTCAATGTTAGCAAGATCAAGAAGCTGATTATTGATTTTAGAAAGAGGTTCATGAGCCTGTCCTCATTGGAGGATCAGAGGTAGAGAGGCTTAGCAACTTTAAATCTCTCGGTGTTATCATTTCAGTGTATCTGTCCTGGACTTGGCCATGTGCTATCATGAAGAAATCACAACAACGCCTCTACTTCCTTGGGGGTGTGCAGACGTTCAGCATGACATCTAAAACTTTGGCAATGTGCAGTGCCGAGAATATTGACTGTCTGCAACGCAGCCTGGTATGGAAACACCAATGCCCTTGAACGGAAAATCCTATAAAAATTAGTTGGTACAATCTAGTCCAAAACAGATGAAGTCTTCCCCACCATTGGGATGATCTTCACAAAGTGTTGTCACAGGAAAGCAGCATTCATCATCAGGGACACTCATCATCCAGGGCATGCTCTCTTCTCACTGTTACCATCAGGAAAAAGATACAGGAGCCTCAGACCTCATACTACCGGGCTCAGAAAGAACTATTACCCCTTAACCATCACTCTTCTGAACCAGAGCAGATAGCTTCACTGATCTTCACTTGCTCCATTATTGAAATGTTCCCACAACCTAAGGACTTACTCTCAGGGACTCTTCATCTCATGATCTCGATATTTATTGCTTATTTATTTGTTATTATTGTTTCTTTCTTTTTTGTATTTTCATAGTTTGCTGCCTTTTGTACTCTGGTTGAATGTCCAAATTGGTATGGTCTTTCACTGATTCTATTATGGTTATTATTCTATTGTGAGTATGCCTGCAAGAATGTGAATCTCAATTGTATGTGGTGACACAGATGTACTTTGATAATACATTTTCTTTGAACTTTTAACTTTGAATATAGAAAATGAAAATAAATATCATGGAACTTAATAGCAGCAGTCATTGAGACCCGAGTTCAGAGCACAGAGCTCGGAAAAAGCGATGCAACAGACTTTTAACACCATAAATCAGCGAGTTGCTTTATTATGTCTCCCCTCTCACTGTGAAATGGGGGCACCTCTTTTTCCCTTATTAGGGAGAGAGAGAGAGCCTGTGGTAGGTCGAATTACTAGGTGAACAAGTAGTCTTTGGGGTACTGTAAGTCTGTGTCTTTATTGATGCTTTGCTGCACGCTTGATTGCTCAGCGGTGGGTGTCAATGCTTTTTTAGCTGGTGGAGGGGGGATTTTTGCTTTGCCACTGCTTACGTGTGGGAGGGGGGAGTTGGGGGCTTTGGGGTTCTAAAATTTAACTCTCATTCATTCTTTGGGGCACTCCTCTGTTTTCGTAGATGTTTGTGAAGAAAAAGAATTTCAGGATGTATATTGTATACATTTCTCTGACGGTAAGTGTACCTATTGATATAGCAAGAACTAATAAATCTTACATGGTGAACAGAGAGCAGAATGGGTCACTATGAGATTGAATTTAGCTCATGGCTGTCTATTGACATTTAAGATGATTGGAAAGAAATACATTCTGTATTTAGATTTCATCTCTACATGCAACTGTAAAAAGTGCTGCCTTTATTCTACTTGGGGATAAGACTAATTTGCAGACAGGCACCATCACATGAATATCCCAGCAGTGGCCACTATGATGGGCTTCATGTACCTCATAAAATGGTCATTAAGTGTATGTCCTTGACCTTCTGCTGCTGTAGCACATCCACTTCAAGGTTCGCCATGTTGTGCGTTCAGAGGTGTGCTCCTGCACATGACTATTGTAGTACATGGTTATTTGAGTTACTGTCAGCTTGAACCAGGCTGGCCATTCTCTTCTGACCTCCTTCATTAACAAGACATTCTCACACACAGAACTGCTGCTCACTGTGTGTGGTATTTTTTTTGTTTTTCACACCAACCTCTGTAAAGTCAAGAAACAGTTGTGCATGAAAATCCTAGGAGATCAGCAGTTTCTGAGATTCTCCACTCACCCTATCTGGGCACCAACAATCATTCCACGGTCAGAGTCAGTTAGATCACATTTCTTTCCATTCTAATGTTTAATCTGAACAACAGCTGAACTTCTTGACCATGACTGCATGCTTTAGTGGATTGAGTTGCGACATGATTAGCTGATTCAATATTTACCTTCACATGTAGGTGTACAGGTGTAACTAGTAAAACGGCCACTGAGTGTAGATTTTATAGCCAGTGTCAAAAATCCATTGTTAAAATCTTAAATTATTCAGAATAACCTTTTACAATTAAAATCCCAATTCATTGACATCACATATTTGAGTAATATTGCATTGGCATTGAGTCCTTCAGTGACACTCTTTTCTTCCATGGTTCTGCTGCCTCTCTTTTTCATTGTTACATGAATCAGGCCTGCCTTTAATGGGAAGATCATTTCCTTCAGAACCAGAGGAGGCGGATTTTAACCTTTGGATGCATTAAGATGGACAGCATGTTGGTTCGTTACAAGATCACTCAATAACAATAACTATAATTGACCACTTCACAACCATTATCACATGATTACCTGTTTGAAAGAATCATGCTTTATTTAGTGTGAATCAACACTCTTTCTTTTGCATCCTTCCTGTTATGTACTTCTGCAATGGACTTCATACACTCAGTCAATAATCCTCTCCTTTGATCTCTACCTAATTTTGCCATTTAGAAGTATAAGAACCATAAGATATGAGACCATAAGACATCGGAACATCAGAGCATGTCTGCTCTGCCATTCAGTCGAGGCTGATCCTTTTCTCTCCTCCTCTGCCCCACTCCCCAACCTTCTCCCCATAACTTTTGATGTCGTGCTCTATCAAGAACCTATGAATCTCTGCCTTAAATATACACAACGATCTGGCCTTCACAGCTGCCTGTGGTAATAAACTCCACAAATTCAGCACCCTCTGGTTCAAGAAATTTCTCCACACCTGTTTCAAATGGATGTCCCTCTATCCTGAGGCTGTGCCTTCTTGTCCTCGACTCCCCTACCATGGGAAACATCCTTTCCACATCTACTTTGCCTAGGCCTTTCAATATCAAAAGGTTTCAATGAGATAGATAGATAGATAGATAGATAGATAGATACTTTATTCATCCCCATGGGGAAATTCAGCTTTTTTCCAATGTCCCATACACTTGTTGTAGCAAAACTAATTACATACAATACTTAACTCAGTAAAAAATACGATATGCATCTAAATCACTATCTCAAAAAGCATTAATAATAGCTTTTAAAAAGTTCTTAAGTCCTGGCGGTTGAATTGTAAAGCCTAATGGCATTGGGGAGTATTGACCTCTTCATCCTGTCTGAGGAGCATTGCATCGACAGTAACCTGTCACTGAAACTGCTTCTCTGTCTCTGGATGGTGCTATGTAGAGGATGTTCAGAGTTTTCCATAATTGACCGTAGCCTACTCAGCGCCCTTCGCTCAGCTACCGATGTTAAACTCTCCAGTACTTTGCCCACGACAGAGCCCGCCTTCCTTACCAGCTTATTAAGACGTGAGGCGTCCCTCTTCTTAATGCTTCCTCCCCAACACGCCACCACAAAGAAGAGGGCGCTCTCCACAACTGACCTATAGAACATCTTCAGCATCTCACTACAGACATTGAATGATGCCAACCTTCTAAGGAAGTACAGTCGACTCTGTGCCTTCCTGCACAAGGCATCTGTGTTGGCAGTCCAGTCTAGCTTCTCGTCTAACTGTACTCCCAGATACTTGTAGGTCTTAACCTGCTCCACACATTCTCCATTAATGATCACTGGCTCCATATGAGGCCTAGATCTCCTAAAGTCCACCACCATCTCCTTGGTCTTGGTGATATTGAGACGCAGGTAGTTTGAGTTGCACCATATCACAAAGTCCTGTATCAGTTTCCTATACTCCTCCTCCTGTCCATTCCTGACACACCCCACTATGGCCGTGTCATCAGCGACCTCTCATCCTCATCCTTCCAAATTCCACATTCCTCATATGATAACCCTTTCATTCCTGTATCATCCTTGTTAACCTCTTCTGAATCTATTCCAATGATTTCTTAGCTGAGGAGTTCGAAACAGTTCACAATACTCAAGGTGAGGCCTCATGAGTGTCTTATAAAGCCTCAGCATCACATTCCTAGACTTCTTGAAATGAATGCTAACATTGCATTTGCCTTCTTCACCACTGATTCTACCTGCAAGGTACTACCTGCAAATTAACCTGCAAACTTGGCAACAAAGCCATCTATTCCATCATCTATGTCATTGATGTACAGCATAAAAAGAAGCAGTCTCAACACCAACCCCAGCGGAACACCACGAGTCACTGGCAGCCAACTAGAAAAGGATCCTTTTATTTCCACTTACTGCCTCCTAGCAATCAGCCAGTGCTCTAACCATGTTAGTAACTTTCCTGTAATACCATGGGCTCTTAACTTGGAAAGCAGCCTTGTCAAAAGTTTTCTGAAAGTCCAAATATACAACATCCACTATATCCCCTTTATCTATCCTACTTGTAATTTCCTCAAAGAATTTCAACAGGCTCATCAGGTATGTTTTTCCCTGAAGGAAACCATGCTGACTTTGTCATATCTTGTCCTGTCTCACCAAGTACTCCATTACCTCATCCTGAGCAATTGACTCCAACATCTTTCCAACCACTGAGGTCAGGCTAACTGGTCTATAATTTCTTTTCTGCTGCCTTCCTTCTTTCTTAAAGTGTGGAGTGACATTTGCAGTTTTCCAGACCTCTGGCACCATGCCAGAGTCCAATATTTTTGAAAGATCATTGCTTTTAACTCCATAATCTCTACCGCTACCTCATTCAGAACCCTAGGGTACAGCTTATCTGGTCCATGTGACCTATGTACCCTTAGTTCATTCAGCTTTTTAAGCACCTTGTAATAGTAACTGCATTCATTTACAGGAATAACAATATTAGAAAAATGTTAGTGAACCTTTTAGCACTCAATACTATTCATCTTGGCTGATATTCTGACTCAAAGTTTACCATCCCTTCTATCCTGTTCAATCCACCTATCTCTCAAGTAAAATCTACAATCCAATCTGATAATTCAGCACCTGGATTTTCAGATGCTCGTCCTCTGATGTCCTTTTACTCATTGAGGCTCTCGTTTCCTTGAATCCCTCCAGCACAACATTTCTGCTTCCCATGAATTTATATGGATTTTGATAGCAATACACACAGCAACTTTTTATATTTCATGCCTCTGTTCAATGAACAAAGAGATTGGTGAGTTTAAACCCTGCTCCTTTTAAGCTCAATAGATTTACCGGGAAGGTTATTGTATTACTACGCAACACCTTAAAAAGTGAATTAAAAGTGTGCTTGGCGTTAATGGGAGCATCAACCAATGGTCTGAAAAAGCTACCAGTCCATCATCAGTCACATCCCAAGAGCACTGGACAATCAGAGTTTTACTGATTTCATTTTGTGCAGAGATGACTCAGTTTTTCATTTTGAAGTGATAGAAATAATTGTATTACTAGGCTTATGAAATTTTGTTGAGATCACAATGATTCTGTAAGAAGATTTATTAAATTAAATTACAGTCAATTAAAAAGTAAATAAAGTACAGTATATAGGTATGTACAAACCAAGTCACCTAAAAATTAAATTATAACGAGAGACTGTGGAAATGATAGAGCAGATAGTAGAAGGAAACCATATTATATAAAATCCTAATGGACAGAATTCATGTACATTTGAAAAGGCTGGGGCTCATCAGCAATGGTCAGCAGTATTTTGTATGGAAAAGGGACTTTAGGATTCAAAGCCATAGTTCCCTGAAGGTGGCAATGTTGGAAGATAGAATGGTGAAGAAGGTATAAAGTATGTTTGCCTTCAAAGAGCAGTGCATGGAACATCATATGCTTTTAAATTAACAAACAGTGCAGAGTAGGTCTTTCTGGCCTTTTGAGCCATGTCACTCAGTAATCCTCCGATTTAATCCTAGCCTAATCACAGGACAATTTTTAATGACTAACTGAACTACCAACTGGTACATCTTTGGGCTGTGGCAGGAAACAGGAGCACCCGGAGGCAATCCACACGGTCACAGGAGAACATACAAATGCCTAATCGGGGAGAACCCATGTCACTCAGACTGTAAAGAATTGTGCTGCCCACTGTGCCATCGTGCCGGCGAAGGTTGCAACTTCGCAAGACGTTGATTAGACTACATTTGGAGAATATTGTGCAGTTCTAATCAGAATGCGATGGGAAGGATGAGGGTGCAAAAGAGATTCACCATGATGTTGCCTGGTGAATCTCCTCTGGAAGACTTCAGTAGTAAGTCTGAGGGGTGACATGAGAGATTTATATAAAATAATGAGAGTCATTATTTAGTCATAATTTAGTAAATAGTCAGAATCTTTTCTTATCATAGGGATATCAAAAACAAGATGGTATGGGTATAGGAAAGAAGAAGGAGTTTTGAAGGGAATTTGAGGGATTTTTAAAAAAATAAAGAGTAGTTGATAACTTGCTGCCAGATGAGATACAATAAAATGTCCAAGAGACATTTAGACAAATACTTGAATAGACAAGGTGTAGTAGGATACAGATCCAGGGAGGGAGATGGGCAAAAAGGTAATCCTTGACAGGGTGGATATAAGCTCTTGTTTCTATGCAATACCGTTCTGTTACTCAATGACTAACAATTAAGAACTTTTGATGAATATTATTACCCAGGTTCTGAATCTTTTGTGATGTAGATGACATTCCGGTACATTTACAAGCAATATAGTTTGAGGTCTTGCTGTGAAGAGCAGGTTTGAAAATGTTTTCTTTGTAAGTGAATCTTTTGAACTTTAGGAATCCCTCATCTGGAAGGAATCAAATGATGTGCTCGTGTGGGAAGAAGTGACTCATCAGAGTTTAATTCAGCAAATGTTTAATCTATTACCAATTATATGGAAGATCGCATTGAATTCATACCCAGGAATGCACAGTTAATAATACCTGCTACATGTTTGAAGTGAGGGATGACACAATGAAAACACAGAATAAGGTTTTTTTAAAAAGTTAATAATGTTTGATATCTACAGTTTGGATGAACCATCCTTTGAACATTAGTTAAATCCTAGTTGAGGGCTTGATGTCATTTGCCATTGCTTTGTCTTAGACATGGAATGGTTAAGAAATCTGAAAGAATTAATGCAGTGTTAGTGAACGGATATCTGCAGACCAGATAGCCAAGTATTTAGCAATAAGGAATACAGGGAAAGCGCTGTGCCTGGTGTGGTGAACTACATATACCTGTCTGGACACGTCCCCCTGGCTGACTGCTCCTGTGGCTCCTCCCACTGACCGTGGCTCCTCCCACGGACCCTGGTATAAAGGCAATTAGAGACACCGCCCCGGCCTCAGTCTCCAGGATGCAGTGTGGTGGTCAATTGCTGCTTGTCCTTTCTTCCAGCCAATAAAAGCCTATATCTCGTCTCACATCTCCAAGAGTTATTGATGGTGCATCACCTGGGTTATCAGTTTCCACTGGAAGCACTGGGAAGAAACCCAGGAAGCGAACAACGAGTTCAGTTTGCAGTATATTTTTCTCTAGTAATAAATTATTGGCTTAAACTTGGGATACAGTTATTCATTAAAAGGCAAAGTAGAAAATCTTTAAGCAATTGCACATGTTTGAAAACTCAAAATGTTCAAAAATAAACAGTTTTCATGCTGGTATTGCCATTCAGTTTTTGCCCCTCTGAGTACTGTACAGTCAATAAAGAGTATTAAAGTTGCTTTAAACAGAATTACATCTGCAGCACAGGCTTAGATAAACACATTGTTTTTTTTGGACAATGGTCAGTTCGTCATCACCTCTTTGAAGAGGAAACCTCCTGGCTGTTCTCCAAGTATTGACCTCTCTAGGACATAAATGGCACCATCTTCACTTTTAGATCTTAACTACACTGAGAACCCAATCTCAATTACATAATCAATATTCTGGAGTGGAACTTGAATTTATAAAATGCAAGAGAGTTATACTTCAGTCAAGCACAACACCAGAAACCAGCACTAATGTCCATTATCTCCAAGAAAGTTTTAAAATAAAATGTATTAATGGAAATTTATGCAGTTAAAACTCTTGGATTTTTTTTTCTTCAGTCTATAATGTTAAAAGTGAATATAGTGCAAAATATCAGCCATATATTACATTTTGGATCTGAAATCCAATTCAGTTGACTTTAATGGAAATTAATATCAAAAAGTTGAAATAGCATGAAACTACTGCAAATTATGCAAAAGGCACAGGTTTAAACTGCTTTGAAGTATTCTCTGCTGTATTGTATTGCATTTTTAATATTATTCATCAAGCATTTTTCTTCCAGTTATAGAATAGTTGCAGCACAAAAAGAAGGCATTTGTCCCAATATGACTGTGTCAGCGGTCAGCTATTTGCGAGAACAGCATTCTTGCTTCACCCACCAGCAGAGCCACCTCCATAGCCTCCATTTCTTAAAATTCAATTATCTCTGAAGACCATAATGAAAAATATCTGCACCACAGCTACAATGCATTCTAGATAGCATAAAAATGTCTCCTCATGTCATTATTCATTGCCTTCCTCTTTATTTTATACTGGCAACCTCTAGTCCTCAACTCCTTCACCCATGGGTAACAACTTCCCATTATCCACTCTGTCCACACCTATTATTATTTTAAATACTTCTACCAAATCTACACTCAACCTTCTTTTAACCTTTTCCCTTAAATCTCTTTCTGATCCCTCTCCATAATATCCTTCTTACAATGAGTGACCAGAATTAAACAGTTAAGCTTTGCGTTCTCAAGTCAGTATCATTGATATAGATCACAAAGACCAACGAGCCTAACCTTCTTTCTGTTTGAGAAGAACAATTCACCACGAGCCTCTGCTGCCTGTACAAGGTCGTGCCTATGGGCCCATCTCACTTTTATACTCTAACCTTCTACTTTGTTATTAAACCTGTAATGTAGCTTTCTGGAACCCCAGATCCAAAGTATCAATTGTAATAACCTCATCAATGTATTTGTTACAGCACCAAAAAACTCTATGAAATAGTTAAACAGAATTCATTCCGAATAAATCCTGGCTGATTGACTTATTTAATTCATTTTCCACCAAGTAACTACTAATCAAGTTCAAGTTTATTGTCATTCAACCGTACAAATGCATACAGCTAAAGGACACGTCGTTCCTCCAGGGTCAAGGTGCATTACATTACTGTACATTATGTCACACATGCCACATATAGTTACCATCCAGCACATACAGTGACAAAATAATATTAGTAAAAGTTCTGTGTACAAGTGGTGTGGCCAGAAGATTGATAGGTCAGCATAAAGTGCGAGATTCATGTTTATGTAAGACGGTACAATGCTCCTGGCACTATTATAATAAAGTACGGTAAGCAGTCGGATAAATACTTGAAACAGCAGCAATAAAAGATGAAAAGATGAAAAGTTACCCGTGCTTTATCACTGACCATAGTGATGAGAAAGCAGAATGCTTAGCTTGTTCTTTCCTCCGGGCCTCTCTATAGTTCTCTGGTACCATTTCTGCATCCAAAGAATCTCTGGTACTATCTCTGAATCCAAAGATCAAAACTCCCACAATTAACTCCCATACTTCCCTTAAAATCCCGGGATGCATTCCTTTACGTCTTGTTGAGTTACCTATTTTAAACATTTTTTATACCTGCATATGATTATTTTAATGCATTCAGAACCTTAACCATCTCCTCCCTCATTGTTAGGTCAGAGGAACAGATGAAGATGGATATAAAGTACGTATTCATTTATTATCTGAACACTGGCCTCAGCATCCACTTTGAAATTACGGCACAATGTGCCACTCTCTTTTACATGGAAAACTCTAACCATAACATGCATGAGATTCAAGAGGCAGCTGGGAGAGTCATCTATAAGGATCGCACTTGAAGAATCAGGGGACTCCGGATACGTGATATTCTGACCATTTAATCTAATTTTTAATATACACTCTTGGTAGTGGTAAGATGCCCCAAAAGTTGTGCAAAGTACTTAAATTACACTCATATTGTGTTATTATGTTACCTACCAACCAAAGATGGAACTAACATTGTGTAAATCATAATATTATATGGTTGCTGGCAGTAAAGGCCCAGTTTATCATACACTAACACATATCATAATCAATTGCTGATCTATGCTGTTTACACTGTGTTATCAATACAAACTGCTTAAATATTTAAAGATAAATGTCATTTTCCTCTATTTTTCCTAAGAGCTGTCCTTGTTACTCGTTTATTCCAATTACGTCTGCTTGCGTGTATCACTTCTTAAGAAGTTGTTTTGTTAATCAACATATCTGATAACCAGAATATCTGACATACAGTTTTTTCTCAGTTTATAGATACCTTCAATTCCATTGTAATGATTATGGACCACATCTGATTCACACCTGCAAGGATCTGACATATTTTAAATATAAGCCTTTTCAATCTAGTTGAAGAGGGAAAAGGAGCAAATGGGATTTCTTAATGAAAAAGGGAGGGTGAAAGGTCTATTATAACTGAAGCAATCAAGCACAATACCCCAAAAGAAAAGGGTTAATGGTTGGAAACACAGAACTTTGATTGATTTTCTGTGCCAATTCCAGGCACACTGACAATCAATTGTAGTACTCCTGCAGAGATGAATTAATTGCCAGCAGTCCAAGGATCAAACCTGTACCTTGATGTGTGACTCCGGATCACCCTTGTCAATTCACATACCCACCGAGTATTTGATGGTTGTCAATTTAAAAATATAATCATTCTTTAACCTGAATGTAAGGCATGTACATTGCCTGTTTTATAATTTTAAAAAAACAATCCTTTCAGATATCATAAATCTGAGATGAAAACAGAAATGGTTGGAAATACTCAGCAGGTCGGATACTGTTTCAGAGAGATAAACAGAATTGAGTTTTGAAAGATCATCAAACCAAAGCTCTGTTTTTCTCTTTATATACCCTTACCCAGGACATGTCCTCTTCTCATTGTTACCATCAGGAAGGAGGTACAGAAGCCTAAAGGCACACACTCAGTGATTCAGGAACAGCTTCTTCTCCTCCGCCATCTGATTTCTAAATGTACATTGAACCCATGAATACTAATTCACTACTTTTTAAATTTGTTTTTGCACTGCTGATTTTAATATAACTATTTAATATACATATATCTACTTACTGTAATTCATTGTATATGTATCATGTATTGCATTGTACTACTGCTGCAAGTTTCATGACATAGTGGTGATATTAAACCTGACTGATTCTGCCTGACCTACTGAGCCTTTCCAGTCTTTCCTGCTTTCATTTGGCTGTATTTTGCATGGCTATTTGAAAATAAAATGACTTTTTTTTTTGCTTAAAGTAAGGTAATAAGATTTTGGAGATTATACTGGGATAAATGCACTGAGAATTCAGAGAAGGAAATGTATGAAAGCATAAAATCTTCTTCCTTTGAAAATTCAACTCAGCCCATTTATTAGATCATGTTGACAATATCTGAACCCAAGACGTGCACGAGCATACCCTTCAAATATGGAAATTGTGGTTACTATTAAAACTGCCTATTTTCAGGTTTTTTTTTGCTCCACAGAACTTTCAGCATTCGGTTTAATACATTTCCCACAAGCAATTCATTCCAATGATTTCCCATTTTACATATTTACATTTCATGCCATGGAATAATAGCATCTACTTAGCACTGTGCAAAGGTGATGCTTTTCCAATTGGGATCACACAATTCATAAAAGAGCTTGTGGTTGTGCTGAAATTAAAAGCATATTCTTTTCTTTTCATTCAATAAATTTCAAGTGTTTTAGATTAGAAGTGGATTCAATTGCTTTGATTCAATTTATGTTTCAATTGTAAATTTCCATTGCACTATTAACTAAGTAAATATATCTCATAATCCAGTTTTTAGAAATTTAATATTCTGAAGATAAGCAACTGTAAAGGTTCAAAAAGGTGCCCATGCTACAAATACAGATTTCAACATGAAATCATAGCTTAATATGAATAGTAAATTGAAGTTAAAAGATAATGGGGTTGGTATAACTGGCCTGCATCAAACCAAGCAACATAACTAAGTTATTTGCACCATTGTGACTTGCATTCAGCTGGCTAACCAGATGGATGTTATCACTTAACATGTCAAATATGGTCAAAGGTATAAACAATCAATATTTTTTGTGTACTCAGAGACAGCCCTGACAACATTAATTTTGGGTATCTGGCTCTCTGTTGCCAAAAGTTTTTAAAATATTTGTGTTAATTAGCTTCTCTCAGAAGTGTCTTATGAACTCCACTATGTACCTCGAAGGAACAATTTGTCAACTGAATGTATTGAAGTAAGGGATATCACTGTAGCTGCTAAAATTATATTGAATTACCTACTGTTACATGTGATCTTAAGGATATAAAACGTGCTGTACCTTTGGGTTTGTGAGCCTCTACTGAGAGTGTCTCCAGAATGACGCCTGCCTATTTTGATGAATAAAGTCTTCTATTTCACTAGCTTCAGTGCTTCTCTGGTCACTTTGAATACAGCCACAATACCTTACAAATAGGAATTTCCAAGTTTCTTTGCTAGAGAGTGAAATCCCGAAACCATTCCATTTTCTAACCCTTTTCTGTGCGCCAAAATGTGAACCGTGTAGCAATGTGATACCTGCTGGCTGTCAAGCGAGGGAGAACAATTAGTGCTCTTCCAGGAGAGGACAAAAGACTTCAGTTCCATTGGTGTATCTCTACATTGTGCTCCAGTAAGCCTCTGGAGAACAGACGATTGGACAACCAGTTGTCCCTTAACTATTCAGATGGCCTCAGGCTGAACTTGTACAGGGTGAAACTAAGCCTTCAGGGGGAAAAAAAATCATTTCTTTTCATATGGACATTGCTGGTACACCAGCGCTTACTGCCTCTTCCTTATTGCTCTTAAGAAGGTGTTGAGCCACCTTAAACCACTGCATTTATGATACAACTGGATGGTGGGCTGGGCTATTTCAAAACCAGTTAGGAATCAGCAACACAGCTGTGGCTCCAGAACCACATGCAAGGGGAGGAAGCTGGACTTCTCCTAACCATCTACTGTTGGTTCCTATGACAAAATGGGTTCCGTTCTCTCAGCTATTAAAAAAAATCCAGATTATTGAATGAACAGATCTTAAATATCACATTAGGATTTGAAGGAACATCTCTGAATAAATCCCTGGATTACTAGTATAAAAGCAGAACAGATACTGGCTGCTTCTGCTTGAGATGTTGACCATCAGATACCAAATTGTGATTGACTGCATATTTGAGGTTGGCCACCATCCAAGGAATAGGTACTGGACAAAGCTCCCTGCTTGGCTAACATCAACATGTTGACATTGAATAGATACTTTCTGGCATTTCATTGTGGATCACCATCAGCCTTCTGTTCCTCTTAAGCTGACTCCTTCATTGTCCCACTGGAACTCATTTATGATTGTAGGTTATTTGGCTGCTGTCAAATGCCTAAAATGCCCCTGAATGCAGGTTAATGGCAAAACAAACTAAAAGAAATTGATGGGCAATTGAGATAGAAAACATTGTAAGGTCAATGAAACATAAGAATAGGATTGGTGTTATTGGCCTGTTGGGATCTGGCATAGACTTAATAATCTTTCTTACCATTTAACCAGCAGCTGTGCTATTCTTGGACATGGATAGAGCTCCTGGCCCTGGTGTCTATCTACATGTGGATCCCAACTCCATATTATCTCCAAAATACACAAAGAATCCGTATCGGAGAAGGTGAGTGTGAATGTGAAATTATGTGGCAGGGAGTCTTCATTAACACTGATCTTTGATGTTCCTGCTCTGCCTGACCAGGATGTATATTTTAGGCAGTTACGCCAGCCTGGACTCAATGGGTTCATTAGCTTTCTTTTATGTTGTCAGAAAATATGAAAATAACATAGAATCTTGTGTCTTGTGTGGTTCACTGAACAGAATCAGAATCAGGTTTATTATCACTGGCATGTGTTGTTAAATTTGTTAATTTAGCAGCAGCAGTTCAATGCAACACATAATATAGAAGAGAAAAAAGTAACAATAAATAAATAAGTCAATCAATTACAGCATATGTATATTGAATAGATTAAAATCATGCAAAAACAGAAATTTTATATATATATATTTAAAAAGTGAGGTCGTGTTCATGGGTTCAATGTCCATTTAGGAATTGGATGGCAGAGGGGAAGAAGCTGTTCCTGAGTCACTGAGTGTGTGCCTTCAGGCTTCTGTACCTCCTACCTGATGGTAACAATGAGAAAAGGGCATGCCCTGGGTGCTGGGGGTCCTTAATAATAATGGATGCTGCCTTTCTGAGACACCACTCCTTGAAGATGTCCTGGGTACTTTGTAGGCTAGTACCCAAGACTGAGCTGACTAAATTTACAATCCTCTGCAGCTTCTTTCGGTCCTGTACAGTAGCCCCCCACCCACCCTACCACCATACAGACAGTGATGCAACCTGTCAGAATGCTCTCCACAGTACATCTATAGAAGTTTTTGAGTGTATTTGTTGACATACCAAATCTCTTCAAACTCCTAATAAAGTAGTCTTGCTGCTTCATAACTGCATCAATATGTTGGGACTAGATTTGATCCTCAGAGATCTGGACACCCAGGAACTTGAAGCTGCTCACTCTCTCGACTTCTGATCCCTCTGTGGGGATTGGTATGTGTTCCTTCCTCTTACCCTTCCTGAAGTCCACAATCAGCTCTTTCGTTTTACTGACGTTGAGTGCCAGGTTGTTGCTGCGGCACCATTCCACTAGTTGGCATATCTCACTCCTGTATGCCCTCCCGTCACCATCTGAGATTCTACCAACAATGGTTGTATCTTCAGCAAATTTATAGATGGTATTTGAGGTATGCATAGCCACACAGTCATGTGTATATAGAGAGTAGAGCAGTGGGCCAAGCACAGACCCCCGAGGTGCACCAGTGTTGATCGTCAGTGAGGAGTATATGTTATCACCAATTTGCACAGATTGTGGTTTTCCAGTTAGGAAGTCGGGGATCCGATTGCAGAGGGAGGTACAGAGGCCCAGGTTCAGTAACTTAGCAATCAGTATTGTGGGAATGATGGTGTTAAATGCTAAGCTATAGTCGATGATCCATGGGCATTAAGAATCTTTTTGTTTCTCTGGAGCAAACTCATTTTGCACCATGGTCTAATCTGATGTGAATGACATCCTCTCAATTTCTATGACACTAACTTTAGCAGAGTTAGTTCTTGATTAATTGTGTAAATAAATCCTGTGCGACAATTTCCCTGTAGAGGAAAATACAAAAGTAGGAATCAAAGAAATTAATACCTTATAATAGAGCTGATGTATCAGAGGAACTTATGTTGCAAATCAAATTGCACTACAAAAGTAAATGGTTCCTGCTGCAGGCTACAAAGGTACTTTTACCATTTTACCTTGAAATGTTTAGTTTATCTGTGACACACATCAATAAAAGGACCATGGCATTGGAGAAAACATGAAGAACTGGAAATACAAGAGACTATAGATGCTGATTTCTGAGTAACACACAATCTACTGGGAAAATTTAGTGTGTCGAGCAGCATTCATTGGAAGAAAGAAACTGTTGACATTTCAGGCTGAAACCTTGCATTAGGACAAGAGTGGAGAGGCAAAATGGCTAGAGAATGAGGACAAACAGAGTGGCAAGGAGGAATCCGAGGCAATCCGTGGACTAAGGAGAGGTTTAAGATGATAGTTATTTGTATATACTGTTCTATTAACTTTGTATTCCCAATCTCTCTATATCTATTGCTATTATGTTTTCTTCGAAAATCAATAAAAAGATTTATAAAGAAAGAAAGATGATAGTGCCAGGTAAGATGGCTAAGTGGGGGTGGAAATGGAAGACTGTGGCAGTTGAGTGATAGATTGAGGCAAAAAGACAGAAAGAAAAAAAATGTTTTCTCACCCATCCTCACCTTCTATCTGGTTGCTGTTGCTTCACCTCTCCCTTCTCCTCCAATAGTTCTCCCTCTCACATCTTTTAGTTATCTGGATCTAGCACTTGCATTCCTGCTCATCTCCCTCCAGCAGCTGTATCCTATATTCACACCCCCCATCATCTGCCTTGCTTCATCTGTTGCTTTTTTTACCCCTTTCTGTCTGCCTCCATCACTGCCAATATCCTGCAACTCCAGCTCTGCTCACTTCTACCAGTTGAATTCAAGCTAAAATAAATTGCATAAAATGTACATCAAAAAGAGACACCTTAAGAGTAAATATTTATATTATATATGAAAAAATAAATGATATATAACTGCAAGTCAACTTACCTTTTAATATTGATATAAATCTGCTTTGTTTGGCTACCCTTATGGACCTACGTGACTTCCTTTTCATGTTAGCAACCAAAATGGAAAATTGGCAGAAATGGCCATCCTACCATTGCCCAATTTACACTTGCTAGAAGCTAAGTTTTCTTTCTGTATTTTACCCTGCACTGCATTTGTAATGTGCACCTGATGTAGCCAGCATATCAACACTATAAGGGCACAATACATGACCACAGTCATATAATATTGTCTGAAATGTAGTTATTCAGAGCACATGTGAAGTAAATATCCACAAGCCAATCCTATTCACTGTATTCATGTATCTTTGTTATTTAGCCTGTCCTGAAAAAAATGCTATGGTTTTAAATTCAGCTTTTATGCTGAGAAGATTTCGTTATTTAAAATGTACCATGTAGCGGTTTCCTACAGTAAGACACCTGTGTTTTATGTAACTTGGCTATCTTTCCTCAGCTGAAGACACTTTAGTGTAAAAGATGAAGGTAGAGGCCAAAACTGTGCAATCCATTGCTTGAATCCACTTGAGAGGCCAGATGAAAACTAGCAAAATATGCATTGGACAGAATCCAATGTTTCAGCTTTCTAGCTGGCTGAGTAAATTTGACTCAAAAGCTCTAGCGCAGCTTGGCTATGCTTCACATAAAAATGCCATCTAAAGAA
The DNA here is from genome assembly GCF_048418815.1 of Hemitrygon akajei. Taxonomy (NCBI): domain Eukaryota; kingdom Metazoa; phylum Chordata; class Chondrichthyes; order Myliobatiformes; family Dasyatidae; genus Hemitrygon; species Hemitrygon akajei. The sequence continues at coordinate 95,890,241 of NC_133131.1, forward strand.
ATCATTAGAAGGAGCATTAAGGTCAAAGATATTACTGAAAAAGTCTGTGCTTTGGAGTTTTAAAGTTATGATGAGCTCTGAGAATATTTCAGCACATTATTACTCTGTGCTATTCAGAAATGAGTAAGGAGACAAGGAATAGGTTTTAAAGTTTGGAATTGTGTGGAAAATAGCACTGCTTAGTAGAGTGATGACCTTTGCAAAAATGACTGTTGCCCACATGCTAGTTAAGAAAATGCATTTGCAAAGGCTAGAAAGAGCAGCTCTGTTTTTCTAAAACTGCTACGTTTTTTATCCATGCCATTAACTGCATAAAATGCACTTGGTATCCTTATTGTTTTGAACCAAAATAGTTGCATAAACAATTATAGTCATTATAAGAATGAGACATTTTCCCACTCTTTGTGCTCAGTGATTGTATTGTAAAACTCCTACTATAACAATGTGACTTTGTTTTACTTGTGTTGGATATAACCATATTTGTTGTGCTTTCTGCTTAAGAATTGAGGGGATTATGCCAGCAGCTGAAATAGGCTCAGAGCTAATTGGCAACATGGTCTACAAATACTGGGTTTTCATTCATAATAAGGAGGCAGATGGTAAGGACGGTAACTAAGTCAAGATGCAAAAGTAAACATTAGTCACATTTTGCACAATCCATTTTAAGGCAGGAAGGCACTAAAAATGCTAGATAAGTGACTTCCCCAGCAAAATCACTGAAGAAACACCTGAAATAAAAGAGTTGTGCTTTACCTTGCGTGGGAAAATAGATTTGTGCTACTCATGGATAGAATTCGTAGATCTATTGAGTAGATGAACCACTTTTCTGGCATGTCTGTTCAATGCTAATTTGGTCAATATTTGTGAGAGTACGTTGAGATTTGTCCACTAATAACCATCATTCCTTATTTCAACAAGATAGTGAAATCTTTGCCTGAATGAGAACTTCACAACAGCTACACGAACATTGGACAAATTGAATAGCATCAGGAACTTCTGCTAAACTGTGCTCATCTACAGGTGTTTGAGAAGGTTATTAAGGTTAATATGGCTCTTTTGAGTAGAAAAGAACCTAAGGGAATATTTTAAAAATTACTTTATTTTCAGGAAGAAACTGACTGTTCTCCTTTAATCCAATTACCGAATGATGCTGAATGTTATTAAAAGTCACTTAAAATGGGTGACTCATTGCTGGTGGGTTAACACTGTGATTTAAAATGTTTGTATTACTTGACAAAGTCATTACCAGATACATTGATCAAAATGCAGCATCCCACTCTTGAATTTATCAAATAATATTTTTAAGGCATCACTTTATTTCAAAATACCATCCTTGTTCATGGCAAGTACTGTCTTCATTGAAATGCAGATGACATGAGCAGCAAATCAGAAATAAATTCTTTGGTAACTGGGAATAGTTTTAACTACAATTTAGATGAATTTCCCCAGTTGCAACAAAAGAAGAGGCTCTACTTATTGTTGACATTTTGTTTAGTAAAACAGCTGAGAGAACTCTAATCTTGAATGGGTTATTTACTTATGCATGCTTCTGTCAGAATGGAATGTCCTGAGATCAGAAATGTTTAATCAACTGTGTGATGCAGTGGCCTTTTAAATGTTGCCATATGTTGCAGCAATTTAGTTTTACTAAATTCTTACACTTGATCCAATGTGAAATTTTTACTTGACTTTTATTGGATAATTGATAGACTTTATTGTTCAATAAAATATTGTACAAGCCATAGAGCCTCAGGTTCTTACAGCATTGAGACAGCCGCTTCAGCCGAACTTGTCAGTACTGACACCGTTGCCCCGTGAGTTAGTCCCATCTGCCCTCTACACCTCTCCTATCCATGTACTTGTCTCATTGGCTGTTGCATATTGCTAATGTGCCCACCTCAATAAATATTTCTGGCAGCTCATTCCAAAATATACACCACTCTTTCCATGAAGAAGCTGCCCTGACATCCTCGTGCCTCCGCCTTTAACCATATGCCCACTTAATTTTAGAACCCTATGCCTTGTACTTTCAGTTCCTTTAGATGTTAGATACCTTTGTCAGATCACCCCCTCAATCTCCTATGTTGTGGGGAATAATGTCCTAGCAGATCTCAAAATGTGGCATCTTCCTCAGTATATATGTGTGTATTCCATTGGTCCAGACCCAAAGAAGAGGCTGAGCAAAAACAGAGATAAGAGATGTGACAGGTATCGTCAGCTGTGATGAATGCATTTTGGAAGCAGCTAAATCAAGGCCAAGTGTATATGGAAGTTTATCATTGCCATAATCAGTCAGCTGTATTTTTCAAAGCTACCAAAGTGGTTTAAAATTAGCAAAGACAATGAGAACAGTAAAAAAATAAGAAATTTGATTTCAGCATCTATTTGAGATTAAACTGGAGCAGGTCTAATTTTGGGAGAATTAGCCAGAATCTAGCAGAGATTGATTGGGTGAGCCTGTTTGAAAGGACAGCAATGGATGGCAAGTGGAGAGGCTTTTACAAGTGTGATAGTTCGTGTCCAGGAGCAGCACAAGCACAAGAGATTCTGCAAGTGCTGGAAATCCAGAGTAGCATACAAAATCAGTTCTGGCAGCATCTATGGAAAGGAATAAACAGTCGACATTTGGGGCCTGTCCCAGTAGCTGACAGTACCTGTCACATTTATTATCTCTGCTTTTGCGTCAATTCTAGTTGCTCACCCTCCTCTTTGGGTCTGAACACAAAAGAGTACACACGTATATTGAGGGAGATGCCGAAATTGAGATCTGCTAGTGTTTATTCCTTAGAACAAAGGAGGTTGACGGGGCATTATGACAGAGGCATCTAGATCATGAGTGGCTCAGACAAGTTGAAAGAGCATATTCTTTTCCTGTCAGGGTAAATGATAAACCAGGCAAGTTTAGGGAACCTTGGCTGATGAGAAATATTGAGGCTCTCACCAGGAAAAAGAAGGATACATACATTGGGTTTAGGAAGTCAAGATTGCATGAATACTTAAGACATAGAAGCAGAATTAGGCCATTTCATCATGGCTGATCCTTTTCCCTCTCAACCCCCTTCTCCTGCCTTCTCGCATTAACACTTCATACCCTGACTAATCAAGAGTCTATGAACCTCTGCCTTAAGTACACCCAATAACTTGGCCTCCACAGCCACCCGTGGCAACAAATTCCACGGAATCACCACTCTCTGGCTAAAGAAATTCCTCCCCATCTTAGTTCTAAATGGATGGCACACTATTCTGAGGCTGTGCCCTCTGGTCCTAGAGTCTCCCACCAAAGGAAACATACTCTCTATATTCACTCTAGATAGGCCTTTCAACATTTGAATTGTTTCAATGAGATCCCCTGCTCATTCTTTTAAGTTCCAGTGAGTGCAGGCCTACAGCCATTAATCACTCATCATATGATAAACCTTTCATTCTTGTGAACCTCCTCTGAACCCTTTCCAAATGTCAGCACATCCTTTCCTAGATAAAAATACTCACAGTACTTCGTGTGGTTTGACCAATGCCTTATAAAGACTCAGCATTAGATCCTTGTTTTTATATTCCAGTCCTCTCAAAATGAATACTAACATTGCATTTGTCTTCCTGACCACTAACTCAACCTGCAAATCAACCTTTAGGGAATCCTACATGAACACTTCCAAGACCCTTGTGCAGGATCTCTCAATGGCCACACATTTTAATTCCACATCCCATTCCCATTCTGATATGTCTATCCATGGCCTCCTCTACTGTCAAGATGAAGCCACACTCAGGTTGGAGGAACAACACCTTATATACCGGCTGGGTAGCCTCCAACCTGATGGCATGAACATTGACTTCTAACTTCCATTAATGCCCCTCCTCCCCTTCTTACCCCATCCCTGATATATTTAGTTTTTTTCCCCCCTCCCTTTCTTTTTTCTTTCTCTCTCTGCCCATCACTCTGCCTGTTCTCCATCTCCCTCTGGTGCTCCCCTCCTCCTTTCTTTCTCCCTAGGCCTCCCGTCCCATGATCCTTTCCCTTCTCCAGCTCTGTATCCCTTTTGCCAATCACCAGTCTGGCTCTCAGCTTCACTTCATCCCACCCCCTCCGGTCTTTTCCTATCATTTTGCATTTTCCACTCCCCCTCCTACTTTCAAATCTCTTACTATCTTTCCTTTCAGTTAGTCCTGATGAAGGGTCTCGTTGACAGTGCTTCTCCCTATAGAGGCTGCCTGGCCTGCTGTGTTCCACCAGCATTTTGTGTGTGTTGTTTGAATTTCCAGCATCTGCAGATTTCCTCATGTTTGCCTTTATTGCTACTCTTTGCTTCCTGCCAATCAGCCAATGCTCTATCCATGCTAATATTTTTCCTTTAACACCATCGGTTCTTATTTTGTTAAGCAGACTTATGTGCAGCACCTTGTCGAAGCTTTCTTAAAATCCAAGTACACAACGTCAACAGATTCTCCTTGTCTATCCTGCTTGTTATTTCCTCAAAGCATATCCACAGATTAGTCAGGCAAGGTTTTCCCTTAAGGAAACCATACCCACTCTGGCCTATTTCATCATATGCCTCTAAGTACCCTGAAAGCACATCCTTAACAATCAGTCCAAGCACTGAGGTCTGGGTAACTGGCCTATGATTTCCTTTCTACTGCCACACTAGTGAAGTGACATTTAAAATTTTCCGGTCCTCCAGGACCATGGCAGGATCTATTGATTCATGAAAGATCATAACTAATGCCTCCACAATCTCTTTGGAACCCATGGGTGTAGTCCATCTGGTCCAGGTGATTTATCTACCTTCAGACCTTTCAGCTTCCCAGCACCTACTTTCTAGTAATAGCAACTGCACTCACTTATGCCCCCTGGAACTCTCAAACTTCCAGCATGCTACTATTGTCTTGTACAGTGAAGACTGATGCTAAATACTTATTAGATCATCTGCCATTTTCTTGTCATTACAACCTCTCCAGTGCCATTTTCCAGAGGTCCAATATCTACTCTCACCTCTCTTTTACTCTTTATATACCTGAAGAAACTTTTGGTATCCTCTTTAATATTATTGGCCAACTTACCTTCATATTTCATCTGTTCCCCCCTTATGGCTCTTTAGTTGCCTTCTGTTGGTTTTTAAATCCTTCTGAATCCTCTAACTTTCCATCCATTTTTACTGTATTGTGTGCCATCTCTTTTGCCTTTATTCTGTTTTTGATTACCCTTGTCTGCCACAGTTGCCTCATAATCCCTTTAGAATTCTTTTCTTCTCTGGGATGTATCTATCATGTGCCTACCAAATTGATCCCAGAGACGTTGAATGCAAGGTTGTTGCTGTAACACCACTCAGCTCCTGATATATCTCACACCTATAAGCCCTCTCGTCACCATCTGAGATTCTTCCAACAATGGCTGTATCATCAGCAAATTTATAGATGGAATTTGAGCTGTGTCATAGGTGTAGAATGAGTAGAGCAGTGGGCTAAACACAGTAATCAATAAACATCTGTGAGGTGCACCAGTATTAATTGTCAGTGAAGTGGAGATGTTATTCTGATCCGCACAGATTGTAGTCTTCTGGTTAGGAAGTCAAGAATCCATTTGCAGAGCCTCAGGTTCTCGAGCTTTTCAATCTAAACTGTAGGAATGATTGTGTTAAACACTGAGCTCTCACCAATAAACAGGATCCTGCCATAGGTATTTGCATTGTCCAGGTGATCCAAGGCCACACGAAGAACCAATGAGATTGTATCTGCTGTAGGCCATTTGTAGTGATTGGCAAATCACAGTGGGTCCAGGAGCTTGCTCAGACAGGAGCTAAGTCTAACCATGACCAACCTCTCAAAGCCCTTCATCACCACAGATGCGAGTGTTACTGGATGATAGTCATTAAGACAGCCTGCCCTGCTCTTCTTCGGCACTGGTGTAATTGTTGCCCTTTTGAAGTAGGTGGGAACTTCTGACTGTAGCAATGAGAGATTGAGTAAGTACTTGGAAGAGCTGTGCTTAAATGGATATGGGCTGAATGCAGGAAATATGTACACTGGTTGGGCTGAGGGGGCAGTATCTGTGCTGTACCTGCTTTATGATTCAGACAAGAGAAACAAAATGCTGCAGTTACTGCTGGTACCATTACAAAATGTCAAAGTCTGACTAAGCTCAGTGTCAATGTCAAAGTCAAAGTCTGACTAAGCTCAGTATAAGGCTGCACTCAATAACTCATGCTTTTCAGATGATATAGTGAAATGAAGAAGCTGGTAAAAGAAAAGGCAGTAATGGAACAAGCAGTGCAGCCTCTGAACCGTCGAATAGAAGTCTGGAGATTCAGTAGCCATGGCAAAAGAGGATAGAAGCACCAATTACTTTGAACCATGCTTGATACTAAGTAATTACATACATGACATCATGTTTAATAATACCGAAACTGATTCCAACACTAGACTGGAAGGAAACACAAAGAAAGCAGACTTAACTGCTGTTGGTGAGTCAAACCTCATGGTGCAGATTGGCTGTGAAAGTTCTTGGTGCCAGAGTACTTTATTGTAACAAACCACCCTTAACAAGCCCAGGTATAGGGGAGACAAAGCCAATAATTTGAAGAGAAACCTGCCTCCCGTAGATGGTGCGTTTTCTGTCACCTTGTACAATTTCATTAGCAAATGCTGTATTTAGTAACTTCAGGAAAAAAAAGCCTAATATGAGAGTACATTTCTATTGCTAGGATAAAAGAGCCCAGATTAGTCATATAAGAGCCAGAATGAACTTCAAATATAATGGTCTCTTGCAATCTAAATCAAACAAAGGCCAGGAAATAGTGCCTGAACAGAATAAGAAATCCTCCTGGCTGTGAGTATATGCTCCATTAGCCCACATAAACCATCTTGCTGCAGGTAATGCATTACTTGTAATGAATTCTGACATTTTCTCTTTTATTCTTTAAGGCTTGTTTCTTGGGTCTAATACTCTGTCAAATGTTATCTGATTCAATAGTGACATTCTTACTTCTAAGTTAGAAGATCACATACTAGAAACTCAACCATGTAGCCGGTGTGTGTTTTTATGTTAGTGTATATAACACTGATTGCAAGCCTTATTCCACAGCTGATGGCATATGTGGTAGGGGCCTTTTAATTTACAGATTTATTTGTAAATTACTAGTTAGGGCTTGAAGTCATACCTCTGGATCAATAGCCAGGACTCTGTATGTTAGTTAGATTTACATCATGAATGTAGGCCCAACTTTTGTGTGTGTGTGTATGTGTGCGTGCGTGCGTGTGTGTCCGCGCATGGGTGTGTGTGTGCGTGTGTGCGTGAGCACGTGTGTGTGTGTGTGTGTGTGTGTGTGTGTGTGTGTGTGTGTGTGTGTGTGTGTGTGTGTGTGTGTGTGTGTGGTGTGGGTGTCTTGCACTGAAACCAGAAGCAGACAGTGGGACCAAGTCCTGCAGCTGTCATCAATCGCTAAGAGTTTTGTTAGAGGGACTGATTAGGAAAGAGGTCAACACCTCTTGGCTATTCAAGACCTTTAAGTTATTCAAAATCTTGGAGCATTCAGATCTTTCAGGGTAATTCTTTTGATTTTTTGTGGAAGTACAGATAGATGCATTACTTTGAGCCTTCAGCATGAACAGAAAAAGGGTGAGAGGGGCTGAGAGAAGCCTCATCATAGAGAAGTCCAGAGGAGGAGAGGGAGCAGGGAGCTAGCTGGGAAGATCCATTGCCCAAAAGCTTATGGGAGCCCTGTTCACTATCAAGCTCTTTAAAGATGTCACGAGGAGAATGGATAAAAGAAAACCAGCAGATTTAGCATGTTGGCTCAGAGGCAGGAAGCGGAGGGTGGAGACTGAAGTTTGTTTCTCGGAATGGAAGCTAGTGGTAAGTGGTGTACTGTGTTGGGACCCTTGTTATTCATTATTTATGGGAATGATTTGGGCACAAGTACACAGAGCTTGTTCAGTAAGTGTGCAGTGACACAAAATTAGGTGGTGTTGTTGATTATGAAGAAGGGCATATACTATGAATAGACACCTGGGAGTGTAATTGAACATAGAAACCATAGGATCATAAGACAATCAGACATAGAAACAGAATTAGGCCATTCAGCCCATTGTGTCTGCTCCATCATTACAGCATGGCTGACTTATTAACCCTCTCAACCCCATTCTCCTGACTTTCAGAACATAGAAAAGTACAGCACTGGAGGAGGTCTTCTGGCCCACTATGTTTTGCTGAACCAAATAAATAAGCGATCAAGTGACCAACTAAACTAATCCCTTATGTCTACACAATGTTTATATTCTTCCATTTCCTTCACATTCATGTGCCTATTTAAACATCTCTTTCTTAAAAGTTCGGAATGTATCTGGTCTACCACCCTCAGGCAGTGTACTCCAGGTACCCCCCATTCTGTAAAAAGCTTGTCCATCATATCTCCTGTGACTGTGGACAAGGTCACCAGAGAAACAGCAAAGCTGGTGAATTAGTCATTTTTATTCATCGCAACAAGCAGATATTCTCATGGAGACACTCTCAGTAGAGGCTCACAAATCCAAAAGTACATCACATGTTCATACCCTTAAGATCAAAGGTAACGGTAGGTGATTCAATACAATGCCAATGGTTGCAATGACATTGTTTACTTCAATACTTTGAGTTGAAAAATGGTTCCTCTGAGGTACGTAGTGGAAGCATATTGTAGTTGATAAAACACCTGAGGGAGAAACTAATCAACACAAATATTCTAAAATCCTGAGGAAACAGAGAGCCAGACATTCAGAATTAATGTTGCCAGGGCTGTCTCTGAGTACACAGATATGGTAAGTACACAAAAACTATTGCATGTGACCATGTTTGATATGTTAACTGACAACATCTGTCTGGTCTGCCAACTTGCACTCAAGTCACAAAGGTGCAAATAACTTGGCCATGTTGCCTGGTTTGATGCAAGCCAAATAACACAATTCCATTGTCTTAATGTTTTGTTCTTGCATATTGAGCCCCTTGGTAAGCCTCAGGCTCGCTCAGCTTGCTTCTATCTAAGGGGAGCATCCTTCGGCCCCGTCAAACTGAGTAATCAGTTTGTATAGATGCTGTGTGATGTCCCCACCACGCCAAATAACAGACAGTACACCATATGCGATTAAATGATTACACTTTATAGATCTTACTGGAACTATGTACTTAATAGAGATACACTATAAAAGGAAAAGTAAAAGGCGCCAAACTTATCAAAGTCCAACCACTTTGTGAACAACCATTGGAGCTCAGTTAACGAAGTCTTCTTGCTACCATTTGATCCCCTCAGACCTCCTCGACCCGCCGCCTGGGACCAACAACGGTGGTCGACCAGACGCTCCACACAAATCTGTCCTCGTCTCCTCTCCTCACCGAAGACCCTGAGCCTCGAACCCCCGCTCGGGGTCCGTTCCACTGCCCAGTTTACAGCATCGCGTCCTCTCTCTCTAACCCCCTCGCACCTTCTCCCCCAAAAGTCTGCACAACACTAGCTTACAGACCCACAAGAAAGAATAACAGCTATCCCAATTGGTTAACAATTGAATACAATTTCATTATCAGTAATTATAACCCAAACAAGCTTCGAGAGAAAGCACTCTCTCACCAGTTAACATAACAAAGAAGCATTTTTACTTTTAACATAACAAAGAAGCCATTTTAGTAGCCTTAGCAGTAACATAAAAGAAGAAACCCCTTACACATATACAATCTCTTAGTCCTTGGAGCAGCCTGCACTTCTAACTTCAATTAACAGCTTGTTGTTTTACAAAAAGACTGAAGGCTAATTGCTAGCTTCCTGAATTTACATTTACAATAAGCCTGGTTCTTGTTTGAATTAATGTCTGGTGTATTCACATTAGTCCAGGAAGCTTCCTATCATACCCCCCTCTTGGCCCTTGGACAGAAATCTCTCCTCTGAAGGCCAAACTTTGAGGAGGCTCTGATTAAATGGGGCAGCGAAATTCCCCTTCACTTTGGATACCTTCCCCAATTACAAACCTATGTGTAACTACATCTACACTATCTAACATTTCCACTTGGCTTATCTACAAGTGTGAAGAAATGGGGAGTAAATGTCCCAGAAATGTGATCACATTCTCTTCCCTCCCCCCTCAATCTCTGATAGCTAGAACTATCAGTAGTAGCTTTGTGGGCAGGGTCACAGTAAGGTAGCCTTGTTTCAAGTTTACAGAAGTTGTGGAACTTGATATTTCTGCAGTAACTTGGGTCCCTTCCCATTTATTCTCCCCATTATCTTTCTAATCTGATCTACACAACTACGTCCAAGAACCAGCTTTCATTGCAAACTTATACTTTAAAGTTTTGTTACGATTCACTGACATGGTCTTTCTCTCTCCCTGCCTTCTGCATTTGTGTTTCCATTTTCTTCCATCTGTGGGACTACTTGCATCAGGTGTGCTCAGATGTGAATCAGGGGGTTGGTGTTCATCACTTAGATTCTGCTAAAGGGTGGACTTGATCCCTTGTTCTGTCTAAGAGGGTGACAAAAGGGTGAGTCATATGGTTTAAACTGAGTCCAGTGTTTCCACTGGCTGCCTCACCAAACTTGCATACAGATGTCATTTGTCAGAAGCACCACCTGTAATTCTATCCACCTGAGTGAACGCTGCCTTTTCAGGCAGCTCCCTTACCATGACTTGGTCACCTGACTGTGGGAGGACTATCTTAGACTACAGGATATAGGAGCAGAATGGGCCATTTGGCCCATTGAGTCTATTCTGCCATTTCATCATGGCTGATCAAATTTTCCTCTCAGCCCCAATCTCCTGCCTTCTCCCTATATCCCTTCATGCCCTGACCAATCAAGAATCTATCAAACTCTGCCTTAAATATACATAAAGACTTGGTCTCCACAGCTGCCTGTGACAACAAATTCCACAGATTCACAACACTCTGGCTAAAGAAATTCCTCCTCATCTCCGTTCTGAAAGGACACCCCTCCATTCTGTGACTGTGCCCTCTGGTCCTAGACTCTCCCACCATAGGAAACATCCTCCGCACGTTCACCCTATCAAGGCCTTTTACTGTTCAATTGGTTTCAATGAGATCACCCCTCATTCTTCTGACTTCCAGTGAATACAGGCCCAGAGCCATCAAACGCTCTTCATATGACAAACCGTTCAATCCCAGAAACATTTTTGTGAACCTCTTTTGAATCCTCTCCAGTTTCAGCACATCTTCTACAAGATAAAGGGCCCAAAACAGCTCACAATACTCCAAGTGAGACCTCACCAGTGCTTTATAACGTCTCAACATTGCATCCTTACTTTTATATTCTAGTCCTCTTGAAATGAATGTTAACATCACATTTGCCTTCCTCACCACAGACTCAACCTGCAAAGTAACCTTTAGGGAATCCTACACAATGATTCTCACGATTTTTAGCACCTCAGATTTTTTGTATTTTTTCTCCATTTAGTAAATATTCAACCCTTTCATTTCTTCCACCAAAGTGCATGACCACAAACTGGATTCCATTTGCCACTTCTTTGCCCATCTTCCTAATCTGTCAAAGTCCTTCTATAAACAAGAGGAAATCTGCAGATGCTGGAAATCCAAGCAACACACACAACATGCTGGACAAACTCAGCAGTCCAGGCAGCATCTATGGAAAAGAGTACAGTCGATGTTTTGAGCCGGGACCCTTCAGCAGGACTGGAGAAAAAAAGACGGAGAGTTAGATTTCGAAGGTGGGGGGAGGGTGAGGTCCTTCTATAGCCTCTCTACTTCCTCAAAACTACCTGCCCTCCATCTATCGTCATGCCCTCTGCAAACTTTGCAACAAAACAAACAATTCCATTGTCCAGATCATTGACATATAATGTAACATTAAAAAAATGGGTCCCAACACAGACCGCTGTGGAACATTACAGTAGTCCCTGATATCCCCCGGTCCTGCAATCTTGCTCTGAGGTCTTCAGTTGTATTTTCCAGAGACTACCTTCACAAGCAGGACAGTTCGGAGTGGGAGTCTAAGGGCTCTGTGTTTCCACCTTACTTGCAGCCCAGCATGCTTTCCGCATTTCCTTTCTGTTAAAGGGAAACTGCTCTCGCAACCAAAGTCCACAGTCTAGGGGCCACTAATCTTCAGGATCAATAGATTTTTTTAACCATCTTAAAATGATATTACTTACCAAATTCCCCATGGCTGTGACTGTGGATTTCAGCTGTTGTAGTCCTAAGTAGGAATATATGATGATTCCCTTTGGAGCAGCATGCAGAGTCATCACTTTCTGTCACTATCTTTCTGAGGCAGTGCCCTCTGGCCCTGGACTCCCACGTTATAGGAAACATTGTCTTTAGGTCTAATCTATCTAGGTCTTTAAATATTCAATAGGTTTCAATGAGATCATTCCCACCCCCTCCTCCACCCCGCCTCCCCATTCATCTAAGGCTCAGTGAGTACAGGCCCAACCATCAAATGCTCCTCATATATTAACCCTTTCATTCCAGAGAACATTCCAGTGAACCTCCTCACGGTCCTCTCCATTGCCAGCACATCCGTTCTTAGTTCAGGGGCCTAAAATTACTCACAATAACCCAAGTACAGTCTGACCAATACCTTATAAAGCCTCAACATTACATTCTTGTTTTTATATTCTAGTCCTCTTGAAATGAATGTGATCATTGCATTTGCCTTTCCTTACTAGTGACTCAACCTGCAGGCTAACCTTTAGAGAATCCTGCACAAGAACTCCCAAGTCCTCTTATGCCTCTGTGTTCTGAATTTGCTATCCATTTAGAAAATAGTCTAGCATTTATTCCTTCTACTAAAGTGCCATCAAAGATCTCTTGGCCAGGAAGAACAAAGCATTCATGGAGTGGCAAAACGACTCAAGCTCCATTCCCAAAAAAGAGCGGTTCAAGTCCCTTCAGGCACATTCCCAATGGGAAATTTGCAAGATGCATGACCTGTGGTGGGATAGGAAAGCTGTAGAGGTGCAATGCTTCACCGACATCAGCAACTTGAAGCTGCTTTTCAACTCCATCGAGATGATCTTTGGCTTCTCAAGATCTGGCTCATCTCCACGATTGTCCGCTGATGGAACCACACTGCTAAAGGACAAAGAGAGCATCCAACACAGATGGAGAGAGCATTTCAGCCAGCTCCTGAACCGCCCTTCATCGGTCAACCAGTCTGCTCTGGACCAAATCCCCCAACAGACTATTCACGAGGAACTAGATGACCCTCCCTCGATAGACGGTCAAGAAGGCTATCACGCAGATGAGCGGTGGCAAGGCACCCGGCAAGGATGGAATACCTGCTGAACTGTACAAGACACTCAGCAAGGAATCACTTGAGGCTTTCCACAGCACCCTGACTAGCATTTGGGAAGCAGAAGAGATGCCCCCTGACCTCAGAGACGCAACGATAATCGCCCTCTACAAAAATAAAGGTTCAAGGACTGACTGCGGGAACTACAGAGGCATTTCACTACTGTCCATTGCCGGAAAAATCCTCGCCCGCATCATCCTCAACAGACTGATTCCAACAGTGTCAGAAGAGAATCTTCCTGAGTCACAATGCGGCTTTCATCCCGAACGCAGAACTGTCGACATGATCTTCACAGTGAGACAGATACAGGAGAAGTGCCTGGAACAGAATATGACATATTACTCTGTCTTCGTTGACCTGATGAAGGCGTTTGACACAGGTGAAGTGCTGCCTCATCTGGAAGGACTGTTTAGAGCCCTAAATGGGGTATATTAAGAGAATCCAGGGGGCAGAGTTTCAGAATTAAGTCCTTCATGAAAATGAGAAGAAATTTTCTATGGGTGATTCGGAATTCTCTGTCCCAAACTGCTGTAGAGTAGGAGCCATTCAATGTATTCGGTGGGGTGGGGGGGGGGGGAAATAGACTTTTGGTCTATAAAGGACAATGAGAAACAGGAAAAAAGTGAAACTGAGACAAAGAACAAATATGTCATGATTTTATTGAATGTTGAAGGGACTAGAAGGAATCTATGGCCTTCACCTCCTCCGACTTCTTATGTTTTGACCCTGAGTCTCTGTTGAGGGCCCATTTTCACTGAAGGTAGAAAGCGTCTAACCCAAGATGATCAGGACCTTGCTGCTATAAGTCCTTGGAATGGTAAATTACGATTGCAACAAGTTAGGGTCAGGCAGTGATAATTTACTTTCATTCTCAGCGTTTCCCTTTAATTTTCAATAGCATCACCAGGGAGCAATCTCAGAACAGAAATATTCGACAATTTGACAACCAGGCCATTATTACTCAGGACATTAGACCATGTCACAGGCTGTGAGGGACTCAGCTCCTTATTCTGCAAAGCCATTCAACCATATAAAAGGCACAGCAGATTAATAAGAGTTCCCTACACCTCGAGCCTCTGAAGCATGCTCTCTCAAAGAAGTTCACTCACTGCCACCTCTATTAACCTTTTCACCACAGTCCATCACTGATGCAATCCTTACATTGTACACCATGTCTCATTAAAGCTTTCTCTCCACCGCAAGAAAAATAGGAAACATTTAGGAAGACAGGAGCTTCTGTTACTCAGGTAATGTCTTGCAAGGTGAACTACTGTATGTTACACAACATCCTCAGATGGATGGTTATCTTTCTTTTCCTACATATTTGCTCATTCATTGTGTCAGAGAAGCCTAAAAAAAAGAAATGATTGGAAATTCCGTAGGGAGCCTTTTCTTCCACATCCTCAAAGGCAAACGATAATGATCTTCCAATGATGAGTGATGATAAATGAACAGGATGAGAATACCAATAGTGATACAGTTCCTCCCTTTTGCCAAACACCTCTGGCACAAACATGACTAAAGGGGTGACCCTTTAGATCAGAGGTAAGGAAGAATTGTTTTAGCCAGAGAGTGGTGAATCTGTGGAAGGCTCTGCCACAGACTGTGGTGAATCCCAAGTCCTTGCGTATATTTAAGGTGAAAGTTTAGGGCATTAAAGGATATGGTGAGAAGGCAGGTGTATGGGGGTTGAGTGGGATCTGGGATCAGCCACGTTGGCATGGCAGAGCAAACTTGATGGGCTAAATGGCCTAATTCTGCTCTTATGGCTTATAGTCTTATAGACTATCAAAAAAAAACTAGTACTGCACTACATTGAATTTCTTTGTGTTGACAGCAAGGCAGCCACGTTGTCCCCAAGGAAGGAATGGGCTCTGAAGGCTGTGTGCTGGTCTGAAGTTGCATTTCATACTTCACACAGCATCAAAGGTTACAGGGAGAGGACCAGGAAGTGGGGCTGAGGAGGGGAAATAAGGATTAGCCATGATTGAATGGCAGACCAGACTTGATGGACCAAATGGCCTAATTCTGCTCCTTCTGGTCTTATTAACTTAGAGAACTAGAATTTAAACACAATATCTGGACTGACATTTTAGTTTAATACAGAAGAAATTTAGAATTGTTGAAGACAGTGTTTTCAGGTGAAATACAATTTTCAGGATTCTGGTGATTGTAGTGAATCCCCTTGGCATTGTTATTTTAAAGATGATACAAATTTAACATTTATTCTTTAACCAGCATCAACGGAATCAGGGTTACCTCAGATATCTTCTGGATTTATGAAATGCTGCTGGGTGTATTTTGGTTTTCACATTTGCCCATTTAACAAAAGTAATTTATTTGTTGAATAAAGTTGAACAGATAACAGCACCATAGTGGGCCCATTCTCAAACCATGATGAGATGGGGTTCAGGCAGTAGAGAGCCCAGTGCCATAGTGTCATGGCTACAGCCCTTCCCTCAATGTCAGCAAACCAACTGAGTTGATTATTGACTTCAAGCAGGGGTTGGTGCACGAGCTTCTGTTACATCAAAGGTGCTGAGATTGAAGGATTGTTAGCTTCAAGTTCCTGTTAGTGCACATCACCAATATTCTGTGCTGGTCCAGACAAAAGAAATCATTGCCAAGAAAACTCACCAGTGTCTAATCGTGTATAAGACGATGAGAGGCATTGATCGTGTATAAGATGATGAGAGGCATTGATCGTGTATAAGACGATGAGAGGCGTTGATCGTGTATAAGACGATGAGAGGCGTTGATCGTGTATAAGACGATGAGAGGCGTTGATCGTGTATAAGACGATGAGGGGCGTTGATCGTGTATAAGACGATGAGAGGCGTTGATCGTGTATAAGACGATGAGAGGCATTGATCGTGTATAAGACGATGAGGGGCATTGATCGTGTATAAGATGATGAGAGGCATTGATCGTGTGGATAGAGAGAGGCTTTTTCCCAGGGCTGAAATGGCTGCCACAAGAGGACACAGGTTTAAGGTGCTTGGGAGTAGGTACAGAGGAGATGTCAGGGGTAAGTTTTTTATGCAGAGAGTGGTGAGTGCGTGGAATGGGCTGCCGGCAACGGTAGTGGAGGCGGATATGATAGGGTATTTTAAGAGGCTTTTGGATAGGTACATGGAGCTTAGAAAAGTAGAGGGCTATGAGTAACCCTAGTAATTTCTAAGGTAGGGATATGTTCAGCACAACTTCGTGGGCTGAAGGGCCTGTATTGTGCTGTAGATTTTCTATGTTTCTATATCTCTACTTCCTCAGTAGGCTAAAGAAACTTGACACGCCCCTTTGATTCTCATCAATTTTAAATCAATGCACCAGTGAAGGCATCCTATCCATATGCATAACGGCCCGGCATGGTAACTGCTCTGTCTGGGACCACAAGAACCTGCAGAGAATTATAGAAACAGCAAGTGTCCTGTAGAACATCCTCCCTTCCATAGTCTACACTTCTCACTATCTTAGTAAGGTAGCCAATATATTCAAAGAGCTTATCCATCTTGGACATTCTCCCTTCTTCCCCCCTCCCATTGGGTAGGAGATACAAAGACCTGAAATGTACCTCTAGGCTGAAGGACTGCTTCTAGCCAACTGTTACAAGACTATTCAATGGCCCACTTGTACCTTGGACCCTTGACCTCACAATCTACCTCATCAAGGTCTTGCATGTTATTGGCTGCCTGCCCTGCAAATTCTCAGTAAGTGTAACACTCTATTCTAAATTCTGTTATTGCTTCAACACACACAAAATGCTGGAGTAACTCAGCAGGCCAGGCAGCATCTATAGAGAAAAGTGCAGTCGACTATTTGGGCCGAAATGTCAACTGTACTTTTTGCCATAGATGCTGCCTGGCTTGTTGAGTTCCTCCGGTATTCTGTGTGTGTTGCTCAGGTTACAAGCATCTGCAGATTTTCTCTTGTTTCTGTTATTGCTCCCCTTGCTCTACCCCTCAGTGCACAGATGTGTTAATACAAAACAGAGCTTTTCACTGCACCTTGATCGAGGGGACAATAATAAACCAATATACAAATAATTTATTGGCTGTGAAAATCACAAATGCATTCTGCATTGTTTGATTTCAGCTGTATTTCATTGGCTTTGTTTTATTGTACTTGGCGATGTGCAGTTACAAGTTAGTGCAATTATACTTGTCCAAACACCACTGACATGTTTGACGTACAGTTTTACTGTCACATTTAAGTTCTGAACAGAGCAGAAATTCAGCGTGAGGAAGCCCCAGTGTTATATCACACACAAACGCATTTTGAAGATGTAAACACTCAGTAAAAACACACTTGTATGGACAGCAAAAGCATTAGAAGTGGGTGCATACCAAGAGTAAACCACGTTGGAAGCCAATCACTGGCATTTTAACAGCCCTCCTACTGAAATTTTCCATTGTATTAATTGTTGGGATGTGGGCATTGCCAGCAAGGCCAACACATAAAGCCCATCCCTAATTGCTCTTTTCAAGGTGGGGGTGAGCCATGTTCTTGAACCTGATGTGCAGCCGGGGAAGGAAATCAGATTTTGTTTGAATTCAAATGCTTATGACTCACACCATCTAAACCTAATCAAATTTGATCCCACTGAAAAATAACTAAATAGAGTAACATCTCATTTATTTCATGTACAAATAAGTTTTTTTAAAGTTTTTTTTAATGTTTTAAATGCAATATTTCTTTGAAATGCTATGGATATTGCCATGTAGTCAAAAAGACACTAGTGAGGGATTCTAGTCAGGTGCATCAGGAAGCTTACTATAGGCATCAACGGCGGTAGGGGGACTATCTGCAGATTCCACCATCTCTTGGTCCTCAAGGATGGGATATATGTGATGAACTTCTTGCAAGAAACCCATACCATAACAGGAGATAGACAATAGACAATAGACAATAGGTGCTGAAGTAGACCATTCAGCCCTTCGAGCCTGCACCGCCATTCTGAGATCATGGCTGATCATCTACTATCAATACCCGGTTCCTGCCTTGTCCCCATATCCCTTGATTCCCCTATCCATAAGATACTTATCTAGCTCCCTCTTGAAACCATCCAGAGAATTGGCCTCCACTGCCTTCTGAGGCAGTGCATTCTACACCCCCACAATTCTCTGGGAGAAGAAGTTTTTCCTTAACTCTGTCCTAAATGACCTACCCCTTATTCTTAAACCATGCCCTCTGGTACTGGACTCTCCCAGCATCTGGAACATATTTCCTGCCTCTATCTTGTCCAATCCCTTAATAATCTTATACATTGCAATCAGATCCCCTCTCAATCTCCTTAATTCAAGCGTGTACAAGCCCAGTCTCTCTAGCCTCTCTGCGTAAGACAGTCCGGACATCCCAGGAATTAACTTTGTGAATCTACGCTGCACTTCCTCTACAGCCAGGATGTCCTTCCTTAACCCTGGAGACCAAAACTGTACACAATACTCCAGGTGTGGTCTCACCAGGGCCCTGTACAAACGCAAAAGGATTTCCTTGCTCTTGTACTCAATTCCCTTTGTAATAAAGGCCAACATTCCATTAGCCTTCTTCACTGCCTGCTGCACTTGCTCATTCACCTTCAGTGACTGATGAACAAGGACTCCTAGATCTCTTTGTATTTCTCCCTTACCTAACTCTACACCGTTCAGACAATAATCTGCCTTCCTGTTCTTACTCCCAAAGTGGATAACCTCACACTTATTCACATTAAACGTCATCTGCCAAGTATCTGCCCACTCACCCAGCCTATCCAAGTCACCCTGAATTCTCCTAACATCCTCATCACATGTCACACTGCCACCCAGCTTAGTATCATCAGCAAACTTGCTGATGTTATTCTCAATGCCTTCATCTAAATCATTGATGTAAATTGTAAACAGCTGTGGTCCCAATACCGAGCCCTGTGGCACCCCACTAGTCACCACCTGCCATTCCGAGAAACACCCATTCACCGCTACCCTTTGCTTTCTATCTGCCAACCAATTTTCTATCCATGTCAATATCTTCCCCCCAATGCCATGAGCTCTGATTTTACCCACCAATCTCCTATGTGGGACTTTATCAAATGCCTTCTGAAAATCGAGGTACGCTACATCCACTGGATCTCCCTTGTCTAACTTCCTGGTTACATCCTTGAAAAACTCCAATAGATTAGTCAAGCATGATTTGCCCTTGGTAAATCCATGCTGGCTTGGCCCAATCCTATCACTGCTATCTAGATATGCCACTATTTCATCTTTAATAATGGACTCGAGCATCTTCCCCACTACTGATGTTAGGCTGACAGGATGATAGTTCTCTGTTTTCTCCCTCCCTCCTTTCTTAAAAAGTGGGATAACATTAGCCATTCTCCAATCCTCAGGAACTGATCCTGAATCTAAGGAACATTGGAAAATGATTACCAATGCATCCGCAATTTCCAGAGCCACCTCCTTTAGTACCCTAGGATGCAGACCATCTGGACCTGGGGATTTATTAGCCTTCAGTCCCATCAGTCTATTTATCACCGTTTCCTTCCTAATGTCAATCTGTTTCATTTCCTCTGTTACCCTATGTCCTTGGCCCATGAATCCACCTGGATACTGAAATGGTGATGGGGTGGTCCACCTGAGTCACCTCAGCTTCACTTCGAGCAGGGCGGCCATCTTGCATCAGAAAGAAAATGCATTAAAGATAACATTAAAATCTGCCTGAAAAAAAAAATCAACATTACCTCTAAAAACTGGGAAGACATTCCACTCAATAAATATATCTGAGGATGTCTGTTCAATAGGGAGCTGCTCTACATGAGAGCAACCCCTGCTGTACTAACCACAGCCACCACTTACTCATATCTGCACTGCACCAGAAAATGTGGATCTTCGACAGGTCTCTACAGCCAGCTGAGGACCCACCAACAAACAATCCCTTAGGAGAATGTCATACTTGACTCGAGTAATTGTGCTACTATATGGAGTGTGAGAAGTTGCAGCCCCTGTTTGAGTATCTGTAGGGGCTGCTCCTCAAGTTCTGGTTGCACTTCCATTCTGCACTCCTGATATATGGTTGCTCAGTATGGAGAGGAGTGAATCATTTGGGAGATCTACTGATGGGTTTGCTCTTGGGCCTGGCCAAGATGGCCATTCATGGATCAAGGAGGTGGGCTCTATCTTCTCGGGTTATCTTTGTGCCCATGTCCTTAGAGATGCAGTATACAGTCACTATGGGCACAGTGGGGGTGCTCTCTGGATGATAGTAGCCACATTTTAATTTAAAATTATAAATGGTATTGTAAATCCCTGATTATTGTGAATATTTTGTGATTGATAGATAGATAGATAGATAGATACTTTATTCATCCCCATGGGGAAATTCAACATTTTTTCCAATGTCCCATACACTTGTTGTAGCAAAAACTCATTACATACAATACTTAACTCAGTAATAATATGATATGCATCTAAATCACTAACTCAAAAAGCATTAATAATAGCTTTAAAAAAAGTTCTTAAGTCCTGGCAGTTGAATTGTAAAGCCTAATGGCATTGGGGAGTATTGACCTCTTCATCCTGTCTGAGGAGCATTGCATCGACAGTAACCTGTCGCTGAAACTGCTTCTCTGTCTCTGGATGGTGCTATGTAGAGGATGTTCAGGGTTTTCCATAATTGACCGTAGCCTACTCAGCGCCCTTCGCTCAGCTACCGATGTTAAACTCTCCAGTACTTTTCTAGATTTTTTAAAATGGCACTGAAATTCAAACCCACTTCCAATCATGAAGAAAATTTAAGAAATGCATATGAGAAATCTGAAATAAAAACAGAGTGCTGAATAATTCAACTGCTCAGACAGCATCTATTGAAAGAAAATCAGTTAACATTTCAGGTGATAACTACTTTTCTTTCCAGAGATTCATTCCAACCATTAAGAAAAATATGCCCATCAAACCTGAAGTGGCTCCAGTCAAAGATACTAGATGTTAATATTTAAACAATGACATATCTGACAATTATTGAGATTTAAGAAATGCACAAATAATTACCACAACTAAAATATTACTCACAAAAAGCAGATTATCTTTGGCTTACGTTGTTTAATTAGCTGCTCAAATAGAATTTCTCAATTGTTACCATTACTTTAGGAGAGCTTCATGTTTAAACTGATAGAAATATGAACTAAGGTGATTTTCACTGTTAACTGATCTGTGCGCTTCACCTTATCTTATAAGTTCCATTTGATAAAATGTAGCACAGCTCTAAATGAACAAATGAACCATGTTAAAATTTGAATGCAGCAGAACAAGGATGGTCAACATTTCACTGATGAACGAACATAAAACAAATTTCTATGTTTGCCCCTAAAATATTTCATAATTCATGTTTAATAAGGCTGTAAATAATGTTTTGCCTGGGCTTGCGCAGTTGGATATCAAGTGACTAATGTAAATAGCTCTTTATATTCCCAATTTATGGCATGAATTTTCAGCATAAATAGACTGTTTTTATTTCCCTGGAGTATAGAAAGCTGCTAATTGATCACAGCTTTTTCCCCAAGCTAGGGAAGTCTGAAACTAGAGGACACATATTTAAGGTGAGAGGGGAGAGATCTGAGGGGCAATTTTTTCCAAACGATGTGGGGCAGATACATAGAAGGAGTTGTCAGAGGAATTTATTTATTTATTCATTGAGATACAGTGCAGAATAGGCTCTTCCAACTCCCGTTTAATCCTAACTGAATCATGGGACAGCATTCAATGACCAATTGGCCTACCAATCAGTATGTGTTTGGATAATGGGAGAAAAGCAGTCACGGTCAGAACATACAAACTCCTTGCAGGCAGCGGCGGGAACTGAACCCTGGTTGCCCGTACTGTAAAGTGTTGTGCTAACCACTATGCTACTGTGCCACTCTATGTTAAACTCCCACCTGCAACCTTCTTTCCTTGGAACAGTACTGTGCAACAGAATTGTGAGCCATTTCACTGACACCCTGTCCACCTGTTCTTTCTGTAGCCGGGAGGAGTCTATGTACTATGTTAATATGGATTTCATGTTCACACTTGCCTCCTCAAGTACCTTGCGCTTAGTGCGCCTGTCCTTCCAGGTGATCCTCAAAATCTTTCATAATGGTCTTTGATGGTATTAGATGCCTACTCTGGGTGGTCCGTCATTCAGTTCCACATAGCAATGTAGGAAGGACGACCACTGTAAAAACCAAAAGTTTTGTTTGGACCTGTAGGTCGCAGTCTTCAAAGACTTTCTTCCTTAATCTTGCATAGGCTCCACCAGCACCACTCACCTGGTGGTTGATCTCTGAGTTGATGTCTGCACTATGATAAAGGAACCCAACTCCGATGGATAGGTCATGCTATCTAGATGCATAACTCATGACGCCCCAGATAGATCCTTTACTCCCAGTTGAAGAACATCAGCAAGCCCCTGGTGGGCAAAGGAAATGCTTCAAATATAACATCAAAACCAGCCTGGACAAATTCAACATTACATCTAAAAACTGGGATATTCAATAGATACACCTGAGGAAATCTGTTCAAGAGGGAGCTGCTCTATGTGACAGCAGTCTCCACTCTGCTGCAGAAAGCAAGTGGCAGCTGCTAAAGGAGAGATTGAACATCCAAAAGACCATAAGATACAGGAGTAGAATTTGGCCCATTGACTCTGCTCTGCCATTACATTGTGGCTGATCAAGTTTTTCTCTCAGCCCCAATCTCCTGCCTTCTCCCTGTATCCCTTCATGCCCTGACCAATCAAGAATCTATCAAACTCTGTCTTAAGTATACATAAAGACTTGGTCTCCACAGCTGCCTGTGGCAAAGAATTCCACAGATCCTCCACCCTCTGGCTAAAGAAATTCCTCACCTTCATTCTAAAAGGGTGCCCCTCTATTCTGAAGCTGTGGCATCTGGTCTTAGACTCTCCCACCATCGGAAACATCCTCTCCACATCCACTCTATCAAGACCTTTCACCATTCAATAGATTCCAATGAGGTCACCTCTCATTCTTCTGAATTCTAGTGAATACAGGCCCAGAACCATCAGATACTCTTCATATGTCAAGCCATTCAATCCTGGAATCCTTTTTGTGAACCTCCTTTGAACCCTCTCCAGTCTCAGCACATCTTTTCTAGGATAAGGGGCTCAAAATTGCTCACAATACTCCAAGTGAGGCCTCACCAGTGCTTTATAAAGTTTTAACATTATATCCTTGCTTTTATATTCTAGTCCTCTTGAAATTAATGCTAGCATTGCATCCTGCACAAGGTCTCCCAAGTCCCTTTGCTTCTCAGTTTTTTGCACTTTCTCTCCATTTTTAAAATAGTCAACCCTTTCATTTCTTCTATGACTATACATTTTTCAATGCTGTATTCCATCTGCCATTTCTTTGTCTATTCTCTTAATCTGTCTAAGTCTTTCTGCAGCCTCTCCACTTTCTCAAAAACCTCCTGCCACTCCACCTATCTTCATATCGTCTGCAAACCTTGCAACAAAGACATCAATTGCATCATCCAAGTCATTGACATATAATGTAAAAAGTATCGGTCCCAACACAGACCCCTGTGGAACACTACTAGTCACCGGCAGCCAGTCAGAGAAAGCTCCCTTTATTCCCACACTTTGCTTCCTGACAACCAGCCACTGCTTTATCTATGCTAGGATCTAGCCTGTAATGCTGTAGGCTTGTAGCTTGTTAAGCAGCCTCACGTATGGCATCTCTTCAAAGGGCTTCTGAAAATCCAAGTATACAACATCAACGGATTCTCCTTTGTCTTTTCTGCTTGTTACCTCTTCAAAGAATTCCAACAGATCTGTCAGGTAGGATTTTCTCTTGAGGAAACCAAGTGCTGTGAGACTTCATCCTTAATAATCAATTCCCAACCATTGGTATCAGACTAACTGGCCTATAGTTTCCTTTCTTCTGCCTCTCTCCCTTCTTGAGGAGTGGAGTGTCATTTGCAATTTTACAGTCTTCTGGAACCATTCCAAAATCTAAGGATTGTTGAAAGATCATTACTAATGCATCCACAAACTCTTCAGCCACCTCTTGAAGAACTCTGTGGTGTTTACCATCTGGTCCAGGTAAGTTACGTAGCTTCAGACCTTACATTTTCCCAAGAACCTTCTCTCTGGTAATGGTAACTTCACACATATCAACTTGTTTGTCCGTCATTTTGTCCGCCATTCCCCCATTACTACCTCTCCGGCAGCATTTCCCAGCCACTAACCACAGCACCACTTACTCTTGCCCACTCTGCACCAGTAAATGTGGATCCTGGATTGGCCTCTAGAGCCAGCTGAGGACCCAATACACAATCCCTGAGGAGAACATTATACACGAGTGACTGTGCTACCACGTGGATGTGAGAAGTTGCAGCCGCTGTTTGAGTATCACAAGGGGCTACTCCTCAAGTTCTGGTTGCACTTCAGCCCAGTGATCCTGATATCTGGTTGCTCAGTACTGGGTGGGGGAGGGTGCAGTTCACCCAGGGGATCTATTAATGGGATTGCTGCTGATCCTGTCCAAGATGGCAATTCATGGGTTCAGGAGGCAGACAGTTGAAGGCTCTGCCCGAGCCAACAGCCCGCCCCTCTTCAGGATTATGTTCATGTCCGAGTGTCCTTAGAGAGGGAGCATACGATCACTATGGGCACTGTGGGGGGGGGGGGGTTCCCAGCAACAGGGACTCACAGGGAATTGAGTGCTTCATAGATGATGGTACAATAGCTTCTAGAGTTTATAGAGCATTGGGCAAAAAACAGAAGCAAAACACATCCAGTGAGTGGCAGTTCTGTGGCTGAAAACACCTTATTAATGAAAGAGGTCAGAGGAGAATGACCAGACTGCTTTAAACTTAGAGGAGGGTGACAATAACTCAAATAACTGCATGTTACAACAGTGGTGTGCAGAAAAGCATCTCTGAACGTACAACACATCGAACCTTGAAGTGGATGGGCTACAGCAGCAGAAGACCACGGACATACAGTGGCCACTTTAGTAGCTACAGGAGGTATCTCATAAAGTGGCCACTGAGTGTATATGTAGCAAACAAAACTAATCCTTATCTTTAACCTCAACTGGCACTTTTAAAAGCAGAAAATGCTGCCATATTAGGCAGGTAGGCAGCATCTGTGGAAAGAGTTAATGTTTCAGGTTGATGACATGCTCTCAGAACTAGGAGTAAATAGATTTTAAGATACGGAAAGGTGTGGAAGGGAAAGATAGGAAAGGGAATGCCTCTGGTCATTTTAGGTGAGGGTTGCCATGGAGAGGAGCTGCTTACTCTTATCCATAGATGCTGCCTGACCTGCTGAGTTCCTCCAGCATTTTGTGTGTGTTTTGCTTTGGATTTGGGGCATCGGCAGATTTTGTCATGTTTGTTGAAGCTAATTGCTCAGTACGTCAATGAGGACCATTAGAAAGAAACAAAACGCCAAAAAAAACAAGAGTACAAAGTGCTTACTTGTATGGAATGCTCAGTCAGTTTCATCACCACTCCTGTCCTGGAGACTAATCTCTCAACATCATGATCCTTGCTCCAATTCCTGTTGTTACTGGCCAGTCAGTAACAACTAACAGGAAACTGGTGATCGTGTAGGTTCTTACACAGGAACATAACATAACATCTCTCAGGTCAATGATGACGTTGTATAAGAGT
Organism: Hemitrygon akajei; assembly: GCF_048418815.1. Classification (NCBI taxonomy): domain Eukaryota; kingdom Metazoa; phylum Chordata; class Chondrichthyes; order Myliobatiformes; family Dasyatidae; genus Hemitrygon; species Hemitrygon akajei. Next base: position 95,916,165 of record NC_133131.1, read on the forward strand.
AAGACAAATCATTTGTTTGGGAGAGGAGCAAATCGACTTATCCGCTTACTATTTACTGGGTGAAAACCAGAATGCTTCTCTTCTGCTGCCCATCCATGCATTGCGGGTTGAGTTTGTGCTTTGGCATTTATTGCACACCAAGATGAAATTTCTGCTGAAGAACCAATTTTATGAACTCAGATAACAATTATATTAAAGAGTAACAATAATAAGTTGTTGGCATGCTATGTTGCTGCCAGCACAGCCCTGGACCGTGTTGCCTGTGCAAACGATGCATTTCACTGCATGTTTCAATGTTTTGATGTATATATGACAAAAAAAGCAAATCTTTTAATCTGAAACACTCATAATGCAGCAAAGTGCCACAGGACTCCTGAATGGGAGAAATGATGACTGAAACTGCACTTCATGAGCTGATCTTGAAACATGGTGGATAGGTTTTCAGAGTGAAGTTGTTATAGAATCATTGAGTCATAGAAACATACAGCACAGAAACAGGCCTTTTGGCCCATCTAGTTCATGCCAAACTGTTTAAAATGCCTACTGCCCTCCAATACAAACATAATCCATATCATTTCCTTAGTATATTTCCATAATAAGTGTAGGAATATCCACCATGGCTGAAATCCCATTATATCTATTTTTGAATTTACATTAATCTGACCTCTGATAACTCAGTTACTGAAGCATTTGGCCAGATATACTGTTGATTTGTTAGTGACTCATCAAATGAAAAGGCTTCATGCAGAAAGACTTGTTTCTAACCACAATTTGAAAAGATCCTATTCTGTACTTTGAGTACAGGACTCTCATTAACAGTCTGTCAGTGCTTACTGCTGAGGTTTGCAGATGAATAATGATCAATTAGGCAAGGTATAAAGGGTAGCCACAGTGGCAATCAACTTAGATAATGCAGCTGAAATTCTTTTTCTGTTGGGAATGGAAACTTGATGGACTGCAGCTGATGTGAACAACAGGGTGCCTTAGAATCAATGCTCATTCCAACAGGCTCTGTGCAATTGAAGAAGGAGTGATATCTGGACTTGTTCATCTACAACTTACTATGCAGATTCTCATTCTCACTTTGGATTTAGCACTGAGGGGGATTTGCCAATGTTTGTCAAGCTTTTAGCTGCATGGAGCTCCCATATGACAAGCATATTGCAGTTACGGGAGCTGACAGGAAGGTGACAATAACTCAAATAACCACGTGTTACAGCAGTCCCAACATTCAGATACCAGTTACTATGTAAAGGGGGCCATTAATACATTGGATATTGAAACAATCATCATTCCATTGAAAATATCACAGAAATTATGTTTACATGAAAACTCGGATATTCTTGCCAAGTAAAGGTGCAGAAGCAGATAATTTTTGCTAGCCATTGTATGCAAGGCAAGTGATTTTGTCTAAGTTCCTAAGGAGAGCAGTTAATAAAAAAATGAAAAGAAAGAAACGTATATACTCCATTAGTTCCTTTCACAACATCTTTAAGTACTATGTAGCCAATGAATTATTATTTTTATCTGTAGTGTAGAAATGCAATAGCAAGCCTACACAAAATAAGCAATTGATCAACCAGTTTTAGTGATATTTGAGGGATAAATGTTGGCCAAAACACTTGGAAGATTCCCCTACTCCCCTTCAAAAATAATATCATGAAATCTTTAATTCCACTTGGGGAATCAAGCAGACCCTCAGTTTAGTCCACATTATGAAAAAGAAGGCATGGACTTCATGGAAAATAAGTAGATTTTTAAAAAATTCAGCTTCATTATACAAGATGTTGTTGGGGGCATTTGCAGATTCATTCTGATGGTGATTGTATGCATTGCAGTCATAGCAAGCATGAGATGAAAGATGTGGACACAGCGAAAATGATCAATCAAATCATTCAGTCATATTATGCCAACTTTAATGAATAATGCAAATGTTTTATTTTGGCAATGGATTTTGTTAAGGTGCTGAGGATGTGCATCCTGCAGTCACGCCAACATGTGTCTCCAATAATATTCACATCCATTTCACTACCAATTTGGGAACAATTATATAATAGAAATTTGAACACTGAAGTTGACATCAAATTCGATTATTCTTCATCTGAATTAGGTATTATTCTTTATACCTCTTGAAATTGAACCAAGGTACCCAGGAAACAGCAGATGTGTGTACCTTAGTCTCATTGGGACCTTAGAAACCTGATAAAGGCACATGAGCTATACTGCGATTAGATTGTGTTAACAGTGTCCAGCCACAATGAATCACTTAGGAATACTCTCTGAAGAGAAGGCTGTGCCAACTGAGGTTAGCTCATTAGTTGCAATAACCACCACGGTCACGGTCTCAGTGCTCACAAAATTTATAAATATTCTTTCCCAGCCACAAAACTATACAAGCAATATAAAAAATCATTCCCCTTGAGCTTTGATCAAAATTGTGCTCAGCAAAGTAGTAAAATAATTAACTTTAAATAAGAACATAAGTTCTCTGGATAGCAGAGAGGTTATTCCCCAAGCAGGTAATTAAGATATTCTGTGGCTCATTATAGTTCTAATTTCCAAATTCGTAGTACTATAATTGAAGAAGGAAGAATCTCAATCAGTTAAGGTGTAGTGACAAGGAACACGAAGAAGGCTCCACGTGCTGGTGAATGGGATGACTGCTTGTAGATTAGCATGAACAGGATGCAGCTAAATAGCCTCTTTCTGTGCTGAATGACACAATTAATCCAATTTGCACCAAGATATTCGCCCTGTAAACTATTTTCCCATGAAAGAGATGACAGCAAAAAGGGAAACAGAAGTGAAAGGTCCAATTAAAGGATTTGTATTTCTTATCTAGCACCTTGTCACCTCTCCTCCCAACATGCTGCTCTCACTTTTTTCATTGACCAAGTACTTTGCATGGGTACAGGTATATTGTCAGGTCCCTCCCTGTCCATGAGTGAACACTCCTGCCAGTTGATCAGCATTGGTCTTTAGTACTCGGCTCCTCTCAGATCGGCATCAGAAACTGAAGTCACAGGATCATGGAGGGCTGATCAAAAGGAAACAGAATCAAAAGAAGGGATCCATTTCAGCGTACATAGCTATAGTAAACTGAAGAGATTGCCTGAGCATTGTGGGTTCATTGATGGGCTTTTGGTGGACTGAGAGATCATTTAGTTTGTAGAATCTTACAAGAAAGCATTCAAAAATGGTTCCATAGAAGTACAAGTTACATTCAAAAAAGCAGTTGGAATTAAAGCCAAGTCGTCACTTTTATTGTCATTTCGACCATAACTGCTGGTATAGTGCATAGTAAAAATGAGACAACGTTTTTCAGGACCATGGTGTTACATGACACAGTACAAAAAACTAGATTGAACTACATAATTAAAAAAAACACAGAGAAAGCTAAATCAGACTACAGACCTACACTGGACTGCATAAAGTGCACAAAACAGTGCAGGCATTACAATAAATAATAAACAGGTCAGTAGGGCAAGGTGTCAGTCCAGGCTTCGGGTATTGAGGAGTCTGATAGCTTGGGGGAAGAAACTATTACATAGTCTGGTTGTGAGAGCCCGAATGCTTCAAAGCCTTTTCCCAGACGGCAGGGGGGAGAAGAGATTGTATGAGGGGTGCATGGGGTCCTTCATAATGCTGTTCCCTGTATCAATAGAAACAGCAGGTGGAGACGTAATGGAGTTGCGATTGGGAATGAAAGTGCGCATGAACAAAATTGCAATGTCTAAGCAGAAACCGGTCTGGCCGAACAAATTGTGTTATCGTTGTGTCAGGGGCTCACATACACCACACCAATACAGTTTTAAAGGTAAAACTTGCAGAAAAAGCAACAAAGTAAGACACATACAAAGAGCAAGTTGGGCAGACAAAATAAATGGGCTGCACAGGGAAGAGAAAAAGATAAGAAAGTCAAGCAACTCACAAAAATGCTGGAGGAACTCAGCAGGCCAGGCAGCATCTTTGGAAAAGAGTACAATTGACATTTCATGCTGATGCAGCCTTTGCCTGCTGAATTCCTCCAGCATTTTGTGTGTGTTGCTTGGATTTCCAGCATCTGCAGATTTTCTCTGGTTTGTGATAAAATGTCAAATTTCAGTTTCAAAAAGAGCACTAAGCTACATGCTGTGGATGAAAAATCTGATAACAATGAGAGTGACACATGACTGCGTAGGCTTGAAATTTACAAAGTGAAAAATAACAATAGACAAGCAATATGGCTTACACCAGAAGTGAATGACAAACGAATTAAAATGGAATTCAACACTGGCTCGGCTGTTTCAGTCATTCCACAAAATGAACTTGAATGATCACTCCTGTGGAATTGACACTCATAACAGAGATATGCAACAACCACATGCCACATCAGGCTTGATTGTGCTAAAAATAGGAGGGCCAGCATCGTGGGGATGTGAGTGATTGAGACAACTGTAATGAGTTTGGAGATCCATCCACCATTTGCATGCCACATCCCCTGTAAGAGAATCAATAGAAAGCAAATTAAAAATGTACTGGAGGATGCTACAGCAGATTCAAGGATGGCACTGGAAATCTCAAACATATCAAGAGTAAAATAACGTTAAATGGAATGCCACGCCCAAGTTCAACAAAGCTCATCCGGTTTATTATACCATCCATGATAAAGTAGCCAGTGAGCAAGATTGCACTGAGGCTGAAGGAATTCATTCCAAGGTTAAGTGGAGTCCATGGGCAATGCTAGTCTTCTCAGTCACCAAAAACAGTTGGTCTGTCAGGATCCGTGTTGATTTTAAGGTCACCATCAACCCAGTACGAAAGTAGATCAATACCCTCTGCCCAGGATAGCAGATATCTTCCCCTCAGGTCCTGCTGAAAGGTCTCAGCCTGAAACATTGACTGTACTCTTTTCTACAAATGCTGCCTGGCCTGCAGAGTTCCTCCAGAATTTTGTGAGTGTTACTTGGATTTCTAGCATCTGCAAAATTTCTCTTGTTTGTGCCCAGATTGATAGAGAGGCTTTGAGTCTGGTTTCAGATGTAAAATGTTTCAACCAGTACTTGTATGGAAGAGAGTTCACCCTCATTACTGATCATCAACCACGGTGTCCTTTTGCAAGCCACAGATGGGTGTTCCACTAACAGCAGCAGCACAACTGCAGAGACACCTCTTTCTTGGAGGACACAAGTGCAATATCAAATTCAAGAGGATGACTAATGATGGAAATGCTGATAGGTTGCCCATTTACTCTTTGAAAAGGAAATACCTGAAAAATTTACTAAAGAGAACACTCCTCTGGACATACCCTCCCTAATACAAAACAGAAGTCTCCCTATTATGGAAGAAATGATTCAAAGGGAAACTGGAAAGGTCCCCATACTGTGTCAGGTCTACAAAGCGGCTGGAATGCGTGTCAGTATCTCCAGCTGAACTTTGTCTTTTTGTGTGTTTCCCCCTAGCTGTCAGTCTGTGGTTTTGTATTGCCATGTGCTCCTGTCCCCGCTCCTACTCTACTCCGACCCCTGTATCACTGAGTACTCCGTCTCTCATCTGTTTCTCATTATTACCTGTTTTGCTGCCACCCGTGTCTCATTGTGCTCCACCTATCATCTGCCTCTCTGTTTATTGCTCAGTGTATTCAGTCCTGTGTTTTCACAGATTGTGCCAGTGAATTTTCCTGAACCTTTCCAGCATTTGTATCTGAACTCTGTCTGTCTGAATATCGACTCTGCCTGTTTCCTGATTCTGGCGTTTGGATTTCTCTGGAACTTTTGAACTCCGCCTGAACTTTGACGCCAACTTTATTGCCCCTCTGGATTTGCTACTCTGTAAATATCACAGTGCACACAGTACTTGGTCTGTGATTGAGTCCCTGCTTTGGCGTCCTGACAATGTGCAGCATTCCTATCAGCTGCCAAGCAGAGTGACTTTACCCTCCCCACCTCCCCCCCACCATCCGGAAATACATTATCTCACAAAAGTAAGAAATTCTCCACTGCCATTAGCACTTTAGGCCTGATAGGGCAATTTAAAATTTACTATGCTGTCAATGCCCATATAGTAATTGAAAAATATTCTGTATTGAATTGGAGTTTATAGATAAGCAGGGAGGATCGTTGTGTATTTAATATTTCAGTAATATTTGATTAATATTGTAAATACACTGATTATGTATTTTTTGTTTAACTAATTAATTACGGGTTATATATAAATGTATGTGAATGGCAGACGTTGTTACATTATACCTGCGCACCTCACTTAAAGCAAAGAAACAAAGTGTATACATTCTTCTGGTTTCTCTATGTTTCTGTTTCAGTTGGTTTTATACTTTGGAACTACACAACATTACACCAACCTCTTCATGACAGTCCCATCTTCTCTTTCTCAGTAATCCTGATCCAATTATCACTGTCCACTTCCAGGCCATTCCTCCGGTGGGACGGTGATTTACTTCCAGTCTGGTTTACTGCGTCTGTGTGACTGATGATGCCACGTGGGGTCTGCAAACTCCAACAGAGGCAGAGATGTTTATGTGGTGGTTGTGTGGGTATTTGTGAATACCCCTTCTCCTGAACAGTGATGGGCCAGGAACTACCTGAAAGACTTTGAGGATATCACTGAGTTGTTACCTCTGACCCATTGTAATCTCTTGCCATAGTGGAGCTCTGAGTAGAATTCTTGTTTTGGGAGTCTGGGGTTAGATGCATAACTGAAATAGCCTTCCCAACTTATGCAAATGAGCCTTCAATTTCCTCGTTTGCAGACGCCGGTCAGTTAGGATTGGCACCAATATCTCCTCCATTATCTCCATCAGCACAGGTGTACCATAAGATTGTGTGCTTAGCCCCCTGCTCAACTCCTTTGATCCTTATGACTCTGAGGCTAAGCGCAGCTCCAATGCCATACTTAAGTTTGCTGATGACACCACTGTCATTGGCTAAGTCAAAGATGGTAACAAATCAGCAATATAGAAAGGAGACTGAAAATCCGGTGTGGTGTCATAGCAACAATCTCTTACTGAAGACCTAGGAGCTGATTATTTATTTCAGAGGGAGAAAAGCAGAGATCCACAAGCCAGTCCTCATCAGGGGATCAAAGGTGAGTGAAGAGAGTCAGCAACTTTAAATTCCTCAGCGTTAACATTTCCAAGGACCTGCCCTGGGCCCAACACATTTCAAAGGAAGGACAGCAGTGCCTGTACTTCCTTAAGGAGTTTGCAAAGATTCAGCACGACATCTACAGCTTTGACAAACCTCTGTAGATGTGTGGTGGGGAGTATATTGACCGGCTGCCTTGCAGTCTGGTATGGGAACACCAATGCTCTTGAACGGAAAAGCATTCAAAAAATGGATTTGGCCCAGTCCATCATGGATAAAACCCTCTCCAAATCTACACAGAGCACTGTCACAGGAAAGCAGCATCCATCATCAGGGAACCCTATCACCATGGTCATTATTTCTGTTCAGTCTGCCATCAGAAAGACGGTACTGCAGCAATAGTGTTCACACCACTAGATTCAGGATCAGTTAATATTACTGAACCATCAGGCTCCTGAACCAAGTAGCACACACAAAATGCTGGAAGAAAGCAGACCAGGCAGCATCTATGGAAAAGAGTACAGCTGACTTTTCAGGCTAAGACATTCAGCAGGACTCAAAGGTGCTGCCTGGCCTGCTGAGTTCCTCCAGCATTTTGTGTGTGTTACTTGGATTTCCAGCATCTGCAGATTTTCTTGTCAGGCTACTGAACCATACGGGATAACTTCACTCAACTTCACTTGCCCCACCAATGAACTGTTTCTACAACCCATGCTTTCACTTTCAACATTATTCATCTCATAGTCTTGATATTTATCTATCTATCTATCTATTTATTTATTTATATTATTATTATTATTATTTATTTTCTTTCATTTTGCCTTTGCACAGTTTGTTGTCTTTTGTACACCGATTGTCCACTCTGTTGGTGTGGTCTTTAATGATTCTATTATGGTTATTGGATTTATTGATTATGCCCCCAAGAATATGAACATCAGGGTTTGTATATGATGGCATATATGTACTTTGGCAATAAATTTACTTTGAATTTTGAAGTTTATGAAACCTAAAGAGTTCTGCAATCTACAATGGTTTTGATTCACTATGTTCCTGCATTAATTTCATGATAGCAGCAAAGCTAATTTCAGCTGGTTTGGTTGGAGCAGTCAAACTTCAAAGCAAACTGTGTACACTCAGCAAAACAGGCACTCACTTCTCACTGGGTACTTCGCTTGCTTCAAAATACTGCTGAATTATTTCTGTATACAGTAGCCTCCTTTATCTTTTGTACAATCAAACGCATCTTTCTTTCCAATGTTGTCGTTCCTTTCCACGGTTTGTGGTGCATCTGTCAGCAATCTTGCCGTTTCTTTAGAACATTTTATCTGTCTTTTATGAGGCCAAGTTGCCAGCTCAACGCTCAACCCAGCACAGGTGGAAAGCGTGCAAGGAGCCAACTGGATTCTAACCCAGGACCACTCGCCTCAAAGTCTGGTGCAGTCCACTACACCACTGGAGAGCATATCTTTTCAATGTAGCCAGCCATTTCTACTTTTTTTTTAATGTATGACTATTATCACCTGGTACCCACTGTTGATGAACTCGTGAATTTTTCCATTTTCTGATTTTTTTTTAACTCAACCGTGCCTGTCCCGTCCTGAAGAAGCACGGACTGCACTTTTATTTTTACTTGACCGTTTCTCGCTGTGCTTATTTTTAGCTCAAACATCTTGCTGCACCTCAAAAGGTAGGTAGACATCTTGTGTTTGATTAAAACTTCCTCATCACCATGATGTTTTGTAGCACCAAAGCATAAAACCAATCGAAATAAAAGCATGGAGAGACTGGGAGAATGTGTCAACACACACAAAATGCTGGAGGAACTCAACAGGCTAGATCACATCCAGGAAAAGAGTACAGTTGACATTTCGGGCCGCAGTCCTGCTGAAGGGCTTTGGCCTGAAATGTTGGCTGTACTCTTTTCCTAGATGCTACCTGGCCTACTGAGTTTCTCCAGCATTTTGTGTGTGTTGCTTGGATTTCCACATTTGCAGATTCTCTCTTATATGTGGGAGAATGTGTATGATTTGTTCCTTGGCCTTATGCGAGGTGTGCATATATGACATGGTAGTGTGATGGGGTATACAATTCCTATACTCTTACATATAATTGGTAATGAATTACTTAAGCAAACAAAAATGCTTACTCAAACAATATACTTACAATAGGTCTCACCTACCACCCCACTAGCCTCTGCATCTGGCACATAATTCTCTGAAACTCCCCCCACCTTCAAAGGGATCCCTCCACCAGGCACATCTTTCCCTCCCCCCCCCCCCCCCCCCACTTTCTGCTTTCTGCAGGGATCACTCCCTCTGTGACTTCCTTCTCTATTTGTCTCTCCTCACTGATCTCCCTCCTGGCACTTATCCTTGCAAGCGGAACAAGTGCCACACTTGCCCCTACATCTCCCTTACTATCATTCAGGGCCCTAAACAGTCCTTCCGGGTGAGGCGACACTTCACCTGTGAGTGTGTTGGGGTCATTAAATGTGTTTGGTGCTCCCAGTGTAGCCTTTTGTACATTGGTGAGACCTGATGTAGATTGGGAGACCACTTTGCCAAGCTTCTACACTCCATCCGCCAGAACGAATGGGATCTCCCAGTGGCCCATTTTAATTCCACTTCCCATTCCCATTTCAATATGTCTATCCATGGCCTCCTCCACTGTCGTGTTAAAGCCATTGTTTGGAGGAACAACATCTTATTTTCCGTTTGGGTAGCCTCCAAGCTGATGGCATGAACATCAATTTCTCAACCTTTCAGTAATTCCCCATGCCCCTCCCTCTCCTTCACCATTTCCCATCTCCTTTTCCCCCTCTCACCTTATTTCCTCACCCACCCATCACCTCCCAGTGGTGTTTCTCTCCCCCAACCCATTTTTCTTTCTTTCATAGTCTTCTGTCTCTTTCACCAATCAACTTCCTAGCTCTTTACTTCATCCCTCCCCTTCTAGGTTTCACCTAGCACCTTGCATTTCTCTCTCCCCTCCCCCCACTTTTAAATCTACTCCTCAGCTTTGTTTCTCCACTCTTGCCAAAGGATCTCGGCCCAAAGTGCTACTGTACTTTTTTCCATAGACGCTGCTTGGCCTGCTGAGTTCCTCCAGCACTTTGTGGGTATTGTTTGGAGTTCCAGCATCTGCAGATTTTCTCTTGTTTGTGACATTTGATACCCAGCTCAACATCATACAGAACCATCTTATCTTCAACTAAGGAGACTATTTCTCAGCTAAGTAATATATGCAAATATTGGACTGTCTCACTGGCCAGAGTAGGTACCAGGAACAGTACATTATAATTTACAAAATAGAGTGAGTGTGTGATCTCTTGACAACAATAATTAAGGTAATTGATTTTGTTCAAACGTTGGACCCATGAGGGAACTTCAGTAACAGACGTCAACCTCCCTGCAACCAAATCCTGAATGTGTGAGTGGATGTTTTAAGCTCAGCCTCCGGGCAATACTATCCAACAGCTGTCATCTCAAGGCCTTCGGGTTGTCACGTGATAAACATAGGTCTACAGGATGCCAGGTGCATTTCATGTCTAAATCCAAGTTAACATAATAGTGGCAAAATAAAGAAAACATTCCAAGAAATTTTTATAGTTTAAAATTTAAAGTACTTAAAAAGGTTTATTTTAATATCTGCTATTTATTCAGAATGAGAATTGGATGCTTGAGGATTATGATACAGATCCACAGAGAGACTGCTTTATCTGTTAAACCTGATGAAGACAGAAAACAAAGATGTGGACAGTTACAATGCCATGTGCAAGCACAAGATTAGACAGTCACCAAGGACATCAAACTTCCTGCCCCTGCCATCACAATGTAAAGATTGTTTGATAGAAAAGCACTCACGATTTTCTGCAGTGAGAGAAAATGTCACTCTGACATACATTGACCGATAGCGGAGAAGGCGACAGATATGTAAGAATGGAACCGCAAACAAAGTTGGCATCTCTTATGACATTAATTAAGCAATTCAAGAGGTCTTGAAGTGATTATCATATTCATTCTGAAGATCTGATGCCTGTCCATCCAGCCTTCCATTTTATCAACAAACCTACACTAAGCCCAATACTGGTAAAAGGGCTTCAAAACCTAAGCCTCTGTACCTCCCCTTACAACTGGATTTTTTCCTTTCTCATCGGACGACCACATCAATATGAATTGGTGACAGCATTTCCTCCTCACTGACAATAAGTACAGGTACAGCTCAAGGATGCATGTTTAGCACACCGTTCTACTTTGGCTACAGTCATAACTGTGTGGCCAGGCACAGTTCAAGTGCCTTCTGTAAATTCACCGATGACACACTGTAGATGGCAGATTCTCAGGTGCCGACGAGGAGGCATACGGGAGCAAGAAAGTTCAACTGGCCAAGTGGTGTCGCAACAACAGCCTTGAGCTTAGCGTCAGTAACACCAAGGAATTGATTGTAGAGTTCAGGAAGGTGAAGTCGAGGGAACACACTCATCGAGGGGTCAGCGGTGTAAAGGGTGAGCAGCTTCAAGTTTCTGGACCTAACTTATTAATGCAATGGCGAAGAAGGCACACCAGAAGCTATGTTTCATTAAGAGTTGGAGGAGATTTGGTATGTCACTAGACACTAGACATAGGAATTTCATTAGCCAGTGTAGTGAATCGATGGAATTCACTGCTGTAGATGGCTGTGGAAGCCAAGTCATCGGGTATATTTAAAGCACAAGTTAATAGGTTCTTGATTAGTAAGGCTGTTAGAGGTTACCCGAGAGAAGGCAGGAGAACGGTGCTGAGAGCAATCAACTCTGATAGAATAGCACAGCAGACTCGATGGGCCTAATGCAGCTCTTGGGTCTTACATTCTTTTGGCTTATTTGATGCTGATTGACTTATGTTTTAACCGGACTCCCTAATGCTATATTTGGTCAAATGGTGCCTTGTGGTCTCTCCCGCCTTGTCCCTGGAAGTTGAATCCTTGGTCCAGGCATAAACAAAGGCCATGATTAGGTTTGGTGTTGAGTAGTCCTGCCAAAACCTAAACTCTGATTCAGGTTATAGCATAGCTGATAACATTTTCCTGTGCTTGTGGATGACTGACTGACAATAGGCAAATTGGATGGTTAATGGCCAGATTGAATTTGATTTTTTTTAACAGAATATAACATTTTTCAATTTTCTACTTTGTTATATACCTGTCAATGTTAGGCATAGGCTGGCTCGGGAGCAGAAGGCTTCAGATAATTTACATTCAGTTAATTAAACAAATAAGAAATAGAAAACTGTTATCAATAATGATGGTACAACTACCAGACTTGTAAAAACATATCTATTGTTAAACCTGTGTACTCATCAGAGGTACAGATGTAAGTGTACGTTGTGCACTATCAGAGGGAAGTAAATGGTATGTGGGTTTGCCTTTGGAATACACACAAAGAGTTCAAAATCATCCTGTAGGGAAGGGTGAGGAACCCTGCTATTTCTCACTATCCTCTTGCCCTGTTAATGCTAGTGATACTGTGGCTGCAACAGGACTTGCCTGTAGAATCTGCTGAAGCAGCCACACGGAAATGCTACATTGGAATGGCCACAACAAAATGTTACATTTTCATTGTTAGTCCAAGTGAAATCCAAAGGCTTTTTTTGCATCTCAGCATTCCCCAGTTGTGATTCTTGATTGTAAGTAATTGCTGTGGATTAATAATAGAAATATAAGCCAAAAGTGAGCAATGAGAAGTCTACATGACCCCAGAGGCATCCAATAATGCAAAATTCTTCTGTGAAACACTGCTACCTCTTGCCAACTGTAGACAACCATCTAATGTTACATCTGCTCCAATCAACTTGCAAATTACCTCATATATACAGAACTACATTTCACAAAAATTACACCTGGTTTGTTATAAAAGTACGAAGCCAAGAGATACAGAAATGATCCAGCAGGAAGCAGAACAAGTCCATGTACGCAGTTTGTTCACTACCACCACAAAATAGTTTTTTCTGATTGACAGATTGCAGCTTACAGGATCAGGCCCACGTTAGTGGAAAAAATACAAAGCTCTGCCTCTAAAATTAGATGATGAACAGTTCTACCATAAACATCAGTACATTAATTCATGATGCACTCTTGCTGAACCTTCAGAATAATGAGAAACTATTGACCTGTACAGTATTTTAAAATGTAGGCATGTACATGCTGAATTATGCCAAAATGGCAAAGACATTTAGATAATGTTTTAGTGCACTCTAGAATTTCCAATTTTCTGTAAAATGCTGAAGTAATGTCGTTTGATTCACTATTTGATTTCATTAGGCAAATAATTTATTAAGGCTTGTAAAAGGTTCTGCTGTGGTCAACTAATTGGTCAAAATCTTGCAGTAAAGAAGATCTGCAAATGTAAAGTTTGTCTAATCCTTCTGCAATATATATAAGAATATGTTTATAATGAGGGTCAGAGAACTGAAAGAAATACATTATGATAGGCACTTTCCAATTCATGACCTTGCATACAATATTGTAACGTATGGATCATGGTTGTAATGCCAAATAGCACGGAATTAACACATTCACAGTAGTCCAGGATAGGTGCCATTGTGGTTAGCTGAATGAAACTTAATCAAACCGCACAGCAGAAGTACCAGCATCATAAACGTAAGGTAAAAACAAACACAAGATTCACTGTGGTTCAGAAGTGAAAAGGGTTATGAAGAACAATTACCAAGTATTATTGCAAGAATACAAGATGTCTGATGCACTAGTTGATATACTGTGCAATGAGGCTTGCAATTTCCACTTTAGCAGGTGATTGCATAGAACTGTCATTTTTTATGAAAACGGGAAATTGCTGGAAGCTCTCAGCAGATGAGATACCTACTGTGGAAAGAAAAACAATTAACATTTCAGGTCAAGAACCTTAGGTCAGACTGTGAAAGCGAACAACAAGTTAGTTAAAAGTTGCCAAAAAGTTGAGGAAAAGTGGACGCAATAAAGGGAATGTTTCTGACATGGTGAGGCCAAGCCTGCTTTAGTGATACTTTGTAGAGGTCACACCTGAGAAGCCCTTGGGCAGTAATGATTTTTCACTGCTGTAAGTCCTTTGGTTGAAAGGACTGCTACCATACTGGTTTGAATTCAAGGATTTAGGTCCAATGTCAATGAAAGATTTGGAGTGTGTTCCTGGACAGAAAAAGGATTAAGTTTTGTTGGTCATCGTCTTCCACCCTGCACTGCATCCTTTGCATTTTCTGCTAACTTCAAAAGACATCACCAGATATGTCTTCACTTCACCTCACTTTTGGCATTTCAAAGGGACGGTTTCCTTTATGAAACCCTGGCCTGTTGTTTTAATTTCCATTACCACTCCTCTTCTTACGGCACTTTCCCTAGAAACTGCACTTTTACCTCTTCCCTTCCAGTTCTCCAGGGGTCCAAATAGATCTTCCGGGTGAAACAACGATTCACTTGCACGGTGCATTCTAGTGTGTGCACTTGATGTTCACAACGTGGTCTCGTCTACATTGGAGAAACCAAACACAAAGTGGATGAATACTTCTCAGAATAACAATGTACAGACTGCCAGGATGACTTTGAACTTCCAGTTGCAAGAGAGACATTGGTGTGGCCAAAGTCAGAGTATAGTGTGCAATTCTGGTCACCTACAAATGGGAAAGATATCAATAAGATTATAAAGTGGACGGAGAAAATTTACAAAAATGTTGCAGGGACTTGTGGATCTGAGTTTTAGAGAGAGGTTGAATAGGTTAGGACTTTTCCTCTGAAACGTAGGAAAATGAGGTGAGATTTGATAGAGGCTGAACTTCCCGTGTCCATTCTGTTGTGCTCTACGACACTATGATCCTATTTTACACTCCTTTGTATTTTCTCTCTGTTTCTAGGTTAAGTAATGGCCAACCCAACTACAAGATGTCTGATCTTATATGAAGAAGAAAATGCTCAAGGAATCCCAATGCCTATCATCTATCTGTCAATTTAATTGAAATATCTTGATAATTACATGTTCAACATTAATCTGATTATGAAGTAGTACCCCCTCCTTAAAAATGTATTCAGAATTTTATGTGTGACTGTCGTGTGTCATGAGACAAATAAAAGATTCACTGCATAGGGAACAATGGTTTTGTATTTGTCGGGGCCATTTTCTGCTAAAAAAAACTTGTTGCACTCAACAATACTGCTGCCATGATCTGAACAGAAGATTCAGATATATGAATATATTCTTTCATGATATATTTCTCAGTAAATAGTAGCTGGAGGCTGTGGCTTCTCCTGTCATGCTAAACAGGCTCCAAGAAATCAAAACAGTTTGAGGGTAATATCTACTAATTATGTAAACTTTCAATAATTTGCAAAAGGACCTGATTATTTAGTTTTATATATTGTAATATTCATACAATAGTAAATCTTCTTAATAATGAATTACCTAAAATTTGACCTTGGGGACTGGTGCTAAGTGTAATATATCATCACATCGGGACACTTGGCACTGCTTCTCAAGCAGTTCAAATTAATAGAGCACATTTGAATTCATTCAAATTAATAGAATGCATTTCACAACCACAGACCAGTGTAATGGCACTGATACTTAACAAATTGTTTACCTTATGGCACTGAATAGTGAATCAAGCAACATTACTGCAGCATTTAACAGAGAACTTGATATTCTATTATTTTTCCTACAAAATAAATAAAGGTTATTTGAGAATTCAGTTCAATTCAATAAAACGTATTCTCCACTCATTTTGCTATTTTTTCTCACATTCTCATTAACTCCTCCCTGGTTTCCAATCATTCAGCAAACCTGCCTGGTGTTTAGACTGGCCAATTGACCTGCATTCTGGGATATGAGAGGAAATGAGAACACCTGGAAGGAACATTCACTGTCACTGTGCAAACTTCACTGCAGAAAGCAGCCAGACCTGCGTAGAAGCTGCATTAACTCAAGGGAAGGATACGGTCTGCGGCACACAGTGAAACAATGACATCAGTTGATTCAGCTTTGCATCTGGAAGGGCAACATCTTGGGCAGTGGAAAATCAGCCCAGACTTCAGTGTTCAGGTCTCTAGAGTGAAGCATGGACTGAGACTTCCCAATTCAGAGATGGAGGTAATACCAGCGGAGAAGAATCTCAGATTTGTTGGTTTATTATTGGTGCCACATGTGACAAGGAACAGTGAAAACTTATCTTGTATAGCATTCATACAGATTAATTCATTACACAGTGCATTGAGGTAGTACAAGGTAAAACAATAACAGTGGACAGCTTTATAGTACAAAGAAAGTCAGGTAGATAATAAAATGCAAGAACATAACAAAGTAAATGGTGAGGTCAAAAGTCCAATTTATCGTACTAGGGAAACATTCAATAGTCTGATAACAAAAGCAGAGAAGTTGTCCTTGAGTCAGGTAGTACACACTCTCAGGCTTTTGTATCTTCTGCGACATGAGAGGGGTGAGAATAGAAAATGTCCAGGATGGGTGGGGTCTTTGACTATCCTGGTTGCTTTACTGGGACAGTGAGAAGTATAGGCAGTGTCCATTGAGAGGAGGCTGGTTTCCATGATGTGCTGAGTTGTCTACGCAGCTCTTTGTAGTTTTTTACTGTCATGGACAGAGCAGTTGCTACCAAGCTGGGATGCATCTAGACAGGATGCTTTCTACGATGCATGGGTAAAAACTAGTCAGGGTCAAAAGGGACATGCCAGGTTTCTTTGGCCTCCTGAGGATGTAGAGGTGCTGGTGAATTGTCATTGCTATGGTGTCAACATGGCAGGCTGTTGGTGATGTTCAGTCTTTGGAACCTCAGCACCAATGATATAAACAAGGGTATGTGTATCAACCCCTTCCTGAGGTCAATGAGCAGCTCTTTTATTTGCAGATGAAAGTTACTGTCATGATACCATGTCACTAGTTTCTCTATCTCCTTACTGATCTCTGACTCATCATTAACGGAGGTGAGGCCCACTCTGGTGGTATCATCTGCAAAGATGTAGATGGAGTTGGAGCAGAACCTGGCCACACAATCGTGAGTGTACAGGGAGTAGAGTGCTGAGGAGGCAGCCTTGCAAGACATCAGTATTGAGAATAGTTGTGGCAAAGGTGTTCCTGCCTGTCCTTACTGATTGTGGTCTGAGATTGAGGTGAGTTTAGAATGATAGGAGTGAAGGCAGAGCGGTAGTCAATAATCAATAGATTAATATTGGTGTTTTTACTGTCTAGATGCTCCAGAGGTCTCCAGAGGTGAGTGTGGGGGTCAGGGATATGATATCTCCCATAGACCTATTTTCAGTAGCAGGTGAATTGCCTTGGGTCAAAGTTGTCTTGGAGGCTGGAGCTGACACATGAATGACCAACCTCTCGAAGCACATCATGATAGTGGCTGTCAGAACCACCAAGCCGAAGTTGTTACAGTACATTACCTTCCTTGTATTTCTTAGCTGCTGGGATGACCGTGGCCTTCTTAAAGCAGACGGGAACATCAGATTGTTGCAGGGAGAGGTTAAAAATGTCTGTAAATGCCTTTGCTAGCTGAACTGCACTGGATCCAAGGAAACAGCCAGAGGCATCATCTGTGCCGGTTGCTTTCGGTGGGTTTACTCTTCAGGAGACTAATTTTATGTCTGCAATAGTCTTTTTTTTACCTTTGCCTTAGTGGTTAGCATAACTTCCTTGGTTGAGATTGTCAAAGATTTCCACAATTCAAGTGGATTTGCTTCACAAAGGATTTTTTTAAGAATGCAGAATGTTAGGCAGTGCAGATTGTTTAACTGAGAAGAATTATTCATGCCTTTGCTCTTTAAACTAGAATTTCAGATTAGAATCTAATTAACACAAATCCCATTAGAGTGACTACAACAGTACAAAGTCATGGGTAGTCATCCAGAGAACAAGGAGAATGGATGCAGCAGGAACTTCAGATAACCTTCGAACAGAAGAATTCTCAAATCCCTTCTTGAGAATGTTGTGTTGGTCTTGGAATATTCAGTTTATAAAAAAAGAGGTTGTTTTAATGGTGAAAACTAAAACTAAAATAGCCATTGGCTAATTATTCAGGAAAATGTTTAGTAAGATCATCCTTTTCTAGTGGATTACTTTGTTGGATGTAGCACATATTTCCCTGGAACAGCCATGTGGCCAATAAATAGAACAGCCTTTAGGCTTTCATTATAATTTCTGTTTGATTAAAAGAGGAGCAAATAATGGATTAAATAGATGTCAATGACCAAATAATTCCTATTTGTGGATGTACTGTGATTAATCTGATTATTTTACATGGGGTTTGAATTGTTTTGTCCCAATATAAATAAGATTTAATGATGAAGACCTTCACCATAAGAGCAAGGACAGATTCTAATGATACCAAAGTTTTTTCTTCAGTTTCTACAAACTGCAAAGAGCATTTTCATTTCATGATCTCACCTGCCCTTCACCTGGCTGTGTATGAATCTGGGCCAGATGGAGTGGGTCATTAGGGGTGAAGCTGGATCCCCAACATTGGCTTTCACTCTTAGCATTTTCTTCTGTAGATGATTGTAGCTAGTTAATCTCCTTACTCTAATTTATATAATCATGAATAACAATAGCGTTCCTTAGTTTACAACAGTAGTGCACCTTAATGATAAAAAGTGTCCCAGGAGTGAATCAAAGAAAACCGGAATGTTCTTCATATCAGTGTTACCCCATCAATATTGGATGCCTGGAACTTCAAAGCTCAAAGTAGATTTATTTTCAAACTACATATATGTCACCGTATACATCCCTGAGATTCATTTACTTGCGAGCATTCACAGAAACTGCAAGAAACACCATGGAATCAATGAAAGGCTGCATCCAACAGGATGGACAAACAACCAATGTTCAAAAGATGACAAAAGAGGTTCAAAAGAGGTCCTTCTGCAGCTGTACAGGGCCCTGGTGAGACCACACCTGGAGTATTGTGTGCAGTTTTGGTCTCCAAATTTGAGGAAGGACATTCTTGCTATTGAGGGAGTGCAGCGTAGGTTCACAAGGTTAATTCCCGGAATGGCGGGACTGTCATATGTTGAAAGATTGGAGCGACTGGGCTTGTATACACTGGAATTTAGAAGGATGAGAGGGGATCTGATTGAAACATATAAGATTATTAAGGGATTGGACACGCTGGAGGCAGGAAGCATGTTCCCGCTGATGGGCGAGTCCAGAACTAGAGGCCACAGTTTAAGAATAAGGGGTAGGCCATTTAGAACAGAGATGCGGAAAAACTTTTTTACCCAGAGAGTGGTGGATATGTGGAATGCTCTGCCCCAGAAGGCAGTAGAGGCCAAGTCTCTGGATGCATTCAAGAGAGAGTTAGATAGAGCTCTTATAGATAGTGGGGTCAATGGATATGGGGAGCGGGCAGGAACGGGGTACTGATTGTGTATGATCAGCCATGATCACAGTGAATGGCAGTGCTGGCTAGAAGGGCCGAATGGCCTACTCCTGCACCTACTGTCTATTGTCTATTGACAAACTGTGCAAATGCAAAAATAAATAAACAAACCAACAATAGATATCAGGAGCATGTGATGCAGAGTACTACACCACCAGTATGTTACTAACACCAGAATTAGTAAGGGAGCCATGAGGATTTAAAATTTAATTTCCTCTCTTTCTTCAGTAAGAGTGCAGTCAACTATAGAGGTAGCATTTGCATATCTATAGCAGTGTAATTAAAATAAGGCTCAACCTTCTCTTCAGGGATGGGCCATCAGCAACTGCAGATGCTGAGATATAGAACAAAAAAGGCAAACTGCTGAAGGAACTCGGCAACTCAGGCAGAACCTGCCGAGGGAAATGGACAGACAATGCATTCTGTCAAGACACTTCATCTAGACACAGAATTATTTTCAGTATTGAATTTAGATGTTCATGAACAACACTTGGATTTGCCTTTATTTAATACTCAACTGGTATTTAATGGAAGCATAAATATATTATACACTGTTCACTCATATACAATATCATAGATAGATGAGTAAGGAATTGACTCAGAAACTTTGAATAGAATGGAGACAGATGTTATCAAATTAGTCACACCAACTAAACCAAAACTTTAGCAGAGCTAAGTACTTTCTCTCCAGTAGGTGAAATGGCACATTTTTGTTCTGTATTAGACACCATGTACATAATTCTAGAGTTGTCAGCTCCAGAGGATATCCGAGACTGTAGTTTATTTGAAACATGCATCTAAGCGGCTGCCGTATTTGTAAGAGCAAATGATGCTAGTGCCTGGCAAATACGGGAAAATGTGATGTGCTGCCGCTGTCAGAATGAGTAGATGCTATTAAGATGTACAACCATAACCCTCCTATCAACTTAAGGCTCCTTACAATCAGAGCAAAAATTGATGGAGATAATTTTCACCTCTTTCACTTGGACTGAGTACTATCGGTGTTATGAATTACTTGATCTGCATTTCCATTTGTTTTTGTGTAAGCAGGAAGGTAAATCTATATGGCTGACCTGTCTGCCCTCTTCCTTTGTAAAATCATGCGAAGACCAACACAAACTAAAACGGAATCTCATATTCCACTTTAGTGGTCTATATAATCTAAAGGTGTGAACACTGAATTTTCCAGTTTCAAGAAACCATGCTCCCTTTGTCCCTGACCCCACCCTCCAATCCATCCAGGTCCCCTCTCCCTTTGTTCACTCTTTCCATCTTCTCTCAGCTGGTCCCACCTGCCCGTCACCCACATAGCTATTCACCTGTTCTTCTTACCTGACCCACATTTTCTATCCCCTCCCCCCACTTGGTTCCATCTGCCCAAAGTGTCCTTTCATCTAGTTCCACCTATCACCCTCTATTTCACCTCTAGATACTGGATATCTCTTCACACTCAATCCTGGTGCAGGGACTTAATTTGAATGGGTAACTAATCTTTGGCCTCCACAGAGGCCGTGTGATCTCCTGAATTCTTCCAGCAGTTGTTTCTCTCCGTCTCTCTCTCCTCCCTCTCTCCTCTCCTCTCTTCTCTCCTCTCTCTGTCTTTTGGGATTTTGGAAATCCCAAAGGTCTTTACAATCCCTGAAGCATTTCTGAAGTAAGATCTAATTTCCTTCAGGGGAATGCAAGCTCATATACTAATTTACTATATACATATATTCTGCAATTATTCAAGACTAGAGATGCCAAAATTGAAAGAAACTGCCAAACACGCCTAAGCCTCTGAAAATTAAATTCAGGCCCCATCGCCATATTTCAGATGTTGTTCTAAATGAGTGCACTTACCGTAGATTCCGGATTTTAAGCCGCTACTTTTTTCCCACATTTTGAACAGCTTTGAACTTTGCGGCCAATAATCCGAAGCGGCTAATGCATGATTTTTTTCATGCCGCCTCGTAAACATTTTGCCTCGTAACAGTAGACCAATAAAATTGATGAGTAGTTCACAGAGGTCCAATGAAATTGTACGATAAATCAAGCGCACTTTCACAATTAAATTATTGTAAATCAGTCATTTGTACTCACCCTCATCAACATGGAAAACACTCGAAGCATTGTGCTGCCTACTTAGTTTAAACTATATTTGTTTTCTGTACTACATCGCGGGATGCTATGACGTCACACCCGGTTTCGCGGTGTCTTGTGGGAAAATGCCGGTTTGCGATGAAACGGGACGGAGGGAGGGAGCGCATTACGCGAGCGGCTTTGGATCTGAGCGAACTCTGCTTTTAAGTTAAAGGTATCAATAACTTTTCCTGGTAGGCTGCAATATATATATTTTTTTACCAGTCGTTAGGAGATATTGGAATGTTGTTCAGTAAAGAAGTATACGCAACGTATATTTAAAAGTAGCCGCGTATGGGCACGGTTCGAAAAAAAGCATTTGCAATATGTATTTGTTTTTGTTACCATATGGATTTAATTAAAAGTTAAAAAAATCCTCACGTGTAATATCTTTCTGTGTAAATATCTCATATTACAACGTGGGACACCTCGCGGCCGAAAATCCGGTGCGGCCTAAAATCCGGTGCGGCCTAAAATCCGATGCGGCCTTTACAATTAAAAAAATGATTTTATTTCTAAAATTAGAGCCAGCGGCTTTTAATCAGGTGCGCTCTGTAGTCCGGAATCTACGGTAATTGACATTGGAGTTAAGGTGACTAGGTTGTCTGGATAATGGTCAATAAAAATTGCCCTTGCCATTTTCCTGTTCTGAGCATTAATTAAAAGTTGAAGATTTTCTTATTGTCAGCATTAAATCCGACTAATAAAATTTAAATAATTTTATTTAAAATAATTCCTTTGGAATTATTGCTTATCAATTTTATGAAGGTGATTAATGTAAGACTTATACACAATTTACATTAATTCATGGTTATGCAGTAAAGGTTCATATGAAACAGCACATTTCCGATCTCTTCTCAATCCACTGTCCAGCCCGTCTCACACATTCCCTCTATTCTCAATCCCAGTATAGGGTCTCAATTTGCAACATTAACAAACCTGATGTTGTGGTGTTCGCTGAACTTGGCAATTAGCTTTCAAACACTTAATTAGCTACCCCTTCAGTTGACCTTTGAATTCTACTGGCATGCATTTCTTTGGCTCTTAAGGGATAATAGATAGAGTCTATTTCGATAGATTGTTTACAGAGTTTTTGTTCCCATAAACAATTTGAGAGATTATGTCTTGTCTGGCCAACATAATTCTTGTTGCAGTCTTCACAGATGATCCTGTACACCACATTGCTTTTTTTCCCATTGTCTTTATTTGTACCTTGGTCCTTGAGACAAGCTTCTCAAGTCAGTGTTGGCCTGTGAGGAATTGTGATGCCACGAGGATTGAACAGATAAGGTGTCACTTCTGAGATATTCCTGATGTTGGGCAAGGTTGTGCATTTCAATGCGTGTTGAGTAAGTTCTGAGCGACGTTCTCTCCTTAGTAATCATCTCCTGGTGAAATTCTGTGGATAAACGCTGGCCTGGAGCACTTTGAATAAGAACCCCTCCGCCCTGGCCCAATGTTCAGTGGTGTTTCAGTGTGTTTGGGCACTCTTAAATAAGGTGTGAATGCAGGTTTTCTTCTTTACGGGAACACAAACTGGTGGTACAGAGCCATGATCCACCGTTGCTGATCTCAGTACATTAAGACTGAGAAGGGTCCCACTTTAACTGGGACACCACAGAGGTTCTGGTATAGGCACACAGAAAGCAGCCACGAGGATTTTTAGAAGAGTGGTTCTCTTCTGTTAACCCCATAGATGAACATATCAAAATAGACAGCATCTACGAACCCCTAAGAGCCAAAGAAATGTGAGCCAATAGAATTCAAAGGTCATCTGAAAGGGCAGCCAATCAGGACCAAGGCCAGTGAACTTTGGCTTATATAAACATGAGCAATCCCAGAGAGAAACTCCGCACTGAGGTTGTCACCTCGGCCGGTGATGAAATGTCTGCAAGCTAATTGCCAAACTCAGCGAGCTCCGCAACAACAAACACTTCAACCCGAGCTACCAGTGTTCACCATCTTCCTAATTAACAAGTCTTTACACCTCCACATCCCACTGATTTCCACCAGCAGGTTTATTCCCCTTTTATTCTTCCCTTGCAATTTAAGCCTGTTAATCTGTTCGCACACACAGATATCACTATCACTATGTTTCAAATACAACTGTGCAATTATGATAATGAGGTAATTGTGAAAAATTCACTGTAATTGGCATATTTCCTGATGACTACAAAACCTGATTCCACCCATTTGGGTGTTGCTAAGCCATAAAGGAAAATCAAAGCCAATTAGACTTCTCTACTGTTGAAAATAAACTATTTTATACACAGCTAAATCAAAATACAATATCTGAACTGTGACAGCAGAAAAGTTCTCCAGATTCAGATTTATCTATGACAGTACATTGAAACTCACAGTGCAATGTATCATTTGTGTTAACAACCAATACACCTAAGTATGTGCTGGGGGCAGTCAGCGAGTGTTGCCACACTGTCTGTGCTTGCGTACCCACAACGCTCAATAGAAGAACACAAGCATCAACAACAACAAAACAACAGCATCACAATTCCCTTTCTAACCCGGCCACACACGCAAGCAGACCTCCAGGACCCAATCCTTATACCTAGACTCATTCTTGTAGACATCTAGCTTCCAACCTCTAGCCCCTGGCCCAGACTCACAGACATTATCCCTTTGACTACCCCAGAACTCATCAGTCATTGAACTTGGATCTTCAGGCCTCAATCCCAAGTACGTGGCATGGAACTGAATTCCACTATATGATGGACTGAATGCATCTGCTAATTGTGCTCTGTCTTATGTTGGCCACCCTCATAAAATTCATTGTCGGCCAATGACTATATTGGAAAATATTTGATAAGTAGATTGTTGAGTTTATTAGTCAAATCTAAAACTGATAGGCAGACACATCAGTTTTTAAGTATTGTTTAGAGTAGAAGATTTTGGTTAAATGATCAACTTTACTGGTCATCTAGTTACACTGGTTATATGTATGTTCTTTATAGATACACACACACACACACACACACATATAGATATAGATAGATATTTTATATACAGTATGATATAATGTATATATCAAGTTTTATATATATATATATAATATATAAAACTTGGCAGACATGAGTGCATAATTTCTTAGTAGTAGAATAGGAGGAAAGATGTACTACTTAGATATAAATGATGAGACAACGTAACTTCCATATGTGCAACATCGGATCAATTTTTCCCTCCATCATTGGTTTCTCAGTTGTATATTAACTGTGTCATGCTAGTTCAATAAAATAAAAAAGTATAATCATTCATTTTCTGCCTCTTGGCAAAAGCCAGTGAATAATGATCCATCGAATGTTATATATTTTCCGTGGACTGAGAGTAAGTTAACTCCACTCTGTGAAACAGTGGAGCTGTTCATTTCTGGACATTCTGACAGTTTATCCTATTCAGAGTGCTAACATTCAGAAAATTTGCAGAGCTATCAGCGGGACCTAAAGAAGCATATAAATTTGCTGGTGCTGGGGGAGTTGTGTGAGCATACCTTCACATCCTTGCTCAATATCTGACGGGCTTGCGAGGACCCCTGAGCCCTGATTGCCATCCTTGTCA
Organism: Hemitrygon akajei; assembly: GCF_048418815.1. Lineage (NCBI taxonomy): Eukaryota > Metazoa > Chordata > Chondrichthyes > Myliobatiformes > Dasyatidae > Hemitrygon > Hemitrygon akajei. Next base: position 95,941,348 of record NC_133131.1, read on the forward strand.
ATAGTTAGAATGATCTTTTAAAACGTACTGTTGCAATGGGAATGGCAATTATAATTATCTATACAGAAGTAACATTCTATTTAAACCTGACAGACTTAGTCTCATTGTCGAGATATGTGACCAAACTACGGTAGTAACTAAGAGCCATGAAGTTGTTGGTTTGCATGATCGAACATGGCTTCTACGACAGATACTGTATACTAAGAACAAAAGGGCAGCAAGGGACAAAGGTGATCTACTTGAAGGTCAGCGTGGTCATCTGTACATGGAACTAAAAGAGATGTAGTAAACTAGACCAGAAAATTTGGGATGCCACCAAGACTGGGGGTGTAGCTGTCAGCAAGGAAGGCTATCAAAGCTTGCAGCAGGATCTGAACCAGCTGGAAGTATAAACTGAAATATTGGCAGTTGGAATTTAGTGCTGACACGTGTGAGGCATTGCACTTTGGGAGGACTTACAGAGTGAACAGTAGGGGACTGAGGAGAGCGGCAGAACTCTGAGTACAGATCCATAAATCCTTGAAAGTAACACCTCAAACATAAAGCAAGTTTCTGGCACATTGACCTTCATTAATCAGAGTATTGAGTACAAGAATTGGGATGTTTTGTTCAAGTTGTATAAGGTGTTGGTGAGGCCTCATTTGGAGTACTGTGTGCAGTTTTCTTCATCGACCTACAGAAAAGATGTCAATATGATTGAAAATGTTCAGAAAAATTTTATAAGGATGTTGCTGGAGCTTGTGGACCTGAGTTATAGGGAAAGGTTGAATAGGTTAGGAAATATGTTAATTTCCTGGAGTGTGGAATGAGGGGAGATTTGATAAAGTTATGCAAAATTATGAGGAGTATAGTTAGGGTTAATTCAAGCAGGATGTTGCCACTGAGTTGAGTGAGACTAGAACTAGGGGGTCATAGGTTAAGGGCAAAAGGTGAAATATTTAAGGGGAACCTGAGGGGAGCTTCTTCATCAGGCAAAGGTCCTGTTCTTGTGTTTCTATGTTTCCATGACAACTGGGGGCTAATTAAAAGGGTGTAAACTATAATTTTTAATAGGTAATCAAAAATGATTTATATCATTTTATTAGTACAAATAAATGCCACAGGCAGCACATCATACCAGTTAGCATAACGCTATTCCCGCGCTAACAACCGACTTTCATTTCCTACCAGTGTCTGTGAGGAGTTTGCATGTTCTCTGCATGAGCCTGGGTGCTCTGGTTTCCTCCCATACTCCAAAGATGTACAGGTCAGCAGGTTCATTGATCGCGTAGGTGTAACTGGGCAGTGTGGGCTCATTGGGCTGGAAGGGCCTGTTATGGTGCTATAGTACTGTGCAAAAGTCTTTGGCACATATATATATATATAGCTAGGGTGCATGGAACTGTATTTGTCAATGTAGAGTGGATAGCGTGTTTTTAAACCTGTTGAGAATGGCAAGGGTGAGACAGCTGACAGAGGAGCGCCAGGAGCAAGGGGTGGCACGGGTGCAGACATACCCAGACCTGAGGCACCAGGCAAGGTCATTTGATTCCCAACAAGTAGTTTATTGATCATTACACAATGTCTCTCTGGTGTTTCCCACCTCTTCCCCTTTTCCCAACAATGATTCCTCTCTCCTTGCCCCCTTCCACTCTCAGTCCACAATAGGTTTATCATTACTCACATACATCACAAAATTTGTTTTTTTTTCACATTAGCAGAACAACGCAATACATAAATTTACTACAATACTGTCCAAAAGTCTTAGGCACTCTAGCTATTTATATATGTGCCTGAGACTTTGTACAGTACTGTATATCGCTAAAATAAATTAAATAAACAATTTCATAACCTTTCGTTTCGAATCAGCATGCTCAACATAACCTTCCTCCAATGCTAATTGCAGGACAAGTTTAACCTAAACCAGTGCAGTCTCTGTGCATTGTAGGAAATTGAGCTTTAAGGGGTAAAAACACAAATAAAATCCAATTAAGTATGTGGTCATCAGATCTGCAGTGAGAGAAATCTGGGCCTTAAATAATGGAAGTGCTTTGGCAAACACAGGGACAGAGCTAATAAATAAATATCAAATTGTTGGCCTCAAGATCACAGCTGTACCCTGCCTTTAGAGAAATTTTAAATGCTGCATGAGTTCAGTTATCAGAAATAAGAGGTTCTGTGAAAGGGACCTCCTTCATGTAAGTCATCTAATTTAAGCAGCATTCAGACAGATTCTTGATGTTTGGAGAACGTGCTGCATGTAGTTGAATGACAAGTGTCAAGTTTCTTTCAACAGGGAAGCACATCTGTTAAGGAAAACAGGAAGAGTAGACCACTCAGTTTGTTCAATTATTAAATTCGATTATGGCTGGTTTGTATTTCTATTTGACAGCCTTGATTGTGTAACCCTTAAAGTACTTGCCTGCAAAAACTCTTTCAGGTCTCAGCTGCAATATTTTAATTGATCTATCCTCAGTAGCTTTGTGGGAAGTGCATTTCTGTCTTTTGTGTCTCTGTGAAAAGGGTTAAAAATGTGTCTTCATTCCCTTCATGAAACGTGTTTGTACGCTAACGGCTGCATATTACACTCTGCTTCGTAATTCCAGCAGGCTGGATGAAACTAGAATGAGAGGTCGTTGGTTTAGGGTGAAAAGTGGAATATTTAAAGGGAACCTGAGGGGGAACTTCTTCATCCAGAGGATGGTGTGAATGTGGAATTAACTACCAGTGGAAATGGTGGATATGGGTTAGATGGCAACATATAAGAGAAATTTGGGTAAGTACATAGCTGAGAGGGGAATGGAGTGCTACGGTCCAGGTGCAGGTTGATGGACTAGGCAGAAACTAGATAGGCCAAAGGGCCTGTTTTGTTCTGTAGCGCTCTATGACCTTTATGTGATCAGGTTTATGGTTCAATGTGTGTTCAATTCGGTTTGCTGCACCGACAATTCTCTGAAGTAGTCAGGATGAGATAATCTAATCTTTTGTGATATGACTCAAACAAACATATGACATGCAGAATAATAGCAAATGTTATGCCCAACTGATCTGAAATGCTGATGGGCATGCAACTTTCAAATCTTAAGGAATCTGTGGAGGTCTGTAACTGGAGAATGCCTCCCTGGGTTGTGAAGTTTTTAGTGTCACCTCTTAGTCAAATATGCTTTACTCTTTTCAATATTTTTTTTCCCAATCTGCTGAAAATAGAACCACTTCTTTTTTTGCAACATGTTGTCAGGGTAAAGGTGCTGTACGACAGGAAATTTACATGAAAAGAAAACTCAACCTAGTCTACAGCAGAAATACATATACCATAAGGGATGATGAAATGTGTCTTCAATTCTATTCACTCTGAATTGGGTTGAATCATCAGTTCCATTTCATAATTTCAGTAGAATTCTGTTACATATATATTCAGTAGTATGAAACACTCTGGTTTCCTTGGTTGTGTAAGTCTAGGGAAGACAACCTCTGGTTCTGCCAAACTCGTGAGACTGAGGTGCGCTCGACCCCACCCTAAACCCCGGTTTGTGTGGATGCTGTGTCATTTGCCACCCTGTTACAGATTAGTGCCACGAAATAACAGACAGTACGCTGCTTATGATTAAAGGAATTATATTTTTGAATCTTAACTAAAGGGTTAGTAAAGAACAAAAAGAAAAGGGCCCATTGCAATTCAAGTCAAATGTGCAAAAGTTGGAGCTCATCTTGCACTTCTCTGTCACTCACGCGCTGGCCCTCAGTCAACCTGAAAGCACACACCACCTTCCGATCGTCACTCACAATCCACCTCGAACAAACGGGTCTCTCATCGGATCATACGCTACGACCAGTTCTCCCCAGCGTCTTCTCGCTTCATCTCCTCTCGAACAAAAGGTCCAAGCCCACCCTTAGTGTTCCTCACCAGAGAAACCTCCCCTTAATCTGACCATCCTAATTGGATGGTACACATTCCTCCTCATCTCTTGTCCTCAACAATAACCCAAACATTAGCTGAAAACGAGCAGCTCTCAGAGAAGAGCACAAAATGAAATACACACAGTATAACAGTAAAACATATGAACCAGGGCATTGCACATACAGCAAAACATTACAGATGAGATCAGGTCATAGAGAAAGTTGATCAATCTTATCAACAAGAACTTCAACCAGAAGCAAATTAGGAAATCACCTGCAGCCAATGTGAATTTCCAGATGCCAAGTACTTGGAGGCACATGATAAAAATAGTGTAGGGAAAGTTCGCCTGCGCAGAAAGTGGGTCGCCACATAACCCCCCCCCCCCCCAAGAACCGGCGATACACCCCCCAATGTCCACAGTCTGGATCAGCCTCTGTTTGGGAGGTCGGCCTCTGCGCCACGGTGCCTGAACCTCGACCGGCTGCGCCAAGTCCAAATGGGCTGGTTTGAGTCGGTCCACCGTGAAAACCTCCTCTTTCCCCCCAATGTCCAGAATGTACGTGGACCTGTTGTTGTTGATCACCTTGAACGGCCCCTCGTAGGGCCACTGTAGCGGTGCCCGGTGTCCGCCCCTTTGTACAAACACAAACTTACAGTTCTGCAGGTCTTTGGGTACGCAGGTCGGGGTCAGTCCGTGCTGTGAAGTCGGTATGGGGGCCAGGTTGCCGAGCCTCTCACGTAGTCTGTTCAGGACTGCTGTGGGTTCTTCCTCTTGCCTCCTTGGGGCTGGTATGAACTCTCCTGGGATGGCCAGGGGTGCACCGTACACCAACTCGGCCGACGAGGCATGCAGATCCTCTTTGGGCGCTGTGCGAATTCCAAGCAGGACCCAAGGAAGCTCGTCCACCCAGTTAGGTCCTCTCAGGCGGGCCATGAGAGCCGACTTCAAGTGACGGTGGAAGCGTTCCACCAGTCCGTTCGACTGTGGGTGGTAGGCAGTTGTGTGGTGCAGCTGCGTTCCCAACAGGCTGGCCACAGCCGACCACAGGCTGGAGGTGAACTGGGCGCCTCTGTCAGTGGTAATGTGGGCCGGTACCCCGAAGCGTGCTACCCAGGTTGCGATCAGTGCTCGAGCGCAGGAATTGGCAGATGTGTTGGTCAGCGGGACCGCCTCTGACCACCTCATGAACCGGTCTACCATAGTTAGGAGGTACCGCGCTCCTCGGGACACTGGTAGGGGGCCCACGATATCCACATGAATGTGATCGAACCTCCGGTGGGTAGGTTCGAACTGCTGCAGCGGGGCTTTAGTGTGCCGCTGCACCTTGGCTGTTTGGCACTGTGCGCACGTTCTGGCCCATTCACTGACCTGCTTGCGAAGTCCGTGCCATGCGAACTTGCTGGAGACCAGCCGGACGGTTGTCCTGATAGATGGGTGCGCCAAACCATGTATGGAGTCGAAAACTCGCCGCCTCCAGGCTGCCGGGACAATGGGGCAAGGTTGGCTGGTAGCCACGTCACACAGGAGGGTCCTCTCACCTGGGCCTACGAGAAAGTCTTGCAGTTGAAAACCCGAGACTGCGGTCCTGTAGCTGGGCATCTCGTCGTCTGCCTGCTGCGCCTCTGCCAGTGCTGCATAGTCCACCCCCAGGGACAGGGCCTGGACAGCTGGTCTGGAGAGTGCGTCCGCCACGACGCTGTCCTTTCCCGAGACGTGCTGGATGTCCGTCGCGTACTCGGAGATGTAGGACAGATGTCGCTGCTGGCGAGCCGACCAGGGATCGGACACCTTCGTAAACGTGAAGGTCAACGGTTTGTGGTCCGTGAACGCGGTGAACGGCCTGCCTTCTAAGAAGTACCTGAAATGCCGGATTGCCAGGTATAGCGCCAACAGCTCCCGGTCGAAAGCACTGTACTTGAGCTCGGATGGTCGTAGGTGCTTGCTGAAGAACGCCAGGGGTTGCCAGCGACCCTCGATGAGTTGCTCCAGCACCCCACCGACTGCTGTGTCGGATGCGTCCACCATGAGTGCGGTCGGAACGTCCGTTCTGGGGTGCACCAGCATCACGGCATCTGCCAAGGCTTCCTTGGCTTTAACGAAAGCGGCCGCGGCCTCCTCGTCCCAAGTAATGTCCTTGCCTTTACCCGACATCAGGGTGTACAAAGGGCGCATGATACGGTCTGTTGAGGGGAGGAAACGGTGGTAGAAGTTCACCATACCAACGAACTCCTGCAGGCCTTTGACCGTGTTGGGCTGGGCAAAGTGGCAGATCACGTCTACCTTGGCGGGCAGAGGTGTTGCCCCGTCTTTGGTAATCCTGTGGCCCAGGAAGTCGATGGTATCAAGACCGAACTGGCATTTGGCTGGGTTGATCGTGAGGCTGAAATCACTCAGGCGGGAGTAGAGCTGGCGGAGGTGGGACAGATACTCCTGGTGACTACTCCTGGCTATAAGGATGTTGTCCAAATAGATGAATGCAAAGTCCAGGTCGCGTCCCACCGCATCCATTAGCCGTTGGAACGTCTGTGTGGCATTCTTCAGGCCGAACGGAATTCGAAGGAACTCGAACAGGCCGAACGGGGTGATGAGTGCTGTTTTGGGGATGTCTTCAGGGTGCACTGGGATTTGATGGTATCCCCGGACGAGGTCTACTTTGGAAAATATTCTTGCCCCGTGCAGGTTTGCTGCAAAGTCCTGTATGTGCGGCACGGGGTAGCGGTCTGGAGTTGTAGCCTCGTTCAGTCTGCGGTAGTCACCGCATGGTCTCCAAGCCCCCGGCTGCTTTGGGCACCATGTGCAGGGGGGAGGCCCATGGGCTGTTGGACCTCCGTACAATCTCCAATTCCTCCATCCTCTTGAACTCCTCCTTCGCCAGGCGGAGCTTTTCCGGGGGGAGCCTTCGTGCGCGGGCGTGGAGGGGTGGTCCCTGGGTCGGAATCTGGTGCTGTACGCCTTGTCTGGGCATGGCTGCCATGAACTGCAGTGCCAGAATCGATGGGAAGTCCGCCAGGATTCTGGTGCATTCGTTGTCTGACAGCATGATGGAGTCCAGGTGTAGGGCCGGCAACTTGGCTTCACCCAGGGAGAACGTCTGGAAAGTCTCGGCATGTACCAGTCTTTTCCCTTGCAAGTCGACCAGCAGGCTGTGAGCTCGCAAGAAGTCCGCCCCCAGGAGTGGTTGGGTCACCACGGCCAGTGTGAAGTCTCACGTGAACCGGCTGGCGCCGAACTGCAGCTACACTGTGCAGGTGCTGTAGGTCCGTATCGTGCTGCCATTTGCGGCCCTCAGGGTGGGTCCTGGCTTCCTGTTGCGGGTGTCGTACCCCATCGGGGGCAAGACGCTGATTTCCGCTCCGGTGTCGACCAAGAAGCGGCATCCCGACTGTTTGTCCCAGACGTACAACAGGCTGTCCTGGTGGCCAGCCGCCATAGTCATTAGCAGCAGTTGGCCCTGGCCCTGCCCCTTGCAGGGCGGGCGACGAGGGCGGGCTTTTGTGCCCCACCGCTGGTGGTAGAAACACCACTGTTCACTGGCCTCCTCACTCCTGCCTCTGTGTTGTGTGCGCCCCCCTGCCGGGCCTGGTCTGGTCCGCTGTTGGGCGCGTGGCCTGGTAATCTGACCGACGGACACCACGCTCTCCCTCTTGGCTTTCCACAGCACGTCTGCCCAGGCCGCCACCTTCCGGGGGTCGCTGAAATCTGCGTCAGCCAGCAGCAGATGTATGTCCTCGGGCAGTTGCTCCAGGAACACTTGCTCGAACATGAGGCAGGGCTTGTGTCCGTCGGCCAGGGCCAGCATCTCGTTCATCAATGCTGACGGCAGTCTGTCTCCCAAACCGTCCAGGTGAAGCAGGCGGGCACCCCGCTCACGCTGTGAGAGGCCAAAGGTCCCAATGAGCAGCGCTTTGAATGCTTCATATTTGCCTTCTTCCTGGGGCGACTGTATGAAATCCGCAACCTGGGCGGCCGTCTCCTGGTCAAGGGCGCTCACCACGTGGTAGTAACACGTGGAATCAGAGGATATCTGCTGAATCTGGAACTGGGCTTCTGCTTGACTAAACCACACGCGTGGTCGCAGCGTCCAGAAAGTCGGCAGTTTTAGCAAAACTGCGTGAACAGTTGAAGAGTCGTTCATCTTTGGTCCAAATCCTGTTTGGACCGTCAGGGTCACCAATGTAGCGATCTGCTACACACAGCGTTGAAATAACGACACGCAGTCAGTAAGTTGTTTCGAGACTAGTTTATTCAAACTTTGTGGCGCTGGCATTTAATCCCTAGCGCCCACCCTCTCCGGGTGGAAATGATGTCAGAGGTGCATTACCAAAGTCTCTCCCCACGCGCTGGCTATTTGTGAGCCGGTTTGCCTGCGCAGAAAGTGGGTCGCCACAATAGGTCAAAGTGAGCAAAGTTTCCTTAAAGACAACAGATTTGTCTTGCTTGACAAATTTGTTGGAATTCTTGAGGAAATAACAAGCAGGCAGACAGGGGAGAACCAGCCAATGTTGTGTACTTGGATTTTCAGAAGGCCTCTGATAAGATGCCACACATGAAGCTGCTTAACAAGTGAAGAGTTCATGGCATTAGCATGGATAGAGTATAGGCTGATTGGCAGGAGGCCAAGTGTGGGAATAAAGGGAGCCTTTTCTGGTTGGTTGCAAATGACTGGTGTTGTTTCAAGGGGACTGGACTGGGACCACTTTTTAATGTTATATTGTAGCGGTGTGCTACACGCAGCGCTAAAATAACGACACGGAGTCGGTGAGCTGCAGTTGCAAAAGAGGTTTATTCAAACTTCGCGGCCTCACTTTAAAGCCTTCCTGATCCCGCCCTCCCCGGGCGGGAATGCTGTAGTATTCACCGTCCCGCCCCGTGCGTGGGCTTTTCCCCTTGCTGTTGAAGCAGGCTTGGCGCCCTCTTTGGGACCGGCCTCAATGCTGGCGCGCGCCGCTTTGTGAGCCGGTTCGAGTGTGCTGGGAAGTGGGTCGCCACAATATGTCAATAATTTGGACGACTGAATTGATGGCTTTGTGGCCAAGTTTACAGATGATACAAAGATAGGTGGAGGATCAGGTAGTGTTGCAGGATTCCCTATAGGTTAACTTGCAATTTGAGTCAATGGTAAAGAAGACAAATGCAATGTTAGCATTCATTTTGAGAGGACAAGAATATAAAAGGCAAGGATGTAATTTTGAGGCTCTATGTGGCTCTGGTGAGGCCTCAGTTTGGAGTATTGTTCCCTTATCTAAGAAAGGATGTGCTGACATTGGAGGTGGTTCAAAGGAGGTTCACGAAAATTGTTCTGGGATCGTAAGGCTTATCATATGAGGAGCATTTGATGGCTCTGGGCTTGTACTCACTGGAATTCAGAAGAATGAGGAGGGATCTCATTGAAATCTTTTGAATGTTAAAAGGCCTTGATAGAGAGGATGAGTGGAGTGTCGAGTGGATAGTTGGTGTTTCCTATGGTGAGGGAGTCTAAGACCAGAGGTCACAGCCTCAGAACAGAGATGAGGAGAAATGTCTTTAGCCTGAGATGGTGAATCTGTGGAATTCATTGTCACAGGTGGCTGTGGAGGACAAGTCATTGGGCACAGCATATTTAAAGCAGAGGTTGATCGGTTTTTGATTAGTCAGGGCATGAAGGGCTACAGGAAGAAGACAGGAGATTGGGGCTGAGAGGGAAATGGATCTGCCATGATGAAGTGGTAGAACAGCTATGATGGGCCAAATGGCCTAATTCTGCTCCTATATCTTATTGTCTTACATATTCCTGTTTATTTTGATTTAACGCTTACATGAGTTTTAGTGGATAAACGTAAACTCATATAAATATGAGCATAAGAAATAGAAGCAAGAGTAGGTCTTCTGGACTGTTTCAACATTGAATAAACCTTTTGTCCATAATCCTTAGTTCCCCTACCATATAAAATTCCATCTCACTGTATCTTAAATGTTTTTATTGAGGTAGTCTCTACTGATTCGATAGGCTGAAAAGTCCACAGATCCACTCTTCTCTGAGGAAAGCAATCTCTCCTCATCTCTGCCCTATATCTGCTCCCTGAAATCTTGTGGCTCACCTGCCAGTGGGAATAACTTTCCTGCTCCATCTTCTTCATAATCTTATATGATTATATCCTATAAAATTCCCTCTCATTCTTCTGAATTCCAGTGAGCATAGTCCCAGGTGACCCAATCTTTCCTCATCAGCTAACCCCCCTCATCTCCAGAAACAGTCTGGTGAAATTTGTCTGCTCTACCAAAGCCAGTATATCTTTCCTCAAATAAAGAGACCAGAACTGCACACTTTAGTTCAGGTTATGGTGTCAATAGTAGAAGGTTGCAGCATAACCTTCCTGCTCTTAAATTCAGTCCCTTTAGTAATGAAAGCAAAGTTTCATTTGCCTTCTTCAAAATATGTTGCACGTATAAACCAACCTTTTGCAAATCATTCACAAGCTCTCCAAAGTCCTTCCGCATAGCAACATGCTGCAATCTTTCACTATTTGAATATTAAACTGAAGTACACACACAAAATGCTAGAAGAACTCAGCAGGCCAGGCAGCATCTGTGGAAAAAAAAGTACAGTCAACGTTTCCAGCCAAAATTCTCTTGTTTGTGATTAAGCCGATCTTCTAGTTTTCCTTCCAAATGAAGACTTTGCATTTACCATCATTGTAGTCCATCTGCCAGACCCTGGCCCACTTACTTAACCTGACTATATCTCTTTGTATCCTCTGCACAGTTTGCCTTTCCACACAATTCACTGTCATCACCAAATGTAGATGTATCACTCAGTCCTGACTTCCAAATCGTTAATGTATATTGTTTGATGTTGCAGTGTTCACCAAGTTTGGCAATTAGCTTGCAGATGTTTCATCACCAGTCAAGAGGACATTGTCAGTGCACAGTTGATGGTTTCTCTCTCTGGGAGTGTTCCCATTTATATAGGCCCCTGTTCACTTGCCTCGGTTTTGACCGACTACGCTTCCAGTTGACTTTTGAATTTATTGGTTTGCGTTTCTTTGGCTCTTAGGGGTTTGTAGATGGCATCTACTTCGATATGTTTGTTTATGAAGTTATCAGAAGAAAACCAAGCTTCTAAAAATGTTAGTGCCTGCTTCATGTTTGCCTGGGCCAGAACCTCTGTGGTGTCCCATTTAAAGTGGTGTCCTTCTCCGTTTTCATGTCCCGAGATCAGCAACATGTCTCCATATAACCAGTTTTTGTTCCTGTGAGTGGAAAGCCTAGGAGACAAAGGAACACAAGTCAATAGAATTTAAAGGTCAACTGAAGGGGTAGCCAATCAGGGCTAAAGCAAGCAAATGGGGCCTATATAAACACAAAACACCCCCAGAGAGAAACACCAACAAATGCACAACTGAGGATGTCACTTTGACTGGTGATGAATGGTCTGCAAGATAATTGCCAAGCTCAGTAAACATTGCAACACCAAATGCCTCAACCTGAGCTACCAATATTCACCACCTTTCTAAAGTATAATGTTTAATAGTTGCAGTCCCAGAACTAAACCCCATGGCCCCCCACACACCTTTGATTGCCACCCAGAGACACCCCCATTTATCCCAGCTCTCAGCCTGTTTTTGGTGAATGAAACCTTTGTCTATGCTAATACATGACCCTCAACTCCATTCAGGTTTACCATCTGAACAAGTTTATTGAATACTGTCTGGCAATTCAAGTATCCACTCTAGCTATTGAACTTCTTAAATCCTCAAAGAACTAATGGGACTGCCTTCCCATTGCTTGGTTTTACGAATGAACTTATAACAGTGCAACTCTATTAACAATCCAGGAGATCCTCTACTGACAGATTTATCACTCAGCATTAAACTAATAACATCCCCACAACCTAGCCAAACTAAAGCCAAGTCCTGTTAAAAGCTGAATTTTGCTCTGCAAATAATTATGTTCACAAATATATACCGTAGATTTCGCACTACAGAGCGCACCTGATTAAAAGCCGCTGGCTCTAATTTTAGAAAGAAAATCAATTTTGTACTTGTACAGGCCGCACCGGATTTTCGGCCGCAGGTGTCCCACGTTGTAATATGAGATATTTACACAGAAAGATATTACACGTGAGGATTTTTTAACTTTTAATTAAATCCATATGGTAACATAAACAAATACATATTGCAAATGCTTTTTTTCGAACCGTGCCTGTAACGCGGCTACTTTTAAATATACATATGTATCGGTAACACAAATTACGTTGCGTATACTTTTTTACTGAACAACATTCCAATATCTCCTAACGACTGGTAAAAAATATATATACTGCAGCCTACCAGGAAAGTTATTGATCGCCTTTAACTTAAAAGCAGCGTTCGCTCAGATCCAATGCCGCTCGCCCCCCACCTTCCCGTTTATCGCAAACCGGTATTTCCCACAAGACGCGGCGAAACCGGGTGTGACGTCATAGCATCCCGGGATGTAGTACAGAAAACAAATATAGTTAAAACACTTCTAACTTAGAAATTACTAACAAATGAATTACTAAGCGAAAATATTATAAACTAAATAACTGCCATAAAGGCAGCACAATGCTTTTCTTCAAGTGTTTTCCATGTTGATGAGGGTGAGTACAAATGACTGATTTACAATAATTTAATTGTGAAAGTGCGCTTGATTTATTGTACAATTTCATTGGACCTCTGTGAACTACTCATCAATTTTATTGGTCTACTGTTACGAGGCAAAATGTTTTTGGCGGCATGAAAAAAATCATGCATTAGCCGCACCGTAGTAAAGGCCGCAGTGTTCAAAGCTGTTCAAAATGTGGGAAAAAAGTAGCGGCTTATAATCCGACATCTACGGTAAATGTAAAGATTATTTTTGTGCAGTGTTAAATGCAGTTCCACCTTTTACTCACAATCATTTTAAATACTTCATAATAGAGATAGAGAGGAGGTGAAAGAGCTCAAGGCCTGTTGCCAGGCAAATAATCTCTCCTCAAGGTCAACAAGGCAGAGGAGATGGTTTGGTTATCGACTTCTGGAGAACTCGCTTCTTTACATCAGCAGCACAGTAGTGGAAACTGCAAGCAGTTTCAAACTCCTGGCAGTGCGCATCTCACATATCCTCTCATGGTCCCAGAACTCATCCTACACATTCACGAAAGCTCACCAGTGCTCCTTCTTTCTGACGAGGCTGAAGAGAGCTGGACTACGCACATCAGTACTCACCTCATTCAACAGATGAGCAGTAAAGAGCATCCTAGCATGCAGCATCACTGCACGGTACGGAAACTGGACCGGAGCGGTCGGGAACTCTCTACAGCGTGTAGTCGAAACTGCCCAAGTGCATCACTGGCACCAGCCTACCTGCCATTAACATGATTATATATAGAAAGGTGCCAGAAAAATGCCAGCAACATCATAAAGGATGCTCATGGACTGCTTATCCCACTCCTATCAAGGTGGAGGCTACATAATATCCCTGCCAGGACCACTAGCCTCAAAAACAGTTACTTACCCCAAGCAATAAGGTTGATCAACACCTCCACCCACTAATCACCCCTCCCACCACTACTTTATCATTTTCTGTTACTTTATGAACAGACATTCCTGTGCCTAGCACCACTTTATGGACATACAATCAATCTATGTATATAAGCCATCTTATGTATTTATATATGCTGCTTTTTTTATTTATTGTGTTCTTTATGTTACTGTTTTTTATTTGAGCTGCATTGGGTCTGCAGTAATAGTAATTTTGTTCTCATTTACACTCATACTGGAAATGACATTAATCGATTTTGAATCTTGACCATCTAGAAAGCTACACCAATTAGGGGTGTGGATAAATTTTGATCACAATAACATTTTTGTTTGAATTCATTTATGATCATCTGCTTTTTTGTTCCATTTTATGGTCGACAATGACAATTTTTCAGATTTTCAGCGCTGCAGAACTGTGCAGTGCAATTGTTTCTGCTGCACAGTTTGAACATTCTGCCCTCACTTAGCAATTAATCCATAGTTTCTTGGAAATATTGGATGTTAACTCTTGAAAAATGAGGCTTTTAAGTCAGAAAAGGGCTTGTAGATTAACCATCCACCATGTTAGCACTAAAATGCCAATTACTGGTTAGATGGGCAAATTGATTTCTTTGGTCCTACTTCGTCTGTGAAGCTTTGAGATCACGTACATAATTATTACTTTTAATCACGATCATGATAGTTCTATACAGACACCTGACTCTGAACCTTATTCTATTCTGAACACTATTTTGTTCAAAGTGGTTGAAATATAGGTTTGGATGTTGACCTTCTCTTTGATCTCCTAATGCTGTTTAAATACACACAGTAATCTTTAATCTTTAATGCAATTACTGGTTGTCGTGTATCCAGAGACAGAGAAGCAGTTTCAGCGACAGGTTACTATCGATGCAATGCTCCTCAGACAGGATGAAGAGGTCAATACTCCCCAATGCCATTAGGCTTTACAATTCAACCGCCAGGACTTAAGAACTTTTTAAAAGCTATTATTAATGCTTTTTGAGATAGTGATTTAGATGCATATCATATTTTTTACTGAGTTAAGTATTGTATGTAATTAGTTTTGCTACAACAAGTGTATGGGACATTGGAAAAAATGTTGAATTTCCCCATGGGGATGAATAAAGTATCTATCTATCTATCTATCTATCTATCTATCTATCTATTTCAGTAATTTTTGAGTAATCCTGTAAATATATTGTTTGATTAAGCATTCTTTGTTGTTTATGTAATTAATTATGGTTATATATAATCATATGTGAATTGCACATGTCATGATGCTACCATGTCATATACTCACAATGCACTTAAAGTAAACATAAAGTTAGAATCACCTTTCAGACTCTCATGAATACCTTTAAATTAGTTTATTTTGAAGTTACCAAACTTAACACCGGTCATTTCAATAACATATAAAATTTAGTAGCTGTGTGTGTACTGTATTTGAGAGAGATGTAGCTGGGTAGATGGCTCTAGGTTCAGATATTATGATTATATATTCACATCAGATATAGCAGTTAGCATAATGTTTTTACAGTACCAGCGATTCAGGTTCAATTCCCATCAATCTCTGTAAGGAGTTTGTACATTCTTCCCACAACCGTGTAAATTTTCTCTTGGTGTCCCACATGCCAATGACATTTGGGTCAGTAGGTTAAGTAACAACTTGGGTGTAATGGGGCAGCATGGTCTCGTTGGGCTGGAAGGACCATGCTGTATCTCTGGATAAAATTTCAAAAATAAAATAGCACTAGCAGCTGTTCTATGATGTTTCTTACTCATCACAGGTCTGAGTGCAAACTTTTCACATAGGATAGACCTCTTCCGTTACAAGGTGTGAGTTTGATCTTTGAATCACCTGACAGGGCTGTGCAGATCATGCAGAAAGGTGAAGCTTGTCCAACAACACAAACTTGGTGAAGTGATTATAGCATCTGAAATTGATACAGTAGTATATGCTCATTATAACATTTGAAAGTTGATAACACATTACACGTAACTGATTTTCACTTTCAGTTATACATTTGGGCTGCATATCTAAAAGATATGATGGCATTGGAGAGGGTCCAGTGAATATCTGTGAGAATTATCCCAAGAATGAAAGGGTTAACATACAGTATGAAAGTGTTTGAATGTTTTGGGCCTATACTTACTGGTGTTCAGAAACATGAGGGGGATCTTATTGAGATGTACTGAATATTGAAAGGCCTAGACAGAGTGAATGTGGAGTGTATGTTTCCATTAGTAGGAGATTCTAGGACCAGAGGGCACACCCTCAAAATGTAAGGATGTCCTTTCAGAACAGAGATGAGGAGGAATTTCTTTAGCTAGAAAGTGGGGAATCTGTAGAATTCATTGACAGAGATGGCAGTGGAAGTTAAACAACTGTATATGTTTAAAGCAGAGATTGATAGTTTCTTGATTAGGAAGTGCATCAGAAGTCATGTGGAGAAGGCAAGAAAATTGGGTTGCGAGGGAAATAAGTCAGTTATGATTGAATGGATGAGAAAACTTGATGGGCTGAATGGCCTAATTCAGCTCCTATGTCTTATGGTCTTATTACAGTTGCCAAGATCTGAACGTGGGCTTCAGTAAAGCATTCACCAAGGATCCTTGCAGTAGGCTAATCAAGAAAATTGTGGTGTATGTAATCCATGGCAACTTAGAAAATTGGATTCAATATTGGCTTGGCCTTAGAAGGCAAAGAATTGCAGTGGAAAGGGATTATTATGGCTGGAGCTTCGTGGCCAGTTGTGTTCCATGATGATCAGTGAGAATGTAGACTCAGCTCGCTGCATCAGGAGCGCAAGCTTACCCATCACCATTGACATCATCGAGTCAAGGACCAATGCCTCAAGAAGGTGGCATCCATCATTAAGTACTCTCACCATCTGGGCCAAGCCCCCTTCTCACTACGGGCATCAGAGAGGAAGTGATGACAAACTTGATTCTGATTCTGAGGAAAGTTGTCAAAGGATTCAACAAGATATAGCTCAGGTGGAAATATGGGTAGAGAATGCCCATCTTCCTATATTCAGTAGTTTTACCAGCTGATAGGAAATGGCTGTAGTAAAGAGAACATCAGTTAAACATATTAAGTTGGCCCAGAGCCATTAAATATCAAAATGTGAGCATTGGTCTAAAGAATGTTAACAGTTTTAAAGAAATTTCTAACATGTGCAGCAAATGCATTTTTATTGTCTCCAAGATCCTCTGTATGTCAAAGCGGCTTCGGGTTGGCCCATTCTAACTTCTTACCATAAAATGAAGAGTATTTCAGCCTTGGGTTTCCATAGACAGAGAAATGAAGAACAATATAGGTCTATCTCTCCTCCTGATACTTCTTGGTCCTTGGAAAACATTTCATGGTCATTTGTGTTTTCCCAAACCTCGTGCAATGGAATGTTTTTAATTTTGGCCTTTCACCAAGGTTTGCATTGGTTTCCTGCATTTTCAGTGGGTAGTCATTCTGCTAAATTTTACATGAGTTGTTAATCTTTAATCTTCTCCCCACAGGATGCACCTTTTATTTTGCTAATGGAATCTGGCTGCTGATCTTTCAAGGAAAAGTGAGTTCTATCAGTTAATTTCATTTGTGGATTATTCTAATCTTTAGACTATTGTAACATGAAGATAACTGAAATGCTGCAAACACTCAGCAGGTCATATAACATCAATGGGAAGAGAACCAAGTCAATCATAATTAAAAAAGGAGAAATTATTGAATATATTCCTCTCTCTCTCACTAAATATTGAGTGAGAGCCATCAAGATCTGGTACTTTCTCTCTGATGAAATGATCTACATATCTCTCTCTTTCTAACTATCTCTATTTTCCTCTCCCTCCTTGTCTCTCCACGGAACGATCTGTACCCTTCTGTTTCAATTTATTATTTCTTGTCTGTGTTCAGCTGCTAGCTTTTAAAGTAATTGTTATCTTGACAGCTTTGATCTGCTAGCCATCACAGCTATTCTCTCCGTTTTCTTCTTCCCTTCCCCTTCCTGCAACTCATCATGCTTGTTTTTCAGTTCTATTGAAGGGTCCATGATGAGAAACATTGACTCAGTTTTACCCCTCTGGGGTTTATTTCACCTGCTTAGTGTTTCTAGCCCTTTTTGCTTTCATCCATAGTTTTGAGGACTGGGTTTGAACTGACTTTGACCAATGTCCTGTGAACCCCTGGCAGTTTGCCAGTTATGATGCATCGTAATATTAGCAAACTAGAAAACTAGCTGCAACTGCTGCTGGATTCTAGAAGATCCAGGCCAAGGGAACAATCCTCGGCTGTGATTGGGCAGAAGTATTTCTGTAGGGCTGGACATGGTACTCTTAAGTGACCAATTAAACAACCAAAGATCTCTAGGCTGCGTTTAA
The DNA here is from genome assembly GCF_048418815.1 of Hemitrygon akajei. Taxonomy (NCBI): domain Eukaryota; kingdom Metazoa; phylum Chordata; class Chondrichthyes; order Myliobatiformes; family Dasyatidae; genus Hemitrygon; species Hemitrygon akajei. The sequence continues at coordinate 95,959,121 of NC_133131.1, forward strand.
TGCTGGACGGAACATGTGAATCCCATGCTTTGCAGATGGGAATTGGTGTGCTGCGTGGGAGTGTAGTTTCAGCTTTAAATGCCCCAGGGGTTCAGGATGCCCAGTTGTGTTTGGGGAGGGCATGTAGGAATGAGGCATGTGAGAATTTGAGTAGTTCCAGTTGCTAGCCTAGTGTTTTTGCTTCACTTTAAAAGTCAGCCCCTAAGTTCTGCTTCATCTCAAAGTTCATTGCACCTTATTGTAATTGTTCAAATATTGTTTTGACTTTTAGAGCTCAGAAGTATTTTCTTATCAAGTCCCCAATCATAATTCCAAACTAATTAATACCCATAAGCTATTACCATCTTGCAAGATATAATATTAATATGAAAGGTTTTAGTATCCCAGAAAGACACAGTATTTTACAGTGGTAGTTGAAAATATTGTACTTACATTTTATAAATACAAATCATACCCTGCAAAAGTACTGGTGATGAATGTGACGAAGTGAAATCAGAGCAAAAAAATAGAGACAGAAGATGTCAATTAGCAATCATTTGTGAGCAACAGAGTCAATTATGGCCTCACAGAGCAGGTAGAAGTAGCCATCACTGTCAACAGTAAGTGTAAAATTATCTATTGATCTACTAATGGCAGAAATGTACTTGTCCTCAATTATGCTGTTTCTTGAAGGCTTGGAACCATCCATTAGTGGTTTTCTTTTCCCGTTGTCAAGAAAATTTAATCAACAGAATGAGTCATGCAGCGGATAGAACAATTTCAAGTAGCGGGTTTGAAACTGTGCTCTGGAAAGCAAATAAACAGTTGAATGTGACTAATGCTTTACTGTTTTTTTAGAAATATTTCTGAAATGTATTTTCCCCTTCATTTCATCAAGACGCAGCCGATGAATAGTCCAGCTCCATATCTCCTTTCCCCGAATTTCACATTGTCTACAGTCCAATTCCAGTTATGAAGCATCATAATGCTGGGCAGCTAGAAAACTAGCAACAGTTGCTGCTGGATTCCAGAAGGTGCCCTTTCCAATTGAATACAATGTTGAGTCTTAATTTCTGCACTGTATTGTTCCACTTTCTCAGGCTGATAAATGTCGAAATCTGTCCTCAAATGATATTCAATGTATTCCTCAGTAATTGTTAATACTATTGTCATTATAATTTAGATACTTGTATATTAGTAATGCAGCTAGTGCAAGATAAAGGGCGTGTTGGACATTGTCACCAAGTTGTGAGGTTTGTTAAAAAAAACTTATGAGTGTGAAGCTAGAAGAAGAGAGGTGAATGGACAAGTTTCACCCAGTTCTCTTCTGTATTGTCACATAACCCTAATTTATATCTGAGATGATACTACCTGCTACCATGACAATGTGTTGTCAACAAGCAGTGATTATCATCTTGCCAGTATTATGCATAGAATACCTGGATTATGCTGGACACAGTGGTAGCAGAAATCTGAGCACACACCCCTCAGCATCAGCGGCTCCACAGTGGAGAGAGTGGAAAACATCAAGTTCCTTGGGGTGCAGATCTCGGACAATCTCACCTGGTCCAGGAACACCACTGGGATTGTGAAACAGGCCGATTGCACTTTCTGTGGAAGCTTAAACAAGCATCACTCCCCAATAACATCTTAACTACATTCTACAGAGGCATGGTTGAGAGTGTGCTGACCTTTTGCATCACAACCTGGTACTCCAGCTGCAGTGTTGCTGACAAAAAAGCCTTGCAGAGGGTGGTTAGGGGAGCAGAGAAGGTTATTGGGGTCTCCCTACCTTCTGTCCAAGACCTCTTTCAGAGTCGATGCCTCCAGAAGACACGGTACATCATTAAAGACCCTCACACCCTCTCCATGAACTGTTTGTTCTTCTGCCATCAGATAAACGTTACAGGAGCATCAAAACTAAAACCACAAGGCTACTAAACAGCTTCCTCCCACAGGCAGTCAGACTGCTAAATAGCTGCTCTACCTGACTCTGCTTTGGACACTTTTAACTTGCACTGGACACTTATAACTTGATTTTAACTGACATGTGACTGTTGTGTTTTACTATTTATTGTTATGTTTATTATTTAGTGTTGTGTTTGTTATGTTATGATTGCACTGCTCCTGGGAAACGCTGTCTCATTCTGCCCTGCAGAGCTGATGTACGGTTAGAATGACAATAAAGTTTTTGAATCTGAATCTGAAGTCAGTTAAACGTCAATCAATTTGGGAGTCATTGCCGCAACAACAATTCCCTAGTAACACACACAAAATGCTGGTGGAACACAGCAGGCCAGGCAGCATCTATAAGGAGAAGCACTGTCGACGTTTCAGGCCGAGACCCTTCAGCAGGACTGACTGAGTCCTGATGAAGGATCTCAGCCCGAAACGTCAACAGTGCTTCTCCTTATAGATGCTGTCTGGCCTGCTGTGTTCCACCAGCATTTTGTGTGTGTTGTTTGAATTTCCAGCATCTGCAGATTTCCTTGTGTTTGCTCTTTTAATTCCCTAGTAAACTGTTCCATGTTGTTTTGCAGGAGCAACTGGCAGATATGAAGTTACAATGATAGAGAAATCAAAAGCTTGATTCAAAGAGCAAGTTCTAAGGAGTAGCTTAAAGGAGGAGATGGCGATCGGCCATATTAATTGAATTCCAGATCTAAGCCAATGCATTCAAAGGCATGGCTGCTTAAGGGCAAATCAGAAACACTGAGGAAGTCAGAAGTAGTGTTCAGGCCTTCAGGAGATTAAAGATGAATAGGGAGGCAAAGTTTAGAGAGATTTCCACTTCCCTCCAGGTAGAATACTTTCAAGTCGATTGCTGCACAGCAGAGTTAATTTTCTATGTTTACCATTCATTACAGTTTGCTGGAGCCGTTTAGGATAAGCTGAGCCACACCTGAAACAGTACCCAGTACAGAAGCTCCTTGACCTCCAGTGGAATTGTAGCTTGCTCATAATTGGCTTTTAGGAGAAATCAGCATGTAATTTCACAGTGACACTTTACTTCTGATCTCATCGCAAAGAAAGCAAGCCTTTCTATTAATTTTTTATACCCAAAAATATGCACTGTGCGAGCAGGTAGATATAGTTGATGGTATGCTGCGAGATGTGCTGTCAGTACCTTTCATGTGCACTAATATTTCATCTTACTTTAGATGGTGAACAGTTTAGTGGTTTGTTATGAGGACGGTTACTGGAGCTTCCTGCTGCCAGATCCTGTAGAAATCAATAGATGCTTTAAAGTTCAGTTGGAGGGCAATTAATAGACTTTGATTGCCCAGAGGAATATTTGATAGCACACTCTGTGCAGTCAAAAAAATCATTGAACTATTCAGAAACAGTGCGATATAAAGTATAAATTTACCATGACAAGTGAGATTCGTTCAAGCTACAATAGGAAAGACAGCACAGTAATTGAACAAATAACTTCTGTAAAGTTTACAGTGGGTTCATTGACTACACAGCCTGTAAACAAAATGTCTTACTGAGTGTCCTTTTATCTCAAAAATGCTCTGGTACTGAGGATTAACTTACTACAAAGTTCATTGACATTTTCCTGCCTGTGTGGAAATATGATTGTTTTTCATCAAAAACTTTCATTTTTTTGTTCTAAAACTGTTGACACATTTTGGGTGAAAATTCTGCAGGCATTGTCTGCTTTCTGAACCTCACCTGCATCTGTTATATTCTGCTTCTATGCTTAACTTTACAGTATCACTATATAACTTGGTTTTAACATTCACTGTTCATTTAGAAAACTTCTTCATTACCAGTTTGTACAAGGCTTGGCCTGTAAATTGAACATTTGGCAGCAGGAAAATGAGGCAGAAGAAAGAATAATGGGGGAACAAGAAGACGGCAGATGAACTAAATGAGTACATGCATAAGTCTTCAGTGTGAAAGACACTAGCAGTGAGCCAGGTGTTGAAGGGTGGGAGGGAAGAGAAGTGAATGCATTTACTATTACATGGGAGAAGGTGCTTAAAAAGCTAAAAGAGCTAAGGGTACATAAGTCACCCGGACCAGACGAAATGCACCCTGGAGTTCTGAAAGAAGTAGTGGTAGATTGTGTGGCATTAGCAATGATCTTTCAAAAATCATTGGATTGGAAAATTGCAAATATCACTCCACCCCTTAAGAAAGGAAGAAGGCAACAGAAAGGAAATTATAGACCAGTTAGCCTGACCTTGGTGGTTGAGAAGATGTTGGGGCCAATTGTTAAGAATGAGGTTATGGAGTACTTGGTGACACAGGACAAGATAGGGCAAATTCAGCATCTTTTCCTTAAGGGAAAACCTTGCCAGATGAACCTGTTGGAATTCTTTGATGAGATTACAAGTAGGATGGATAAAGGGGATGCAGCGGATGTTGTATATTTGGACTTTCAGAAGGCATTTGACAAAGCACCACACATGAAGCTGTTTCCCAGGTTAAAAGCCTATGGCATTACAGAAAAGTTACAGGCATAGTTAGAGCATTGGCTGATTGGTAGGAAGCAGCAAGTGGATTAAAAGGATCCTTTTCTGGTTGGCTGCCAGTAACTAACAGTGTTCCACAGGAATCGGTGTTGGGACCACTTTTTTATGCTGTATACCAATGATTTGAATGATGGAATAAATGGCTTTGTTGCCAAGTTTGCAGATGATACGAAGATGGTGGAGGTGCAGGTACTGTTGTACTGTTGTGGAAACAGGAAGGCTGCAGAAGGTCTTAGACAGATTAGGAGAATGGGCAAGTAAGCGGCAAATGAAATGCAATGTTGGAAAATGCATGGTCATGCACTTTTGCAGTAGAAATAAACATGCAGTCTATTTTCTAAATGAGAAGAAAATCCAAAAATCTAAGATGCAAAGGCTTAACTTCCAGGTTGAGTCGGTGGTGAGGAAGGCAAATGCAATTTTAGCATTCATTCCAAGAGGTCAAGAATACAGGAGCAGAGGTGTGATGCTGAGGCTGTATAAGGCACTGGTGAGGCTTCTCTTTGAGTATTGTCAATAGTTTTGAGCTTCTCATATAAGAAATCATTGGAGAGGGTTCAGAGGATGTTCACAAGTATTATTCTAGGAATGAGAGGGTTATCATACACGGAATGTTTGATGGCTCTAGCACTATACTCGCTGGAATTTAGAAGGATGAAGGGCAATCTCATTGAAACCTTTTGAATGTTGAAAGACCTAGACAGAGTAGACATTGAAAGAATGTTTCCCATGGTGGGAGAATCTAGGACAAGAGGGCACAGCCTCGGGACAGAAGAGCATCCATTTAAAACAGAGATGCAGAGAAATTTATTTTGGCAGAGGGTGGTGAATTTGTGGAATTTATTACCACAGGCATCTGTGGAGGCCAGGTTGTTGGGTACGTTTAAGGCAGAGATTGACAGATTCTTGATTGGACACGGCATCAAAGATTATAAGAAGAAGGCCGTGGAGTGGGGCTAAGGAGGTGAAAAAGGCATCAGTCATGATTGAATGGCTGAGCACACTTGGTGGGGCAAATGGCATAATTCTGCTCCTATGTCTTATGGTTTCATGGACTTTAATGTAAATTAGAATTAAAACAAAATTTCAGTTTGGAAGAATGCCTTCTTTTAATAATTAGCATCTCATTGAACAACATAACTGAACTCCATAAAGGATTATTTGTATGTGTCCCAGAATTGGCAGGGGGAATTGCTTCTTATTTCAAGTCACCTTTCAAATAAACCAAGCCAAAATGGGATCATTCTATAGTCAGCAAACATAAAGAATGTCATAGATAAACTTTAATGGTTTGCACATCCTAGAAATTTGCAATCTTCAAGGCGTTAGAACATTTATGTCATATTTATGGATAGGCAGCTATTCCAGCTGATGTATTTTAATTCAGTTCATTCATCTGTACAAATATTATAATCAATTTTCTTTCAATAACATAAAATAGTTTTTAAATGGTAATTATTTTTATATTCTAAAAATCCAACCTATATATTTAAATTTGGCTTAGTCATGAAAAAATAGAATAATTTCCTGTTGATATTTGCACAATTTTCATTAATTGAATCTGTTGCCACTTAAGTACCAAATCTAACCAATGCATAAGTTATTAAATAATTAAACTGCTGACAGATCACTTATTAAAAGAGTAAGTATGAATTGGAAAATTCAATTTTGTAAAAGGAATGTTCAATGAATTCCAATTTATGCACTGTCAACATTTTCAAGTAGCTATCACTTTGACTGATAAAAGTACATTTAAACTTCTTGCATTTAAACCCTTTGAGAAAGCAATATTGCAAAGCTCAACAAGTGTAGAGAAATATTTTTAAGTGATTAGTGTATCAAATGTAAGAAATTACTAATTATACACAACAAAATGCACAATTTCTACAGCTGAGCTAAATACAGTGCATATAAATGGCCATTATCCTGAAGATGAACTCTGCTTCTTTCTCCATAGATGCTAACTGATTTGCTGAGTACTTTCAAATCTTTTGTTCTAAACCAAATTTCTGGTTTGTTTCCCAGGAAATTACTGAAGGTGTTTTCATTACCTTTACTGGTAATACCAGGCCAACCTTTTAAAAGCCAGGGGATAAATTTATTTGACATCTTTAGTCAACTTTTCATCATGAATTATTTTGTTTTAGCTTTAGAGTCATAGAAAAGTACACAGAAACAGGCAGTTTGGCCCAAGTAGTCCATGCTGAAACCTTTCAACCTGTCTTCTCTCATCAACCTGCACCTTGACCAGAGCCCCCCAAACCCTTACCATTCATGTACTTATCCAAACTTCTCTTAAACATTGAAATCGAGCTCACATGCTCCACTTATGCTGGAAACTCATTCAACACTTTCATGACCCTCAAATTGAAGAAGTTTCTCCTCTTGTTCCCCTTAAACTTCTCACCTTTCACACTTAACCCATGACCTCTGCTGCAGTCCCACCCAATCTCAGTGGAAAAAGCCTGCTTGCATTTTCACTACCTTTACCATCATAAATGTGTATACCTCTGTCAAATCTTCTCTTAATCTTCTACAGTCTAAGGATTAAAGTCCTAACCTATTCAATCTTTCTTTATAACTCAGGCCTCCAGACCTGACAACATTATTATAAATTTTCTGTGTTGTCTTCCAATATTATTTACATCTTCCCTGTAGGTAGGTGACCAAAATTGCATACAATACTCCAAATTAGGCCTTACCAATGTCTTATACAGCTTCAACATAACATCCCATCTCCTGTACTCATTACTTTGATTTATGATGGCCAAAATGCTAAAAGCTCTCTTTACAACCCTATCTGCCTGTAATGCCACTTTCAACAAATTATGGATCTTTAATCCCAGATCTCTTTGTTCTATCACACTCGCCAGTACCCTACCATTTACTGTGTTGGTCCTAGCAAAGTGCAATACCTTGTACTTGCCTGCATTAAATTCTATCTGCCATTTTTCAGGCCATTTTCACAAACGATCCAGATCCCTCTGCAAGCCATGATAGCCTTCCTTGCTGTCCACTACACCCCCAATCCTGGTGTCATCCACAAATTTGCTGATCCAGTTAACCACGTTATCACCCAGATCGTAGATACAGGTGACAAACAGCAACGGACCCAACACTGATCCCTGCGGCACTCCACTAGTCACAGGCTTCCAGTCAGAGAGGCAACCATCTACTACCACTCTCTGGCTTCTCCCACAAATCCAATGTCTAATCCAATTTACTACCTCATCTTGAATGCCAAGTGACTGAACCTTCTTGACCAACCTCCCATGTGGAATCTTGTCAAATGCCTTACTGAAGTCAATGTAGATAACATCCACTGACTTGCCTTCATCAACTTTCCTGGTAACTTCCTAAAAAAACCCTCTAAATTTGGTTAGACATGACCTGCCACATAAAAAGCCACGCTGACTATCCCTAATCAGTCCCCGTCTACCCAAATTCTTATATACCTGGTCCCTTAGAATACCTTCCAACAACTTTCCCACATCTGATGTCAGACTCACTGGCCTATAATTTCCTGGTATATGTTTAGAGGTTTTCTTAAACAGCAGAACAACATTGGCCATCCTCCAATCAGAAGCGGAATCAGGTCTAATATCACCGGTATATGTCTTGAAATTTGTTAACTTTACAGCAGTAGCACAATGAAATACATGATAAATAAATATTTAAAAATTACAGTAAATATATAGTTAAATAATAGTTAAGTTAAAATTAGTGCAAAAACAAATAAAAAAAGTATTGAGGAAGTGATCCTGGGTTCAATGTCCATTTAGAAGTCAGATGGCAGAGGGGAAGAAGCTGTTCCTGAATTACTGAGTGTGTGCCTTCAGGCTTCTGTATCTCTGAGAAGAGGCCATGACCTGTGTGTGGGGGGGGGAGGGGGTCTTTAATGACGGGCGCCACCTTCCTCAGGCTCTGCCACTTGAAGTTGTCTTGGATCCTACAGAGGCTAGAACCCATGATGGAGCTGAATAAGCTCACAGGTTTCTGCAGCTTACTTCGACCCTGTGCAGTAGCCCACCCACGTGCACACCCCCCCCCCCCCCACCACCACACCAGACGGTGATGCAGCCAGTCAGTATGCTCTCCATGGTACATTTGTAGAACATTCAAGTGTTTTAATGACAAACCAACTCTCTTCAATCTCCTAATGAAATATAGCCACTGCTTCCCTTCTTTATAGTTGCATCAACATGTTGCATTCAGGTTAGGTCCTCAGAGATATTGACACCCAGGAACTTGAAATTACTTCCAATTCTTCTATAAGGATTGGTTTGTGTTCCCTCATCATTCCCTTTCTGAAGTCCACAATCAGCTTTTTGGACTTATCTGTAGATAACATATGTATATCAAAGAAAAACTTTAAATTAGTATTAATGTATAAAAGTAGAGATCAATAGAATCAGAATCAAAATCATTTCAGCATGAAATGTGTTGCTTTGCAGCAGCAATGCATGGTAATACATAAAAATTAGCATAAGTTACAAAAAATGAAGTGCAAAAATAGTGCAAAAAGAGGAACAATGAGGTAGTGTGGATGGTTTCATGAACCATTCAGAAATGTGATGGTGGAGAGGAAGAAGCTGTTCCTGAAGCATTTGGATGTCCTGTTTTGTATTTGGCACATGAATGCCTTCAAGTATGGATCGCGTAAACAGGGAGCTGTAAGTAGACTTGGCAGGAGCACCACTTGGGATCTGCCGGCAATTTGTTGGTATTTATGGGCACAGAAGCTTAAATATTTATATCTCATACTTCTTGTCCTTGCTGAATTTTCTTCTCAATTTTTTTTATGTAATGCTCAATGGTGTTCCAGCTACTTATTGTCATCTCACAATGTAGCTAGGAATACAGCACCATCCAACAATACCAGTTGGTGTGCATATAAGTTTGGCTTGACAGTTTACATGACAGGCTGCTGGCGCAGTGACCTGCTCTGTTTGTCTTTCTCTCTCTATGAATTACCGCAAGAGCAAAGCATTGTTTTGTGTACAAGTTATTTCAACACATTTCAATGAGCAGGAGGGACCTCAGTTTCTTGCCAACAGACATGAACCAGTGAGGAGATGATCCACACTGACTGGGTAGATCTATCTCCAAGGACTTGTTTCTTCTGAAGTACGTGATCTGTGCCAGGATTTTCCATGCATCCAATTGGAACTACGAAAATGCATTGATATTTGAGGAAAAGAGGTGATCTTTTTCAAAGCATGTGATAGATATAACTGGAAGATTAAACTACCAGCAGATCACAAAGACCTCTATCATTCAATGCCATGAAATGGATTTTTGTGGACGGTTCCAGGTATTTTATATAAAGTGTAAAATTCTAGAGTTAAGTTTCACCAATTGACGGTTTCTTGAAAACAATGAGTTGACAGATGGATAAGAAACTGGAGGCAGCAATACAATGCACAGACAAACAATAATTTGGGGGGGGGAGCTATCTGAAACACTTTGGAATAAGATAGCTATAAGTTGCAAACTAAAAGCAAAATACTACAGATAAATTACCTTACATAATGTCCCACTTTCATTTTATATATGGTGAGTTATACCAAAATGCAAATTACTTTTAGTCCTGTCATGAGAAGACTGTATGGAAAAGTATTTAATTGGGGGAATTCTGATGCTATTAGGCAGAAACTCGGGTGCATAAATTAGGGCAGAGGCACTCAGGGAAATGCACAATTGTTTAGGGATCACTTGCCTGGGGTTCAGGAGAGGTTTATCCCACTGTGGTAGAGAAAGAATGGTAGGGCAAAGGAACCATGATTGAAAGGAGATGTCAAGAAGGAGAGAGAAGCTTATTTAAGCTTTAGGAAGCTCTGGAGTATTACAAGGCAGCCAGGAAAGAGTTGACAGATTTAGGAGAGCCAGAAGGGGTCATGAGAATACCTCGGCAAGTAGAATTAAGGAGAGCCCCAAGGAATTCTACAAGAATATGAAGAACAAGAGAAGACTAGAGTGAGGGTAGGATAGAAGAAGAAACGTGCCTGGACTCAGAGCAGGAAGGAGATGCACTTAATGAATACTTTACTTCAGTATTCACCAGTGAGAGCAAACTTAATGATTGTGAGGACAGCATATAACGGGCTGATCTGCCAGAACATGTCAACGATGAGAGGATGTGCTGGAATTTTTGCAGGAGTACCACCAAATAATTTGAGGGTGGATAACTCTAGAAATTATAGATCAGTAAGTATTATTCAGTGGTGAGCAAATTATTGCCTGCATTTGGAGAAGCACCTCTGATTAGGGATAGTCAGAATGGCTTTGTGAGGGGCCAGTCATACCTTCTGAGCCTGATTAAATTCTTTGATGATGTGACAAAACACTTTGGTGAAGGTAAAACAGTAGATGTGATGTACAAGTGTGTGGATTTTAGTAAGCCACTTGATAAGGTTCCCCATGGCAGGCTCATTCAAATACTCAGGAGCCATGGAATTCAGCAAAGCTCGGCTTTGTGGATCCAGAATTGACATGCCCATAAAAGGCAGAGGGTGCTTGTAGATGGAACATGTACTGCCTAGAGGTCGACAACCAGTGGTGTTTGCAGGCATTGGTTATGTAACCCTTGTTGTCTGTGATTTAAAAAAAAAAGACTTGGATAAGGAAGTGGAAGGGTGGGTTAATAAATTTGCTGATATCATGAAGGTTGCTGGTGTTGTGGGTAGTGTAGAAGGTCGTCGAGGGTTAAAACAGGACATTGATGGCTAATGGTGGATGGAGTTCAACCAGGAAAAGTATGAAACAAGTCACTTTGGAAGGTAAAAGTTGAAGGTGGAATACAGTGTTAATGACAGGATTTTCATAGCAGGGTGGAAGAAAAGAGATCTTGGTTGATGTCCATAAATCCCTTAAAGTTGCCATGTAAGTCGATAGAGTTGTTAAGAAGGCATATGGTGTGTTAGTTTTCAATAGTCAGGGGACTGGGTTCAAAAACCATGATATAATGTTGCTGTTCTATAGAAAAAACCCTGGTTAGACCACAATTTGAATATTGCATTCATTTCTGGTATAGAAAGAATGTGGGAGCTTTAGAGAGGGTGCAGAGGAAGTTTACCAGGATGCTTCCTAGATTGGAAAGTATGTCTTGCAAGGATAAGTTGAGTGAACTAGGGCTATTCTCTTTGGAGTGAAGGAGGATGAGGGGTGACTTGATAGAGTTGTACAAGATGATAAGAGGCGTAGATCAAGTTGACAGCCAGAAGCTTTTTCACTAGGTGAAAATGACTAAAATGAATTGGTATAATTTTAAGGTGATTGGAGGATGTCAAAGGTACTTTTTTTTATATATAAACACAGAGGGTGGTGTGTGAGCGGAATGCCCTGTCAGTGAGCGAGGCAGATACCTCAAGGATATTTAAGAGACTGGATAAAGCAAAAATGGAGAGCTATGTGAAAGGAAAGGGTGATATTGATCTTAGAATAGGTTAATAGTTTGAGCCAAAGAGCTGGTACTGTGCTGTAATGTTCTGTAAAAACATTTCTGTGAAAGAAACCAAGAAGCAACAGGAATTCCTGTTATTGCAGATAAATAGCATTGCAATGGTTGTCAAATAATTAGCTTAAGCGATAAATTTAATAATTTTGCAATGAACTTCCAGCACGTCAGAGGGGTCTGAGATGATGTTACATTCCAATGTGAGGTGTAATATATCTGGTAAACGGCATTAACTACACACTCACTCAATGAAAATAGAATGCACAGATCACTGAAGAGATGAATGTCCGCTCTTCATCTAATTATGTTCTCCATCCAGGATTATTGTCCAATCTTGCAATGTTCAATATAGAAAAAGAGTCAAACATTAATATTATCACTCAAGATAACTAATGTATGAACTGAGAATAAAGACAATGAATGTAGTTGCCAAAATTAGGACAATAGTCTCAGAAAGAAAACTGCAGTTAAAATAAAAGCTTGCCTCTGGGTTGCTTTAACTGAAAAAATACAAGTTTTGTTATAATGAGCTGTTCAGACACGGACAAGAAAATATCTGCAGATGCTGGAAATCCGAGCAACACACACAGTGCTGGAGGAACTCAGCAGGCCAGGCAGCATCTGTGGAAAAGAGTACACTCGACGTTTCAGGCAGAGACCCCTCAGCAAGACTGGAAAAAAAGAGTAGAGTTAAAATGACTGGGGACAGGAGGGAGAAACACAAGGTGAAGATATTCAGACTTTCATTCTGTCTAGATAAAGGGTTTATTTCAAACATCTGTTTTGGTCTCTGTTGTTCTAAAATCAATCATATTGTCAGGTGCTGGGCTATAAATCATTGAAGCATTAGTGGCAACCAGGCAGTTAAGCCATTTTAGAAAGCCTATTGATTATTTGGCAACTGCATCAGAAGTGGGGGATGTTTTAATTTAGAAGTACCCCTTGTACTCCAGTGATTCACTTCACAGTGTGGAGCATTTATGTAGAGAACTTAGGATTTTTCTGCATGGAACCATTGGTGTCTGCTAACTAACATTAATAAGTAGATTAACCATTCATCATAGATCATTTTTCTAGAATAGAAAGTTAATTTCCTCTATATATAATGATAATTCTTAATTATTTATTTACTGTTCAAGACTGAAAATCTTTAAACCATCAACAAAAGGTTCAAGTTATATTCTATTCTGCATAGCTCCTTCCAGAATATTGGGTTGAATTGAAATGCAAAATTAAACTGGTATGCAGAATTCCACCAGAGAAGTATTGAACTTTTATACTAAAAGTAAATTAAATCATTATAATATCATATAAAGTGCTATTTGAAATGTAATCAAGTAACATCAAAGTCCTTGTTTAATTATAATTAATATTCATGCAAATCAATGGACTTTTCAGTATCTTGTGTTGGCAATTTTAGTGATTCAATCACAACAAAGGTAGAAAGGTGTCATAAGGAGGCATTGGGAATGGACCCAAATGCAGGACACAGACACTGAAGTACTAGGAGCAGGATGGGACAGGTCACAGACTAGGCTAGGGAAGCAGGACCAGGATGGGGGACTGGGAACAAGGAGCCTGGGCATGGACTCTTGACTTGGGCTCAGACCCCAAACCAGGCAAAGATGTGATGAGGCCTGGGTTCTTGGAGCTTGAGGCTGGGGTCTTGAGGCTTGCAGAACTCAGAGGCTGGAGCTTAGAGGCAGACTAGGAACTATACATAGACATAGAGCCAGGACTTATCCTTCAACAAGCCAGGACTCAACTTTCACTCCACACCAAGGTGGAGCAGGTCCATCCATCAGGTAACAGCAGAACAGCCTGACTTACCCCATGGAAGAGAGGACAAGACAGATCAACCCACAGGGCAACAGCAGAACAGCCTGACTTACCCCACAGAGCAAGGACAGGAAGAGACAAACACCAAAGAACACCAGACAGTTCCATCTCTGCATCAGGGTTGCTCCAAGTCACAGTTACAGCCAGCAAGCTTGGCTGGCTACAGAAACAACCAGATCCCTACCTAGCTCAGAGTGGCTGACAGTCACCCAGCTAGCCCAGGGAACAGTCAAATCCATACCACAATGACAGCTCCAACTACTGACAGCAAGGCTCCATGAAGCAATAGTTCTCCAACCCAGCCTAAAGATGACAATGGCCATTCTAGCCTTCCACCAGCCATTTGTTCCCAGGGACTCTTGACAAGACAACCCCTCAACCACACTCAATCTCAGGGCCACTTATATTCCCAGCTGCAAGATGAGAATCAGGTGCTGATGATTAAGCCCAACTGAAACAAGGAAGAGCCAGAGGACCCGGAGTCCGGAGTCCGCAGATCGGACCGTGAACCGGAATGCAGACTTCGGACTGGACCATGACAAAAGGTCCCCTTTGGCATGTGTCACTCTGCAATGTTCTTTGAAAGTACTTGAAATATTAGTATAGATTCTTTCAAATAGTTAAGTGTGTAGTAGAAAATCCAGTCAACAGTAGACAGATTTGTGCTGCTGGAATTTGCAAACATCCATGCACAGGTTGCAATCTGTTGGCCAGTCATGAACAGTTTTTATACTTTAGTTTTGTTTTGATGACAGGAAAGAATGCATGGACATATACCTGCACATTAAAATATTTTACTAAACTTTTATCCAGTCACTTTTGGTGGCCCATGGTAGCCCAGCGTTTATTGCCCTTTGATATGTGTCTTTGAGAAAGTTGTGGTGAATGTCTTCTCTGGAACTGTCCTTCCAGTCAAGATTGTTCTAGAGCTGCTTGTTGAAGAGATCCAAGATTTAGATCTGGCAATGGTGATGGGATGGCAGTGTACTTTCAGCTCAGATTGGTGTGCGATCTTGGTAGGGCATGAATGTCTAATTTTAAAAGGAAATGAAATTTCTTTCAGATTGTGGTTGTCCATCATGTCCGATGATCGCCGATGCTTGGGAGAGTTCTTAAAGTGGAGAAGCCGTTGCACTGGGGCACTTCCACTCTCTTGACCTCAGAAGTTTGTGTCCAATTTTACAAACAAGCGTCACAAACGGGGGTCTTCCTTGGTTGCAGTGGATGACTATGACATCAACTGTGCCTGTCATGCCCTTCGCTCTCCACGGCCTTCCTAGCTGTCGGATGTCACTGTAGATCTCATCCACCCAGTCTGCCAGAGCTGACTTCACATGCTAGAACAGGCATCTCCCTAACTCACTGAGGTATGAGGCCCGGCAACTGCCCTCACCTGGTTGAGCCTGCCCGTTGAGGCAGTATACCAGGATGTGGCTGCTGTCACATGCAAACAGCTACGTGGAGTCACAGGTGAGAGCTGAGTGCCCTGTGGGAACTTGGAGGTGAGTGAGCTGCCCCAGAATGGACGTGACAAGCCCATTCAGCAGAGGTGCTACACCGTGCAAGTTCAGTGACTCCGCACTGGTAAATAAAATTTCAAGATATTGATTTCAACAAAGTTCATGCAAGGTGTTTTGACTATGATTAAGTCACTGGAGAAACTGGTGGATATGAAACATTTTATTCATCATGACAAGCAGCCATTTTCTTGGAGACCCTCTGCTCATAAAGTCCCCCAAACTCAAAGCACATCAAGATTTTATACTCTTAAGGTCAATGGTAACAGTAGGTGATTAAATACAAGTTCAATAATTACAGTGACATTATTTACTTCAATATTTTGTATCTGACAAATGGTTCCATTAAAGTACATATTCATAGTGGGGGCTCATTATAACATAATCTCTGAAAGTTCAAATACCTTTGTTGGGACAAACCAATTCACGTGAATGGTCTAAAAGCTTCTGTGGCCAGAGAACTAGACCCCTAAAATTGAAGTTGTCAATACAGACTCTCTGAACCCAGACATAAACCATTTATTGATAGACGAAATATGCCTATGACAATGTTTGATAAGCTAAGTGGCAGCATTTAGTCCAGTCTGGCAGCCCTCCTTGACCTCTGGAAAAAGGGTGCAAAATAACTGAAACAGTAGCTGCCTGGTTTATACTGGCCAATTAAAATAGACGCATTGTCTTATATTTGGCTGATGCAGACAAGAACATCTCATTGTCACTTCACTTTGAAAACCTCATCTATTTAGCAGCTAGTCTCCTTCTCCGAGCCAACAACTTACGCTCCGTAGATATTATTTGATTTCAAAACTAATTCCTGTTTGTATATTAAAATTCAGCAGGTAGTTTGAAGACTGGTTGGCTTTTGTTTATGTTAGTATCTGCTATCCTTATTCCATAATCCCTAAAGTATCCCTTGTCTAACAAATCAGTAACACGAAGTCAATTGCCAATGCTCTATGAAAAGTAATTCAACTAGTTGTGTAACTTTGTAGTTATATGGTTTTTATTCCTATAATGATATGAACATTAGTACCATCAATTTTAGTGCATTTGTGATGTTTTGACAACATTTTCTAGAATTTACTGATTTCAGTTTTAATATATAGAAGCACTTAACATATTCCATGAATAAACAGAGAAGACTGTGTTGGAATGGGTCATCTGCCCAAATCTGCCAGCCACAGACCCAATAGAACCTCATTTACCTGAGCCATATGCAATTGGACAAACTCACTAGTCCTTCACTCTCTCAATATCAGAATAACAACCAAGCTACAATCATTATTGTATAGAGGGTCCACCTCTGTAATATTAATATAAAAATTATGATTTAAAACATAAATATAGTTGGAAACAATTAAAACAAGAAATTAAAGCTAAATATTTAAGGAAGCATAGTTCCTTAACTCCTCACCTGCATGTTTCAGGATCTAGGGGTTAGCTCCGCATTGTTAAGAATTCCCAACTAAAATGGCTCTGCCATTGGATGCAAGTAGACAAACATGTCCTTTGAATGTAGCCATGAGTCTGAAACTCACATAGTGTGTGTGCAGGTCTGGAACTTCAGGTTGAATGGCTGAACCCCCCTCTCTCACCCAGTGCAAATGGACCTATGATTATTTTGAATGTTTTAATCCTGCAGTTTTATTTCAAAAATTCCCTTTTTGATGCACCAAGGATGCTTAGCATCTCCTTTAATAGATTTCCAATTAAATTATTACTTGGAGGAAGCATAAAAGTGGTTAAGCAATTCAATTTATTTTCTTCTGAATTAACTTTGTAGTATTGATTCTGTTCACTGCTTTGGAGATAGATTCATTATTATTTAATATTTTTCCAGATTTATTTGCATCATATATAGATGAACCAAGCTGTGTGTTGTTAACCCCTAAATGAACTTAAAATCAAAAAAGACAAAACCTAAATTTGCGCTTCCAACCAGGAGAGAGATATCAGGGAAAGAGATGGGCTGTCAGTTTGGTCACCTGACATGTTGTTGAAGAGAAAAGTAAGAAATCTATCATGAAATGTCTTGTGGTGAACTAGATATACCTGTCTGACTGCTCCTGTGGCTCCTCCCACAGACCCCTGCTGACTGCTCCTGTGGCTCCTCCCACAGACCCCTGTATAAAGGCGACTGTGGGCTGCTGCTCTCCCTCTTTCCCCAGGATGTAGTGTTGTTTATTCTTCCAGTCAATAAAAGCCGATATCACGCCTCTGACCTCTCAGCGTGAGTTATTGATGGTGCATCAATTTTATTGACTGGAAGTTAAAACATGGAAACCGTTTTACGCCCAGAACGTTTAGATTTGGACCACCGGGACCCTGACGCAGCTCTTGCCTTTGAACACTGGCTTGTGTGCTTCCACTCATACTTGGAGGAGGTTCGTGCCACCGACTCAGCTGTTAGGCACAGACTTCTACTCTCGAGGGTCGCCCCAAAAGTTTATTCATTCATCAGGGACCTCTCGACCTACGAGGGGGCGCTTGACACCCTCAAAAGACAGTACCTGCGGCCGGTGAACGCAGTCTACGCCAGGCACCGCTTGGCAACACGAAAACAGCGGCCTACGGAGTCGACTGCTGAATTTCTCTGAGCTCTACAGGCACTCGTGCGGACTTGTGACTGCAAAATGCTCACAGCGGAACAGCATGCGGAACTCTTGGTCCGAGACGCCTTTGTGACCGGAGTCAGGTCAGTGTATTTGCACCAGCGGCTGCTGGAAAAAGCTGATCTTACCTTACGCTCCGCGATAGAGACGGCTGATACGTTGGAGGCTGCACAGCTGTACGCTGAGGCGGTCCAGCCACACGATTCCCCGCCGCCACCGGTTCCTGTGGGCGAGTTCGCCAACGCCGCTGCCAGTCGCGGTGTCCCGAACTCCCCAACCTCGCCAGCCTTAAAACTTTGTTACTTTTGTGGGTTCCGGAAACATTCCAGAAACAGCTGCCCGGCCCGCGAAGCGACCTGCTCCAGCTGCGGGAAGAAGGGCCATTTCGCCAAGGTCTGTAAATCTAAACCGCGCCCGGGGTCGAGCAGCGCTGCGTCTGAGACCTGGGGGCCGCCATTTTGCATGCCCGGATGTGAACAACCATCTTTGCCGGCGTCACCATGCCCCACCCCTACCTACCCATGTGCGAACTGGGAGCCGCCATCTTGCATGCCCGGATGTGAGCGGCCATCTTTGCCAGCGTCACCAGGCCCCGCCCCCGACTCGCCCCGTTCAACGCTGGCTACCGTGACCCTCGATCAAAGCGCTCCACACCAGCTCGCAAGGTCGATGATGGACATCCTGGGGAAAGAGGGAAGGCAGACCAGTGGCGTTTTTTTCTCATACCCTTCACGGCTCTGAACTTTGGCACTCCGCGGTGGAGAAAGAAGCCCAGGCCATAGTGGAAGCTATTAGGCACTGGCGGCACTATCTTGCCGGCAAAAGATTCACCTTGCTGACTGACCAGCGCTCGGTTGCGTTCATGTTCAGCAACCAACAGCGGGGCAAAATCAAAAATGATAAAATTTTGCGGTGGAGAATAGAACTCTCCACCTACAATTATGATATCCTGTACCGGCCTGGCAGACTCAATGAACCCTCTGATGCCCTATCCCGGGGACCGTGTGCTAGTGCCCAGCTCGACCAGCTGTATGCCCTTCATGCCCAACTTTGCCACCCGGGGGTCACCCGATTTTACCATTTCATTAAAGCCCGGAACCTGCCATACTCCCTGGAGGACATCAGGGCGATGACCAGGGACTGCCAGATCTGCGCTGAGTGCAAACCGCACTTCTACCGTCCTGACACTGCGCAGCTTGTCAAGGCCACCCGCCCTTTTGAGCGACTGAGTGTTGACTTTAAGGGCCCCCTTCCCTCCACCGACCGCAATGTCTATTTTCTCAGTATTATTGACGAGTACTCGCGATTCCCCTTTGCCATTCCCTGCCCCGACACCACTACCACGTCGGTCATAAAAGCCCTGCGCCAGCTCTTCACTCTGTTCGGATATCCCTGCTATGTCCACAGTGATAGAGGGTCCTCCTTTATGGGTGACAAGTTGCGCCGGTTCCTGCTAGCTAGGGGCATAGCTACTAGTCGAACCACGAGTTATAATCCCCGGGGGAATGGCCAGGTGGAGAGGGAGAATGCCACAGTGTGGAAGGCCACACTTTTAGCCCTTAAGTCAAAAGGGTTGCCGGTCTCTCGATGGCGGGAAATCCTCCCTGAGGCACTCCACTCTATCCGCTCCCTGTTGTGTACGTCCACTAATGCCACCCCTCATGAACGCCTATTCTCTTTTCCCAGGAAGTCTGTCACTGGGACCACCCTACCTGTTTGGCTGACGTCCCCGGGGCCAGTGCTGCTACGTAAACATGCGAGGAGTAATAAGTACTCCCCGCTGGTCGAGAGGGTTCACCTCCTGCATGCTAATCCCCAGTATGCCTACGTGGTCTTGCCTGATGGGCGGGAGGACACGGTCTCTGTCCGCGACCTGGCGCCCGCCGGAGCAGCAGACCACTACCCCGAACATTCCACGGTAACTATGAACCCTGTACCCGAGGTGACACCGCACACACCGTGCCACACCCAGACTCCTCACGACACTCATGTACCGGGCATCTCGTACGCGTCTATTCCGGGGGCCTCGCACACACGCGAGGGATCCCTGACACCTCCAGTTGGGACAGAACCAACCCACTCTCCGCCTCCGGTGCAAACACCACCTCCGGCACCTGTGCCATCACCACCTCCGGCACCTGTGCAATTGCAGCCGGAGCTACGTAGATCGCAGCGAACGATTCGACCACCTGATAGACTTAACCTGTAAATATACTTGGGGACTCTTTTAAAACAAAGGGGGGGGGGGTGAATGTGGTGAACTAGATATACCTGTCTGACTGCTCCTGTGGCTCCTCCCACAGACCCCTGTATAAAGGCGACTGTGGGCTGCTGCTCTCCCTCTTTCCCCAGGATGTAGTGTTGTTTATTCTTCCAGTCAATAAAAGCCGATATCACGCCTCTGACCTCTCAGCTTGAGTTATTGATGGTGCATCATGTCTATCACTGAACATTCTTACAGCAGGCAGGAAGATATTACTAACATTCTTTCCAAGAAGGTCACACATTTTAAAATATCACAGCTTTGTTCAATTGGAACTTCTCAGGTGAGTGACAGGCAGGCAAATGGATTTTTGCTGCTACTTGTTTTTACAGCAATATTGTCAATTGAACACAGAGAATGTGATAATCTTACATTTCTAAATTACTTCGCTGACTGTAACATGCTTCAGCACGTTCTGTAAAAAAACATGAAAAGTGCTGTATCATCTATGGCCTAAGTGCTGTATAAATTTGTCCCTCTTTTTAAATCATCGTGAAGTCCTGCCTCTGCTATTTCATCGATCAGGATGGGATGAAATGACAGCTGGGCAACAGAAATCTTTGTAATCTTTGTAAACTGAGATTTTCAAATATAATAACTATTTATGTAACAACTTTATATTTTCTCAGACATGTAGCCAATGACTTTTGATAGATTTTGGAAAAAAGCACCAAGTTAATGAATGCTGTCATCTCAAGATGGTTACTTTCTGGAGACATATATAAGTGACGCTGAGGGACAAGGTGCAGAGGACATTTTAATTCATTGTGTCTTTTAAAGAAGGAGTAAAAATCGATGTTCCACATTCAGAAGAAAGGTAACGCAATTGAATAAAATTAAAGATAAATTGTTTATCTTTGATCTTATTGAATTGTGTCAGGAGATATATGACCAAGCCACTAATGTATGATGCCAAGGCATGTGACACAGATGTTGAGAGTTGAATCTCCCACCTTAAGGATGACAGAGCAATGCTTTAGAATTGTAATGGTCTTAAAAACACCAGTAAGACAGCAGATCTGATGAATGGTCACTGAAATGGAACATTAAATTAATTTCTTTCCCTCCCCTGACCTCCTGAATGATTGCACCAGTTTCTGTCTTTTTGCCATTCTATCACCTGGGAGGTTTCATAGTTTTCCATGCCCTGTGAGTTAAATGTCTTCCAGTCTTTTAAAATACCAACTATACAAAAGCTTTCTCCACTTTGTGGCCCTGTTCCATAATCATACATCATCTATTATTTAGTTACTTGCAGATTTAACTGGGGGAAAAAACTCTTCTTGCAGATTAGGTATTGACATCTTACCTTTATCATGATACGTTGCCATTCTGGAGAGGAAGGGAGGAACTTTGTGATTCTGACATACTTTCCAAGATGTTGATGATTGGAATGGTTATCCAGAGTGACAAAGAGCTGATGTGTGATCATATGGAAGGAAGTGTTTTAGTCTGAGGAAATATCCCTTCATGAATGAAACAATATCAGAGAAAATTTTCAATTCATTGAAGCAAAGAGGAAGGACTCTGATTTCTTGTCCAATAAACTCTACTGGAGAGTAACTTGAACTTCTTCACCTTCATAAAAATATGTTTGAGGATATGTCATGCCATACAGTTGAGAAACCCTAACTGAGTGCAGAGGGTATGTTTGAATGCACGAGAAATGGTGAGATGCTGTAGATATATCTGAAGGAACAAAAGTGTAATGGCAACACTTGTTTCCCCTCAGTGGAACTTACCGTCAGCGATGGAAAACACAGCGATTTAGAAGCTGCAGCAGCTGCTGTTGCCTCTATGCCTCTCTTCAATGTTTGTCATGCAGATCATCAGGGACTTTCATGTGGGGATTAGTGGGCCGTGGTCAGTGCCACAGCAGGACAGTATTGCTTAGCTACAGAAACAGTTTGTACCACTGAACAATGTGAATTATATTGGGCCTCCCTCACTGACTACAGGTGGAAGACAAATAGTTTCATCAAAATAACCCTTAGAAAATTTCCGTCATATCTTCAGGTATATACAAATCTAAGTGCCTACTGATAGATGTTTTTTAAGCAGCTCAATGAGTGGCTTCAATTCAACTTTCCATTCCCATTCTGCCATGTGTGTCACCTGGCCTTCTCTACTGCCACAATGAAGCCACACTCAGGTTAGAGGAGCAACATCTCATATACCTTCAGAGTAGCCTCCAACTTGAGAGCATGACCATTGATTTCTTCAACTCCTGGTTTCTCCTCCACTTCCTTCTTTCCTTTTCCATTCCCCATTCTGGTTCTCCTCACCTGCCCTTCTCCTCCCCTCTGATGCCACAACTCCTTTCCCCATGGTCCATTGTCCTCTCTGATCAGATTTCTTCTTCAGCCCATTATCTCTTCCACCTAACAAGAGATTCTGCAGATGCTGAAAATCCAGAGCAACACATACAAAACACTGGAGGAACTCAGCAGGTCAAACAGCATCTATGGAAATGAATAAACATTCATTCAATCGACATTTCAGGCTGAGAACTATTCATCAAGACTGGGAAGGAAGTGAATGGGGGTTGGGGGTGAGCTTGCTGACATCTTCCAGCTTTT
This sequence comes from Hemitrygon akajei, assembly GCF_048418815.1. NCBI lineage: Eukaryota > Metazoa > Chordata > Chondrichthyes > Myliobatiformes > Dasyatidae > Hemitrygon > Hemitrygon akajei. The sequence goes on from NC_133131.1 coordinate 95,981,850, forward strand.
TCTGTGCATTACTCAAGATTCCCAGCATCTGCAAAATCTCTTGTGCTTAGTAATAAAAGAAGTAACCTCAGAGAACAATGATTGGTCTTAATAGAAGCCCGGGAAGGAGAAGAGTGTTTTATATATCCAGAGTGATCTTCCTGAACTTCATTGTAGACCAAGGTCTAAGATTACATTTCTCATGTGAAGCTATGATACAAATCTGTTGAATTCAGTAATAGAAGCTGCAACAGTTGTCACCTTCATCTTCAACTTGCTCAACTTCAACACCTCAGGATACTTCCAGGCTGTAAAACTGGAGCCAACTGCAGCCTAGTCAGGTCACAGTGCATCCTTACAGATAACAGCCTTGTGTTCCTTGCTACAATGATAGATAGATAGATAGATAGATAGATAGATAGATAGATAGATAGATAGATAGATAGATACTTTATTCATCCCCATGGGGAAATTCAACTTTTTTTTCCCAATGTCCCATACACTTGTTGTAGCAAAACTAATTACATACAATACTTAACTCAGTAAAAAATATGATATGCATCTAAATCACTATCTCAAAAAGCATTAATAATAGCTTTTAAAAAGTTCTTAAGTCCTGGCGGTTGAATTGTAAAGCCTAATGGCATTGGGGTGTATTGACCTCTTCATCCTGTCTGAGGAGCATTGCATCGATAGTAACCTGTCGCTGAAACTGCTTCTCTGTCTCTGGATGGTGCTATGTAGAGGATGTTCAGAGTTTTCCATAATTGACCGTAGCCTACTCAGCGCCCTTCGCTCAGCTACCGATGTTAAACTCTCCAGCACTTTGCCCACAACAGAGCCCGCCTTCCTTACCAGCTTATTAAGACGTGAGGCGTCCCTCTTCTTAATGCTTCCTCCCCAACACGCCACCACAAAGAAGAGGGTGCTCTCCACAACTGACCTATAGAACATCTTCAGCATCTCACTACAGACATTGAATGACGCCAACCTTCTAAGGAAGTACAGTCGACTCTGTGCCTTCCTGCACAAGGCATCTGTGTTGGCAGTCCAGTCTAGCTTCTCATCTAACTGTACTCCCAGATACTTGTAGGTCTTAACCTGCTCCACACATTCTCCATTAATGATCACTGGCTCCATATGAGGCCTAGATCTCCTAAAGTCCACCACCATCTCCTTGGTCTTGGTGATATTGAGACGCAGGTAGTTTGAGTTGCACCATATCACAAAGTCCTGTATCAGTTTCCTATACTCCTCCTCCTGTCCATTCCTGACACACCCCACTATGGCCGTGTCATCAGTGAACTTCTGCACATGGCAGGACTCCGAGTTATATTGGAAGTCTGATGTGTACAGACTGCCATTAAGAAAAGGCAGTGGAATTTCCAGCCATAGTTAGGCTTATAGTACATATAGACCATAAGGCCAAGTGTGCAGGAGGTCAGGAGATGAACACATATATTCCAAAATCCCTTGTAAAGTGCCCAGCATCTTCATGAAGATTATAGAGTTTCACACCTTAGTGTTGAGCTAATGTTCCAGACAGCAATCATATAACTCAAATGATCTCTATCTCTTTGGGACAAAGTAAAGCATTGCAAAATCCCTTATTGATTAACAATTTGGACTGATCTCATTAATGCATATTGATCCTATTGCACGTTAAGATGTTGCATGATCACACAGGTCCATATCCTATTGTTACATGCACATTGCATTCTGTACAAAAGGATATACAGTAAATGAAAAGACACAGTCAAGTCTAACGCCACATGTGCACACCATATATCATGCAATTTGAATTGAGTACACTATACAAGATTCAAGGTTGTTCAGTTTCAATTCCAGAACATAAGTGTAAAGGAGAACAAAAGAGTTGTATCTCTAGATCTGATGCAGCACAAAAAACACACAATAAGATAAAGAACACAATAATTAAAAACAAACACAATAAATATAAATATCTAAGATAGCTTACATACATAGATTGATTGTATGTCCACAAGGTGACGCTAGGCACTGGAGTGTCTGTACATTAGGCGACTGTGGTGAACTACATATACCAGTCTGGACACGCCCCCTGATGACTGCTCCTGTGACTCCTCCTACAGACCCCTGTATAAAGGTGATGGAGGTCTGAGCCCGGCCTCCCTGTCTCCAGGATGTAGTATGGTGGTCAATCACTGCTTGTTCCTTCTTCCAGTCAATAAAAGCCGATACCTCGCCTATACATCTCAGAGTGAGTTATTGATGGTGCATCAATTTTATTGACTGGAAGTTTTAAAACTTGGAAACCGTTTTACATCTGGAAAGATTGGATTTGGACCCCCAAGCCCTTGAAGCAGCTCTTGTCTTTGAACTCTGGCTTCCATGCTTCCACTCATACTTGGAGGAGGTTCGTGCAATTGACCCCGCAGTTATGCATTGAATTCTCCTCTCGAGGGTCACCCCAAAAGTTTATTCACTTATCAGGGACCTGTCGACCTACCAAGGGGCACAGGACGCCCTCAAAAGACAATACCTGCGGCCGGTGAACACCGTCTACGCAAGACTTCGCTTAGCTACCTGACGACAGCGGCCTGGAGAATCGAGTGCCCAATTTCTCCGAGCCCTACAGACACTCGTCCGAACTTGTGACTGCAAAACACTCACGGCGGAACAGCATGCGGAGCTGCTAGTACGAGACGCCTTTGTTACAGAAATGAGGTCAGTGTACGTGCGCCAGCGGTTGCTGGAAAATGCCGATCTTACCTTACGCTTGGCGATCGAGACGGCTGACACGCTGGATGCTGTCCAGTCGCGCGATCCCCCGCCGGTTCCGTGGACACCTCAGACCCCGCCGCTGCCGGTTCCCGCGAGCGAATTCGTCAACGCCGCTGCCAGTCGCAATTCCACGAACTTCCCGAACCCGACCACGGCTGCGGCCAGGCGAAAGCCTGAGCTGTGTTACTTCTGCGGACTCGAAAAGTACCCCCGAAAATGTTGCCCGGCCCGAGAAGTGACCTGCTCCAGCTGCGGGAAGAAGGGCCATTTCGCCAAGGTCTGTAAGTCTAAACTACGAGCGGGGTTGGGCAGCGCTGTGTGTGAGACATGGGGGCCGCCATCTTGCATGCCCGAATGTGAGCGGCCATCTTTGTCGGCGTCAGCATGCCCCGCCCCCGACCCACCGGTGTTTACCGGGCACCAAGACGGCTCAACTCTGGCCACCGTAACCCTCGACCAAAGCGCCCCACACCAACTTGCACAGGTGCTGGTGGTGGTGATTGCACAGGTGCCAGTGGTGCTTGCACCGGAGACGGAGGTTGTGCTGGTTAGCGACTGACAAGAAATGAGAAAGTAGTGGTTGTGAGGAGGGTTGAGCTTGTGGCTAGAGATGTTTATCAGCCTTACTGCTTGGGGAAAGTAGCTGTTTTTGAGCCTGAGGTCGAGGTGTGGATACTGCATGACTGGCTTCCTGATGGGAGTGGGACAAACAGTCCATGTGTAGGGTGGGTGAGATTACTGGCCTTTTTCCAGCAACTTTCAGTATGTCCTTGATGGTGGATGGGCTGGTGCTGGTGCTGTGCTAGGCAGTTATGATTATCTGTTGCGGAGTCTTCCTGTCTGCCACAGTGCAGTTTCTGTTCCATGCCGTGCTGCCGCTTGTTAGGACATTCTCTTTTGCACATCTGTAGAGCAGTGTGTGTGTACAGATGTGTTATACAGCTACATGTGCCACATCTTCACACGGTGCTAAAATCACACTTGCTTCAGCCTTGAGAGAACTAGGCCTGTCTCAATGGTAAAACACTGGATGAAGCCTAATGGGTTAATTAGCAAAATATGTTTATTGAGGTAATTTCGTATTAAACAAATACTTACCATGCTACCTTTGACGCTTTGTCACATGTTATAAACTCTTGGCATAATAGCAATTGGATTATAGATTTCAAAAGTACCCTCTGTGACTAATCCTGTAGAAAATTTACAGTGTAATTCATTAGAGCTGATTGCTTGGTTCAGAAGGATAGCTGGATAATTCATTATTTTCACTCTTCACATACACTCAGTGGTACACCTGTACACCTGCTCGTTAATGTATACAGTATATCTAATCAGCTAACCGGGTGGCAACAATTCAATGCATGAAAGCATCCCGAGGTTCAGTTCTTGTACAGGCCAAACATCAGAATGGAGAAGAAATGTGATCTAAGTGACTTTGTGAAATGATTGTTGGTGCCAGACGGGGTGGCTTGAGTATCTCAGAAACTGCTGATCTCCTGGGATTTTCATGCACAACAGTCTCTAGAGTTTACAGAGAATGCCACGAAAGACAAAAAGCATCCAGTGAGTGGCCTCATTACTGAGAGAGGTCGAGAAGAATGGCCAGACTGGTTCGAGCTGACAGGAAGGCAACAATAACTCAAATAGCCACACATTGAATCTTGAAGTGGATGGGCTACAGCAGTAGCAGACCACCAGCATATACTCAGCAGCCACTTTATTAGGTACAGGAGGTTAGGTATCTGATCAGATTGTGCATTAATGAGCAGTGTACAGGAATATCTAATAAAATGGCCACCAAGTGTAATAGGGGACTAATTCTCTGACTGATTACTCAGCGTTTCATGCCTTCAGATCAGACATCCTAATGTATGCATCCTGATTACTGCTCAAATAGTGGTAGTACTAATCTAGCTAACTGAGGAAAGTTTGTATTAGAAATATTTAAGATATTTTTGAAACAGATCTTATTTTCTGATAAAATAGGAGGCAATGCAACCTATCAGTTTTGTGCTCACTCACAGATATTTAATCTCATTTCACGGTAACTTCATCTCTCATCCATGCTCATTAGCATTCCCCTGATTGTCCTACTATCCACCTGCATTGTGGGGAATTTAGAGTGACCAGATAAGCTCTCAATTAGCACATTCTGGATCACTCTAGGGGAAAGCCCCATGGTCACAAAGAGAACATGCAAACTCTATACCAACTGCGCCAGATGTCAGAATTGAATCTGGGTTGCTAGAACTGTGAGGCGGCTGCATTACTTGCCCTTCCTGTCTCATTTAAAAGATTGTGAAAGGAGAGGAAATCGTTTGCCATTTCTTGATTCCGGGACACCAGCTCAGTGCTGGCATGCTGGCAACCCTTGTTTACTGTCCCGAAACAGATTCACCAATAATAACCCTACATGGATTGCTCTCTGGGTCCTCCTCGCACCTGCCGGCTGGCTAGATGTGTAGGAAGTTTCAGAAGTTAACCATCCAATGTGTTTACTTCTGAATCAATGACAGATTGGCTTTAATGTAGGTCAGAATATATTTGCATCCATCACCTCACGGTGTAATCTGGGGAAGTTAATCACTTATTTTTAATAGAATTTGTCTGAAGATTACTCTGTTTCAATTATCTAATAAAAAAATAATATTTCTATGTATGGTATTTAATTCTAAATTCTAAAGATGGGCTGGCTTGTGAACCTTTTGGTTTTTTTAGTTGAATAGAGGGTTGAGATACCTCTGGAAACATGGAGCAACATCCCTATACTTAGCAGAAAATAGTTGTCACTGAAGTCAAGTTTATCATAACGTAAGAACATTAGAAAGTTTTGGACAGGAACAGGCTACTTAGTCCAACAAAGCTTGCCAAATTCCTATTCACATAGTGTGAACAAGCAGCAATTAAACTATTCTGCCTATTCAAGATGTGTGCACAGTACATTATGTTGCATATGAACATGATTGTCCTAAATTCACCGTTGCAATTTGACATGTCTTAATTCCTCATTCTTTATGGATAGTTTGAGTTGGTTGAAGCTCGTACATAGTGAAGCCATCCTGGTGAAAAAGTGAGGTGAGAATTTGATTAGTGTTGCAAAACACTTGGGTCACACTCATTTACCATTGCTCAAACCATTGTGATGTACTATTGATCTTCATCAGAGTTTCACTCACTATCAAAAACCTTTTATTGGTTAATTAATATTGTTTCAACAAAAGATAAATTGACAAATGGGGGAGGGCCTCTCCCACAATGAACTGGGGCCACCTGAAGCCTACTGTGTGTTATATGCATCTTCATCCACTAGAGGGTAATATATTACAACAACTTGATTTCATTAACCAATAATGAAATAGCTGTGGCAAATGCAGTTATTCAAAGTTGAACAAATTGTGTTACAGTCATTCAATAAAATAATAGACATCTGCCTTTAAAATACTTGCTTTAACTTTCAGTCTCAGTTGTTGTATGGTGTTCATTCTGAGCCTTTCTAAAACTTTTGAAACAACTTTTGAAATCAATTATTTGCTAAAAGTTACTTATTTGCATTGTTTTTAATTTCTGATAATGCGGCTGACAATTGTTCTAAATCAGTTAGTTCTTGAAATCCTCAGGGTTGTGATGTGAATAGACCGATCAAGCCATTCAACAAGCTAATTACCCTTTAGAACAACTTCTTCTTGACGTGCAGACAGACTCTTCAGCTAACAGTTAGTGCATGTTGTCATTGACAGCGTGGCACTTAATATGTTGCCATTGGTAATGAAGGCATCACCACTTTTTTAGAGCCACCATGGTAACACCAGACCCTTTTCTGTTTGTCACAGACTCTCGAGATGATATGTTGGTTATCAAGCAACTGTTTTATGTTGCCATGGTCACTAAAAGCTCAATGGCATAAAACATTTCATAATAATACATAATACAATTACTTGCAGGACTGGAAATCGGAACAACTTCAACTGTTAAATCTAAAGTCGCAATTTTACAACTCGGTTTTCTGAGAATACTGGATGTTGGGAAGGGGGTGGTGGTGGGGGTGGGGGTGGGGGTGGAGGGGGGTGCAAGAGAGTGGTAAACCTTTATTTCAATTCATGAGAAGTAGTAAAACGAGTGGCTCAAATGAAAAGGTATGATGTCCACTTCATTCCTACCAAATGCCCATTTAACTTTGCTGATTTTTACAGAAATTGTAGATTAAGTCCCAGCACTCAGAATATGTCTGACCTACAATGAAGATTTCAGTCTGTTGTTCCCTCTTACTCCCACCAAATTCCCATAAGGAATAACAATTGTTGCTCAGGTATTCAAATACCATAATGGCAGCAGTTTTCATGGGATAAATCTCATCACTCTGCACAGTGAACAGAGCCACAGTCTTTATCGTGGTTTAATACAGCCTGTATAAAGTTCAGTGAATTCCAGGAAGGCAAGCAGATGTTCAGTGCTGTCCGTCTGTGAGTGACCGGTTTCCCTCTATCTAATCCCGGAGGAAGGGGCTTGTGTTCAATTGATCTCTTGCCCGATGCTGCCGGAGTCTTGGGACTTGAGCAATGTTTAATCGATGAAGGTCGTGGACTGGACAGTGCAGCTCATGCTATCGTACATTTCTGGTTTCGGCTTGCTCTTTTTTTTGTTGCTATTTTGCGTGATTTTGATCTGGGCGGACTGGCTCTGCGGCCTGTAGTCAGCGCACAACGAAGCGCTGAATTGCACTGAACTGAGCTGAAGCTGAACATTCCCCCATTGTTTCATTGACTTACTGGTTTGATGTTTTATATTCTGTGTTCTTCTCTCATCTCTTTGCTATTTGCATGATTTGTTCTTTTGGGTGTTTGATGTTTTCTTTGAACAGGTACCATGGTTACCTTTGTTTCATGCTGTCTGTGGGAAGACGAGTCTCAGGGTTGTATACTGCATACATATTTTGGTTAACGAATGTACTTTGAATCTTTGATCCGAGTTGTGCTGAAGCTTGTGGGCTGGCCAGCAGAAAGCATGCAACATGCTGTGGTGAAGGTGAAAGTGGATCCCAGACTGTGCCCAGCAGGACAGAAGTACGGACCATGCTGGGTACATCTGACCCCCTGCTCTGTTCTTGGAGCTACCACTGAATCTGGAGACTTCCCATAATGCCCTGAGCCTGGGAGTCAGTACATTTCATACCTAGCCCTCAGCTTTATGCTAGCCTTAGTCCGAACTTCATTAAAATGTTAAATGAAAGTAAGTAATCTGATTTTATTTTAACTTTAATAAATATTATTTTAATTCATTTCAAACAATTGTGTTTGTACAATAATTTATGATATTTTCAATGCTTATTTCAAATCTTTTAAATTTAAATAGTTTCATCTGGGCAACACAGTGGGGCAGCTGGTGTGACTCAAGTTCAATCTACCCTCCAGCGTCTGATCTGTGCACATTGCACAGACTCCCTGTCACTACAGAGGTTTCCTCCAGTTGCTCATGTTTCCTCTCACATCCCAAAGTTACCGTGTTAACTGGCCACTATAATTAAGTGTTGGAATCTGGTGGACGCTGATGAAAATGTGGGGTGAATAAGATAGGATGTGCGATGGACAAGTGAAAATGGGTACTTTTCTTCAGTTGGCTGAACGGCCGGCCAGTTTCCCTGCTGAGTGACTCTGAATTGATGATTGTTTGTACCTATCTGATTTGTAAGAGTAGTGGTCAGAAAGCCAGTCGGGGCGTTTCGGGGGTGTGGCCTCAGTTTGCACTGCCTGAGAGCCGCAGCTGTGAGGAGAGCCCTGCAACTGCAGGCGATTTACAGAACATGAGGGCCAATGGCCGATGAGCGGGTTGGTTGTGATGGGATGTTAGCAGGTGATAGTGAAGTGTGATCTGGATCCATCACCGTCCGGCCCAATAACTCAGCAAATCTCACCTCTAACCCTTGTCCCAATGACAGACGTTGTTCAAAAGTTATCTGCTGTGAAGTATTTTGACTGATTTTGAGAATAACACAGGAGAATGAAGCTTTCCTCCACCTTTCACAGAAACCAGCAACTACGTAAGTAGTTTTTATCAACTGCGTTCTCCTCGTTCCTAATGAGTTTGATGCTGCTTTCTCTTTGCAAGTGGTAACACAAATGAGGTCTGGGATCTATTAAAAAGTCATTGCATCAAAATTCAAAGGCATCCTGCCAATAAGTAAAGCATTAATATCATCATATTTTGGGTTTCAGTAACAAAACAATCTGCTGGAGAAGCTCAGTGGGTCAAGCAGCTTCTGCAGTGGGAAAGGACTTGTAGATATTTTAGGTTCAAACCCTGCATCAGGACTGGGAGCACAGAGACAGATACAGTACAAAGAGGAAAAGAGGAACGATCGGACACAAGACAGGTGAACTAGGGAGTGGAAGAAGACAGATAGGTGGTGTCAGGTAGGTGAAGAGAGATGATGAAAATGGTTTCTAAAGAATCTGTAACTGATAAGAAGAATAACTTTTCCTTTTGATATGGAGAACAGTCTGTAGTTATCTGATTGAAAATATCACTTAACAACATTTGGTATCTAAAAAGACAGGCAGCAAACTTTTAAACAAATATTCATCAATCATGTTATATTCATTGGAACTTTGTCTTATAAATTGGCAAGAAAACTGTTTTACTCACCCAGAAGCACATTTTACTTTGCAGGTACTCTCTGCCAAAGTATTTGGGGTAATCATTTACACGCGAAGAAATGCTGGCAAGATCAACAGGAGGATAATTATTTTAAGACCATAAGGTATAGGAGCATAATTAGGCCATTTGGCCCATCAAGGCTGCTCCACCATTTCATCATGACTGATCCAATTTTCCTCTCAGCCCCCGTCTCCTGCCTTCTCCCCATATCCTTTGATGCCCTGACCAATCAAGAATCTATCAACCTCTGCCTCAAATATTCATAAAGGCAACCTCCACAGCTGCCTATGGCTACGAATTCTGCAGATTCACTACTCCTTGGCGAAAGAAATCCCCCCTCAACTCCATTCTAAAAGGACGCCCCTCTATTCTGAGGCTGTGTCCTCTAGTCCTAGACTCTCCCACCATAGGAAACACCCTCTGCACATCCACTCTACCAAGATCTAACACTATTCGACAGGTTTCAAATAAATTGGCCATCTGGACAGCATAGAAAAGCACATATGGCAGTGCTGGTAAATTGAGCTGGAAAAGAAATTCTGGTCAATTACTTCAGGTCCTCCTCCAGCAAGTAGTTTGTTTAAAATAGTATTTCAATTAGAAAGTCCATTGTGCAGTGACTCCTATAATCCAGCCTCAACGTATTGCCATAGCACCATTCACAGGCCTATTTAGAAGTCATTAAATGTAATAGTAATATGTGTTCAAATGCAATTTGAAACATATTACTTAACAAAATTAATTCACTATTCATTTTAAGGAGGATGTTAACCCATAGAATGAAGTGGTGAATGGTTATAAAATACAGTAGTGCAAAGAGGAAATTTAACCCAATTTTTACCAATAGAATGCAAAGAAATTTCAAAAATCCTGAATTATCTCCAAATAATTGATACTTTCTCCTTCAAAATCCTCCTGGGATTTCTGCTATCATTTGGAACTGATGTAATTTTGCCACTGAGTATGTGATAAATTTACAGGACAAACTTCACATTATAGACTGAACATCTTTAGCTTTCTTGAAGACAAATGTAACATAATCTAGTTTGGCAGGGTTGGGAACCAGAGCAACAGATGGTGAGGAAGGTAGATCTCATGACCAGTAAGAATAGGCAGGAGCAAGGTAATAGTCACGATAGGTTTGACAGGTAGAAGTGCGTGTAGTTTAATGCAAGGAATGTTATACAACTGGTAAAGGTAATGAATGGATATACATGGAACTATTACATTGTGGTCGTAACAGAAACTTGGTTGAGAGAAGCGACAGGAGTTGATGTGGAATTTTGATATCTTAGGAAAGATAGAGAGGAAGAAGAAAAAAAGTAGGAGGGAAGAAGTGCAATTAAACAGAGACAATGTTACAGCTTCAATTCATGGAAGACTCATCCACTGAGTCTATATGGACGGAACTCAAACATAAGAACCGTGCGATCACTCTGATGGGATTACATCTCAGACCCCCTAATAGCAACAGGGACATTGAGGAACAGATACACAGGTAGATTATGGAAAGGTGTAAAAACAACAGCTTTGTTGTAGTGGGTGACTTAAAATACCCTGATTGAGACTGAGATCTTCTTAGTCCAAGATGTTTATAAAGGGCAAAATTTGCCAGGTGCATCCAGAAGGGCTTCTTAAATCTATATGCAGATAGTCTAGCAAGTGGAGGGACCATATTGGACTTGGTGTTGGGTAATGAGCCTGGCCAGGTGACTGACCTTTCAACAGGAGAACAGTTAGGGAAATCCTTATGTTTAAGATAGCTATAGGTAAGGATATATGCTGAATCTTGTGGGAGATTATTAAATTGAAGCAGGGCCAATTACAATGGAATTAGGAAGAGTTAATTGGGAATAACTGAATTTGGGTAGGTTCACATCCGACAAATGAAATGAGTTTAAAGACCATCTGCTCAGAACACAGGACAGGTGTGCTCCAGTAAGAAGGAAGGGCAGGAACGGCGAGGTAGAGAAGTGGAAAGTGGAAAATTACTCAAGAAGGAAAAGGGAGCATTAGTAAGGTTTTGGATGCGAAAATCAAACAGCCCCCTTGAGGATTATAAGGAAGCCTGAAAAGAACTCAAGAAGGGAATTATTAGAGCCGGGTCGGCTATGTAAAGTCTTTGGTAAGTAGGTTTACAGAGAATCTCAGGACATTTTATACATGCATCAAGGCAACACTTGGATCAAGTAGGACCACTCAAGGATAAAGGAGAGAATATGTGCTTGGAGATGGAGGATGTGGGTCAGGCGCTAAATAAGTACTTTACATCAGTCAACACACACAAAATGCTGGTGGAATGCAGCAGGCCAGGCAGCATCTATAGGAATATGTACAGTCAACGTTTCGGGCTGAGACCCTTGGTCAAGACTTTACATCAGTATTTACCAAGGAGAAGGATAGGTAGATCAGTGTAGAGTGTGCTAATATGATAGGGAATTTTGAGATAAAGGAGGAGGTAGTGTTGTGTCTCTTAAAAAAACATTAGAGTGGATAAATCCCCAGGGCCTAATAAGATATACATCAATGCTATTGAAAGAGGCAAGAAATAACCTTTTTGAGGTCTTGACCAATTCCTTCATCTTCCCTCTAGGCACAGGCAAGGTCCTGGAGGACTGCCAAGTCACTGATGTTGTTCCATTATTCAAGAAGAGAAGTAGGGGCAATCCTGGAAACTATAGACCAACGAGTCTCATATCAGTGGTAGGGAAATTACTAGAGAGGAGTTTTAGGGATAGGATTTATGAACATTTGGGAAACTATAGCTTAATCAATGATTGATAGAGGTGTGGATGTTGTCTACATGGATTTTAGTAAACCATTTAATACATGGGATCCACAATGCATTGGCTGGTTGGATTCAGAATTTGCTTCCCTATAGAAGACTGAGGAAATGGTCAAAGGGACTTATTCCGGCTGGAAGTCTTGACAAGTGATGTTCCACAGTGATCCATACAGGGGTCTCTATGTTTCTGATAGATCTGGATGAAAACATATACGTGTGGGTTATTAAGTTTACAGATGAAACAACGATTGGAGGTGTTATGGATAGCATTGAGCACTGGCAAAAGATACAGTAGGATATAGATATGAATAGAGAAATAGCAAATGGAGTTTAACCTAGCCAAATGCAATGTTTTGCACTTTGGGAGATCAAACGCAAAGGGATGGTACACTGTTAATGGTACAAATTATGGAATTGAATTGGTAAGTTATGTTACAGCTTTATAAAACTCTAGTTAAGCTATATCTGAAGTAACACATTCATTTCTGGTCACCCCTTAATAGGAAGGGCGTGGAGACTTTGGAAAGAGGCTTACCTTGATTAGAAGGCATGTGCTATAAATAGAATTTGAAAAACTTAGGTTATATTTTCTGCAGTGGCAAAGGCTGAAGAAAGATGCTTTGGAGGTTTATAAGATTCCGAGAGGTAAATATTGAATGGATAACCTGTATCTTTTTCCAGGGTTGAAATGTCTAATACCAGAAAATATACATTTAATATGACAGCTCAAAGGAACTGTTGGGACAAGTGTTTTTTACACGGAGAGTGGTAGGTGCCTGGAATGCGCTGCCAGGGGTGGTGTTGGAGGCCATTAAGAGGCTCTTAGACAGCCACCTGACTATGCGGGAAATGGAAAGAAAGATATGGATGGTGTAGGAAGAAGAGATTAATTTCGTTGGGCATTTCATTACTAATTTAATTAGTTTGGCACAACATTTTGGGCCAATGGGCCTGTTTCTAAGCTGCATGATTCCATGTTATGTCTATGTTCTGCATTTTGTACTAAAATTATGGATTCAAAGCACTTCCAGTCTTCCACTGGTGACGTATTAAAACTAATGAAGCTTATTTAAAGAAAACAAATTCTGAATTTATTTCTTTAAAGACTCCCACTTAGTCCTCACCTCAATGATGTGTGCATAGCCACTGCTCTACTCTCTCTCTCGTCATGACTGTGTGGCTCAGTACAGCTCAAACTCCATCTACAAATTCACCAAGGACACCTCTATTGTTGGCAGCATCTCAAGTGGTGACAAGGAGGCGTACAGGAGCGAGATAGATCAGCTGGTTGAGGGGTGTCGCAACAACAACCCTGCACTCAGCATCAGCAGAACAAAAATTGTGGACTTCAGGAAGGGCAATTTGGGAGAACACTTGTTAATCCTTATTGAAGGGTCAGTATTGGGAAGGGAAAGTAGCTTCAATTACCTGGGTGTCAACATCTATCCTGGACCCAACATATTGATACAATGATGTAGGTGGACAGTAGCTATGCTTCATTAGAAGTTGGAAGAGATTTGTTTTGTCACCAAAGACTCTATCAAATTTCTACAGATGTACAGTGGAAAGCATTTTGATTGGTTGCATCATTACCTAATGTGGAGGCTCCAAAACATAGGATCAAAAGATGCTGCAGAATGTGGTAGATTCAGCCAGCTCCATCACAGGCACAAGTCTTCCAACTATCAAGGACCTCTTCAAAAGGCAGTGCCCCAAGAAGATGGCGTTCATTTTTAGTTACTTCATTTTAGTGATTCAGTGTGGGAAAAAGTCCCTCTGGCCCATCCAGTGTCACCATCCAGCAAGCCAGCCATTTAACTCTAGCCTAATCACAGGACGATTTACAATGACCAATTAACCTACTAAATGGTACGTCTGTAGAATGTGGGACAAAACCAAAGCATCCAGAGGAAACCCACGTGGTTCATGGGGGAGAATGTAGAAACTGTTTACAGATGGAGCCAGAATTGAACTCTGAACTCCAGAAAGCCTGAGCTGTAATAGTGTTGTGCTAACCTCTACACTACCATGGCATCCCTCATGAAGAACCCTCGTCCCTGAGAGTTGACCTCTTCTCATTACTACCATCGAGAAGGAGGTATGGGAGACTGAAGACCCACACTCAATTTTTAGGAACAGCTTCTTTCCTTCTGCTATCAATTTTCTAAATGGTCTGGGAAACCATGAACACAATCTTACCACTTCTCTTCTGCACCATTCATTGTTTGTTTACTTGTTTATTGATTACCTGTCCATAGAACTTAACAACTTTCACAAGTTCTGCTAAGTTATGTCGATTATCAGAAGTGGATGAAATGACGAGGAACTTTTAGTAATGTGTTATGTCTTGTACTGTACTTCTACCACAAAACAACAAATTTCAAGACAAATATCAGTGATAATAAACCTGATCTTTAAGTAGCACGTGCTGAACAAATGATGTGCAACGTTTTAAAATCACCAATTTTAAGGAAAGGGAAAATATCATGTCAGGCCCTGCACATTAATAAGGTTCTTGCTTCAATTACGGAGACACTAGTGTTACAATAAGGGTTTGAAGACTGAATTGCTTGTTTAAAAAATTTTCATACTATGAATGACTTTTTAAAGAACCATTTATTATAGGTGGAAATGTCTTTCAAAATGATTTCCTGTAAAAGTAATAACATTAAAATGATTTCAAATTTCTAGAAGATGGTTATTGGGTTAATTGGTTTGAATCTATGATCAGCAAAAGAACAAAGAGAGAGAAGTAAATTTTAGCATTGTTAGGACAAAAAATCCTTTCATTTCACTTTAATGTGCATTAGCCGAGTTTATGTTAAATTTCTAATTCATTGAGTGCAATGACTTGGATGATGGAATAGATAGCTTTATGGCAAAGTTAGCAGATGACGGAAAGATAGATGTTGAGGAAGTAGGGAGTCTGAAGCAGAACTTAGATAGCTTGGAAGAATGGGTGAAGAAGTGGCAGATAGAACTGGGAAGTGTATGGTCATGTACTTTAGTAGAAGGAATAAAGGTGTAGATTATTTTCTAAATAGGAAGGAAATCCAAAAATCATAGGCAGTTCCCGAAAGGTTAACTTGCATTTGGTGATAAGGACAGCAAATGCAAAGTTAGCATTCATTTTGAGAGGACTAGAATATAAAAGCAAGGATGTAATGCTGAGGCTTTATAAGGCATTGGTCAGATCATACTTGGAGCACTGTGAGCAGTTTTGGGCCCCTTATCTAAGAAAGGATGTGCTGGCATTGGAGAGGGCCCAGAGAAGGTTCACAAGAATTATCCCAGAAATGAAAGGGTTAATGTATGAGGAGTGTTTGATGACTCCTGGCCTGTACTCGCTGGAGTCTTGAAGAATGAGCTTCATTGAAACCTACTGAATATTGAAAGACCTTGGAGAGGATGTTTCCTATAGAGGGGGAGTTTAGGATCATAGGCCACAACCTCAGGACACAAGGATGTCCTTTTAGAACCAAAATAAAGAGGAATTTGGAGTAAGTTCTATAGCCAGAGTGTGGCGAATCTGTGGAATTCATTGCCACAGATGGCTATGGAGGCAAGGTACTGGGTATATTTAAAGTGGGGGTTGTTATGTTCGTGATTAGTAAGAAAATCAAAGGTTATGAGGGGAATGCAGGAGAATGGTGTTGGAAGGTTAGTAAATCAGCCATGATGGAATGGTGGAGCAGACTCGATGGGCTAAATGGCTAATTCTGCTCCTATGCCTTATGGTCTTGTAATCTTTGTTAAAATAATAATTTAAAAGCATAGCAGTCTCATGCAATTAAAAACAAAATTTCTGTTAAAGCAATGCTAAAGAAATACTTTGCAGATCAACATGATTTTAGCTATTTGAATTAGTAATGTTTTTATTTGAGAAAGATGGGAGATGCCATTAATGTCAATTATCATTTGATTCATTTTTCCTTGTATAATCTGTAATCTGACAGCAGCAAGGCCTCAGTGGATTTCTTACATGAAGGTAATTTGACATAGCTTCAACAAACAGAAGGGTCCGAAACCATGGAAGCAAAAACTAACCTCAGCTGTCACTCTGTAGCCTATGGAACTGCTTTCTTGCTTCAGGGACAGCACAACTTAGTATGTCTGTTTCTATAGGCTCCATATGAAAGGTCAGGAGAGGGTCAATTTCTACCTCTCGGGCAAAATAAATATTAGCAAAGGACAAGGTTGATGACAATTTCATAATATTTTGTTAACATGTAAGTTCATCAGTCTGTAAAGATGGAAATATATTGGAAGCGTTATGTCAAGACAAATTTCAATCTCTAAAATTCTGTCTGCGGCAAAAATTTGTAACTCTCTGGCTTAGAAAAGGAGGATTATATAAGCACCAGCATTAAGAAAGATGAAGAAAATGATGAACATAGAGAAAGCATCTTTATTTGCCTAACAAATAATTTTTAATTGAGTTACTTATTAAGCCTGGGTAAAACATGTCTTGAGAACGTAAAGAAGCAAATTGTTTCCTAATGCACGTTGTCTGACGTTACGGTTCTAGAAAGCTGAGTCTTGCTGATTTTGTGTCTTCATTTTAAAAGAAAGAAAGGGGAAAAGCAAGTGACTGTAGGCAAGTCAGGCTGACATCGGTGATTGTGTGTGCTAACTATTGGTAAGTATCTGAGGGATGGTTAAATCAGCATTAGGAGACGTACCTATTCAGCAAGGACACACAGTATGAATTTGTTAAGGGAGTGTCATATCTATACTAACTGAAATGTATTTTTGTAGGGTTTGTGAGAATATGAGGGAGGTTACAGCAAGTATGGATTTGACAATGCATTTAACAAAGTCCTGTGGGTGAAATGATTAAGAAAGTTAAATCCCATGGGAATCATGGGAAAGTAACCAATTGACTAAAGTTGGCTTGGTGACAGAAAGCAGAGGCTAATGATTAATGGAGATTTTAATGACTGTATACATGCATGCAGTTGCATTCTGCAGGGCTCAGTAAGGGGCCTTGTAATATGGATAAGGGATTAAATATAGAGACAGCAATTAAAAATCTCCCAAAATTGGATGCGCGGTTGAAAATGAGTAAGATGTTGCTGGACTGGTTAGTTGGGCAGAATTTTAGCAAATGATATGTGAGGGTAAGATTTTAAATAGAGGAAATGAGACAATGATAATTGAAGGAAAATAACGGATTTGGAAGTACAGAATGAATAGTAAATACCATGCTCATGTCTGAAGATTACAGGACTGTTAGATAAGGTGGTTCAGCTTTAGCCTTTAGAGATTAACCTTTATCAGTCGTGGCACAGAATTAAAGAGCAGGAAAATCATGCTAAGTCCATTGAAAATATTAGTCATCATTTTGAACAAGCGAGTGAGAGAGAGACAGAGACAGAGAGAGATCATTGCAGAGTGGAACCCACTTGAAAAGAACAGGTCTCGTGGGAGTGAGTTCTACTTGTGCCAATACAAAGAAGGGAGGTATAAGCAGAGAGGCCATTATTGGAGTGGACCAGTGTTAGAGTGGGAAGCTTCGGCGAGAATAGGCTTGGGCAAGCACTGGTTTAAGTTCTATGTAAGTTTTTTTTCTCTTGCTTTGCCTATAGCGAGTGTGCTGAGAATGGGTCTGGAGCTAGTGGTATGTTCTTTGCTTGAGATCAGGAAACTCTGAGAGACCGCCAGTCTCCCTGATAACTACATCTGCACTAAGTAAATTGAGCTGCAGCTCCTTCGAGACCTCGTTAACAAACTGGAGCTGCAGCTCAATTACCTTCTGCCCACAGGGGAGAACGAGGAGGTGATAGATGGTAGTTACAGGAAGGTAGTCACCCCTAAGTTGCAGGAAGAAGGCACCTGGGTGACTGTCAGGACAGGGAATGGGAAAGGGAATAAGCAGGCAGTGCAATCATTCCAATCAATAATAAATATGTCACTATGGATACTGTTGTCAGGGATGACCTACCGGGGGAAAGCTGCAGAAACTGGGTCTCTGGCATTAAGTCTGGCTCTGTGGCTCAGAAGGGAAAGGGGAAACGAGGAGTGCAGGAGTAACAGGGAATTCTGTAGTTAGAGGAGCAGATGGAAGATTCCATGGACATAAAAGAGACACCCAGATAGTATTTTGCCTCCCAGGTGCCAGGATCAGGGAGGTCTGAAATCAAGTCCACAAAGGGGAGGGTGAGCTGCCAGAAGTCATGGTAGATATTAGTACCAATGATATAGTTAGGGAAAGGACAGAATATAGGGAATTAAGTAGGAAGCTGAAAAGCAGGACCTCCAAGGACCTGGACTATTCCTCTTCCCACCCTGCCTCTTGCAAAAATACTATCCCCTTCTCACAATTCATTTCGCACTTTCCCCTCCCCCTCCTACTTTCAAATCTCTTACCATCTTTCCTTTTAGTTGGTCCTGGCGAAGGGTCTCGGCCCAAATCATTGACAGTGCTTCTCCTTATAGATGCTGCCTGGCCTGCTGCATTCCACTAGCATTTTGTGTGTTGCTTTAATCTCCAGCATCTGCAGATTTCCTTGTGTTTACCTCTGAGGTAGTAATCTCTGGATTGTTGCCTGTGCCACGCATCAATGAGGGTGAGAATAGGATGATTTGGCAGATGAATGTGTGGCTGAGGTATTGGTGTGGGGTCAGGGTTTCATTTTTTGGATTATTGGGATCTATTCTGAGGAAGGTATAACCTGTGCAAAAAGGATGGGTTACACTTTAATCCGAGGGGGCTGATACCCTTGCAGGCAGGTTTGCTGGAGCTGTTGGGAAGGGTTTAAACTAATTTGGCAGGAGCACGGGAACCAGAGAGATAGGGCCAAGGATGGGGCAATTGGTATACAAATAGACGCAGATGAGGATGAGAAAATGAGGAAGGACAGGCAACTCACTGGGTTGAGTTGCAGTGTAACGGGGAGAATTGAAAAGGTTGATGAATACATAACTGAAGATGTTATATTTGAATGCACCCAGTATATGGAATAAGATAGATGATCTTGTAGTGCAGTTAGGTATTGGCAGGTATGATGTTGTGGGCATAGGTGAAGATCAGAACAGGGAGCTTAACATCCAAGTATACACTTTGTATCAAGGGACAAGCAGGTAGGAAGAGGGGCTAGGGTGGCTCTGTAGGTAAAAAGTAAAATCTAATCCTTAAGCCATGAAGTGCTTTGAGAGACTTGTGCTCTCATACATTAAGGCTACAATCCCACCTGATCTGGACAAACACCAGTTTGCCTACCGGGCAAACCGCTCCACAGAGGATGTAATCACAACAGCCCTCCACATTGCTCTGACTCACTTAGAGGAACCGAACACCTATGTGAAGATGTTATTTGTGGACTTCGGTTCTGCATTTAACACAGTCATCCCCCATAAACTGGTCAGCAAACTGAACACTCTTGGCCTCGGTTCCTCCCTGTGCTCATGGGTCATGGACTTTCTCACAGACCGACCACAGCAAGTCAGAGTTGATAAGCACACTTCCACCACCCTCATATTAAACAGGCACCCCGCAGGGCTGTGTGCTGAGCCCTATGCTCTACACACTCTTCACACATGACTGCACCCCCATCTACACCTCCAACTCCATAATTAAATTTGCAGACGATACCACAGTGGTTGGCCTGATCTCGGACGAGGATGAAACAGCCTACAGGCTCGAGGTGGATCATCTGATGGAGTGGTGTAAGCACAACGACCTGGTCCTTAACACTTCTAAAACAAAAGAGATGATCATTGACTTCAGGAGATCGAAGGACAGAGTATACACACCCCTCCATATACATGGAGAGGTAGTGGTAAGTGTGGAACACCTAAAGTTCCTCGGAGTTACGTTGTCAAAGCAGCTGACATGGACCACCAACACCTCGCTGCTTGTAAAAAAGGCACAACAAAGATTCTTCTTCCTCAGAAAGCTGAAACAGGCCAAACTCCCACTAAGGCTGTTGCTTAACTTCTACAGAAGCACAATTGAAACTATCCTGACCGACAGCGCCACAGTGTGGTATGCTAGTTGCACAGCCGCTGAGCGACAAGACCTACATTGCCTGGTGAAGGCGGCCCAGCGAATTGTCAGGATGGAGCTCCCAGGACTGGACACCATCTATTCCAGCAGACTCAGGAGGAAAGCAATCAGCATAACCAGAGACACCACACACCCCGGCCACTCCCTGTTTGACCCGCTGCCGTCCAGCAAAAGGTTCAGGACACTAAAAACCAGAACAAATAAACTGAGGAACAGCTTCTACCCCAGAGCTGTAGCCTCCATCACACCACTCCCACAGAACAATGACTGAAACTGTGAGCACACACAAGGACTCAAACACTTGCGCTAACAGCACTTTGTGCATTACTGTGACATTCTGTTGCTGCTGCAACTTATTTTATGCTACTTATCTATTTAATACTGTTTTTCTATTACTGTCTTGTTTTTATCTACTGCTTTGTTTGATTGCCTGAGAGGAAGCCAAACAGGGTTTCATTGTACCTATGTATAATGACAATAAAGATCATTCAATTCAATTCAATAAAAAGTGATGACATAGGATCAGAAGATGTAGAATCCTTGTGGGTAGAGGTAAGACCAAGAATAAAAAGACCCTGTTGCTAGTTATATACAGGCTTCTGAACAGTAGCCATGATGTGGGATACAAATTACACTGGGATGTAGAAAAGCTGTATCAAAAGGACCGTGTGCTGTACTTCCTAAAGGTTCACATGCAAATTGAGTGAGTGGGGCTTTATAAGATCACATTTGGAGTACGGTGAGCAGTTTTGGGCCCTTTATCTGAGAAAAGATGTGCTGGCATTGGAGAGGGTCCAGCGGAGGTTCACGACAAAGATCCATGGCATGAAAGCGTTAATGAATGAAAAGAAAACACGAGGAAATCTGCAGATGCTGGAAATTCAAACAACACACACAAAATGCTGGTGGAACACAGCAGGCCAGGCAGCATCTATAGGGAGAAGCGCTGTCGACGTTTCGACCCGAGACCCTTCATCAGGAAGAGCGTTTGTTGTCTTTGGCTCTGTAGTCTCAGGAGTTCAGAAGTTTAGAAGAATAAAGGTGGAGCTTATTGAAACCTATCAAATATTGAAAGGCCTGGATAGAGTGGATGCGGAGAGGATGTTTCCTATCATGTGGGAGTCTAGGACTAGAGAGCACAGCCTCAGAACAGAGTGTAGTGGTAGTTACTAATGTTATTCCTATGCCACTCAGTTAGCCACTTCCACATGGGAGGAGTTCACATACTATACAAGCAGGGTTATCAATAAAGTTGAGTATCCTGCATGCTGGCATCCTGGTGTGCTCTGCACTATCCCTCAAATTCAAGCAAAGAGGTGTCAGAAGTGCTTGATCATTGATGAACTGGTGCTAAAGACCATGTGAGATCCCCCAGTAAAAAAGAATTTACAGTAAAACTGTTTTGTTTGCATATATTTATGAAAAATATCCAGAAACTTATCAACCCAAACTGCCTCTGCTAGTTTGCTAACTGTATGTGTGAGCTGAGAAAGGGCCAAGTTTGCTAGACAACACATTCAAGCTACAGCCAAAGTGGGAATATTGTAATAATCTGTGGACCATTGTCCTGGGAAAGTGCACAGAGTTACAGACATCACACAGAAGTCAGAGAAGTCAATCAAACTCTCAGGGAGAGAAAAGAAGACTTTTGTAGTCCAAATAAATAAAATGATAAGTAAAAAAACAGGGACATAGAGCAAACACCTGCAGAACCTACATCTACTTAACTAATAAAACTCCCCGAGACACTTGATTTCTCTAAACCCGGGGACTTTGAGAGGTGGCTCAGACGCTCAAGAGACTTAGAGCTGCAAGCAATCTCACCCAGGCTTCAGAAGAGCATCAAGTGAGCACACTGATATACGCACAACTCGCTGGAGAAACTCAGTCCTGACGAAGGGTCTCGGCCCGAAACGTTGACTGTTCATTTCCACGGATGCTGCCCAACCTGCTTTGACCCCAGCATCTGCAGTGTACTTTGTGAGCACACTGATATACTGCTTGGGTGACAAAGTAGATGACGTCATGGGTAGATTAGGGTTGACAGATGCTCAGAAAAAGGGGTACAAGACAGTGCTGGAAAAATTCACTGAATATTTCACAGGAAAGTGAAATGTGATAAATGAGAGGGCAAGTTCAACTCCAGAGAACAGGAGCCCTGTCAGTTAACTGCATATGGAAATCTGAGAGATGAGCTCATTAGAGACAGGATGGTTGTCAGGTTACTGGACACCAAGTTGTCAGAGAGACTTCGGTTGTAGGCAAATCTCACACCAGAGAAAGCTATTACTATGGTCAGGCAGAGTGAGAATGCTTGTCAGCAACAGGCAGAACTCAGGCACGAAAATGAAGCTAGAGGCTATACAAAAAGACAGGTACAAACAAGGTGCAGTCAGAAAGACAATGCCCCTAGGGTTCATATTTTCTGTGAACAACCACTTTAAAATGGTGGGAGAATGATACTGGCTTTTGGACACTGTTTGTGCTGCTAATGAGAGAGAGAGAAGAAGGGAGGCACCCAGCGCAGAAGTGAGCGACAGAGAGAGAGAGACAAAGATTTAAAGATGACTCCATAGCTGATTATTTACTTTTACTCCAAGGACACTTTCTTTGCCTGCTTGTAAGATTCCTGCTGAGACAGCAAGGCGGGACCACGTGATGGACATGGACAGTTGATGGATGGCTGGCACCCCAGCAGAGGGGATAAAATACAAGTCTGCTGAGACACAGACAGACACACCACGGGACACTGAAGGAGCATTGTGCACCCACGTGAAGGTGGGGGCTTGGAGGATTGATTCAGGGGAATCGCTCAGAGGCTCACAGTGTGTGAAGGCAGACCGGTGGGGGCTTGTGTGTGTGTCCACCCTCGCCTGGCTCACCACTGAAGAACGGTCTGGCCTGGTACAGAGGGGTCACAGTCGGTGACCACAACAGGACAAGCAGACAACGGAAGGTTTGCCTGCAACTGCATCACCTCTCGCTCTCTGTCTCTCTCTCTCTCTCTCTCTCTCCCCAACGGTACACCAGCAACTACCTCCACTTAAACTAAATTGAACTGAACTGAACTCTACATCATCTTAAGACTATTCATTTACCCCTAGACTTCAATAGAACTTGGTTTTGATTCCTATCTCCACACTTCTGTATATATCATTGCTAACCTGTTTTATATGTATATTTGCATTTTATTGTACTGTATTACTTAGTTTACTAATAAACACTTTTAGTTACAGTACCGCCAGACTCCAACGTATTATTCCATTTCTGCTGGTTCGGTAACCCGGTCACGGGGTACGTGACAACAGAAAGAGGTGGGAGTAGAGCTCATCTCAAACAAAACAGACAAACAAAACAAAGAACAGGTGAACTATCCAATTGCAGGAGATGCGACAAGTCTCCATTCTATGTCAAAGAGATGTCCAGCAACAGAAGTGAAATGCCACTAATGCAGTAGAGCTGGCCATTATAAAAGCCAGTGTCACTCAAAAACAGTCCTTCGGGAGGTCAAAGAAGACCATGATTCAGACGAAGAGAGAGCTTTCCTTTGGGCCCTAGATTCAAATAGACAAGGCTGGTGTACTACAGTTCAGTTGCAAAATGAGCCCGTGATATTCAAAATGGACACTGACACAGCATGAATGTCTGGTCACAAAACTGGTGAAGAAAACAGGCATAGTGCTAAATGCATCAAAGAAAGTTCTTGTTGGACCAGGGAAACATAAGCTCAATGTGTAAGGAATGTTTACTACTTCCATCCATAAAAATGTGAAACAATTAGAAGAGGATGTCTATGTTGTTCAGAATCTCTTCTCACCACTACTGGGATGACATGCCATCAAAAAGCTAAGCCTCAGTACAAGGCTGGATTCGCTAAACAATGTTCAGTGGCAGGAGAAGTACCCGGAGTTGTCACAGGCCTGGTGGTACTGAAAGAAGCGTACTTTATCCAACTGAGGCCAGGAGTGAAACCCTACTCTCTGACCACAGTGAGGCATATACCAGTCCCATTGTTGAACAAAGTCAAAGCTAAACTTGAGAGAATAGAGGCGCTTGACCTGCGGTCCTTAAGCCAGTAATCATTGGAGGATCAGAGGTGGATAGGGTCAGTAACTTTAAATTCCTGGGCGTCTCTATCCCAGAGGACTTGTCCTGGACCCATCATATAAATATTATTGTGAGGAAAGCACGACAGCACATCTACTTCGGATCACCAGGCTCAAAAACAGTTACTACCCCTCAGCCATCAGGCATTTGAACAAAAGTGGATAGCTACCCTCATTTAAGGACTCTGTTATATTGTTATTTCATGCTCGTTACTTATTGCTATTTGTTTATATCTGCATTTGTACTATTTATTTACAGTTAACAGTTCCTGATGTTTAGAATTTACAGTTACTGTTCTATAGATTTACTAAGAATGTCCGCAGCAAAAGAACCTCAGGGGTGTATGTGGTGACAAGTATGTACTCGGATAACATATTTTACTTTGAACTTTATACTTTTCAATCAACTCAGTGAAGTGCTTGATCTAAGATTTTATTTTGGTTCCTATCTCTTTTTAACCAGTTTGATTCCAGTTCTAATTTGGGTTCCTGTTGTTGCAGTTCCTTTTCTGAATTTGCGTGGGTGTACTATCATTAGTGGGTATGCGCTGCCAAAAGCTAATAGATTCCATTCTATTCCTCATGGTTAATAATGTATCTTGTACAATTTCGAGTGATTTAGACCTACTCATCTTGATTTCAGATTTGGTGCCTTATGTTCTTTGTAATGGAGAAATCTCTGTCTTTCACTGTGACTAACAAAAGCATTAATAGCATATCCAAAATGGATGATTTGAATGTTTACTTCCTGTGCATATAACTTCTTTCACATAATGTAGCAGTACATCTGTAATAACATTCAATCATTTTATTGTACACAATGTGAAAACTAGTTGAATAAACGAAAAAAAATTAGTTTCATTGAAAAGGATCCGTTAAGTAGTAATAACCTCTCTTGTGGAAAAGCAAAAGCAGATTTCTGATGAGAGGATGATTGCTCTAAATATGGCAATATGGCATTCAAAGAGTAGTTTCACTATTAGCTAATGGGAGTTCACAATAGAAATCATGCACATTATTGTTAATTGGCCTAAAAGGATACATTTTGTCAGAAGTGCAATATTTTCAAAAAACCTCCACATCAGCAAATAAACATCTAAGCTATTTGTAAAGAGCATTGTTATACAAATTATGTGTGTTGATGGAAGAAGAAATGTAGTGTGGAAAGAAATTTATATGCCTTTTCCTGAGATATCTCAATTCCCACTGCTCTCATGCACCATCCAAGAACAGCCGGATATCAAATACACTCACTCTGTGAAAGAACATTATAACTGATCCTTATACAGACTATTCCCCACATAAGAAGTGGCTCCACTTTTACAGGTGTCCAAAATTAATTTTGTCCATAAGTCAGAACGTACACAAAGAGATCAGCTGCGTAACTGAAGCAGAAAAGTGGCATACAGATGTTGCATAATGCAGCTCACAGCACCTCCTCAAAATTGTTCAGGTTGTACAATAAATACTGAGTTTTTCCAGTGAGGACCACAGAACATAGTGTATAGAACCCAACACAGGAGCAGGCTCTTCGATCCACCATGTCGGCGCCGACCATAACTCCAATCTAACTAATCCCATCTGCCTACACAGTCTGTATCCCTTGTTTCCCTGCCTATTCAAGTATCTATTTAAATACCTCTTAAACCATACCCAATAGTAAAAAAAAACTAAAAGTAGGAACTCCATTGATTTCATGCCGTTTATGTGTAGATCAGGAAGTTCTGAAGATCAGTGGAACTTTAGTATCCTGACCGGTGGAGATAGAGAAACAGAGATTCTCAGTCACCTGTTACAAGTGTAAGTGCTCAGTCATTGTGACAATTGCAACAGGGAATAAAAGTTACCTATATAAGTGTAAGGGGTTTCTTATGTTAATCAAAATGTCTTCTTTGTTAAGTAAAAGTAGGAATGCTTCTTTGTTATGGTAACTGGTGAGAGAGTGTTTTCTCTCGCAGAGCACTCTTGCAGCTTGTTTGGGTTATAATTACTGATAATGAGAATTGTATTCATTTGTTAACCAATTGGGATAGCTGTTATTCTTTCTTGTGGGTCTGTAAGCTGGTGTTATGCAGGCTTTTGGGGAGTTGGAGAGGAGATCACAAGGAAGGCGGATGGTGCTGGATGCGCTCTGGTCGACCACCGAGGTTGGTCCCAGGCGCGCGGGTCGTGGAGGTCGGAGAGAATCGAATAGTGGACTGAAGGCTTCGATGGTTGAGCTCCAATGATTGTACACTAATTGACTGACCCCTGATAAGTTCTGGCACCTTTTCTTTCCTTTCTTTTCTTTCATATATATTGTATTGCTATTAATCACTTAGTTCTAGTAAGATTTATAAAATGTATTCTGTAAATGTACATGGTGTGCGGTTTGATATTGTGTGTGCGAGTTTGTACCAGTGTGCATTTCACAGCATCCATGTATACGGGAGGCGCAGTTTGGCGGGTGGGCAAATTTTCCCCAAGACATACACCAGCCAATCGCGTGAGCGTTACATAGGCTAAATAGGAAACTTATTACTTTTAAAATGTTAATTCAACCTTTTACGCTAATTCTTCATATGTGTAGTAGAGGCCAATGGTGCTACCAATTTCTGAGGATCTAGTCTCGCTGGAAGCACGATCAAGAAAAATCATAGATACTACATGATGGCTCCCATGTCTACTTGGTCACGAGAACAGTTAGGATGATATTTTGGTCTTCACCGGATGATTCACAAGTGAGTGCAGACTGACAGTGCTAATTAACAGCAATGAAGAGCTCATTTCAGATTGTGTAGATACCTCCAAGGACTGCTCCATTGGAAAAAGATACAACATCCTTGACTCACTGAGGAACAGCTAAAATGGACCAGAAGCCCTTCTGAATCCACTGAGCCTGAATGCAGACAAAATAAATGAATTTGTTGGTTCACAATGCTGGATAATCAGCGGGGCCCATACCTGAATTCATTGCAGCTGTGCACTCTGGATGCCAGCAAGTCCATCAACCTATGTGAGATGGTAAATGGGATCCCTTTGGCCGTACCTATGCTGTATGAATCCCTCAGCAAAGTAATTGTGGTGACATACAACTGGATCATTTGAGGCATGACAGCAAAAGAACAGGCTTCATTTGAAGCACATTCAATTCTTACCCATTGTCAAAACAAGTCAAGTTTATTGTCATTTAACTACAGTCGGCCCTCATTATCCGTGGGGGATTAGTTCCGGGACCCCCCTGGGGATACCAAAAAACGCGGACGCTCAAGTCCCTTATTTAGTTGACCAGTGCGGAGGTCTTTAGGACCCAGCAGGACCCCGGACCTTATTTAACCTGTCTCAGTGCGGTGGTTATTAGGACCCGGCGTAGCTCTGAATCTGCAGTGTTTCTGTTCATGAAAATAATCACGATCAGGATTGAAAATAAAGTGGAAGTAATAAAGCGATCAGAAAGAGGTGAAATGCCATCGGTCATTGGAAAAGTTAGGCTACAGTCGGTCAACGATCAGAACAATTTTAATGGACCATGTGAAATGCCCTGCCCCGATGAAAGCTATAATTATTACTAAGCAACACAGTGGTTTAATCATTGAAATACATGCATTTCTTAAGTGTTTTATATGCATAGGAAGGTAAAGTATATACTATATACAAAGACAAACGTTTGACGAACTGACGCTAAATAATACCGGATGTACCTGTTCCGACTTCAAATCCGACTTAAAGACAGACTCAGGAATGGAACCCATTCATAACCCGGGGACTGCCTGTACTTTTAAGTCATCTCTAGATTACTTATAGTACCTAATACAATGTAAGTGCTATGTAAATAGTTGTTATACTGTATTGTTTAGGGAATAATGACAAGAAAAAATAGTCTGTACATGCTCAAATAATGAGTGCTGGAGAGAGAACTTCCGAGTTTTCCCGATCCGCGGTTGGTTGAATCCGTGGATGCAGAACCCGCGGATAAGGAGGGCCGACTATATGCATGTATACCATCAAACACAATCTTTTGCTGAACCTGGGCTTAAAACAATGCAGTATACATAACACACATACCATATAATAATTTATGAAAGTAAGAATGAATTCTACAAGTGGATTACACATAAGTACACAACATAAAGTGCATAAATTAAATATCTTAAGGTACAGAACAAATTATCCAGTGACACTTTGAAAGTGATGTGACTGGGAGTTCAGAAGCCGAATGGACTGAAGGAAGAAACTGTCTCTCATCCTGACTGTTCTTTTTTTTAATGTATCAGAGTCTCCTGCCTGATGGTAGAAAGTTAAAGAGGATTCTGGACGAAAAGTGTGAAGTGCTACACTTTGGAAGTTCAAACTTGAAGGTGGAGTACAGGGTTAATGACAGGATTCTTATCAATGTGGAGGAACAGAGGGATCATGGGGTCCGGACCCATATATCCCTCAAATTTGCTCCCAAGCCAATAGGGTGGTTAAGAAAGCATACAGTGTGTTGGCTTTCATTAATTGGGGGATTGAATTCAAGAGTCGTAATGACATGGGAAAGATGTGGAAGATTTAAGGAAGGTGCCTGACTCAGAGATCATGCCTTATGAGGGAAGATTGAATGAGCTATGGCTTTTCTCTTTGGAGTGAAGGAGGATGAGTGGTGTATAAGATTATAAGGGGCATGGGTAGAGTGGATAGCCAGAGACTTTTTTCCAAGGGTGTAAATGGCCAAATCAAGGTGCAAAATTTTACGGTGATTAGAGGAAAATATAGGGGAGATGTTAGAGGTAGGATTTTTACACAGAGAGTGCCGGGTTCATGGAATATACTGCCAGGGGTGTTGGTAAAGACAGATGCAGTAGGGACATTTAAGAGGCTCTTAGGTACACAGATGGATGATAGAAAAATGGAGGGCTATGTGGGAGGGAAAGGTCAGATAGATCTTGGTGTAGGTTTAAAAACTCAGCATAATACTGTGAGCAGAAGGGCCTGCATTGTTCTATGTAACTCTAATTTTCTGAAAATGAATGGCGGAAGACACAACACATAAAGCTCTGTGGTGTACCTCTGAGGTGAAAGAGACAATTGGCAATTTGGACTGGGAGCCAACAGGTGATAGATCAAAGGCCAAATGCTTGCTATTTTATTTAAAGGTGCACTCCAAGTCAAAAGTTAGCATATATATCTTAAAGGAAACATTGACTTTGACCGCAGGCAGAACTGCAGATGGATTCTCAGATGGAACTTGTCTATGTGGCTACCACCTGGAGAATGACCCTATCTCCACAGGGGGAATGGGAGATTTCTCCTTCTGGTTAAAAAACCCTCCCCCCCCCTTCTTCTATTCTCCACTCTGGCCTCTTACCTGCTTATGGTTCCCCACCTTTTTCCCTTTCTCCTATGATGCACTCTTCTTTCCTATTAGATTCCTTCCTCTCCAGCCCTTTATCTTTCCTACCTATCACCTTCTAACTATTCTCCTCCTCCCCTCAACTTTTTATTCTAGCATCTTCCCCCTCCCTTTCCATTTCTGAAGAAAGGTCTCAGCCCAAAAGATCGACTGTTTATTTATCTCCATAGCTGTTCATAACCAACAAAGTTCAACAGAGAACGAAAACAAAACGTACATTTCTTAAAAAAATCAGAAAACAGCAATCAAAATTCTTTGGACACATCATGCGAAGAGAGACATTAGAACATTTAGTTACAACTGGAAAGCTGGAAGGAAAAAGAAGCAGAGGCAGTCAGAGAATGAAAATGGGAGATGGATTAACATCACGGTTAGAAACAGGGGAGGCAACGACTACAATTTGGAGGGTCAGGGACCATGATGGATGGAGAGACATGATCGCCCACACCAAACGGCAAGGCACCTGAACTGATAGTTGTTGCTTGACCTGCTGAATTCCTCTAGAATCATGTGTACGTTGCTGAAGAAGATAACTGCCTGATGGTTAATTCTGAGAACCTGGCTCTGATCCAACGTATGTTTAATGTCACCAGGGTTACCAAAATGAGTCCCAAACTCCCTGCTCAATTACTTTGCCAACACCTTTAAACTTCACGTACAAACAAGCTGGGTGAACTCAGCAGGTCGGGCAGCATCTGGAATTCATCCAGATTGTTTGTACGTGTTGATTTGACCACAGCATCTGCAGTATACTTTGTGTTTACCTTTAAACTTCACTTTACAAAACCTTTCCCTCTCATTTTAATCATTTTTCTTCACACTAAGAATCAAAAATTCACCAAAAAATTCATATTTGGGTCCCTTTGATTCTCTTTCATGCTTCCACTGCATGTCCCAGAATTCTCAGCAAAGCACCAATCCAGTACTGTGGCCAGGGAATCTCAATGTTTGCCATATTTGCCATCTTTGCCTTTGTACTACCTATGTTGAAAAACAGTTACAATGCAAGAGAATTGTTAGCTTGCTTTCCTGCATTAGTAATTTAAAATGTGTCTATGTTTTTCAATACATCTTGGAAATGTTCCACTGTAGGATATATCTAAAAATTATTCTAGTACAGTATATATATCAATATCCTTGTAATACTTAATAACAGAGAAAATTAATCCCAATAACTCCTTTTTAAGCACTAATTTTATTGAAAGGTTTCTAAACCTAACATACTTATCTTATAAAACTTACTTATCTTAAGAAAATAAAGAAGCATTTTATAGGTATTTACTAACTCCTTTTCTACAGTAAAATCACATCCTCTTGTAATCTACTTTCATGGTGATATTCGCAAAAACTATACCAAGAAAAAAACATAAATATCGATTGTAAAGCCAAGAATAAAAGGCTTACAACTGGATCAAGATTCAGTTGACAATAAGAAAGGTGGTGTGCTGGAATTAAAAAAAAACATTTTGAAATATAAATCCCCCGGGCCAGATGGGATATATTCCAGGTTACTATGGAAAGCAAGATAAGAGATCGTTGTATCTTTAGCAATGATCTTTGCATCCTCACTGGCCACAGGAGTTTACCAGATGATTTGAGGTGACAAAAGTAATTCTTTTGTTTAAGGAAGATTGTAGGCATCACCCTGGGAATTATAGACCAGTGAGTCTTACTTCAGTGCTGGGCAAATTATTAGAGATGATTCTTAGAGACATGATTATAAGCGCTTGGAGAACCATAGTCTGATTAGGGATAGTCAGTATGGCTTTGTCAGAGGTAGGTCAAGCCTCACAAGCCTGAATGAATTTTCAGAAGATTTGACAAAGCACATTGATGATAAGTCTACAGCAAGTGGATGTGGTGTATATCGATTTTAGTGAGGCAGTTAATACGGTTTCTCATGGTAGGTTCATTCAGAAAGTCAGAAGCCACTGAATCCAGACAAACTTGGCAATATGGATTCAGAATTGGCTTACCCACAAATTGCAGCAGTTGGTAGTTAATGGAACACATTCCACCTGGTTATCAGTGACCAGTGGTGTTGTGCAGGGAGCTTTCTGGGGCCTCTGCCCTTTATGAATTTATGATGAGGAAGTGGGTGGGTGTCTTACTAAGTCTGCAGATGACATGAAGGTTGATTGAGTTGTGAATACATACTGTAAAAGGTTAGTGTAAGAGTTGACAAAATGAATAGTAGGGCTAGGAAGTTGGAGATGGAGTTCAACCCAGAAAAGTGTGAACTGGAATGTTGAATTTGAAGGCAGAATCAAGTTTAATGGCATGATTTTCAGCTGTGTGGAGGAATAGAGGGAGCTTGTGGTTCACATCCATCAATCCCTTAAATAGAGTGGTTAAGACCATAAGACACAGGAGCAGAATTAGGCCATTTGGCCCATCAAGTCTGCTTTGCCATCCAATCATGGCTGATCCCTTTTTCCCCCACTCCCAGCCTTCTCCCCATAACCTTTGATGCCATAGCCAATTAATAACTTATCAATCTGTACCTTAAATACACCCAATGACCTGGCCTCCACAGCTGCCTGTGGTAACAAATTGCACAAATTCACTACCCTCTGGCTACAGAAATTTCTCTGTAACTTTGTTTTAAATGGACTCTCCTCTATCCCGAGGCTGCGCCCTCTTGTCCTAAACTCCCCCACCATGGGAAATATCTTTTCACATCTACTCTGTCTAGGCCTTTCAACATTCAAAAGGTTTCAATGAGATCCCCCTTATCCTTCCAAATTCCAGCAAGTACAGGCCCAGAGTCATCAAATGTTCCTCATATTCCCTTTCATTCCCAGAATCATCCTTGTGAACCTCCTCTGAACCCTCTCCAATGCCAGCACATCTTTTCTTAGATGAGAAGCCCAAAACTGTTCCCAATACTCAAGGTGAGGCCGCACCATTGCCTTATAAAGCCTCCGCATCACATCCTGCTCTTATATTCTAGACCTCTCAAAATAAATGCTAACATTGCATTTGCCTCCTTCACCACCAACTCAACCTGCAAGTTAACCCCTAGGGTGTTCTGCCAAAGGACTCCCAACTCACTTTGCATCTCAGACTTTTGGATTTTCTTCTCATTTAGAAAAAAGTCTGCTCATTTATTTCTTCTACCAAAGTGCATGACCGTGCATTTTGCAGCATTGTATTTCATTTGCCTCTTTCTTGCCCATTCTCCTAATCTGTCTAAGTTCTTCTGCAGCCTTCCTGTTTCAACACTACCTGTCCCTCCACCAATCTTCATATTATCTATAAATCTGGCAACAAAGCCATTTATTCTATCATCTAAATCATTGATATACGGCATAAAAAGGTGTCCAACAGCAACCCTTGCAAAACACCAGTAGTCACTGGCAGCCAACCAGAAAGGGATCCTTTTATTCCCACTTGCTGCCTCCTACCAGTCAGCCAGTGCTCTAACCATGCTGGTAACTTTACTGTAATACCGTCGACTCTTAACTTAGTAAACAGTCACATGTGTGGCACCTTGTCAAAGGTCTTCTGAAAATCCAAATATACAACATCCGCTGCATCCCCTTTATCTATCCTACTTGTAATCTCTTCAAAGAATTCCAACAGAATTATGAATTCTGTTAAGAATTCCATGCTGACGCTGTCCTAATTTGTCCTGTGACACCAAGTAGTCCGTAACCTCATCCTTAACAATTGTCTCCAACATCTTTCCAACTGCTGAGGATAACATAACTAGTCTATAATTTCCTTTCTGATGCCTCCCTCCTTTCTTAAATCCAGTGACATTTGCAATTTTCCAGGCCTTTGGAACCATGCCGGAGTCTAATGATACTTGAAAAATCATTACTAATGCCTCCCCAATCTCCACCGCTTCCTCTTTGGGAACCCTCGGGTGCAGTTCAACTGGTCAGCTGACTTATGCACCTTTAGGTTTTTCAGCTTTTTGAGCACCTTCTCCCTTGTAATAGTAACTACACTCACTTCTCTCCCCTCACACCTGGCACACTACTAGTATCTCCCACAGTGGAGACTGATGCAAAATACCTATTCAGTTCATCAGCCATCTCTTTGTCCCCCATTATTTTTTCTCCAGCCTCATTTTCTAGTGGTCCTATATCCACTTTCATCTCTTTTTATTTTTATATACTTGAAAAGCTTTTTCTTTCCGCCTTGATGTCGCTTGCTAACTTGCTTTCAGATTTCATCTTTTCCCTCCTAATGATTCTTTCAGTTGCTTTCTGTAAGTTTTTGAAAGCTTCCCTCTCTTTTGCTTTTTCATTAGCTTTGACTTCCCTTGTCAGCCAGTTGTACTATTTTGCCACTTGAGTATTTATTTTTGGAATACATCTATCCTGCATCTTTGTCTCTCATACCACTGTAATTTCCTTTACTCCACTGAAATACTGCTACATAAAACTTTACTTTCTCCCTATCAAATTTTAAGTTGAAATATTGTTATCATCACTTCTTAAGGATTCCTTTAGCTTAAGCTCCCTAACCAGCCAGTTCATTTTAAGATGTTTTGCCATCTGTTGGACTTCAATATTCAGGTGTTTGTATTCAACAGCACGAGGCAATGTTGTGCAGCTCTGTAAAACCCTGGTTAGATCATATTTGGAACATTGTGCTCAAGTTTGGCTGCATCATTATAGGAAGGATGTGGAAACTTTAGAGATGGTGCAGGGGAGATTTACTAGGATGCTGCCTGGTTTAGAGAGTATGTCTTACAAGGATAGGTTGAGCGAGGCAAGGCTTTTCTGTTTGGAGCGTTGCAGGATGAGAGATAATTTAATAAGAGTCATACAAGATGTTAATTAGTTTTGATTGATTGGACAGCCAGAGACTTTTTCCCAGGGTGGAAATAGCTAAAATGAATGGGCATAATTTTAAGGTGATTGGAGGCCTGTTTTGGGGGGAATGGGAGTGAAGTCAGAGATTTTTTTTTAAACTCAAGAGTGAAAGTGATGGGTGCATGGAACATACTGCCTGAGGTGGTGGTGCATCTACCTAGCACTTACGGAATCCTAAGAAGTTTAACTTATTTCAAACATTTACTTTTGTTGCAAAATAAATTACAAGGCACCCAATAAGAAAGCATAGATATAAACTATACAATTGAAGTAGTCATCTCAGATGATGATCCAACTATTTACGAATTGCCAAAGTAGCATCTGAGTTAAAGCAGTCATTAGTATGTTAACTTTGCATTTAAGACAAAACATCAGCAAAATAGGATATTAACTGTGCCACTTCTTTTAACTACTCCTTGTTCCACAGCTATTTTTCCTCATTGCCGTAACTATCAATAAGAAATTCCAGAAACTGATAACAGCTTAAAATGTTAAAATTCAAGGCTGTAGAGCAGTTTAATATAAAATTACTGTCTTTTAAGTGCGACAGGTATGAATCATGGAATAATCCTTAAAAGGAATACCTTTGGATATACAAAAATATATTTTTTGTTTTATTTCACTCATTCTCCTCTTTAAGTTCCTCTGCATCATCCTTTGTCCAAGTGGATAATCAACTAGTTTCTGTGGCCTGTGAAACACCTCTCTCCAGAAATGTACCTGATTTTTCCTGTCATCTTCACCAGTACATTTCCACAATTTTAGAATTTCAAATCATCAGGAACTAGTTTAATGAATAAAGCAGTATATCTTACAAAGGAGGTGTAAACAATGTTGGTGTACAACAAAAGAGACACAATTGACTGGAGATGCTGGATCTGAAGCAAATGAACAAACTGTTGGAGGAACTTAGCAAGTCAGGCAGCTCTTGTAGAGGCAAAGCGATAGCCAATAGTGGCCAAATAATTATCACCAACATATCATTTGTGGAACTAGAGGAGCTAATATACTGGACCACTGTTATTCTATCATTAAGAAAGCTTACTGCGCCATCCCACACCCACACTTTGGAAAGTCTAACCACCTGGCTGTATCTCTATGCTGAGTATAGGCAGAGACTGAAGACTGAAGCACCAGTCGAGGGGACCAAGAACGTAAAGACAAGAGAGGCAGAAGTGCACTTAAAGGACTGCTTTGAGTTGGTGGACTGGACAGTATTCAGGGATTTATCTTTTCAGTCTGAATGAGTACACCAGTTATTGCTGGATTCATTAAAACTTGTGTGGATGAGTGTGTGCCTACAACAACAGATCATACATACCAAAATCAAAATCCACGGATGAACCAGCAGATTCATAGTCTGCTGATGGCTAGATCTGTGGCATTCAAGTCTGGTAATCTAGGACTATACAAGGCCAGGTACAACTTATGGCTATCTCAAGGGCAAAAGAATAATTCTGATTAAGATTAGATCATGACTAAATGCAGCCAGGTAATACCATTAGTGCTGCAGTGTCTCTAGAATATGTCTGAAAGCAGTTTGGAAACTACCTTGCTTTTCAGTTTATGAAATGGGTGAACAGACAAGTCTACTGAAATGTTTGAATAATTTATCAACTGTTATGAAACACCAGAGCAATTTAATAGTATTTAAGAATATTTAAAGAAAAACAATAAAATGAAGTGCAGAAATGTCACAGAATAACAGAGCACCACCTGATTTTCCTTCTTACTCGAATTTCTAGATAAACTTGGCAACACTTATGTGAAAATGAGGAGTTGTAGTTTTTTCGACTATATTGTATATATAACAGCGTAACATTTTACCTATCTGATTTTGACGATATATACTTTGTTTTTTTGTTGCTGTTTAGATGTCTTTTTTAATTATGTTTGCTAAACTTCTCCTGTGATTTGTATATTCTTTATTGGAAAATCAATAAAAAGATTGAAAATGGACATATAGCATCGGAGAAACAGTCCACTCCTTGCTACACTATTAAGTAGTTCAATAATATATTGAATCACAATAAAATATTCACATCCAACCTGTAGAAATTACAC
The DNA here is from genome assembly GCF_048418815.1 of Hemitrygon akajei. Lineage (NCBI taxonomy): Eukaryota > Metazoa > Chordata > Chondrichthyes > Myliobatiformes > Dasyatidae > Hemitrygon > Hemitrygon akajei. The sequence goes on from NC_133131.1 coordinate 96,018,406, forward strand.
ACGGAACTGAGTTATCAATGGTGCATATTTCAAAAAGGATTTTTGTTTTCCATTTTATTCCTTAATAATTGTAATTAGTATTTCACTCAGTGCATGAAAAAATAGGAAAATTAATTTTAATTGCCAGAATAGCCACCCTATTATTCTAACAGAATCTGCAATCTCATAAGGGACTCATCAATTAATTTTGAACCCAAAGCAACATTCTGGAAACAAAGTCACCACGATCTCTGGGAACGTCTCTGAGGATCACTACCACTAACATTTTTCATTTTAAAAACATGGAAAGTTTTGTTAAGATAAGCAAACATTAAGGGTACATGAAACTGCAGTCTGTAACTAGAATGTAATGTTAAATAATAGCCTTCGACATTAATCACATCTCAACTATCTTACAAAAGAGATTCTGTATAGCAATATGCAATAAGTTAGAACCAGATACAAATTTATTTCACCTCAGTTTAATAATCCAATAAAGTACAAAGAAAACAAAAAATGCAAAAAGCATCATGTAGCATAAAACTTTTGTTTGGCTCCCACGAGACAGATGCTTGAGTCTACCCATTGTGGCACCCAACAGTCCACCTGTAGATTCAAATCCTGCATCCTGTGAAAAGGGTATGGATACACAGTTGAAAATACAAAACTCAATGCACACACTCGATTATATATTCTTTAACACTACAATGTCCCTTAGCATGATGTATTTTATATTAATTAATGGTTTGCATTTGTTCCAATAGCCTATAAATCATTGTATAATTTTTAGTACAAAGATTTTGATTAAATTCCTATCAAAATGTTTATGCTTTCAGACCAAGTGCCTTCCCAGCATATCCGATGAATAAACTCTTCTTGCACTTCTAGCCGGGTACAGATGTTGATTTTAACTGACATTTCAATGACAGACTCTGCCATCTTCATCAGGGATGATGCTGAGACATGTCTTGTCCGGTAGTATATATAACCCATTGTCCATTCTTGCTGATTGGGTGAAGACTAGCCAATCAGGTTTTCACTGTCCCACGTTGCTTACAATCGAATTCCAGTTGTTACTTAGAGAGAGACCTTGGTCTTTGTTAAAATTCTTTGTCTCTAGTTTTACTTCAATGGTTTCCTTCACCAGATGATCCTAAAACCCAATGGTGCGGCACAAAAGAAGTCAGTCCTATGGCCATTGCAAATGCAATGTTCTGCTACTGCTAATTTCTCCGGGTAACTCACAGATAAACCTCCTGTGCTCTTTGATGCGGGTTTCCACTGTGCGTCACTTCTGGCTGATATACACTGCTCTGCATTCACAGGGAATCCTGTAAACGCCAGCTGTCCTGAGTCCCAGGTCATCTTTGACCCACAGAAGTTGAGATTTAAGCTTCCGTATGGGTTTGTGGATGGTATTAATCTGGTATTTCTTCAGGATCCTGGCGATCCTTCTAGAAAATGTGGAAATACAGGAAAGACAGGCGGTAGCAACAGGTTCCTCATGGTTACACACACAAAATGCTGGTGGAACGCAGCCGGCCAGGCAGCATCTATAGGAAGAAGCACTGTCGACGTTTCGGGCTGAGACCCATCCTATAGATGCTGCCTGGCCTGCTGCGTTCCACCAGCATTTTGTGTGCGTTGCTTGAATTTCCAGCATCTGCAGATTTCCTCTTGTTTGCTTCCTGGTAGTTGTTAGCTTTCCTGGATTTTCCATCTGCCCTTTTAAGGCCCAATTGAGTTCCTTCAGCTTGTAGCCATTCTGTCCGAATGTTGTACGGAATAGTCTTATTTTTCGTGAAGACTTCCTGGGTCCGAAATAATTTTCACATGGTTAATCAAAGTAGACGGTACGACTCTATGCTGGGAGGTGCGATGGTGGCTGTTATTGTTGAGGTACAAGTCCGTTTGAGTGAGTTTCCAATAGACATCCGGTCCGAGGCTACCGTCCGGTTTCCATATTAGAATGCCCAGGAACAGGAGACAACCATTCTTCTCCATCTCCATCATAAATTGAATGTTTGGATGTGCGCTGTTCAGATGGTCATGGAACTATTGGTTCTTTCTACTTTGATTAACCGTGGAGAAACTATTTCGGACCCAGAGAGTCTCCAAGAGAAATAAGATGATTATGTACAACAGTCCAATTGAATGGCTACAAGGTAAAGGAAATTAATCAGGCTCTTAAAAGGGCCAATGGAAAAACCAGGAAACCTAACACCAAGGAAGAATCCATCGCTACCACCTATATTTCCATGGTTTCTGGAAGGTTCACCAGTATCCCAAAGAAACCGGATTAATGCCATCCACAATCCCAAAAGGAAACTCAAATTAGAATTTATGTGGGTCAAAGGTGACCTGGGATTCAGAATGGCGGGATTCCCTGTGAATGTGAAGCAGTGTATATTGGCCAGGCGGGATGCACAGTGTGTAACGGCCAGTGGAACGGCACGGTGGAAACCTGCGTCAAGGAGCCTAAGAGGTGTATCCATTTGGGTTACCCGGAGAAATTGGCGGTAGAACATTGCATTCACAATGGCTACAGGACTGACTTCAACAGCACAAAACTACTGCGCTGCGCCAAAGGCTTTTGGGATCACCTGGTGAAGGAAGCCATTGAAATAAAACTAGAGGAAAAGTACTTTAACAAAGACCAAGGTCTCACTCTAAGTAAGAACTGGAATTCAATTGTAAGCAACATGGGACACCAGAAACCTGATTGGATGAGGACTAACCAATAGGGAGGGACAGACAACAGGGGTAGATATACTACCAGACTAGACATTTCTTGACATCATCCTGATGAAGATGGCAGAATTTGTCACTGAAACGTCAGTAAAATCGACCCACTGGAAGTCCGAGGAGAGTTTATTTATATCTGGTTTCATTTATACCAATAAAATTCATTCTACTTCTGTATTTCTTCATTATTCAGTTATCGGCTTTACATGCACTAATACTGAAGCAGCAAAGGGCCTTGCTATACTTTTATTTTCCACTTCCTAGTTGCACACTTGCAATTGGATGTACATGACTTTATGAACAAAGAGAATGTTGAATTTTCATCTGCACAGTCTTTGTAATGGCTACAATGTCAGTTTAATTATGTAGTGGTAATCCTTGATAAATATAAAGAAATATGTAGAAAAAAAACTTTTTCTGGTCCAATCCCTTAATGAGGTAAAGAAGCTTTTGTGTTATGCTACTCATAAACTTAGGGTTCAAGTGTCTTCAGTGAGAAAGGCAGAGACTGGATTGAAGTTTCTGTCAAGTTCCACTTTCTTTTTTAATGCCTAATTACAGGAGTGAGAAAGGATCCCAGGTCTGTAATGGGCTCCTCATGCAAGATGTGGGAGATCTGGGAGTCCTCCACTGTCCCTGATCATTATATCTGTGGGAAGTGCATCTGGATGCAGCACCTTACAGACCATGGTAAGCGACAGAAGGTGGAACTGGATGACTTTAGGAGAATGAGGTGACAGATAGGAGCTACAGGGAGATAGTCGAATCTAAGATGCATAAGCTTGGTAACTGTCGAAGAGAGAAAATGAATAGACAGAGTAGCCCCAGGCTGTTCCCATCAATAACAGAATACTACATTGGATGCTGTTGGGGCGATGACCTAAAAGAGGAAAGCCACAGCAACAAGGTCTTCTGTCACTACGACTCAGAAGGGACGGGGGGGGGGGGGGGGGAGAAGAGGAAAACAATGGTGATAGGGGAACAGCCAGGAGATTTTGCAGATCTGAAAGAAACTCCCTAGATGTCATGTTGCCTCCCAGGTGTCAGGGTCAGGGACATCCCAGATCATGTCCACAGCCAGAAGTTATGGTACATATTGGAACCAAAGATATAGGTAGGAAAAAGGAAGAGGTCCTGAAGTGAGGATATAGAAAGCTCTGTAGGAAGCTGAAAAGCAGAAGCCCAAGGATAGTGGCACACACAAAATGCTGGTGGAACACAGCAGGCCAGGCAGCATCTATAGGAAGAGGTACAGTTGATGTTTCAGGCCGAGACCCTTCGTCACTACTAACTGAAAGAATATAGTAAGAGATTTGAAAGCGGGAGGGGGAGGGGGAAGATCCAAAATGACAGGAGAAGACAGGAGAGGGAGGGATGAAGCTAAAAGCAGGAAAGTGGATTGGCAAAAGGGATACACACTGGAGAAGGGAAAGGATCATGGGATGGGAGGCCTAGGGAGAAAGAAAGGGGGAGCGAAGCACCAGAGGGAGATGGAGAGCAGGCAAGCAGTGATTGTGAGAGGGACAGAGAGAGAAAAAAAAAAGAAAAAAGGAGAGGGAGAGGGAGATAAATAAATAAATAAGGGATTGGGGTAAGAAGGGGAGGAGGGGCATTAACAGAAGTTAGAGAAATCAATGTTCATGCCATCGGGTTGGAGGCTACGCAGCCGGTATATAAGGTGTTGTTCCTCCAACCTGAGTGTGGCTTCATCTTGACAGTAGAGGAGGCCATGGATAGACATATCAGAATGGGAATGAGATGTGAAATTAAACTGTGTGGCCACTGGGAGATCCTGCTTTCTCTGGTGGACAGAGCGTAGGTGTTCAGTGAAACAGTCTCCCAGTCTGCGTCGGGTCTCACCAATATATAAAAGGCCACACCGGGAGCACTGGACGCAGTATACTACACCATCCGACTCACAGGTGAAGTGTCGCCTCACCTGGAAGGACTATCTGGGGCCCTGAATGGTGGTGAGGGAGGAAGTGTAAGGGCAGGTGTAGCACTTGTTCCGCTTACAAGGTTAAGTGCTGGGAGGGAGATCGGTGGGAAGGGATGGGGGGATGAGTGGACAAGGGATCCCTGTGGAAAGCAGAAAGGGGGGGGGGGAGGGAAAGATGTGCTTGGTGGTGGGATCCCGTTGGAGGTGGCAGAAGTTACGGAGAATTATATGTTGGACCCGGAGGCTGGTGTGGTGGTAGGTGAGGACAAGGGGAAGCCTATCCCTAGTGGGGTGGCGGGAGGATGGGGTGAGAGCAGATGTGCGTGAAATAGGAATATTGTAATTTCTGGATTGCTGCCTATCTACCCAAATACGAACTAAAAAAATACTGTATACAGTAGAGACAATATACTTTTCGTGATAGCTGAATGAGAATGTATTCAATACATACCATATCATCCAGCAGTTTATTGTGGTACTTCACTTCAGTTCCAATATCAATGGAAAGCTGTCAAGAGAGGAAGGTATACCAAAACACTGTGTTTATTTGTCCTCAGATATCATGTTTTAAATTTTAAAAAGACAAGAAAAATGATGAAAATTATGAAGAAGCCATTTTCATTCAATGACATGTTCCTGGTGTCTATTTAACAGCAAAATAATATTTAAGTTGAGATTTTCACAGCATAATGGTTTAGCCAGTACAGCTCCAGTATCATAACACCAGTGAACCAGGTTCAATCCTGACCTCTGGTGCTTACAGTGTGCTTGTGATCTTGTGGACCTCCTCTGGGTTTTCTCTCACATCCGAAGCAGCACAGGTGGTTGGAGGAACTGGCCAATGGAAATTGCTCTTTGTGTGTAGGCGAACGGAAAAATCTGGGGCAAGGTGATGGAAATCGGGGGAAAGTAAAATGGCATTAGTGTAGATAGGTGCTCGATGATTGGTGTCTTCTCTCAAAGTTGGTACTCTTGGTCAATGACAGTGGAAAGACTTGAAGAATTTGCTGCTGGGCCTGATGATTACATAATATATTAAACTCTGTTCACTTGGGAAGACAATCACTGTATTTCCTACACCATCTAATTAGGATGTTTTGTTTATTCTCTGTATTTTAACGTTTTTTCTTTCTCTATATCCAAAAGCTAGGAAATGGGGATCCACAGCGTTGCAGCAAAGGATGGTAAACATTAATGGAATTGTTCAGTTATTTGAACTAAATCCCTTACTTCAAATAGTTAAATCAAGCTGCTATGCATAGTTATAGGAGTGCATATGTGATGTGATTTAAAAGTAAACAATATAACAATATGAGATCTGAGGCTTTGGCTCAAAGTTGATGACCTGGAATCTGAGCTTCAAACGCTGTGATTCATCAGTGAGGGAGAGAGTTACCCATACACTGTGTTTCAAGAGGCAGTCACATCCATTAGATTAACTACTGGTCTGTGGCCAGCTACAAAACGGAGTAACTGCGAGTGATGCAGGTAGGGGGATCCAAGAGATAGTGCTAGAGCTTGCCCCATAGAGGTGAGATTGTTGCTCCCCATGAGGGTATGAGTGGGGACCGCAGACAACTCTGCCGCAAGGATTGAGAGTCAGGAAGGCCGTGTGTTTGCCTGGTGCCTGGGTTCAGGACAGCTGCAAAGGAATTTGGAGTGGGAAGGGAAAGATCTAGTTGTCGTGGTCCATGTGGGTATTAACTGTAGGAAGAACGAGTTATTAAGTGCCACTGAAGGAATTCGAGCAATAAGGGACTATATTAAAACGCAGAACCAAAAAGGTAATATAATCTCTGGATTGTTACCTGAGCCACATGCAGACTGGCACAAGGTTAATGAGATCAGACAGTTACATGTATGGCGAAAGATTGGTGTAGAAGAAACAGGTTTGAATTTGTGAGACATTGCTATCAATATCAGAGAAAGAGGGAGCTGCTCCACTGTGGCAGGCTCCACCTGAACTAAGCTGGGACCAGGGTTTCGGCAAATTGCATAACTAGGAATATGCAATTTGAACCAGACCCTGATGGTCTTTAATCTAAAGAGTAGGGACTAGGTTCAATATCCTGGAAAAGTATGGTTAATATAAGAGGGAAGGAGAGTGCAAGAGAAGTTACTGAAGACTCCAGAATAAAGAATAAGACAACAAGTTCAAAAAGGGATAAGAATTAATCTTCAGAAAGCCTGGAAACAACATTGAAACGAAACGTGCTGAATACAGGACTGAAGGTGCAATATCTGTATGCATGCATCATAGAAAATAAGGTAGATGATCATGAAGCACTGTTAGAAATTGGCAGGTATGACATTTGGCCATTACAGAACTGTGGCTGAAAGATTACAGGTGAGAGCTTAACATTCAAGGATACACGTCTTATCGAAAGGACAAGCAGGTGGGCAGAGGGGTTGGGTAGCTCTGTTGGTAAAAAATGAAATCAAATCTTTAGAAAGAAGTGACAAAGGTGCAGAAGATGTAGAATCGTGGGTAGAGTTAAGAAAGTGCAAGGGTAAAAAGGCCTTGAAGGGAGTTATATAAGGGTCTCTGAACAGTAGCCAGGATATGGGGTACAATTTACAATGGGACATAGAAAAGGTATGTACAAAAAAGGGCAATGTCACAATAGTCATGGGGGAATTTCAATATTACAATAGTCATGGGAAGATTAGAAAAGTCAGGTTGGTGCTGAATCCCCAAAAAACGGAATCTGTAGAATGCCTACGAGATGGCCTTTTAAAGCAGCTTGAGATTAAGTCCATGAGGGAAAAGGCAATTCTGGACTGGGTGTTGTGTAATGAACAGGATTTAATTAGAGAGCTTAAGGAAAAGGAACCCTTGGAGGCAGTGATCATAATATTAAAGAATTCACCCTGTAGTTTGAGAGAGAGAAGCTAAAATCAATTGCATCAGTATTACTATTGAGTAAAGGTAATTACAACAGCATGAGAGAGAAGCTGACCAAATTTGATTGGAAGAGGACAAAGCAGGATTGACAGTACAGCATTAATGACTGGAGTTTCTGGGAGTAATTTGGAAGACAAAAGATCAATTCATCCAAAAAAGCAGCATTCTAAAGGGAAGTCAAAGACTGAATAAAAACAACAGAGAGAGCATACAATGATAGCAATTAATGGGAAGCTTTTAAAAAGCAATCGAAAGCAACTAAAATAACAATAAGTTGAGAAACGATAAAATGTTAATGCAAGCTAGCTAGCCAATAATATTAAAGAGGATAGCAAAAGTTGTTTTATATATATATATATATATATATATATATATATAAAAAGAGTAAAAGAGAGGCAAGAGTGGACATTGGACTGCTGGAAAATAATATTGGAGAGGTAATGATTGGGGAACAAAGAAATGGTGGTCAAATTGAATAAGTATTTTGCATCAGTCTTCAACATGGAAGACTCCACCAGCATATTAGAAATTTGAGAGAGTCAGGGGGCATATAGTCACTATTAGTAAAGAAAAGGTGCTTGGCAATCATGAAAGGTCTGGAGGTAGATAAATCACCTGGACCAGATGGACTACGCCCCAGGGTTCTGAAATGAGGTAGCTGAAGAGATTGTGGAGGCATTAGTTATGATCTTTCAAGAATTACTCAAAGCTGAAATGCTTCCTGAGGAGTAGAAAATTGCAATTGTCACTCCATTCTTTAAGGGAGGGAGGGAGGCAAAAGACAGAAAATTATAGACCAGTTAAACTGACTTCAATGATCGGCAAGTGTCAGCCCATTATTAAGAATATCTGGAGGGACATGATTAAATACACTGAAGTCAGGATGGCTTCCTAAAGGAGAATTCATGCCTGACAAGTCTGTGGGAACTCTTTGAGGAAATAAAGGGCAAGAAAAACAAAGGACAGTCAATGGATGTTGTTTACATGGATTTTCAGAAGGCCTTTCAAAAGATTCTGCACATGAGGCTCCACAGGGGTAGGTGTTGGGTTCATTACTTTTCATATTATGTTAATGATGGCATGATGAACTTGATGGCTTTGTGGCCAAGTTTATGGATGAGAAAAGCTACATGGAGGGGCAGGTAGTGTTAAAAAAGCAGGAAGTCTGCAGAAGGACTTAGGCAGACTCGGAGTTGGGTAAAGAAGAAGCAGATGGAATAGTGTGGGGAAATACAGTGCCTATAAAAAGTATTCACTCCCCCTTGGAAGTTTTCATGTTTTATTGTTCTACAACATTGAATTACTGTGGATTTAATTTGGCTTTTTTTAAAAACACAATCAAGAGGATAAAAACTCTTTCGTGTCAAAGTGAAAACACATCTCTACAATGTGAACTAAACTAATTGCAAATATAAAACACAAAATAATTGATTGCACAAGTATTCACCTCTTCAAGTCAATATGTAGTAGATGCACCTTTGGCAGCAATTACAACTTTGAGTCTCTGGATATGTCTCTATCAGCTTTGCACATCTGGACACTGCAATTTTCCCCCATTCTTCTTTACAAAACTGCTCAAGCTCTGTCAGATTGACCTTTTCAAGTTCAGCCACAAATTCTCAATTAGATTGAGGTTTGGACTCTGACAGTCACTCAGGACATTAACTTAGTTGTTTTGAAGCCATTCCTGTGTAGCCTTGGCTTTATGCTTGGGGTCATTATCTTGCTGGAAAACAAATCTTCTCCCAAGTCGCAGTTCTCTTGCAGACTGCATCAGGTTTTCCTCCAGGATTTCCCTGTATTTTGCTGCATTCATTTTACCCTCTACCTTCACAAGCCTTCCAGGGCCAGCTACAGTGAAGTATCCCCACAGTACGATGCTTCACACCATGATGTGCGGAGCTTGGCTTACGCCAAACATAGTGTTTAGTCTGGGAGCCAAAAAGCTCAATTTTGGTTTCATCAGATCATAGAACCATCTTCCAGCCTGCTTCAGAGTCTCTGGACTCTGACTTGGCCACTCCGTGACATTAACTTCGTTGTTTTTAAGCCTTTCTTTGGTAGCTTTGGCTTTATGCTTGGAATCATTGTCAAGCTGAAAAACAAATCTCTGGCTGAGATTTCATGTGAGTTTTTTCTTCCAACAGTAGCTTTCTCTTTGCCACTCTCCCATAAAGCTGTGACTGGTGAAGCACCCGGGCAACAGCTGTTGTATGTGCAGTCTCTTCCATCTCAGCCACTGAAGTTTGCAACTCCTGCAGAGGTCTCTTGGTTGTCTCCCTCAATAGTCCCCTTCTTGCATGGGCACGCAGTCTCTGAGGATGGTCTGCTCTAGGCAGAGTTACAACTTGATGGTTGACTTAACTGTACTCCAAGGGATATTCAGTGACTTGGAAATGTTCTTGTTTCCATCTCCTGACTTGTGCTTTTCAGAGAGTCGCTCGGAGTGTTCTTCTGTCTTCATGGTGTAGTTTCTGCAAGGATACTGACTCACAAGCAGTTGGATCTTCCAGATAAAGACGTATTTTTACTACAATCAATTGAAACACATTGACTGCACATGGCAATCTCCATTTAACTAATTATGTGACTTCTAAGACCAAATGGCTGCACCAGTGATGATTTGATCTGACATATTAAAGGGGATGAACACTTATGCAATCAATTATTTTGTGTTGCATATTTGCAAATAATTTAGATCACTTTCTAGAGAACTGCTTTTACTTTGACACGAAAGAGTGCTTCAGTTGATCAGTGTCAAAACAAGCCAAATTAAATCTACTGTGATTCAATGTTGTAAATTTTTTTAAAATTCTAAAGGGGGGGGGGTGGGGCGAATACTTTTTATAGGCACTGTACATGGTCATACATGTTGGTAGAAGGAATAAAGGCATAGACTATTTTTTAAAATGGGGAGAGAATTCAGAAATCAAAGGTGCTAAGGGTCCTGGGAGTTCTAGTGCAGGATTACTGAAAGGTTAACTTCCAGGTTGAGTCGGTAGTACGTTAGGCAAATGCAATGTGAGCATTCATTTCAAGAGGACAAGAATATAAAAGAAAGGATGTAATGATGAGAATTTCTAAGGCATTAGTAGACCACACTTGGAATATTGTGAGCAGGTTTGGACCCCATATCTAAGGAAGATATGCTGGCATTTGAGATAGTCCAGAAGAAGCTCACGAGAATGATCCTAGAAATAAAAGGTTTAACATATAAGGAGTTTTGACGGCTCTGAACCTGAACTCGCTGAAGTTTAGTATGGGGGGGGGGGGGGGCGGGGAATCTCACTGAATCCTACCAAATATTGAAAAGCTTAGATTCAGTGGGTGTGGCGAGTATGTTTCAATCATGGGAGTCTAGAGGCATAGCTCTTTAGAAAACACATACTGTACATTTTAGGAACAGCCTCTTCCCCTCTGCCATCAGATTTTTTTTTTGCTCTCTTTTTGCACTACTATAGATGTAAATGTATATATTATACTACCATAATCATATGTATTTATTTCATATACAACTGTAATTTATTGTATACTTTATGTATTGCACTGTACTGCTGCTGTCAAACAAATTTCATGACATGTCAATTATAATAAAACTAATCCTAAAATGAGTACGAATTTCACTATCCAGAGTGTGGTGAATCTGTGGAATTTGGTGCCCCAAGACAGCTGTGGATGCCAAATCATTGGGTATACTTAAAGTGCAGGTCGATAGGTTCTTGATTATTGAGGATGTTAAAGGTTACGGGGAGAAGGCAGGATTATGAGATTGAGAAGGAAAATAAATCAACCATTATCAAATGGGTGAGCTGAATCAATGGGCCAAATAGCCTAACTTTGCTCCTATGTCTTATGATCATTGCAACTAATTACATTAGAACTGCAACAGAAGGCTCTACAAACTGCCAGACTTTGGACAAGTTTTATTTCCCACATAGAAAATAGAGAAAAGGAAAGTCACACTAGTGGGCAGGTTAGAGAAGTTAATGCCAATAGAACAAGACTTCGCTGTTCACTTTCTATTGCAAAAACTTTTAATACTTTGTACTCAAACTGATACTGTAAATGCCAGAGAAAATTTTACCTCAATTCCTTTCTAGACAAGGTTCTCAAAAGTCACACTGCTACTTATTGTTAACTATTGGTTGAAACATTAATTATTAAAGTTTGATGAAACTAATCTATGATGTAAAGGAAATGTGATTTAGAAATAACAGAACTCCACTCTTTTCAGAATTAAGTCAACTTGAAATAAATTCTATTAAAAAATGTTATTCTCAAAAAACATCCATGTGGAAGTTTTAATTAAGTAAATAAAATACAACCGTATCAGTGCTTTCATGTGATTTAAATTAACCAATCACACATTAACACTGTACTCAGATGATGGAATCAGCAACAAATAAAATGATGACAAGGAAAGATATAATGAACATTCTTAAATACATGATCCAAACCCGTTACTCTTGCTCTGACACATTAACTGCTAACAAGTATTTGAACTCACTGATTTTAAAGCAGTCACTTTTTCTCGTAGGCCCTCAGTTAATTTATCATTTTCTTCTTCATGAACACTGTAACCACCTCCAGTGTATCCTTCCCCTAGAAGTGAAAAAAAATTGTGCAGAGATGAAATATCAATATTTGTGCATTAATAAATGGCACCCAAAATAAGAACATCTTACATGTGTCCTTCATCATTATTGAAGTCCTGTATCATAGCAGATGAAATGTCATAGGATATATTTAACTGTTCACTGAAGAAACAAACCTTATCTAATGCAATTTTGTCTGTACTACCTACCAACCACTCATTAAAGAATTTTACTAAATTAATTTAATTTTTCAAATTCTCCAGTTACTTTCAGGAACTTGCAAGGCATAATCTGGAAGTGTAGTTTTGTAAGATGATTTAAGTGATGTTATTAATTCAAGGTTCGCATTTCTAGACTGATATCAACTTTCTATTAAATGTAACAATGAACTTAGCTTTCTGAATTCTACCTTTCCAATATTTCTTTTGACCAGTACTTTCAGAATTTTTATTCAGTTTAAAATCTTAGATCGGTGCAGATTTCATATAAAAAACAACTGCTGGAGAAAGTCAGTGAGTCTGGTAGAGGCAAAAGGGATAGGTGACATTGGGCTTAGAATCTGCATCAAATCCTGTAATTTGAATCAATAATGAGGGAAGGGAAAAGAACGAACAGGCAAATATTTAGTGAGGAATTTATAGAACTTAACATGACTCAAAGGCATGCCCATCGACAGTGAAATGATTAATTCCAGGATAATAAATAGAAGCGAACTAGAGGAGCACAGAGGTGCTTCATGATATTGAACTGCTAAAGATTTCAGTGATAAGGAGCGAGGGAAGAATGATATAACTGAAATCAAATACTTGATACAATTATGCAAATTATAAACTTCTCATGCAGTTCTTAGACCATCAACAGCCAAATATTCTCCGAGAGAATTTCTGCAATCTGGGAACTTCTGGGAATTTCTGCAATCAGTTAGTCGCACTTCCTCCTATCTCTTGAAGTTAATAAAATTCAGTTGTTTCTTTCCCTAAATCACCCAATGAAGTCTGGCAAGCGAATTAAATGTTCCATGATAGACTACATACTATGATAGCTGCTTTCAACCAGCTTGGGACTTGCATCTGATGGAGATTGCATACCCTCAAATAAATGATTTCTCAGTGATTTCCCTCTTTAAAAAAAAACCCTTGTCTTACCCAAACCTGCACGTCTCATTTTGTCCGCTCCCCGATTTGAGTTTTGCCCTCCTCTGACGATGACAGCAGGCAGCGAAGGTTCAGAGAACCTTTTCTATGTTTTGAACTCTGTCCCTGACTTCCTGGCAGCGCCACATCACCGCAGTCGGGAAGGAGGGCCTCGCGGCGGCTGCTGGGAGAATCTCGTGCAGTCCCCCCGCCCGCCGTGGGTTCCAGCCGCCGGGCGATCCGCACCCAGCCGGCGGCACGCGGCCCTTCCGTCGGCCCCACGAGCGGCGTCGGCGCGCGGCCGGTCAATGGGCCGCCTCCTCGCCGACCAGCAGCACAACCCTCCGCCGCTTCTTCCCCCCGGAAAACTACATTCCCCAGAACCCACCGCGAGTCCAACGTCACACGCTGGCGCTTGCGGACTTCTGGTCTGCGCGAAGAGATGAATCGCTTTAATTTCGCTGTATGGAGAAGTCCTATTTCATATTTGCACTTTGTTTGGATTATAGATAATTGAAGAACTTGTAAAGCGTCTGCTGTACAGACAAGTGAATTGGTTTATTGTCACATGTACCAAGACACAGTGGAAAGCTTGTCTTACGCACTGTTCATATAGATCAAATCGTTATACAGTACAGTGCATTGAGGTAGATCAAGGTGAAATAACAAGATGCAAAATAAAGCGGCAGAGAATTGTGCAGGTAACAGTAAAGTACAAGAACTATACATTTCTGTAAAAGAGGTGCAGAAGGATTAAGTAACACTGTGGTTGCTTGAACTGGTTTCTGAAAGGTCATCTACACTATTGAAAATGAGAGGAATTGAAGATAATGGTAACCTGGGTTGGCCTCTACGATTTATTTCCACGGTAACCCTAATCTCATCCTAACACGGATACACATTTTGTCCTATCCATCTCTCCTGCCACCCCCTCTGATGTTAAGATGGTTGATCAGTAGTGCTCTTTTTGAAAAAAATCGGTGTGACTTTCATGACTCAATTTGCAGGAACCACTATAAAACCTTGGTTATGAAACTCTAACAAATACTGCTTTGATAACTGAACTTTCATAGCATTTTGGCTAGAAAATTCCAATAATTCACCACCCTTTTAGAAAGTAATTTCTCCTCAACTTAATCCAAAATGATCATAAAGTTTCTGACCTGTTGATTCCAAGAAGAGGGGAGACAAGCTCAATAATAAGCCTCGCTGACTCCCTGCAGCTGATGCATGCAAATTGTATTAAAAATGCAGTTGCTAACTCCGGAGAAACTAATTCTTATTAAATTCTCACTTTAAAAGAAATGGCATGACTGAATTGAATTTATAATAATAGTTTTACAGAACATAAACAAAGCACTTATCTAAGAAAATGGAATTGTACTGTCAAAAGGAGTACTTAATAAAACTAAAATGGACAATTTACTTTAACTAGAGGATGGTAAATCTGTTGAATTCATTGCCACAGACAGCTGTGGAGGCCAAGCCATTGGGTATATTTAAAGCAGTGATTGATCAGGTCTTGATCAGTAAAGGCGTCAAAAAGTTATGGGATGTAGACAGGAGAATGGAGTTCGGTGGGAAAATAATTCAACCATTATTGAGTTACAAAGCAGAATTGTGTGGAATGAGCTTCCTGTAGAAGTAGTAGAGGCCAGTTCAGTTGTGTCATTTAAGGTAAAATTGGATAGGTATATGGATAGGAAAGGAGTGGAGGGTTATGGGCTGAGTGCGGGTAGGTGGGACTAGGTGAGATTAAGAGTTCGGCACGGACTAGGAGGGCCGGAATGGCCTGTTTCCGTGCTGTGATTGTTATATGGTTATATGGTTAATTGATGGACCAAATGGCCTAATTCTACTCCTATATCTTATATCAACCATGACAAATCCTCTTAAGAATTTTGAATGTTTCCAAATTCGAAGAAAAAGATGCATAGCCAATTCATTCTCTTTTCATGACAACCTGTCGTCCACGTCGATCTGATTAAACAACAAGAACCATCTTCATGTGTGTGAAGCATGTCTTTTATACGTACAATACTTTTGCCTAATACCGATTGATTTCAGATACACAGGGGCTGCCTGATACTTCATTTTATCAAATGCTACCTGAATATCAAGGTAAACATTCTCATTACCTTTAAGAATTCGGCTCTGGTTCTTGTTTTGAACAAGGCTATAAGATTTAATGCTTATATAAGGTTGGATGCTAAATATTTTTTATGAAACACCAACTTAATCTGATGCTTCATGTGGTTTAGAGGCAGTATCGATGGAGTAAGCTGGGGTATTGTTGTAAGTTATATGAACATAAAAAATGGGAGTAGTCATTTGCCCTTTTAACTTTCTCCACTGCTTGTGGCTTATCCACCTTAATACCATTTGCCTGCTCTATATCTTCATTCTTCTAGTGTCCAAAGGTCTATCAATTCCTGTTTTAAAAGCATTAATGACTGAAAGCATTACTCTGCAAAGAATTCCAAAGATTCACCATCCTTTGAGTGAAAACATTTCTCCTTAATTTGATCATAAGTAGCTTGATCTCAGTTTGAGGATGTGTTCCCTGGTTCTGGACTCCTCGGCCTATGTTTACCTTGGGAAGCCCTGTAATTTATGGTTGGACAACTGAGCCCCATCTCCTCTTGTTCTTCTTGTAGCAAGTATGCACACCTTGGTAAGGAGAGCAGCAAAATGGTGCAGCTGTAGTGCTGCTACCTTTCAGTTGCAGCAACTGGGGATTGGATCTTGACCCCCATTGCCATCCTTGTGGAATTTGAAAGGATCCCTGTGAGTTTCACCTGGCTGCTCCAGGTTCCTCATACATCTTAATAGGTGCAGTTTGGTAGATCAATTGGTAAATTACCCTATGTATCACTAAATGGTAGGAGTATCAGGGTGGAGTTAATTGGCATGTTAAATTCCATCTGCAATTCCAATGCCCACTTTACTAGTTGATCTAAATCCTGTTGTTACTTGAGGCAACCTTTTCCACTGATTTTGGGGTCATCCACAAACATACCAATTATGCCATCTGCATTATTAATATAGCTGAAACAGCAGGGGAGCCAGCACCGATGCCTGTGACCACCAATCTAATTTTGTTTCTGATTGGCTTTCTCACCCTAGATCCCATGTGATCTTGCCTTCAGGGCCAGCCTTCCATGTGGGACATTGTCAACAGCCTTACTAAAGTCTAGTTGGTATAGGTATCTGGCAATTACTCTTTGTGGCAGAATCTGTGAGGTAAAGGCTGTTGATTACACATGAAGCACAAATATTTTCCTTAGTTATTTTTCTCATTATTACTTTCCTTATTCCTTTATTAAATTGCTAGCTCTCACACAGATATTCAAGGGCCATTGGAATGGAAGGATTTCTCAGCCAATCAACTTCAGTTGGTGCAAGGGAAATGACTGCTGGATGCCAAATTTCCATGTTACAATGCAAAATGAAAATCAAATATGAAGACAAAAAAAACTAATGATAGTTTCAAAAGGAAAATGCATCACATCTTTTGAAATAATAGCTGAATGCTCCATTTGGCTAGAATACAATCAAAAGCTTGAAAAGTGGAATTCACTTGCAATGCATAATCCCACAGGCTAGGCTATTTGAAAACTAACTTATCATTACTTGTGGAACAGGTTAACACACCAAATCACCTCTTTAAAATGAACAGTGTTGCCTCTTTGAAGCAGAATGCAGATTGTGAATTCAATGTAGCTCTGCCTAAACTTAGAGCAAACTTGTAATTTGTCAACTGCCCAACCTCCCATTCCAGAAGTTTTTGCATTTGCATGGTCATGTCCTGAAGCCAGGTACCCTGGGAAGCAAAGATCCATCCATAGACGAATGTCCGTTTGGAGAAAGGAGGTGTCTTGTGGTGCACAAAAACACAATAAAAACATTGCACCAAATAGGTAGTTTCTTCTACTTTTCACCATTAGAGTTTATGAAGACCATCAATTCTAATTCTATTCCCTTTGAATAATACTACCATCTCAGGCTCCCTTGATAGTAATACTCCATGTAAGCTTACTGCCAGAGAACTGAAATAGCCTTCTGTATAATAGGCAGGAATACTAATAAAGTACAATGAGGGACTCCAAATCCAGTATGTAGGGTCCTACTGAAGGGTCTTGGCCCAAAACATCAATTGCACTCTTTTCCATAGATGCTGCCTGGCCTGCTGAGTTCCTCCAGCATTTTGTGTATGTTACCTGTATGTAGGCTTTGAATTCATGAAAATTTGATTAAACACCTCATATTCTACCAGATAAACTGACCAGGTTCCCAAGAATGACTGTGCGGCCAACAAAGTGAAAACAATCATATGTTGCTATCTAAGTGATTGTTTTTAATGTAGGTAGAGGTGATTTTCCAAGTTTGAATCCACTGAGATATCATGAGTAAAATTAGTAGCTTCATAAGATTTCCATTATCTGCTCTGATCAGTCATGCAGCTTATCTGAAATACATTAAAGAAGCATTTAACTCAATGTAGCTGTACAACATTTAATTACTTTTTTACTTCACTTGCTGAGGAGAAATACACAATCACTGTTTTCATTATTTACCAATATGTTTTTGATTTTAAAAGTATACTATTTGTTAATTAGATCACTTTGAATTATAATTTTATTCATAATTGTGACCTGCACAGTAGATCACCAGTCTTTGAAACCATCAACCCTGTATTAAAATGAAAAATTCTTTGTAAAAGGCGATGCAATTTCTGACTCAGCATAATTCAGCATATTAAAATATATTACCATGATATGAGAGGTTCTTCAGAAAATTATCTACCTAGTCAAAGTAATGTTTAAACCAGGCAAAATGCAGAAGGTTTAATGTAAATAAAAGCCACTAATGGTCTTGATACATACCTTTAAATATACTGACCAGCACTGCCTTCAAAATGATAACTGCTATGGTTAATTGGATTTCTCTTTTCATGAATTTCCCTTGACTAGTGTTTTTTTAATCTTAAATGCAATCTAAATGAGTCAAATTTCAGTAATGTAATGTGTTTGGATTTATGGAGAAAAAAATAATTATTTGTAGAAAAACAACTGACATGAGCGATAGACAACAGGTGTAGGAGTAGGCCATTCGACCCTTTGAGCCAGCATCACCGTTCAATGTGATCATGGCTGATCATCCACAATCAGTACCCCGTTCCTGCCTTCTCCCCATATCTCTTGACTCCACTATCTTTAAGAGCTCTATCTAACTCTTTCTTGAAAGCATCTAGAGAATAGGCCTCCACTGCCTTCTGAGGCAGAGCATTCCATAGATCCACAACTCTTTGGGTGATAAAGTTTCTCCTGAACTCCGTTCTAAATGGCCTACCCCTTATTCTTAAACTGTGGCCTCTGGTTCTGGACTCCCCCAACATCAGGAACATGTTTCCTGCCTCTAGTGTGTCCAATCCCTTAATGATCTTATATGTTTCAATCAGATCCCCTCTCATCCTTCTGAATTCCAGTGTATACAAGCCCAGTCACTCCAATCTTTCAACATATGACAGTCCCACCATCCTGGGAATTAACCTCGTGAACCTATGCTGTACTCCCTCAATAGCAAGAATGTCCTTCCTCAAATTTGGAGACCAAAACTGAACACAATACTCCAGGTGCGATCTCACCAGGGCCCTGTACAACTGCAGAAAGACCTCTTTGCTCCTATACTCAACTCTCTTTGTTATGAAGGCCAACATGCCATTAGCTTTCTTCACTGCCTGCTGTACCTGCATGCTTACTTTTAGTGACTGATGAACAAGCACATCTAGATCTTGTTGTATTTCCCCCTTTTCCTAACTTGACACCATTCAGATAGTAATCTGCCTTCCTGTTCTTGCCACCAAAGTGGATAAGCTCACATTTATGCACATTAAACTGCATCGGCCCACTCACCCAACCTGTCCAAATCACCCTGCATTCTCCTAACATCCTCCTCATATTTTACACTGCCACCCAGCTTTAATATTTAAAGATCTTTGATCTGGACTGTTTAAACCATTCTAGTTTTTAAAATTTATTTTCAGATGTAGTCACTGTAGTTATGGCCAGCACTTGTTAAATAATTCATTTTTCTTGAGAATGTGCCATGGCCACCTTGGGTCTCTGCAATCTTTCTGGTGAATGTTCCAGTATTGTACAAAATACCTTATTCTAACTGAGTGGTTTGTTATGCCCCTTAGGATCAGAATTTCCATTTTCACTTAAGGTCAATAGTAATATCAGTTTATAAGATTTAGAACTATCCAATGGATTTAGGCCCATTTTATTTTAGTAATTAACAAAGAATCTGAATTTATTGGCACTGCCACCTCTCTCCATGATTTCAAATCTACCTGGATCAATATTTGGTCTATGCCTATACTGTTACAGATACACAGATGAAGGCGTCATCCATGCCTAGTTTATGCCAGTACCAAATGTTCTAATAAGCTTCCTTCTTCTGTTCATTATCTGTAGTTCATCTAAAATTCTGTTGTCTAAATTGCATTCTCTACTAATAGTCATTATGGCCATTGTTTAATTTGCACCTGTTTCTGATACTCAAATTTATATTTGCATAGTAGGGTGAGTAACTGCTTCTCAACTTGCAGCACTTCAATTTCAAATTTCCAATTCTAGTTTTTATATCTCTTCATTAACCCATTTCTTTCTAACATTGAGTTATTATCAGTCCTGGATGAGTACAAGAGGCATATTTCTAAATATAAATAATATTAAATGGTTAGAGAATATTGTTTTTCAGCTGATGTCATGTTTAAATTTTATTTGACAGATCCAGCTGGTTTCGTTTCCAAATGCGCGTACACTTCTCAGTCCTCGCTTGTTTTCAATCCTATACACCTTTGCTGAAAGTGATTTTTACTTTTTTCCCTTTTTGCTTTTAGTTAGCCATTTGGAAATACCAAAAGAATCAGAAGCAGAATTGTGTTTGTATTACATCAACACACAGGCTCTGTATTATAAATGTTTATTTTGGAGAATTCTCCAGTATCTCAATGTCTCTTTCCTTCTTTAGTGTTCCATTATACTCATTGGCTAAACATTTGATCAGCTGCCTTGATATCTTCAACATCTGTGCATTATTGAATGATAGAAAATGGAAACAAGCCATTCAGCCCAACAAATATGTGTTAACTATCAACAGCTCATTTACCTTAATCCTATTTTTATTCTCCCTACACTCTCTTTAACTTCCCCCACATTTGACAAATCAGTGGCCAACCCTAAATTAGATAAGTTTTATCAAATGAACATAATTTATTATCAGCTGAGAAATTTTAGACTTGCTTACATCTCCGATGAACATTTTTAATATTAGTAGCTATATGTTACAGATCCAGATAATGCCACACAAATCCTTCACCCCACAGGAACAGGACAAGCAAATTTGATGCCCCTAACCAATTACACTGAAGATCGTTGATGAACAGGACAAATAGGAAATGAATGCTAAAATAATTAATTCAGTATCAAAATTAGGAACTGCAGGTGAAATCATACCTAAAGAAAAAGTAGATTGAAAGAGAGGATGAATTAAAAGTCAAGACAAAACATAGATACTTAAACAGTTTAGGAAATTAGACTATTATTAAAAATTAGTTTTCAATATGTGTGAGATTGTTTGCTTGACAGTTTAACCTATTGAGTATGTCCTTAAAATACAGTTTTTGTTAATATAATTTTTAAATTGCGTGGAAGGTTCTTTATTATTTCATTTAAATAACACATTTTATTTAAGTAACTATTCAGTTTAATACCAAAAATTATCACACAGTCTGTATGAGTTTCAAAATTGTAATACCGCACATCCTTATTTTCCTTTTTAATTGTTGCATAAAATCAAGGTAAAATACATAGCTGAGATAGTAACAAAAACATGTTTCTTTTTGTGTTAACTGAAGATGAGCAAGTTCAGAGAAATATGACTGTGTACATTTTTCATTTTTCCATATCATATTTTGGAGATTTTATTATTGTTACTTCATCTTCACAATTTTGGTTATGAATTAAAGGTGCTCAAGTTGAACATCTTATTTGTAACACAAATGATAAACCAGTATTATAAAATTATAAGGTTTAATACTGTACTAAAATAAGATATAGAACCAACTATGTCACCCTGTTTTAAGGTATCAACATGATAACTAATAGAAAACATTCAACTTTAGTCTAAAGTGATACATAGGAGAGAAATTACAATTTTTTTCTCCAGAGCTTCTCAACAAAAATCTCTCTTACCCATGGTTTATATTTGGTCATATTCATCTTGGCCAGTATTTTGCCAAGCCATTAGAATTCCGGTCTGCAACATTTTGATTATATTCCCAAAATATGATTGATAGATTCAGGATTTTTACATCAGAATAGTGGATTTCAACACTACCATCCAGTGTTCATACTGTTTTAAATAAACAATGAATCACTTGAGTATTTTGTGTTAAATGTTTTAACCAAAACTTTACCTATATAATTATTTTAATACTCTAGGAAATATTTTCTAACTTCACTAAGGTTCACTATCCCAAATTGCCATTACCACTTACAGACTTAGCATTAAGGTTCTTTTAACATTAGAAATGTGTTCTGGCTGTGGTGAACTACATATACCCGTCTGGACACCCCCCCCCGCTGACTGCTCCTGTGGCTCCTCCCACGGACCTCGGTATAAAGGCGATTGGAGACACAGCCCCAGCCTCAGTCTCCAGGATGTAGTGTGGTGGTCAATTGCTGCTTGTTCTTTCTTCCAGCCAATAAAAGCCTATATCTCGCCTCACATCTCCGAGAGTTATTGATGGTGCATCACTGGCCTTGGAATTGCTTCACTTGTCACCTGTCCCTCCTTTCTCACAGTACAAGATTGGACATCAGCTATTTTGAATGCTAACTTTCACATGCTGAATGGAGTCACTCTCCAACATCTCTTGTAATAAACACCACTGAGTTTAAGAAGATCATGACCCTAAACAGTAGCAAGCTAGTGGAACTACAAAACCTTCTGTCATAAAAAAGTAAAATAATAAGAGGTTTATAGGTCTTAGTTGGAAGAATTTAAAGAAAACAAACACCCTTTCCTTCCACTGAACAATAGTTTGTTCCAATTCAAATATTTATTTGTACTGTAGTACTCTGCATAATTGCTTTTCCCTCAACATAACCATCCAGAATTTTAAACTGAAGGCACTATAAATCTTTCTTTATTTCATACTATCAAAACTCTATATGAATTATAAAAATCTGTTAATTACTTAAGACAAATATTCCAGCTGGAAAAGCCCCAATAATTCATAGCTGAGAACAATTTCACACTTTGGTATCAAGTACCATTAAGTACTAACACAGCCAGGTATAATTACTTAAATAAAAGGAAATAGTGCTTCTTCCCAAGTATGATGTTAGATAATGGATTAAACTACATAAAAATATAATTTTTCATTATTTGAGTTGAAAGATACCATTAGTACAAGTGAAAATGATCTTTCATGTCCAAAGCATAATCATTCTAGAAAAGACTATGCATCACACAGTATAAAATTTACCTACTTTCCTTCATGTTAACCATTTCTAAATCTTTCATGAAAATCATAAAATGACACATGGAAGACACCAAAAATTAACGCAATCACATTTTGATTTTATTATTGTCCTTTGATTGATTTAGCTGTTGTTTTAATCAATCATGTCCTTCCAGGTAAAGTCCCCATGTGCTTGCATATGATGGACAACATGACTTCATCTGCACCAGCTCCAATTGACAGCAATCTCATATCCCTCAAGGAAAAATAAGAAAACAATCATTCATTGGGTGCATACAAAATATGATGAAACCTAGTTGAGCAAATCAGTGACCCAGAATATCCTGCTCTCGCTCTATCCAGTTACTGCTTGTTGAAGGTCTTTTGGTGCCAGTTT
The DNA here is from genome assembly GCF_048418815.1 of Hemitrygon akajei. Lineage (NCBI taxonomy): Eukaryota > Metazoa > Chordata > Chondrichthyes > Myliobatiformes > Dasyatidae > Hemitrygon > Hemitrygon akajei. The sequence goes on from NC_133131.1 coordinate 96,041,634, forward strand.
TTGAAAGAAGACGGATGAAATGTGGTCACTTAGTATATGACCCAAGGGCCATAACATAATGTATGGGCACCACATACAGGAATGCTTTGACAGCTAGCCAAAGTATTCCCTCAGGCTCATGTTTCAGAGTTACCAAACAACTTGCTATGTTTCACACTCAAAAATAAATCAGACAATTCATTTTGTAACATTTTCAAAACAAATAGGATGCTAGAGAAATTTTTTTTTTTTTATTTTTTTTTTTAAAACAGCTGAATCTAACTCTTCCTCCTTCGTTTTCTCTATTGAAATGAAAGGTGTCATTGAACCTGCACAAAGTTAGACTGGGCATGGATTCATCAGGCAGATTTTCTAGTATAATTGTGGGGTACAGGAGATTGATACTTTGACACTCGATCCAACATCGGTGTGTAATTGGAAAGAAAACCTGAAAATAGGTGTTCATGAAAATTTGTATCCCTAGCCCAAGAATCCCAATTGATAAGAATGGAAGTTTTGGCAGTTCCAAGCAGAAATGGCAGAATTTTCCAAATAAATCCAGACTAATGATTCAAGCATCATCTTTTAATATTTAATTTCCTACATTTATTGCTGTGACAAGCAGCAAAAACTAAGAAGTATCCTGCGCTACAATGATTTATTGAAATAAAGTGATTGTTTGGATATCAGATTACTTAATGCCTTCAAGACTTTCAAGATCTTTGTAAAGTAATAAAATTTATGACATTAAAATTAGGGTAAGCCAAAGGAAACTGGTATTAGGTAATGGTATATTTTACACTATAATGCAGCTGGTAGAGGTGCTGCCTCACATCACCAATGGTCTTGGCTTAATTCCAGCCTTATATGCTGTGTGGAATGTGGAATGTGCACGTTCTCCCTTTGACCACGTGGATTTATTTTGTGTGTTCTTAGTCCCTTCCCACACCAAAGTCATAGGTAAGTGCAATGGTGGAATGTTGATGGGAATTTAAAGAGAATAAAATGTAATTATTATAAATGGTTGTCAGGGCGACAGTAGACTGAAGATGCTGTTTCTGCATCTATGAACCTAAATTTGATCCAGCTCTTTGAAAAGAAAATAATGAAAGGAAAAAAAGAGCAGTAATATGGCAAAACCTTTATTTACTAAATTTTTTGAAATGAATAAAAAATAGCTTTGCTACAAAAAAATGATTGTCATTTGAAGGAGAATATCATTGGAGTAATGGTACATTTACAGGGAAATGGAGGAAAGTTCACTCTTACAATGGAATTTGCCTGGTATGTCGAAATACAAAGACAGATTTTAACAAATAATTTTCCTTAAAACCTTAAATTAAAAATTGATGAAGGTGCAAAGGTAATAAAGAAAATAACATTTAAACAAAGGAATGCAGACATTATTCAAGAAGCAGCTTGAAGTTTCAATACAACTATGAAAATACACTATTTCCTTGAGGGCATGGTCCTTCGTTGGACCTGGAGTTTGTTAGCAATATTTGATCACTTTCTATTGTGCATCTTCAGTTCTCTTTGTTGGCTTAGTTGTAAATACACTTTTATGGTTATCATTTGTGACAAAATTTGGATATTAAAAAAACAAGTAGACAGCATTTTCAGTGGAGGCTCTCTATAAAGTTAAATAAATCATTGCTGCATTTTTCATTCCTGCATTTTAAAAAAAAATTGCTTACCTATACATTCTGCTGACCAACAATTCATTGGTAAAACCCATGCCTCCCCAAAATTGGAGACAGCTGTCAGTAACCTCACGAACCAAGCGGCCTGCCTTCACCTTTGCCATTGAGACTAATTTGGTCATATCTTCTCCTTGAATATATCGAGCTGAATTAAGAAAAAAAAAACACAACTCAACTTTTATATGATGGAAACATTACAAAGCCTACTGCTATAAAAATTCTCATAATTGCTGATGGATAAGGACAAGGAGACCAGGTTTGACATAATATTATAACTACAAGGTAACTTTAGGTGAAATGTCACCTCAGTCTCAAACACTTTCTGCCTTGGGCATACTCTCAGCATCACTTTGAGGAGAAACAGTTAACATTTATGGCCGATGACCTTTCTAAAAGGTCCTGGACTTGTGTTATTCTTTGTGACATTTACAAATTTTGAATATTGTGACATTATATTTTTTGGAAGCAGAGTACCACTGCTGCCGTGAATACAAATTTCCCTGATAAATTCAGCAAGTTAATGTTGCGATGTGTTTTAATAAATTATTTAAGCTAAGTCTCATGTTACAATAGGTATTAAAAAATGTTCAGAGATCTTACCTGAACAATGTAGCAAAAAATCTATTCCCTTTTAAATGCAGTTGAAAATAAGAAAAAAAAATTAAATTAAATGATACACACCTATAAATCTATTTAGAATACTATTAACTATTTAGATACACATTAGTATGAATCAAGTATGTTCATTCTGAATAATTCAAATATCTTTATACTTTCTCATAAAAACTTGCCATACTCGTAATATCACTCAAGCTACAGGGAGAATTTAGCTCATGTACTTAGAGTGCCATGGTAGCACAGCATTTAGCACAACACTGTTAAAGCTCGGAGTTTGGAGTTCAATTCCAACATCATCTGCAAAGAATCTGTTATGTCTTCCCTATAGAATGTGTGGGTTATCTCCAAGTACTCCAGTTTCCTCCCATTTTTCAAAGATGTACCACTAGGTCATTGTAAATTGTCCCGTGATGAGGCCAGGGTTGAACCAGGGGTTGCTGAGCAACGCAGCTCGAAGGGCTGTAAGAGTCTATTCTGCACTGTGTCACACTAAATAAATAAACTAACTTAACAACATTTCCAATATAAGTTTTTCTGAAAATCAAAAATCTGAAAACCTCCAAAATCCAAAGTTCTTTTGAGCGCTGATGTGATTCCAAACTGGAAAACTCCACAAGGCACTGAGAAGGTTCCCAGGCGATGCACATATCTCTGCACACCACAGACAGTTCTGAAAAGTGACCTCACATGTAGTGAACAGAAGTTAATGAAAATAGAAAAACACTGCATAAAATGAAAAATTAAGATCTCCATCGTGTATTGAAAGAGTGGATTTGGAAACATAGAATAGTACAGCACAGTACATGCCCTTCGGCCCACAATGTTGTACCGACCCTTAAACCCTGCCTCCCATATAACCCCCACCTTAAATTCCTCCATATACCTGTCTAGTAGTTTCTTAAATTTCACTAGTGTATCTACCTCCACCACTGACTCAGGCAGTGCATTCCACACACAACCACTCTCTGAGTAAAAAACCTTCCTCTAATATCCCCCTTGAACTTCCCACCCCTTACCTTAAAGCCATGTCCTCTTGTATTAAGCAGTGGTGCCCTGGGGAAGAGGTGCTGGCTGTCCACTCTATCTATTCCTCTTAATATCTATCATGTCTCCTCTCATCCTCCTTCTCTTCAAAGAGTAAAGCCCTAGCTTCCTTAATCTCTGATCATAATGATAATCATAATCATAATCTCTGATCCCTAAACCAGGCAGCATCCTGGTAAATCTCCTCTGTACCCTTTCCAATGCTTCCACATCCTTCCTACAGTGAGGCGACCAGAACTGGACACAGTACTCCCAAGTGTGGCCTAATCAGAGTTCTATAGAGCTACATCATTACCTCACAACTCTTAAACTCTATCCCTTGACTTATGAAAGCTAATGCCCCATAAGCTTTCTTAACTACCCTATCTACCTGTGAGGCAACTTTCAGGGATCTGTGGACATGTACCCCCAGATGCCTCTGCTCCTCCACACAACCAAGTATCCTGCCAATGTCAGAGTGAACATACTTAACTCAACGGTTTGCTGATCATGAAACAAGCAAAGCTCACGATGAACTGAAAATTGAAGGTAATTTCAGGCTGGTGCAGAAATTTTAAAAAGGTATGGCGTTAGGTTTTTAAAGATTTCTAGTGATATGCATCTGCTGATCATGAAGCAGCAGAAAGATTCATGAGTTTGCCAAGATCGTTGCTGATGAAAATCTAACATAGAACAACTCAATGATGTTGAATGTTTTTCTCCCTTACATAAAATCTAAAAAAAGTAAAATACAAATAGAGTGTACTGTAACCTTTTAATCAAAACACAGCATCGTGGTTAAAGAATGAAAGCTTGCTGTTTTTTTTTGCTCAAAAGCTGAAGCAGGAATTCTCCCAATGCTGCCGTGCTGGTTTTGTTACCCTGCACACATTATGCTTTCGTTAATGGGATATAATAATTTTTACTGTTAAGTACATCTATGCGATGAACAAGCACAAGACAAATAATGCTTACTGGTAGCACGTAAATTCAGAGACAGAAATGATGCCGATCCCAAGCCATCTTATTATATATTCCAAAATAGGAAACACTTCTGGCTCCAAGCATTTTGGATAAGAGGTACTCAACCCGCATCAATTTACCCACAACAACTCCTCTCTTTTCCAAGGGTATTCACTTGTCTTGGTTATATGCTTGAAAATCTTATGAAGCCTACAATGGTTTCTATCTACTATCAGCAATCAGAACAATTACTATTAACAAAATTCAATATTTTAAATAACACTGAAAGCAATGTATTCTAGAGTCTGACTTTATATTTTCAGCAGGGCAATTAAAAAAAAGATGCAGCTGGCAGGTTCTCAGTAGCATGGGAAGATAAATCAGGACCAATTTACCCTTATCCTACTGCCTTCTACTAGGTTCCATTATCAACCAGTTAACAGGCCAAGACCAAAGCTAGCAGAGTCTTCTTGAAATTGTGTAGAGTGGGTGATCCAGATCTTGTCTTCATTTCCCTGATCAACTTCCCCTGAACCCTTGACTCATCTCACTACTGAAAGCCAATTGTACAGTCCCAGCTTTAACCTCCTTCCCATAAAGATTTGCTTTTGCAGTTCACTTTCTGGGGACACCAGTGCAATAAAAATTAAGAGCACCATTGAATAAGATCAGCCTTCATTTTCTTAGATTTCCTGATACAACCTTAGGACAGGCCATTTCTGCCCTAGACATCCACACAACTCTTAAGATTAGTGCCAGAGTAACTGAAATCTACTTCAACAAAGTAATACTATTTGAATTTAGAAGTAATTGAGTTACCAAAGCTTCATACCAATGCAACGATAAAGAAGAGAACGAAGTAGTTCAATTTCGGTCTCAAGTTCAGCAAGGCGGAAGTGCACAGACTGGTTATGCAGCACTGGTTGGTCAAAAATTTTACGATGTCGTGTATATTCAATTGTCTCTTGTATGACGTTTTGCATCGGTCTCAATGCTGCAAGAGAGAAGGAAAGAAAAGATGTGATTTCACAGCAATGATATTTCACAAACACCCACACAGCAAATTAATGTATGAAGTCATCTTGATTATATATAGAAAATAGTCCAACAATATACTCCAGCTAAGCTTTAATCAAAAAAATAATCAATATAGCTTTGTAAGAGGGGGTACTGTCTCACCAATTTAATAGAATCTTCCAATCCTCCAAAGTGTTGACTGAAAATGACGAGGAGGCTAGGTCAGTTAGTATGATCTACATGGATTTCAGCATGAACTTTAACAAAGTCCCTTTGGGGAAACTGAAACAAAAAAGCCAGCACCCATGGCATCCTGGCTAATCTGACAAAATAAATCAGAAATTGGATGGACGTAGGAAATAGCGGGTGAAGGTGAAGGATCATGTTTGCAAAATCACAACAGTAGACAGTGACCTATCACAGGAATCGGTGCTGGGTGAATGCCCCTGAGATGTCTTGCTTTTTGATTGATCTTGACTGCAACTCCATTACAGTCAATCGAGTCCTCAAAAATATCTCATCTTTCCTCTTCTCTCACTCGTTTTCCCCACCCATAAGAAGTATATTCTCCTGCTCATTTTCCAACCCACCAACCTCCACATTCTATATATCATATATGTCAAACTCAAGGCCCGCGGTGGAATTATCTTTAGCCCCCGAGATAATATCTAATTACTATTAAAGCTGGCCCCAGTAATCGAAGCGCCTATGGCGTATGATATGGCTAATGCTGAGTTTATTCAGGTACCAGGTTTTCAGGGTTTTTAGTGTTTATTCGGCAGTCTTCTTCATAAGAAACGGAATTTGTAAAGTGAAACACTTTGTAGTTATAGCAGAGACTGAGACACATGAGAGCAGGCTGAAAAAACGGAGGCAACGAAAGCTGCGTTCGCACGCGTCCGACTGATCCGGCCCGCATGAAGCTGCATTTTGCTCAATCCGGCCCGTGACCTAAAATGAGTTTGACACCCCTGCTATATAATCCTTTAAAATTTATGCCATCTTCAATGAGATTCCACCACAACTAATTTTCCCATTCCCGCCCCTTTCAACATTCCAAAGAGACTGTTCCTTTTGCAATTCCCAGCTCTAGACTTTTATCTCTACCAACCACATCCTCTCCCATGCAACCACAGGAGATGCAATACCTAATATTTCACATTACCCCTTCCATGTACAAACACTGTAGCAGTCTTCCCAGGTAAAGCAGAGATTTACTAGTGTACTGCATTTGTCAGAAACCAAATGATTTGGGGACGACTTTATTGAAAATTTTAATTCCATCAGTAGAAACAGTACACAATAAAACTGGATTCTGCACTACATATATTAGCGAAAATTCCAGGAAACCAGTTCTAGCTGGTGACCCCATTAAAAATGCATCTGACACTAGCAGGCAGCTTGTTTACCAAAGACTTACTACAAATTAGAAGATTATCCTTAAATTTCCAGAAGCAGTACATTAAACAAGTAGATCTACATTGGTTGGATTACATGCTACCTGCAGCATTTCTCAGCAAAGCCTTCTGTTTATATGGGAAGGCCAAGTAATATTCCAAAATTGTAAGGTCTTTATCAAATGACTACTGTACATAATTCAATCTGTGTAATACAGTAAATATTAAAACCTGAAATACAATATACAAATACGTATAACTTTGCTTTTCCTCTTTATGACTGAGAATAAAATTTTGTCTTTGACTTTATTGTTAACTAAATACAGAGTTGTAAATACACATTTTTTTTACATAATCTGGAGTGTTTTACATTTTTTAAAACTTTCAATTTGCTACAGTTGTTCTTTCATTGATTTAAGTTATAATCTAAGTTCTCAATTTTTATTCTCCAACTTCCTCTCCACAAGTCCAATTAAAAATATCTAATTTGCATGTGAACAGCAGAAATTACTTACCTACTGCAACACCCCACAAACGTTCTTCTTGGAATTGTAACATCTGATAGGTGAAGCCCATTCCTTCATCCCCAATAAGATACTTTCTTGGAACCCTGACATCTTCAAAAAAGATCTCTGCTGTATCTGATGATCTCATGCCTAACTTATCGATTTTCCTAGCCACATTAACTCCTGGAAAATATTAAGTATATGATGAGGTAATTAAATCACACAGTACTTTGAACTGCATTTCCTATATTGAAGAAATACTTATTAAGAATAAGTACTGGTTATTAAATCAAACAATCAATGAACTATATTTTAAGTTATAGGTCCTTCTACAAATTTAAGGTCATAACCCAGACTGACACTTCATGCACTCTGATACCAGGCTCCCAAAACTACCTCTGTGGACATACACTGTTCAATGCGTTATCAGATCATTGAATGATGCATAGTGCGAGGAAAAAGCCACCAGCAGCTTCAAACTACGTTTAGGATGGACTATGGAGAAAAAATAGATCTCCATATGTGTTGCTTCTGCTCTCCCTGTCCTCAAAGTTCCTCCCATCTTCATTTCTCTCTTTTACTTTTCATATATTTTCTGCCTTTCTTACTTCAGCCTTTATCTCTATCTGTCTAAACCCATTAGGATTAATGAGGCTATGTATTCATCTTTCAACACATACAGAAATGGTCTTAATCTCGCCCTCACTCATTTCAACCAATTCGATCTATTCCTTCAAAGCTGTTTGTCGAGTCAATCTATTTGATTTTTCATTAATTAAATAAAAAAGAGAAACTAAATACCTTCCATGACATTGCTGGAAGGTATTAATAATTAAATTTCCTAACAAACATAGGTAAATAAACAATAGCGTTGAAGTTCAACTCTTTATAATTGGACTCTCTCCCTTCCTACTTGTTTTATACCCCTCAGGTCCCGTTCTCTCTTTCACTCACCTCCTCCATTTTGAATTTTCTAATTACCTTCCCAAAATATTAAAGCAATGCAGGCTGAAAATTAGAATGCTCTATCTGTAGAGCTGAGTGACTAATGGTAATGGATTCAGGGGGAGAAGCTACAATTTTGATGCTGAGCCTAAAAAATCCAAATTCAAGTTACAGGCTTTTAGTTTCATGCAGGAATACCATTCACCTCCAGGGTTTTGTAAGCAGAAGCCTTGATGAAGGCATAAAATACTATCCAGTGGATATCTTTACAGACATTGTTGTAATGATTGGAACTAATTGCTTTCAATATTTAAAAATCTGTGGCTGAGAAAAAAAAATGCAAAAAAAAATTCTTTGGAAACATTTTGAACATTCTAGGACCATACTGAGTGTTCTCAAGATAATTTTACTATAAATCTGGGCATACTTAAACATCAATTACAGTGCTACCTTATCAAATAAGTGAGTATTTCAGTAAACATTACTGACTGTGCAGGGTTGGGTCAGGTCGCAACCACTGAGACATCCAAATTCACACTTAATGAATAGAAACCAAATGGCTCACAAAATTCCTGACATCTAATTATGTATTAACAGTACAGTGGAACCTTTGATAAACCTTTCATTTTATGTGTATTTCATGCTCAAATTCTTACCTGGTAACTTCAAAGGCAGACAAATAAGAGACTTGCTTTTGTGAGGAGGCCCATCACTGGTGTTTGCTAAAAGACACATCCAGTCAGCTTGACAACCATTAGTTATCCACATTTTTCCTCCATTTATTATGTAGTCATCTCCATTCTTAACAGCTTTTGTCCCAATATCTATAAGGATGAACAAGTTTTAAGATGTAAAACAAAATAGGGCAAGATCTACAAAAGATAGTAATCCAAAACTGGCATGAATTCAAAATTGTTGCAATAAAATTGTCAACTAGATCTCAATGGATGTCCTTCAGAAACTTCAGAAAATATACACTTAATGTGAATTCTAAATCTCCACTGCAGGAAATGTTAAAGCAATTACTTGATCTAAGTAAAATTACAATAAACCTGCTCACCAGGATTAAAGCAATCATTTACATACAACCACTCACTCACAGTTTTCTCTTGCAAAATATGTCAGTAAACAAATGTATGCTTTAGAAAGTACATCATACTTATTTTCATGTCATATGGTGAGGAGAGACATACTGGCTTCGGAGACAGTGCAGAAAAGGTTCATGAGGCTGATTCCAGAGATGAGGGGGATTAAACTATGAGGAGAGATTGAACCACCTAGGACTGTACTCCTTGGAATTCAGAAGAATGAGAGGTAACCTTATGGAAATGGATTTAATTATTAAATAAATAGGTATAAGGTAGAGGCAGGAAAGTTGTTTTCACTGGTAAATGAGATTAGAACTAGGGTACATAGCTTCAATATTTGGAGGAATAGATTTAGAACAGAGATGAGGATAAACTGCTTTGCCCAGAAAGTTGTGAATCAGTGAAATTATCTACCTAGAGAAGCAGTAGTGGTTACTTTATTAAATATACTTTCATTTACACAGGTAAACAGATTTTTGTATAGCAGGGAAATAAGGGCTATAGGGAAAAAGCACACAGGTGGAGCTGAGTCCTCGACTAGATTAGCCATGATCTTACTGAATGGCAGAGCCAGATGGCCTACTCCTGCTCCTATTTCTTAAGAAATAATTTATTATCAAAATTTGAGTCCTAAAGACCACCTTTTTTGAAAATTGAATATAATTCCCTCAACAATATAGTTCATTGATTTAATTTTTTACTGCTTAGTTTATAATATTTAAATTTATACTATAAACCGACCAGATTATTTACTGTACAGTATATAATATTAAACATTATTTCAACTTCCTAGAATCCGGTCTATAAGAATTCATCAATATGATTAGCTGCTCAGCCAGCTTCACGACATCATTGTTACTGGTTGCAACAAATCTAATGTCATAGAAAGAGAAATCCACGCCACAAAGTTTATTAGATTCTTCCAGGCAAGTTAGTGTTCAGTAACAGATGGCTTCACTGCCACCGATACAGACTGTTTTCTTCTATAAACCTTAGCTACTGAATGTAGAAGTAACTTCCCTGTCACTGACCTAATAGGTAATATTTACATACACCTGAAATAATAAAATAAAAAACAATAACAGGTTCACTGTGTTATTAAAACAAACTTGGGAGCTATTAAGTCTCATCAAATGAAAACATCTTATAAACAGAACTCCAACTAAAGCTAAACATTTCCATTCCTTATTCATACCATTTTGTTCTTTAATTTTTCTTTGTGCTCACTCTCTATTTATTGATATCTCTTAGGTTTTTCACAAAGTTGGAGGGAAAGGGGTTACTTTCTTAAATCTGCTTGACCTGCAGAAGAAGATGAACAACTGTTTCACGGCACTTCCCCAATATTCATGCAAACATTAAACCAACAGCATTATGTTTAGTTTATTTTCTGTAAGATACCAGCCATATCTAAATGGGAGACTGTTTTCATAGTTGAGGCACACTGACTTTCAGCCATGTAAAACATGCACAGTGCTATCCAACAATTAAATCTGGAACAGCAACACATTTTGAAAAATCTTTGGTTAAGTTTGAACTTTTAGTTCTTTTCATGATTATTCAAGGGAATAGCAGGTACACTTTGATTTTACATAATTCAATTAGGAAATCAATTGGTGAGCTGAAAGTCACAAACTACAAATGACAGTTCATAAATGTTGAACACAAGTGTTAGTACCACTTCTGTGCACTGCAGACAACATCACAGGGTTGACCCTCTTGTCTTGGATGCAACTAATGTCAAGCCCCATTTAGAAAGAGAACATTAAATAAGTGTCAAAAATGACATTATGACAATGTTTCAATTAATTATATTTGGGATAAAAATTTCAATGAACAAAAAATATTAATATGATATTCATATTTATGTTCTATGATTGGAAGCAGAATCGGGCAGTTAGACTCTCAGTGCCTTTATTTTCTTTTTGTTCCACTCTGAACAATTGTATTTTAAATTTACTTTTTACTCTGATCCACTCTACCACTGTGCTTTTGTTTGATTTTAAAATTCTACATTTTTTCATTAGCTTTTTTTTCTATCTCCTCATCTTATTGCCCAACTATGACACAGGCAATTCTAAGCAATTCTTTGGAAAATTAACTGAAGCCTCAATTTGTAGTTAATAGAAAAACTAAATTCTGAAAACAAATGTGGTTATACTGCTGGTGGCTCATCTAGTATAACAATATGGCCAAACTGAGCTTGCAACTCACAAAAATAATGATTGAGCAAAGTCAACAATACACAGATAAATCAGAATTCTGGCAAAACAAAGTACATTATTTTTCCTCTCTCACCCTATTAAAAGCTTGGCTTTTACTAAAATGAAAGATTCTACCCCTCTATCAGATTTCTATTAAAATCTAAAAACTGTCATGCTTAGTAGTTTTAAATAACACTCACAAACAGTCACAAACTTAGTACAATCTATGTTAGTACTTGTCTTACAATAGCTCAAATAAACGTTTAACATTATTTGTATTGCTATGTTCCACACTGTTACTAAGTATGTACTTGCAACATCAGATCCAGCTCCAGCTTCACTGATTCCCAAGCAGGCTACCATGTCCCCTGCGATGGTAGGTTGAAGAAACTGGCGTTTCAATTCCTCTGAGCCAAATCTGGGAAAGGAATTAAAGCTAATTTTGGATTTTTTTTTACCTCCTTAGTCACCAAAGCCTTATAATGCAAAGAATTTGACACCAATAAATGAAAAATATGCTTTATACTGCAAGAAATGAGTAATGCAACTTTGGATTGGTTTTTATCCTGATTTTTCAAGAATAAACTCTTGTCTAGAAACTAGACTTTACTTTTCATTAATCATCTACACTGATACTACATGTAAAATTAGTGGCTATGGTACTTATATAAGGTGGATACCATGAGCACAAGTGATGACAACAACTCCTTTGATTTAATCAGTAAAGACAGTTGGGCTGCTGTATCAACAAAATTATAGTTCATTTTGTAACCTTCATCGAAAATCATTTCTATTTTCTCTTTGCCGGGAGACTGGACGTGACATGCATTATCCTTCCCTCAAAGCCAATGGTACCATCTCAGAAAACAGCACCACAATGATGAACAGATTAGGAGAGTGGTGCACATCACAGGAAATTATATGAGACTTTATCAGGCTCCAGCTATTGGGAATTTGGTGCAATGGCACAAGGAGTAATCCATGCATTTGTACAGCCCCAGAGGACTCTGTGAGGTCACAAATGGGATATTTTCATGATGAGGCGCTAAAGATGCATCACTACATGGCTAGCATACTCTCACTGACTGAATGCAGCCAATGACAGGAAGCATGAAGGTCTCGACCTCTATGCTTACGCAGGTGATTTTGTACAGGCAAGAGATACGACTTCTTTGAAGACTGTATGCTCTCCTCTGCAAAGGCTGCAATCACATACACTTACTGATGCAGGTGACAATTGCTGTAGAAGCATAGATGTCATTAATACTACTCATAATCAGAATTAACATCACTGACGTATGACAAGAAATGTGTTGTTTTCTGGCAGCAGTACAATGCAAAGTCGTAAGAATCAGTTAAAATAAATAAATAGTGCAAAACGAAAAGGAGTAACAAGGTAATGTTATTAGCTCAATTATATCATTAGAAGAGGTAGGGAGCTGAAGTGTACGAGGTGGTGGTCAGCCACAATGATGCATAGATCATCATGGGTTCGTGACCTTTTAAAATCTGATGGTAGAGGGAAAGAATCTGTTCCTAAATCACTGTTTATGTGTCTTCAGTCTCCTGTACCTCCTCGTTTACCTTACAGATAACCTGCTTCCACAGAGCAGCCACTCAGTTACATGTGAAAACCTCAGAGATGGCTTCACTGTTTCCATTTTCAGAATCTGCTGTTTCAGTGGATGGTGGAATCCAGAACAAAAACCTTAGTTGTCACTTAGCATTCTTTAAACCTCTTTACTTCTCACATAAATTGGATAGCATAGCACACAAAGCATGGTGCTATAAAAGGCTTACTGATGTCATTATTGCTACTTAAATGAAAAATCATTTTTTCTACTCCTTGGCTCTTGTGCAAGAGTTCACAGCATTGGTAACCAAGGGCACAATTCTGAGTATTTTCATGAAGAAATTCTACAACCAACTAACTACACTAAAGTGTATGATCACTTGGGCAAGTTGTATACCCAAATTTGTTCTTATTTATAGGAAAGATTCTGACCGAATCATTGACCTTCCATAAAAGTTATATCACATCACTTACAGCAACAACGAGTAATATAGCAAAACATTCATGCCACTTACAGAATTACTTCCTAATTAAGAAGTATTGCAATGCAATCTCTATCCTATTTAAACAAAGTCGTACGGCACAAAATTGTGCTTTACTGCCAACCATGTCTATGCTGACCACAAATTCCATTTACAGGCTTTGGTCTGAAAATATACAAAATAACCATGAAGATTACTTTGGTGTTGGAAATCTGCTCTGAAATAATAAATACATAATGATTTCAATCCAGCATCATTTTGACAGGTAGAAACTTCTCACTTTCCAGTCTTCAGGAGAATCCAGCCTATGATTACAAAACATTCACCACCAATATCTTTACGCCATGGTTAATTATTCTCAGTTGTGAGTGAATGAAAAGCTTTGACTGAAAGGGATAATTAAACTATAAATACTACTGGTAGACTAAATATTAGTATTGATTCTTCGCTCAGTGTTCCAACTCCCATATCCTGTTTATTTACTATGCTTCCACTCATAGACATGGTTTAACAATGCCTCAAGTCTAAAATTCTCTCAATATTTTTCAAACCCATCCAGCCCTGCAAGCATTTGGTTTTCTGTGCTTCTCCAGTGCTTTTTCCACCATTGTCAAACATGCTCAACACTCCCTAACTTTCAATTCTGCTTTCTAAAAAAAAATACTATTTTGAAAGCACACCTTTCATTAAACTTTTGGTTACCTGCCCTATTATTCCTTGTGTCAGAAATGATGATTGTTGCTGTCAAATTCCTTGTGACTTTGCAATGTTACAGGTACCAGTCTTAAGTGGTTGCGGTTCTGCCTTCAAATTCTTTAATGACATCCTTAATTTGCCTTTATTGAATAAGTGTCTGAGCAGATGCCTGCAGGAAGGTGGAATCATACCTGGCTAAAGCAGGTGTTGCCATATCAGACTGGACGCCAATAGCCATTGGAATTCCACCACAACGGATGTTTCCTAGCTCTTCTGCCACTGCAATATTGTAGCTAAAATCCAAACCCAGGCCACCATATTCTGGAAGAAATTAAAATGCTTTGATTCAGCTAGAAAAATTAAGGGCTATAAGTGACAGTGGTAAGTCTGCAATAGAAATAGGAAACACTTAAATATTTGGATGTAGAATATATTCTTTAAATTGTTAGATCACAGGACTTAAAAGTTAAGGAAGGCACAACTATCTGGATAGTTTGATATTCAGGCAAATCCTTTTCTTAATTAACATTTACACTTTATTACATTTTTAATTCTCAAGGTTTCATTGTTTAATCCATCATTGGATTTTATTTATTTAGTTTGTATTTGTTGAAATCTGCTAGATCAATCTGCGGGTAGAAGACTCTGAAAAGGAAGAGCATTATTTTTGCATGTGTAACTCCACTTTATGTTATGCAGAAGCTGACCTTTCAGATACCTGACTCGACAGAGTAGAATAAATTATGCAGGTCAGTTATAAATGAAAATCCCAGAGGTGGCATCATTGCTTACCAATCTATTTTCTGAATCTTCTATCCGTTAGGGAATGAAACAGCAGAAGCAGTGCAAGAATTGTAGCACACTCATTCTTCCACTCCCACTCTTTTCGTGGATTCAGTAAAACCAAAGTCTGTGCTGAATGATAGGCCTCAGGAAGGTTTCAAAGGGTCACGTTATAAAGGATTTCCTGCATTTTCATGCTTCATTTTAGATTTCCATCATTCAATTTTTATTTCCATTTACTGATTCTGAAAACTTGATTGTGTGTTTCTTTTTGTGTCTCTGCTTATAAATTCCTTTGTTTAGAACTGAAGTCTATTCCACAGACGACACAACAACTTTCCATGACTATAAACTTTCTTTGCATTAAATTTGAAGATTCAGGCTTAAGACTAGCTCTTCGTAAATGATGAAAACAAGTGATTTTGTTATCATTTAAGCAAGAGCATAGTTTGCTCTAAAAGTTCAACATTTAAAAATTATGTTCTTCTAAATCCCTTATAAAAATAGTTGAAACTGGGTTATTGAATCATTGATCATCAAATGAAAAAAAAACAAGTTTCCAAACAAATTTTTTCCACATTTCACAAGCCACTATAAGCACCGACTTCAGAAAAGTACAGTGGATTCCGGTTAATTGGGCCCTCGACTAATTGGGGCAGTCAATTCTTTGGGACAGCTCTTAAAGAACAAAAACTGATCATGAAAAGAGCTGGGATTCCCTTTGTTTATTTGGGACACTATGCCATTTAACTGGGACAGCAGACTGTTACTGAACAGTTTCTAACTTGAGTCATTCATGTGCACTTGTGTGGCCATTATTCATTGCAGCATGCTTAGAGCGAACAATTTTTAAAATAGTGTCAACTACATGTGTTTGTATTCAAAAAGGAGTGAATGTTGTCACTTATAGTTGGAGAGAAATAAACAGTAAGATAATTCAGAACTGTTTCATTCACTGTGGTTGTAAGCATTCAGGCTTAGAGATGCCAGAAACAGCCATGATGAAAATGAAATGATTTCACTACTTCATGTAAGGAACTACGAAGAATCTGAATATATTGGCAATCATCTTCAATGTTACAATGAAAATTAAGATTTGGAAGATGCAACCTTCAAAAGTATTGTATGAAGGTAGTTCATGATCTGCACTAGGTGCCTGAGCTGATTTTTTAAATTTACAGTCAATCAAAAGAACACGGCAGCCTTTACTGGACGAATTCCTCCGTCAATAACTACTAGGAACCAATACACGCTTATGGTACTGTAGTTTTTTTGGTAATATTCTAATTTGTTCTGTATTTCATTTAAATACATAATTTGCTACTCAGCTAAATGGTAGTCTGTCTTTATTTTATACCTTGTTAACTATTTCCATGATATTTTGGCTAACTGTGGCAGCCACTTAATTGGTCAAAATGCACTGGTCCTGAAACATCCCAGTTAACTGTACATGTTGTTATTCCAAAAAAAATCACATTAATAATTGTAGGGAAATGAATTTTAAGCATATATTGCTCATTGTTCAAAAAAGATAGCCATATAGTGCAAAAGCGATTCAGTGAAAAACCTTAAATATTCTTAAGTTACAGGTAATCCTACAAAAACAGAAAATGTTGGAAAAACTCAACAGCAAATGGGCAAAGAAAAACAGTCAACATTTTGACCCTACAGCCCTTATCAGAACTGAGAAAGTGAGAAACGTAAAATAGCTTTCAGGTGGGAAAGGGATGTACATAACCAAGATGACGACTGTGGTAGGACAAGCTGAAATGGCTTACTGGTGGTATTTTCCAGCACATTAAGCTTCCTGGTGCGTGTAATGAGGTGCCTATAGTAAGGTGGTTGGAGCTGCATAGCTGATTAGACTGTGCAAGTCGAATATAGAAAAGTGAGCCCAAGGTGATACAAAAACAAAATAAAAATTCCTGGAAAAAACTCAATAGGTTAAAATAGATCTTTGAAAGAGAAACAGTCTAATATTTCAAGTGAGGGATCCTTTATTGAACCCGAGGAAGAGAGAAACATTAGTCTAAGTAGCAGAGAAATAGAAGTGGAACAAAAATAATTTCGCTGATAGAGTGAAGACGTGGCAGCTGAGATCAGGTTGCGCTACCAGCGCATTCTAATTTGTTGCTAATGTGGTTCTGGCATTCTCAGATATGCCCAGTAGGCCAGACTATATAATGAGAGGAAAAGAAAAAAAATGGCAGGCAGAAATAGCTCTTATATAGATAGGAGGACAGAACATGTTACCCAAAGTTGAGTCTGATTTCATATCCAGAAACATGCTCCAACAGAAGGCAAAGGGTTTCTTCAGCTTGTACTGGGTCTCATTGTAACAATGTAGGAGTTCATACAGAGATCAGAGTGGGAGTGAGACAGTGAGTTAAAATGTCATACAACCAGAAGCTCAAGGTTATTCCTGCAGAGTGAGCATATACTCCTCAAAATGTTCATCTAAACTGCAGTTGGTTTCCCCGGTGCCCAGGGAAGAGCAACTAAAGAACACTAGATTCAAAGAGGTGCAAGTGAATCGCTGCTCCACCTGGACTGTGGGAAGGGAGAAAGTAACAAGACAAATGTTGCACCATTTGTGGTTACACTGGAGTCATACAAAAGGAAGTGGTAGATGGGGCAGAAGAGAAAATTGAACTTTGCTGACTTTTGAAACTTTTCTGGCACTATCTAGATCTGAACTTCCTAGAATCTGAAGGAAGAAATAGCTCATTTGGTACCCCTCAAACCTAAGTCAGAAGCCCTGGAGTAAAACACCACTCAACGAGTTGACAATGCAATTTCACTTGATGTCACATTTAGTTTGGAATCTCAGAAGTGTGTCTTTTTGGCATTAGTGTATTAAGATCATTTTTCCACTTTTGAGACATTATCTGCAAAACTCTTTTTTAGCAGTTGGATTGGTCTTGAACAGTCTTGCTATAAAATGAAACAACCCATTGCAGCAAGATATTCTGGGTTTTACAAATAAACAGTAATATACACCTGAGATTATACACATGTGTAATTTTAAACAGATTTTAAATCCAATTTTCATATTCCAGTTTCTCATGTTCAAGCAGGATATGTTACATAACTATAATTATAAAATCTGAAACACCAGTTACCTTTTGGTCTGTTAACACCCAGAAAGCCAGCTTCTCCAAGAATTTTGAAGATTCTATGAGCAGGGAACATTCCTTCTGCTTCCCATTTGTCAACAAAGGGATTTATTTTCTTCTCAATTATCTACTTGAAGCAAAATAATCATTTATTAGCCTTTTTTGAAATGGATGAATCAGGAAGATATTTTACATATTATTTCATTTAAATATATGTGTCTGATATTTTTCTCCTCTGTTTTACACAGAAACCACAAATTCATTTTAGTTACTGTATATTTCAAGGATTGGGGCACCACGGACACTCAGTAAGAATGCGATCCTCACCAGATCTCATCTAATAACAGGGGATCAGTTAATAGGTACCTGTGGTCCTGAAGAAGGATCTCAGCTTGAAATATTGATTGTTTATTCATTTCCATAGATGCTGCCTGACCTCCTACTTCCTTCAACATTTTGTGTGTATTGTTGTGGCATAACGTGTTGGAAGTGTCACTGAAGTCAGTGCCCGAATTTGATCTACAACCTATGAAGAGCTATAATTTATTTAGGTTAAAGTCCTTTGGGATTTGAGGTCAAAGGAGCATAGTCATAAAGGGGCGGAGAAGAATACCCAAGAGAAAAGTGCAGTTCTATTTTCAAGCAGCTTGTTGGAACATACGCTTCAACAATTGTTCTAATCACAACAAAAAGCTGTAGCTTCATTCACAAAGGATTGCTTTTCTTTGCAGGGGCAGTTGGCATGGTGTTGATGTTAGTGCAGTGTTTTGCACAGTTAGTGCTAATAAAGAACTTTGTAGTGTTATGATCCCAGCCCCCTCCTTCTTGAGAATCGCAAGATCGCTATTAATTCGGGTCTTGGACCCAGGAAATGAGAGAGAATCCTCAGCAAGACAAAGCAACAGATTTGGCCATTGTTTCTTGGAGACACCTTTGTGGATTGCGATCCTATACTATGTGCCAGCTCTCAGGGCAACATGGACTGGGCTACATGCACACCCTTGGGCAATGTGGGCTGGGGATTGCATCACCCCACCCTGATTGACATCTACAACCCTGCAAGTCAAGAGGGGCTGCAGGGGGCAGTCCCCTAGCGACGCACCAGAAGGAGATACCATCTCTCATTGCTCCTGTGATAACGGGAAGCTATTCGGAAGCCACGTGTGTTCCGTTTCTCCTGGCCTGGGGAGCGGGTGGCTGATTACACCGAAAAGGACTTCGAACTAACAACGGGGAACCAATGTTCCCGATTCAACGGTTTGCGTCCTAAAAGACTGGGCAAGTTTCTTTTCTCACAAAACCTCTCTCTCTCTCTCTCCAATAAGTGAAACCCAGCGGTCCCCAAAAGGCTAAAGCCTGCATGAACTTGAGAGACTTTTATATTTCCATTGGACAATATTTTTACCCCTAGACAAAACGATAGAGCTACTTCTTATTGATGATTATTACTATACCCGCGCTTTAGATTGAGTATTGACGATGTATATTATCTGAATGTTTGTATTAACCTTACTTTTGTGCCCCTTTATAAATAAAAACTTTTAAAAATAGTACCATCAGACTTCAACGGACCTCTCTATCTTTGCTGGTAAGTGACCCAGTTACAGGGTTCGTAACAGTAGAGAGGATTCAGAGCTTTAAATGTGAAGCTAGGCACTTGTAGAATTGTAGTGTTACTTAATTATTATTCATTATTATTTCTTTTTTTCCCCTTTCTTTTTGCATTTACACATGGATTGTCCACTGTGTTGGTGCATTCTTTCATTGATTCTACTATTGTTATTGAATTTACTGAATATGTCCACAAGAAAATGAATATATGGTGACATATATGTACTTGGATAATACATTTACTTTGAGCTTTGTTCTCAGAGTAAATTACCACTTATTCAATTCTCATCAGTTGTGGATCCAATATTTCAGTTACTTGTTAAAATAAAATTACATTGTATATATAACAATTGGCCACTGATCAAGAACAAATGCTGTTCTACTCAAATCACTGAGAAGCAGTGGCCTTAATTCATTACATAACATATGGCATGCACAAAAGTGATTAGCAGCCTAATCATCTTAACGGATTATGCAGGTCACGGACTCATGCAAAGCCATCTGCAGAAGACAGAACTACTTCTGCCAGTAGCAGAAGTACAGTGAATACAGTGGATTCCAGTTAATTGCGATACATCGGAACCAATACAATTTGACCTAAGTAGCTGCCCAATTACCCAAAGTTTCATGAAAATAAATAAAAAGGTATAAAAAAAACAAACCAAGTAACAAATTATATACAGTATTTAAATGAAATACAAAACAAATTAGAACAGTTTCAATATGACTATAGTACGATACAACTGTATATTAATTCTTACTAGTTCATCATATATATGCCGCCATGTTCTTTTGATTGACTGTAAATGAACAACATCAGCAAAGGCAGATAGTGTAGGTAATGAACTGTCTTCATATAATGCTATAGACAACTGCATCTTCCAAATTTTCGTTTTTATTTTAACATTCAGGATGTCTGTTGATACCTTCATATTCTTCATAGTTCCTAACTTCTTGAAGTAGTGAAATCGTTTCATTTTCACTCCTGGCCATTTCTGGTATCTCCATACCTGAATGCTTGAAACCAGAGTGAGCACAACAATTCAGAATTGTCTTACAGCTTACTTTTCACCAACTATCAGTGACAAAAATCACTGCTTTTTGAACACACAACTGATACTATGTTAAAACTGTTTGCTTGAAGCATGGTGTTATCTAACAGCCACACAAGTGTACATGACTTATGCTAGGTAGAAACTGTTCGACAATTGTCTCCTGCCCAAATTAAACAGCAGAGTGCCCCAAATAAATAAAGGGAATCCCGGCTATTCTCTCAATTAGTTTTTGTTCTTTAGGATTTGGCCCTTGTAGTAACCAATAGCAATAATCAACTGGAATCCACTATATTTAGAAAGTTGAATGTTCACTCAGTTGGGTTTGGGTTACTGCTGATTATAACCTAGTAATAATTACACTCTAACAACTTACTCCCATCTAGGATAAGATCAACAGAAAAGCAAAATAGGGTGACAATTCCATTGAATCACATTGGTCCTCCAATCCATCAATGTTAATGTTAATACTCTCTCAACAACCAACAGTCCTCCTCTCCTCCAACCCCAAACACAGACACGGACACAATCCTCCATTAATAATGCCACTCAGTCTCTTTCCCTATTCCTCTTAGTTAAAGCTGGCACATTCCCTCCCTGGCCCTCACTTACTCCTGCACCACGTTCCTAAATTAATACTGACTTTGTCACCCTATCTGCCATAGTAACAATGGTACCTGTTTGCTACATTATCACCTTGTGTAAGTGTACAATGATGCTTCAATTTTTACTTAGATATAATTGATTTTTGACTACCATTTATACAAGACGCTAAATACTCAAGGAGTAAAAACTGAGGAAAACATGATACAAAGGACAGAAAAGTCATATATGGGTGTGGGTGGAAGGAGAAGATACACAAAACTAGAGTTTAAAACAAGGAATAAAATCCAGTACTGGAAAATGCACACTGAACAATAGTGGGGGGGGGGGGGTAAGCAAGCAAAGTTTTTTTTTCTCAAATATTTCCAGCAGATGATGTACAATATCAATTTATATGTATATGTACATTAAAAATATTACATCTATTATTTATTAAAATCACATATGTATCCCTCAACTAAAACCTATACATACACACTATAAGTTTATATACAGTATGTGCACATAGCCGTGTTTCAGATGGTTAGGGTCTGGAGAGACATTTGCTCAGTACTGGCTGTTCAAGCCATAAAAGATGGTTATAAGACATTTGGATAAGAATCTTTGCCATAAGAATGTGAATTGCTTTTCTACTTCAAGAAGTGGAAAACAAGAGTAAAGAGAAGAATAGCCCAGAGGCCTCAAGGGTTGTGTTTGGTTAAAATACAAAGTTTTGTCAGTGTCAATGTGTAGGAATATTGAGAAGTACATGGAGATCTAATGGGTTGGTAAAGAGATCATTTGTCTACTGGTAGTACAAATGAACAGTCACATCACCCTTTGTCAAGTGTCAAACATTGCCTTTTATTTAAAAGTAAAACTGAGTATTCTGATAATCCAGAAAGTTTTCCCTTACATGCACGTACGTATGGAGTAAAGGGATGTTATGTTTTTTTTGCTGGCTTCCATAATGATTGATCCATAACAAAAAATAAAATACATGTTGAATTAATGACATGAAAATCTATTTTTAATTTATTTGATGAATCTTCTTATTATGGAACAGCTTATTTCACTGACACCTCGATGTCGAGGCTGATCCATTAAACACAATGGTCATCTAAAACCTTCTATCCATTTAGTGTGACCTAAATAGCATTCTAAGCTTATTAATTTAATCTTATTATACAAGTATTGTTTATAAAACTGAGAGTTGTCCATTTAAAAAAATTTATCTGTGCAATTACAATGTGACAATGTGCTTGAGTTAAGAACTGGAATGAAGTATTAGAATTAGTTAAATTTTAAATGTTATAATTTTATAAATTTAGTACTTAACAGAGGAGCAGTTCAGAACATTTTAGAAAGCAGAGGGAAACAATACACATTGATCTGAAATGGAATAAGGAATAAAACAAATGCTGGGTGATGTGTGAATGTGACCAAGGTATTGTCAAAGGGGTGACATAATTTGAGAGTAGAACAGAAAAATAAGGATTTCCTCAGATATATGCAGTTCATCATATATCATTTATATAATTAGTACCACTATTTTATAGATATTTGATTCATTTGACATGAGAGAATTTATGTTTAATACATACCCAATAGGCCCAGAGGGCTTAATGCTTTTCAGAACACCCAGCACTACCTCTTCAATTTCCAATGTCCTCGTAAGGTATCATGCCCCACTCTGTTACCACTATTCTCCAAATCCTTCTCCTCGGTTGTCGTTGCCATTCCTTTTCGTACCTTGTAGCTCACTGGGCGGCTTTTTTTTTTGCCATTTCCTCAGCATTTGTCTGTTTTTTTAAAAATTTGAGGCCAAGTTGCTAGCTTGACACTCAACCCAGCATACAAGGGGCCTGCCGGATTCAAACCCTGACCATTCGCCTCAAAGTCTGACGCTGATGCCACTGCACCACCAGCCTGCTTTCTCCTCAGTAGATACCAACAAAAGTATGCCTGAATACTTATTTAGTACCTCAACCATTGCTCCAACTCCTAGCATAAATTCCCTCCTTTATCCTTGAGGGATATTTACTCTCCTTGTTATTTTTTTTTTAATACAGCATAAAATATTTTGAGATTATCCTTGATCCTGCCTGCCAAGGATATTTCATGGCCCTCTTGGTCTTCCTAATCACTATTTTCATATTCCACAAGAGTCCTGTCTTATCTTCCTAAGACTTAGGATGATGCCTTTTCTTTCTGACTAAATTTAGGAATTCTGTAAAGTTCCCTTACGTTACCATCCTTGTCCTTGCTGCTGACCAGAACATGCCGATTCTGAACTCTAATTAGCTAGGCTCAAAACAATTCCCACGTTAGACATGGACATGTTTCCAATCATCTGGCCTGACTCATTTCGCAAAACCAGGTCCAGTATGTTTTCTCCTATAGGTGAACTCTCCACATACTGTTTCAAGACCCCTCCTGAAAGTTCTGCCCCATTTAAACTTTTTGAATTAAAGAAATTCCAATCAATACTGGGAAAGTTAAAGTCTTCCACTAAAATAACCCTGTTGTTTCTGCACCTTTCCATAATTTATGTACATATCTGTTCCTCCACTTCTTGGTGGCTATTGGAAGCCTATAGTTAATCCCACCAATGTAATGGACCCTTCCTATTTCTGAACTCCACTCAAATTGATTCTGTGGTTAAGCCTTCCAGTATATCCTCTGAGAACAGCTGTGACGTTCTCCTGTATCAGTAGTGCAAACCTTCCACCTCTTAGCCACCCCCCAATCAGGTCCAAAGCAACAAAAAATAACAGGAACATTGAGTTGCCAGTCCTGTCCCTCACCCAATCAGGTCTTTGTAATGACGACCACCGATTTAATAATACCCGCATACATAGTGAAACTTGTTTTGAGGCAGCAGTACGTAATAATCAAAATCAATAAATTACAATAACTATAGATAAAAATAATTAAATAAATAAGTAGTCAAAAAGAGACCAAAACAAGTGAGGTAGTGTACGTGGGAATATTGCCGATTCAGAAATCTGATGGCAGAGGGAAAGAAACCGTTCCTGAGATGTTAAGTATATATATTCAGACGCCTTTACCTCCTCCTTGATGGTAGCAATGAGAAAGGGGCATGTCCTTGGGGATAAGGGCCTTTAATGATGGATATCACCTTTGTGAGGCATCGCCTTTAGTGTCCTCAGTGCTGGGGAGGTTAGTGCCCATGATGCACCTGACTGAGTTCACAACTTTCTGCAGTTTTTTTCCGATCCTGTCCAGTGGCCCCTCCATACCAGATGGCGATGCCCTCAGTAAGAATTCTCTCCACAGTACACCTCTAGAAATTTGCGAGAGGCTGTGGTGACATACCAATTCTCCTCCAACTCCTAATGAAATATAGCCACTTGGTGCCTTCTTCGCAAGTGCATCAATATTTTGGACCTTCCAGGAACCTGAAACTGTTCAGCCTTTCCACTGCTGATCCCTCGATGATGTGTGTTCCCTCAACTTCCCCTTCCTGAACTCCACAATGAATTCCTTGGACTTACTAACATTACATGCCAGGTTATTGTGACACCACTCAAACACCTGATCCATCTCGCTCCTGTACACCTCCTCCTCATCATCTGGAATTCTGTCAACAATAGTTGTGTTACAGGCAAGTTTATAGATGATGTTTGAGTTGTGCCCAGCCACACAGTCCGGGTGTAGAGAGTAGAGCAGTGGGCTAAGCACGCATCCCTGAGGTGCACCACTGTTGATTGTAGCAAGGAGGAGATGTTATTTCTGATGCACACAAATTGTGGTCTTCTGATGAGGAAGTCAAGGATCCAGTTACAGAGGGTGGGAAAAAGGCAGATTTCGGAGCTTGTTGATTAGAACTGACAGTATGAGTAAATAATAAACAGCAGCCTTATCAGAGAATTGCTATTATTCAGGTGATCCAAGGCTGAGTGATAAACTAGTGAGATTGCATCTGCTGCGGACCTATTGTGGCGATAGGCAAATTGCAGTGGGTCCAATTCCTTGATCAGGCTGGAATTAATTCTGGCCATGACCAACCTCTCAAAGCACTTAATCACGGTTGATGTGAGTGCAACTGGTGATAGTCGTCGTGGCAGCTCACCCTGCTCTTCTTGGATAATTGCAGGTGGGAAATTCCAAACGCAGCAGCAAGAGATTGAAGATGTCATTGAAAAATCCCACCAGGCGGTTGACACAAGTTTTCAATGACCTACCAGGTACACCAACGGGGCCTGACACCATGCAAGGGTTCACACCCTTGAAAGATGTTCTGATGTCAGACTCTAAGACAGAGATCACAGGGTAACCAGATGCTGCAGGGATTTGCACAAGTCTAGTTTTATGCTCCCTTGCAAAGCAGGTATAAAAGGTGTTGAAGCTTCTGCGAGTGAAGTATCACAGCCATTCATGATGCTCAGTTTCACCATGAGGGAAATATCAGCCTGCAAACCCTGCCAGAGCTGAAGTGCATCCGATTCCGTCTCTAATTTCAATCAGAATTGTTTTTTCACCCTTAATGTAGACTTCCATAGACCATACCTGGACTTCTTGTATAGTCTTAATTACCACAGATCTAGCCCTCTATACAAATCTCCTGGCTCATCCATGGCCTTTGATTTGGGTATGTACAATATGTTCTCAAAGGCACACACTCATCCACATAGATTTTGATGAAGTCAGTGACAAATATGGCTTATTTATTCAGGATTGTACATGAATCCCTGAGTACTGTCCAGTCTACCAACTCAAAGCAGTCCTGTAAGTGCTCCTCTGCCTCCCTTGACCATACTTTCTTAGTCCTCACCACTAGTGATACAGTTGTTAGTCTCTGCCTGTATGTTGGGAGTAGAAGTACAGACAGGTGATCAGACTTTCCAGAGCACAGGCATGGGATGGCAAGGTAAGTGTCCTTGACGGTCGTATAACAATGGTCAACTGTGTTGATGTATGTTGGTGTAATTGTTCAGAGCTTCTTCAAGCTGGCCTCCCAAAATAACAGGAAAGGCATCAGGGGGTGTTTTTCTAAGACTGCTGATTATAGTGCTCAGCTCCTCCAGAGTCTATCTGACATTGGCAAAGAGATCATAGATCCATGTTCTCATCCAGGCTCTATATTCATCCTCCTTAGCCTTAAGTACTCCTAGTGTTGAATTAAATGCATTGCAGCTCATCACACCCACCATGTTAATTAGCCTGGCCCTTGTTGTCCTTCCTTTGTCTTTCTTGTTATGCCATCTTTCTTGCCTTGAACTCTAGCACCTGTTGCCCTGCTGCTGTTGTTCCCGACCCCTCTAACTCTAGTTTAAGCCTTTCTAGGTAGCTCTAGCAAACCCAGAGAGAACATTAGTTCCTCTCCAGTTCACATGCAAACCACCTTGATTGTACAAGTCCCATTTGTTCTGGAACAGAGTCCAATGATCCATAAATTGGAAGCGCTTTCTCCCGCACCACACATTGAATGACACCATCTATTTCTCATCTCACTAGCACTTGGCATGGATTATAGCCCTGAGATTACAACCCTGTGTGTCTTGCTTTATAACTTTGCCCTTAATTCCCTAAAATCACTTTGCAGACTGTGACCCCAGTCCTGGTCACTCTGACCAATAGGAACATCCTTTTTATGTCTAATCTGTACAGTCCTTCTTGAATTTTGCAGGTTTCTATAAAGATTCCCTTATTCCCGTCCCACTTCTGTCATCGGTACCAGTATGAACCATGATCTCGGGCTGTTTACCCTCCCACTCAGAACATCCTGCATCTGCT
The DNA here is from genome assembly GCF_048418815.1 of Hemitrygon akajei. Classification (NCBI taxonomy): domain Eukaryota; kingdom Metazoa; phylum Chordata; class Chondrichthyes; order Myliobatiformes; family Dasyatidae; genus Hemitrygon; species Hemitrygon akajei. Next base: position 96,068,732 of record NC_133131.1, read on the forward strand.
GCAGGGCATGAAGGAGGCAGCATACCATCCTGGAGTTTCAACTATGGTCACAGAAACACTTACTTGCACCCACTGAGTTCTCTCTATCAGTATCACTGTCTGACTTCATCTTTCCCTTCTTCACCTCAAGAGCCATAGTGGTGGCACTGACTGAGCTACCATTGCTGAGCTCTGAAATGTCATACCCCAACAGTATACAAAAAGGGATATCTGTTAGGGAGGGGAATTGTCATTGCATTACCTACCATTCTCATACTTTTCCTGGTGGTCACCCAATTATCTGTAGCCTGCACCTTCAGTGTTCACTAAAACAGTCATCAATGATCTCCCCAGCATCCTGGATGATCCTGAGCACATTTAACCATTTCTTGATCTATTCTGTCAGGGGCTGATAGACCAGAACAAGAAGCAGTCTCAGTACTGACCCCTGCAACCATTGTCCATCAGCTGGTAGGCAAATGGTGAGGATGACTTTGTTGGTAAAAGATAAAATCCAATCCTTAGAAAGAGGTGTCATAGGACCGGAAGATGCAGCATCCTCGTGGGTAAAGTTAAGAAGCTGCAAGGGTAAAAAGACCCTGATGAGAGTTATATACTGGTCCCAGAACAAGTAGTCAGGATTTGGGATATACTGTAAATTTCAATGGGAAATAGAAAAGGCATGTAATAACAGCAATGTTATGATAGTCATGGGCAATTTCAATATGCAGGTAGATAGGGAAAATCAGGTTGGAGCTGGATCCCAAGGGGGGAATTTTAGAATGCTTCTGAGGCCCTCCATTGCTCGGGGTTGACAATAGATAATGTGTCCTAGCTGTCTACGTGATATGCAAACCAGGGCAATATGATATGGAGTGGAAGCTGTTGCCTGTGCAGCAGGCACCCCCCTTTCTACACCACTCATGAATTAAAAGGAACAGCACAGTCCAATACAGCTTGGAATTGCCAGTCAGCATTGAACAATGGAACTGCCTTAGGGGCTCCAACTCTGGATTTTCCTTGAGGTTTACTCCTGTAGCCTAATCTATGAGGATCAGATCTGGCCTCATCCAAGAGAGCTATTTTCCTCAAAGTCTCTCAACCATGAAAACAGAAAAATAAGACTAGGCTATTCAGTCTTCTGAGACTGTTCTGTCATTTGATATGATCAGGACTGATCAGCTAAATTCTACACCCTATTCAGTTATCTCCACATATCCCTTAATCTTTAGGAAAATATACAGCATCTTCTTGAACGTGTTTAATGATTTGACTTCAACTATTTTCTGTCAGAAGGATTTTCACAAACTTACCACTCTGTGAGAAGTTTCTCTTCTTTGTGGTATTAAATGGCTTGTCTCTCAGCCTTAGATTGTAATCACAGTCCTGGTCACTCAGACCAATAGGAACATACTTTTTATGTCTAATCTGTCCAGTCCTCCTTGGATTTTGCAGGTTTCAATGAAGAGTCTCTTATTCATAAACCATAAGACAAAGGAGCAGAATTAGACCATTCAGCCCATCGAGTCTGCTCTGAGATTCCATTGTGGCTGATTCTGGATCCCACTCAACCCCATACACCTGCCTTCTCAGCATACCTTTTGATGCCCTGACTGATCAGGAAGCTATCAACTTTTGCTTTAAATATGTGCACGGACTTGGCCTCTACCGCAGTCTGTGGCAGAGCGTTCCACAGATTCACTACTCTCTGGCTAAAAACAATAATTCTCCTTACCTCTGTTCTAAAAGGTCACTCCTCAATTTTGAGGTCGTGCTCTCTAGTTTTGGATAACCGTATCATAGGAAATATCCTCTCCACATCCACCCTATCCAGTTTTTTCAACATTCGGAAGATTTCAATGAGATCCCCACACATTCTTCTAAATTCCAGTGAGTACAGGCCCAAAGCTGCTAAATGCTCCTCATATGTTAACCCCTTCATTCCTGGAATCATCCTTGTGAACCTCCTCTGGACTCTCTCCAATGATAACACATACTTTCTGAGATGTGGGGCCCAAAACTGTTGACAATATTCCAACTCTTTGGCCTGACTAGTGTCTTATAAAGGAGCAGCATTATCTCCTTGCTTTTTATATTCTATTCACCTCAAAATAAATGCCAGCATTGCATTTGCCTTCTTTACCACAGACTCAACCTGTAAATTAACCTTGCACGAGGACTCCCAAGTCCCTTTGCACCTCTGATGTTTGAATTTTGTCCCCATTTAGATAACAGTCTGCACTATTGTTCTTCATACCAAAATGAACTATCACACATTTCCCAACACTGTATTCCATCTGCCACTTCTTGCCCATTCCTCCAATTTTTCTAAGCCCTGCTGCAATCATAGAAACATAGAAAATAGGTGCAGGAGTAGGCCATTCGGCCCTTTGAGCCTGCATCGCCATTCAGTATGATCATGGCTGATCATCCAACTCAGAACCCTGTACCTGCCTTCTCTCCATACCCCCTGATCCCTTTAGCCACAAGGGCCATATCTAACTCCCTCTTAAATATAGCCAATGAACTGGCCTCAACTGTTTCCTGTGGCAGAGAATTCCACAGATTCACCACTCTCTGTGTGAAGAAGTTTCTCCTCATCTCACTCTTAAAAGGCTTCCCCTTTATCCTTAAACTGTGACCCCTCATTCTGGACTTCCTCAACATTGGAAACAATCTTCCTGCATCTAGCCTGTCCAATCCCTTTAGAATTTTATACGTTTCAATAAGATCCCCCCTCAATCTTCTAAATTCCAGTGAGTGTAAGCCCAATCAATCCAGTCTTCCTTCATATGAAAGTCCTGCCATCCCAGGAACCAATCTGGTGAACCTTCTCTGTACTCCCTCTATGGCAAGAATGTCCTTCCTCAGATTAGGGGACCAAAACTGCACACAATACTGCAGGTGTGGTCTCACCAAGGCCTTGTACCACTGCAGTAGAACCTCCCTGCTCCTGTACTCAAATCCTTTTGCTATGAATACCAACATACCATTCGCCTTTTTCACCACCTGCTGTACCTGCATGCCCACTTTCAATGACTGGTGTACAGTCACACCCAGGTCTCGTTGCACCTCCCCTTTTCCTAATCGGCTACCATTCAGATAATAATCTGTTTTTCTGTTCTTGCAACCAAAGTGGATAACCTCACATTTATCCATATTAAATTGCATCTGCCATGAATTTGCCCACTCACTTAACCTATCCAAGTCATCCTGCATCCCCTTAGCATCCTCCTCACAGCTAACACTGCCGCCCAGCTTCGTGTCATCTGCAAACTTGGAGATGTTGCATTTAATTCCCTCGTCTAAATCATTAATATATATTGTAAACAACTGGGGTCCCAGCACTGAGCCTTGCGGTACCCTAGTCACAGTCTGCCATTCTGAAAAGGTCCCATTTATTCCCACTCTTTGTTTCCTGTCTGCCAACCAATTTTCTATCCACATCAATACTATACCCCCAATACTGTGTGCTTTAAGTTTGCACACTAATCTCCTGTGTGGGACCTTGTCAAAAGCCTTTTGAAAATCCAAATATACCACATCCACTGGTTCTCCCCTATCCACTCTACTAGTTACATCTTCAAAAAATTCTATAAGATTCATCAGACATGATTTTCCTTTCACAAATCCATGCTGACTTTGTCCGATGATTTCACCGCTTTCCAAATGTGCTGTTATCACATCTTTGATAACCGACTCTAGCATTTTCCCCACCACCGATGTCAGACTAACCGGTCTATAATTCCCCGGTTTCTCTCTCCCTCCTTTTTTAAAAAGTGGGGTTACATTAGCCACCCTCCAATCCTCAGGAACTAATCCAGAATCTAAAGAGTTTTGAAAAATTATCACTAATGCATCCACTTTTTCTTGGGCTACTTCCTTAAGCACTCTGGGATGCAGACCATCTGGCCCTGGGGATATATCTGCCTTTAATCCATTCAATTTACCTAACACCACTTCCCTACTAACATGTATTTCCCTCAGTTTCTCTATCTCACTAGACGTTCGGTTCCCTACTATTTCCGGAAGATTATTTATGTCCTCCTTAGTGAAGACAGAACCAAAGTAGTTATTCAACTGGTCTGCCTAATTCAATCGCATTAGTTCCTCAGCATTACTTATCTTCGTATCGTCCGCAAACTTTGCCAGAAAACATCATGAAGTGGATGCTGTGCACTTAGTGAATTTGAAAGCATCTAAGGAAGGTACTTCGTGGATAAAGTACAATGGGAAGGGAAGAGATGTCACCAGGTACTAAGAAGTGAACAGGAAGCTGCAGAGCAAATGAACCCTCTTGCATGCTGAGAGAAATAACTGTTCACTGATGAAAGCATGTTGGAGATGACAAGGCAAACTGAAAATGGTTTGTCAAGGAGTTTTATAGAGTATTTTCAAGGAATAGAAAGGTTTATAGCAGAAAACGAATCTCAGGGTTATATAAGGTGACATATATGTACTTTGATAATAAATTTGCTTTGAACTTTGATTTAAAGCACTGGGGCCACATCAGTCTGATTCCAACAGTGGAGTGAAGCAAACCAGAAATGAAATAGAGGAAAGAACACAATGAATACAAAGATTTCAAATGGTTATTTGCCTTATTGGAACTTATTAGTCCCCAATTCAAAAGAAAGGAATGTTATTGAACAACCATGGCCGACATTTAAAAGTTCCTGACACATACAGCAATAAACCAATCAATTATCAACACCCATGCTCTAATCAGTCAAGCTTAATCAGCTAGTATTGATGGAGTATGCTTACGTTTTTAATGTTTTTGTGGACTCTTAGGGAAGTGCTACGTTATGCAGTTAACTACACTATTTAAATGTTGCGTCAATTATTTTCCATTCCATGTACAAATTAAAAAGCAAACAGTATAAACTGCTTTCTATTGATAGCATTGTCAATAATGGCAGATAATTATAGACTTCTTCACCTCATAGCATTAGAAAACTTAATTGCCATAACAATAAAGAATGAATAATCATGGGCCTTCAATACAGATTTGTAAGTGGGAGATCATGCATGACTAACTTGTTTAAATTGTGTTTATTACCAAACATATGGTGACCATGAATGTCGCGGATATATTTGGATTTTTAGAAAGTGATTCATGAAGTTCCACGCACGAGGCTACAGTGACGATATTGATCAATAGATACAAAACAAAAATACAAGAGATGCTCTCAAAATTTGCAAGCTGGTGGCATATTAGAGGAGAGGTACCTGAACATTCCCGGCATAAATCTAATGTTTTCCTTCTTACTGCTACTAATTAATTGAAAATTACTAACAATATTAAGCTTGGAAGATGGTGAATGAGGCAAAGCTGCAACAGACTAGTCATAACACAATAACACGAACATTGTATGGGGTGGAGAGGGAGGAAAGAGAAGGAATAACAAATCTTACATGTTCATATCCTACTGTGAGTGTGCACAGTGGACATGGAAAATATGACAGTTTACTTAGGTACATTCAATCAAGAGAAAGTTTTAATAGCAGTCTCTAATACAAACCTGACCTTTGTCTGGTTATCTTACACTGGCCGAGCAACTTTCCATCTGTGGATTACATTGTGACCCCCACAAGGCCATTCAGGGTGCAGGTGTTCACTCTTACAGAACTCACAACTCAACTTCCCAAAAATCTGAGATGCAGAATGAAATTCAGTCTCATGGAACATGTGTGGATGAAACAGTAAATGAGTACACAAAATTCTTTTCTTTTACATCTCTCATTTCTTGATGCACGTGCCTTCACATAATGAGAAATCATGGCAGGGCACATTTTCTAGAAATACAATCCCGAGAATGTGGGGGTGGCCTGTTTCATGATCATTTGTTGACAGACTAAAACAGACTTTGAATCACAAGTTCCAACACCAAACATTTTAGCATGAAAGTCTACATTTAAAATGGAACAACTTGTATTTTGATAGTTTACTGGCAACAGTGAAACGGGAAACATCTACTATCTCAGAAGTATAAAAACAATAATGAGTGCTATAACAAACAAGGACTTGTCTTTTTTCACTTATGGACATTTATTCATAAAATAATTCTACTTGGAATTCTTGATACAATATCAAATCTAATGAATCAAACTTGGTCACACCACTTAATCAAAACTATATAAAAAGCACAAATCTAATTTAGTATTGATAAGCCTTGACTGAATTTGAACCTTAGAGTTCTGAATACAATTTCCAGCTTTCCATTTTGACAGCAACTGAGACATGTAAACAAATGTAACTCTTTCTATTCCATGAAGCTACCTGAAAAGGGTTCTTCTAAAAACATTTCACAGTAATTAATTTAAATTAATTACAACACCAAATCTAAAAATTGTATTAACAAAGCTAAAACTAAATCCTACTTCTAGCCAATGTACAAAGCAAAAGGCAAAGGCAGGCTGTAGATGGAGAAATGATGAATAACAAATAACACTGAATTACCTGATGGAAATGTACTGATTGATTTATTTAGCTAATCAGATTACAAAAAGGTGGCAGTGAATCATAGCCTTTAACCCCAAACTACAAACAACCTTGCATAAGCAAAAGGCATCAACACAATATACAGGAGAGCATTAGGCACATACAGTATATATAGCTAGGGCGCCTAAGGCTTTTGCACAGTACTTCAGTAATTTTATATATTGCACTGTACTGATGCTGCCAAAAAAAAACAAATTTCATGACCTATGTGAGTGATGATAAATCTGATTCCGATATGGGTCTCTACTGCAGACTGAGAGTGAGAAAGGGTCAGGGAGAGAGGAGTCATGGTTGGGAAAAGGGGAAGGGAGACGGGAGGGAGCAGGAAGCACCAGAGAGACATTCTGCAATGATCAATTAAACCAATTGTTTGGAATCAAATGACCTTGCCTGGTATCTCAGGGCTAGGTGTGTCTGTACCCGTGCCACTGGCCTCCTGTCCCACACCTGTCCATTGGCTCTCAACCCTCACTATCCCCAGCATCCCTTGCTCCCAGCAGATTTACAAACTCGTTCTCCACTCCACTTTGACAAAAACAATACGGTGCAAAAGCTTAAGACTTTTGCACTGTACTGTACTTTTCAATTCATTTTGGTCAAAACAATTGATCAACTTATTAAAATAGCTTTAAAGAATTCAATAGATTTAATTTTGATAAATTCAAAGCTTTATTCAATTTTTTTAATTAGCCATTTGTTGTTAAAGATGGTAAGTTTCATCAACGTCCATCTTTGCTGAGAGGCGACTTCTGAGATATGGGAAATGGCCCACAATTTCCTTATTCATTTTGTGGACCTTCATTCTCAAAGGACAGCGTTAACCAGTAGGACCAGGCTGAAAGATCATAAGCCTATTCCTTCATATGTGAAAAAAACCAAAATGCAGATACTGTGCATCGGTCTGTTCACTCTGGCTCAGTGACTGAATGGGCTGACTCTGGCTCTGGAATACAAGTTGAATATTTTCTTACGTGTCTGTAGAGCAGGGGTAGTGAACTGTTTAGAACACATGCTGAAACTGGTGATAATCTTCTAAAAAAAACTGTGTGCAATGGTAATTTTAAGCAGATTATCATTAATTAATGAATTAGTAACAATAATTATGGACATTTTTAAAGAAAAAGAATGTCCTGTTGTTTAAGTGTATTAATAGTTTTACTGTTAATAAATTTTCTGAGACAGATTGAAATAAATGAAGTTTTAGAAAGCCGGTTGAAAATTATTAATATTAATCTTTTAGAAAGACAGATGACCCTTCACTTATCTCTAGAACATATGGATAATGAAGAAACCTATGTCAGACTATCAACTATTGACTCCTGTTCTGCCTTCAATACCAAAGTCCCAAGTAAACCCATCTTCAAACAACTAAGCCAGGGCCTCAACACCTTGCTTTGTAACTGGATCCTTAATTTCCTGACCAAAATACCTCATTTTAGTCGATATAGATTCTAAACAAATGAAGCACTAGCTCCCACATTAGCACTACCTTGAAGTACTCTGTTCTGAAATGGCCCATTTAGCCCAACTTCATTTTCTCTTAGTCCTTCACCTATCCATGCCAATAGGAAATCCTCAAACCAGTGCATTTAGTACTACAACTTTAATTTGATACCTTCTGCAAATCCAAATAGGCCACATTTTCTGGTCCCCCTTGATCTACCCCATTTGTTACTCTTTAAGCCTCTCTAAATCCCATAAAACTGATTAATATACATTACAGATTGTCGTTCACCTTTCTCCAAGGCCTATTCTGTAATGTTTATTTTGGAAAATGATAACCAATGGCCATGTTATTTACATGACTATCTCTTTTAGCAATCAGTAATGTATATTAATCAGTTTTATGGGATTTAGAGAGATGGGGTCTCCAGCCTAGTTCATCTAACTCCACTAAGTGCCGTATTTGTGGCCCCAACAAGTGGAGCAAACACAACCTGGTGAGCTAGATGCCAAACCATCAGCATTTCCAGTTAGTTGGATAGTGGATTATCAAAATTTCATTTTGGCATATTGGCACGACAACAGGAGCCAGAATATGAATAAATGGGTCTTTATTTGGCTGGCATGCTGAGAGGAACCAATACTTGGCCCACACTGTGATTAGGATGAGGGAGCCAACCTGAACCGCTGTACTCCTCCAGCCTTTTGTGATGATGCTTAAAGGATAAAATGCCTTTAGAACATCAGATACAACTGAACTACTCTTCAAAACACCATTATGTGATCTTGACTTCTGAAAGGCAGTATAGTCTAACAAACAGAAGTTTCCTAGAAATTCACTACATCAGCATAAATTTCCTATTCAAGTCACTGAAGTGAAATGAAAAAAAGTCTGAGATTCAAGATGAGCACCAACAAAAAAAGAAAAAGCACAAGTTGGTTCACAACTGCAAATTCCAAGAGAAATAACTGAAGGTGCATTGTGGAAAAAAAACCTGACAACAGTACTGGTCAACAATATTTTTTATTATTGCAAAAAAAAAGGAAGTTCCAGTGGTTCTAATGCTAATTTTGATTCTACCTTTGAATATATGCATGATTTGTTTGTCATAAATTCTGTTCAGACACCAGCACATATGAAGAGTAACTTAATCAGATGCCTGACAGTATTTTAGCCACATGCAACCAAATTTGTTTGTGCAACCTTAAAAACAGATCTGTGCACGGTGATGAATTCAGATAATTTATTTCAGAAAATACAGATACATTCTGACCTTCTATAATCAAAAGGCCTTCTTTGTTATGATCTGAACTTTGCACGTATTTTCAGAAGTGCATTCTACAATGTTTGGTATTTTTCTATATTTCTATATGCAGTGGATTCCAGTTAACTGGGACAGATCAGGACCAGTACATTTTGGCCAAATTAAGCAGCTGCCTCATTAGCCAAGGTTTCATGGAAATAGTTTTAAAAAGTATAAAAAAGGCAAATTAAACTGAGTAACAAATTATGTACTTAAAGTACAGAACAAATTCAAATACTTCTACAGTACTATAAAACTCTATTAGTTCCTAATAGTTATCGATGTATATAGTATACGCTAGTGTTCTCGATTGACTGTAGTAAATGAACAAAATCAGTGCAAACACCTAGTGTAGACAACAGACTGCCTTTATACAATTTTTGACAATCGCATCCTCCAAATCTTCATTTTCATCATAACATTCAAGATGATTGCCGATACATTAAAATTCTTTGTGATTCCTAACTTGTTAAAGTAGTAATATTGTTTGTTTCACTAGTTGTTTTTAGCATCTCCAAGCCTGAATGTTTGAGACCGCAGTGAGCTAAACAATTCTGAATTGTCTTACTGCCTCTCTCTCCCAACTATCAGTGACAAAAAAACTCACTGCTTTTTCAACACAAACACATGCAACTGAATCTTTTTAAAAACTGTTTGCTCAAAACCCCATGTTGTCTAACAGCCACACGTTAGAAACTGTTCGGCACAGACTTCTGTCCCAATTAAGCAACGTAGTGTCCCAAATAGGAGTTGTTCTAAAGAAGCAGCTGCCCCAAGTAACCAATGGCCCAATTAACCAGAATCCACTGTATATATTACCAGATTTTTTTTGCCTACTTTCTTCTATAAACATGCCAGACACAGGGCCCATTATTCCATTGGCAGAGAAGCTGAAATGGGTGGTGTCACGTTCTTTATCTTCCACACCTATTTTTTTGTGTTGTCAACCTGCTTGACTATCATTAAGTGGAAATATGTCAATATTTCTTCAAAGTATTTTGAAAATAATTTCATTTGTTCACTGAATTCCCATTTCCTTCCTGGCCACTAACTCATCCTAGGCCTAATATTCTGCTCAACCTGGAATCGGATCTCAATCCTCATTAATACTGCTCTTTTCCACTTTTCCAATATTGTCCGAAACTCAATATTAAAAGTGAGCAAAACTTTCAAGTTTTCATTAGTTTCCAGCTGGGTCACTAACAAGACACCGGAGTCATGGACTGAAACATCAAAAATTCTCCACACATGATTAGTCTCACGTGAAGTCCTACACCCTCATAGCTGACATTACTGTTTAGTTCCCCCGTAGGATCAGAATTAAAATACTCAACATCTTCAAATCTCTCCGTGACTTCACTGCAACTGTCTTTCACCCACTCCGTCTTCCTCCTGCGATTGGCAGATACTTTGACCTACCAATCCCGCTTTCCAGGAATCCGGACACTAAACCCTTCCCTTTCTCTCATAGCTTTTAAAATACAAAAAGTCGCCGCTCATCTATTCTAGAAAGTTTACGAAGTCCTGATGGACTTGTTACAGTTTAAGGAAAGACAAGAGGTAGTGTTAAAGCTGATAGCGGGAGGTCTCGACAGACGGTGTGTGCACCAGTTCCACTCCTGCAAAAGCGGCCACTTGTCAACGTGAGTCCGGGAGGCGGCTCCCAGTGAAGTCGGGCCCGCAGCTCGCGTTACCTTCCGGAGCGACTCTCTCAGACTGTCATGCTCCTGCGTGTAGATAATATCTCGGACTGGCGAGGAGGAAAGAACGTTCAGGCTCGCTTTCTCGGAGTAAAATCTGAGCCCGGGACCGAACAGCCAAGCGGCTGTGATCCGAGACCCCACCAACGACCGACCACAACGGGAAGCCATAGCGCTGCAGCCGAGCATGCGCCGTGGCTGCACCCGAAATGGAACCAGCCGTCAGAATCGGGATCAGGTTTATTATCACTGTCTGGTAGGACGTGAAGTCTTCTTTTTTTGTTTTGAGGTAGCAGTTCTGTTCAAAGACACGAAATTACTAAAATAACATAAAATACATATATAATGCAAAAAAGAAAGGGTGGGGGGAAGAAGAAGTGCTAAAATTCTGGTTAAGGCATACTGGAGCATTGTGTTCAGCTCAGGTCGCCCAATCACAGAAACGATGTGGAAGCTTTCGAGAAGCTACAGAGATTTGCCAGGATGTTGGCTGGATTAGAAAGAATGTCTAATGAGGAAAGGTTAAGCAAGCTAAAGCTTTTCTCTTAGGAGAGAAGGAGGATAAGAGGTGACTTGATAGAGTTGTATACAGTGCCTACAAAAAGTATTCACCCCAACCCAACCCGCCCCCCCCCCCGGAGATTTACATGTTTTATTGTTTTCAACATTGAATCACAGTGGATTTAATTTGGCTTTTTTGACATTGATCAACAGAAAAAAGATTCAAATATTTTGGCCACATCATGAGAAGGCAGGATTCCTTGGAGAAGACTCCTCTCGTGTTAGGTAACACAGAAGGTAAAGAAGGAGAGGATGACAGAGGCTATAATGGATAGCTAGACAATGCATATGATCTTCGGGGATCTTAGAGAGGCAGTTTCCAACAAGAAGGCTTAGGTGCAGGAGTCTTTGAGGTCACGAAGATTCGAACTCGACTTAACGACCGAACAATTACCTTGCATCTTATTGTCTGCCTACACCACACTGTCTCTGTAATTGTAACACGTTATTCTGCATTCTGCTGTTGTTTCCCCTTGCACTGCCACAGGCACAGATGTAATAAAATTATCTATATTTATGGCTTAAGTTTTTTACTATACTTTCATCATCGTTATGTGTCGTGTCATGTGACATAAGTGGCCATGGTCTCATAACCATGATTATTCTTGGCAAATTTTTCTACAGAATTGGCTTTACAAGGCATGTGACTTCAGCCATAATAAATGCTCTTCAGTGATTAACCGCCCAGCATTCCTGGTCGAATAATTAGGAGTTGTGATATGCACCAGCTGCTCATATGACTATCCACCACCTGCTCCCATAGCTTCACTTGACCCCGATCGGGGCGGGGGCTAAGCAGGTGCTACATCTTATCCGAGGGTGACCTGCAAGCTAGCGGAGGGAAGGCACACATTGCATCTCCTTTGGTGGAGACATATCTCCACCTGCCACCCAGTTCATTATATGCATTATTTACTTAAAAGATAAACATCCTGGCAAATCTCTCTATATGGTGGTGCACACTTTTGGATTTTTGATCTTTCTGATTTTAACTTACACTGTTCATAATCCTGAACTATTTTCTACAGCCATCCATCTGTCAATATATCTAATGATGGACTTCCCAATTGAAATGGGTAACTGTCTATTTCAAGACAAACGAGGGACAGTTGACCATTTAGCTTGCTTTCAGGAGATCCAAGCTAAAATAATTTTAAATGTCTTTTTTATTAGAGTAGCTAGTTCCAAAACCACTCCCTCAACAAATGTACCAAAATCCTAATGGTCTGAAAATGTCATGAGGACTTCTGAGTGGATAGGTTTCTAAATATATTTTGCAGTTATGGCTTGCAGATGGGGGAGGTTCAAACACATTATTGACCTTGTGTGCAAGGATGGTGTGCATGAAAAGAACAAACAATGCAAAATGCCAAGGCCATGTCACGGCTATAACAAACAAAGACACACATTTTTAGTTTAAAGTTTAACTAATACTGGCGTATTTTATTTTTGTAAAATAAATGTTATTCAACTTGCCAATTTAAAAATGTAAATATGTCAAAGTCCATAAATTAGACTATTTCTGTAATATGGACAGCTCTGTGTAGCAACATGTTTGCAATTGTGAAAATAGAATAAATACAGTTCTAATGCAAATACAAATGAACTATTTTTAAATATTTTAAGGTCATATTTAAAAAAACATTTTCATATAGGAATATTTTCATAAAGTTTAATTTCAAAATATCCTTTACCATTTCCAGTAAATAACATGTTATTTCCAGTACACTGGCCCATACATATCCTTTAGCCATCACCAAAATTCAGATTAACTGATCATTGACATTGCTATTTATGGCCCTTTATGTGATTTGAATGCTATTTCAACTAGATTTTACTTGATGTGGCAAAAGTAATTATCTGTAAAGTGCTTTAGAAAATTGCTATAACAATTTGTATTTTTAGTTCTTTTCATGATTGCATCTAAAGCCGGTATATAAATTAAGAGCTCATAACACTTCAGGAAATTAAAAATACAGATTCCCTTTATTTACTGTGTAAAAAGACCTTGATTCATAAGACATAAGTATATAGTAACACTTCATACTTTATGTCATTCAGAACTACTCTGGCCTTAAAGACACTCTAAGTTAGGAAACATTTCACTGACAGACACTTGAAGTTTAAGAGAGGTCAAAGTCAAAGTCAAGTTTGTCGTCATATGCACAAGTACATGTATGAACAGGTGCAATGAAAAACTTACAGCAGCATCACAGGCACATTGCATTATATGAATAACATTCACAAGAAAAACAAACGTAAGCATAATTGTTTCAAATTTTCACAGGAAAATACAATTTGAATAAAACGGTCAGCGTGTTCTCTGTGTTATTAAACTGTAATGATTAGGGTTTTGTCAGTTGGTTTAAGAATGTAATATTGAAGCAAAGTAGCTGTCCTTGAACTTGGTGGTGTGGGACTTAAGGCTTCTGTAAGTCCTGCTTGAAAAGCTGGCATGGCATGGATGGCGAGCATCTTTGATAGTACTTGGTGCCTTCTTGAGGCAGTGCTTCTTCTAGATACTACCAGTGATGGGGAGCGGTGTGTCTGTGATGTATTGGGCAGAGTCCACTGCTCTCTGCAGCTTCCTATATTCCTAACCATTCAAACTGTTGTACCAGACCCTGATGCAACCAGTCAAGGTACTTTCTACAGAACACCTGTTTGTTAGGGTGTTCAGTAACAAGCCAAGCCTCCTTAACTCCTAAGAAAGTAAATTTGTTGGTATGCTTTCCTTATGTTTGCATCTGTGTGCTGGGCCCAGGAAGGGTGGTCTGATATGTTAATGGAGAGGGCACTTTCTACCGCTCATCCCCCAAATAGACAGGCGTATATTCGCCCTCTTTCCCTGTCCTGAAGACAAAAATCAGCTTTTTAGGTTGCTAATGCTGAGCAAGAGGTTGCTGATGTGGCACCAATCGACCAGGTGCCCTACCTCACTCTGGTAAGATGATTAATCATGGCCTGTCAATTGTACAACAGTGGTGTCATCACCAAATTTAAAAATAACCTCTGCTTAGCCATACAGTTGTATATAATGTATATATAGAGAGTAGAATAGGGGAATAATCACACAGGCTTGAGGTGAACCTGTGCTGATGGTTAGCAAGGAGGAGCTGTTATTACCAATCCGCACAGAATGAGGTCAGCCAATGAAGACATGGGGTATTTAGTTGCAGAGGGAAGTATAGAGGTCACCAAGTAATGGGGAAATGGGAGAGGTGACTTATAAATACAAATCTTGAGAGGTGCAATTAAGTGGGGAAAGATTGCAGGGCACATTGTAAATGGAGTTTAAGGGAAACCATTCGTGTGAAATTGTGGGAGGTCTCCAATTAGTGTGATATCTGTGATCTGCACCCTGAAATGGATGGTTAAGATGAGCAGAAAATTGTGCGGGTTGGGTGAAAATGCCAATATGAGAAATAGTGAAATAATAAGAGGTGATTGATAACCATAGATATCAAATGAGGGCATAAAAATATAAACATTTCAGGATAGAACCAACAAATGGGCAAGAAGATGTCACTGAACATGCTGAAAACACACAGCAGGTCAGGCAGCATCTGTGGGAAAAGAAATAGTTACCTTACTTTATCTTATTTATTTATTGAGATACAGCATGGAACAGGCCCTTCCTGCCCTTTGAGCTGTGCCATCCAACAAGCCCCAATTTAACACTAGCCCAATCATGGGACAATTCTTGTGATTACAATAGGATGTAGATAGGATACAGACCTGGGTTGAGAGAAGTGGCCGATGGAGTTCATTCCAGAAAAGTATGAAATGACACACTTTGGAAGGTCAAACACAAAAGTGAAGTAGAATATTATTGGCAGGATTCTTAACAGTGTGTAGAAATTGAGGGATCTTGGGGTCCACAGCCATAGATCCCTCAAAGTTTCTGCACAGGTTGATAGGGTGGTTAGAAAGATAGGGTGTGTTGGCCTTCATTAGCCAAGAGGTCAAGTTCAAAAGCTCCGAGGTAATGTTCCAGCTTTATAAAACTCTGGTTAGACCACATTTAGAGTATTATGTTCAATTCTGCTTGCTTCATTATAGAAAGGCTGTGTAAGTTTTAGAGAAGGTGCAGAGTAGATATACCAGGAAGCTGCTTGATTTAGAGATCCTGGCTTATGAGGATAGGTTGAGCGAGCTAGGGCTTTTCTTTTTGGATTGAAGGAAGATGAGAGATAACTTGATGGAAGTGTATTAGATGATGGGAGGTATAGATAGATTAGACAGCACTTTTTCCCCAGGGTGACAATAGCTGTACAAGAGGGGATAATTTGAAGATGATTGTAGGAAAGTTGGGGGAGGATATCTCATTTAGGTTTTTTTAACAATGAGAGTGTTGGATGCATGGAACGCACTTCTAGAGCTGGTGGAAAAGGCAGATATATGAGGGGCATTTAAGAGACTCTTATATAGGCACATAGGGAAAGAAAAATGGTAGTCTATGAGGCTGAGAAGGGTTCAACCGATCCTGGAGTGAGATAAAATGTTGATACAATATCATGGCTTGAAGACCTAGACTGTACTGTACTGTTCTATGTTCTATGGTCTATGAATAATTTTCAGACAGTTTTGCCAAACAATATATTTTTTACAAACAATGAGTGGGCCCTACCCAAATCAGCTAGTGAACAGGCAATTTCAGATATAGTCAAGTGCAGTTAGGTCAGATAACTAAAGATCTTTTGGTAAAGGATCCTCTAGAGACGAGTAATCATAATATGACAGAATTTTACTTTCAGTTGCAGAGATAAAGTTGGTCTCAAGCTATTGTCTTAAATATAACTATGCCTTAATTGTAAAGGCAATTTTGACCAAATTGGACTAGGAAAATAGGTTTAAAGCAGGTGTTCCCAACCTTTTTTATGCCATGAACTCCTATCATTTACTGAGGGGTCCATGGAGTCCAAGTTGGGAACCCCTAGTTTAAAGGTAAGAAAGATGACCAATGCTTGGTTAATGTCAAAATAAAAGAAATCAACTAGAAAATTGGTAATATTTCAAAAATTAGAAAATTATAACTTAAGGTGAAACTAGATTATGAGAACAAACTAGCAATAAATGTAAAACATAGGTGCTTCTAAAAATAGTACAAAAATGTAAAAGAAAAGTATCTAAAGTAAATTTTGACTGTAATAGATGAGAGTGAGGAATTAGAAATGGGAAATAAGACTTGGAAAGCAATGTTTTGTATTTTTCTTCATTGTTGAAGTCTCTAATAGCATTCCAATGATCATAGAAATTCAAGGGATAAGAGAACTATTTAAAACAATAATTATCACTAGAGATGAAGTACTAGGCAAATTAGTGGGATTAAAGGTTGATAAATTCCTTGGACAACAAAGTTCAAAGTTCAAAGTAATTTTATTATCAAAGTAGATACATGTCACCATATACAACCCTGGTATTTGTTTTCTTGCAGGCATATTTAGTAAGTCCAAGACCATAATAGGATCAGTGAAAGACTGCACCCAACTGGTATAATAATAAATAAATAAGCAATAGATATCAAGAAAGTGAGATGAAGAGTCTTGGAAGTGAGTCCATTAGTTCTTGGAGTAGTTCAGTGATCGGGCAAATGAAATTGAAAGAAGTTATCCCCACAGGTTAAAGAGACTGATGGTTGAACGGTAATAACTGTCCCTGAACTTGGTAGTGTGAGCCCTATTTGAGAAAGGAGAAAGATAGCAGGAAATTATAATCCAAATATTTTTCATGAGGAAACTGCTCAAATTAATTACTAAGGAAATAGTAGCAAAACATTCATCCAAATCATTTATATAAATTGTAAAAATTTGCAGATCCAACACTGATTTCTATGGGACATTAATCATTATATTTTTTTAATCAGAAGTAGAGCAATGTACTTCAATTGTCTGTTTCCTGTTAGGCAGCCAATCTATTACCCATCCAATATTCCACCACGTATACATGTGCTTTTTGATGTAGTGCTTTGTCACTGTGAACCTTAATTTATCCACTGATTCTCCTCTATCCACAGCACACATTATTTCTTCAGGGAGCTTGAATAAGTTATTCTAATATGACTTCCTTTTGATGAAAATATATTAACTCTTGCTTTGGCTTATTTTAACTAAGTGGCTTGTAATAACATTTTTGACTATAGCTTCTAACATTTACGATGTGACAAATATTAAGCTAAGGGGCCAGTGAATTCCTGTTGGCTGTCTTCCTCCATTTTTGAATAAAGAATTTACATTTGCTATTCTCCAAATCTAGAGAATTCTTAAACATTAAAGCTGACAGATCAACTCTGTCACCAGCCACTTCTTTTAAAATCCTGGGAAGAAGTCGATCAGGACCCTGGAACTTGCAGTCAGCAGCTCCAAACAATTCCCACTGCTCAGGTAATTATCAGTTTACTGTGTTTTTCTGCCTTTCCAGTTTCCAAGTTACAGACACTTCTGGGAACAAAAACTAAAAATAGTTGCAAAATTCAGGAACTCAGGCTGTGTATGTGGAAAGAGAAACAGTCCCTTCATCAGAAATGAAATAAAGTACCTTTCTTAAATTATCAACCATCTTCATTTTTCATTTTCCAAACATATTTTCAATTGGAGCCACCATTCACTCATTTAATTCTTTAAAAGTCTACAGAAACTGGCATATTTACATTCATCGTCACACAGTCGTATCATGGCTGAAAGGTCGAGCTTCCTGCCAGTATAGGACCGAGACTGTGTGAATTAGCTGTACTTTGGTTCCCTAATGCAGATATGGAACATTGATTAGGGACTTGAATTCACCAAGTACAGGAAAAATTCACTTCAGCCAATTACTGTCCCTGGGATTGTTTTCTCTGGAATGCTGGAGGCTGAGACAGAAATATATAAAGTTATGAGAAGCATAGGAAGGATAGTCAGAGAGTTTTCCCATAAACTCCACACTTCAGGATAAGTACAATCCTGAACATACTTCTTCCATTTTTTAAAATCCCTCCACCTTTCCCTTCTTTCAACAGGGAATAATATTGTTTTCCCAATGGAAGTCAGTAGAGAAGCAGTGAATAGTGAGTGGACTATTGTTACGTACCCCGTAACTGGGTCACTTACCAGCAAAGATAGAGAGGTCCGATGAAGTCTGATGGTACTATTTTTAACGGTATTTATTGATAAAAATACACAAAAATAATATCAATGCAAACATACAGATAATATACGTCGTCAATACTAAATCTAAAAGCGCGGGTATAATAATAATCAATAAGAAATAACTCTATCGTTGTCTAGGGGATAATGTATTGTCCGATGGAAATATAAAAGTCACTTTAGTTCATTCAGGCTGCAGCTTTTGGTTGGAGAGAGAGACGGATGTTTAGAACTTGCCCGGTTTTCCGTTTTATGATGTCGATCCTTCGAAATGGCATCGGTGGTGATCTCTTCCTTAGCTAAGCCGCCTTCCGTGGTAGGGCCTCAATCCCGGGGCAACGGGAAAGGACACACGTGGGCCCTCCACCGGTTATTGCTATTAAACGCTGTCACGGAACTTCTAGCGTTTCTCCTGGTGTGTGTGTCAAGGGCTGTTCCCCAGACCCTCTTTTATCCTGACTCACAGGGTCTCAGATGTCAATCAGGGTGGAATGACGCCATCCCCCCAACCAGCCCACGTTGCCTGAGGGCTTTCCATGAAGTACAGTACTCAATACACAATTCCGTCTCCAAGAGACAATGACCTGTTCCGTGGCTTTGTATCGCCGGGGCCAGGACATTCCAAACGTCTCTCTCTCATTTCCTGGGTCTCCTGCCCTGACTTAATAGCGATCTTGCGATTCTCAAAAAGGGGGGGGGGGCACAGGCGTAACACTATGATGACTGGAAGAGTAGTGGGGAAGCAACAGTACTTCAGAGATGCAGCTTAATTTGTGCTCAATTTATCAATCTGGGCTGGCACAGAAGAAAGGGGAGCATGGGGGCAGAGAGCAAAGAAAGAATGGGTCAGTGGGGTAGAGGCAAGTGTGTGGTCAGGGAGAGGTAGAGTGGAGAAATGGGGCAAATGCAGACAGAAGAATGAGGCATTGGAAGTGATGCAGAGTCAGGATATAGGAAGCAGGCAGAATCAAAGAAAGCTGTTAAATTACAATTAAATTAGTCCTTGTCCAATCGCATGTAGCATTTGTGTTCTTGCAGTTTGGCAATCATACAAGATTCTGTTCACACAGCTTGTTCTCTAAAGCTATCAACCATACAGAGATTGATATGTTTGAGTGCCCACTGGTCAGTGTGGACATAGTGGACTGACTAGTTGTTTGTATATGTTAATTCTATGACACTCCTTTGTTTTCTTGGGTAGCGATCAATCACTAAACTGGAGACTGTAGTGCTTTGAAATTTACCTATATTTTTGGTATAAGTGACTTTGGCTACAGGCCATCACTTTCACAAGTGCAATCGACTCAAATATAGATGCTTATGCTGAGGTGAAGAATGATCTGCAGGAAATTATTCTAGAATGCAGGTAACTAACAATCAAGAGGAAAAGAGTACTTGAGGCTTGTTCAAAGTACATTTATTATCAAAGTGGAGATAGCAATGGAAAACTTGGGCTATTGTTATTATTTTATCACTGTTTCTTCAAAACACTGGAACTCCCTATATAATAGCTTAGTGGGAGAGTCTTAAACTGGCAGTCATTTAAAAATAAATAACATTCCAGCAACTTTTCCAGAATCTGTTGTTCCCCTCTATGCCCTGTGGCGCTTTGGGCAGCAACCAATCTTTAGCATTTGTCTGTTCTTCTACGAGGCCAAGTTGCTAGCTAAAAGTTCAACCCAGCATGGATGGAAAGTGTTCAAGGAGCCGACTGGATTCGAACCCAGAACCTCGAAGTCTGGTGCTACGGCTGGCTTTTTTCCAGATGAATTAGAGGTTTTGACAGCCAATTCCCCATTCAGTGAATGAAAATTCTGAACTGTTTCATGGCAACATCCTACTCTGTTAAATACAAAGGTGTTATTCACTCCAGGCAAAAAGAAATGAGTGGTCCTGTCTCTGAATACTGGGTTGATATTTAATGAGGTGCTGACAGCTTTTGAAAATGTGGGTGAAAGCACTGTACAAACCCTCTGCAATTAGAGTGAATAGGAGCAGGTGACAGGAGTTTTAGCATTTGAATATTACATATTCTATGTAGTATATATGCTATTGCAAGCTGAAGTGGTGACTCCAGCTATTTCTAAATGACTTATTTTGGGGAGAGTTGTGAGTTATGTTAATGATAACCAACGTAAAATGGCACAGTTCTCTTAAGAAGGAAACATTGGAAGAAATGGGTAGCTGTTGAGAAAAGAACTAGACAAAAATCTACTAGTGTTAAAAAGAAGTAATCATAATCAAAAATGAGAAGTGAAGAGAGAGATTAATGAGAGTAGGGCAGTGGATGTTGTCTACATGGATTTTAGTGAGGCATTTGACGAAGTCCCTCATGGAAGTCTAATTCAGAAGATTCGGATGCATGGGGTCCTTGGCAAACTGGCTGTTTGGATTCAGAAATGGCTTGTGTGTGGAAGACAGAGTAGTGGTTGAAGGGATATATTCAAGCTGGAGGTCTGTAATTAGTTGTGTTCTGCGGGGATCTGTGCTGGGACCTCTCCTGCTTGTGATGCTTGTCAGTGACCTGGATGAAAATGTACAGCAGATGGGTAGGTTAATAAATTTGTGGATGATACCAAGATAGGGGATGTTGTGGATAGTGTAGAAGACTGGCAAAGAATACAGCACAATATAGATTTGTTGCAGAAATGAGCAGAGAAATGACAGATGGAGATTAACCCAGATAAATGTGAGGTGTTGCAACTCAGTAAGGCAAATGAAAGCAGACAGTACACTATTAAGGGCAAGATCTTTAACAATGTTGCTCAGCAGAGAGATCTTGAGATCCAAGTTCATAGCGACCTGAAAGTGGCTACACAGGTCGATAATTTGGTTAACAGTATTATGGAAAGCTTGCTTTTATGAGTCAGGCTTTGAGTTCAAGAGTCAAGAGGTTATATTGCAACTTTATAAAGCTCAGGTTAGGCCACATCTGGAGTCTTGTATACAGTTCAGGATGCCACATTATAGGAAGGATATTAAGGCTTTGGAGAGGGGGCAGAAGAGGCTTACCAGGATACTGCCTGGTTTAGAGGACATGTGCTATCATAAGCGGCTGGATACATTTGGTTGTTTTCTCTGAGCACTGGTGGCTGAGGGGAGGTCTGATAGAGGTTTATAAGATTATGAGAGGCATAGATAGAGTAAACAGGGAGTATTTGTTTCCCAGGGTTGAAATGTTTATTACTAGAGGGCATGCATTGAAGGTGAGAGGGATTAGGTTCAAAGGAGATGTGAGAGGTAAGTTTTTTATTCAGAGAGTTGTGGTTGTCTAGAATAAGGTGGCTGGTATAGTGGTAGAGGCAAATACATTAGAGGCTTTAAAGAGCAACACACACAAAATGCTGGAAGAACTCAGCAGGCCGGGTAGCATCTAGGAAAAGAGTACAGTCAACATTACCGGCCGAAACCCTTCAGCAGGACTCACAAAATGCTGGAGGAACTGATGCGCCATCAATAACTCTTGGAGACGGGAAGTGAACGATAGGCTTTTATTAGCAGCAAAAAGGGAGCACGACGTCTCGGAGACAGGGAGGAGCAGTGCTCCAATCACCTTTATACCGGGGTCTGTGGGAGGAGCCACAGGAGCAGTCAGCAGAGGGGCCTGTCCAGACAGGTATACATAGTTTACCACAGGAACTCAGCAGGTCAAGCAGCATATAGGAAACGTTTGGATAGCAAATGGATGTAAGGAAGATGGAGGGATATGGACATTGTGTAGGTAGGAGGGAGTAGTGTTTGGGTGTTTTTAATTTGCTTTTTAGCTGGTTCGGGACAACATTTTGGGCTGAACAGCCTGTTCCTGTGCTGTACTGTTCTATCTTCTATAGAACCCAAGCAGTCACAGGGAGAATGTATAAACTCCTCACAGAAAGCAGTGGAAATTGATGCTGTAAAGTGTTGTGTGAGCCACTACACTACTGTGCTGCTCACAATAGTTTATAAGTGTGCATTGATAATTGTTATTCTAAAGTAGGTTCAGCACTAAGATCCATTCTTTCTCAACAATAACTTTACTGCATTCTTTCACCAATTCTAAGGATGAGTAATTATCCCAAAACACTAACGTATTTCTCATTCTACAGATCTTACTTCACTGTCAGAATTTCCATCTTTTCAGTTTTTATTGCATTAAATTGACACCCTAACTGTCACACTACCTGTGCAAATTTTCAACAGAATAAGATAGATTGGGAGAACAAATTTAATGAATTTGAGCTGATTTCTTTCACTCTTTGCTAGCGATTTAAAGTTCAAGTTCAAAAGTTCAAAGTAAGTTTATTATCGAAGTAGATACTGTAAATGTCACCATCTATAACCCTGAGATTCACTTTCTAATGGGCACTCACAATAAATACAAGAAACACAGTAGAATCAATGAAAGGCTGCACCCAAAATGACACAAAAAACAAATGTGCAAAAAGAAAGCTAACTGTTCAGATACAAAAAGAAAGAGAAAATTAATAAAAAGCAATAAATAAGAGTTCTTGAAAGTAAATCCACTTCAGTGGGAACAGTGCAGTGATGGGTCAAGTGGAGTGAAGCTGAGTGAAGCTACCCCTACTGGTTCAAAAGCCTGATGGTTGAGGGGTGATAACTGTCCCTGAACTGGTGGTGCAGGTCCTGAGGAATCTTTACCTTCTTCCTGATGACAGAAGTGGGAAGGGAGCTTGGCCTGAGTAGCGAGGGTCCTTGATGATGGATGCTGCTTTCCTGCAACAGCGTTCCATGCAGCGCTCCCTCGCCTGTGCTGAGGGAGATTGTGAAGATCTTGTTGCCAATTCAACTAATTGGGGTCTGCAAGTGAGGAAATCGAAGATCCAGTTGCACATGGAGGTATTGATTAGTTTTGAGGCGATTGGTGAGCTGTAGTCAATGATGAGCATCCTGATGTATGCACCTTCCCTGACCAGATGTTCCAGGGTTGAGTGAAGATCTATTATCACCGACGTGTGTCATGAAATTTGTTAACTTAGCAGCAGTAGTACAATGCAATACATGATAATATAGAAAGGAATAAATCAATCAATCAATCGTTCAATCAATTACAGCAAGTATTAAAAATAGTGCAAAAACAGACATAATGTATTTAGAACAAGTGAGGTGGTGTTGATTGGTTCAATGTCCATTTAGGAATTGTAGGGCAGAGGGGAAGAAGCTGTTCCTGATTCACTGAGTGTGTGCCTTCAGGCTTCTCTACCTCCTTCCTGATGATAACAATGAGAAAAGGGCATGCCCTGGGTGATGGGGTCCTTATTAATGGATTTTGTCTTCATGAGGAACTGCTCCTTGAAGATGTCTTGGATATTACAGAGACAATGCAGTAGCATCTGTTGTTGACTTGTTGTAACTGTAGGCAAATTGGAGTTGATCCAAGTCGCTTCTCAGGCAGGAGTTGATATTTTTCATCAGCAACCTCTCAAAGCACGTCATCACAGTGGATGTTAGTGCTACTGGACAATGGTCATTGAGGCAGATTAACAAGATCATAGACACTGTTATCATTGAAGCCTCCTTGAAGTAGCTGGGTACCTCACACTGCTGAAGGAAGAGGTTGAGGATGTCCATAACCACTCCAGCCAGTTGATCAGCACAGGTCTTTAGTATTGGTCAGGTACCCTGTCTAGGTCAGATACTTTCCTTAGATTCACCCTTCTGGAAGATGCTCTTACGTCAGCCACAGAGACTGAAATCACAGGGCAATCAAGGCTGTGGGAGCACGTTGAAGTGCCTCCATGTTTTGACAGTCCAAGCAAGCATAGAAGGCATTGAATTCATCTGGGAGTGAAGCCTTGTTGTCACCTCTGTCACATAGTTTCACGTTGTAGGAGGTGATATTTAAGCCCTGCCACATCAATTGAGCATTGTTTAATGATTCAAGTTTGGTTTGAAATTGCCACATCGCCTGTGAGATGGTTTTTCAGAGGTGCTGCAGGTAATACATTGATAATAATTGGGCAGAGATTTCTTCAAACAAACCTGATTGAATTCCCTGACAATGATTTGAAAGGAGTCAGGGTAGGCTGTTTCTTGTTTGCTGATCACTGCACTCAATACTTTAAGGGGCTGTTTAGGATCTGCCTTCAGCAGTATTTAAACTCCATCCATGATCACGGAGGAGAATTCTGTTGGTAAGCACATAATCATGCGATTTTCTAGGTTGGGGGAACATGAGCGTGACAAGAGCACCACAAAGAGTTTATCATGAAACACAAACCCTCACTTTTTGTCTTCTCCAAATAAACAGTCTGGTCCATCTGGTGTATGAAGAAGCCCTCGGGTCTTACTGATGTATCTGGCATGTCTGAAGTGAACCATGTCTCCGTGAAGTACAGAGCACAGCGTTTCCTCATTTCCCACCGATACATCAATCTCATCCATAGATCCTCAGTCTTGTTCTTCAATGAGTGTACATTTGCTAGCAAGATGTTGTATAGACAGAGTTTCATTCCTCGCCGTTTCAGCCTGGCTTCGAGTCCTCTCCTCGACCCTCTCTTCCAGCCGTGCTAATGCTCCTTTGTCTACTTAAATAATGCCGTACCTACTTGGGGAGTTAAGTCTGCTGAGTCCTTCAAAAGATCGTGAAATCGCTAGTTCGTTAAGGCGATTCAAATGTATGTTGCTTAAAGGGAAATTACAGTGCAATGAGAGTATTTCAGAAGATGCATATTAGAAGTTTTGTAAGCAGTCTGCAATGTATCGCCATGATTCACCACTGCATTCCTAGGCAGAGCCCAAAACTAACCTGTCTTGTAATAATCTCAAACAGACATTCTGGAAACAAAATTCTGCACAGACAGCACTGAACATTCTGTACTATATTATGTCTCTCCAGCTATTTTTACATTTACCTTAACCGGTTGCCAAATCAAGATTTTTCCTTCAAGTTTCTTAGTAACACTTTCAAAATGCTGGAGGAACTCAGCAGATTGGGCAGCAGCTATAGAGAGGAGTAAAGTGCTTACATCCAAACATATTATTCACTAAGCATGTTAAGTTAATTAACTTATAATTTTGGAAATGCATACTTTCAAACAGTACTGTCTTGACATTGGCTATCTTCACACCCTCTTAGTCATAGTCAGTAATGATCATATCCTGACAAAAAATTCCATGGGTGCATGCAAGGCTTGCAAGGCT
Organism: Hemitrygon akajei; assembly: GCF_048418815.1. Taxonomy (NCBI): domain Eukaryota; kingdom Metazoa; phylum Chordata; class Chondrichthyes; order Myliobatiformes; family Dasyatidae; genus Hemitrygon; species Hemitrygon akajei. The sequence continues at coordinate 96,094,488 of NC_133131.1, forward strand.
TCATTTAATGTCAACCCCAAAATGCCTGAACTTGTCAATACTTTGATTTTCCATTTATAATACTAGGTAAGAAATGAATGTGGGGACGTGACCATTGCAGTTGAACTCACAAGATGATTGTAATTATACATCTTATTTTCTCTGAGATAATGACTGAATGGTGGAAAACAATGTCAAAGTAACATCTTGTACACTCCACAACCATATTGCTCTGCACTGAGAGGGAATAGATACTGTTAACAGTAGTCAAGGTAACTTTAGGCAATCTCAGATGATGTTATCTATTGTGAATTATTTTGCTCTGATTTGACTTTAGTTTTGAAGGATCTAAAGGTGAAACATTCATTTGTGAATAACCACCAGCTTTCCTTCCATTTTTGTACCTATAATATTGGCATGATTTGCTTAGTTACGTTTTTCATCAGTGGAGGTACTTAATAATGAAGGATATGATAATAATAGTGCCATTGAATATTAATACAAACATCATTGATTATGGAGAAATTTAGTGCCAGTGGTAAATACTTAGCTCAAGTTTACTTGCTGCTTACCAGTTGAAGCTATGCATGGCCTTGTTATCAAAAGTTTGTATGAAGCTAACCAGACAAAGCAGGGAACGACATGAATGCAGATTATTAGTCCAGGAATATTGTTTTTCTAAGACTCTTGAATCAAAATACTGGAAATGCAAATGATTTTTCTCTGACAGCAGCAGGAACTTCCCTGCATGCTAAATATGCATTTGGAGACAGGTGGGTTACCTGTCCATTGAGAGGGGATATGGGCCGTTCAGTAGATAAGCTGTAGCATATAGTCTCTCACGTTCAAACATTTCAGCATTCATCACCAGTCCGTCTTTGTACAAATACATGACTCTATTGCTATAGAATGCTGGGCCTACTCTTGTTTTGATATCTCCTGATGCCAGAACGATACCCAGGACTCTAACATTGAAGGGGCACTGAGTCATTGGGTTACCCTTTAATCTATCCTGCATTCACCCAGCAAGCAAAAAGTAGGTAGGCTAATTGTCATATGTCATGCAACCAAATGAGCCTTTATACACTTCGTTCATTGACCCATTGACCAGAATAACAAGGAAAATATAGTTCAGTTTTTTGCTGGTTTATTGTAAAAAAAAACAAGCTTCTGTGGACAAAATAGGAAGGCTGCAGGCCATTATGATTTTATATATAGAGTCTCTGAACCCATTGTCAGTAAGGGGAAACTCCTGTGATTTCAAGGTAACCCCATTGGTTTATATCATGTAATTCATTGATGATTTAGTCCTATTGATACCATCATAAAGACTTCTATAATTCTGGGGTCAAGACCCCAGTGGCTCTTCCTGATTTCTTGCCGTGGCCATTGCTCTTTACCACACAGCTGTCATCTCCAATAGGTTAGCCTCCAGAAAACGGAAGGACATTGAGTACCTAACTTTCCATAGCAGTGGAATCAGAATCAGATTTAATATCACCAGCATACATCATGAGAAAGAATTTCGGGATGCATATTGTATACGTTTCTCTGACATTAAAAGTACCTAGTGAACCTACAGAAATCATGAAATTTGTGTTCTTTGCAACAGCAGCACATTGCAATATATAACAATAGAGGAAAAAAATCGTGAATTACAGTAAGTTTATATATTAGTGAAATTAAATAAGTGTAAGTATACTCTGTGTGTATGGTAGTGTTCATGGGTTCAATGTCCATTCAGAAATTGGATGGCAGAGGGGACGAAGCTGTTCTTGATTGTTGAGTGTGTACCTTCAGGCTTGTGATGGTAGCAATGAGACGAGGGCATGTCCTGGGTGACTGTCACCATCATTTGATTCACCTGCATGTGAGTCACCAAAACATAGAATCTACATAGGTCTATATAACACCACATTGTGGAGTCAGGTATTTGATGACCTGAATGATCCCGGGGATATTGAAATGCTGGTTGAAAATGCTTGATGCGTTACTCTTTACACCGGAGATTATATGGAATGAGGGCCTATATTGTAACCTGGAAATAAATGGGGGGAAAAAATAAAATACAGGCTACATGATAAAAACAATCTGCAGATCACAGATACAACATATTGGAAAGGTAAAATTATTCACCTAACTCAGCTGCAACCTTTGTGAAGCTACTGGAAAAAAACTAAGTGCTTGAGTGTGTGTAACAGCTTACCAGCACAATACTGCTTTAGGGGTTGCCAACAAGGTCAATAACAGCACCTTTGTGTGGAAAATTGGACACATTTTATCAATTGGGTCTGTGTCAGATACTTGGCGTCCAACAACAAGTGTACTATCACTACCATAGGATAATCATTGAAATTAATAATATTTTGACAGAAAGATTTCTTTACAAACTCACTAAAGAATAGCAATGGTAAATGTAGACCTGATAACCAGCAAGAGATATCAAGAGATATCAAAGGATATTTACTTGAGCTCCAATAAATGGAGTGTAACATTGATTAACATGCCTAGGGTTTGCCGGGTCCTAATTCATTAACCACAATAAATAATGACAACTTGTATTTAAGATACAGTACAGATATTTTCCAAAGTATATCACAGTTTGACATTAGGACATGGATACAGAGATAAAGAGGCATTAAGAGAGGTGATCATAACTTTAGGTAGGAAAATAAAGAGGGCTTAAAGTTTTAGAGATATCCAGTGCGTAAGACCAAGGTGGCTAAAGCTAATAATGGGATAGATGGATGGCAGACGCACAAAAATCTGGAGCCATTGGAATGAAAAGATAAAGGGATTTGGAAGAGAATTTAAATGTAGAGTTGACAGGGTACACAATATTTTCTAGATTATAAACTCGTTATTGAATTATGTATGTTGGGAGGAGCATGAGTGGAACCTAATACAAATGCTCAGAGGCAACGAACGATTACTTAGAAATAAAAAAAAAACATACTGGAAGTTGAAGGAGGTTGGGAGATACAAACAAAATTGACAACTGGATATCTATTAAATAGGATCTATTTGTTACCCAGGAACAGCCTGTAATTGCAACCAAGAAAAGTTGAGTGACAAAGCGGGAACAAAGAATCTGATTCCGATGAGCAGAAAATTATCCCAGTGACTTAAAAAAATCTATAATAGATTGATAGGGTAGTGTGATGCCCAGTAAGTCATCTGGTTAAGTCCAGAAGCCAATGGAAGAGCTGTTTGAGTGATCAAGGTACCTTAGAACAAATAACTTGAAATGAGCTTAAATAATAAGGATTCTTAACAACAACACATGTTATTGGGAAGTAATATCTGGATTGATTTTAAGACCATCATGCAAAAGTAAGATGACTAGTTAATTTGTTTTATGTGGCCTGGTTGGTGCTTGACTGTTGGCCAGTTCTTTCTTGGTTGAAACAAGGACAAGATCTGCAAGTCAGCACTCCAGGGTATGAAATCCTTAGTGTGATGGAGGGATGCAAAAGGGATGGGGTGGAGTGTTGGGGGGAAGGACACTGTGATGTGATTAAAAAATCCATTACTGTGGTAAAGAGGGAGAATTTCCCAGAAGTGTCTTCCAAGTAGGCCATATAGGAAAACAGGATCCCCACCACAAATTAGCATCCACCACTTTGTCATTCTGAAATGCGGGGAGATACCAATGCACTCACTCCTGACTAGTCACTGGTTATTTAGAAAACACAAAAAAAAGCACTACTCTCTAAATACTCAATTCCCTCTGAAATGTGATCATCTGATATCCAGAACCAAGTTGTCCAAATTTCAGCTCAAATTTCATATGGCCAGTATGAAAAATGAGTTATCCCTACAACCAATTATATGGGGAAACAAGTAACAAAGTAACAGATTAAGACACAATAAACACGTAACAGGTTTACAAGAAACAAAGCAACTGACAAAACAAACACAAGAAACAAACTAACAGTTTAGAACACAAAACACAAAGCAGAGGCTGTACTACTCTTCTTTAAGACTTCCTATGAAACCCAACACATTCACAGAGTCTCTTAAAGGCAAAGTCCTCACATACACTCACACAAACTGGCACGTGTGGCTGCACCTCACATTTCTCTGCATTCAAATCATTCATACTCTATTTACAGGGAAGAAGGATGCACATCAAGTGACCCCCCCCCCAAAATACTAACCACCCCCCCCCCCACCCACCAATTCCCACTGCCGGTGAACGTTAGCCGATATCCTTTGCAGGAAACCCCGAATGGAATGCAAGGAATCTGCCAGAGGACAAAAGGGACCCCTCTCTGAAGAGGACTTGAAGAAGGAACCTTCCCCTCAACAGTTCCCCCTGTTTTGCTCCTCCTGACAGTATTTCCCCATTGCATAGAGGGTGGGAGTAGGAACCCTATGCCTACTCCTCTGGAACCGCAGCTTTAAGCAACGCTAAAAACATTTCTTTACAGGACATGTGGGATTCTGCTCTCCTCACCTGTTTATTTAACTTCTGTACCTGGCTAAGCGCTCCCTCTTCTACATACTCTTAAAACTTGTAATAATTAAATCGCAGCATTTATAGGATGACCAATAGTTTTTAAAGACTGCACTACGCCTTTTATTGGGAAAACTGCCCCAGTAACCATGTGTCCCACCATTTCAGAAGTTAATTCAATATCCTCTGGTGGGATACCACTATCACTGTATATTTCTGAGGTAAGAGCCGCTGGTGAAGGACTTTAGTAATCTCCTCTACTGTGCTCCGCACTGCCTGGGGTTTTAAATTCCATTCAGTAACAGTGGGATACCTAAGTTTAACTACCGTCGTTACCTGAATCCATAGTGATTCATTATGCTCAGGGGGAAGCAAGTACTGTTCTCAAGGCATTATTGATTGTGTGTTAGGAGGATAGGCTCCCTAAAGCACACATCTCTCTGTTAGATAGGATTACTCTAGTATCCTCCTCATCCCATATCCTCAATTACCACACAACCAAAGACTCCAGCAACACACACAAAATGCTGGTGGAACACAGCAGGCCAGGCAACATCTATAGGAAGAAGTACAGTGGACGTTTCGGGCCGAGACCCTTCATCAGGACTAACTGAAAGAAGAGATCATAAGAGATTTGAAAGTGGGAGGGGGATGGGGGAGATCTGAAATGAAAGGAGAAGACAGTAGGGGAAGGGATGAAGCTAAGCTCGAAAGTTGATTGGCAAAAGGGATACACACTGGAGAAGGGAAAGGATCATGGGACGGGAGGCCTAGGGAGAAAGAAAGAAAGGAGGGGAGCACCAGAGGGAGATGGAAAGCAGGGAAGGAGTGATTGTGAGAGGAGCAGAGAGAGTAAAAAAGAGGGAGAGAAAGAAGGGGGGGGGGAATAATAAATAAATAAATAGGGGATGGGGTAAGAAGGGGAGGAGGGGCATTAACAGAAGTTAGAGAAGTCGATGTTCGTGCCATCAGGTTGGAGGCTACCCAGCCAGTATATAAGGTGTTGTTCCCCCAACCTGAGTGTGGCTTCATCTTGACAGTAGAGGAGGCTATAGATTGACATATCAGAATGGGAATGGGATGTGGAATTAAAATGTGAGGCCACTGGTGTGTCTCCTGGTGGACAGAGTGTAGGTGTTCAGCGAAACGGTCTCCCAGTCTGCGTCAGGTCTCACCAATATATAGAAGGCCACACCAGGAGCACCGGACACAGTATATCACACCTGCTGACTCACAGGTGAAGTGTTGCCTCACCTGGAAGGACCGTCTGGGGCCCTGAATGGTGGTGAGGGAGGAAGTGTAAGGGCAGGTGTAGCACTTGTTCCGCTTACAAGGATATGTGCCAGGAGGGAGATTGGTGGGAAGGGATGGGGGGACGACTGGACAAGGAGGTCACGTAGGGAGCGATCCCTGCAGAAAACAGAAAGGGGGGGAGAGGGAAAGATGTGCTTGGTGGTAGGATCCCATTGAAGGTGGCAGAGAATTATATGTTGGACCTGGAGGCTGGTTGGGTGGTAGGTGAGGACAAGGGGAACCCTGTCCCCAGTGGGGTGGGAGGAGGATGGGGTGAGAGCAGATGTACTCCCCAGCCTTTTGACTGTACCTATCTCCTAAACTTTCCCCTTCATTGCCTGCACCTATCCCCTTCTCCTTAGTGGAGAATTCCCTGAGCTCTGTTGTCTCGAAGGTGTCTATTACACCATCCCCCACACATCCCTGAACCTCCTCACCCTCCCTCTTCTGAGAGGAAGAAACTGTAGGCCAAAGCACCCCCCCCCCCCCCAACCTGGTTGGGTGTGGAATGCGTAATCACTAACCCGGCCCATACTGTTTCAGACACACAAGGGAGCGGGTGATCATCTCAACGATTAAACTGAGAGGTCCACACTACTCTTTCTCCCTCTTTTTCATCATCCAGCCAGATATCCCCATCTCCCAGCCCCACAGTAGGATCATCACCTTGCCTCATGTGGTTTGAACCTTAACAGGATCAGGTTCCCAATAGGCCCTTCGAGTCGCCTCTAAATTCTGTACTTAGCTGGTGGGTTATCTGTATATTCGTATCTTCTAATTTCACATTCCTGCTCTGAGCTCTCAGAACAATACAGCACTGACTGAGATCTTCCAATTCATTTTTAAGTCTCGCTATTGTTTTACAATTGCTGCAAAGAGCCAGAAAGCATTCCACTGGCTATCTTTTCTTATGGGAAAACCCAATGTTTAAAGTATAGAAACAATGTGATGTCCCATCTTAACCCTGGTGAAATTTAACTGGTCTGATCAATTTACCGGCATCCTGTAACCAATCAGATAGTTAGCGAGACTTCCAAAGCCAGCGATATTATGTGCAGCCTGGGACTCCGCATTTCTCAAATGGAGGGTCCTCTCTTTTAAATAACCTCTTAAAGAGATGCATTTATGCTCAAAAAACCAAAGCACCAAATGTAATGTTGAATCAGGTTCACGGTCTAGCACTAATTTCAAATATGTATATTAATCAATTATTTACAAATAGTAAAAGATTCGACCAAACATTCATGTTCCCCAAGCTATGGACAATATAAAGCTGTTGTGGATAGTGTGGAGGGCTGTCAGAGGTTACAGCGGGACTTCGATAGGATGAAAAACTGGGCTGAGAAGTGGCGGATAGAGTTCAACCCAGATAAGTGTGAGGTAGTTCATTTTGGTAGGTCAAATATGATGGCAGAATATAGTATTAATGTTAAGACTTGTGGCAATATGGAGGATCAGAAGGATCTTGGGGTTTGAGTCCATAGGATACTCAAAGCTGGTACGCAGGTTGACTCTAGTTAAGAAGGCATATAGTGCATTGGCCTTCAACAACTGTGGGATTGAGTTTAGGAGCTGAGAGGTAATGTTACAGCTATATAGGACCCTGGTCAGGCCCCACTTGGAGGACTGTGATCATTTCTGGTCATCTCACTACAGGAAGGATGTGGAAACTATAGAAAGGGTGCAGTGGAGACTTACGAGTATGTTGCCTGGATTGGGGAGCATGCCTTATGAGAATAGGTTGAGTGAACTCAGCCTTTTCTTCTTGGAGCAACAGAGGATGAGAGGTGACCTGACAGAGTTGTATAAGATGATAAGAGGCATTGATCGTGTGGATAGTCAGAGGCTTTTCTCCAGGGCTGAAGTAACTAACACAAGAGAGCACAGTTTTAAGGTGCTTGGAAGCAGCTACAGAGGACATGTTAGGGGTAAGTTTTTTACACAGTGAGTGGTGAGTGCATGGAATGGATTGCCAGCGACGGTGGTGGAGGCGGATACAATAGGGTCTTTTAAGAGACTGCTGGATAGGTACATGGAGCTTAGAAAAATAGAGGGCTATGGGTAACCCTAGGTACTTTCTAAGGTAAGTACATGTTCGGCACGGCATTGTGTGCTGAAGGGCCTGTATCATGCTGTAGGTTTTCTATGTTTCTATGAATATTCAACAAATATACGTACATCTAACAAACATACTTAGTTAAAAATGCACGTAGAGCATACTTTCCCAATGATCTTGTGCATTATTGCCTAAAGCAAAGGAAGATGAGAGCAACCCCCTTCCATGTGCTATTTTATATACCCAGGATATTTGAAACTGGACACCAAGCAGCTATCCAATTGAAAAAGCAGCTGCAGTTTCTAAACTAACCAATCACAGTGGAATCGACTTTCAACAATTGGAATAAGACACAGAACACTAAGTTACTTTTTTTCACTCTCCTCCGGGGTCTTTGTGCTAAAATACTAGCCCTGTTTCTCTTTGCACGGATACTGCCACCTTTGCTGCTGAGTTTTCAACATTCACTGCTTTTATAACATTCTTGAAGAGAGTTGATCTGCTGATTTTGTTTGTCCTTTTTGTTTTGCTTCCCAGTATTGACATAGTAACAAATGGAAACCCTCAAAAACGTACTACAGTTGGAAATGGCTCATTCATCTGTTCTACCATTCGACTTGAACATGCAAGGTCGGCATCTTTATTCCATTTATCCATATTGGCTCATATCCTTATCTAAGAAAAACCTTTCCAATTCACCATTTAACAGAATCAATTTTAAGCTGCTCTTCAGGGAGAGATCTTCTGATTGTTTTTAAACCTTGTGTGAAAATTTATCTCCAGGAATGGCCTGGAAGATGCGCGCCTTCCGGGTGTGGCCTGGGGGTTGACCCATTTCCTTGCCAATGTCACTGATTGAAGTGTCGTGGGAGACCGAAACATTGAGACAGCAGGCAGTGTGTGCTGCTGTCGGAGGAAGGCCTCTGTACTTGAGCAATCCCTCTTTTTCTCTCTCTCTTTTGATGGTGAATGAGGGCCTGTTGGTCCTTGAGCCGGGGCATCTTGGAGAAGTGACGCGGAGGATCGTAACATTGGAACAGCAAGTTGATGACCTCTGCTCTCGTTGTTGCAGGGGAAAACTCTCTCTCCCTCGATACGGAGAGAGCCTGTCTGAAATACCCAAGTGCTGAGTTATGGACTGTAGTTTTTGATGAACTCTAGGTTAAGATCTCTTGGTGGGCTTTTGCTGTTGTTTGCATGATGTGGGATGGGGGCTGATGCTTCTGCTGGGGCAAGGGGTGAGAGGGAGGTTGAGGGTCAATACTTCTGCTGCTGCTTGTGTGTGGGAGTGGGAGGGTTCTGTTGTTTCTATCATTCATTCTTTGGGGTTTCTTGTTTATTGAATGTCTGTGAAGAGTAGGAATTTCAGGTTGCATACTGTATTAAGTGCATTCTTTGCATTCTTTTATATTAAGTTGAACCAGTTGAAACTTTTGAAGAAGTGACTCCCAACATCATCCCTGAAATGTATTGTTTTCAGGTTATACTTACTCTTCCTGGATTCTTCCATTGGAGGAAATAATTTCTCACTTTCTAGGTTATTAAATTATTACATTAATTTTCAATGAATAACTCATTCAAAAATTATTTTGTTTCATTTAATTATCCAGTTTCTTGGGAGACTGTCTGTTTCCTCATATGTGTTGAATATTGGGCAGTGAGTGTGTTGCCTAGATGAGCTGGAGGGTCAGGTTATGCCAATAGGCACCGAGGAGACCAGCGCTCCCCGAGTTCACCAAAACCAGAGTTGGAGTGGCAGTGACCACCTCCAAACCACTAGGATCAAAGGTCTGTGTGAATCCAGAGGCTGAGAGCTGAGGCACTCAGTGGTTGAAATTGAATGATCCTGGAGGTCAGGTCATTTGAGGCCTGAATATCAAAACGGTGATTGGTGAGTCTTGGGGTCAAGGCCTGAATGACAAACTGTGATTGCTGAATTCATGTGTTGATTTCCAGAGGTCAGCGAAGACTGGAGTGCAAAGCTGAAGGTTGAAGTCCAGAGGTCAACAAGTCCAGAGGGAGAAAAGCCAGAAGGCTGAAGACTGAAACTGAGGAGTCCAGAAATAGAGGGCAAGTCAGAGCCAGACTGGAGGTTTAAACCCAAAGTCTGCAAGGATGGGAATCCAGGCCAGAGAGTTTGAGGGACCAGGGCCACAGATTGGAGGCCTGTGTGTGGAAGGAGATGGGAGTGTCTGAAACAGCTTGCTTTCTTATTGTCTTCTTTTATTGTTTTTGCTGCTTAAATTGTTATGTATTGTGTGTTGAACATCGTGGATATGCTATGTTGGTTCTGGAATGTGTGGTGGTACTGCAGGCTACCTCCAGCACATCCTTGGGTGTGTTGGTTGTTAACACAAATGACACATTTCACTGTATGTTTCTATGTCCATGCGATAATAAATCTGAAATGTTCGGCCAGTTATATTTTGCACATAAACCAACTGCACTCAATTCCACCTTTACCGCATGTCAAACAAGAGAACATCTGCAGATTCTGGAAAGCCAAGCAACACACACAAAATGCTGGAGGAATACAGCAGGTCAGACAGCCTCTATGGAAAAAGGGAACAATTGACATTTCGGGCCAAGACCCTTTGGCCTGACTTTACCTCTTCTCTCTTGGTTCCTGAGACAACCTTTGCAGAAGTAACATCTTAATCTACACTCCTAAGTAAGTTATGTTATTGTTCAGGCTAGCACTCAAAAGGCCAAAATTCATTCCTCATAACACTTGAAACAAACATTCTTTAGTGTGATGATTTAATGATTTATCCTGGCTGCACCCAAAGGATGAACTAAATAGTTTTCACTCTTGGGAGTTCTCTGTGATCTTGACATGTTTTTCATATCTCATTTACTGTCCACCACATATGATTGTATTCCCCTTCAAACGTCTGATCACCTCCACCTATTTGGCATTGACACTCTTATCTATGGCCATCTTTTGTGGACTTGAATCTTGTTCATCTCAGTAGCATCTAGAAACTTCAAATTGTCCAAATTTCTGCAACATACAATTTCCCTCCACAGTAAGTCTTGTTCATTAATCATACTTACCCTTCCGAAACTAATTTCCTCTACTTCACCAACTTAAAAATTCTCATCCTTGTCATTTAATCTATTTTAATTCTTGATCCTTCTCAAACTGGCATGTTGTGCAACTTCTCTCCATTTTTACCTCAGCTGCCTGGATTCTTCCATTTGAAGTTCCTGACTCTATACTTGTCTTCTCAACTAATTGAGAACTTCCATCAAATATTCACTCACCTTCTCTAATTTATCCCATTCTATATGCATCTCTGGACTGTGAGGTTTCTTTTAAAGCAGTGAAAGAGGTCTGGTGTTCTTTTTGATGACTGAATAGTAGGGAAAACAGGAACACAAAAATCCTTCAACTCACAAGCATTTATTTTTAATGTATAAATAACTGTATTTGTATTGTACAAATGCATTAAATTGAAGCTCAGATGTGTTAAATTCTGTATTAAAATGTTTAAAAACATCAGTGTAACTCTTACCTGTTTATACATAATAAAACATTTGATTTTGCGCATTTTCAATATGCTTTGAAATAGGAAATACACTTTCTCTAATATTGTATCCTATACACATTTTAGGATATGTACACATTTGTAATGCCATTTTAAAATAGTATTATTACTTTGTGAAGGAACTTAAGTTATAATTTTATAGGTTTAACCCTTACAGATTAGTATCAGAAGTATACATTGTTTTCCAAATGTTAACACCATTCATCATTGAATTTGCCAAATTTTCGACTTTATTTGCAACATTGCAGAAATGCCTTTTAATTTCAATAGCAATAAAGACTACATGCCAATGTAGATAATGTACCCATTCCTTTTCCCTCGTTCAGGTTTATCACCTACAGGGTTTCATTGTACTAACAATTACTAGGCTGTAGGAAAATACCCTGATGACCTGAGTATATGCGAGTGCTATCTGATTTATGAGATCACACAGCCTCCCTTCTCTTTGAAGGGGTTCTTGTCTTCTGGGATCCCCTTTACCAAAGGATCTTCTGCAGACTGTGATTCAATGTAATCCTTCAGTTCCTCCGCACACTTGGATACCTGAAATAGTTCAATGCCAAACCATAAGCACCAGAAGACAATTGGAATGATGGCAAAAATCTAAACATAATACATCTTGGAATTTAATTTGGCAGCCATGTGGCTCAAAGAGTGCCACTCTTGTCTGTGTATCACAGAACTCTCATTTCAAAAATGTATGTTGACACTTTATTAGACTGCGAAGATGCCAATTATTAAAGGGGTCAGAACAGAGACTGCTGCCCTTACAGGTGTGTTCCAAAGGCTATATATCCTCTAAAGTTGACACAAAATACCTCACATTATTATTTGGAAGATGAGAGTTAATCCGGATGCCCTGACCAATATTTAGTCATTTATCGGATTTGACTATCTGGTCATTTTTATACAGCTATTTGTCAGAGGTTACACTTCAAAAGTTATTTAACTGTAAAAAGCTTAAGCACATTAAAGATAGTTATCTTCTATTACTGTCTATTGTAAGTGGTCAATGCAACAGGGATCTAAATGGTAACATTTTGGACATTGCAGCTAAGAGTAGTGTGTTATAACAACGATTTGAGGTTCAAGTTAATATGCACTCTAACATTTATATTTATAAAATATCATTTCATCTACTCCAAGTTAAAAAGAACAATACACCAAGCCCAACTTTAATTAGGATCAGCTAGGTAGATCCCTGCACTCCATGGTTATTAGTAATGAAAAAGTTCTCATTACACTAAACTATAATTCATAGTTATACATGGCTTGCTGATTCAAATTATGTTATTAAAATGTATTTTTTTCCTGAGACTTGCATGACATTTAAATTGGTTTCTCCCATTCTCGACCTTTAATCAAATTTCTTTAATATTGCTGGGAAGCTTGCCGTTTGGAAATGTTGAAATGAATCTTAGCAATGAGAAGACACACAATATTTATAATTCCTCAAAACAGCACCAACAGATGCAAGATTTTGCGATGCTACTGTTCCGAAACATAAGCAGAAGTTCCTACCAGCATCCGCTCTAAAGGCAATTCTTTCTTAAGTTGCTCTATCTCCATTTTCAAACGGTCTTTATCTGTTAAATCTTCCATTTGCCTTCTATAATTGCCTTAAAAATAAACCAACTTTCGTTCAGAATAGTATCAAAACAATCGCAATTTTCAAGTTCAGTTTTAATATTTTTTTTTAAAAAGCGGCGAGAGCATGTCATAATACAACAAGCAGGCGATGGGCTCACCAGTTTCCCGGACGCTTGAAACTCAGAAGTGGCGAAGGATGCTCTCCCGCCACAGCAGCTGCCCACCTTCTGTCCCCACTCCACCGCCACAACCAGTGATCCCGCAGTCTGCCGTCAACCCTTTTAAAGCGGTGCCCATAATATTTTAATCTATAATATGATTAAATCACCAGATTTAAAAGATTTGTGCATTAAGTGGAATGATAGAAAATCCTTCCTTTCCAAACATATTGTTTTGGAACTGCATACGCAACTTCCAAAGAAAAAAAATGTATATTTTTTAAAAACACATATCCTTCCTTTGGTTCGTCAGCTTTCCTGTAAACATACTTTTTGTTTATTTTAAAGTTGCATTTATTAATAAAGTGGATCATGCTGACGTCAGTAGCCGTAAGCTGCAAAAGTCGGTTATCAGAGTATTTATCGCCTCTTAAACATCTGTTGAACTGGCCAGCTGATTCATGCAGTCCCAGTCACTTATAATAAGCACACATTTTAGATATCGCATTGTACACAACGCTAAAATAGAACTAACAATTATTCTCTTCTAAACATAGACTTAAATTTAAATATTTATCCTTTGTTTGATTGAAACATGCTGATCTCTTCAAAATTACTGCAGAAGTATAGCTTCTATTATGCCAAAGTCTACTGATTCGGAGTTGAAGAGGGCAGTCTTACTCAACGGTAACGTCTATTGCAGGTATGTTTACATGTGATACAATTGGATAGAAATGGATTTTATTTGCCAATTTATGAGGATAAAATAGATTTAGAGAAGCCCAAATTCTGCACGTGCCAGTAAGATAACTGTGAGAGCTTAACGATTTTTTTGCAAATTTCTTTGGTTGTCATCTAAAACTTATACAGCATAGCTACAGAGGTAAATGAGGTGTTTAAGCTCCCTCATAAAATTCCGTATTACTGAAGCATATTGATTTTTTTAGTCAGCCTGAGATGTTTGGATGTACACTGCCAATGAGTTGCAGTGGCCCCCTGCCTCCCTCACAGATATTCCAAATTCCTCCCTTCAGTTTACCCCTGTGCTTCCGGAAGCAACAGGCCAAAATTAGCTTTTTTAAGCTGAAGGGTTGATGAGATGCTGGATGTCTACTCAAAGGGTGGATCAGGCCTATATTTCTGGTTTAAGATGGCGCTACTTGCCGGTTTGAGCAACAACTTGACGGTGGCCAATGAAACAACAAAGCAACTAAATACTTCATTATTCATACTTTTTCTGGTAAACAATTGCTGCAAACAGAGGCCCGTGGCTTCCCTGACAGAGTTCAGCTGAGTCATTTTACGATCTGACATTTCGATGGTGTGGCTGGAGTCTTGCTGGAGCTGACTGGTTGCAGCATGTCAGGGCCGGAGCTGCTAGAGGGGACTTGAAGGGAATTCAATGCAGCGGAGCCAAGGTGAGGAAAGATCAGAGGTTTGATCAATTTAAGGGCCAAGCCGAATTGGAAAGGTCAGGTAATTCGATGTGGGAGGGGTGAGACATGGAAAGATTCGAGGTTTGATAGATTTAAGAGCTGAATCAACAGGGTGACAAATCAGTAGTGGAGAGGAAGATGGCAATTGAAAGCATCAAATCACTTGATCTGAATCCTGCCATTCATGGGTTGATAATCATTTGTGTAGAGAGTGGGATTAACAACATACCTGGTGACCACACCTGAATATAGAAGAACCGTCATCCTAAAATTACTATGCTGCTCTCAGTTTAACTGCAGTTAATGTTCAAAATTAAAAGTAAATTTATTACCAAGGCACATATATGTCAGCATACCCTACAATGAGATTTATTTTCTTGCAGGCATTCACAAAGAAAAACAATAGAGTCAGTGAAAAACTACATAACGATGGACAAACAAACATTGAGTAAAAGAAGACAAGATGTGCAAATGCAAAATCTAATAATAATAAATAAATAATATTAAGAACATGAGTTGTAGAGTACTTGAAAGTGAGTCTGTAGGTTGCAGAATCAGTTCGTGTTGAGGTGGCTGAAGTTATCCATGCTGGTTCAGGAGCCTGATGGTTGAACTGTTCTTGATCATAGTGGTGGAGGACTTGAAGCTCCTGCATCCGGTACATAGCCCTCCATACTCCTTGCATCCATGAACATATCCAAATTTCTCTTAAATATTGAAGTAGACTGCACTTCTACTACTGGCAGCCTGTTCCACACTCTCTGCGCCTTCTGAGTGAAGGAGTTTCCCCTCATATTCCCCATAAACATTTCACCTTTCTCCATTAACACATGACCTTTGGCTGTAGTCTTAAATCAACCTCAGGGGAAAAAGTTTGCTTGTATTTACTATCATCATCATTATCATGTGCCATGTCATTTGACGTGGACGATTATTGTCTTTCCGTGACCATGATTGTTCTTGACGAATTCTTCTACAAAAGCGGTTTGCCATTGCCTTATTCTGGACAGTCTTTACAAGATGGTGATCCCAGCCATTATCAACACCCTTCAGAAATTGTCTGGTTACATAGCCAGGACTTGTGATATGCACCAGCTGCTCATGCAACTACCTACCACCTGCACCCATGGCTTCACTTGACCCTGATCAGGAGGTTAAGCTGGTTCTACACCTTTCCCAAGGGTGACCCCAGGCTAGCGGAGGGGAAGAGAGCCTTGCACCTCCTTTGGTAGAGATATATCTCTACCCAACCACCCAACTCTATCTATGCCCCTCATAATTTTGTATACTTCCATCAAATTTAAGCTCAATCTTCTACGTTCTGGGGAATAAAGTCCTAACCTATTCAACCTTCCCTATAATTCAGGTCCTCAAGTCTCTGTACTCTTTTAATCTTTTTTATATATTTCCTCTGGGTATGTAACCAAAACTAGGCACAATACTCCAAATTAGGCCTCATCAAGGTCTTATTCAAATTCAGCATAACATCCCAAATCCTGTACTCAATACATTGATTTATGAAGGCCAATGTGCCCAAAGCTTTCTTCAGGACCCTATCCACCTGGGTCAACACTTTCAAGGAATTATGATTCTTTCTCTGTTCTACTACACTCCTCAGTGCCCTTCCACACACCTTGTAAGACCTACCCTGGTTGGTCCTCTCAAAGTGTATCACCTCACACTTGTCTGCATTAAATTCCATCTGCCATTTTTCAGCCCACTTTTCCAGCTGGTCCAGTTTCTGCTACATGCTTTAATAGTATTTCTCACTGATTCCTATACCTCCAATCTTGGTGTCATCTGCAAATTTGCTGATCCAGTTTACCATATTATCATCCAGATGGTTGATATAGATGACAAGCAACAGCGGACCCAGCACTGATTCCTGTGGCACTCCACTAGTCATAGGTTGACAGTCAGAGAAGCAACCATGTACTACCACTTCTGGGTTCTCCCACAAAGCTAATGTATAATCTAATTTACTACTGCATCTTGAATACCAAGTGACTGAACCTTCTTGACCAACCTCCCATTTAGGACCTTGACAAATGCCATACTAAAGTCCATGTAGAGACCATCCACTGCCTTGACTTCATCAACTTTCCTGGTGACTTCCTTGAAACACTCTATAAGATTTGATAGACATAATCTACCATGCACAAAGCTATGCTGACTATTTCTAATCAGTCCCTGTCTATCCAAATACTTATACATCTGGTCACTTAGAATTCCTTCCAATAACTTTCCCACTACTGATGTCAGGTTCACCAGTCTATAATTTACTAGTTTATTGTAGGGGCCTTTCTTAAAAAAAACAGAACAACATTTACCTATCCTCCATCTTCTGGTACCCCAACCATGGTCATGGTTGCTTTAAATATCTCTGCTTCGGCCCCTGCAGTTTCTGCACTCCCGCAGGGTCCAAGGGTATAACTTGTCAGGCCATGGAGACTTATCCACCCTAATTTGCTTCATGACAGCAAACGCTTTCACCTCTGTAATCTGTATAGGGTCCATGACCTTGCTGCTGCTTTGCCTCATTTCTATAGACCATGTGTCCATCTCCCAAGTAAACATAGGCACCAAGACTCCATTTAACATTTCCCCATCCTTTTAGGGTACATATATAGATTACTATTGATCTTCCAGAGGACCAATCTTGTCCTTTGCCATCCTTTTGCACTTAACATATCTGAAGAATCCCTTAGGATTCTCCTTCACCCTGTCTGCTAAGGAAACTTTATGTCTTCTTTTAGCCCTCCTGATTTCTTTCTTAGGTGTTCCCTTGCATTTCGTATACTGCTCAAGTATTTCATTTGTTCCTACCTGGTTATAGCTGCTATGCACTTTCTCTTTACACTGAACAACAAAGATTTTGCTTCCTGAATACCTTTAGGTGTATCTTATGAAGTTTGGGCTACTGATCGTGAAAATCACCATGACATTTCCTTATCACGCACCATTTCTTGAAATCACTTATGTTTATTATTCGAATTCATAATTCAAGTCAATTAAAATGTTGCCTACAATGTAAGTTGGAAAGTTTCCTATCTTGTCCAGGCATGCTTGGGCATGCTTAGGCAGCATGGCTGCTGCATGGCAGAACAGGTTTTAGTAATAATTATTGGGTTCAGGACTGCAAGGATGGAATTTGCTATCACCAGGCACAAAAATTTCTATGAAGGATTTTGATATTTCAGACAGATGCTTCCAAGAATACCTGATGCCAAGATTAAGGAAAGCATTTTTGTTGGTCCACAAATCAAACAGGTCATCAATGACACGCAATTTGAAGAATTTCTAATGGGACTGGAGAAAATCACATGGAAGGCATTCAAGAAAGTTGTTGAAATTTTTCTCCACATCTACAGAGCACCAAACTACATGCAGCTGGTTGAAAGCAATCTTCAAGCATATAAAATCATGAGATGCAACATGTCACTAAAGATTCATTTTCTGTCTTCCTATTTAGACTTCTTCCCTGCAAATCTTGGTGCTGTTAGTGACGAGCATGGTGAAAGGTTTTTCCAGGACATTATGGTCATGGAGAAAAGATACCAGGGCAACTGGAATCCATCAATGCTGATGAATTATTATTGGACACTTAAGCGAGAAGCCTCAGACACTGAGCCTGAGTACAAATGAAAATCATTAACAAAATATTTTAACTTAGTTGAACTATTGCAAAGCATCAGTGCCATTATGCAATTAAACATTTTATATTCAATAAAAGTTAATTTGTTGTTTCTCCAAATTCCTATGTGATACAAGTAGTCTGAAATTATATCTGTGTTCATTTTCAAGCAGTCTATCATAAACAAAAAAATTCTGAGGAAGCAACACTTTTGAAAAAGATTTGTTGTCTGGTGTTATTCTTAACCAGTGCCTCAATATCTTTCCAAAAACCAAGTTTTCCTAAACTTGTTATTCTTGCATTTCATTCTGACAGGAATGTGTAAACTCTGTACCCTCAAAATTTCCCTTTTGAAGGCTTCCCAGTTAGCACATATACCTTTGCCAGAAAACAACCTGTCCCAATTCACATTTGCCAGGTCCTTTCTGATACCATCAGAATTAGCCTTTGCACAATTTGGCATCTTAACCTGAAAACTAGACTTAACCTTCTCCGTTAATATGTCATATTGAAACTAATGACATTGTGATCGCTAGATGCGCTGTCTACCCTGCACAAAATTCTGTCAACTGCCCTTTCTCAGTCCTAAATAAGAAATCTAGTATTGCACTTTCTTGAGTTGGTACTTTCTATGTATTGATTAAGGAAGCTTTCCTGAACATGTTTGACAAACTCTTTCCCATCTAGCCCTTTTACAGTACGGGAGTCCCTCTCAAAATGTGGAAAGTTAAAATCACCTACTATCACAACCTTATGTTTCTTGCAACTATCTGTGATCTCTCGACAGTTATTCCTCTAAATTCCACAAACTGTTAAGACCATAAGGCATAGGTGTAGAATTAGGCCATTCAGCCCATCAAGTCTGTTACACCATTCTATCAAGGCTGATTCCAGATCCCACTCAACCCCATACATCTGCCTTCTCACCATATACTTTGAAGCCCTGACCGATGAGGAAACAACCAACTTCCACCTTAAATACATACCCATGGACTTGGTCTCCACTGCAGTCTGTGGCAGAGCATTCTGCAGATTCACTGCTCTCTGGCAAAAAAAAAATCTTCCTTACCTCTGTTCTAAAGGGTCTCCCCTCAGTTTTGAAGCTGTACCCTCTAGTTCTGCATACCCCACAGTAGGAAACATTCTCTGCATATCCACTCTATCTGGTCCTTTCAACATTCAGTAGGTTTCAATGAAATCCCCATGCATTCCTCTAAACTCCAGTGAGTACAGGCCCAAAACTGCCAAATGTTCCTCATATTTTAACCCCTTCATTCCCGGAATAATCCTTGTGAACTTCCTCTGGACCTTCTCCAATGACAACATATCCTTTCTGAGATATGGGGCTCAAAACTGTTGACAATACTCCAAGTGTGGCCTGACTAGTGTCTTATAAGTCTCAGCATTATCTCCTTACTTTTATATTCTATTCCCCTTGAAATAAATGCCAACATTGCAATTGCCTTCTTTATCACAGACTTAACCTGTAAATTAAGCTTTAGGGAGTCTTGTACGAGGGTTCCTAAGTCCCTCTGTACCTCTGATGTTTGAACCTTCTCCCCATTTAGATAATAGTTCACACTATTGTTCCTTTTACCAAAATGCATTATCATACATTTCCCAACACTGTATTCCATCTGCCACTTTTGCCCTTTCTTCCAATTTGTCTAAGTCCTGCTGCAATCACATTGCTTTCACAGCACTATCTACCCCTCCAGCTATCTATGTATGATCTGAAAACTTTGCCACAAAACCATTAATTCCATTATCCAAATCACTGACAAACAATGTGAAAAGTAGTGGTCCAATATTGACCCCTGAGGATCACCACTAGTCACCGGCAGCTAACAAGTAAAGGCCCCTTTTATTCCCACTTGCCGCCTCCTACCTGTAGCCATTCCTCTCTCCATGCCAGTATCTTTCCTGTAACACCATAGGATGTTATCTTATTAAGCAGCCTTATGTGTGGAACCTTATCAATTGCCTTCTGAAAATCCAAGTAAATGACATCCACTGCCCCTCCTCTGTTCACCCTGCTTGTTATTTCCTCAAAAAACTCTAATAGATTTGTCAGGCAAGATTTCCCTTTACAGAAACCATGCTGACTTTGACTTGTTTTATCATTAGTCTCCAAGTACCCCAAAACCTCATCCTTGATCATAGACTTCAACGCTTTCCCAACCAGTGAGGTTAGGCTAACTGGCCAATAATTTCCTTTCTTTTGTCTTGCTCCCTTCTTAAGGAGTGGAGTGACATTTGCAATCTTCCAGTCCTCTATGACCATACCAGAATCAAGTGATTCTTGAAAGATCATGACCAATACATCCATTATCTCTTCAGCAACCTCTCTCAGGACTCTGGGACATAGTCCACCTGGTCCAGGTGACTTATCCATCTTAAGACCATTGAGTTTGCCTAGCACTTTCTCCTTTGTAATAGCAATGACACTCACTCCTGCTCCCTGATACTCATGGAACTCTGGCACACTGCTAGTGTCTTCCACAGTACAGATCGATGCAAAGTATCCATTATGTTCATCTGCCATTTCTTTCTCCTCCATTACTACCTCACCAGCATCATTTTCCAGTGGTCCAATATCAACACTCATCTCCCATTTACTCTATGTAACTGAAAAAACTTCTGGTATACTGCTGTATATTACTGGCTAGTCTGCCCTCATATTTCATCTTTTCCCTTCTTATAGCTGTTTTAGTTGCCTCTAGTTGGATTTTAAAAACTTCCCAATTATCCAACTTCCCACTCACTTTTGCTAACTTATATACCCTTTCCTTGGCTTTTATGCAGTCCTTAACTTTCTTTGTCAGCCACGGTTGCCTAACCCTGCCATTTGAGAACTTCTTCCTGTATGGAACATATCTATCCTGTGCTTTGCGAACTTTTCCCAGAAACTTCAGCCATCTCTGCTCTGCTGTCATCCCTGCCAGTATCCTCCTCCAATCCACCTGGGCAAGCTCCTCTCTCATGCCTCTGTAATTCCTGTTATTCCACTGTGATACTGATACATATGAGTTAGGCTTCTCCCTCTCAAATTGCAGTATAAATTTAATCATATTATGATCACTGCCTCCTAAGGGTTCCTTTACATTAAGCTCCCTAATAACATCTGATTTATTACACAACACCTAATCCAAGGTAGCCTTTCCCTGAGTAGGCTGAAGCACAAGCTGCTCTAAAAAGTCATCTCGTAGGCATTCAACAAATTCCCTCTCTTGTGATCCAACAGCAACCTGATTTTCCCAATCCCCTTGCATATTGAAGTTCCGCATTATATGCCTTTTCCAGCTCCCTTTGCAATCTCAACCCCACATCTTGGCTACTATTTGGAGGTCTATATATGATTCCCATAATGATTTATGTACTCTTACAGTTTCTTAACTCCACTCACAAAGATTCAACATTCTCTGACCCTATGTCACCTCTTTCTAAAGATGGAATTCGATCTCTTACCAATAAAGCCACACCACCACCTATGCCTTTCTGCCTGTCCATTCAATACAAAGTATATCTTTTGATGTTAAGCTTCCAATCATGGCCTTCTTTCAGCCACGACTCAGTGATTCCCACAACGTCATACCGACCAATCTCTAAGTTTGTCCACCTTATTCCAAATGCTACGTTTAAATACAGCACCTTTAGTTCTGCATTCTTCACCATTTTGAATTTTGCCTCTGTGGTACAATGTAACTCTTTGCTCTGTCTGCATTTGTACCCAATCATTGGCTTGTCCTTTCTTACACCCATCATCTACTTGTAAACCTGCTGGCTCATCCTTAGCTGTATCATCCTGATTCCCATCCCCCTGCCGTATTAGTTCACACCAATCCCAACAGCTTTAGTAAATCTGCCCACAAGAAAATTGGTCCCCCTCAGATTCAAGCACAACCCATTCACCTGCCCCAGAAGTCCCAATTATCCAGAAATCTTAATCCCTGCCTCCTGCTCCAATTCTTCAGCCATGCATTTATCTGCCACTTCATTCTATTCCTATCCTCACTGTCACATGGCATAGGCAGCAATCCCAAGATTTCTATCCTTGAGGTCTTGCTTCTCAGCTTCCTTCCTATCTCCCTATATTCTTTTTTCAGGACCTCCTCCCTTTTTATTCCTATGTTGTTGGTACCAATATGTACTACGACTTCTGACTGCTCACTCTCCCTTTTCAGGATATTGCGGACACGCCCAGAAACATCTCAGATCCTGGCACCTGGGCGGCAAATTACCATCCATGTTTCCTTTTTGCATCCACAGAGTTGCCTATCTGTCCCCCTGACTATAGAATCCCCTATTACCGCTGCTATCCTCTTCAGTTCCCTGCCCTTCTGAGCCACAGGACCAGAACCAAGTTCCAGAGGCACAGCTGCTGTTGCTTCCACCAGGTTGGTCATCTCCCCCAACAGTACTCAAAATGGAGTACTTACTGTTGAGGGGGATGGCCACAGGGGTGATCTCCACTATCTGACATTCCCCCTTCCCTCTCCTGACAGTCACCCATTTATCTGTCCCCTGTAGCCTTGGGATGACTACCTCTCTGTAGGTCCTGTCTACCTCTGCCTCACTCTCCCTAACAAGCCGAAGGTCATTGAGCTGCAGCTCCAGTTCCTAACACAGTCTCTGAGGAGTTGCATCGAGAAGGCTGGGAGTCTCCCAGAAATCCCACATTTGACATCCAGAATAGAACACAGTGTCTGTAGACACACACCCTATTCTCTCTAGAGTTGAATAAGAAATAAGGAATGAACTTACCCTGATTCCACCTGTTCTCACCAAAGCCTTCCTACTCTGACTCAGTCTACTCTGATGATGACTGCTCCGCTAGGCGGTACTTCTCTTTTGGGTGGTCTACAGTATAATATAATCCCATTAATGTGGTCATACATTTCTTACTCTTCAGTTTTATCCATAAAGGCTCACTAGATATTCTCTCTGTTCTGTCTTGACAGGCACTGCTGTGACGTATTCCCTGACTTTTAATGCCACCTCTCCCCCTTCAGTCCTTCCTGTACTATGATGTTTAAAACAATGGAAACCTGGAATATTGAGCTGCCAGCCCTGCCTCTCCTGCACCCAAGCCTCACTGATATCATAATTCCCCATGCTGATCCACCTTTCCTACAGTACTCCTTGCATTGAAATATACGTAGCTCAGAACAGTTGCCCCATCATGCTTGACCTTTTTCATTCCTGACTTTGTATGCAGGCTTAGCAACATCTTCCTACACTACCATTCCATTATATATTTTCTGTTGCTCTGATTCCCATTCCCCTGAAACTCGAGTTAAAACTCCCACATGCAGTAATAATAACTTTTCTGCAGATCAGGTGCAAACCATCCCGCTGTATAGACCACTTTCTCTGGAAGAGAGCCCAATGATCCAAAAATATAAAGCCCTCCCTCCTGTACCATCTCCTTAGCCTTGTGTTAAACTGTATGATCTTCCTACTTCTGACCTCACTAGCATGTGGCATAGATAGCAAATCTGTGATTACAACCTTGCACAACATCCTTTAACTTAGCACATAACTCCCTGAACTCTTTTTGCTGGACATTGTTACCCTTCCTGCCCCTGTCAGTGGTACCAACATGGACCATGGCCTCTACCTGCTTACCCTTCCACCTCAGAATGATGTGCATTCGATCCGAGATGCCCTTAACCCTGTCACCCAGGAGGTAACATACCACCCAGGAATATCATTCTATCCACAGCACGTCCTTTCTGTTTCCCCTAATCAAAGAACCCCCTATGACTACAGCTTGCTTCTTCACCCTCACTTCCCTTCTGATCCACAGAGTTAGACTCAGTGCCAGAGACCTGACCACAGTGGCATTCCTCTGCTAGGTTATACCCCTTCACAGTATCCTGAGGGCACTTGTTGAAATGGAAGATATAGGTAATATAGGCGGCAGGCAATTCTATCCGCCAAAAGACAGCAAAAGTCGTAGTTCCTAGGTGTTCAATGTCATTAAGGAATAGCTGTACTACAGAACAAGATCATTCAGCCCTTTTGTTTGGACCCTCTTTCAGTGGAACTCACTAATTCCACTCAGTCGCTCCTTCTATCTATGTATGCAAATTTTATTCCTTTTTGAAGGCCAATGTGGAACCTGCCTCCATCCCATCTGCAGGAAGTGCATCCAGAGTCCAACCACATGCTGCTTAAGAAAATTTTCACTCGCAGTAATCTTAACTTTATTTTATATTTGTGATCTCCAGTCCTGGACTCCTCCACAACTGAATGTACAGTCTTAGGCACCCTAGAATTTTTATATGATTTCAGATGGTATGGTCTCCACAGACCACTGATCTCAACATCGTCAAGGCTGTCTGGAGTTATCTGGAGAGACAGAAGCAAGCAAGTTAGCCAATGTCTGCTGAAGAACTGTGGCAAGTTCGCCAAGATGTTCGCCAACCTTCCAGCCAATTTTCTCATAAAACTGTATATAAACTTTTCTTTATTTTGAAAGCATCTTAGCTTTACAGAATTTTTTTTACAGGTGCCTACGACTTTTGCACAGTGCTGTAGCCCTAGACGGTCCACTCTGACAATACAGCTCACCATTTTATATACACCTATCAAAAATCTCTTCATACTGCTGCAAAGAAAACTGTCTGAACCTCTCTTATACATTCTTCAAGCTTTTGTCCTTCATCCCAGGAATCATGCTTTTAAGTCTTCTATGATCCCCCTAATGCTTCCACATCCTTTTGTTAATGGGACAAACAGTATTTAACACAATGCTTTTGTTAAAGCCAGACCGGTGTTTCACAGAAGTACTGCACGATTTTCTTGCTTTTACATTCTGCCTCCATTGATAATGATGAGACGGCTGTTTGCCTTATAACCACATTCTGAGCGTGCCTGATAACTTTGAAAGTCTTGGGTTGGGGCAGTAGCATAGTGATAAACACAATGCTTTACATTACAGATGATCAGGTTCAATTCCACCGCTGCCTGTAAGGAGGTTGTACATTCTTTCCGTGACCATGTGGGCTTCCTCTGCATGCTCCAGTATGAAGACCGGCTGGTTGGTAGGTTAATTGGTCATTGTAAATCGTCCCACGATTAGGCTAGCATTAAATTGGGAGGTGCAGGGCGGCCTGGCTTGATGGGCTGGAATGGCCTACTCCGCGATGTATCGCAACAAAATAAATAAAAAATAATCCACTTGCCCAGGTCTTGCACCAGATTACAGGTGGATCATTTGTTGTCTCTCCTCATTCATCTTACCTCACACTTCACTGCACACACTTAACCACATAACTAGCCAGTCTATATCCCGCCACAAGTTATCCTCATTGCTGTTTGTATCATCCACAAATCTTTGTAATAATGTAGACTAAAAAAACTGTCCAAACACTGATCCCTGGAGTACACTTTCCTAAATGGATGAGCTGCATGCATTTTGTGGCGAATCTCCCACCTTCTAAATTGCCAGAACCTTTACACTCAGGCAAAAGGTTGGGAACTTGACAGAATGTTCTCCCACTTGTCCCTTAAAACCAGTCAGGATAAGGACATTGGAAGCACTACCCCAAACTTTCACTATGGAATCCAGAAATTTGCATGTGCCTTACAAATGTTCATTAGAATATCAGAAAAAAATGCTACCTAACTTCACTCCATTTTAGATAAACTTTATCTAATATTTATTTTTATATTTGAAAAAAAACATGTGATGTGGAAATTTTGTTCTCTTCATTTTGTTCTCCACAGCTTTGAAGCGCCTTAGAACCATGTAGTGGTATCAAATTTAGAGTCTCTCTTGTGAAATAACCAATTTCTTTAATCTATCAAATGTTTCTTGCTTTGACACAGATACATTTTAATTCTGATTATAAATTCTGCTTCTGGAGCAGGCTTGTTGGGCTGAATAGCCTAATTCAGCACCTATGTCTTATACCTTATGGCTCAGACCAAAGGATAGTAAGACACAGGAGCAGAATAAGGCCATTTGGCCCATTGAGTCTGTTCTGCCATTTCATATTGGCTGATCCCGGTTTCCGCGCAACACCTTCTGCCTTCTCCCCGTATCCCTTCATGCCCTGACCAATCAAGAATCTATCAACCTCTGCCTTAAATATACATAAAGACTTGGCCTCCACAGCTGCCAAAGAACTCCACAGATTCACCATTCTCATCTCCTTTGAGTCTCTTCTGAGACTGTGTCTTCTAGTCTTAGATTCTCCCACCATAGGAAACATCCTATCCGCATCCACTCTATCAATGCCCTTAACCATTCTATAGGTTTCAATGAGATCACCCCTCATTCTTCTGAATTATAGTGAATACAGGCCCAGAGTCATCAGATGCTCTTCATGACAAGCAATTTAATCCGGTAATCATTTTCATGAACCTCCTTTGAACCCTCTCCAGTTTCAGCACATCCTTTCTAAGATAAGGGGCCCAAACCTGCTCACAATACTCCAAGTGAGGCCTCACCAGTGCTTATAAAATTTCAACATTACATCCTTGCTTTTATATTCTAGTTCTCTTGAAATGAATGCTAACATTATATTTGCCTTCTGCACCACAGGCTCAACCTGAAAATTACCATTTAGGGAATCCTGCACAAGGACTCCCAAGTCCCTTTGTGCCTCAGTTTTTTTGTACTCTCGCTCCATTTAGAGAAAAGTCCTTTCATTTCTTCTACCAAAGTGCATGACCATACACTTCCCAATACTGTATTCCACCTGCCATTTCTTTGCCCATTCTCCTAATCGGTCTATGTCCTTCTGCAGCCTCTCTACTTCCTCAAACGTACCTGCCTCTCCTCTCCACCTATCTTCATATTGTGTGCAAACAATACAACAAAGCCATCAATTCCATCATCCAAATCATTGATATATAATGATAAAAGAATAGGTTCCAGTGCAGACCCCTGTGGAACACCTCCAGTCACTGGCAACCAATCAGAAAAGGCTCCCTTTCAGAATCAGAATCAGGTTTATTATCACCGGCATGTGCCATGAAATTTGTTAACTTAGCAGCAGCAGTTCCATGCAATACATAATCTAGAAGAAGAAGAGAAAAATAATAATAAATAAACAAATCAATTACAGTTTACATATATTGAACAGATCAGAAATTATGCAGACAGCAGAAATAATAAATTAAAAAAGTGAGGTAAGTGAGATCGTGTTCATGGGTTCAACGTCCATTTAGGAATCAGATGGCAGAGGGGAAGAAGATGTTCCTGAATCACTGAGTGTGTGCCTTCAGGCTTCTGTACCTCCTACCTGATGGTTACAATGAGAAAAGGGCATGCCCTGGGTGCTGGAGGACCTTAAAATGGACGCTGCCTTTCTGAGACACCGCTCCTTGAAGATGTCCTGGGTACTTTGTAGGCTAGTACTCCATCTACTTAGCTTTAGGTATTAATTCCACGATTTAGGGGCATAGTTGAAAAAAGCAGACCTGTCAATTACCTTTTGAAGGGGATTGTTTAAATTTAAGAAACTGGCAGTAGAAAATCTGAGAGTTCGAACAGGATTGTAAAACAAAAACTATTGTGTTGTACTCTAGTCCCAGACCATTAAGAGCTTTTAAAAACCAGTAAGAGAACTTCAAAAATCAATTCAAAAAGATACAGGAAGAGTAGCTTGTACAGAAGTGATGTGTTCCCTCATCATGATTTTGGCTAGAAGTCTAGCAGCAGTGTTCTGAATGAGTTGCAGTTTGTAAATAGGTTGTTTTGGAAGGCCAGTAAAGAATGCATTGCAGTAATCTAGTGTATTCAATATAAAGACAAGAATTAGTTTTTCAGCATCATGATGAGACTCAAATATTTTTGTATTACTACTTGTGCAGAAATGGTGCCCTGGTCAGATTCTTAATGTGCTATTGAAAATTCAAATCTGAATCATAGAGAGTTACTTCCAATTTTACAAGGGAAGCCAAATTCCCAAGTTTATCAAGCAGTTTCTCTTTTGGCTTTGGAACCAACCATAAGTATTTCAGTTGTAACTTCTTCATTTAGATATCATATTGCTCATAAATTGCATAATAGCAAACAACTATGGTCGAAGGTTTCAGTTGTTGTTTAGAACAAACATCAGAATGAGGAAGAAGTGTAACTCTGACCATGTGCCAAACAGGGTGGTTTGAGGATCTCAGTGACTGCTGATCTCCTGGGATTCTCATGCAGAACAGGCTGTAGAGCTTACAGAGAATTGTGTGAAAAACAAAACTCATTTAGTGAGTGGCAGGTCTATGGGTGAAAATATCTTTTGTTAATGAGAGGTCGGAAGAGAAAAGCTCGACTGTTTCAAGCTGACAGGAAGGCCATTGTAACTCAGAAAACCACACGTTACAACAGTGGTGTGCAGAAGAGCATCTCTGAACACACAGCACATTGAAACTTGCAGTGGATGGGCGATAGCAGCAGAAGATCACAAAGACCACAGGTACCTAATAAAGGGAACACTGAATTTCAGAGAATTGATGAATGTATGATGTTCTGTGGTCAGTTTTTATTCAAGCAGTTTTTCCTACTTTTGATCCATCAGCATTAAGAACAAGAAGAACATGATAAGAAAGACTTCGGGTTTCCGTAACATCTCCTAATATAAAGTGAATAGCCAACAATCTGAATTGAGTGACACTATAAAATGCAGTGTGTAATATTCAAATTTGTCCTCTGTTGAATCTCAAAATACTTAGCAACGTAATCCTTTTGATATTACTTAAAGGCATTACAGAAATATTTTTCTTCAGTAATGTTAACTTATGCAGAGCATTCCAAACACCATGCCTATATCCTTGGAGCTAATGTGATACAATGTAAAATTGCCGTGTGTAATATTCAAGTTTGTCCTCTGTAGAACCACAAAATGTTTAATAAGATCCCTTTGATTTTGCTTTGGGACATTACAAAAATATTTCTTTTGAGTACTGTTAACTTGTAGAGTGATTTAAAACTGTGAAAATCCCATTTCTCCTTGTCACAAATTGGTTTAACTCTATTTGTAGATAGATAGATACTTTATTGATCCCAAAGGAAATTACAGTGTCACAGTAGCACCGCAAGTGCACAGGTATACAAATATTAAAAGAGAAGAAAGAAATAATAAAAAAGCTACCTCAAACAGTCTAACAGGAGGAGATCCATCACTTCCCCAGGTATAGGTTGACTCATTTTAGAACCTAATGGCTGAGGGTAAGAATTACCTCGTATCGCGCTCTTTGGAGCAGTGCAGTTGCCTCAGTCGATCACTAAAATTGCTCCTCTGCTCAGCCATGGTGGCATGCAGAGGGTGAGAAACATTGTCCAGAATTGCCAATATATCTGTAGGGTCACTTGTTTCACCACAGACTCGAAAGTGTCCATTTGACTTCTGTAGCAGATCTAGCCTTTCTAAACAGTTTATTGAGCCTGTTGGCATCACCCGTGTTGATGCCATTGTTCCAGCACACCACCGCATAGAAGTCCTGCATACTCTCCTCAGGAAGTAGAAGCAACTCTGGCCCTTCTTGTACACAGCCTCTCTGTTGGCGCTCCACTCAAGTCTGTGATCCATGTGCACCCCCCAGGTACTTCTAGGTCCTCACCACATCCATGTCATCACCATCAATTTTCACAGGGAAACTATTTGTATCGACCCAGCCTAGATAATATTTTATTTTCAATTACTTTCATGAGGCAGATAAAGTGAAACCCAGACCCAAAAAAGAAGCAAGGGAGGAAATAGTTAAGGTTTTGCTAATAATTTGTGATTGTTTATCAGCAACAGGCTTGGTATCAGTGGTCTGGACACTTGGTCATGTGGTGCCATTGTTTAAAAAGGGAGAAAACCACAGACTGAGTAACCACGGTTCAGTCAGTCTGCCTCATTAGGGGGCAAATTGTTGGAAATTTTTCTGAACAAAAGCATAAATCAACATTTGGGGGAGACACATGATAAACAAGGGTTGTCAGCCTGAACTTGTTAAAGTTTACTACTAACTAAATGAAATGTGCTTTAGCACAGCATTTGACCTGCATAGAGACATTTGGTGAAGTCCTAGTTAATAAATGAATCAAGAAATGAAGAGCCCAATGTACATTAACTTTACCCCAGATAAAGAGGACAACCATGTTGTGAATTCTATTTCTGGCAATACTTTTACTAAATAGTAATAACTTGTATTTGTGTTTTTTTTGTATCATGACATTGAGACCTATATTTTTGCACTATATTTGTTTTACAAAAGCTTCAGTTACTTGCTTTGTACTCTTCCAGTGAAACCAAACCGTCATAAGCCAAAACATTCAGGAATGTGCAGACACAGTATAATTCAATACTACTTCAACACATTCACTCAGAGATGTGAACAGTTTATTTATGGTGGCTGCGACAGCAATGGAAATAACTATGGGAGCCTAAATATTTGCAGACAAAATTGTTACTAAAATTCAGGTAAGTTTCTAAGCCAACATTTTTAAACAGCAAAACATCTCCAACAGTGCCTATTTTCACGTGTTGTAGGAAAGAGAATATGACAAGGAGAAAGGGAATAACCCACACATCAGCATCTATGAAGAGGAATAAGTAGCTGACTTTTCATGCTGAGACACTGATGCACCATCAATAACTCTCGGAGACGAGAGGCGAGATATCGGCTTTTATTGGCTGGAAGAAAGAACAAGCAGCAATTGACTACCACACTACATCCTGGAGACTGAGGCCGGGGTTCAGGCCCCAATCGCCTTTATACCAGGGTCTGTGGGAGGAGCCACGGTCAGTGGGAGGAGCCACAGGAGCAGTCAGCAGGGGGGGGCGTGTCCAGACAGGTATATGTAATTCACCACATTCACCCCCCCTTGGTTTTAAAAGACAGTCCCCATGGGGCGAAGTTTCTTACAAGTATATTTACAGGTTAAGTCTATCAGGTGGTCGAATCTGTCGCTGCGATCTACGTAGCACCGGCTGTGATTGCACAGGTGCCGGTGGTGATTGCACCGGAGACGGAGGTTGTGCTGGTTCCGGCCTAACTGGAGGTGTCAGCCCACTAGGCGTCAGTGATCCCTCATGCGTGTGCGAGGCACCTGGTATATGCGCGTGCGAGACGCCCGGTATGGGAGTGTCGTGAGGAGTCTGTGTAGGGCTCGGTGTGCGCGGTGTCACCTCGGGTACAGGGTTCATAGTTACCGTGGAGTGTTCGGGGTAGTGGTCTGCTGCTCCTGCGGGCGCCAGGTCGCGGACGGAGACCGTGTCCTCCCGCCCATCAGGTAAGACCACGTAGGCATACTGGGGGTTCACATGTAGTAGGTGAACCCTCTCGACCAGCAGGGAGTATTTATTGCTCCTCACATGCTTCCAGAGCAGCACTGGCCCTGGGGACGTCAGCCAAGCTGGTAGGGTGGTCCCAGTAGCAGACTTCCTGGGAAAAGAAAATAGGCGCTCGTGAGGGGTGGCATTGGTGGACGTACATAACAGGGAGCGGATAGAGTGGAGTGCCTCAGGGAGGACCTCCTGCCAGTGAGAGACCGGCAGTCCCTTTGACCTAAGGGCTAAAAGTGTGGCCTTCCACACTGTGGCATTCTCCCTCTCCACCTGTCCATTTCCCCAGGGATTATAGCTCGTGGTCCCACTAGTAGCAATGCCCCTAGCCAGCAGGTACTGGCGCAGCTCGTCACTCATAAAGGAGGACCCTCTATCACTGTGGATATAGCAGGGATATCCGAACAGAGTGAAGAGCTGGCTCAGGGCTTTTATGACGGATGTGGCAGTGGTGTTGGGGCAGGGGATGGCAAAGGGGAACCGCGAGTACTCGTCGATAATGTTGAGAAAGTAGACATTGCGGTCGGTGGAGGGAAGGGGGCCCTTAAAGTCAACACTCAGTCGCTCAAAGGGGCGGGTGGCCTTAATAAGTTGTGCCTTGTCAGGACAGTAGAAGTGTGGTTTGCACTCAGCACAGACTTGGCAGTCCCTGATCATCATCCTGATGTCCTCAAGGGAGTAAGGCAGGTTCCGGGCTTTCACGAAATGGTAAAATCGGGTGACCCCCGGGTGGCAAAGATCTGCATGGAGGGTGTATAGCTGGTCGAGCTGTGCGTTGGCACACGCTCCCCGGGATAGGGCATCAGGGGGCTCATTGAGCCTTCCAGGCCGGTACAGGATATCATAGTTGTAGGTGGAGAGTTCTATTCTCCACCACAAAATTTTATCATTTTTGATTTTGCCCCGCTGTTGGTTGCTGAACATGAACACAACTGAGCGCTGGTCGGTCAGCAAGGTGAACCTTTTGCCGGCGAGATAGTGCCTCCAGTGCCTAATAGCTTCCACTATGGCCTGGGCTTCTTTCTCCACCGCGGAGTGCCGAATTTCAGGGCCTTGAAGGGTACAAGAGAAGAATGCTACTGGCCTTCCTGCCTGATTGAGGGTAGCAGCCAGTGCGAAATCGGAGGCGTCACTCTCTACTTGGAAGGGAATGGTCTCGTCCACCGCATGCATCGTTGCTTTGGCAATGTCCCCTTTAATGCAGCTGAAGGCCGCGCGGGCCTCGGCAGAGAGGGGAAATGTGGTAGACTTGACCAGGGGGCGGGCCTTGTCTGCGTAATGGGGGACCCATTGGGCGTAATAGGAAAAGAAACCCAGGCACTGTCTGAGGGCTCTGAGGGTGGTGGGAAGAGGGAGTTCTAACAGGGGGCGCATACGGTCGGGATCAGGGCCAATGACCCCGTTCTCCATGACATACCCAAGGATAGCGAGACGGGTGGTTCCAAACACACACTTGTCCCTGTTATAAGTAAGGTTCAGGGTTTTGGCCACTTGGAAAAATCGTTGGAGGTGGGCGTTGTGATCCAGCCAGTCGTGACCACAGATGGTGATGTTATCTAGATAGGGAAATGTGTCCTTCAGTTGGCACTGGTCCACCATCTGGTCCATTTCCCTCTGGAAGACAGAGACACCATTTGTCACACCGAAGGGGACGCGCAGGAAGTGATAGAGCCTGCCGCCCGCCTCGAAGGCGGTGTAGGGGTGATCCTCCGCGCGGATGGGGAGCTGGTGATAAGCGGATTTCAGATCTATTGTCGAGTACACCTTGGACTGAACTATCTGGTTGACCATATCCGCAATGCGGGGTAGGGGGTACGCGTCAAGCTGCGTGAACCTATTGATGGTCTGGCTATAGTCCACGACCATCCTATTTTTCTGCCCGGTCCGAACAACAACCACCTGGGCCCTCCAAGGACTTGTGCTTGGCTCAATGATCCCCTCCCTGAGCAGCCGCTGCACCTCCGACTGAATGAAGGCCCTGTCTCCCGCGCTGTACCTCCTGCTTTTAGATGCCACAGGTTGACAGTCAGGGGTCAGGTTGGCGAACAGCAGTGGGGGAGGGATCTTGAGGGTGGAGAGGCTGCAAGTGATGTCAGTAGCGCAGCTGTCGGCATGGTGCCGGGTGGGACGTGTGGGTCGGTGTGTGTGTGTGGTCAGTAGCGGGGTATATGACGAAGTCCCACAAAACTGAGGATTCCTGACTGTGAGTGGTGGGAGGGGCCCGTCATATGCCATAGTCACACTTTCGAGGTGGCTCCGGAAGTCCAGCCCCAATAGCACAGGCGCGCACAGTTGAGGCATGACCAGTAGCGCAAAGTTCCGATATTCTGTGCCCTGCACCACCAATGTCACTACACAACCCACCCGGATGTCTGTGGAATGTGACCCAGAAGCCATGGCTTACCGGCCTGTCACGAGTCCGCAGCATTGCACCGTGTCCGGGTTAATAAAACTCTCAGTGCTGCCTGTGTCAAACAGGCAGTTAGTCCTGTGCCCCTCCACCAGGATGTCCATCAATGACCTTGCAAGCCGGTGTGGGGCGCTTTGGTCGAGGGTTACGGAGGGCAGAGTTGGACCGCCGTCTTGGTGCCCGGTAAACACTGGTGGGTCGGGGGCGGGCGAGGTGGCGCTGACAAAGATGGCTGCCCCCATGTCTCGCATGAGGCGAGCAGGCAAGATGGTGGCCCCATGCCTCACACGCAGCGCTGCCCGACCCCGCTCGTGGTTTAGACTTACAGACCTTGGCGAAATGGCCCTTCTTCCCGCAGCTGGAGCAGGTCGCTTCTCAGGCCAGGCAGTGTTTTTGGGGGTGCTTTTCGAGTCCGCAGAAGTAACACTGCGCGGACTTGCGACTGGCAGCAGCTGTGGTCGGTTTCGGGGAGTTCGTGGACTTGCGACTGGCAGCGGCGGTGGTGAATTCGTTGGCGGGTTGCGGGGTCTGCAGCGTCCACGGAACCGGCGGGGGATCGTGCGGCTGGACAGCGTCAGCGTTGTGCAGAGCAGCCTCCAGCGTGTCGGCCATCTCGATCGCCAAGCGTAAGGTAAGATCGGCATTTTCCAGCAGCCGCTGGCGCACATACACTGACCTGATCCCCGTAACAAAGGCGTCTTGTACTAGCATCTCCGCATGTTGTTCCGCCGTCAGTCCTTTGCAGTCGCAGGCCTGCACGAGTGTCCGTAGGGCTCGGAGAAACTGCCCGCTTGACTCGCCGGGTCACTGCCGTCGCGTCGCTAAGCGATGTCTTGCGTAGACGGTGTTCACCGGCTGCAGGTACTGTCTTTTGAGGGCGTCCAGTACCCCTTGGTAGGTCGGCAGGTCCCTGATAAGGGAGAATACTTTCGGACTTACTCTTGATAGTAGTATTTTGTACATTGTGGCAGGCTCAGTCACTGGAATCTGTTCCAAGTATGATTGGAAGCATGCAAGCCAGAGTTCAAAGGCAAGAGCTGCTTCTGGAGCTTGAGGATCCATGTCTAATTTTTCCGGAAGTAAAATACCTTCCATGTTTTAAAACTTCCAGCCAATAAAATTGATACACCATCAATAACTCTTGGAGATGAGAGGCGAGACATAAGCTTTTATTGGCTGGAAGAAAGAACAAGCAGCAATTGACCACCACATTGCATTCTGGAGACTGAGGGCAGGGCTCAGGCTCCAATCGCCTTTATACTGGGGTCTGTGGGAGGACCCATGGTCAGTGGGAGGAGCCACAGGAGCAGTCAGCGGGGGGGGCGTGTCCAGACAGGTGTATGTAGTTCACCACAGACACTTTATCAGGTCTTGGTCCGAAACCTCTACTATTTATTCCTCTCCATAGATACTGCCTGACCTGGTAACTTCCTCCAGTATTTTGTGTGTGTTGCTCTGGATTTCCAGCATTTTCAGAATCTCTTGTGTTTAAGAAGGAAAGAATTCTTGCACAGTAGAACAATTTCAAAGTTATTCTGAACAACCAAGAATCTGAGAGAGACAGCAAGTACTTTTCAACTTCCAGTTACACTAAGGCAATATCATTTTACATTTAACATGACATAGGATTTTTATTAATTTTACCTTCCTCTCAATTTTAAAATATTTAACAAAATTATTCTTTTGATAGCTTATTTTGAATGATATGACCTAAAGACTATATAACCAATTCCATAATTTCTGCAAATTCAGTTTTTATTAAATAACTCCAGATTTTGAAAGTCCCATTCTCTCACTATGCACCATGCATTAGCTCTCTCACATAAATGATAATGCTGTCTTGTTTTAAAATACTTCCACATGTGATAATATTGAATGTACCCATTCTAGAGTTCTAAGCCTGAGCCAAGGTCTTGAGTCCATGTTCCAAGCTTTCCCTGGTAATGCTCCCCAACTCTTTCTCGGCTACATGACCAACAGCTTTGGTGGTGCTTCCTGCACCCATGCTGAGCACGCCAATTTATCAACTTTGCTTCTAACTTCCCCACTCTTCTTGCTTGGTATATTACTGACACCTCCCTCCTCTTAATCTCCATCTCTGGAGACAAACTGTCAACTGACTACTTTTTTAAACCTACCTGTTCCCACGGTTATCTTAACTGTATCTCTTCCCACCCTGTCTCCTGTGAAAATGCTATTCTCTATCTCAGTTCCTTTGCCTCTGCCGCATTTGTCCCAAAGATGTGGCTTTCCTTTCCAGGACTTCAGAGATGTCTCATCCCTTCCTCCGCTATTGATGCTGCCTTCATCCACATCTCCTCCATTTCCGGAGCTTCAGTGCTCACCCCATCTTCCCATCTCCTTTACGGTGATAGAATTCCTCTTGTCCTTCTCTACCACCCCATGAGCCACCTGATCCACCACATCATCCTCCACAATTTCTGCCATCTCCAAAGGGATCCTACCACTAAACATATAAAGTACTATATGGACCAGATAGTATACACCCTAGAGACCTGAAAGACGTGGCTGAAGAGATTGTGGAGGCAATAATAAGGATCTTTCATGAATCACTAGATTCTTGAATGGTTCTGGAAGACTGGAATATTGCAAATGTCACTCCAAGAAGGGAAAGAGGCAGAAGAAAGGAAACTATTGGCCCAATTAGTCAGCATGGTTTCCTCAAGGGAAAATATTACCTGACAAATCTGTTGGAACTATTTGAAGAAGTAACAAGCAGAATAGACAAGAGGATCAGTTGATGTTTTATACTTCAATTTTCAGAAGGCTTTTGATAAAGTGCGACACAGGAAAGATTCTAGCTTGGATAAAGCAGTGGCTGATTGATAGGAGGCAAAGAGTGGGAAATAAAGGGAGCCTTTTCTGACTGGTTGCCAGTGACTAGTGGTGTTCCACGGGGTCTGTGTTGGCACTGGTTCTTTTTACACTATATTTCAATGATTTGGATGATGGAATTGATGGCTTTGTTGCAAACTTGCAGATGATATAAAGGTAGGTGAAGGGGCAGGTAGATTTGAGGAAGTAGAGAGGCTACAGTAGGACTTGGACAGATTAGGAGAATGGGGAAAGAAATCGCAGATGGAATACAGTGTTGGGAAGTGTAAGTCCATGCACTTTGGTAGAAAAAATGAAAGGGTTGACTATTTTAAAAATGGGGAGAAAATACAAAAAACCGAGACATAAAGGGATTTGGGAGTCCTTGTGCAGGATTCCCTAAAGGTTAATTTGCAGGTTTAGTCTGCAGTGAGGAAGGCAAATGCAATGTAGCATTCATTTCATGAGTACTAGAATATAAAAGCAAGGATATGATGAAACTTTATAAAGCACTGGTGAAGCTTCACTTGGAGTATTGTGAGCAGTTTTAGGCCCCTTATCTTAGAAAGGATGTGTTGACATTGAAGAGGGTTCAAAGGAGGTTCATGAAAAAGATTCCAGGATTAAATGACTTGTCATATGAAGAGCATCTGTTGGCTCTGAGCCTGTATTCACAAGAATTCAGAAGAATGAGAGGTGATCTCATTGCCTTTCACCATTCTATAGGTTTCATTGATAGAGTAGATGTGAAGAGGATGTTTCTTTTGGTGGGAGAGTCTAAGACTAGAGGACACAGCATCAGAATAGAGGGGCATCCATTTAGAATGGAGATGAGGAGGAATTCCTTTAGCCAGAGAGTGGTGAATCTGTGGAATTCTTTGCCACAGGTAGCTGTGGAGGCCAAGACTTTATGTATATTTAAGACAGAAATTGATAGATTCTTGATTGGTCAGGACATGAAGGGATATGGGGAGAAGGCAGGAGATTGATGTTGCGAGGAAAATTGGATCAGCCATAATGAAATGACAGAGTAGACTTGATGGGCCTAATGGCCTAATTCTGCTTCTATATATCTTGTATCCTCTACAATGGGGAGACCTGTCGTAAATTGGGGACCACTTCGCCGAGCACCTCCGCTTCATCTGCCAAAAGCGGAACTTTCTGGTGGCCAAACATTTTAATTCCAATCCCCATTCTGATTCTGACACGTCAGTCCATGGCCTCCTCTTGTACCAAGATGACACTGCCCTAAGGGTGGAGGAGGAACAATTTGTATTCCATTTGGGTAGAATATCGATTTCTCTTTCTGTTAAAAAAAGTTTTACTCTTTCCCTCCCCTCTTCTTCCACTCCCCATTTTGGTCTCTTGTCTTTTTTCACCTGCCTATCACCTCCGCTTGAGTCCCTCCTCCCTTCCTTTCTCTATTGTCCACCCTCCTCTCAAATCAGATTCTTTCTTCTCCAGCCTTCTATCTTTCCAACCCAAATGGTTTCACCTTTCACCCTCTAGCTATTCTCTTTCCATTTTCCCCCACATTTTCATTCTGACATCTTCCCCCTTCCTTTTCAGTCCTGAAAAAGGGTTTTGGCTCAAAATGCTGACTGTTATTTCGTATCCATAGATGCTTCCTGACCTGCTGAGTTCCTCCAGGTCTGTGTGTCTGTGTGTGTACGTACCTTGCTGGTTGTCTGCACCTGGAATGTGGTCTTGACCATAATGAGCTTCAGGTGGTGTAATGCATAGACCTTCTCAACAATGTATTGGTAGCTGGCAAAACTGGGGGGGGGGGGGTGCGGAATCACAAATTTGTTGACGTTCAACCATAAACTGAAACACACAAACTTTTCAAAGCTAATTGAAGCAACATGAGATGTCCTACTTCAAAGAACAGGGCTTCCCTTCCTCTATCATTGATGCTATCCTCATGTACATCTCCTCCAACCCCTGCAGCACTCTACTGATCACAGGTCTGTAGACAGAGGGGCAACAATCTACTGCCAATTCTGGGTTCTCTTGCAAAGCCAATGTCTAACCCAATTTAACACCACATCTAGAATGCCAAGTGACTGCTCCTTCCTGACTGACCATCCACTGGGGACCTTGTCAAAGTCCATGTAGACAACATCCACTCCCTTGCTTCATTAACTTACCTGGTAACTTCCTCATAAACCTATAAGATTGGTTAGGCATGACCTACCATGCACAAAACTATGCTGACTATCCCTAATAAGTCTCTGTCTGTCAAAGTACTTAAATATTCCTTAGAATACCTTCCAATAACTTTCCCACTACTGATGTCAGGCTCACCAGCCTATAATTTCCTGGTATGTTTTTAGAGCCTTTCTTAAATAGCGGAACAACATTAGCCATCCTCCAAACCTCTGGCACATCACCTGTCGCTAAGCATGATTTAAGTATCTCTGCTAGGGCCTCTGAAATTTCTTTACTTGTTTGCCACACAGCGTCTGAGGGAACACCTTGTCTGGCCCTGGGGATTTATCCACCATAATTTGCCTCAAGAGCAAACACTTCTTCCTCTGCAATCTTGAGATGCAAAAAATCATTTTAAGATCTCCATCTCTTTTGACTCCATGCATAGATTACCATTCTGATGTTCCAGATGACCAATTTTGTTCCTTGCAATCCTTTAGCTCTTCACATACCTGTAGAATCCCTTGGGATTCTCCTTCATCTTGTCTCCAAGAGCAAGCTGATACCTCCTTTTAACCCTCCAGATTTCTTTCTTCAAGCTTTCTCTTGCATTTCTTATCTCCAAGTACCTTATTTGTTCCTACCAGCCTATACCTGCTACGCACCAGCCAGGTGTGGAAGAGTAGAGGCCTTTCTCTTGCTGAAGGCATCTTCAAAGTCCTTGTACATGGAAGGAACTTTGACCAGCTTGAATGCTGCAAATTCCTCTGAACTCTCCTTCAAGAAAGACTCCTGAGGCTTCTTGGGTGGCAGGGATGGTTCGATCAACTGACCTCCGAGTCTCCACCCTAGGTTCACTAGAATTTGTCATATCCACAGGCAATGGCAATGAGGTATTGCAGGTGGTCCTTGCACCCCCAGGAACAGGCTTAGGGTTAGGAGCCTTCCCTTTAATCGAGACATGGTGGCTGGATCCCTTAGGTTTCAAGTTACCTCAACCTGATGTCAGTCCCTTTGCTGGTTGTTGGTCTTGGGAGAATCTGGGGGTTGGAACACAATGCCACAAACATGCCCTTTTACAATAACTGGAGCAAGTGATGATTCTCCCATCCGTCTAGTCCATGGGTGAGTTATGCTGGGGCAGCCAAGTGTACCCGAGGATCAGGGGTATGCGTGATGAGTCAATGATGTTAAAAGTAATGTCTTCCATGTGATCCCATTCCTCAACTTCAAGGTGACAGTCTGTCGCCGGTTCTGCCCAGAACCACGCAGGCAGACATCCAAGACAGTCGCAGCATGGACTTGATCAACCCTTGCGGCAGTATGTCAAACTGACAGGTGGTTCTTAAGTTCAGGAAATTACCTAACTGCCCCCGAGTCCACAAAAGCCTTCACTTGCCTCAAGTTCTTGCCCCGGGTGAACTCCACCTTCAGCACAAAACCAGAATCCGTGGGATTGGGAGTAGTGGCTGCTACGAACATAGTCCTCCCAATACTTCGTGACTCTCCAGGTGACTGCAGCTTTGGATGTTGAGCCTGCAGGTGACCTGCTTCCCCGCAGTAATAGCAGTAGCCTTGATTCTGATGCTGGGACCCCGCCCCCCCCATCAGCGGAGAGCCTCATGTGACAGGTCTGCATGGCTCGACGGAGTCCTGAGCAGGAGACAGGCTGTCGTGGTCCAAAATCAAGGGGCGGGCGTGTCCGCAATCAACTGAGGCCAGTGTCAGGCTAGTCCTCTTTGGCTTCGTAATGGGGTCCCTCTTGTGCTCTGCCAGATTATTGTCAAAGTGGATGGACTGGTCATTGAGGACCTCTGGGTCCCCAGTTAGCTTTCCCAAAATGAGGGCATCCTTTAGTTTGTCCCAAAGTCTGGCAGTACAGAGTGGCCAAGGCTTCTCTGCTCCAACCACTCTGTTGCAGCAAAGTTGGGAACTCAATTGCATAGTTGGTCACTGAATGACTTCCCTGATGCAGCTTCTTCAGAACATCCAAGGCTCTGTTTGCCCTGGCAGGATGATAAAATACCTTTCCCATGGTGGCCATGAATTCCTCCGAATCAGCACAGATCTCCAACCTTCACTCCGAATGGTTAGTGGCCCAGGCAAGGACTCTCTCGGTCAGGAGAGAGATCAGGAAGGCTACTTCTCCACATTCTGAAGGGAACTGGGACAGTTGCTCAAACACCAATGAGAATTGAGTGAGGAACTTGTGGCAAAAACCCAGTCAAATCTCTCCAAGGTCAGAAGGTGTACTGGCTCCACAGAGCGACTGACAGCCTCACCCGAGTGACTCTGACATCCTCCTTGCGACTAGCTGGTACACGACGGCCTGGAGGTCATGTATTGCCAGGTTCTGTCTGGAAATCCTCTCACTGTGGCTGGCCGCAGCAGCCAAGAGAATCTGATGTCCCCTGGATCCACGTTAGCTCAATCGTACTGTGACGAGAGAACTTGATGACGATGGTTTGGACCCAAATGCTGGAATTCCTCTCTTGCAGACCCATCAGTTTGAATAGGCAATGACAACCCCATCTGCAAATAAGCACCACAAGGCTGTGTGCTTAGCCCTCTACTCTACTCACCTTACACTTGCCTTGTGGCTAAGCATAGCTTTAACGCCATATTAAGTTTGCTGATAACGCCATTTGTCATAGGCTGAATCATAGGTAGTAATAGGAGGGAAATTGAACTTCTGACTAAGTAGTGTCATAACTAGAAACTCTCACTCAATATTGGCAAAACCAAGGAGCTGATTATAGACTTCAGGGGAAGGAAACAAGAGGTTCATGAGCCAGTCCTCAGCAGAGGATTAGAGGTGGAGAGGTTAGCAACTATCAATTCCTAGATGTTATTGTTATTATTTCATAGGACCTGTACTGTACATGCAAGTACAATATTGAAGAAAGCACAGCAGTGCATCTACTTCCTTAGGAGTTTGTGGAGATTTGGCATGACATCTAAAATTTTGACAAACCTCTATAGATGTGTAGTGGAGAATATATTGACTGGCTGCATTCCACCATAGTGCAGATGACAAAAAAACTGTGCAAATGCAAAAAAGAATAAACAATAAATAGACAATAAATTTTGGGAACCTGAGATGATGAGTCTTTGGTTGTGGGAACATTTTAGTGTTGAGGCATGTGAAGTTCTCCCCAGTGCTCAAGAGCCTGATGGTTGAGGGGTAGTAACTCTTCCTGAACCTGGTAGTGTGAGTCCTGAGGCTCTTGTACCTTCTTCCTTAGAGCTGCAGCGAGAGAAGAGTGTGGACTGGATGGTGGGGGTCCTCAATGATGCATGCTGCTTTCCTGTGACAGCTCTGGTAGCTGTGCTCAATGTTGGGGAGGGCTTTACATGTGAAGGGCCAGGCCGTATCCATTAGTTTTTGTTGGAATTTCTGTTCAAGGGCATTGGTATTTCCTTACCAGGCTGTGATGTAACCAGTCAATATACCCTCCAGCACACATCTATACAAGGTTGTCTTCTATAGGCCTTACAATCTATATCCAAACATCTCAGATTATTCATTATAAAGGAGATGGGTATTTAAAAAATCCATAAAAAATATCCTTGAATGATATTGTTTGCAGTAGAATCTGGCAGGCTAAGTGAATGTTCTGCTAGTAAAAGGAAAAGTGCACACATTTAAAATGGAGGAATTTTTTGATTCAAATCTTACTTGCTAATTTTTGCCGCAAAATGTGTCTGGCCTTTTTCTCAGTTTGTGTCAACCAGGCAAGCTCTATCAGTTGCCTTGACATTTCAGTTCAGTAGAATGTATCTTTATTCCTCTCAAAATTCTGCCTTGTATTAGAAAAACATGTAATTGTATCTCATTGATATTAACCTCTGCTTTTCTGTGCTTGTGACAGAGAAATGGCACGGTTGGGACAGAGAAATCAGTATCATTTGTGGCCAGAGCTAAGGAATGGAGACATGAGCATCAAAGAGAAAACTTCACAGAATATCAATATTATTGTCTTAAATTATTTTACTCTTTTGAAATTCTGCATGTTAATCCACACATACTTTTAATTGGATGCATTTAATGAAGAGATGTGGAAGCAGTGTGATTTTTGTCATCATTTTCAAAGAAGTTAAATCTGATAATTACTGCTAAACTCTTGCCATGGTGGAGAATATCCTGTATTTCAGTTCTTGCAGTTCTATTTACAAATTGTGCATGTGCTAAAATCAAAATAAAGTAAAGGAATTCCATGTGCAGTGTGATGTGTGAATATATTTATGTCAGGCAGCAAGTTACTTGGTTATGTTTCTGAATTCCTTCTTCTCAACACTTAAATACACATTACAACTTTGGCTTCAGGAAAGTGTTGTGGAAAGTTCGGCAATAACCCCTGTGACTCATCTCCATATCCCATGCTTCCTGTATTTACAACACTAAATTTGTATTAATAATTTACTGAGTTACATAACCTAGTTACATAACATAAAGATGCTTTGTGAAGCACATTCTGAATTGTGAATACTCCTGTTTTGAAAGTACAGTCCTCTGTAAATAGTCCATTTGACTATACACCATTCAATCTGTCAATGAAATTTTTCATGTGAAGATTATTCAGTTATGTAAAGCTGTGAATCATACTAGTTTTGTAAGTGAATAGCACAGTGCAAATATAAATCTGTAAGAGTGCAGTGACACAGCTGGTGGAGCTGCTGCCTCACATCTACAATCACAAAGATTTAATCTTGGTCTCCAGTGCTGACTGGTGGAGGTTTCATATTCTCCCTGTCATGGCTTGGTGATTCCTCCTGGTCAGCATCAACATGGGGAGCCAAAGGGCCTCAATTTGTGTTCTACAAAGGCAACTCGAAGGCCCTCTGAGAGGTGGGATGAAAGATGGGCCCAAAAGCTTGGATTGCACAGTAATGACTGGAATGAATATAGACAGTGAGATAAAGATCCTTCAGAAGAGGTCCTAAAAAGAGAATTTAGAGAGCTAGGTAGAAAGCTGAGAAGCAGGATCTCTGGGGTAGTAATTTCTGGATTGCTGCCTGGGCCGTGCACCAGTGAGAGTAGAAACAGGATGATTTGGCAGATTA
This sequence comes from Hemitrygon akajei, assembly GCF_048418815.1. Classification (NCBI taxonomy): domain Eukaryota; kingdom Metazoa; phylum Chordata; class Chondrichthyes; order Myliobatiformes; family Dasyatidae; genus Hemitrygon; species Hemitrygon akajei. Next base: position 96,138,384 of record NC_133131.1, read on the forward strand.
ATGTGTGGCTGAGAAACTGGTACATGGGGCAGAGCTTCAGGTTCTTGGATCATTGAGATCTCTTCCAGGGGAGGTATGACCTGTTCACAAATGACAGGTTGCACCTGAACCTGAAGGGGACCAATACTCTCGTGGGCAGGTTGTTAGAGCTGTTGGGGAGGGTTTAAACTAATTTGGCAGGGGGTTGGGAACCGGAGTGAGGGGTTTCAGGGTAGGATGGATGGTAAAAAATCAAAGATAGCATGCAGTCAATCTGTCAGGAAGGGCAGGGAAATGATAAGGACTAAATTGTAGCCAGCAGGGTGAGTATCAGTGCATTAAGGATGCAGACTCAAAAAAGGTAGCAAACACAGTACTCAAAGTGTTATATCTCAATCCACGGACTATAAGAAGTAAGGTGAATGATCTTGTTGCACTTTTACAAATTATCAGGTATGATGTTGCGGCCATCACTGAATCCTAGCTGAAGGATGGTTGTAGCTGGGAGCTGAAGGATACACATTGTATTGGAGGGATAGGAAGGTAGGCAGAGGGGTGGCGTGGCTATGCTGGTAAAGAATGGCATCAAATCTGTAGAAAGATGTCACATAGGATCAGAAGGTGTTGAATCCTTGTGGGTTGAGTTAAGAAACTGCAAGGGTAAAAAGACCCCTATAGCAGTTATGTACAGCCCTTCCAATATAGTAGCTGGGATGTGGACCACAGATTACAACAGGAGATAGAAGAGCTGTGTCAAAAGGGCAACGTTATGATAGTCATGGGAGATTTCAGCTTGCAGGTCAAATGGGAAAATTGGGTTGGTAGTGGATCTTATGAGAGTGAATTTGTTCAACGTCTATGAGATGGCTTTTTAGAGCAGTTTGTCGTTGAGCCTACTAGGGGATCAACAAAACTGGATTGGGTGTTATGTAATGAACTGGAGGTGATTCGTGAGTTTAAGGTAAAAGAACCCTTAGCGGACAGTGATCACAATATGACTGTACTCAACTTGAAATTTGATAGGGAGGAAGTAAAGTCTGATACAGCATTATCTCGGTGGAGTAAAGGAAATTACAGTGCTGTGAGAGAGGAGTTGGCCAAAGTATTTTAAAAGGAGATGCTGGCAGGGATGACAGCAGAGCGGTTTCTGGGAACAATGATGAAGGTGCAAGACAGACGTATTCCAAAAAGAAAGAATTACTCATACGGCAAAATAGTAACAAGCGTGGCTGACAAGGGAAGTGAAAGCTAATGTAAAAGCAAAAGAGGGTGCATACAACAAAGCAAAAATGAGTGATACGACAGAAGATTGGGAAACTTTTAAAAACCCACAGAGAGCAACTAAAATTAATCATTAGGAGGAAAAAGATGAAATATGAAAGCAAGCTAGCAAGCAATATCAAAGTGGATAGTACAAGCTTTTTCAAATATGTAAAAAAATAAAAGAGAGATGAAAGTGGATATAGGACCACTAGAAAATGAGACCAGAGAAATAATGATGTGGAACAGGGAGATGGCAGATTAACTAAATGAGTATTTTTCATCAGTCTTCACTGTGGAAGACACTCGCTGTGTACCAGATGTTGAACGGTGCAAGGAAAGAGAAGTGAGTGCAGTTACTATTATAAGGGAGAAGCTGCTCAAAAAGCTGAAAGGCTCAAGTCACCTCGACCAGATGAAATACACCTTAGGGTTCTTGATCTAGATCTTGCGAATGCCTGTGGGTCTATGCCTCACCAGCTCATCCACTTTCCGATGGAGTACTTTTACAATCTGATTCATTAGAGGACTGGTTTCTGGTTACTTCAGTGACCTCCAGGTGGGCTTCTCTTTACAACAAGGTGGCAGCAGCTCGAAGTAGGCATCGCAATGGGTGCTCCATCTCTCCCATACTGTGTGTGACAGCCTTTAAGATTATCCTTATCGGAACAAGGCAGGTGGTAGGAGGGGTAAAGCTGCAGTCAAGACAGAGGCTTCCTCCACTGAGAAGCTACATGGACAATGTCACAAGCATCCATCAGACAACTGCATACACAAGAAGGCTGCTGCAGAGGATGGATGAGCTAGTGACAAGTGCGAGCATAAAGATCAGAATCAGGTTTATATGTCATGTACAATGAAACTTGTTCACTTAGCAGCAGCAGTTCAATGCAATACAAACTCGAAGATACGAGTTTGGTTTGGCAAATAAGGTGGAAGTAAATCCGAAAGGTTTCTACAGTTATATTAAAAGCAAGAGGATAGTGAGGGATAAAATTGGTCCCTTAGAGAATCAGGGTGGTCAGCTATGTGTGGAGCCGAGGGAGATGGGAGAGATTTTGAATGATTTCTTCTCTTCGGTATTCACTAAGGAGAAGGATATTGAATTGTGTAAGGTGTGGGAAACAAGTAAGGAAGTTATGGAACCTATGACAATTAAAGAGGTGGAAGTACTGGCGCTTTTAAGAAATTTAAAAGTGGATAAATCTCCAGATCCTGACAGGATATTCCCCAGGACCTTGAGGGAAGTTTGTGTAGAGACAGCAGGAGCTCTGACGGAGATCTTTCAGATGTCATTAGAAATGGGGATTGTGCCGGAGGATTGGCGTATTGCTCATGTGGTTCCATTGTTTAAAAAGGGTTCTAGAAGTAAGCCTGGCAATTATAGACCTGTCAGTTTGACATCAGTGGTGGGTAAATTAATGGAAAGTATTCTTAGAGATAGTATTTATAATTATCTGGATAGACAGGATCTGATTAGGAGTAGCCAGCATGGATTTGTGCATGGAAGGTCATATTTGACAAACCTTATTGAATTTTTTGAAGAAGTTACGAGGAATGTTGACGAGGGTAAGGCAATGGATGTAGTCTATATGGACTTCAGCAAGGCCTTTGACAAAGTTCCACATGGAAGGTTAGTTAAGAAGGTTCAGTCGTTAGGTATTAATGCTGGAGTAATAAAATGGATTCAACAGTGGCTAGATGGGAGATGCCAGAGAGTGGTGGTGGATAATTGTTTATTGAGATGGAGGCCGGTGACTAGCGGGGTGCCTCAGGGATCTGATTTGGGCCCAATGTTGTTTGTAATATACATAAATGATCTGGATGATGGGGTGGTAAATTGGATTAGTAAGTATGCCGATGATACTAAGGTAGGAGGTGTTGTGGATAATGAGGTGGGTTTTCAAAACTTGCAGGGAGATTTATGCCGGTTAGAAGAATGGGCTGAACGTTGGCAGATGGAGTTTAATGCTGAGAAGTGTGAGGTTCTACATTTTGGCAGGAATAATCCAAATAGAACATACAGGGTAAATGGTAGGGCATTGAGGAATGCAGTGGAACAGAGAGATCTAGGAATAACAGTGCATAGTTCCCTGAAGGTGGAGTCTCATGTAGATAGGGTGGTGAAGAAAGCTTTTGGAACGCTGGCCTTTATAAATCAGAGCATTGAGTACAGAAGTTGGGATGTAATGTTAAAATTGTACAAGGCATTGGTAAGGCCAAATTTGAAATATTGTGTACAGTTCTGGTTACCGAATTATAGGAAAGATATCAATAAATCAGAGAGAGTGCAGAGACGCTTTACTAGGATGTTACCTGGGTTTCAGCACTTAAGTTACAGAGAAAGGTTGAACATGTTAGGTCTCTATTCATTGGAGTGTAGAAGGTTGAGGGGGGATTTGATCGAGGTATTTAAAATTTTGAGAGGGATAGATAGAGTTGACGTGAATAGGCTGTTTCCATTGAGAGTAGGGGAGATTCAAACAAGAGGACATGATTTGAGAGTTAGGGGGCAAAAGTTTAAGGGAAACACGAGGGGGTATTTCTTTACTCAGAGAGTGATAGCTGTCTGGAATGAGCTTCCTGTAGAAGTAGTAGAGGCCAGTTCAGTTGTGTCATTTAAGGTAAAATTGGATAGGTATATGGACAGGAAAGGAGTGGAGGGTTATGGGCTGAGTGCGGGTAGGTGGGACTAGGTGAGTTTAAGAGTTCGGCATGGACTAGGAGGGCCAGAATGGACTGTTTCCATGCTGTGATTGTTATATGGTTATATGATTATAATATAGAATAATAAAAAATAATAATTAATTACAGTATATAGACTAAAAGTTGTGCAAAAACAGAAATAATATATATTAAAAAGTGAGTTAGTGTTCAAGGGTTCAATGTCTATTTAGGAATCGGATGGCAGAGGGGAAGAAGCTGTTTCTAAATCACTGTGTGTGTGCCTTCAGGCTTCTGTACCTCCTACCTGATGGTAACAATGAGAAAAGAGCATGCCCTGGGTGCTGGAGGTCCTTAATAATGGACGCTGCCTTTCTGAGACACTGCTCCCTGAAGATGTCCTGGGTACTTTGTAGGCTAGCACCCAAGATGGAGCTGACTAGATTTACAACCCTCTGCAGCTTCTTTTGGTCCTGTGCAGTAGCTCCATCCCCCCACCCACATACCAGACAGTGATTCAGCCTGACAGAATGCTCTCCACGGTACATCTAAAGAAGTTTTTGAGTGTATTTGTTGACTTACCAAGTCTCTTCAAACTCCCAATGAGGTATAGTCTCTGTCCTGCCTTCTTTATAACTGCATCAACATGTTTGTACCAGGTTAGATCCTCAGAGATCTTGACACCCAGGAACTTGAAACTGCTCACTCTCTCCACTCCTGATTCCTCTATGAAGTTTGGTATGTGTTCCTTCGTCGTATCCTTCCTGGTCCACAATCAGCTCTTTTGTCCTACTGACGTTGAGTGCCAGGTTGTTGCTGCTACACCACTCCACTAGTTGGCATACCTTGCTCCTGTACACCCTCTTGTCACCATCTGAGCTTCTACCAACAATGGTTGTATCATCAGCAAATTTATACTGTAGATGGTCTTTCAGCTATGCCTAGCCACACAGTCATGGGTATAGAGAGAGTAGAGCAGTGGGCTAAGCACACAACCCTGAGGTGTACCAGTGTTGTTTGTCAGCGAGGAGCAGATGTTATCACCAATCCTCACAGATTGTGATCTTCTGGTTAGAAAGTCAAGGACCCAATTGCAGAGGGAGGTACAGAGGCTCAGATTCTGCAACTTCTTAATCAGGATTCTGGGAGTGATGGTATTAAATGCTGCACTATAGTCAATGAACAGCATCATGACATAGGTGTTTGTGTTGTCCAGGTGGTCTAAAGCTGTGTGAAGAGCCATTGAGATTGCGTCTGCCATTGACCTATTGTGACAACAGGCAAATTGCAATGGGTCCAGGTCCTTGCTGAAGCAGGAGTTCAGTCTAGTCATAACCAACCTCTCAAAGCATTTCATCACTGTAGATGTGAGCACTACTGGGTGATAGTCATTAAGGCAGCTCACATTTTTCTTCTTAGGCACTGGTATGATTGTTGTATTTTTGAAGCAAGTGGGAACTTCTGCCCGTGGCAGTGAGAGGTTGAAAATATCCTTGAATTCTCCCACCAGCTGGTTGACACAGGTTTTCAGAGCCTTACCCGGCACTCCATCAGGACCTTCCGCCTTGCAAGGGTTCTCTCTCTAAAGACAGCCTCTGAGACGGAGATCACAGGGTCTTCAGGTGCAGCAGGGATCTTCACAGCTGTAGTTGTGTTCTCCCTTTCCAAGCATGCCTAGAAGGTGTTGCGTTTATCTGGTGGTGAAGCATCGCTGCCATTCATGCTATTGGGTTTCGCTTTGTAGGAAGTAATGTTTTGCAAACGTGCTAAGCCTGCCAGGTGACGAAGTCTATCGCTCTGAAGAGGGATCAGATGCAACGGGATTACTTTTGGCAGTGGGGGGGGGGGGGGGCGAGGAAATCCCATTGTTGGCCAGGCAGTCCATGCAAAGCCTTGGGAGGCAGTACACTGCAGAGCTGTCTGACAGGAAGATAGGAAATGTAGCACAGAAAGTGTTCGCAGAGGGCCTGGCCAGAATCAACCAGGACCAACTACCCAGAAAGTATAAAGTTTGTGCTACTAATTCACACTGTACCAAATAGAGACGTGGCCCCGAACATTTCTAAATTTCCCTCTGCAACAGCTAGTCGGATGGATGAGATAGCTGACTTGTACATCTGGTAATCGCTGGAGTTGCCCCAGTGTTTCTCAGATACTGGCCTCTTCGGGACAACACATACAGCTGCCACTAAGATCCATCAGCCTGGAGTGTAAGCAGGAGAAAGCCTGAATGGTCATTGAGCTGAGGGAGTCCCCTGACCTGCTGGTAAGGAGTACCAATGCCCCAATCCATACCAGCCATAAATGGAGAGCTCAAGCTGACGTAGACCAGGCCATCAACAGACTGCAGCACCAAGAGGTTGTCGACAGAGTCCAGGCTGGACATGCAGGACTTGTCTGGGGGGAAGGAAGCATGTCCAAGGCCTCAAAGAAAGAGAGGAAAGCAATGGCAGTGGAAGAGGTTTCAAGGACAAAACAGGAGCACTACAGGGTGAAGGAAGTGGTACAGAGCCACCAGGGATGCTGGACAACATGGGAGGGCACCATCAATAGGTCATTCAGCTGCTCTGACCTGTAGAAGATTGCACAAGCCAGGCTCAGCTTCCATATCAGGGCAACCTATAACACTTTGCCCTGTCCCTCAAATCTTCACCAGTGGTTTGGCAGTGAGAATAGCTGCCCCCGTGTGATACCACCAATGCCAACCTCCAACACATCCTGGCAGGATTCAAGAATGCATTGTCCCAAGGACTCTACAAATAGTGACATGACCAGGTCCTAGAGAAGCTGGCAGAGATCCTAGAGACCTGTAGGTGGGATACGAGAAGCAGCCTTTCCTCAGCAGGACAGCAACTCATCCCATTTGTTAAGGCTGGTAAGAGAACTGAATGTCCCTGCCCAAGAGCTCCTTCAGGTATCCTCTCTCTGGGCAAAGAGTGGAACGTGAGGGCAGATCTCGGCAAACAGCTATAGTTCACCACGGAAATCACTACCATATCTCTCTGCCCAGACAGAGTACTGTGGTCCACAGCTGTCAAGACAGTCCTCCTCATTGAGTTAACCGTCCCATGGGAGGAACGAGTGAAAGAGGCTGAAGCACTCAGACCTGGCAGCTGAGTGTAATAGAGCTGGCTGGAGGATCATCAGCTGCCCTGTGGAGGTAGGATGCCGGGGCTTCATCGGAACGTCAACAACAAGGTTACTCCGTGATATGGCTGTGACTGGAGTGGGACTCCGGGGAATTGGCTGAAGAGGTAGAAGGGGGCAGCTTTTGGCAGCGGCTGAGGAGGAAGAACAGAAATTGGGGGACTGACTAACCCTATTGGAAGCTGCAGGGGACAGCATGGAGATATCCCTGCCACCAGGAGATGTACCAGGCCTGAGGGAGCGAAACGCCAATGAGCGGTGGTCCCCGGCTGATGATCCTGCAGCTGACCTATGGGCATTGTTTGAGGTGCAGGAGACAGCAATGCCAGGCAGGAAACAATATCTTCCTGTAGATCTCATTGATGGTTTAGTGATTCTCCCCAGTTAGCATGAACATGGGAGGCCAAAGGGCCACTATATGTATTATATGATTCTATCACTTAGTGGTTCTAAAATTTTTGAGACATGGAGTTATGGAGTGGTACAGTATAGAAACAGGCCTCTCAGCCCATCCAGTCCATGCCAAACTGTTATTCTGTCTAGTCCTATCAACTCACACCTGGACTACGGCCCTTCATAGTCCTTGGTGGTAATCCAAACTTCTTTTAAATATTGCAATCAGACCTGATGATAACATGTCCACTGGCAGCTTGTTCCACACTGGCACTGCTCTCTGATAGAAGAGGATCCTACTCAGATTCCACTTAAATATTCCACGTTGCATATTTAACCTATGACCTCTAGTTCTGGTCTTGCCCAGCATCAGTGAAAAACACTGTTTGCATTTATCCCTCATTCTCTACCCCTCATAATTTTGTCAAATCTCCCCTCATTCTCCTAAGCTGCGGATCTTTGTTCTGCAGAGTGCCCTACTGTGCAACGTGTATGTCCCACCCTGGCTTGTCCTTATAAAGTGCAACACCTTGCTGTTCTAAACCAGTATTTACTCCTCATTCTGCATCCTTCATAATTTTGTATACTCTGTCAAATCTCCCCTCATTCTCCCAAGCTGCAGATCTTTGTTTGCCATACTCCTCAGCGCCCTACCGTGCACTGTGTACGACCTGTCCTGGTTTGTCTTTACACTTCTAAAACAAGAAGTATTGAGAACAAGTAGTTGGTAGGATTCTAATTTATGTGGAGAAAACCCAGTGGATTTCTAGCCCACCTTAACCACTTGGCCATGACTACTGAGGGAATAGGATTACTCTGCCAGCTCTGCCTTACCCCTCAGTTTTTAAAAGCTATCTCTACTCTTTCTTTCCAGTCCAGAAATGTTGATGCTGCCTAACCTGTTTCTTCCTCTTTGTGCATTGCTCCCAATTTCTAGTATCTGCAGTCTCTCTCGTGTCATCCAATAATGATTGTACTGTTTTTCCTTTCACCCTGTGTTTGAAAAAATTTAACTGGCATTAGATGCCGGATGGTATGGGGGTGTAAAGCAATGCCAGATTTAATCCGTGATAAAATGTGTTGACCTAAGCATTGGCCTTTTATTTAGTAACTAGCTATACAGGGAGGCTAAACATTGTAAAAATGGATGTTACATCACTACTGTATGTTCTGCAGAGGCAATGGATATGGCTGTAATATCCTAAACTGTTATAGTCGCAATTAGTTAATAGAAAGAAGTACATATTAGCATGCAACCACCCCCTTAGGACCACTTTGCAAATTAGCTTTCTTTCCTATCTACGTGCCATCAGCAAAAATAACAACCATACCTTTACTACTTTCATCCAAGTTATTTATGAAAACTATAAAAAGCCAAGGTCTCAGCAGCAATTCACATGGCCTCCTGCCTATCAGAGACCCATTCCTCTAAGTTGTTACTTTCTGTGTGGTGAAAGAAGTCAATGTTTACTGGCTGGAAGATAAGAACTTGCCATGCTTTTTGGCTTTGGAGCAGTGGGTAGCTATGGCCAGTAGTCCAGAGATGTGAATTTCACAACTTGTTCTATATTCCAGTCAGTTCCTGTCCAATACACATGGAGATACTGGCTGCACATTTATGAGGATGCTTCCCATATGCCTAGCTGATATTGCTTCAATAGTCATACTTGTAGTACATTGGATTCACCACTTTATGGCATCATGACACCAACCTCGATTTACCAACAGCTCACACCACCTTTTCTGATCAATCCGATTTCTGCACTTCCTCCCATCTCCATACCTCAGTGAAGCTGTGTTCATGCACAAGGTTTGGAGAAACATTATTAGGCTTATCTCCACTCATCTCTCCAGTGGTCACTGGAATGTAGTCATCAATATCATGCAATTCCATTACACAGCATGGAAATAGGTCCTTCAGCCTAAATTCATCCATCAGACAAGGATGACATTATGTTAATTCATTTGCCTGTACAAGATCCAGATCACTCTAAAGCAAGGGTTCCCAACCTGGAGTCCATAGACCCCTTGCATAATGGCATTGGTCCATGGCATTAAAAAGGTTGGGAACCCCTGCTCTAATGCTTTTCTTTCCATGTACCTATCCAAATGTCCTTTAGACTTTATAAATAAACCTGCCACTACCACCTACAAGAGAAGATCTGCAGATGCTTGGATACAGGAGGAAATACACAAAATACAGGCGGAAATCAGCAGGCCAGGCAGCATCTATGGAAAAGAGTAAACAGTCGACGGTTTGGGTTGAGAACCTTCAACAGGACATCAATTGCTTTCTCACCCTGGATCCCATGCATTTAATTTTCTGGACCAGTCTACCACATGTGACCTTGTCAAAGGCTTGCCTACATCCATGTAGACAAAGTAAACTGCCCCGAAAGGTCTCGGCTCGAAATGTCAACTGTACTCTTTCCCATAGTTGCTGCCTGGCCTTCTGAGTTCATCCAGCATTTTGTTTGTGCTGCCACTACCACCTCCTCTGATTGCTTGTTCCACACACCCAAACCCTGTGTGGAGAATCTTGCCCCTCGGGTCCCCTTCAGTTCTTTCTTCTCACCATAAACATGTCTTAAACTTTTAATAAGAAGACAGAATATTTCCCTTATCTATATCCTTCATGATTTTATAAACCTCCATAAGGTCACACATCAGCCCTCTTTACTTGAAGAAAACAGTTGCATCTGTTTGTCTTCTCATATAAATCAAGTCCCCCAATCTGGAATTCAATTGTAAACAAGGTGGGAGAGTGGAAACCTGACTGGATGAGGACTAACCAATCAGGATGGACGGACTACAGGGGTATAAGTACCACCGGACTAGACATACCCAGGCATCATCACTGAAGAAGATGGCAGAGTTTGTCATCAAAACATTGGTTATAATTGATACTGTACCCGGCTGGAAGCCTGACAAGGGTTTACTGGTCAAGTCTCCCAGTTCAGGTGCAATAGTCCTGCGATTCATTTCTGCTCCATCTTTAGCTTTGTCACATCTTGTGTACAGCACAGCAGCTGGAACTGAAGACAATATTCCAAAGGTGGCTTTGACAGCTGTAACATCACATCCAACCTCTAATACTGAATTCCTTGGCCAATGAATGAAAACATAGCACATGACCTTTTCACCACTCTGTTTATCTGTGTCATTACTTCCCAGGAACTATGTACCTGACTCCAAGGACTCTCTGTTGAAATACATCCCCGCAAACTGGCCACATTCCTGGCATGGTTTAGCTTCCCAAACTGCATCACTTCTCATGTCTGAATTAAATTACATTTGCTATTTTTTGTCCATTGACCTAGTTGATCTAGATCATTAGACAAAACTACATTATCAGTCATACCAATTTTACTGTCATCTGTATTCTTACTGATCATGGCCACATATATTCTTTTACAGAGTGAATATGTATGACCAACTATAAAGGACTCAGCACAAATCCCTGTAGCAGATCACTGGTTGCTGATCTCTAATCTGTAAAGTTATACTCTACCACCATCTCTTCTTCCCAGCACCAAGCCAATTTTATAATCCTGGATCCCATGCATTTTAACTTTCTGGACAAGTCTACCATGTGTGACCTTGCTCACACCCATGTAGACAAAATAAACTGCCCTGTCCTTGATATTCCTTTTGGATGGGTAGTAGATTGATTAGAGGTCAATGTCTAGTGGTGTTGCACAGGGATCTTTTTTGTGACCCTGCTTTATTTTCTACTCCCCTGACAAAAGTGTGTGGTTATGGATCAAGCGCAGAGGGAGAGACATTGAAGCAGATGAACAATTCACTAACTTTTAATAAGAACCATTCTGAATTTAAGGAAAACAATAAAGAGTCGGCCAACAGGACCATTAAGAAAAACTCCCAAATTGAAAACTAATGCTGACACTACAGTTTGAACTAATAACAATACTAAAGGATTACTGCTCCTTTACAGTGTTAATCTAGATGGTAGTCTTCTTTCGCAGAGCAAGGACAAAGCAGGGAGCAGGGACGTTGCTGTGCATTTGGTCAAGTCTTGACTAGAGAAAGGGAGTTAAATACTGCCACAGTGAAACACTAATTGGCTGGAACATACACACTCATAAGCATGATTGCTGAACCCATTCTGCAGCCCGCTGTGAGGTTGAGCAGACTCCATGGTATAGTCTGTGGTTATGACTTCCCATTCTGATTACTTTATCAGCCCTCCTTTTCTCCTCACCAGCCCATCACTTCCCTTTGATTCTCTTTCTTCCATCATCCACTGTTCGCTTCTATCAGATATCTTCTTTTTCAACCTTTCATCTTTTCCACCTATTCCCTCCCAGATTCTTGGTTTATCCCCCATCTTTCACTCATTTATCTTGCCCCTCCCCCGGACTCACTTACCACCTACCAGCTTCCCATCCCCTTGGCTTCTTATTCTGGCTTCATTTCCTGTCCTACTGAAGCATCGTGGTCTGATTGTTCCCCCTCCATAGGTGCAGCCTGACTTGTTGAGTTTCTCCAGTGTGTTGCTCAAGGTTTTCATCATCTGCAGAATCTCTTGTTTTCATGAGCCAGCGGTCACTGTAGTCCAGGTGCTCCAGTACCGAGTGTCCAGCCAGTGACATTGCAACTGCTGTAGTATCGTTCCCATGGTAAGCAAATTGCAGCAGGTCCAGGTCCTCTATATCAAGGGATTCGCTGGATCCCAACTGCCTGTAGCTGACATGTGCCTCCTTTTTCCTGACTAGAGACTCAATATCCCTCATCAACCTGGATACTCCAATCCTGCCAGCCTTTCCCTTCACTATTCTAAGTGTGATCTAAACAGGATTTTATGGAGCTGCAACATTACCTCATGGCTCTTGAACTCAATCTGTGATTAATGAAGGCTAGCACACGATATGCTTTCGAAACAACTCTCTCAACCTGTGCAGCAACTTTGATGGATATATGGATGTGGACCCCAAGATCCCACTGTTCCCCCACACTACTAAGAATCTTGCCATTGACTCTGTATTTTGCCTTTAAATGTGACCTTCCAAAGTGAATCACTTCATATTTCTTTTGAGTTGAACTCCACTTTCCACTTCCCAGCCCAGCTGTGATTCCTGTCAATGTCTTATTGTAACCCTCGACAACCTTCTACACCATCCACAACATCACTAAACATCATGTCAGCTGCAAACTTACTAAGGCACTCTTCCACTACGTCATCCAAGCCATTTATAAATTCACACAGCACATGGGGTCTCAGAACAGATCCCTATGAAACACCACCGGCTACCAACCTCCAGGCAGAATATACATCATTGACAAACACCCTCTGTCTTCTATGGGCAAGCCAGTTCCGAATCCACACAGCAGAGGTCCCTTGGATCCCATGCCTTCTGAAGTTCTAAATCAGCCTACCACAAGGAAACCAATCAAACACCTTCCCAAAATCTATATATACAACATTCACTGCTCTATCTTCATCAAAGTATCTTATCACATCCTCTAAGAACTCATAAGGGATTACTTACCCCTCAAAATAGTCATGCTGGTTATCCAAATGCTCATAATTCCTGTCTCTAGGAATCCTCTCCAATAATTTGCCCACCAACAAATTAAGACTCACTGGTCTATAATTCCCAAGTTATCCTTATTCCCTTTCTTGAAAAAAGGAACGTTTGCTATCCCCCAATCATCCGGTACTACAGTGGCTGGTGATGACACAAAGATCATGCTCTCTAAACTTTTCCCAGTGCTCACCTTCTCCATTTTTGCAGTCAAATGGGGTCTGTAATTCATGTTAGTGCTGACTGTAACATGATGGGTTAGGCTTAGGCCAGTGCTTCTGCAGCATTAGTGTAACAACCACATGTTTATGCTCTGTGAGTTTCTAGAAAGGCACTAGGCTTTTGCTCAGCGTCTTCTGCAAAGAACCAGGTGAAACTGAATGTCAGTGAAGCATCTCAATTATGGAATCAAATGCTCCAGAGAACATGCAAACCAGTTATCCATTATATCACTTAGTGTGCTTCTGGATAAGTTGTAATACTGGTGTATTCTAGTACAATGGGGTAAAAAGTGTCCCGGGCACCTACTGACATTCAGCTTTTTCTCTTATTTCCACCGACTGCAACACTCTTGTAGTATGTCGACTGGAACTGCAGCAGAAGTCTGCAAGGGGTGACGTCAAACAATGGCATAATCAGATTCACAAAACTGTGAAAAATATCATCCCCAGAATAATCTTAACAGTGAACATTGTTTCCATGTTGCTGTTTCTAGCATCAAGAAAATAATGGCAAGTGCTTTTTCTAAACAGCAATTGCCTGACAAACGGCAGTTATACTGAATAAGGTAAATTATAAAACTATTAATTTCAGTGTTGTCTCTCAGCAAATAATGTGCCATACACTGTGATGGGATTTGCCCACATTATGAAGACATGTCAGTGAACTTTCTTCTTCATCCAGTCTGACAAATATCTCAAAGAGAGAATTGCAAACCCCAACAGAACTTCCTGAAGTTCTAACAGGTGGAAATGAAGTTTTCCAGAGTCTGTCAGCCCTGCCCCACCAGATATTCCTCTCCCTGCTTCTTTGATCTGATACAATTTCCAGGCAGTAGAGGTTGATTTTTTGCCTCAAGACTGCCATTTTGATCAAATTAGAAGCATCCATTTATAGTAAGGTTGCATCTTGCAGATCTACAATCAGTTGCCGTAACTTGAAATGTTCAATTCTAACAGATGCCATTTTCACAAAAAGAATCGTGACATTTCTTCAGAGCATTTAGATCAGTTTAAGCTTTGTGACTGTTATTCAACACTTTATCTGTACACTCAGTGACCGAGCAGCACTTGAGAAGGACTATATCCTTGTTATCGCAGTCTTAATGTTATAAGTCAACAAGAACTCACAGCATTCAGAAATACCTAACTGGATATGACACAATTTTACTGACAGAAGATCAATGCCAGAAGTTAAAAATGAAAAGAAAAAACCATTGAACAAAAGATAAAATCAGATATAATATTTACAGATATGGTGTGTGCTAGAAGGTACAAAATTGTACCTTCTGATTTTGGAACAATTGGGAAATGTCTGCAGAATGTAAAAGTCTCCCAAGTGCAGCCAGTGTGGAAGTTGTGGCAATGCAAAGATAGCCTGGGACAGTTGTTGTCAAGTGAGACCGGTGGAGACACCACTGCTATCTACAGCTGAGAGTGACTGGGTTGAGACACCTGCAGTAAGACTTTACCAGAAAGATCTTCCTAAAGCATAACAGTGGGTGTCCAAGAAGGATGTAAAACATACCTAACAAGTAAGGCTCTATCGTTCTTACTTCAAAGAATCATCGGCTGTCCGCTTTCAGTTTCAATTGACTCTAACACTGCTATTGAGAATGGCGATTAATCTTGTGAGTAAGGCATTCAAACATATACAATTTACAATGATCAATTTACATAACTGATGAGCTAATTTTGCATAAAAATAGTAGTTTGCTGCTCATTCTTCAGAACAGTGTGGATTGCAGGGGCCTATGCTGTTCTCCTCTGTACAAGTGAAATAGAAAGAATGCTTGAGTTGTAAGAGAAAGGAATTCAGCCCCAGTAGCCAATCAGTTCTAAATATTTGAGAGAGGTACTGAGTTTGCTGATGGAATGCAAGTTTCCTCCTGTGTGAAATAGTCAAGCTATACCACTTCAGTCACTGGTATAGGAAAGCAGCAGTGTTTTAAAAAAAAAGTTGAGGTTGTTGTGGTCTGGGTTAGAGTCGCACTTGAGGTTGCTGTGGTATGGGTTGGAGTCCTGCTTGAGTTTGCTGTGATCCCAGTTGGAGTTCTGCATGAGACACAGGAAAAACTGGTATGAGCGATATTTAAAAGAAAGGAACTCCAAAATGTGTTTGAGTGTGCATTGTAGCATGAAAGTCCCCTTTCCCAGACCTCTAAAGGACCCTGGTAGCATGCATGTTTGTACATTATTGACCAGGAAGCATTAAGGAGGTTGAGAAGTATATTGTATGGTGGAATGGACTAAATGAGTGTCTGCAGAAGTGTTGTTAGAGAAAGGAAAATGAGAGAATGCTGTAGGGTGACCTGTGTTTGTTCAATGTAGATATGAAATGCAAAAAGAGTTAGATAAATTCTGTTTAAACAAATAGGGAAAGTGAGCCACCGTTAAAAGACACTGAAAGAACAGGCAAAGGACAAAAATGTCTATGGTATCTCAGTGCTTGAAAAGAAACAATTCTCAGCAGAGTCTGAACATGAATGATTTGTATCACCCCTGCCTTCCCTAGGCACGGTTTCAACAGGTGACGGGAGTCCTTGATGAGGATGAATTGGACCCAAATTCTGAGATATCTGAAGCAAGGTTCAAGACATGGTATTACACTGGATCTGAGCTCAAAGCACTAGACCCAAATCTGAGCTCAAAACACCAGATAAAATCACAATAAGGCTTACAATTGAGCACTGAACCACCATTCAGGAGATCCATAAATACTCAGCTCTGGGTGCTTGAAACATGATGACCAATTAGTGGGACCATCCTGAACCCTTAAAGGGGCCACGTCAGCTGTCTGTACTCCGGAGTTGGGGGTGTCTCGTAACAGGACCCCCTTCCCTTTGGCTGACTCTTGACAGCCTTGGCTGCTGGGTCTGAGGTGTCTCTTTTGGGCACCCAGCTCCTTTCCTCGGGTCTGAATCCTCCCCAGTCTATGAAGTATTGCTGAACCACTCGAACTGTATGACTTCCCCTTGGATGACAGGAGGCCTGTGACAAAGTCCATGGAGATGCGTGCCCAAGGTCTTTCCAGAACAGGTAGGGAGTGGAGGAGCCCTTGAGGTCAGGTACAGGGATTCCTTGTTCTGGGTGCACACCTCGCATGCCTGCACGCACTTCTGACTTTCTCTCATCATTCTGGGCCACTGATACCTCCTGTTGATAAACTCAAGGCTCCTGGCAATCCCCTGGGTGTACGGTCATTCTTGACGAATGTCCTCTGGAACCTGACAGAAATTGGGATGAACAGCCTACCTGGAGGACCATTCCTAGGAATCTCCCCTTGCGCTTGGGCCTTTTGAACAAGATGGTCAATATCTCAACGAATTGGTGCTACCACCCTGACTTCAGATAAAACGGTGATAGGCTACTCATTTCGTTCCGGTTCATCAAACTGATGGGATGGGCATCTGGCTTCTAAGTAGGTCAAGATGAATTCAAAGCTGTTAAAAAACAAAGCCCACATGGCCTGCCTAGAATTCAGTCTCTTGGCCTTCTGAATAAAAGCCAGGCTTTTGATGTCAGTCCAAATGATAAAAGGGTTCTTGACCTCCTCTAGTCAGTGATGCCATTCCTCCAGAGGTAACTTAACCGCAAGAAGCTTCTGATTCCTGATGTCCTAGTTCCTCTCTGCCAGGGATAGCCGCCTGGAGGAGAAGGCACATGGGTGCAGTTTACTCGTCCGAAGGTGGTTATTGGAACAACACTGCACCCATTCCTATGTCTGAGGTGCCCATCTCCATGATGAAGGGAAGTTCCGGGTTAGGAGAAGCTGAGATGGGAGTGGATGTAAACTGTTGCTTAAGCTCTGTAGAAGTGGTCTCCACTCGGTACTCCAGTCGAAAGAGTACATGGATTTCTTAGTTAGCGCCATCAGCAAAGTTGACACACTGACCCTAGACATGTGTTGCTTATGTAGGGTTCTCAGAATATTGACTGTAATGTTAACTGTTAACTGCTAATAATAATATGTCTTCTCTGTAGTGTTATACTGAAATGGCTTAACGAATGAGGTAATGTTTTCTGTAGCTGCAATATTTGGGTTATAACTACTGAACTACTGGAACTAACCAATGGAAGTCTGTATGTGTGGGAACTGGGGTTGGTGCGCGGGAGATTCAGCAAGGAGAAGCGAAGGTGAAGGACTTGTGGGAAGCGCTCTGGTAGACCACTGTGGCTGGTCCCAGTCCGACGGTCATGGAGTTCGGAGGAAATCAAATGGTGGTTCGAGGATATTGCGTGAGCTCCAACGTTGTGCATGAACTGTATAATGCCTATTCTTGGCGCCTTTTTATTTTATATTTTTGTTTCATTACTGACCCCACAGTCACAGTAAAATTTATAAAGTGTAATTGTTTAAATGTACCTTGTGTACAGCCTGATATTTTACATTGTGGGTTGTACCGGGGGTCATTACATGGCATCTATGCAAATGTGAGACACAGTTTGGCGGGCAGCGGGTTTCCTTAGAAGAACGTGGGTTGATAGAGATGAGTGTTATACTTATTGAAGATGGCCTTCTCACCATTACCCATGCGATGATGAGTCATGTGGCTGTTAGTCAGAATTAGCTAACAAGCCAAGTTTGTACAAGCCATGGTGAGAGAGTTGCATCTTTTGGGGGCTTCGTCCAGAGGACTGGAATGCTGTATAAGAATTGATTAAGCAGCTTATTTGTTTAAGCCAGTGTTTTGTGGAAAGTGAGGCACCTTATTATGGATGCTGTGGAGAGTAAGGTCGGGTGTTATATGACTACCAGTGCCATGATTGAAGTCACACTGCCTGATAGGATAGGGGTACCTGGAGCGGCAGTGCCATGGCCCGTTCATATCTGCAGCGTTGGTGAGAAAGTAGCTGAGGGTCACTATTTTAAAGGCAAGTTATTCTCTTTCCTTTGGAGTGAGGGGAAGGCTTTGTCTGATGTGAAAAGTCTAAAAGGTCCTTCAGCTGTTGATTTAAGTTCTGAGCTGGTTTCGGCTATTACATCACTGCCAAAGCGTACCTGCGGAGAACCAATTTTATCATAGGCTGAGAATGTTCTCTGGAGTTAAATCCACACCCATTGGGGAAAAAGAATATGAGGCTTGGGCGGAGCAGACATCTCATTTACTGGATGAGTGGCAGTGGTCAGATAATACGAGTAAACAGCGACTGCTTAAAGAGTCTGGCGGCTGGTATAGTGAGGTTCCTAAAATCAATTAACCACCTCAGCAA
The DNA here is from genome assembly GCF_048418815.1 of Hemitrygon akajei. Taxonomy (NCBI): domain Eukaryota; kingdom Metazoa; phylum Chordata; class Chondrichthyes; order Myliobatiformes; family Dasyatidae; genus Hemitrygon; species Hemitrygon akajei. The sequence goes on from NC_133131.1 coordinate 96,156,805, forward strand.
CTCTGAAAGTTGCTTTGGGCACTACTGCAAGTTCAGCCAGTGTAAGTTAGTGTAATTAACATCATTAGCTTAATTAGTCCAGCACAATACCATGGGACAAAAAGCCTGTCCCTGTGGTGTATTACGTTCCGTGTTCTATGGTATTTCCTGCGTTGTACTGATGTAACTGAAACAAAGTCAGCTTGTACTCTTTGTACTAAAAATACTTGTAATAACAAAAGGAACGTTGCGCCATCTTCTGGAACACTCTCTCACACAGTCTCACGCACACACACAGTCACGCACGCACGCTTGACTACTACCACCTTCTTTGCTTCTAAACTCTCTCAGCCATCCTCCACTCTTGATAACCTCACCCATAGACCTCCATGTCCATGAACACTTCTACCTGCTGTTTTCTCTCACTATGTCCCATTTTCTGACATGTTCAACCTCTTCCACAAACTCCCCTCCTTCTAGCCCTTACACCTGAGAGGTTCCCAGTCACTCATCTGACCATGTCACGTTTTGATATGTCCAGGTTCAGTCAGAAGTCAGGTGGCTTCAAGCCTTGCATGAATTTTCACCAATGTTGCGAACTGAAGCACAGCGGAAACCGGAACATTGAAAACAGGGAGAGCAGCTGTTGGAAGGCTGTGCACTCAGTATTAACCACGCTCTCCCTCCTTCTCCCTCCCTCATTGCTGAGAGAGAATTTGCTGCCGACTCTCGAGTCAGGAAACTCAAAATAGAAACAACACTACAGACTGACTGTAACAACAAAATAGCGACTCTTGTAGCCTGTGGGGTGTTGAAATGTTAGAGTGAGCAGTTAGTTTTTGGTGTACTGTAGACCACGGTCTCTGTTTGGGGGCTTTGCTGTAGCTTGCCTGGTGGGTGGTGGGAATACAGATGCTTTATGCGAGAATAAGTGGGGGAAGAGTTGTTTCTGCTTGCGTGAGGAAGGGGGCAGGGGGCTTTGGGGTTCCTACATTGTTTTTACCATTCATTCCTTTGGGTTTTTCCTTCAGTTTCAAGGATATCTGTGGAGAGTAAGAATTTCAGGTTGTATATTGTATACCTTCTCGGATATTAAATGAAATCATCGACCTGTTGAAAGATTTTCCTGGCCATGTTTCCACCTTTGGATCCTGATCTCAGATGTGCTCTGGCTTTCAGTTCTGAACTGCACAACTGACACCAATCCTCACTTCATTCCACAATTCCACATTCTTGGTTTCGTTTCCAGTCAAGTTGTGCACACAGGTACCCGAGTGGACTGCCCCCATTCCTGGCCCTGCTCCTCCTGCACTAACTGAAATAGAATCTAAAAGCAACATGCTGGTAAGTGTGAACTGAAGTTTTAGTTGAAGTGGTTGGAGAATAAGCTGAGAAAAGTAGGAGCAGGTTAGTTTGCGAGCTGTGGGTGATCAGAGTGTGTGTTGGAGGAGAATGGAACATGACAGTGAAATATCAGACCATGGGTTGAGAGTTATTGTGGAAATCACTGTTGGATCAGGGAGACATCAGGGCATGTATGCAAATTAGACCAAACTGGGATAATTTGAGTTTAATTGTGGGTTTCACATGGCAACTAAAATGCACACTTTTCAATAACAGATTTCTTTCTTTAGATTAGTAAATCTATAAGAACAGAAGTAACAAGTAAAAGATGGGATTATATAGCTGTTCAGTTTAACAGAAAATATAGCTGACATTGCACTATGATCTGATAGTGCTGGATTGCACCAGACATTAGCCAGTAGTTGTATTGGGAAATGCTCCCTGACGTGGATCACTTAGGGAATTCTGAGCCAGCAACTCCAGGGAGAGACAACTTACACTGTGGCCATGAAGATGCTCAGTGGTTGAGCATTTCCTAATGGAGTCGTAACAATTGATGACCGAGCAAACCAACCATTTGGTCAATATCTTACTCTCAAGATATTGGTTGCTGCATGAGTCTGGCTGCAGACTTGTCAGTATATGTGAATATAGATTTATAAAGCATGGAAACAGGACCTTTGGCCCAACACATCCATGCTGACCAAGATGTTCAGCTAAGCTAATACCATTTACCTGTGTATGGCCCATACGCTCTACAACTTCCCTGTCCATGTATCTGTCCAAATGTCTTTTAAATGCAGTAATTACACTTACCTCTACCACTTCCTCTGACAGTTTGTTCCATATACCCTCCACCTTCTGTATTAAAAACCCACCCCTCAGAATCTGTTTAAATCTTTCTCCTCTCATCTTGAACCTATGCCCTCTCGTTTGAGATTCCCCTACAATGGAAAAATCTCTGTAACTAACTATTTTAACAATGGTCCTTATAAACCTCTATAATTTCACCCCTCTGCTTCCTTCTGTCCAGGAAAATTGGGCGGAACCTATCCATCTCTTCTTGTAACTCAAGCCCCCCCCCCCTCCCCCGCTCCCAGAAAAATCCTTATGAATATTTTCTGCACCCCCTCTCATTTAACCACATATTCTCCATAGTGCGGTGACCTGAATACACACACTGAACTAGCTGTGGTTGAACCTTTGTATTTTATTACAGCAGATTCTCCTGTGTTTCTTCATTTTCTTAAGGATAAAATTGTGCATCAAAAGCAATAATAATCTGAGAACTCATTACCGAGTAGTATCAGTGTCAATCTGACCATGAGCTGGAAATGCTATCTGCACCATCATCACTACTTATCCCAGTAATTATACTCTCTATTTAAACAGTAATCTGACAGAGTTTCTCACTTCAAATGCAGCAGTTTTCTTCCTGATCCTATAAGGTTGGCCTCTTTACTGTTGACCATGGCCTATTCCGCTCCCCAACCACAATTACAGTCTTTCCCTCCACAGTCGGACAGGCTTTCCCCAAGCAACCAAATCTACCTTATGACCTTGACTGAGAGCTTTCTGTCTTCAGAAATAGTTGCCATTCAGCTTGCAACATCTCTTTTCTGCCATTAGTTCAACAATGGCTTTGCTCCTGTTCCAACCAGAGCTTGAAGTACAACGTAACCCATAGTAACATCGACTAGCTGATACTGAAATCGTAGCTGATGTAACTCATCTGAGTGCAGGGATAACCTTTCCCCTTATCGTCTAAGCCCTCCTTTTACTGGTTTTCCTACCTTAAACGTCATTTGGTTGGAGGGAAACTGAGGCTATGGTACTGTGTTCATACAGCTGAAGGTTGAGCACCAAAGTGCACTCAAATACTGTCACGGTTAGCTCCTTGGTCACAGCCAGCTCTGAAGGATGTGTAGACAGTTCATGAGAGAATAAACAAGTTAATTGGAAGATCTGCAAACAATGGGAGACTTGCCCAATATGATGTGACATGGGGTCATTCTGATATTTGAATATTTGAATACATGATTAGTGTCAGAATGATGATGTAATGTTTTTCCTCCTGAGACAATTTCACAGTGCTGTGTTTTCCCCAACTGAGAAACACAGACAGTTTTGAGATATTGTTGTACCGCAGAGAGTATCCTCTGCCCAAACAGATCTTTACTCCCAGTCAAAGGATGGTCAGTGAGCCCCTGGTGGGCAAAGAAAACATTTCAAAGATAATATCAAAATCAGCTTGAAGAAATTCAACATTTCAAAACTATGAAGTCATTGTACTCAATAGATACACCTGGAGGAAATTTGTTCAAGGAGCTGTTCTGCTTGAGACAGGTGGCTAAGGTAATTATGAGAAACAGCAAGAAAAACAACAAGTACTTACTGTATATGTAACAAGAATTGACTTGTAGCCATGTCATTGGTGATAAAATCAAAACACTATCAGAACAGTGTCCGAATGATTTAGAAAGAAACATTTAAAAAGGTGCCTCATGAGATGATAGATAGTAATAACCCTGGAGCTCAATAGTTGCAGAATAAGACTTCAAACTCTGACTCAGAGAGGAATTCACCACATTGACACCTGGCCAGCTTTACCTGGAGTAGGTAATATCTGAATAGACTCAGTGAGATTTGGAGGCTGTGAAACTGCTGCAAGTGCTGTGTAATTAAAGAGTTAATGAAGTTTGTTTTGGTATTATGTCCTGAATGTTTGAGCTGTTTGAATTATGAGTGCTTATTTGGTGTGGCATGTCATTTGTTATGTTTAATTTGGATTAATTAGCAACAGGTGGATAATCAAGATCTCAGCAGGCCAGGCAGCATCTATGGGAAAAAAGTACAGTTGATGGTTTGGGCTGAGACCCCTTGGCAGGACTGTAGGGAAAAAGGTGAGTAGATTTAAAAGGTGGGGGAGGGGGGAGAGAAACACCAGGTGGTAGGTGAAACTAGGAGGAGGAGGGATGAAGTAAAGAGCTGGGAAACTGATTGGTAAAAGAGATATAGGGTTGGAGAAGGAGGAGTCTGATAGGAGGGAACAGAAGTCGATGGAAGGAAGAAAAGGGGGGGGGGGAGGAGCACCAGAAGGAAGCGATGGGCAGGCTAGGAGTTAAGGAGATGGGGAATGGTGAAGGTGGGTCATTACTGGAAGTTTCCGAAATTGATTTTCATGCCATCAGGTTGGAGGCTACCCAGATGGAATATAAGGTGTTGTTCCTCCAAGCTGTGTGTGCCCTTATCACAACAGTAGAGGAGGCTGTGGATGGACAGATGGGAACAGGAAGTAGAATTAAAATTGGTGGCCACTGGGAGACCCCGCTCCTATGAGATGTATCGTAGGAGAAGTGTGGGAATGTCACCAGTGTAGGCCTGGAACATAGACTGTTCAACATAGCTGACAAACAGGCAGGCATAGCTGGGGCTCATGTGAGTGCCATGGCTACACCTTTTGATTGAAGGAAGTGGGAGGACCCAAAGGAGAAATTATTTAGAGTGAGGACAAGTTCTGTCAGATGAAGCAGAGTGGTGGTGGAAGGGAACTGGTTGGGTCTGGTGTCCAGAAAGAAACGGAGAACTTTGAAGCCTTCCTGGTGGGGGATGGAGGTGTATAGGGACTGGACATCCATAGTGAAAATAAGATGATGGGGGCCAGGGAACTTGAAATCGTTGAAAAGATCCAAAGCGTGAAGTGTCATGGATGTAGGTAGAAAGGGACTGAACTAGGGAATAAGACAGAGTCAATGTATGCAGTATGAGTTTAGTGGGGTAGGAACAAGCTGAAAAAATGGGGCTACATGGGCAAGCAGATTTGTGGATCTTGGGTAGGAGGTAGAAACAGAACATGCCTGGTATGGGAACTATGAGGTTGGTGGCAATGGACTGGAGTTTCCCAGAGCTAATAAGGTCAATGATGGTGTGGGAGACGATGGCTGGTGCTCCTTGGTGGATTTCTGTTCAAGGCGTAAGTAAGAGGTGGAGTTTGAGAATTGTTGCTGGGCCTCAGCAAAGTAGACATCAGTCTGGCAGACTACTACAGCACCCTCCTTTATCTGCGGGTGTGTTAGTGAGGTTAGGATTAGTGTGGAGAGAGCAGAGCAGGACAACATCACATTTCCCTCAACACAGAATGAGACTATTTGTTCCATCACTGAACAATCCCATTTATTCATTCATTTGCCCTGTCATTTGGTCCTCACACAATTCCATCAACTCCTCCTAGGAGAGATTACTCACTTATACATGAACAGTTTGTGGTCAATTGATCCCTTGAATGTGGGGGGGGGGGGGGGAACTTGAGCACTCGGAGGAAACCTATACAACGTGCAAACTCCACACAGACAGTACTGAAGTTTAGGGGTGAACCAAGTTTACTATTTTTGTGAGGAATTCTTCTAGCTGAGACATTGTGCTGTCCATTATCCTGAACATCAGAAATTAGTTCCGTCATCAGAGTAACACTGAAACTACTAAGAATAAACATTTTTCTAAACGATAAGTTTATAGAGTAGAATTTTTGTCTATTTGTGTACAAGTTTTCAAAATGCAATCACATGTAGATTTACAACAAGATTTTAATTTAATTCAATTCAATTCAATTTTAGTTGTCATTTAACCACCCATGAATACAGCCAAATGAGACAGCGTTACTATAGGGGTCAAGGTGCAAAGACACCTTAACAACAGTCACACACAGGATCACAATCACATAATAAGAGTCCCGAGACCCACTTCCCACCCCGCAATGCCGTGGCTTGCTGCATGCAAATCAACAAACCCATATACAATATCAGTAAAAATACAACAATGCCAAATATGCATGTATATATACAGCCCAGAACCCCCAGCCCAACAATAGCATCTGTCTACTGGCTAACCGGTAGAGCGCAGTGGCTCCGAAGCCTCTCCTCCGGTGGCTGAAACGCAAGCAACCTCGCAACTTGAGGCCCAGGTCCATTGAGTGCCGCTAAGAAATCTGCAGTCGGTTACAACAGAGCTGTTCTTCTGCCGAGCAAAATGCTGAACATTTTATCTTTGCATTTTACTCTGGGCTTAGCACGGTACTTAAAAAGCAAACGTATATTGAGTCCACAGTAGACAATAAAATACAGAATTTATTCCACCAAGTATTTGGAGTTTATGAAAATGCTCATTTTTCCCATATTATAGAAATAGCATGTTCCGTTGGTGTTTTCGGTTTACATTCAGGGAATATAAAGCATTGCAATTGAATCTAATAATTAAAAACTATAATATTACTTTACCTGACAAAAATATCAATGATTTCCAAGCTTTCTTTTTGAAACAGAGCTTACATCCTCTTCATGTAACTCAGATCATACTGCGTTAGCTTCTCAGCCTTATCTGTGCCACGTCACTGTCAGGAGTAGTTCAAAGAGCGTAAGCATTGTTTGAAGTACAATTACATTGCATACAGGAATTAACTTGCTAGTTACTTTTATTGCAAGGCATAATTGTGAGGGAAGGAAAGAAAGTAAGTTTACATTGTTATAAACTAATAAATCATTGAAATGAAGGAGTGTTTGTGTCAACAAGAGGTTATCGAAGGAAAAACATATGCCTATTTTGCATGAACATTGTGCAAACTAATTACTTTTGAATTTTTTTTTCATTTTAAATGGGTGTAATTTTGAATCGGTTTAATACATTTCTCCACAGTGATAATTTGGCCCAACAAGTATATGTACAAATAATTTATGGAAATTTCATAAGCAACATTAATGACATTTTGGTAAGTATATCAAAAGATAATTTGGAAAAATCTCTAACTTTGGAATCCTCTGGAAGAATTTGATATTGATCTAATCCTAGTTTTCACGTTCAGAGACTTTGGCGGCAACTGTATGTTTTAATTTTTAAAATGTAGAAAAGACCTTAATATACAGGAGCCGAATTAGGCCCATTGAGTCTGCTCTGCCAATTCATCATGGCTGATCCATTTCCCTCTCAACCTCAATCTCCTGCCTTCTCCCCATAACCCTTCATGCCCTGACTAATCAACAATCTACCAGCCTCTGCCTTAAATATATCCAGTGATATATATATAGCTTCCACAGCTAGCTGTGGCAACAAATTCCACTGGCTATAGAAGTTCCTCCTCACCTCTGTTCTAAACGGACATTCCTCTATTTTGAGGTTGTGTCCTCTGGTCTTAGCTTCCCTCACCATAGGAAACACCCTCTATACATCCACCCTACTGAGGCATTTCAACATTCGGTTAGTTTCAATGTGATCCCCCCTCATTCTTGTGAATTCCACTGAGAACAGGTCCAGAGCCATCAGGTGCATCTCATATGACAAGCCTTTCAATCCCAGAATCATTTTCGTGAACCTCCTTTGAACCCTTTCCAATGTCAGCACATCCTTTCTCAGATATGGGAGCCACTGAGGCCTCAGCAGTGCTTTATAAAGCCTTGGCATTACATTCTTGCTTTTATATTCCAGCCGACTCGAAATGAATGCTGAGATTGCATTTGCTTTCCTCACCACTGTCTCAACCTGCAAATTACCCGTCAGGGAATCCTGCATGAGGCATGCCAGTCCCCACTCTTGGAATGCCTTTGGGGAGCGATCAATCAGTGGGCTGTGTCAAGAGAACCAGGGAAGGCCAACCACCAGTGGCGGTTCAGGTGAATCAACAAGATAGGAGAGCTGATGTCTATGGTTGCCAACTTGCACATGTTGTCAAGCCTGCTCGCATTGACACCCCCCCCGGTCTCCAGTCGGCTAATAGAATTCACCTGCCACCCATTCCAGACTCATCACTTGCAGCCTGTTTCTCAGAGGGACTTGCGATGATAGACCAAACGCAGAGATACACTGCAGTTCACTGACTTTTAATAAGAACTGTTTAGAAACGACAAACACTAGGCCAGCAGGACCATTAACTAAAACCCGCAAACTGAAGGCTAACGCCGACACTGAGGCTCAGAAGAGTAATTTAACACTTAAAGTAAATAGCACTCCCTCACAGAGTGAATCTAAGTGGTTCTCTTCTTTCCCAGTAAAAGGACAAAGTGGGGATGGTTAATGTCACTGTGCTTTTGGTCAAGATTCGACAAGACTAAAATGAGAGGAAGGGAATTAAATATAATCACAGTGAATCACTAGTTGGCTGCAATGTGTACACTCATGAGCAAGACTGCTGATCCCCTTCTGCAGACCGCCTGTGAGGGTGCCCAGTTCCTGCAGCAGAGTCTATGACAGGGTTGTGACAGGGTCCCCCTTCCGAGGCACAGCTCCTGAGGTCACTTGAAATCCTGTATGAGGGACTTGTCCAGGATGTCTCGAGCTAGAGCCCGAGAATGCTGCGAGTTGCTAAGCTGTCACTGTGAGGGCTGACACCTGTTCTTCCTACTTGAATGGTGCTTGCCGCTCTGAAATTAACTCTTGTACTGCATGAGACACTTCAAGCAACCAGACTCTACTGGTTTTAGCTTCTCCTCCATGAACTTCGGCTTGGGCTGGACTTGTCATTCTGTGAGGAGCTGTTGTACTGCATGAATCATCTCTGCCAACAGAGCCACAACTGACTGTAACTAACCACAGATCTCATCCATAGTCCTTGTTCTCTCATCAAGCAAGCCAGGCTGAAACAGTTGCTCCTAGTTTTCACTCTTCCAGCCTAAAGTTTAATTTCTATTCTTGTTTGTTTAGCGGTTCCTCATGGCTTGTTACTTTGCGGTGCATTGTTACTGTTATCATTCACTGATTCATCTCCATTGCTCTGCTTCTGGGTGAGGTTTCCTCTACATTTCCTGACACAAGTCAGAGGAATACTGTCGACAGGTCGATCAAATCTTACTGGTGCCCATAGACTAACCAACTAGGGCCTTGATATTCAAGATTCAAGATTCAAGACTCAAAAACTTTATTGTCATTCTAACGGTACATCAGCTCTGCAGGGCAGAATGAGACAGCGTTTCCCAGGAGCAGTGCAATCATAACATAACAAACGCAACACTAAATAATGAACATAACAATAAATAGTAAAACACAACAGCCACATGTCAGTTAAAAACAAGTTATAAGTGTCCACTGCAGGTTAAAAGTGTCCAAAGCAGAGTCAGGTAGAACAGCTACTTAGCAGTCTGACTGCTTGTGGGAGGAAACTGTTTAGTAGCCTTGTGGTTTTAGTTTTGATGCTCCTGTAATGTTTATCTGATGGCAGAAGAACAAACAGTTCATGGAGAGGGTGTGAGGGGTCTTTAATGATGTACCGTGTCTTCTGGAGGCATCGACTCTGAAAGAGGTTGTGGTGAACTAGATATACCTGTCTGACTGCTCCTGTGGCTCCTCCCACAGACCCTGCTGACTGCTCCTGTGGCTCCTCCCACAGACCCCTGTATAAAGGCGACTGTGGGCTGCTGCTCTCCCTCATTTTCCCCAGGATGTAGTGTTGTTTATTCTTCCAGTCAATAAAAGCCGATATCTCGCTTCCTAAGTCTCAGCGTGAGTTATTGATGGTGCATCAGAGGTCTTGGACAGAAGGTAGGGAGACCCCAATAACCTTCTCTGCTCCCCTAACCACTTTCTGCAAGGCTTTTTTGTCACCAGCACTGCAGCTGGAGTACCAGGTTGTGATGCAAAAGGTCAGCACACTCTCAACCACGCCTCTGTAGAATGCAGTTAAGATGTTAGTGGGGAGTGATGCTTGTTTAAGTTTCCTCAGAAAGTGCAATCTCTGCTGGGCCTGTTTCACAATCCCAGTGGTGTTCCTGGACCAGGTGAGATTGTCCGAGATCTGCACCCCAAGGAACTTGATGTTTTCCACTCTCTCCACTGTGGAGCCGCTGATGCTGAGGGGTGTGTGCTCAGGCTGAGACCGTCTGAAATCGACGATCATCTCCTTGGTTTTGGTGACATTAAGCATCAAGTTGTTGTCACTGCACCAGCTCTCGAGGTGTTTGGCCTCCTCCCTGTACATTGTTTCATCATTTTTGCTGATGAGCCCCACCATTGTGATATCATCAGCAAATTTAATGATCAGGTTCTCCTTGAATCTGGCTGCACAGTCATGTGTTAGCAGTGTAAACAGCAATGGGCTAAGCACACAACCTTGTGGGGATCCAGTGCTCAGTGTGATGGAGTCAGAGATGTTCCTGCCAACACGGACTGACTGTGGTCTCACTGTCAAGAAATCCAGAATCCAGCGACACATGGCAGTGTTAAGGCCAAGCAGCGACAGTTTCGCCACTAGTCTCTGTGGGATGATGGTACTGAACGCTGAACTGAAATCAATGTACAGGATTCTGGCATAAGTGTCTTATGCCACACAACAGGCAAGTTGGGAGCATTACTTGACTAGGAGAAGATGCTTGCAGGGAGAATCAACTCAGAAGAATTCTCCTTCTTACAGGCAGGTCTCCTCTTTTACTGGGCACTTGGGACACAATATCCTAAGGTATCCTGAAACCCACAGCAGAGGCAGACACCTGTTCATCCATGCTGATCTCATTTGTCCTGAGATAGGTGTGGGACCCCAACCTGAATGGGTTCTTGCGTAGATTGTGTATTGAATGATGAGACTATAAGATGAGACAATTAGATAGAGGCACAAAATTAGGTCATTTGCCCCATCGAGTCTGCTTCTCCATTTCATCATGGCTGATCCAATTTTCCTCTCAGCCCCAATCTCCTGCCTTCTCCCCATATTCCTTCATGCCCTGACCAATCAAGAATCTATCAACCTCTGCCTTAAATATACATAGAAACATAGGCTTCCTATGGCAAAGAATTCGACAGATTCACTACTCTGTGGCTAAAGAAATATCTCATCATCTCTGTTCTAAAAGGACGCCTCTCTATTCTGAGGCTGTGTGCACAGGTCTTAGACACTCCCAGCATAGACCCTCCACATCCATTCTATCAAAGCCTTTCACTATTCGACAGGTTTCAATGAGGTCATCACTCATTCTTCTGAATTCCAGTGAATACAAGCCCAGAGCCATCAAACGCTTTTCATATGACAAGCCGTTCAATCCTGGAATCATTTTTGTGAACCTCCTTTGAATCCTTTCTGGTTTCAGCATCCTTCCTACGATAAGGGACCCAAAACTGCTCAGAATACTCCAAGTGAGGCCTCACCAGTGCTTTATAAAGTCTCAACATTTCATCCTTGCTTTTATATTCTACTCCTCTTGAAATTAATGTTAACTTTGTATTTGCATTCCTCACCATAGACTCAACCTGCAAATTAACCTTCAAAGAATCCTGCACAAGGACTCCCAAATTCCTTTGCACCTCAGTTTTTTTGTACTTTCTCTCTATTTAGAAATTAGTCAAACCTTTCATTTCTTCCACCAATGTGTATGACCATACACCTCCTGACACTATATTCCATCTGCCATTTCTCCGCCTATTCCCCTAACCTGTACAAGTCCTTCTGCGGCATCTCTACTTCATCAAAACTACCTGCCCCTAAACCTATCTTCATATTGCCTACAAAGCCATCTATTCCATCATCCACATCACTGACATATAATAAAAAAATTGGTCTCAACGTAGACCCCTATGGAACACCAATAATTACCAGCAGCCAGTCAGAAAAGGCTCCCTTTCTTTCACTCTTGGCCTCTGGCCAATCAGCCATTGCTTTATTCATGCTAGCATCTTTCCTGTAATACCATGGGCTCATAGCACGTTAAGCAGCCTCCTGTGGCACCTTGTTAAAGGCCTTCTGAAAATCCTTTTTCAATCTCTTTATTATTATTAATAATATTATGAACAAAATACAATTGATATATTAATAAAGGGATTACAAACATACAAATTCCCATTACACATGAAAGAATACATAAGCAATGATTACAGTATAAATGAGTTTTCCCGAAACATGAACCATACAGTATATGTATGAACAAGGTAAATCTAGGTATTTCATAATATATGATATTAAAAAAACAGAAAAAAGAAAAAAAAAGATTGCAAAATTAACTAAACTACTAATCTAATAGCTAATGAAGAAGAAAAAAGAAGCAAAAAAAGAAGAAAAAAAGTAAAACTAAAAAGGAAAAAAAGGGCTGTTTATAATATCTCACAAGAATACATAATCATCAGTGTCGTCAACTCCGATCCTCTCAACATAAATAAGATTAAAGCTGGAAAATCCAATAAGCTTGGAACAGGGTCATATTACATCATATGAAAATATTGAATAAATGTCTCCATATCTCTTCAAATTTAATAGAAGTATCGAATACACCAGTTCTCATTTTTTCTAAATTTAAACATAACATAGTTTGAGAAAGCCAATGAAATACAGTGGGAGGATTAATTTCCTTCCAATTCAACAAAATAGATCTTCTAGCCATCAAAGTGAGAAATGCAATCATTCATCAGGCGGAAGGAGATAAATGAAGTGAGTCCATCATTGGTAAACCAAAAATTGCAGTAATAGGATGGGGTTGTAAATCGATGTTCAATACCGCAGAGATAATATCAAAAATATCTTTCCAATATTTTTTCAAAAGCGGACGTGACCAAAACATGTGAGTTAAAGACGCAATTTCCAATTGACATCTATCACAAATAGGATTTATATAAGAATAAAAATGAGCTAATTTATCCTTGGACATATGGGCCCTATGTATGACCTTAAATTGTATTAATGAATGTTTGGCACATATAGATGATGTATTAAATAATTGAAGAATTCTATCCCAATTCTCAATAGGAATAATAAGATTAAGCTCTCTTTCCCAATCATTTTTTGTCTTATAAAGGGACTCTGAACGTATCTTCATAATTATATTATAAAGTTTTGATATAAGCCCTTTTTGAAAAGGGTTTAATTCGAACAAACTCTCCAAAATATCTGAAGAGACAAAATTTGGAAACGTAGGAAGTACCGTACTTAAAAAATGCCTAACCGGTAAATATCTAAAAAAATGAAATCTAGGCTAATTATATTTATTAGATAATTGCTCAAAAGACATAAAACAATTGTCCGAAAATAAATCAGAAAATCTTAGTAAACCCTTACTTTTCCAAGCCAAAAAAGCTTGATCTATAATTGAAGGGTGGAAAAAACAATTAGATACAATAGGAATATTTAAAACGAATTGAGTCAACACGAAAAATTTCCGAAATTGAAACCATATACGTAAGGTATATTTAACTATCGGGTTGTCAATTCGTTTCGGCAATTTAGAAAGAGCAAAAGGGAGAGAAGTCCCTAAAATAGAACCCAGAGCATAACCTGGTACCGATTTAATTTCCAAACTCACCCAGTGAGGGCCAAAAGAACCATCCCAGTCTTTCAACCAACATAACAAATATCTAATATTAACTGCCCAATAATAAAATCTGAAATTAGGTAATGCCAACCCACCTTTCTTCTTTGTCTTCTGTAAGTATATTTTACCTAACCTGGGATTTTTATTCTGCCATATATATGAGGACATTTTTGAATCAACATTAGTAAAAAAAGATTTCGGAATAAAAATTGGTACAGCTTGAAAAATATATAAAAACTTAGGAAAAATAACCATCTTAATAGCATTAATCCTACCTATCAGAGATAAAGATAATGGTGACCACCTAGTAAACAAGCCTTTAATCTGATCAATTAAGGGTAAAAAAAAGGGTAAAACAATTCTTTATGGTTTTTTGTGATTTTAATCCCTAAGTAAATAAAAGAGTCATTAACTAATTTAAAAGGTAAATTTCCATAACTTGGGACCTGTCTATTCAAAGGAAACAATTCACTCTTATTAAGATTTAACTTATACCCAGAAAACTCACTAAATTGAGCCAACAGTGATAGAACTGTTGGAATAGATTTCTCAGGGTTAGAAATGAATAATAATAAATCATCTGCATACAAAGATACCTTATGAATATCTGTCCCACAATTAATACCTGAAATATCCTGTGATTCTCTGATAGCAATTGCCAAAGGTTCTAAAGCAATGTTAAATAGTAATGGGCTAAGAGGACAACCTTGTCTAGTGCCCCGAAATAAATGAAAAAAGGGAGATCTTTGATTATTAGTAAACACCGAGGCTACTGGAATGTGATAAATCAGTTTAATCCAAGAAATGAATGTCGGACTAAAATTAAACTTCTCCAACACATAAAATAAGTAAGGCCATTCAACTCTATCAAATGCTTTCTCCGCATCTAATGAAATAACACATTCTGAGGTGCTATGTGAAGGAGTATAAACAATACTTAGTAATCTCCTAACATTGAAAAAAGAATAGCGATTTTTAATAAAACCGGTTTGATCTTCCAAAATAATTTGGGGTTATACCTTCTCCAGCCTGGAAGCCAATAACTTGGAAAAGATCTTGGAGTCCACATTCAATAAAGATATTGGTCTATAGGATGCACAGTCAGTAGGGTCTTTATCTTGCTTCAGTATTAAAGAAATGGAAGCTCTATAAAAAGATTGTGGCAAATTCCCCAATCTAATTGCTTCTTCAAAAACCCTGCATAATCAAGGAGAAAGAGTAGCAGAAAAACATTTTAAAAATTCTACTGTATACCCATCTGAACCTGGTGCTTTCCCAGAATTCATTGAGGAAATAACCCCTTTAATTTCTGCATCCATAATCGGAGTATCTAATATTGAAAGATCATCGGATGATAATTTTGGAAAATTCAATTTCCCAAGGAAATCACACATGGTATTATGATCCTGAGGGAATTCAGATTGATACAGGGAGGTATAAAAGTCTTGAAATGACTTATTTATCTCATCATGGTTAACTGTCAAATCCCCATTCTGCTGACGAATCTTAGTGATTTGATGTTTAACCAAAACATTCTTCAACTGACTAGCTAACAGTTTACCCGATTTATCACTATGTATATAAAAATCAGATCTGGTTTTCATTAATTGATTTTCAATCAGAGATGTAAGTAATAAACTATGTTCCATTTGAAGTTCAACCCTTTGTTTGTAAAGCTCCTTACTAGGAGTGATTGAATATTCCTTGTCAATCTCTTTAATTTTATCAACCAATAAAAGAGTTTCCTTCTTAATGCATTTTCTCAGACCAACAGAGTAAGAGATAATCTGTCCACGTATATACGCTTTAAAAGTGTCCCAAAGTGTTCTGCAAGAAATATCATCCGTAGAATTAGTTGAAAAGAAGAAATCGATCTGCTCCTTCATAAATTTAATAAAGTCCGGATCTTGCAATAAGGTAGAGTCAAATCACCATTGTCTAACATTAGAAGTTGTATCCATAAATTTAATAGAAAGTTTTAATGGAGCATGGTCAGAGATAGCTATAATATCATAATTACAACCAATTACCGAAGGAATAAAACAAGAGTCAATAAAAAAATAATCAATTCTCGAATAAGAAAGATAAACATGTGAGAAAACTCTTTGTCGTTAGGATGCCGAAATCTCCAAATATCAAAAATTCCATTATCAGTCAAAAAGGAGTTAATACAAGTGGCCGACTTATTGGGTAAAGTCTGAATAGATGTAGATTTGTCCATCAAAGGATTTAAACAACAATTAAAGTCACCACCCATTAATAACTTATATTCATTTAGATTAGGTAAAGAAGTAAATAAGGACTTAAAAAAATCAGGACAATCCACATTTGGAGCATAAACATTAACCATAGCAACCTTGTTATTACAAAGTAAACCCGTAATTAACAAAAATCTACCATTCGGATCCAAAAGGATATCGTGTTGAACAAATGCAATAGAGGAGTCAATAAAAATTGTAACTCCCTTAACTTTGGCATTCGAATTCAAATGATACTGTTGACCCCGCCAAGACCTAAAAAAGCGATATTTGTCCTCCTTCCTCACATGAGTTTCTTGTACAAAAATGATATGAGCATTAAGTCTTTGGAAATCTTTCGTTTAATCGGATGGTTTAAACCATTAGTATCCCAAGACACAAAATTAATGGTCTGAGCCATGCTTCTAAAGTCAACCCTTTGGTATAGAAAGGGTTAACCAAATTATAAACTCATGCACCCGGAAGAGGAACAAAAATAAAGAGCGGACCCGGAAGTGACGACATCGTAGACATATTTGTAATTCAGAAACAGCCCAAATGAAAAAACTAAAACAAACTGGTAAAAGAAAAATAAGAAAGGAAAACAGACCATCCCCCTACCCCCACAAGAAAAAGAAAAAAAGCCAAAATATGGCTAGAAAAAGGAAAAAATTAGACTAATTCTACCCCCATATCAGCGGAAGACCACTCCGTATTTAAAGGATATATATATAAAAAACCACCCCAGCTTTAAAATTATAATCACTAAACTAAAAACCACGCTTCTTAATATACTTAGTTGTAAAAAAAAGAATATAATCACTCAAAGCTTATAAATCGGGTTATAACCCAAACAAATCAAGAAATATTTAAACTATGATAAGCGATGCATTATAGGAAGAAGACGAGACAAGAAAAAATAACGCCATCTTAAACAAAACCGAGAATATTTTTCCAAAACAACCCCATCTTAATAAAAAATAATTTCCCTTCGAAAGGTTAAAAATATACCTTCGAGGGAACAAAAATAATAGTCAAAAATATAGTATAATGGTTCAAGTGTATAAAGCAGAGCGATTAATATAACGAAAACACACTTTAACTTAAATATAAAGTATAGGATAAACCTACACCAATAACCAGAGACTAACTCTGGTTTGAGGAATCGAAAACCATCTTACACAATCAGAATCACTCATTTATTAGAGATTAGTGTTTATGGCTGTAGGGAAGTTCTCCTCCAGATACTTGCTCGCTTCAGATGTAGAAAGGAAAACCTGGCGTGGAGCATTCGACGGAGAGATTCTAAGCTTCTCAGGGTATAAGAGTGCAGGTTTTAGATTTTTCTCATAACATTCAGACATCAGAGGTTTAAAAAGAAGCCTTTTCTTCATAACTTCAGGACTAAAATCTTCAACCAAACGGAAGTGGTACTCTTGAAATTTAATCATTCCAGCCCGCCGAGCCACACGAATAAGTTGTTCTTTGTCGTGTACATAGTGAAACTGGACAATTACAACCGAGGGTTTAGATGGAGCACTCGATGAACGACGCCAAATTCTATGTGCTCGATCAAGTAACTGAGGGTTATCTGGGAAAACCGATGGGGACGCATCTTTTAAAAGTTGAGCAAAATATTTTGAAGGATCGCCTTTTTCTATGCCGTCTGGGAGACCAAGTATACGTAGGTTCTGTCTTCTGGACTGATTCTCAAAGTCGACACTCTTGGCTTTAAATGTTTCCACCAGTTTAATGGTCAAAATTAAATCCTGTTGCAATTTTTCAATTGTCAAATCTCGTTTCTGAGCTTCTTCTTGCAGAGACACAATAAGAACTTGCTGCTGGTTAATTACTGAATCCGTCTTAACCATATAATCTTGAAAGGCCTTTATATCTTGTTTAAAAACTTGTTGTAGTTCATCGAATTTTTTATCCAAAACCTCCATAAACTGTTCATAAGTTAACTCAGTGCGTTGCGGATGAGCTTGCTTCTTTCCATTACCGTTCGGGTTACGCCCCGGTTCTCGTCCTTTGGATCTAAGAGCCATTTCTGTTTGCATATCTTCAAAAACTCACAATAAATTCTTAACGATAAGCCCAAGAAAATAGCAAGAATCTTTTGGTGTAGGTAAAAATAAGTTGGATAAGGGTGATCAAAGGTTAAAAAAAGTAAAGGTTATGGAGCGAATCTAAAACAGTACTCGCTCCATGAGCGTCTCCCACTGACCTCCACCTTCTGAAAATCCAAGTACACCATATCTACTGCTTCCTCTATTGTCTCTCCTGCCAGTTATTTCCTCAACGAATTCCAACAGATTTGTCAGCAAAGATTTTCCCTTGTGGAAACCATGCTGACTACAGCCTATTTTATCATATGCCTCCAAATACCCAGAGACCTCATCCTGCAGAATCAACTCCAACATTTTCCCAACCACTGAGGTTAGACTAACTGGCCTATAGTTTCCTCTCTTTGGCCTCGTTCTCTTCTTGAAGTGTGGAGTGACCTTTGCAATTTTACAGTCCTCCAGAACCTTTCCAAATCTAGTGATTCTTGAAAGATCATTACTAACACCTCCACAATCTCTTCAGCCACCTCTTTCATACCCCTGGCGTGTACACCATCAGCTCCAGGTGACTTATCACCCTTCCGACCTTTCAATTTTCCAATAACCTTCTCTGTAGTTATGGTAACTTCACACACTTCATGACCCCTGACACCTGGAACTTCCACCATACTACTAGTGTCTTCCACCACAAAGACTGATGCAAAATACTTACTCAGTTCAACTCTCACTTCATTGTCCCCCATTACTATTTCTGCAGCATAGTTTTCCAGTGGTCCAATATCTGCTCTCGCCTCTCTTTTACACTCTACGTATCTGAAGAAATTTTTGGTTTCCTCTTTAATATTATTGGCTAGGATACTTTTGTTTTCCATTTTTATCTACCTAATGAGTTTTTAGTTGCCTGCTGTTGGTTTTTAAAAGCTTCCAATCCTCTAACTTTCCACTAAATTTTGCTCTATTATATGCCCTCTCTTTGGCTTTTATCTTGGTTTTGACTTCCCTTGTTAGCCATGGTTGTGTCATTTTCCTTTTAGAATAACTTCTTCCTCTTAGGGATATATAAATATATATATATATATATATATCCTGTTCCTTCTGAATTGCTTCCAGAAATTCCAGCCACTGCTGCTCTGCCATCATTCCTGCCAGTGTTCTGAGAGAGGAGGTAAAGTCAGGTGGTGATCCGATGAGTGTGAGGCTTCGGGTATCTTCTCTCGGCACCACTCAACTACACGGTTGTCGATTGAATGGCCAAATTCATCAGGTCATTCAGGCTGTCCTGTTCATCACGTACTGTGATCTCATGCTGGATCACTGTGCTCAGCCCATGCTGGAAAGCAGTGATCAGAGATCTCTCGTCCCTCCCCATCTCAATCACAGGAGCGTGGAACTTTACTTTCTTTCTTTTCCAATCTTTTTATTATTATTATTAATATCAACATAATAAGATTAATGCATAGATAATGGGATTACAAACATACAAATTTAAACTGAACATGAAAGGATACATAAGCAATAGTTACAATATAAATGAGTCTTCCCAAATCATCAACGATACAAGTAACATATAAACAAAGCAAAACTAGGTATATCATAATATATATTAAAAAAAACAGTAAAGAGAAAAAGAAAAAAAATTATGCTAGAAAAACTAATCTAACAACCTAATAACTAATAAGGAAAAAAAAAGAAAAAAAGAAAAAAAATGGAAAAAAAAGTGATGATAAAAAAGGGCTGTTTATAATATCTAACAAAAATACAAAATCATCAGTGTCGTCAACTCCGATCCTCTCAACATACGTAAAATCAAAACTGGAAAAACAAATAGGCTTGGAACAGGGTCACATTACATCGTATGAAAATATTGAATAAATGGTCTCCATATCTTTTCAAATTTAATAGAAGGGTCAAATACAACACTTCTAATTTTTTCTAAATTTAGACATAACATAGTTTGAGAAAACCAATGAAATACGGTAGGAGGATTAATTTCTTTCCAAATCAACAAAATAGATCTTCTAGCCATTAA
This sequence comes from Hemitrygon akajei, assembly GCF_048418815.1. Lineage (NCBI taxonomy): Eukaryota > Metazoa > Chordata > Chondrichthyes > Myliobatiformes > Dasyatidae > Hemitrygon > Hemitrygon akajei. The sequence continues at coordinate 96,176,726 of NC_133131.1, forward strand.
CGTAAGAAATGCAATCATTCGACAAGCAGAAGAAGATAAATGGACTGAGTCCATCATTGGTAAACCAAAAATTGCAGTAATAGGATGAGGTTGTAAATCAATGTTCAATACCGTGGAAATAATATCAAAAATGTCTTTCCAATATTTTTTCAAAAGCGGACAAGACCAAAACATATGAGTTAAAGATTCTATCTTAGAATGACATCTGTCACAAATAGGATTTATATAGGAATAAAAATGAGCCAATTTATCCTTAGACTTATGAGCCCTCTGCACAACTTTAAACTGTATTAATGAATGTTTAGCACATATAGATGATAAATTGACTAATTGAAGAATTTTATCCCAATTCTCAATAGGGATAGTAAGGTTAAGTTCTCTTTCCCAATCATTTTTAATCTTATAGAAGGGCTCTGAATGTATCTTCATAATTATATTGCAGAGTTTTAATATTACCCCTTTCTGAGAAGGATTTAGTTCTAGCAAATTCTCCAAAATACCCGAAGACTCAAGATTTGGAAAGGTAGAAAGTACAGTATTTAAGAAATTCCTAATCTGTAAATATCTAAAAAAATGAAATCTAGGCAAATTATATTTATTAGATAATTGTTCAAAAGACATAAAACAATTATCCAAAAATAAATCGGAAAATCGTAGTAATCCTTTAGTCTTCCAAGCTGAATAAGCTTGGTCTATAATAGAAGGATACAAAAAGAAATGGGATACAATAGGAATATTTAAAACAAACTGAGTCAACCCAAAAAATTTCCGAAATTGAAACCATATACGTAAAGTATGTTTAACTATCGGATTGTCAATTCATTTCTGCAATTTAGAAAGAGCAAAAGGAAGAGAAGACCCTAAAATAGAACCCAATGAAAATCCTTGTACAGATTTAATTTCCAGGTTCACCCAATGAGGGCTAAAAGATAAATCCCAATCCTTTAACCAACATATCAAATATCGGATATTAACTGCCCAATAATAAAATCTAAAATTAGGCAATGCCAATCCACCTTCCTTCCTTGCCTTCTGTAAATATTTTTTACCTAATCTAGGATTTTTATTCTGCCATATATATGAGGAAATTTTTGAATCAACATTAGCAAAAAAAGATTTCGGAATAAAAATTGGTACTGCTTGAAATATATATAAAAACTTGGGTAAAATAATCATTTTAATAGCATTAATCCGACCTATCAGAGATAAAGATAATGGTGACCATTTAGTAAACAAACATTTAATCTGATCAATTAAGGGTAAAAAATTAACCTTAAATAAGTCCTTATAATTTTTTGTGATTTTAATCCCTAAGTATATAAAAGAGTCATTAACTAATTTAAAAGGTTAATTTCCATAAATTGGAACCTGTCTATTTAAAGGAAACAATTCACTCTTATTAAGATTTAATTTATACCCGGAAAAATTACTAAATTGAGCCAACAATGATATAACTGCAGGAATGGATTTCTCAGGATCAGAAATAAATAGTAATAAATCATCTGCATATAATGATAACTTATGTACATCCGTCCCATGAGTAATGCCAAAAATATTCTGTGATTCTCTGATAGCAATTGCCAAGGGTTCTAAAGCAATATCAAATAATAATGGACTAAGAGGACAGCCTTGTCTAGTACCCCGAAATAAATGAAAAAAGGGAGATCTTTGATTGTTAGTAAAAACCGAGGCTACTGGAGTATGATATATCAGTTTAATCCAAGAAATGAATGTTGGACTAAAATTAAACTTCTCAAGCACAGTAAATAAGTATGGCCATTCAACTCTATCAAATGCTTTCTCTGCATCTAATGAAATGACACATTCTGAGGTGCTATGTGAAGGAATATAAACAATATTCAATAATCTCCTAACATTGAAAAAAGAATAGCGATTTTTAATAAAACCAGTTTGACCTTCTGAGATAATTTGAGGTAATACCTTCTCCTGCCTGGTTGCCAGTAACTTGGAAAAGATCTTGGAATCTACATTCAATAAAGATATTGGTCTATAGGATGCACAGTCAGTAGGGTCTTTATCTTTCTTCAATATTAAAGAAATGGAAGCTCTATAAAAAGATTGTGGCAGATTGCCCAAGCTAATTGCTTCTTCAAAAACCCTGCATAGCCAAGGAGAAAGAGTAGAGGAAAAACATTTTAAAAAGTCTACTGTATACCCATCTGGACCTAGTGCTTTCCCAGAATTCATAGAGGAAATAACCCCTTTAATTTCTGCATCCGTATTAGGAGTTTCTAATATTGAAAGATCTTCTGATGATAATTTTGGAAAATTCAATTTCCCAAGAAAATCATACATGATATTATAATCATGAGGGAATTCAGAATGATACAGGGAGATATAAAAATCTTGAAAAGATTTGTTTATCTCATCATGGTTAACTGTCAAATCACCATTCTGCTGACGAATCTTAATAATTTAACCAAAGCATTCTTCAATTGATTAGCTAACAGTTTATCCGATTTATCCCTATGTATATAAAAATCAGATCTGCTTTTCATTAATTGATTTTCAATCGAAGATGTAAGTAATAAACTATGTTCCATTTAAAGTTCAATCCTTTGTTTGTAAAGCTCCTTACTAGGAGCAGTCGAATATTTCTTGTCATTCTCTTTAATTTTATCAACCAATAAAAGAGTTTCCTTCTTAATGCGTTTTCTCAAACCAACGGAATAGGGGATAATCTGTCCACATATATATGCTTTAAAAGTGTCCCAAAGTGTTCCACAAGAAATATCATCCGTGGAATTAGTTGAAAAAAAAGAAATCAATCTGTTCCTTCATAAATTTAATGAAATCCGGATCTTGCAGTAAGGTAGAATCAAATCGCCATTGTCTAGCACTAGAAGCTGTATCCATAAATTTAATAGAAACTTTTAATGGAGCATGGTCAGAGACGACTATAATATCATAATTACAACCAATTACCAATGGAATAAAACAAGAGTCAATAAAAAAATAATCAATTCTCGAGTAAGAATGATAAACATGTGAGAAAAATGAAAGCTCTTTGTCCTTAGAATGCTGAAATCTCCAAATATCAAAAATTCCATTATCAGTCAAAAAAGAATTAATATAAGTGGCCGACTTATTAGGTAAAGTCTGACTAGATATAGATCTGTCCAACAAAAGATTTAAACAACAATTAAAGTCACCACCCATTATTAACCTATATTCATTTAGATTAGGTAGAGAAGTAAATAAGGACTTAAAAAAATCGGGATAATCCACATTTGGAGCATAAACATTAACCATAGCAACCTTTTTGTTAAAAAGTAACCCAGTAATTAACAAAAATCTACCATTCGGATCCAAAATAATATCGTGTTGGACAAATGCAATAGAGGAGTCAATAAAAATTGAAACTCCCTTTACTTTGGCATTCGGATTCGAATGGTACTGTTGATCCCTCCAAAACCTAAAAAAACGATGATCACCCTCTTTCCTCACATGAGTTTCTTGAACAAAAATAATATGTGCATTCAGTCTTTGGAATACTTTGAAAATCTTTTTCCGTTTAATCGGATGGTTTAAGCCATTAGTATTCCAAGAGACAAAATTAATGGTCTGAGCCATATTTCTGAAATCAACCTTTTGGTATATAAAGGGTTAACAAATTATGAACTCATGCACCCGGAAGAGGAACAAAAATAAGGGGCAGACCCGGAAGTGATGACATCACGAACATTTTAGTAGTTTAAAATCAGCCCAAATGAAAAAAACTAAAAAAAACTGATAAAAAGAACAATAGATTCAGAAAAAAAATCCACCCCCCACCCAAGAAGAGAAAGTGCCTCCGAAGCCAGGAGAAGGATGGGAAGAAAGAGGAATGAAACTAAATCTACACCCATATCAGCAGAAGGCAACTCTGTATATAAAGGAAAAAAAAGATCCACCCAAACTCCAAAAAAAATAATGATGACTATACTAAAACAAACTTCTTAATATAATTGCTAGTAAAGAAACAAAAATAATATAATCACTAGTAACTTATAAATCAGGTTAAAACCCAAACAAACCAAAAAAAATTAAACTGTGATAAGAAATGCATTATAGAAAGAAGACGAGAGAAAAAAAATGGCGAAATCAAAAATAAGCAAAAAATATTTTAGAGAAGAAACCGCCATCTTAGTAAAAAAAAATTCACCTTCGAAGGATTAATAATAATGACCAAAGATAAAGTACAGTGGTTAAAGTAAGTAAAATAAAAAGATTAGTACGTCGAAAAAAAACTTTTATTAAAATATAAAATATACAGTAAACCTACACCAATAGCCAGAAACAAAATCTGGTTTTGGAAATAAAAACTGTTTTGTAATGATCAAAATCACTCATTTATTAAAAACGAGAGTCAAACAGGAGAATAATACTCATCCAGAAAGCTTCGAGCTTCAGATGCGGAGAGAAAAACACGCCGTGGTGAATTTGGAGGCAAGATTCTGAGCTTCGCAGGGTATAAGAGCGCAGGTTTTAGATTTTTCTCATAACATTCGGACATCAGAGGTTTAAAAAGAAGCCTTGCCTTCATTACTTCTGGGCTAAAATCCTCCACTAATCGAAAGTCAAATTCTTGGAATTTGACCATCCCTAAACAGCCACACGAATAAGTAGCTCTTTGATATGCACATAGTGAAATCGGACAATTACAACCGGTGGTTTAGATGGAGAACTTGGTGATCGGCGCATAATTCTATGGGCGCGATCAAGTAACAGAGGACTGTCTGGGAATACAGAAGGGAAGGCATCCTTTAAAAGTTGAGCAAAATACTTAGAGGGGTCCCCTTGTTCGATACCTTCCGGGAGACCAAGTATGCACAAGTTCTGTCTTCTGGATCGATTTTCAAAGTCGACACTCTTGGCTTTAAGTGTTTCCACCTGTTTAATCATCGAAGAAAATTTCTGCTCCAGTTTTTCGATTATCAAGTCTCGCTTCTGAGCGTCCTCTTGCAAAGTTGCGATTAGAGCTTGCTGCTGGTTAACTACTGAATCCATCTTATCCATATAATCTTGAAAAGCCTTTATATCTTGTTTGAAAATTTGTCTTTGTTCTTCAAATTTTTCATTTAAAAGCTCCAATAACATTTCAAAGTCAATTCAGTGAGCTTAGGATCAGTCTTTTTTTCTCTTCCGTTCCCGTTAGAATCTTTCCCAGGGTCTCGCCCTTTAGATCTCAAAGCCATTTCAGTACTCCTTTCTTCAAAATTCACAATAGACTCTTAAATATAAGTCCAAAAAAGTAGCAAGAATCTTTTGGTGTAGGTAAAAGTAAGTTAAATAAGGGTGATCATAGGTTAAAAAAAGTAAAGGTTATGGAGCGAATCTGAAACAGTGCTCACTCCATGAGCGATTCCTGCTGACCTCCTCAGGTGGAACTTTACTGCGTAAACTCTCACTGACCCTCTCCCTTGGTGCAGGTCTAGGAGTCGGTGGGGACCTTCCAGACCCTGTACTGGAAGAACAAACACTCTCTCGAACTCAGTGGCAATTTGCTGGAAAGAGTGGGCTGGAGGAGAAACATGTTCTCCTAGACCAGTGAACAGGCTGGTTGGGGGTCGGTCTAAGATACTCTGCATGTAAGCCAGTTTATGTACAACACCTCTGAACTGACCTGGCTGAGCTTGGCATGTCAACTCACAATGGGTAATAAAGTTTCTGTAACTGTCGGGGTCACCGGTGTACCTGCCTGCTGGAGGAATGTTTGCTTCAAGTCGGGAGCAGCCACGGGAATTGGAGCATTAATGGCGGAGGCTGATGAGACTGCATAGAGGAGGATGGGGATGGTGACGGTGCTGGAAGTGGGGCCGTCCTGGCAAAGAGCTGCTGAACCACGGCAGTGAGGGCAGTAATGGCGCCACCTGATTCTGGCTGTCTGTTGTGAGTTTCTGAACCGTCGTTGACACTTGTTCTTCCAGCATGGACTGAGCTTGCCCTGCTGAGAGAAGGTGTCACACTGTGGGAGACAATTCTGTTAACCCAGCCTCCACTGACTTTAACTTCTCCCCCACCTGACCAACAACATTCAGTGCCGATTTCAGCTGCTCTCTCTCTGCTGGGTCCATTTTGAAGGTTAAGTTTTGCTGACAGGAGTTCTGTGATGGCCCAAGAGCAGAGGGAAGTACAAAGACAGGAATGAAGAGTTCTCAAAGGTTAAATAAGAACTGTGTAGAACCAAGGAAAAAAAATATACACTAGGTTAACAGGGCTGCTAAATAAAACTGTCATACTAACTAAAATCTAATGCCATCACTGCAGCTTGAAAACAGTGTCCTAGAAACAAATTGATACCGCTCATTTAACAGCATTTATCTAAATCACTCATCTTATTACCAGGAGTGTGGACTAAGGTAAGCAGGGAGAATCGTCATCGTTGTACTTTGATCAAGATTTGACAAGACTGAAACAAAATAAAGGGAGCTAAATACAATTAGAAAGAAACCCTAATTGGCTGGAATGTGTGCATTCTTAGGTGTGTGGTTGTCGTCTTCTTTCAGCTGCCCGTCTGCAAGAACGCCCAGACTGTGTGGCATTGTCAGTGATTGTCACAGCTACAGTGTAAAAAATAAGTTAACGAGATTGTTTGCTGTTGATCCTCAAGTCTTCCATTTTCAATTCCTCTTACAGTAAAATAGGGCATTCCAAGGTATAGAACGACTTGGGCAACATAATGGCCTGAGAACCCAATTTTTAAAATATCTATCAAATGTTGTTTCTTGCTTTGATGCAGACACACTTTAATTTTGGTTATAAGTTCTGCTTGCTGAGGAGGACTTGTTGGTCTGAATGGCATAAATCAGCACACACATTTTAATCCTTACGGCTTGTGGGTATAGAACTCTAAACAAAGGAATGGTATGTTCTTTCACAGACATAAAGCACCAAAACCTCTCCTTTTAGGTCTATTCTTTAATTACAGTGGCACTGAGATGTTCAAAGTGCTGTACACGAGGTGAGGCTGAAAATGCAGCCACTAAGGAAAACTTAAGATAACTCTCACAGAACAGTGGAGAAACTCAGTGGATCAGGCAGTACCTATGGAAGAGTAAACAGTTGACATTTCGGGCTGAGACCCTTCTTCACAACTGAGTGGAGAGAGGAACTATCTGGGCCAAAAGAACCTGCTTCTCTGTTGCAAACATGAGGAAATCTGCAGATGCTGGAAATTCAGGCAACACACACAAAATGCTGGAGGAACACGGCAGGCCAAGCAGCATCGATAGGAAGAAGTACAGTCAACGTTTCCGGCCTAGATCCTTCGTCCTGACTGTACTTCTTCCTATCGATGCTGCTTGGCCTGCTGCGTTCCACCAGCACTTTGTGTGTGTTGCTTCTCTGTTGTATGACTTTATGATAGTGTGATAAAAATAAGCAATAATTGAGAAATTAATGATCGCCAATCCACTTTTATGGAATTCAAAACCGCAGCAGTCGGCCCCGAAGATCCTAATTGGGAATGAGGTTGGCGCCATTGGTTTTCCAGTTGGGTGCACATGGAAAACTGAGCGCAGAAGTCATAAAGCGTGCTGGATAAATGTGGAGTTGGATGAGAATGCAAACTCAGAACAGACTGTAATCCCGGTCACCGGGTGAACAAAGCAACGCACACCGGCTGAATAACCATGAAGTGGGGCATCGTCACCCTAATCAGCTGCATTTTGTTGCTCTCTCTACCGTGTTACGCAGAACAAAAAGGTAACCCATTTAGAAAAATGGTTAGGCGTGCTGGGAAAATTGCAGTAATGATTAGAATTAGTTTTGAAAAAAAGTCACTGTGTCTAGTGTAAGTTAAAAAAAAACACGAGGTTGTGGAAATGACAAGTCTTGCCATGCTCTGTACCACCATCGTTCCATAAGTTATAGCGAATATGTTTCTGTGTGTTTAGAGGAAAATTGAGTGTTAGTGTACAGAAGCATCACTGCCTCATTTAGTGCAAAGACAGAAAAAATCTATCTAATCACTCAAAGTTGCTAAGCATCAGAAAGAAAATGTGGCGATATTTTTTATTTTGATATGGTTTACCAGGTAATCGTGTAAGTCTGAAGAAGTTAAATGCAACATCTTGTATTTTTCTAGGTAGAATGGAAAACTTCTGAACTAGGGTATGCGTAATGTAATTTGCATAACACACAGACACACACACACATATTACAAATGGTAGTTGCTAAGGCAACAGGAATCAATATTCACTCAGTGCCACTTTATTAGGAACACCTGCTTGTTAATGCAAATATCTAATCAGCCAATCATGTGAATACTGCTCAATGATAATCATAATAATTTTAATGATAGAACACTTTTCATACTGACGGTGTTGTTCAAAGTGCTTTACAATGCAATTAGAAGTACACAGATTAAAATAAAAATAAACAGAAAATAAAAGGCAAAACTAAGTTATTTGAAAGGTTCAAAGGACAAATTTATTATCAGAGAAATGTATACAGTATACATGCCGAAATGCTTTTTCTTCATGAAAACAGAGAAGTGCCCCAAAGAATGAACGACATTTAAACATGAGAACCCCAAAGTCCCTCCCCAGATCCCCCCTCCCGCGCGTAAGTAGCAGCGAGCAACGAACCCCCCCACCAAAAAAAAAATGCGCATCGGTACCATCACCGAGCCCAAGCTTGTGCTAAGCAATAGCAAAGTTACCACAAAGGCTTCACATTTCATCTGACAATCGACAAACTACAGGTTCTCTCTCTCCCTGGCAAAGGAGAGGGAGGTGTCCCCCATTTTCACAGCAAGCGAGAGACATAACAACAACCTGCTGGTTTATGATGTTAAAAGTCAGTTTCATCGCTTTTGTCAAGCTCTGTGTTCAAAGATCACAAAGACCTTGGGTCTTCAGCCCCACAGCAAAAGATTTTCCAGCCTCCCCGATGACACACGAGTCTCCTGCCGTGACACCGACCCTCGATTCGTCCATCTCCAGAGCCCCGAGATCTTAGGCTTCCGAGTACGTTCGAGATTCTCAGGCCAACTCTTGGCATGTTAAAGAACGGCCAGTCATAGAACCCCAAGAACGGGTCCCATTCCCGCAAAGAACTGAAGTTAAAAGCAAGGTTCAATATAGTGCCTATAAAAAGTATTCAACCCTCTTGGAAGTTTTACAAAATTGCATCACAATGGATTTAATTTGGCTTTTTTGACACTGATCAACAGAAAAAGTCTCTTTTGTGTCAATGTGAAAACATATCTCTATAAAGTAATCTAAATTAATTACAAATATAAAACACAAAATAATAGATTGCATAAATATTCACTCATTCAAGTCAGTATTTAGTCGATGCCCCTTTAGCAACAATTATAGCCTTGAGTCTGTGTGGATAGGTCTTTTATCAGCTTTGCACATCTGACACTGCAATTTTTCCCAATTCTTCTCTACAAAACTGCTCAAGCTCTGTCAGATTGTATGGAGGTCATGAGTGAACCACTCTTTTCAAGTCCAGCCACAAGTTCTCAATTGGATTGAGGTCTAGACTCTGACTTGGCCACTCTGGGACATTAACTTTGTTGTTTTTAAGCCATTCCTGTGTATTTTTGGCTTTATGCTTGGGGTCCTTATCTTGCTGGAAAAAAAATCTTCTCCCAAGTTGCAGTTCTCTTGCAGACTATGTCAGATTTTCCTCCAGGATTTCCCTGTATTTTGCTGCATTCATTTTACCCTCTACTTTCACAAACCTTCCAAGGCCTGCTGCAGTGAAGCATCCCCACAGCACGATGCAGCCAGCTTCACAGTAGGGGTGGTGTTCTTTTGATGATGTGGGATGTTTGGTTTATGCCAAGCATACTATTTAGTCTGATGACCAAAAAGCTCATTCTTCCAGCTGGCTTCAGAATCTCCTACATGCCTTCTGGCTAACGCTAGCTGAGATTTCATCTGAGTTTTTGCAACAGTGGCCTCCTCTTTGCCACTCTCCCATAAAACTGCAACTGGTGAAGCACTCGAGCAATGACTGTTGTACGCGCAGTCTCTCCTATCTCAGCCACTGAAGCTTGTAACTCCTCCAGAGTTGTCAGAGGTCTTTTAATGGCCTCCCACACTAGTTCCCTTCTTGCACAGTTACTCAGATTTTGAGGATGGTCTGCCCTGGGCTGATTTACAGCTGTGCCATATTCTTTCCATTTTGTGATTGACATAACTTCTCCAAGGGATATTCAGTGACTTGGAAATTTTCTTGTATTCATCTCCTGATTTGTGCTTTTCAATAACCTTTTGGTGGAGTTGCTTGGATTGTTCTTTTGTTTCATGGTGTAGTTTTGACAGGATACTGACTCACCAGCAGTTGGACCTTCCAGACACAGGTGTATTTTTACTCCAATCAACTGAAACAGTGACTGTACACTAACGATCTCCATTTCACTAATAATCTGACTTCTAAAACCAATTGGCTGCAACAGTGATGATTTGGTGAAGATCTGGGGTGAATACTTACGCAACCAATTATTTTGTGTTTTATATTTGTAATTAATTTGAATTCCTTTGTGGAGATCTGTTTTCACCTTGATACAAAAGGGTATTTTTTTCTGTTGATCAGTGCCAAAAAGCCAAATTAAATCCACTGTGGTTCAATGTTGTAAAACAATAGAACATGAAAATTTTCAAGGGGGAAGAATACTTTTTCATTTTCATTTTTAGAATCTTGTTATTGGCACATTATCTTCCACAGCTATAAAATGATACAAAACCAACAAATTAATATGTATACAATTAATAAAGCTGGAGAAAAAAACTGATCATAAAATATGAAAATGAAAAAAAATTATATATAAAGAAAAGAAGGGAAAAAAAAGAACCCAACTAACTAAGAAAAAAAACCCTCTGCCTACAAAAAAAGGGGGAAAAACCCATTAGGAATCAACCCCCAGAGCAATACGTCTTACCATCATCTATACATATAAAGAAAAAGAATCATCAACTGCCAATTCATGTTTATATAGAATAAGATTGGAAGGAAACCATATAAAATAATACAAATTAAATAATAATATTTGGCAAAAAAGCCCCATCTTCTCTCAAAATCGAATCGGGGATCAAAAGTTCTACTTCTAATTTTTTCCAAACTGAGACATAACATTACTTGAGAAAACCATTCAATTAATGTAGGGACAGAGGTATCTTTCCATTTTAATAAAATAGCCCTTCTTGCCAATAATGTAAGAAATGCAATCACATGTTGATCTGAAGATGAAATACCCCGAATATGATGCAGAATTATTCCAAATAGAAAAGTCAATCTATTAGGTTGTAAATTAATTTTCAGAGCTTTCAAAATTGTAGACAATAAGGATTTCCAAAACGATTTTAATGAAGAACATGACCAGAACATATGTGACAAAATGGCTACTTCAGTTTTACACCTTTCACAGCAGTTATCTATACTAGGAAATATTTTAGATAGTCTCTCCTTTGTTAAATAATAACGGTGAACAATTTTAAACTGAATTAAACAGTGATTGGCACATATAGAAGAAGAATTTACCTTTTTCAAAACTCACAAACAATCTTCATTAACAAAGGTCATATTAAGTTTTCTCTCCCAATCTTGTTTAATCTTTAGTGAGAGGTTCCCTTTATGTAGTAAAAATAAATTATAAATTCTACCAAAGGAACCTCTCACTAAAGGATTCAATTTAAAAATGGTATCCAACAAATCAGATTCTTGCAAATATGGGAACAGATAAATATTTTTATAAAAAATGTCTAACCTGAAGATATTGCAGAAAGTGTGTATGAGCGAGAGGATATTTGTTAATTAACTCTTCAAAAGTCATCAATCGACCATCACAAAACAAATCTGTAAAAGAACGGATCCCTTTATTTCTCCATAGGAGAAAAATGCAATCGGTTATTGAAGGTTTAAATAAAAATTTTCGATATATAGAACTAGACAATTTAAGTTGTTCAAAATTTTAAAAATTGCAAAACTGAAACCAAATCCATAAGGACTGTTTACTAACAGGGTAAAGATTTAAATTTGGAATTTTAGCGAGCTGTAAAGGTAATGGAGCTCCTAATATTAAGATTAAATGAAATTGTTTAACAGCTTTTAATTCCAAATCAACCCAAACTGGTTTTTGGCTCTTGTTGAGCCATTATAGCCAAAAACATAATTGTCTGATATTAACAGCCCAATAATACAGTCTTAAATTAGGAAGTGCAAGTCCACCATCTTTTTTAGATTTTTGTAAATGATACTTATTACTTCTTGGTCTCTTATTGTTCCAAATAAAGGATGAAATAAGACAGTCAGTTTGATGGAAAAAATTTTAGTTAAAAAGATAGGTATATTTTGGAAAATATATAAAAATCTAGGTGAAATCATCATTTTCACAGCATGGATACGACCTATTAAAGAGAGAGTAAATGGATTCCATCTAGAAAATAGTTGTTTCATGGAGTGCATTAAAGGAACTATATTAGCTTTATAAAGATCTTTATATTTTTTAGTAATTATAATATCTAAATATTTAAAAGGATTAACAATTCCAAATGGAATATCATTATATATAAAAACAGGGGCATTTAATGGAAGCAATTTGCTTTTATTCAAGTTAAGTTTATATCCTGAAAATTTACCAAATTCTTTTAGTGTTTCCAAAAGATTAGGAATTGATTCCTCAGGTTTCAAAATAAAAACCAAAAGATCATCTGCATGAAGAGAAATCTTATGTATGGTTCCATTCATAGAGATACCATGAATATTTTTAGCTTCACGTAGTGTTATTGCCAAAGGCTCCAATACAAGATGAAATAATAAAGGGCTTAATGGACATCCCTGTCTAGTATCACGTGAAACTGAAAAAAAAAAGAGAACCTGAAATGATTAGTAATTACCATGGCAATAAGATTCTTACAAATCATTTGAATCCATCTATTGAAATTATTACCAAAACCAAATTTTTCTAGTACTTTAAACAAATATGGCCACTCAACTCTATCAAATGCCTTTTCTGCGTCGAGAGAGATAACACATTGGGGTTGCTTAGATAATGATGAATATATAATGTTCATCAATCTCTGAACTTTGAAGAAAGAGTAACAGCCTTTTATGGGATAAAATAATACTTTTTATAGGCACTGTAATTAGGTTATCAGCAGAGGATATCATTTACTTGGATTTTAAGAAGGCGTTTGATAAGATGCCACACATGAGGCTGCTTAACAAGGTAAAATCCTGTGGCATTACAGGAAAGATATTGGCATGGATAGCAGAATGACTGACAGGTAGGAGGCAGTGAGTCTGAATAAAGGGGACCTTTTCTGGTTGGCTGCCGGTGACTAGTGGTGTTCCTCAGGGGTCAGTATTGGGACTGTTGCTTTTCACACTGTTTGTCACTGATTTGGATAATGGAAATGATGGCTTTGTGGCAAAGTTTGTGGATGGTACAAAGATAGGTGGAGGGGTAGGTGCAAAGCAATGTGATTGCTGCAGGACTTAGACAAATTTGAATAATGGGCAAAAACGTGGCAGATGAAATATGGTGTTGGGAAATGTATGATAATGCATTTTGGTAAAAGGAACAATACTGTGGACTATTATATAAATGGGGGGAAGGGTCAAATATTGGAGGTGCAGAGGGACTTGGGAGTCCTTGGTCAGGACTCCAGAAGGTTAATTTACAGGTTGGGTCTTTGGTAAAGAAGGCAAATGCAATGTTGGCTTTTATTTCAAGGGGAATAAAGTATAAAAACAAGGAGATAACACTGAGCCTTTATAAGACACTGGACTTGGGGTATCTTCAACAGATTTTGGTCCCATATCTCAGAAGGGATGTGTTGTCATTGGAGAGAGTCCAGAGGAGGGTCACGAGGATGATTTTGGGAATGAAGGGGTTAACATATGAGGAGTGTTTGGCAGCTTTGGGCCTCTATTCACAGGAATTTAGAAGAATGTTGGGGGGATCTCATTGAAACCTACTGAATGTTGAAGGGGCTAGATAGAGTGGATGTGGAGAGGATGTTTCCAATGGTGGGGGTATTCAGAACAAGAGGCTGCATCCTCAAAATTGAGGGGAAACACTTTAGAACAGAAGTAAGGAGGAATTATTTTAGCCAGAGAGTAGTAAATCTGTGGAATGGTCTGCCACAGACTGTGTTGGAGGCCAAGTCCGTAAGTATATTTCAGGTGGAAGTTGATTGTTTCCTGATCAGTCAGGTGTATGCGGTTGAGTGGGATTTGGTATCAGCCATGATGGAATGGTGAAGCAGACTCGATGGGCTGAATGGTCTAATTCTGTTCTTAACTCTTATGGTTTATGGTCTTATGGTTATGAGCTAGCATTTAAAAGTATCAACCAAGTTTGCATCTCTTATAGATTTTGTTATTAATTCCACAGTTTAGGAGCATAGTTGATAGATAGCTGGCCTGTGAATTATCTTTTAATAGAAATTGTTTAAATTAAAGAGGCTGACAAAAGAATACCTGGGAGCTCAAGAAGCAGTATCAAATGAAAACAGTTCTGTAATATACTCCAGTCCCAGACCATTAAGAGTTTTAAAAACAAATAAGAGAACTTTAAAATCAATTCTAAAAAATCCAGGAAGTGTAGCTAGTACAGGAGAGATATGTTCTCTTATCCTGATTTTGGTTAAAAGTCTAGAAGTGGCATTTTCAGTGAGTTGAAGTTTGTCAATAGAATTCTTTGGAAGGCCTGTAAAAAGTGCCATTGCAAAAATCTAGTCATTTGATCTAAAGGCGTGAATAAGTTTATCAGTATCACTACATGACAGAAACAAATGCACCTTTGAAATATTTCTTAAATGTAGAAATGTCGCTCTGGTCACTTTCTTTATGTGGGATTTAAAATTTAAATCTGAATCAAGGATAACACCCAGGCTAGTTACTTCCAATTTTATAAGGGGTGTCAAGTTCCCAAGTTTACAAAGAAGTTTATCTCTTTTGGCTTTTTGACCAACCATAAATATTTCAGTTTTATCTTCATTTAGATCTAATCCAATATTGCTCATAAAATGCATAATAGCAAGGAGATATGGTCAAAAGTTTCAGATACTGTTTAGACTAAACATCAGAATGGGGAAGAAATGTGATTTTAGTAACTTTGACAATGGAATGATTATTAGTGCCAGATGGGGTGATCTGAATATCAGTAACTGCTGATCTCCTGGGAATTGCATGTGAACAGATGCTAGAGTTTACAGAGAATTGTGGAAAAAACAAATCTGTAGGAAAAACGCCTCATTAGAGAGAGGCCAGAAAAGAATAGCTAGACTTGTTCAAACTGACAGGAAGGCAACACTAACTCAAATAACTATGTGTTAAACATTGGCGTCCAGAAGAGCATCTCTGAGTGCACAGCATGTTGAAGCTGCAGTAGATTAGCTACAGCAGAAGCCTACAAATACCACCAGTACCTAATAAAGTGGCCACTGAATATAATTCAGAGAATGAATGTATGATGTAATGTGGTCAGTTTTTATTCAAATAGTTTTTCCTACTTTAGATCCATCAGTATTAAGAACAAAAGTGTTCCGGTTACTTTAATAGCTAATATAGAGTGAACAGCAAGCAATCTGAATTGAGTGACACAATAGAAAATGAAGTGTGTAATATTCATATTTGACTCTGTTGAGCCTCAAAACATTTAGCAATGCAATCCTTTTGATATTACTTCAAACATTTCAAAGATATCTGTTTTGAGTAATGTTAACTTTTGTAGAGTGATTCCAACATGTGAAAATCCCATTTCTCATTGTGACAAATTGGACTAACTCCAACTGTATTGTGTTACGTACCCCGTAACTGGGTCACTTACCAGCAAAGATAGAGAGGTCTGTTGAAGTCTGATGGTACTATTTTTAACAGTATTTATTGATAAAAAAACACAAAAATAACATCGATGCAAACATACAGATAATATACGTCATCAATACTAAATCTAAAAGTGCGGGTCTAATAATAATCAATAAGAAATAACTATCGTTGTCTAGGGATAATGTATTGTCCGATGGAAATATAAAAGTCACTCAAGTTCATTTAAGCTGCAGCTTTTGGTTGGAGAGAGAGGGACGGAGGTTTTGGACTTGCCCGTTTTTCCGTTTTATGATGTCGATCCTTCGAAATGGAGTCGGTGGTGATCTCTTCCTTAGCTAAGCCGCCTTCCATTGTAGGGCCTCAATCCCAGGGCAACGGGAAAGGACACACGTGGGCCCTCCACCGCTGTCACTATTAAACGCTGTCACGGGATTTCTAGCGTTTCTCCTGGTGCGTGTCTTCTGGTGCGTCTGAAGGGGCTGTTCCCCCAGACCCTCTTTTATCCTGACTCACAGGGTCTCAGATGTCAATCAGGGTGGAGGGATGCCTCCCCTCAACCAGCCCACTTTTGGTCATTCCCTGAGGGCTTCAAATAAATAGCTCCGTACTCAATACACAATTCCGTCTCCAAGAGACAATGGCCGTTTCCCGTAGCTTTGTATTGCCGAGGGCCAAGACATTCCAAACATCTCTCTCTCATTTCCTGGGTCTCCTGACCTGAATTAATAGTGATCTTGCGATTCTCAAAAAGGAGGGGGCACAAGCGTAACAATTGACTCTGCCCAGATAATATATTAGTATCAAATACTCTTCATAAGGTATTTCAGAATCAGAAATAGGTTTAATATCACCTGCACATGTTGTGAAATCTGTCAACTTAGTGCATGAATACAATGCAATAAATGATAATATAGAAAAAACTGAATTACTCTGTGTGTGTGTGTGTGTGTGTGTGTGTGTGTGTGTGTGTGTGTGTGTGTGTGTGTGTGTATATACACACATACACTTTAATTCAGTTTTTCTATGTTATCATATATATTAATATATTTAATGATAGAAAAAACTGAATTATCATAAAACTGGAAAAATATATCATTTAATATATAGGGTACAAAAACAGAAATTGAGAAAAGTAGTGGGTTCAATGGCCATTCAGAAATTGGTTGGCGGAGGGGAAGGAGCTGTTCCTGAATCGCTGAGTGTGTGCCTTCAGGCTTCTGCATCTCATTCCTGATGACAACAATGAGAAGAAGGCATTTCCTGGTGGTGTGGGTCCTTAATGATCGACGCGGCCTTTCTAAGGCACTGCTTCTTGAAGGTGTATTGGATACTATGTAGGATAGGCCCCAAGGTGGAGCTGACTAAGGCTAAGTCCACACTACACTGGATAAATCTGTAACCAAAGCTTTTTCTCTTCGTTTTGACCCTCCGTCCACACTGAAATGGCGTTTTCCTCCCCCGAAAATGGAGCTTTTCTAAAATGCCATCCAGAGTGTGTGAATTTGAAAACGCCCTTCGGGCAGAGTAGTGTGGTCGGGGTAACCAGAGATTTTTAAAAACACTGTCATGATGTGCCGGAACAGATGGTGTCAGCAGCACGGCATTTCATTGTTTTCTTGAACACAACCCCCCCCACACAACCTAACAATTTCAGAACAGATGGCAATGAGACTGATGCCAGGTGAGTTAGAAATGTACTCACCAAATATTTACTTACTGCATAAATAAATATACTCACTTTGCCCTGTTTCCTGTCCTTGATTGTATGAAGGTGGTTTACCTATTTATGCAAGTACTTCTCTGACAATAGATGTGTAACAGCCTAATGTAACGTTATATGGAAATACAAGATAACACTGATACAGCCATGTTTTATACATTTAACAAGGTGCTTTATTGATGCAACAGAGTTAGTCAGTTTTTCAATGTTCGTCGTCAGCAAGGTCATACTGCCCATGAACTCCCTGTCGGTTGCCTCCATATGCTCCAGTATTTGTTTTTTTTTTAGTTTTAAGTCCTCCTGTGCGAGAGCCAACAGCTGTCCATCGTTTGGCAAATTCCTTTTAAGTTTTTCTAGTCTGTAACTGCACAAACATGCACTTTCACAGCGAGATTCGACACCAAACATGTCGCTTGTTTTCTGTAGATGTGTCCTGTGCATGCCCAGTAGGAGGAGATTCGTCCTGTTATGAAGGATGAACAACTCTGATGGGCAGAAGGGTACAGAATCGCCCATGCCCCCCTTTTTGGAAAATCGCAAATCGCTACTATTTCGATGCTGCTAACAAGGAAGTAAGAGAGACAAAAGGAAATCTGCCAGGGCAGTTGTTATTGATAACAGCTCATGAAAGTTAATGAGAGAGAGGCCCAGCTAAGGTGGAATGTCTCCTACTAACAAAAGAGAGCGGAACCATTGATTACTGCTATTGTCTTTTGGAGAAGGATTGTGTACTTGGTACTGTTCTATTCATTGAAACCCCTCAGGGGGCAACCAGAGTGGGCTGGTTTGATGGGTTACATCATCCCAACCTGATTGACACCTGAGACCCCGTGAGTGGGGATAAAAGTGAGGTCTGGGGGTAACACCCCTCAGACGCACTAGGAGACACGCTAGTGAGAATCAGAACCCCACGAGACAGGGTGGGAGACCGGAGACCGAATGAAGGGTCAGTAAATTTTAACTCACAGTGTTTTGTAGCGAGACTGGTGGGGGCTTGTGTGTGTGCCCACCCTTGCCTGGGTGACGAGTCCACCACGGAAGAACGGACTAGCTAAAGGACGGAGGGGTCATACATGAATGGCCACAACAACAACGCATCGACGGATCAAAATCGTAAAGGCAGGTTGGCAAGATAATAGCTATTACTGTTCGCACGTTCTCTCTCTCTCTCTCTCTCTCCAACAATTGAAACACCGCGACCAACAACTACCGCAACCTGCATGAACGGAACTGAACTTTATATTTCCATCTGACAATTCATTATCCCGTAAACAATGATAGAGCTTGTTTCATTAGTGATTATTATTATACCCGCACTTTTTAGGTTTAGTATTGCTAACATATGTTCTCTGTATATTCGCATTAATATTATTTGTATATTTTTGCTAATAAATATTGTTGAAAATAGTATCACCAGACTCCAATGGACACTTCTATCTTTGCTGGTAAGACACCCAGTTACGGGGTTCATAACAAATTGGGGCCTCGTCTCAAGATTTGATAGCAAATTGGAGGGCCAGTGAATCGAGTTTTAAGTCCAGACTTGGATCTGGTTGCATGGGTAACCAGACGGGAAACCAGCAAAGATGGATGTTGACGAATTTACACAAAACGCGACTTTGAAGGCACTAGAGGATGCCACAAAGACAGACTTGGTAAACATTGCGAAAGGACTAAATCTCACAGAGGTGAGGTCGTCAATGAAAAAGTGGGAGATGCGGCTGGCCATAACTCAGTATTATATTGAGAAGGATGTGTTTTCGGCTGAGGTATTGGAACATATCCCTGAAAAGGGACCAGCTATTGGGACGGCTCAGTTAGAGTTGGAAAAATTGAGGCTGGATGCGGAACAGAAGAAAAGGGAGTATGAGCTCCAGCTAAAGGAGTTAGATGTGAAAAGGGAGAAGGAAAGAGCTGAAAAACAGAGGGAGCATGAACTTAGGTTAAAACAGCTGGAAGCAGAGGAAAGGGAGAAGGAAAGAGCTGAAAAACAGAGGGAGTATGAGGAGAAGGAGAAACAGAGGCAGCATGAGCTGGACATGAAGACGTTAAAGCAAGAGGGAAGGGTCCAAGGGGCAGACCGAGAGGAGAGGTTTAATGTTAGTAGGGAGTTTAGGTTAGTACCTCCATTCGAGGAGACAGATGTTGATAGTTATTTCTTGCATTTTGAAAAGGTGGCAGTGAATCAGAAGTGGCCCAGAGATCAGTGGGTCATGTTGTTACAAAGTGTGTTAAAAGGGAAGGCACAACGGGCATATGCGGCGTTGTCTGTGGAGGAGTCTGAGAATTACGAGGAAGTAAAACAGGCCATTCTTCGGACCTATGAGTTAATACCTGAGGCATATAGACAGGAGTTCAGAGATTTAAAGAAAGTGTGGAATCAGACGTATGCAGAGTTTGCCTTTGAGAAGGGTGTGCTCTTGGATCGTTGGTGTGCGGCAGAAAGGGTGGAAGAGGATTTCCGTTGTTTCAGGGAGTTAATTCTGATTGAGGAATTTAAAGGTTGTGTTTCGGATGATATCCAGATGTATTTAAACGAGAAGCCGAATAAGTCTATATCAGAATTTGCCAGGTTCGCAGATGAATATGCCCTAACCCACAAGACAAAGTTTTCCTCGAATAAGAGTTACCAGAAAGACTGTAGGAACGGTAGAGAAAGCCCACCAGCTGAGGTAGAAATTCAGCCGGGAGCTAGTGGTAAAGGTAAGGAGGAAGAAAGGCAGGCTGGCAGGAGGGTTCCTGGCTTGACCTGTTTTAATTGTGGAAAGGTTGGTCATATTGCATCTAAGTGCTTTGCTCCGAGGAAGGAGACAGGAAAAGGGAACGCAGCAGTCCCTACAGGGTGTATTGTGTCGATCAGCAAATCGACGAGAAAGGCCCAGGTAGATAAAATACGAGAGGGGTGTGAGAAATTTATTTCAGAAGGGACCGTGTCTGTGACAGAGGGAGAAACCCTAGTTCCAGTGAGGATCCGCAGAGATACTGGGGATGATCAGTCATTGATTCTAAGTAAGGTACTAGATTTTGGTCCTGAGACTGGAGAGGTAGTTTTGAGAGGCATAGGAAAAGGGACAGAAGCTGTACCATTACATGGGATCATTATAAATTGCGACCTGGTATCTGGACCAGTTGAAATAGGGGTACGGTCAGAATTACCGAGAGACGGCGTGGACGTCCTTCTTGGTAATGATTTAGCAGGGGGTGAGGTGTGTTCAGCTGTGAAGCTGACGAGCAAGCCTGTAAGTGTTGAGGACCCGCCCCCCCCAGGTTCCAAGATCTATCCCGCATGCGCAACCACTCGCAGCATGTCGAGAAAGGCAGCTGAGAAAGAGACCAGTTCAAATCAGTCCAGTGTCGATTTGGCTGAGACGTTTTTACCGACCCTGTACCAAGAGGGATTAGGGGATGGTAAGACGGAGAATAGGGAGGTGAAAGAGAGTAAAGCAGAGGAGGTAGACCTACCCTTAGCCAGGAGGGAATGTATAGAGGCACAGAGTAAAAATGAGAAACAGATAAGGCAGTTAGAAGGTCCAGGGTTGGACATGGATGATCTGTCTGGCTTGACGGAACAGTTTGAAGAAGATGAAAAATTGAAATGTGTTCCCGATAATGATATAAGGGCAGTCCTAGATGAAAAGGATGCTGCTACCTTGAAGGAGTCTGCTGGGTTAGCAGATGAAATTGTTTTAATCCGCAGGGTTGAGTTTACTCCGGATGGGAGTTGCCCAGAGAGTAACTGGGAGGATCAGGGGAATGTAGAATTTGAAAAGGGGACGGGTATTGAAAGCCTGGAAGAGGCAGATGTCCCGTTTGAGTGTGTTCAAGATGTGGATGCACATGGTGCTGAACCTAGTAATGAAACTCAGGAAAAGTCTGAGGTATCGGATTTAGTTGAAAAGGAATGCAGTCCTATTGGGTCAGATGGACTTGGTTCAGTGAAGAAAGGGTTAACCTTGGCACCAGTGGGAAGTGAGAATTCTCAGTTGTTTGTGTTAGAAGGTGTGTTAAAAGTTAGTGAGGAGATGGGAGCTGGTGATATGAATACTATTAATGAAGGAGAAGGGAAAAGTGTAGTTCCCAAATTGAATAAAGAAAATTTAAAGTCTGGATTGGTTTCAGAAGCAGTAACCAGGCTGAAGGAACAATGGCTTGTAAACAAGGTACCTGTGAATCAATTACAGCTTGTTTTGGAATTTAAAGGTAAAGAACTTGCAGATGTTAAACTGAAAACTAATAGAATGAAGGGTCCTGAAGATAAAAATAATGACTTGCTTAACAATAAAGAATTGTGTGGAAGTTCAGAAGATGGCTAAGTTTGGAAAACATTGTTGATAAAATAACTCCTATGAAAGGAGTGTGTGAAAGCCTATTCCACGCTGGTGAGCAAGCTAACTACGTGAGAGTTAAGTGAAAAAGAGCCAAAGGTTGACAAAATGCCACTTTAGATTAACAGGATCTGGTTTTGAGGGATTTCGACAAAGCATGTAAATAATAAAGACAACATCATGGAAGATTGACTGTTAAGTTTAAAAGTAAAATAAAGATTAGTATTTGCATAAACTCTTGTAATGTACTACAGAATAATCACACATGTATTAGTTCACATTTTTGTAATATATACTTAAGATCTCAACTCTTTGGTTTTGTTTTTGCTGAAGAAAAGGAATAAAAAAATAGGTGGTTATTAAATTGGAGTCTGATGCTACAGGAATTTATTAAGGTACAAGATAGTAAAGGAAGTGACAATGTAATCGCTAACTGTTTAGATGCTAAGTTGAATGTATGTCTGTATTACTCTGTAGTTAAAAAAACTCTTTTGTATTGTGTTAGATTCTGTAATTCTGTAAGACTCTGTATTAGTTAATTTTCCCCTTTGGTGAAAATTCTTAGAAGGATGGGGGTGTTGCAAAGGATGAACAACTCTGATGGGCAGACGGGTACAGAATCGCCCATGCCCCCCCTTTTTGGAAAATCGCAAATCGCTACTATTTCGATGCTGCTAACAAGGAAGTAAGAGAGACAAAAGGAAATCTGCCAGGGCAGTTGTTATTGATAACAGCTCATGAAAGCTAATGAGAGAGAGGCCCAGCTTAGGTGGAATGTCTCCTACTAACAAAAGAGAGCAGAACTATTGATTACTGCTATTGTCTTTTGGAGAAGGATTGTGTACTTGGTACTGTTCTATTCATTGAAACCCCTCAGGGGGCAACCAGAGTGGGCTGGTTTGATGGGTTACATCATCCCAACCTGATTGACACCTGAGACCCCGTGAGTGGGGATAAAAGTGAGGTCTGGGGTAACACCCCTCAGACGTACCAGGAGAAACACTAGTGAGCATCAAAAGCCCCCATGAGACAGGGTGGGAGACCGGAGACCGAATGAAGGGTCAGTAAATTTTAACTCACAGTGTTTTGTAGCGAGACTGGTGGGGGCTTGTGTGTGTGCCCACCCTTGCCTGGGTGACGAGTCCACCACGGAAGAACGGTCTAGCTAAAGGATGGAGGGGTCATACGTGAATGGCCACAACAACAACGCATCGACGGATCAAAATCGTAAAGGCAGGTTGGCAAGATAATAGCTGTTACTGTTCACACGTTCTCTCTCTCTCTCTCTCCAACAATTGAAACACCGCAACCAACAACTACCGCATCCTTCATGAACTGAACTGAACATTATATTTCCATCTGACAATTCATTATCCCCTAGACAACGATAGAGCTTGTTTCATTAGTGATTATTATTATACCTGCACTTTTAGGTTTAGTATTGCTAACGTATATTCTCTGTATATTTGCATTGATATTATTTTGTATATTTTTGCTAATAAATATTGTTGAAAATAGTATCACCAGACTCCAACAGACACTTCTATCTTTGCTGGTAAGACACCCAGTTACAGTGTTTGTAACAGCCCAAATACTCATTTTAATGTGGACAGAGATCCTTTCAAAAATGCTTGGTGTGGATGCCTATCGTTTTTACGTGAAACCGGCGTTTTCAAAATTATCTGGTCTAGTGTGGACGTAGCCTAAGTTTACAAATCTCTGCAGCTTACTTCGATCCTGTGCAGTGGCTCCACACCCATCCCCCTCCATACCAGATGGCGATGCAGCTTATCAGAATGCTCTCCACTATACATCTGTAGAAATTTTTGTGTGTTTTAGGTGACAAACCAAATCTCCTCAAACTCTGAATGAAATATAGCCGCTGTCTTGCCTTCTTTCTAGCTGCTTCAATATGTTGTAACCAGTTTAGATTCCTCAGAGATATTAACACACAGAAACTTGAAATTGCTCACACTCTCCGCTTCTGATCCTCTCAGGGTTGGTGTGTATTCTCTTGTCTTTTGTAGAGTAGTTTTTGAAATGTGAGAAATTGGACCAACTCCATCTGTACTGAACCTGCCCAGATAATTTAGTTTCAAGTGCTTTTGTGAGGTATTTAATAGATAAAATGGAATCCAGACCCAAAAAGAAGCAAGGGAGGGAACAGTAAAGGCTTTGATGATAATTTGTGATTGTTTATCAGCAACAGGCTTGGTATCAGTGGTCTGGACACTTGGTCATGTGGTGCCATTGTTTAAAAAGGGAGAAAACCACAGACTGAGTAACCACAGTTCAGTCTGTCTGCCTAGTAGGGTGCAAATTGTTGGAAACTTTTCTGAACATTAGCATAAATCAACATTTGGGAGACACATGATAATCAATGGTTGTCAGCCTGAACTTATTTAAGGAAGGTCATTACTAACTAAATGAAATGTACACCATTACACCTGCATAGACTTTGCTCAAACATTTGAAGTCTCAGCTGATAATGAATTGAGAAAGGGAAAGCCCAATGTATATTCATTTTACCCTGGTTAAAATCATCTACCACATCTTCAGTTCTGTTTTTAGCTGTATTTTTATTTATTGGTAAAACCCCAAAGATACGGCCTCCTCTACATTGGTGAGACCCATTGAAAATCAGCGGAACACTTTGTCGAGCACCTCCGCACCATCCATCACAAACTGTACTTCCCGGTGGTCAAACACTTTATTTCCAATTCTCATTCACGTTCCGGCATGTTGATCCACAACTTCCTCTTGTGCCAAAATGAGGCCACCCTCAGTTTGGAGGAGTAATACCTTCTATTCCATCTGGGTCCCCTGCAACCTGATGATATGAATATTGATTTCTCATTCTGGTGAACAGATTTTCAGCATCCCCCTGCCCCCACCTTCCTCTGTTCCCTATTCTGACCTTCTCACTAGCCTGTTACTTCCCCTTGAGTCCCTCCCACTTTCCCTTTCTCCTATTGGCCACTCTCCTCTCCTATCAGATTCCTTCTTCGCCAGCCCCTGGTCTTTCCCACCCACCTGGCTTCACCTATCACCTTCCAGCCAGCCTCTTTTCCCTCCCTCCTTCCTTTTCAGCCATGATAAAGGTTCTCAGCCCAAAATTTTGAATGTTTGCTCTTCTCCATTGATGCTGGCTGACCTGCTGAGTTCCTCCTGCATTTGGTGTGTGTGTTGCTAAAGATAATAATTTTCCTAGTGATGGGAGTAGTGATTTTAAAATGAGGGAATCTGTCTGATTTTCCTTTCTGAAGCTCTCCATGCAGTGCTGATAGATTACGTTGACTGTAAACTGGCTAAAGTTGACAATCATGTTGTGAGTTCTATTTCTGGCAATACTTTTACAAAGTAGCAATCGATTGTATTTTCAATTGTTTCTTGTATCTTGACATTGAGACCTCTGTTTTTGTATGACATTATAGTTTTACAAATGCTACAATTGATCACTTTGTATTTTTCTAGTCGAACTAAACTGTTCAGAGCCAAAAAAGGTAGGATTGTGCAAAGGCCATGTCCCTCGTCATTACTACAATGCAGACACTCGGAAATGTAAGAGGTTTATTTATGATGGCTGCAGTGCCAATGGAAATAACATTCTGAGACTAAAAGACTGCATTGCACTTTGCAAACGTAATTTAATTAAGTTTCTGAGGTAACATTTTTGTTCTGGTTAAAAACCAAAATATTTCCAACAATACCTATGTTCATACATTGACAGAAAGAGAATGTGACAAGAAGGAAGAGAGTAACACACTCAAAACAGATCTGAAGAGGAATAAGTGGTTGACTTTTCAGGCTGAGACAGTTCATCTGGTCTTGGTCCGAAACATCCACTGTTTATTCCACTCCATGGTAGCTGCCTGAACTACGGAGTTCCTCCAGCATTTTGTGTGTGTTGCTCTGGATTTCTTGTGTGTAAGACAGCAAGAGTTCTTGCACAGTGGAACAATTTCAAAGTTATTCTGAACAGCCAAGAACCTGAAAGACAACAAGTACTTTGCAACTGCTTAAATAACAAATGATGTTCAACAATTGTTTTTGAAAGCATATTTTGAATGATATGACCTAAAGATTGTATAACTAATTCTATAATTCCTGTAAAATTCAGTTTTTATTAAATAACTCCAGATTTTGGAAATCCCATTCTCTCACTATGCTCGCTCATATAAATGCTAATGCTGTCTTGCTTTAAAATACTTTCACACGTGATGTTGAATGTACCCATTCTAGAGCCCTGAAATTAAGCCAAGATCTTCAGTCAAATTATTATAGGTGACTATCAGTACACTGAATAAAGGAAGATTGTACTTTATCAAAGTATAATGCAAAGGCTACTTGTCATCGTAAATGTGCAAGTTGCTGAGGACGCAGTGATCTGTGGGGCATCAGTGTTGAAGAAAGTCATGGCAGAAGTGTTACCACCTTTGAATGCAGTCTGTTAGTTATATTGGAAACTACTGTTTTTTTCCAGTAATACTTTTTATAAGATTTGTACTTTTTAACAAACTCGTGTGTTTTTCACATTCACTGGCAGAAAGCAGTATAGCAGATAAACTAACGGTTTATCACATTTCTCATTTTTTATTGGCTAAGTATTAGCACATTACCCACATGATGTACCTGTTTTAATTATGTAACCTATTATCTAACTTATCACTATCGAAGGGATTTTCTTTATCTTATCGATAAAAGTGATAGACTTTTCAGAAGCACCATCTTTATTCCTTTGTCTCACCTCCACCCCACCCCCAGCATCTTTCTCAGCTCTTCAATTAGCTTGCTTGGTATTTGTGTGTTATTTATACTCAAAAATAAACTGAAGTCTTGGAATTAAGACTGCTTGCTGCTTTTGACTTGCGGAACTACCTTAAGAATCAGAAATTAGACTGAGTTCCAACAGTCAGGAAATCAAGGATCATTTGTAAAGGGAAGTGTTTAGTCCTAGGTGTGGGAGTTTGGAGGCAAGTTTTCTTGACATTAGGTTGAAGACTAATGTTGAAGTCAATAAAGAAAGGTCTAATGTAGGGGTCTTTACAATGTCCAGATGTGTCGAAGGTGAATGTAGGCCTTGTTTCTGGAATCTGGTGTAAAGCACATGGATAACTTGCTAAATTAGGTAAATTGGTTTGTTGCTGTCACATGACCTGTGCTGCAGTGAAACATTTGTCTTGCATTGCACCCAGATAGATCAATTCATTACAACAATGCAGTGAGGTGGTACAAGGAAAAGAGGATGCAGAATGAAGTGTTACAACTGCAGAGAAAGTGCAGAGCAGGTAGATGATAAGGTGAAAGGTCATAAATGATGTGGATTGTGAGGTCAAAAGCCCATTTTAAAATAGTGGGGGGAAGTCAATCATTTTACAACAGCGGGATAAAAACCATCCTGGGGTCAAATAGTAATTACGTAGTCTCTCACTAATGGTACATGATTTCAGGCTTTTTTGTCTTTCCCCTGATGTGACTGGGGCAGAAAAGAATGGCCGGAGTGAGCGGGATATCTGAATATGTTAGCTGTTTATCAAACCAGCAAGACATAATCCCATGGAGGGGAGGCTATTCTGCATAACATGCTGCTGTGACAACTCTCTGTAGTTGGTTTTTGTGGTCACAGTCAGAGCAGTTGCCACGTCAAGCCATGATGCTTCAGATAGAATCCCTTCTGTGAAGCATCAATTAAAGGTTGGTGAGTTTCAAAAGGGACATGCTGAATTTCTTCAGGTTTGTGAGGAAGTACAGGTGTAAGTGCACTTTCTTGTCTATGGCAACTCTGTAGCTGGATGTAGGTGAAGAACATTCCTAGGTACTTTGAGCTCTCAACCCTCTTGACCACAATATTGTTGATATAAACAGGAGCTTGTGCACCGATTATCCTGAAGTGCACAATCAGCTGTTGCTAGCATTAAGGGAAAGGTTTTTGTCATTACACCATGTCACCGGTCTCTTTTATTTTCCTGTGCTTCAGATTATCGTTATTTGAGATGCAACCTACTAGAGTGATACCACCAGCAAATTTCTCAATGGATTTACAACATAGAACATTATAGCATAATTCAGGTCCTTCGGCCCACCAAGTTGTGTATATCTTTTTAACCTACACTAAGATCATTCGATTCCTGACCTCCCGCACACCTTCTATTTCTCTAAAATCTTTCTGCCTATCTAAGCGTCTCTTAAAAGTCCTTAATGTATCTGCATCTTTCACCATCTCTGACCATGTGTTACACACACTGGCCACTGTGTGTTTTAAAAATAAACTTATCCCTGGCATGTTCCCCCAATGCTTTCCTCCAGTTAGCTTAAAATTATGCCCCCTCCTATAAATCATTTCTGCCCTGGAAAAATGTTCATTTTGTAAATCTTTATCAAGTGTCCTCACATCCTCCTTCACTCCAAAGAGAAAAAGTCTAGCTCGCTCAGCCTATCCTCATAAGATATGTTCTTCAATCAGGAAGTTTCCTTGTAAATCTTCTCTGTATTCTCTCTATAGCTTCCATATCTTTCCTAAAGTGAGATGACTGGAACGAAACAGCATATTGCAAGTGTGGTTTAACCAAAATTTTATAGAGCTGAAACATTACCTCTCAGCTCTTGAACTCAATCTCCAATGATTGAAGGCCAACACACCATATGCCTTTTTAACAACCCTATCAACATGTGGCACTCTTGAAGGATCTACGGATGTAGACTCCAAGATCCTTCTGTTCCTCCACACTGCTAAGAATCATGCCACTAACCCTGTATTTAGCTTTCAAATTCGACTTTCTGAAGTGAATCACTTCACAATTACTGTATTGAACTCAATCTGCCTTTTCACAGTCCAGAACTGCATCGAATCAATGTCCCATTGTAATCTTCAACATCTCTCTATACTAGGGTTTCCAACTTGAGATCCGTGGATCTCTTGCTTAATGGTATTGGTCCACAGCATTAATAAAAGGTTGGGATCTCCTATTCTACACTATCCACATTACCACAAGCATTTGTGTTATCTGCAAACTTTAGAATAGAATCTGGTCAGACAGTCATAAATGAATCGGGTGTAGAGTAAGGGGTTGAGGACAGAGTGTTGTGGGCATCAGTGTTGGGAATAATCTCAACTTTGATTATAGTTTGTTGGTCAGAAATTCAAGGATCCAGCAAGAAAGGGAAGTGTTGTGTAAGTCCTAGGTCTAGGAGTTTGGAATTCAGTTTGCTTGGAATTATAGTGTTAGAGGCAGAGCTGTGAGTGTTTTTGGTGATAAACCTCAAGCTCTTAATGAAATATAGTCACTGTCTTGCCTTCTTTATAGCTGCTGAATCGATATGTTGGATCCTGGTTAGGTCCTCAACGATAAGTTATAAATGTCCTGCTCCTGCTCCTATTTCAGTTTTATGTACTTTAGTATATCTCAAATCTTCTGTAATGTCTTTGAAAGATAAGACCCCGTGAGTGCAAATGAAGTGATTAATTGGTAGCAGAATGATTAAAATATGCTCATCAATTTCATCAACTTTGCACCCTGCTCTCAAATTTACTTGATCCATCTCAGATAACCCTCTGAACAAACGGGCAACGAAACTATTTATTTACTGACATCCAGCGCAGAATAGGTTCTTCCGGTCCTTTGAGAGCTGTGCTGCCCAGTAACTCTCAATTTAATGCTAGTGTAATCACAAGACAATTTATAATGATCAATTAACCTACCAACCGGTAGGTCTTTAGACAGTGGGAGGAAGCTGGAGCAAATGGAGGAAACCCATACGGTCACGGGGAGAATGTACAAACTCCTTACAGGCAGCAATGGGAATTGTACCAGGGTTGCCTGTACTGTGTTGTGCTAACCACTACGCCACCATGCCATCCAAAACTAGTCCCCTTCGCCGACACAATGTTCATATCCTTACATTTTCCTCACATTCACGTGCCTGTCTAAACATCTCTTAAACGTCTCTAATGAATCTGCCTCTACCACCAATCCAGGCGGTGCATTATAGGCACCCACCACTCATATATTGTATTAAAAAAAATCTTGCCCCTCACATCTCCTTTGAAATTTTCCCCCCTCACCTTAAATGTATCTGTGGAATGTCCTATGTTTAAATCTGCAGAACCTTTGGAAGCTGCAGCAATTGACTTGTTTTGATGAAAATAATGTATCACAGCAGAGTCCGAGATCCCTCTGTATGTTTAATGTGAGTCTATGCCAGCCTCTGCATGTCTGAGCAACGTGGAGCTTCTGACCTCTGAAGCAGTCTGGTGAGAAACAGTTTGATGTGTGTAGTCAACTTGCCAGACACCTTTGAATCTTGTAGACTGTGAAGCTAATATTTAGTTTGTCTTATTGTTTGCTCAATATCTTTGCTCTTTTCGAAAGGTATGCTCATCATTGGAATTCTGTAGCGTTCCTCCCCTCATCCACAAAGCAACTTTTAGCTCCTTTCTGCTTCTACCCAATCCCTGTGAGGCATAAAAGGAGTTTTATAGTTAGATGTTTGTATTACTCATCCCATAATTTTAAAATCTCGATTAACTTCTAGATTTACGGTTTAACCTTAGTTACTTGCCTCAAAGTATGTTTCATCTGCAATTTCATTTAGGATTTTATACATTTGATGCATCCAGACATAAGGAATCGATGGTTTTCTGAAGTGTATATTGGCTTACTCTTTTGTGAATTATTACTGGACATTCTTTGTCATAATAATGTTCAACCTCCACTCTCATTTGATTTTTCAATTTGACTGCTTATCTAACGTCAATTTCCCTCGTTTATTTATTCTGAATTTCTCTAAGTAACCTATTACTTTTGGATAATTCATTTAATCATATGTGTAATACATTAAACCAGAATGCCATGAAGCTTCACATCGGTTATGAGCAGCTGTACATCTTGTGGCTGAAAATTGTTTTTGTCTCACCTCTTTGAGCACTCTGGAAGTATCTCCCTAAACACTTGCTTATTGCATATTATGCCATGGGAGTTTAGGGCAGCAATGAAAGCTTTGAATGAAGCCTTCCATTTCTGGTGGTGTTAAGGGCTTCCTTCACTGTGGCAGATGTAGCAGGATTCTTCATTGCTGTTTCCATGGTTTTTTTTTAACCAGTCATGGTTGTTAGCCCTGACTGAACCCCCAAACCTGGAGGACCAGTGGACCACTTTTAGTCTGGCCTCTGCCCTTTGACTTGTTTGGCATGGGAGACCCTACCAAGAGCCAAAGCATAAGGCTTTGACTCCAGCCAACATAGCTCTCTGGGTCATTGAGAGAAAAGCCTGCAAACCATGATGAGGTTGTTGTCCTTCTGGAGGATCTGTCTAAAGAGGTTGGTGTGAAAAGGTGGTGAGCAGAAATTTTGCACAATACATGGACATTAAACACACCCTCTTTTTCTAGTCAGTATAGATGTGTCCTTTGTGGTACATTAATACGTGCATCACTTAGAGTGCTTTAGCATAGATATTGTGCCTATGTTCTTCCTTGGACTTGGACTAACAATTGTGTTCACTTAGTGAGGTAGCTCAGAATGATATTCCCCCCCATACATTATAACTTATACAGCCGTGCACCCAGATCATTAACCTGCCTTTTAGATTACAGATGAGCAATGTGCAGAAGGACAGCTGGTCATTAGCACAAAGTCAGAATGTTAGCATTTGAAATGGCACATTTGCCTTTTTTGAAAGGATGTTGGAGTTTAGAAATAAGGAAGTGTTATTAGAATTGTACAGGTACTGATGACACCACTCCTAGAGGGCCATGTATCTTTATTCAACAAATGAAAAACTAAAAGATAGATTTGCATTGGATGTACTTAAGAAGTGATTTCCTAGACTGGTAATTAGAAAGATTACCTAACTAAATTAGATCTATATTCTTCAGGAGATTTGAGGATTGAATTGCATTACTAATTTAATTGGTTCAACACAAGATTTTGGGCTGAAGGGCCTGTTCCTCTGCTGTACTGTTCTATGCTCTGTGAGGGATGGTCTTACTGAAACACGTAACATCCCCAGAGAGTATGGCACAGGCGATCTCCAGATGCTTTCATTTGTGGAAGAAACTTGAGCAAGGGGCATAGTTAAGGGTCAGTAATTTAAGATTGAGGTTGATAGAATGTCCTATGTCTATGCTCTGTCATTCTCCCCACCATGACTATGATGACCACTGGGCCTTCATCCTCCTATTCCAGCACTTGGCCCATAGTCTTCAATGTCTAGGCAACTGAAATGCTTATCCAAACACCTCTAATACATTTAGTGACTCAACTTCCACCATTCTTTCCAACAATTCATTACAGGTACCCACCACTCATTGAGTGATTAAGGACCCCATCATGTCCTCTCAAATTCTCCTACCCAAAATGAATGCACCTAGTTTTATAAGGGGAAGAGGTTCCTGCAGTCTACCTTCCCTAAACATTTCACTTATATGTATATCTCTGCGTATCTCTTAGAAATTTTACATATCTCAATTATATCTTCTCTTAAACTCATCTCCTCCAGTGTCTCCTCATAACTTGAACACATCATCTCAATAAACAGCCATTGCCCAATTTGTTGTGTTTTAATATTTCAGTAAAGTTGTAAATATAATGTTTGGTTAAGGACCTTGTTTACATCATTCATTATGAGTTGTGCATAAAATTCGTGATTGGCATACATCATGGCACAGTAGTGTAATGGTTAGCACAACGCTTTACAGTACAGGCAACTGAGTTCAATTCCCACTGCTGCCTGTTAGGAGTGACCACATGGATTTCCCCTCAGTGCTCCGGTTTCCTCCCACAGTTCAAAGATTTATCAGTTGGTACATTAATTGTTCGTTGTAAATCAGGGGATTGCTGGGTGGCATGGCTGGAAGGGCCTATTCTGCACTCTATCTCAATAAATAAATGTGCGCTTCACTAAAGTAAAAACAAAGTACAAGTGCATCTTCCTGACTCTGTGTTTCTCATTCTACTAGTTTTATGCATTGGAGTTACAAAACATAAGTGGCCACAAGAAAATTTTAAAATGGCCCGAGACACCTACCTACATGTTGAATTGCGGCACATTTTTTCTTCAGAAAGGGGAAAAAGATGTTTGAGTTTTAAAAAAAAGTGCAGCATGATGATGTACGCAATTAACGTATTTTCCATATAGCCTGTAATTAATTATTTAAATGAACAAGAATGCTTAATAAAACAATACATATACAAGATTGCTCAAATATTGAAATAATAAATACAGAACACTCCTCCCTGCTTAGCTATAAACCAACTTGATAGAGAATGGTTTTAACCATATGCACAGCATGCTATGTAATACAACTACTTGTGTACAACCATCATAGCATAGTAAATTTTAAATTGTGCCTTTCAAGCCTAAAGATTTAATTGCTGTGGAGGATTTCTTACTGTTGTGGGATAACATCTTTGCTGACAAGGTGAGTCATTCTGCTTGGCAGGTGAGACTTCTGGCTGTGAAACAACCTCAGGTTCTGGGTCCACCTCCATGGTGGTTGTAGGAGTTGACTCTCAATGCTGGAAGTGGTTCTGATCGTGGGAGCCACCTTTCTCCTCTATTAATTAACTCTGCTCTCTTCAACTGATTGATGTGTCTCCAGAGGATATTGGACTCAATTTCCTCAGTGTAGGAGAGTGGTAGAGTTCTAACCTTAATCTTGCCAAGTACCCATTTTTGATCACCTCATTAGTCCCTCACCTGGACTACTTGTTCAGGAGTGAAACACCGAACCTTCTTGTTTGAGTTCATGTCAGCTGTTTGTCCTGCATACTCCTTCTGAGATTGGGTTTGAGGAGATCGGAGCACGAGTACAAGGGACAACCCAGGAACAGCATAGCTGGTGAGTTGTTGGTTGTCGAGTGTGCTGCACTGCAATATGCAAGGAGGAAGTTGGTGAGCTTCTGGTTCAGTGATAGTGTAGTGTGTTCTGCTGACGTTCCTCACTGTGCGTTCTTCAGTCTCTGGACAAGTCCATTTGTTAAGCCATTTGTGGCTGGGTGTACAGTGCAGATGTAATATGTCTTTGTTCATTCATTTTCAGGAATGATTGAAACTGTTTTCCGCCAACTGTAGTCCATTGTCACTGACCAAGTGTTCTGCAACACCAGTCCTTGCAAAGAGGCTTTTCAATACATCAACAGTGGATGTGGCTGTACTGAAGGCTGTTGGCAACACTTCTGGCCTATTTGTAGCTGTATCTACTACTACAACAAATTTGTGCCCATGAATAGACTTTCAGAATCTACATGACTCCTCTGCCAGGGTAATGCCGCTCATTCCCAGGGCTGGAGGGGTGATGCTCTGGGCATGTTGGCATTCTATACAGAGCATGGCAAGCTGCTCAATCTGCTGTTATATTCCAGGCCACCAGCAAAGCTTCAAGCCAACGTTTTCATTTTAACCATGGCTAGATGACAGCCATGTAGCTCCTCCAACACTTCTGTTCTCAGCTTGGATGGGACAACAACTCTCAAACCCCACATAGGTCAACCTTCGTCAAGAGCAAGTTCATTTCTACGCTGGTAAAAACAGGGAAACTGGAGGTATTATTGCACGGCCCACCCATTTTTGGTGGTAATGTAGATCTGAAACAGTGTGGGGGGTCTTTTTTTGTTTCCCTTTGGATTATCTCTGCCATAATAGGTTGAATTTGCATTAGGGAGACTATGTCAGGAGGAATGTCTTTTTTTTTAAATTTTTTTATTAGTTTTTCAAAACATTTTACAAAATTAAAAACCCCAAATCCCAGTGGGGAGCATTAATACAGTGTAAGATTATGCATACAATAACAATATGCTACAAACGAAGAGAATTTAACAAAAAAGCACCTAAATTAAAGACAAGTGAGCTTAGTGTCCTCCCCAATCCCCACAACACAAGAAAAAAACAACAACAACTCCAGACCAACCACCACACAATATAGAGAGTATAAGTCAGGACAGTCAAACTCCCAGACTGTGAATACACTTAGTAACAGAGGATAATAATGCCTACTACCAGAAAAAAAGGGAGCTGAAAGCAAGGGACCGAAAAGAAGAAGAAAAAAAGAAAAGAAAAAAAAACCCTAGTCAAGAGGAAGGTTATGAAAGTACTCGATAAAAGGTCCCCAGACCTTATGGAACTTTAGATCCGAATTAAGAACTGAATAATGAATTTTTTCAAGGTCCAAGCAGGCCATAATGTCATTAAGCCATTGCGCATGTGTGGGCGGGGCAACATCTCTCCATCTGAGGAGGATCAAGCGTCTCGCCAGGAGAGAGGCAAAGGATAGTATTCAGCATTTGGTCGGACCCAGACATAAATTTGTCTCGCCCCAAAAACCGAACAGAGCAATTAAGGGGTTAGGTTCTAGGTGCTGATTCAGAATACCCGATAATGTAGTGAAGACATCTTTCCAGAATTTCTCCAAGCTAGGACAGAACCAGTACATGTGGATGAGAGAGGCCACGCCCCTCTTGCATTTATCACAGAGCAGACTAATGCCAGGGTAGAATCGAGATAGTTTAGATTTAGACATATGGGCTCTATGAACAATCTTAAACTGTAAGAGGCAATGGTGAGCACAAAGGGAGGTTGAGTTGACCGATTTGAGAACTGAGTCCCAGCTCTCCTCGGATAAGGAGATATTTAAATCCTGCTCCCAGGCCATTTTAATTTTATCCACAGGGGCCCGTCGTAAGGCTGCTAGTTTATCTCGGATAATTGAAATTAAACCTTTACCTAGTGGATTAATGGAAAGAAATAGGTCCATAACATTTTTCGCAGGCATTTCAGGAAAGTTAGGAATTAAAGGAGCAGTAAAGTGTCGGATTTGGAGATATCTGAAAAAGTGAGCGTTAGGCAGGTTGAACTTAACGGAGAGCTGCTGAAAAGAAGCGAAGCGATTATTAATGAAGAGATCTTCAAAATGTCTAATGTCCTTCCTGTACCAAACATGGAATGCTGAATCATACGTAGTAGGTAAAAAAAGCTGATTATGTGTGACAGGGCTAGAAACGGAAAACCCCTGGAAACCATAGCATTTCCTGAACTGAGCCCATATACGCAAAGTGTGTCTGACCAGAGGATTAGCTATTGATCTGGGCAGGCTGCTAGGGAGTGCAGAGCCAAGAAGTGCAGATATAGATCATTCTTTAGTGGAGCTCAACTCCATTGTCACCCAGTTAGGGCACTCGGGTTGACCGTGGAAGAAAGACCAGAAGGCAGCACAACGTATATTAGCTGCCCAGTAATATAAGTGAAAGTTAGGTAAAGCCATGCCACCCTCTTTTTTAGATTTTTGGAGGTGGATTTTATTAATTCTAGAGTGCTTATTCTACCACAGATATGACAAAATAATAGAGTCTAAGGAATCAAAAAAAGATTTAGGAATAAAAATTGGGATAGATTGAAATAAGTATAAAAATTTGGGGAGAACATACATTTTAACAACATTAATACGACCTACCAAGGACATAGATAGAGGTGACCATTGTACCAGACTCTGTTTTATAGCATATGAAAGATTGACAAAGTTTTCACGAAAGAGATCTTTAAACTTCCTTGTGACTGTAATTCCAAGATAAGTAAATTGATTATGGACTACTTTAAAAGGGAGATCACGAAATATTAGTTCTTGTGCTTCTTTATTAATCGGGAAAAGTTCACTCTTATGTAAGTTGAGTTTATAACCAGAGATCTGGCTAAACTGGTCAAGAAGTGAAAACATTAGAGGTAAGGATGTAGACGGATTTGAGAGAAAGAGTAATAAGTCATCAGCATAGAGAGAAACTTTATGCTCAACACCCCCTCTCCAAATCCCGGTCAATTCAGGACAATTTCGAAATGCTATCGCCAGAGGTTCTATAGCCAAGTCAAAGAGAAAGGGACTTAAAGGGCATCCCTGACGGGTGCCATGTTTGAGATTAAATACTTGGGATTTCTGAAAATTAGTTAGAACAGAAGCAGTAGGACACAGGTACAGCAATTGGATCCAAGAGATGAAACTTTGGCCGAGGTCAAATTTTTCTAAGACTGCAAAAAGGTAGTTCCACTCTATACGGTCAAATGCTTTCTCCGCATCAAGGGAGATAACACATTCAGGAGTCCCAGTTGGAACTGAGTATAAAATATTAAATAGACGCCGAATGTTAAAAAAAGGGAGACGGTTTTTAATAAAACCTGTTTGGTCATCAGAGATAATGGAGGGAATAACGGTTTCTAATCTATGAGCCAACACTTTAGCTAAGATCTTTACATCAACATTGAGCAGAGAGATCGGCCTGTACGAGGAACACTCTGTTGGGTCTTTGCCCTTTTTTAAAAGAAGAATAATAGATGTCTCATTGAAAGAGGGTGGCAATTTGCCGTAATTAAACGAGTCAGATAATACTGAATGTAACTGAGGAGAAAGAAGTGAGGAGAATGATTTATAAAATTCCACAGGGAACCCATCAGGTCCAGGAGATTTCCCTGAGGACAGTGCAGAAATTGCAAAAGATATTTCTTCTGGTGATATAGGCGCATTGAGTTTGGCTTTGGAATCAGATGAAAGTGAGGGGATGTTCAGATTCTGTAAAAATTGATCCACAGAGATATTGTCATTCAGGGATTCAGAGGAATAAAGCCGAGAATAAAAATTTTTAAATGCGTCATTAATTTCTAAATGATCCGATGTAAAGTCTCCGTTCTCCTTCCGGATCTTTGTAATATGTTGTTTGGCTTTGGAACGCCTCAGCTGATTGGCTAGGAATTTACCAGACTTATCCCCATGAATGTAAAAGCGGCTCTTGCTTTCGAGAAGTTGGCGTTCGACAGGTTGAGTGGACAGAAGGTTAAATTTAGTTTGGAGCTCAACGCGCTTTTTGTATAATTCAGGGTTCTTAGTTTGGGCATATATTTGATCCAAATCTTTAATCTGGTTAATGACGTCTGCTCGATCTGCACGGGATCTTCTATTGAGATTTGTTGTGTAAGAGATTATTTGACCCCTCAGATATGCTTTCATGGCATCCCAGACAATCTGGGATGGCACTTCAGGTGATGTATTAGTGTTAAAATAAAAGGTTATCTGGTCCTTAATAAATTTTACGAAATCATCATCTGATAGTAAAGTTGAATCAAACCGCCAGTGTTTGTTCCTCTGAGGGAGACCAGGAAAGTTCAGAGAGAGGGTAATTGGGGCATGGTCAGAGATCAGTATACTCTGATAGTCACAAGAGTGGGCAAATGGGATAAGTTGGTTATCGAGTAAGAAATAGTCAATTCTAGTGAAGGTATGGTGAACATGTGAGAAAAAAGAATAATCTCTCTCCATAGGATGGAGGAAACGCCATATATCAGAGATACCAAAATTAGAGAGAAATGATTGAATAGCTAAGGCAGATTTAGTAGGTGATCTGGTAACAGAGGACGATTGGTCCAGTTTAGGATCCAACCAACAGTTGAATTCACCACCCAATATAAGAGAGTATGAGTTTAAGTCTGGTAGTGAGGAAAAAAACCGTTCAAAAAAGTTAACATCATCAAAGTTGGGGGCATACAGGTTTGCTAGTGCAACTTTAGTGTTATATAGTTTACCAGAAACAATAATAAAACGGCCATTTGTATCAGATATTTTATTATGGAGTTCAAAAGGAATATTTGAGTTAATAAGAATGGAAACTCCCCTGGCTTTAGCGGCAAAGGATGAATGAAAATGCTGACCCGCCCACTTTGACAGAAGCCGGGAGTTATCAAAACAACGAATATGAGTTTCTTGGAGGAAAGCAATGTCAGCTTTGAGTTGTTTAATATGTGCGAATACCTTCCTCCTTTTAACAAGGTGGTTCAGTCCCTTTACATTCCAGCTCACGAATTTAAGTGCACTAGCCATTATCAATTACTAATGCATAAAAGGCAGCAGGCATATAAAAAATCAAGCAGTACAATAGCAGTCTGGGTGCAGAGATGTAAACATAGATTCGTAAGGTCAAAATATAAACATGTCCTAAGCAATAAAGAGATGTTGGAACTGGAAAAGCCACCCCACCCACACAACCCAAAACTAGACGGCTACCAAAACAAGTAGCTAGCTCTACCAAAAAAATTAACCCAAATACAACTTCCAGATCTGTGTCATTTTAGGAGGTCCGATCAGATTCCGAAGATGACTGGATAGCCGGAAGACTTGCCACAAACGCTTCAGCTTCCTTTGCTGATTTGAACCACTTGAATTCCCCGGTATTAAGCTTGATTCGTAGATCAGCAGGGTTACAAAGGGAAGGTTTGAAACCACGATCAAAAAGCACTTTCATTGCGCCTTTAAACTCAGCGCGCATCTTTAAGGTCTGGGGTGCAAAATCTTCCACAAAGCGAATGGTTGTATCCTGGAAAGAAAAAGAGCCTCTGCGACGTGCCTCCACAATCAGACTGTGTTTTACCTGGTATTGATGGAAACACAAGATTACTGGTCGCGGACGGGAACCCAGAATTCCGGGGGGAACGTAAACCCTGTGGGCCCGTTCGAGCTTGGGCGGCTTCGGAAGCAAATCTTTCCCGAATAACTCACAGAGAAACTCGGCGAAAAACTTCGCGGTTGGTCCCTTTTCAGTCGCCTCTGGTGATCCCAGAATTCTGATGTTGCAGCGTCTGCTACGATTTTCGAGATCCACCATTTTGGAAAGAAGTTTATTAGATTTTTCCTCTAAGCTGGAACAGAGAGTCTCCAAGTATCGAACACGACTTTCTAAATCTTCAGAAGTCGAATCGATGCGAGATAAGTGTTCAGCATGTTTGTCCACTTTATCGTTGATCCGATCCAGTTTGTCTTCTAACTGTTTGAAAGCGGTTTTAAATTCCTTTAAGATTTCGTCTCGGAGCTTTCCCAGCGCAACCAGCGTCTCATCCGACGCGGTCATAGTTTCTTTTCTCCCGGATTTAGAACTCTTGCAAGACATTGTAAGTTAGATATATTCACAGGCAAGTAAGAGATACCGAAATAATTCCTAACTAAGGTTTAAAAAATGGAGACATTTAGTGCAAAGGTAGCGACAGTAACGGAATAAAAGTTCGGAGCAGCTAAACAATCACCATCTTACCGGAAGTCCTTCAGGAATGTCTTTTCATGTAATTTTTTCCAGTACTTCCTTTTTCAAGGGTAAATGAGACAATCCATCAGCAATTCCATGATTTGTCATTCTCTTAAATTCCTTCTTGTAATTGTGTGCTCTGAGAAACAAAGCCCTCATCTGCATTCATGCTGTTGCTGTTAGTGGAATACCCTTCTGTGGACTGAAAATTGGCACTAGTGGTTGATGATGAGTAACAAGGGTAAACTCTCTCCCATATGAGTTCAAGTAGAAAGGCATTAAACCTCAAGCCAGACTCAAGGCCTCTCTGTCAATTTGTGCGAAATTTTTCTCTGCGGCCGTAAGGGACTGTGATGCAAAGGCTAAAGGCGTTCACATCCATCACTCATAACATGTGACATGTCTACATCTGTACCATAAGGCAAGGGGTCACAGGCAACACTTGCTGGATGATGTGGACCATAATATGTGAGTACGATGTCTGATGTCACCATTTCCTTTACCATTTTGAAAGGTATCTCACACTGCTTTGTCCATTGTCATTTCTTACTGATCTGTAGTAATGAGTACAAGGGTGAGCACAGTAGCCGGGTTTGACAGGAACCTGTCATAGTAATTAACAAATCCTAAATAGGATCACAACTGTGACATGTCCTTTGGCCTTGGGGCATCCAACACTGCTTGAATTTTCTCTGCACTATTGTGTAATCCTAGTGCATCAATCGTAAGTGATTCACACCTCGTGCATTGTGCTCTGAGTCCATTATCTTCTAATCTTTTTAACACTGTCTTGATGTTTTAGAGATGTTCCTTGTCATCCTTACCGGTAATAGTGATGTCATCCAGGTAACATGGATCCTTGCAACACCTGGTAATCTTCTGTTGCTCTTTGTAAGAATTCAATTATAAAAGGTTTGAAGGTTCATTTATTATCGAAGTATACAACTCCGAAATTCTTCTTCTCCAGGTAGCCCTTCCAATATACGTAGTAGCTGGAATATGGACCACAGATTACAATGAGAGATAGAAAAGGTGTGTCAGAAGGGCAATGTTATGATAGTCATGGGAGATTTCAACATGCAAGTCAAATGGGAAAATCAGGTCCGTAGTGGCTCTTAAGAGAGTGAGTTTGTTGAATGCCTATGAAATGGCTTTTTAGAGCAGTTTGTCACTAAGCCTACTAGGGGATCAGCAAAACTGGATTGTGTGCTATGTGATGAACTGGAGGTATTTAGGGAGCTTAAGATAAAAGAACCCTTAGGAGGCAGAGATCACAATATAATCAGTTCAATTTGAAATTTGACAGGGAGAAAGCGAAGTCTGATGAGCAATATTTCAGTGGAGTAAAGGAAATTACAATGGTATGAGAAAGGAGCTGGCCAAAGTAAATTGTTAGGAGATGCTGGCAGGGATGACAGCAGAGTAGCAATGGTGTGAGTTTCTGGGAAAAATGAGGAAGGTGCAGGATAGATGTATTCCTAAAACAAAGCAATACTTAAATGGCAAAATAGAAAAATCTGTGGTTGACAGAGGAAGTCAAAGCTAATGTGAGAGGAAAAGTGAGGGCATACAACAAAGCAAAAATTAGTGTTAGACAGAAGACTTGGAAACTTTTAAAAGAATCATTAGGAGGGAAAAGATTAAATATGAAAGCAAGCTAGCAAACAATATCAAAATGGATAGTAAAAGCTTTTTCAAATATGTAAAAAAATAAAAAAGAGATGAGAGTGGATCTAGGACTGATAAAAAATAAGGTCAGAGAAATAATAATGGGAACCAAGGCAATGGCAGATGAACTATATGAGTATTTTGCATCCATTTTCATTGTGGAAGACACTAGCAGTATGCCTGATGTTGAATGGTGCAAGGGAAGAAAAGTGATTGCAGTTACTATTACAAGGGAGAAGGTGCTCAAAAAGCTGAAATACTCAAGGGCACATAAGTCACCCAGGCCAGATTTAAGACACCCTAGGGTTCTGAAGGAGGTAGTGGTAGGGATTGAGGAGTCTTTAGTAATGATCTTTCAAAAGTCATAGGATTCTGGAAATCAGAGGATTGGAAAATTGCAAATGTTACTCCACTCTTTAAGAAAGGAGGAAGGCAGCAGAAAGGAAATTATAGACCAATTAGCCTGACCTCAATGGTTGGGAAGATGTTGGAGTCAATTGTTAAGGATGAAGTTATGGAGCACTTGGTGACACAGGACAAGGTAGGACAAAACAAAATCAGCATGGTTTTTTAAAGTGAAAATCTTGCCTGACAAACCTTTTGGAATTCTTTGAGGAGATTACAAGTAGGATAGATAAATGGGATGCAATGGATGTTGCATTTTGGGATTTTCAGAACGCCTTTATCAAGGTGACACACATGAGGCTGCTTGCCAAGTTACGAACCCATGGTATTACAGGGAAGTTACAGGCATGGTTAGAGCATTGGCCGATTGGTAGGTGGCAGCTAGTGGGAATAAAAGGATCCTTTTCTGGTTGGCTGCCAGTGACTAGTAGTGTTCTGCAGGGGTCAGGGTTGGGATTGCTTCATTTTATGCTGTATATCAAAGATTTAGATGATGGAATAGGTGGTTTTGTTGTCAAGTTTGCAGATGATATGAGATTGGTGGAGGGGCAGGTAGTGTTGAGGAGACAAGTAGGCTGTGGAAGGACTTAATCAGATTAGGAGAATGGGCAAGAAAGTGGAAAATGAAATACAATGTTGGAAAATGTATGGCCATGCACTTTGGTAGAAGAACTAAATGTGCAGACTATTGTCTAAATGGGGAGAAAATCCAAAAATCTGAGATGCAAAAGGGCTTGGGAGTCCTTGTGCAGAACACCCTAAAGGTTGTCTTGCAAGTAGATTTGGTGGTGAGGAAGGCAAATGCAATGTTAGCATTCTTTTTAAAAGGTCTAGAATACAAGAGCAGGGATGTGATGCTGAGGCTTTATAAGGCCCTGTGGAATTTACCTGTGGAAAGATTTGAAATCATAACTGTGGGAAAATTTATTAAATAATTTTAAAATGGCAGTCATTTAAAATGAAAAAAAAATGGAAGTAGATCATTTGCACAATGTTCATGCAAAATGGGCACACTTCTTACCTCAGATAACCGCTTGTTGAAACAAGCACTTCCTCAGATCATTTCAATAATTTATTTGAGTTGATATCAATATAAATCTACTTTCTTTTTTGCCTTCACAATTGCATCTTACCATAAAAACTGTCGCAAGTTAATTTGTGTATGCAAAGTAACAATGCTTATGTTCTGTGACCTATCTCCGACATGGACGTGGCACAGATAAGGCTGAGAAACTAACACAAGTAGAAAGGGTATGCAAGCTCTGTTTCAAAAAGAAAAGCTCGGAAAATTATTTATATTTTTGTTATGTAATGTAATATTATAGCCTTGAATTACTAGATTCACTTGCAATACTTCATATTTTTTATATTTTCATGAATGCAAACTGAAAACTAACTGTACATGCTACTCCTATATTATGGGAAACTTGAATCCATACAAACTTAAGATATAGGAGAAGAATTAGGCCATTTGGCCCATCAAGCCTGCTCCATCATTCTATCATGGCTCATTCATTTCCCTCTCAGCCCCAATCTCCTGCCTTCTCCTCATAACCCTTCATGCCCTGACAATCAAGAATCCATCAATCTCTGCCTTTAATATATTCATTAACTTGGTCTCCACGGCTCTCTGTAGCAATGAATTTCACAAATTCACTACACTCATGGCTAAATAAATTCCTCCTCAACTTCTAAATGGTCATCCTCCTTCTGAGGCTGTGTCCTATGGTCCTAGACCTTTGTGTTTCAACCGAAGGAAACATCCTCACCAGATCCACCTTATCAAGGCTTTTCAATGATTGATAGGTTTTTATGAGAACCCTGCCCCTCATTTTTATGATTCCAATGAATACATGCCCAGAGCCATCAAATGCTCCTAACAACTTCCTGCCCTTCCTGACAACCTGACTGCACATTATCTTTACTTTTTACCATCCGTCTTATTCTGAGTCCTTTCACTCTGGTTCCCACCCCCTCCCCCCCCCCCACCAAGTTAGTTTAAACCCTCCCCAACAGTTCTAACAAACCTGCTTGCAGAAATATTGGTCCCCTTCAGGTTCAGGAACCACCTCTTCTCCTCTGCCATCTGATGTTTGAATGGAGATTGAACACAGGAACACTACCTCATTACTTTTTGTTTTACTTAATTTCCTTTTTTTTGCACTACTTACGGTGCCTATAAAAGTATGGAATCCCCTTGGAAGTTTTCAGGTTTTATTGTTTTACAACATCGAATCCCAATGGATTTAATTTGGCTTTTTTGACACTGATCAAGAGAAAAAGTCTCTTTTGTGTCAAAGTGAAAACATATCTCTATAAAGTGATTTAACTTAATTACAAATATAAAACACAAAATAATTAATTGCATCAGTATTCACCCCCTTCAAGTCAGTATTTAATAGATGCCCCTTTGGCAGCAATTACTGCCTTGAGTATGTGTTGATATGTCTCTATCAGCTATGCACGTCTGGACAGTGCAATTTTTTCCCAATTCTTCTTTACAAATCTGCTGAAGGTCTCTTAGATTGCATGGGATTGTGAGTGAACAGTCCTTTTCAAGTCCAGCTACAAATCCTCAATGGGATTGAGGTCTGGACTCTGACTTGGCCACTCCAGGACATTCACTTTGTTGTTTTTAAGCCATTCCTGTGTAGCTTTGAGGTCATTATCTTGCTGTAAAACAAATCTTCTCCCAAGTCACAGTTCTCTTGCAGACTTCATCAGGTTTTCACTGTCTTTTGCCGTATTCATTTTAGCCTCTACCTCCACAAGCCTTCCAGGGTCTGCTGCAATAAAGCATCCCCACAGCACGATGCAGCCACCACCATGCTTCATGGTAGGGATGGTGTGTTTTTGATGATGTGCGGTGTTGGGCTTTGTGCCAAACATAGCATTTATTCTGATGGCCAAAAAACTCTATTTTGGTTTCATCAGACCATAGAACCTTCTTCCAACTGGCTTCCGAGTCTCCCACATGCCTTTTGGCAAACTCTAGCTGAGATTTCATGTGAGTTTTTTTCAACAATT
This sequence comes from Hemitrygon akajei, assembly GCF_048418815.1. Taxonomy (NCBI): domain Eukaryota; kingdom Metazoa; phylum Chordata; class Chondrichthyes; order Myliobatiformes; family Dasyatidae; genus Hemitrygon; species Hemitrygon akajei. Next base: position 96,221,709 of record NC_133131.1, read on the forward strand.
ACCCTTTCTTTGGTACTCCCATAAAGCTGCAACTGGTGAAGCACCCGGGCAACAGTTGTTGTATGTGCAGAGCTTGAGAAAAGCGACATAACGGACTTTTAACATCGTAAACCAATGAGTTGTTTGTTCTGTGTCCCCGCTCGCTGGGAAAATGGAGACACTCCTTACTCACTTATTAGGGAGGGAGAGAACCTGCAGTATGTTGAATACCAAAGTCTTTGGGGTAACTGCAAGTCTGTGTCTTTCCTATTGCTTTACTTACGCTTGAGTGCTCAGTGGTGGTGCTGATGCTTTGTTTCTGCTGGTGGGGGGGAGAGGGGATTGTTGCTTGTTGCCACTTACATGCAGGAGGGGGGAGCTGGAGTGGGGACCTTGGGGTTCTAACATTTAACTGTTCTTCATTCTTTGGGGCTCACCTGTTTTGGTGGATGTTTGTGAAGAAAAAGCGTTTCAGGATGTATATTGTATACATTTCTCTGACATTAAATTGTACCTTTGAACCATCTCAGTCACTGAAGCTTGTAACTCCTTCAGAGTTGTCACATGTCTCTTGGTAGCCTCACTCATTAATCCCCTCATTGCACAGTCACTCGGTTTTTGAGGATGGCCTGCTCTAGACAGATTTACAGCTGTGCCATATGTTTTCCATTTTTTGATGAGTGACTTAACTGTACATACTCCCAGGGATATTCAGTGACTTGGAAAGTTTATTGTGTCCATCCCGTGACTTGTGCTTTTCAATAAACTTTTCACAGAGTTGCTGGAGTGTTCTTTTGTCTTTATGGTGTAGTTTTTGCCAGGATACTGACTCACCAGCAGTTGGACATTCCAGATAGAGGTGTAATTTTATCACAATCAGTAGAAACAGCTTGGCTGTACACTAGTGATCAGCATTTAACTAATTATCTGACTTCTACAACCAACTGGCTACACCAGTGATGATCTGATATGTCATATTAAGGGTGTGAATACTTATGCAACCAATTATTTTGTGTTTTATGTTTGTAATTAATTTTGATCACTTTGTAGAGATCTGCTTTCAGTTTGATACAAAAGATTTTTTTCCTTGTTGATCAGTGTCAAAAAAGCCAAATTAAATCCATTGTGATTCAATGTTGTAAACAATAAAACATTAACACTTCCAAGGGGGTGGGGTGGGGTGGTGAATACTTTTCAGAGACACTATAATTAAGTGATATTAAACCTGATCCTGATTCTGATTTTCATTCATGTCAGCATTGGTTGTGTCATCCTTCCTTCTGAATACTTCTTCCTGTTTGGGATATAGATACGTATCTTGTGCCTTGAAATTATTCCCAGAAATTCCAGCCATTGCTGCTCTGTCATCATCCCTGGCAGTGTTTTTGGCTAGCTCTTCTATCATACCTCTGTAACTCCTTTGATACGGATACATTTGACATGAGCTTCTCTTTCTCAAATTGCAGGGAGGTTTCTATCATATTATGATCACCCTCCTTCTAAGGGTCCCTTTACCTTAAGCTCTCTAATCAATTCTGGTTCATTGCACAACATCCACTTCAGAATAGCTGATCCCCTAGTGGGCTCAACTATGAGCTGCTCTAAAAAAGCCATCTCATTGGCATTCTAGAGATACCCCTTCTTGGGATCCAGCAGCAACCTGATTTTCTAAACCTACCTGCATATTGAAATAACCCATGGATATGGTAACATTGCCCTTTTGACATGATTTTCTATCTCCCATTGTAATTTGTAGACCATATTTTTACTGTTGTTTGGAGTTATGGGTATAGAGGGAGTAGAGCAGTAGGGTAAGCACACATTCCTGAGATCCGCCAGTGTTGATCGTCATGGGGAGAAGATATTATTACCAACCCACACAAATTGTGGTCTTCAGGTTAGGAAGTCGAGGATCCAATGGCAGAGGGAGGTATGGAGCCCTGTTCCTATCAATCAGGACTGTGGGAATGATAGTGTTAAATCCTGAGCTATAGTCAATGAACGGCATCCTGACATAGGAGTTTGTGCTGTCCAGGTGATCTAAGACGTGTGAAGAGCCATTGAAATTGCGTGTGCTGTAGACCTATTGTGGTGATAGGCAAATTGCAGTGGGTCCTGGTCCTTGCTGAGGCAAAAGTTCATTCTAGACATGACCAAACTCTGAAAGCATTTCATCACCATAGATATGAGTGCTACTGGGCGATAGTTCTTAAGACAGCTCACACTACTCTTCTTGGGCACTGATACAATTGTTGCTCTTTTGAAGCAGGTGGGCACTTCCGACCATAGCAATGAGCGGTTGAAAATGTCCTTGAATACACCTGCCAGTTGGTTGGCATGTTTTTAGAGCCTTATCGGGTACTCCATTGAGGCTTTTGGCCTTGTCCGGTTCACCTTCCAGACAGACAACCTCCGAGACTGAGATCACAGGGTCACCGATTGCTGCAGGTATCGTCACAGCTGTAGTTATATTCTCCCTTTCAAAGCAGGCACAGAATGGGTTGAACTCATCTGGTCGTGAAGCTTCGCTGCCATTTGTGCTACTTTGTAGAAGTAATGTCCTGCAAATCCTGCCAGAGTTGACATGCATCTGATGTCACCTCCAACCTCACGTAGAATTATATCTTCGCTCTTGAACTAGTCCTTCGCAATTCAAGCCTGTTTTTCATGTACAGTCCTGGGTCACCAGACTTAAACGTCACAGTTCTAGCCTTGAGCAGACCACGAACTTCTGGTTTCATCCATAGCTTTCGGTTTGGGATTGTACAGCAAGTTTTCTTGGGCACACATGCATCCCCAGAGGTTTTATTGAAGTCTGTAACAACTGCGGCATTCTTAACCAGATTCTAGATGAATCTTTGAATACAGTCTAGTCCAAAGCAACCCCGTAGACGCTCCTGTGCTTCTCTTGTCCATATCTTATTGGTACTCACTACTGTTGCTGCAATCTTCAGTCTCTGCCTGCACTCAGCGAGTAGAAGTACAGTCGGGTGATCAGACTTTCCGAAGTGTGGGTGTGGGATAACACGGTAGGTATTCTTGATGGTGGTTAACAGTGGCTCAGTGTGCTTTCTCTGGTACTAAAAGTGATTTGTTGATTGTAATTATTTAGAGACTGTTTCAAGCTAGCCCAAAATGATGGTGAAGAGCTCAGGGTGTGCTGTTCCGTGCATGTTAATCCCATTGCTCAGATCATTTAGAGCTTGTTTGACATTGGCCTGAGGTGGAAAGACGATCCCGCGGCAGGTTAAATGGCCGTCACTTCGTTGCGAGATATTCCAGTTCTGGTGAGCAGAATTGGGACATCATTGACACATTGGTGTACCAAGTGCAGTTGATCATGAAGCACACACTACCCTCTGCCTTTGAGAGATGGTGTTTAGCGAACCTGTCAATCGGAATCTCTGCGTCCGGTACGGAGGGTTTAACCAAGTTTCCGTGGAGGAGTGGACGCACGCTAGTTCTGATATCATCATTTTTATTTAGCAGAGACTGTATGCTTGCCAGCAAGATAGTTGGGATTTGTGATGGAAATCTTTTTTTAAACGCAATTGTAGCCCGGAGCGATCGCCACTTTTCTGACGAATTCTCCTAGCGAGGATTTCAGCATTATTTCCATCGGTTTTAAGCAACAATAGATTGTCCAAACACATTAAAACATCTTTATTAACCGTACAGACCTTGGCTGCAGTTGTGATTCTCAGCTGCAGCAGGCTGAAACGGGAATATTTAATCGTATCCATCAAGCTGTGCCATACCGAGTTCGCCCAGGTGTAACCCATCCATATGGCACATTAATGATTCCCACCAACCCCATTAATGTTTCCAATAATTCAAAATGAAGCTCTGTTTTCCACCTAATGCATTTGTCACACATTCATCTGACCTATCCCAGATATCCCACCCTGCAAAAACTCATTTCACGGAGGTAGCGCCATCAATTTGCGGGAGACTCCCGGAACTTGCGGGGGAGGTGGGATGTCTGCTATCCTCCTATCCTGTACTCAGGATCATGTGACACTGGGAAAAAATCCAATTCTGCTGTGCAGCTCTTTAAATTCATGTTGCAGCACCTCGCCCTATTTAACCCACGCCATCAGCATAGACATTGTATGACCAAAGGCTGTCCACCCTCCCTTTCAGAATGCTCTGCTGCTGATCCCAAAGGTCCCTGACCCTGGTACATGCTAGATCAATGAATGTAATTGATTTCAACCGAAAAGATCACTATTATAATAACAAAGGAGAACAATATTCCGCAAGACTGAAATTTAGGGATAGGCTGAGTGCAGAGACAGACACAGAAAGAACTTCACTGAGTTTTAATAAGAACTGTACAAAACAAAGGAAAATAATATGCTATGGTCTTGTGGTCCAATATATTAGAGGGCAACAGGATCGCTAACTAAAACCTCTCTAACTCACAACGTGTCACTGTGGCTCGAAAGCAGTGACCTAGGACCATATTAATAGTGCTCATTTAACAGCGTTTGTCTAAATTACTAATTTATTTATTTATTACTAGTTTTCTTTCCCAGAACGTGGACCGATAGTGGCAGTGAGAGCAGTAATGGTGCCACCTGATTCTGGCTGTCTGTTGTGAGTTTCTGAACCGTCGTTGACACTTGTTCTTCCAGCATGGACTGAGCTTGCCCTGCTGAGAGAAGGTGTCACACTGTGGGAGACAATTCTGTTAACCCAGCCTCCACTGACTTTAACTTCTCCCCCACCTGACCAACAAAATTCAGTGCCGATTTCAGCTATTCTCTCTCTGCTGGGTCCATTTTGAAGGTCAGGTCTTACTGACAGGAGTTCTGTGATGACCCAAGAGCAAAGCGAGAGATAACGACACGGAATAAAGGGTTCACTAAGTTTTAATGAGAACTGTATAGAACCAAGGAAAAGAAATAAACACTGGGCCAACAGGACTGCTAAATAAAAGCCGTAACATTAACTAAAAACTGATGTTATCAGTGCAGCTCGAAAGCAGTGTCCTCGAAAAAAATAATACCGCTCCTTTAACAGCGTTTATCTAAATTACTCATCTTCCTAACAGGAGTGTGGACAACGGTAAGCAGGGAGAATCGTTGTCGTTATGCTTCAATCAAGACTTGACAAGACTGAAACAAAGTGAAGCAAAATAATATACGTGCACCGAGATGCAGCTCATGAGAGAATGTATTAAGGAAGTGGAGCTGCTGCTCGATGACCTTCAACTCATACAGGAGAATGAGGAGGTGATAGGCAGGAGCTATCGGAAGTAGTGACCCCGAGGTTACAGAAGACAGGTAACTTTGTGACTGTCAGGAGGGGAAGGGGAAATGCACAGCCAGAGTAGAATACCATGTGGCTGCTCCCCTCAACAATAAGTATACCACTCTAGACACTGTTGAGAGGGACGACCTATGGGTGCGGGATGGGGGGAGAGCCACAGTGACAGGGTCTTTTGCACTGAATCTGGAGCTGTGGCTCCAAAGAGCAGAGAGGTGAAGAGGACTGCAGTGGTAATAGGAGATTCCATAGTCAGAGGAACAGGGATGAAGGTCTGTGGGCAGGATGGAGACAGCTGGATGATATGTTGCCTTCCAGGTGCTAGGGTCAGGGATGTCTCCGACCAGGTCCATGGAATTCTCAGGGGGGAGGTGAGCAGCCAAAAGTCTTGATGCATATTGGCACCAATGACATAGGTTTCAAAGGTAAGTTTAATGTCAGAGAAATGTATTCAGTATACATCCTGAAATTATTTTTCTTCACAAACATCCATGAAAACAGAGGAGTTGAAATGACAGTTAAAAGGTTAAAACCCCAAAGCCTCCCCCTGGCTCGCCCTCCCATGCACAAACAGCAGCAAGACAATGAACCATGGACTGACATGTCAGAATGGGAATGGGAAGTGGGTGGCCATTGCTGTGCTTCAATCAAGACTTGACAAGACTAAAACAAAAGGAAGAGAGTTAAATACAATTACAAAGAAACATTCGCACGTGTGTGGTTGTCGTCTTCTTTCAGCTGCCCGTCTGCAAGAACGGCCAGACTGTATGGCAATGTCAGTGATTGTCACAGCTAAAGCAAAAAAAAATCAGCTAGTGAGAAATTAAATTTAACAAGAATACAAGTTGGACTATTAATTTTGGACAAATGTAGATAAATAGTACATTATTTCACTTCCTTTCCTCACTCTCCGAAGCCCCCCACTCTGACCACTGATCTCCAGGATCAACCATGTGTGTCAGTACCTCCAGTTGAACTTTGTCTTTTTGTGTGTTTCCTCCTAGCTGTCAGTCTGTGGTTTTGTATTGCCATGTGCTCCTGTCCCCGCTCCTACTCTACTCCGGTCCCTGTATCACTGAGTACTCTGTCTCTCATCTGTTTCTCAATATTACCTGTTTTGCTGCCACCAGTGTCTCATTGTGCTCCACCTATCATCTGCCTCTCTGTGTATTGCTCAGTGTATTTCAGTCCTGTGTTTTCACCTGTTTGTTGCCAGATTGTGCCAGTGAGTTTTCCTGAGCCTTTCCAGCATTTGTATCTGTACTCTGTTTATCTGGATATCAACTCTGCCTGATTCCTGACCCTGGGTTTTGGATTTCTCTGGATGTTTTGATCTCTGCCTGAACTTTGACACTGACTTTGTTTGCACCTCGGGATTTGTTACTCAATTAATATCACTGTGTGCATAGTACAGGGTCTGCGATTGGATTCCTGTTCCAGTGCCCTGACAATGTGAAACAATTAGTGCAAGAAACAAAGCTGAAGAATTTCTAACCAGATATACTGAGTGGGTGATAAGTTTTGTATTTTGTCCTCCACCACCCCACCCACACATCATAGAAACCAAACCTGCATCAGTATGATCTATCAAAAGGTACAGTATTGTGAAATGGCTGAGTGCACTGGATCCACCAAGTCTATAGTTCCTGACAATGCCTAACTAGAACTAGCTGTTCCAGCCTCTTCACAAACTGTTCTAGGAGCGCTACAGAACTGGTGTCTATCAGAAAATACAGATATTTGTCCAGACTGGGAAAGCAAGGTGAATGCAAAGTGACCACTCCATCATTACAGTGCAGGAATGTATCAAGAACAGTGTATTGCACAACACATACTGTACCAATAACCTACACAGTCTGGCCTTTGTCAGAACCATTTATTCCTATATTTCACGGCACCCTTAATCCAAAGGCAAAGGAGCACAGTTCCAGAGGTGATGTGATCAGACAAATTTCATGACCTATGCTGGTGATACTAAACCTGATTCTGATCATGACAGCGTGATTGAATGAGTGTACGGTATATCTCAGAGTGAAGCATCAATGTGCCCCCGTCAAACAGAACTCAATGGCTGAAGGGATACATCACATAAAGAAACTTTATTTCTAGTTGTTGAAGGTCAATCATCTTGATTTCAGGACATTGTTGTAGATATCTCAGAGCTGCTTTCTAAGCCCAACCGTTTTCAGCACTTGCGTTACTGACCTTCCCTCCATCATACGGTCAAAGATAGGGTTGTTTCCTGTTGATTATCAAGTGTTCTATTTTAAATTCCTTTGGTAGTAAAAGAGGGCATTCTTGATACAGAAAGATATGGGCAACATTAATCTGATAACCCATTTTAACTAGCAAATTTTGTTTCTTGCTTTGATGCATTTTAATTCTGATTATAAATTCTGCTTGCTGGAGCATACTCTTTGGGCTGAATGGTCTAACTCAGCACCTATGTCTTGTGGCTTGCAGTATAGAACTCCAAACAAAGGAAAGATATGTTCTTTCACAGGCATCTAAACCAGCTCTTTTAGGTCTATTCTTTAATTGCAGTAGCACTGAGGTGTACAACGGAGAACAACTTAAAAATAATTCACACAAAATGCTCGAGGAACATAGCAGGCCAGGCAGCATCTATGAAAATGAGAAAACAGTCGACGTTTTGGACCGAAACCCTTCTTCACGACTGAATGGAGAGAGGAACTATCTGGGCCAAAAGAACCTGCTTCTCTGTTGTATGACGTTATCTCAGAGATAAAATAAGCAATAATTCGGAAATTAACGATTGCCAATCAGCCTTTATAAAATTCTAAACGGCAGCTGTCAGCCCCGAAGATCCTAATCGGGATTGAGGTTGGCGCCATTGGTTTTCCAGTTGGGTCCACATGGAAAGCTGAGCACAGAAATAGTAAACCGCGCTGTATAAATGTGACGTCTTGGAGTCAGTCAGTGAGAACACATACTCAGAACAGACTGTAATCCCGGACACAGAGTGAACAAGGCAACTCACACCGGCTGAACAACCATGAAGTGGGGCATCGTCGTCTTAGTCAGCTGCATTTTGTTGCTCTCTCTACCGTATTACGCAGAAGGAAAAGGTAACCCATTTAGAAAAATGGTTAGGCGTGCTGGGAAAATTGCAATAATGATTGGAATTTGTTTTTTTTAAAAAAACACGTTTCCTGTTTAGTGTTAAATTTTTAAAAAAACGAGGCTGTGGAAATGACAAGACTTGCGATGCTCAGTACCACCATCGTTCCATAAATTGCAGCGAATATATTTTCCGTGTGTTTAGAGGAAAATTGAGTGTTTGTGTAGCATCACAACCTCATTTTGTGCAGGGGCAGAAAAAAATCAATCTAATCACTCAAAGTTGCAAGGCATCAGAAAGGAAATGTGGCGATATTTTTTATTTTGAGATGATTTACCAGGTAATCTTTAAACTTGCACAAAGTTAAATGTAACATCTTGTATTTTTTGTAGGCAGGGTGGAGTTAAGGGATGTTTTAATGTAATTTCCATAAACATATCTCTCTCGCACACACACATTTACACATTGTGTTGCCTAGCCAACGGGATTTGATATACATTCAGTGCCCACTTTATTAGGTACACCTGCTCATTAATGCAAATAACTAATCAGCCAATCATGTTGCAGCAACGCTAATAACAACTTTATTTATTGAGCTCTCTTCGTATTGGCAGTGTTGTTCAATGTGCTTTACCAAGGGACAAATTAAACATTAAAATAAAGACTAAAAATTAACATGAAAATAAGTCAATAAGATGTTCGTTAAAAGCAAGGTTAAATATATAGGTTTTGAGCAGGGGTTTAAAAGTGGCAACTGAAACTGAATCATTTAGCTTTAGGTACTAATTCCACAATTTAGGGGCATAGTTGAAAAAAGCAGACCTGTCAATTACCTTTTGAAGGGGATGGTTTAAATTTAAGAAACAGACAATAGAAGTTCTGAGTTGGAAAAGAATTGTAAAGCAAAAACTATTGGTCCCAGACCATTAAGAGCTTTTAAAAACCAATAAGAGAACTTTTCAAATCAATTCAATAAGATACAAAGAGTAGCTTGTACAGAAGTGATGTGTTCCCTCGTCATGATTTTGGCTAGAAGTCTAGCAGCGGTGTTCTGAATGAGTTGCAGTTTGTAAATAGGTTGTTTTGGAAGGCCAGTAAAGAATGCATTGCAGTAATCTAGTGTATTCAATATAAAGACAAGAATTAGTTTTTCAGCATCATGATGAGCCTCAAATATTTTTGTATTACTACTTGTGCAGAAATGGTGCCCTGGTCAGATTCTTAATGTGCTATTGAAAATTCAAATCTGAATCATGGAGAGTTACTTCCAATTTTACAAGGGAAGCCAAATTACCAAGTTTATCAAGCAGTTTCTCTTTTGGCTTTGGAACCAACCATAAGTATTTCAGTTGTAACTTCTTCATTTAGATATCATATTGCTCATAAATTGCATAATAGCAAACAACAATGGTCGAAGGTTTCAGTTGTTGTTTAGAACAAACATCAGAATGAGGAAGAAGTGTAACTCTGACCATGTGCCAAACAGGGTGGTTTGAGGATCTCAGTGACTGCTGATCTCCTGAGATTCTCATGCAGAACAGGCTGTAGAGCTTACAGAGAATTGTGTGAAAAACAAAACTCATTTAGTGAGTAGCAGGTCTATGCATGAAAATACCTTTTGTTAAAGAGAGGTCGGAAGAGAAAAGCTCGACTGGTTCAAGCTGACAGGAAGGCCATTGTAACTCAGAAAGCCACACGTTACAACAGTGGTGTGCAGAACAGCATCTCTGAACACACAGCACATTGAAACTTGCAGTGGATGGGCTATAGCAGCAGAAGATCACAAAGACCACAGGTACCTAATAAAGTGAACACTGAGTTTCAGAGAATGGATGAATGTATGATGTTCTGTGGTCAGTTTTTATTCAAGCAGTTTTTCCTACTTTAGATCCATCAGCATTAAGAACAAGAAGAACATGATAAGAAAGACTTCTGGTTTCTGTGACATTTTCTAATATAGAGTGAATAGCCAACAATCTGAATTGAGTAATGCTGTAAAATGCAGTCTGTAATAATTAAATTTGTCCTGCTGAATTTCAAGATACATAGTAACATAATCCTTTTGGTATTCGTTCAAAACATCAAAATGTTTTTGAGTAATGTTAACTTATTGTAGAATGATTCCAAACAACATGTTGCCTATAGACTTAGATGTAGTGTGACACAATATAAAATTGCAGAATTACAATATTCAAATTTGTCCTCTGTTGGACCTCAAAATATTTATCATAATCCCTTTGATTTTGCTTCTAGGCATTTCAGAAATATTGTTTGACTAATGTTAACTTGTGTTAAGCGATTTTAAAATGTGAAAATCCCATTTCTTGTTATCGCAAATTGGCTTAAATCCATCTGTGTTGACCCTGCTCAGATAATATTTTCACGAGGCATTTTACAGATGAAGTGGAACCCAGACCCAAAAAAAGAAGCAAGGGAGGAAATAGTAAAGTCTTTGATGATTCTGATTGTTTATCAGCAAGAGGCTTAGTTTCAGAGAACTGGACATGTGGTGCCATTTTTTAAAAAAGTGAGTAACCACAGTTCAGTCAGTAGGGGGCAAATTGTTGGAAATGTTTCTAACATTAGCATAAATCAATGTTTGGGGGATGCATGATAAACAATGAGTGTCAGCCTGAACTACTTAAAGTAAGTTCATTATTAACAAAATGAAATGTGCTCTAGCACAGCATTTGACCTGCATAGAGGCATTTGATGAAGTTCCAGTTAAAAATCAATCAAGAATAGAAAAGTCTAATGTACATTAACTTTACACTGGCTAAAATCATCTAACACATCTTCAATTCTGTTTCTAGCTCTATTTTTTTATTTATTGGTAAAATACCAAAGATTATTATTTACTTTGAGGTTATTTTAAAAAATCTGTCAGATTTTCCTTTCTGAAGCTTTGCATGCAGTGCTGATAGATAACATTGATTGTAAACTGGCTAAAAATGACAATCATGTTGCAAATTCTATTTCTGGCAATATTTTTACTAAATAGTAATAACTTGTATTTCAATTGCTTCTTGTATTGTATCTTGACATTGAGACCTGTTTTGGTATGGTATTACAGTTTTACAAATGCTACACTTAGTCACTTCGTACTTTTCTGGTTGTTTTAGGCAAATGTTCAGACCCAAAAAAAGAAGGACCGTGCAAAGCCTACATACCTCGTTATTACTACAATGCACAGACTCGGAAATGCATTAAGTTTATTTATGGTGGCTGCGGTGCCAATGGAAACAACTTTGTGAAACTAAATGACTGCATTGCACTTTGTAAAAGAAGTTCAAGTAAGTTTCTGAAGCATTATTTCTGTTCTGCTTAAATAAGAAAACTTTTCCAAAATACCTACACTCCCCTGATGAAGGAAAGAGAATGTAACAAGAAGCAAGAGAGTAACACACACAGAACAGGTCAGACAGCATCTATACAGAAATAAGTGGTAAACTTTTCAGGCTGAGACATTTCAGCAAGTCTTGGTCCAAAATGTCTGTTTATTCATCTGCATAGATGCTGCCTGACCTATGGAGTTCCTCCAGCATTTTGTGTGTTTTGCTCTAGATTTTTGGCATCTGCAGAATTTCTTGTGTTTAAGAAGGAAAGAGTTCTTGCACAGTGGAACAATTTCAAAGAGTCTGACCAGTCAAGAACCTGGGAGACACAGCCAAGTACTCTTCAACTTCCAGTTATACTAAGGCAATATCATTTTACATTTAACATGACAAGAAATTTATTTTTCATCTTCCCTGTTAATAATTTTGAAACATTTAACATTATTCTTTTGAAAGCTTATGATATTATCTAAGGACTGTATAGCTAATTCTATAAATCCTACAGAATTTAGTATCTCCCAATTTTGAAAATCCTATTGTCTCACTATGCTCTCTCATAAATGCTAATGCTGTCTTGTTTTAAAATACTTTCACACGTGATGTTGAATGTACCCATTCTAGAATCCTGAACTTAAGCCAAGATCTTAAATTGTTTAATTATAGGTGTCTATCAGTACACTGAATGAAGGAAGATTGTACTTTATCAATGTGTAATGCAAAGACTACTTGTCATCGTAAGTGTACAAGGTGTAGAGTAAGGGGCTGAAGACACAGTGAAGTGTGAGGCATCAGTGTTGAGCAAAGTCATGGCAGAGGTGTTACTGCCTTTGATTGCAGTCTGTTGGTTACGTTGGAAACTACTGCTTTTTTTAATAATACTTTTTTGTATAAGATTTGTACTTTTTAACAACGTGTACTTTTTCAAACTCACTGGCAGAAAGTGGTATAGCAGATTAAATAACGGTTTATAGCTTTCTCATTTTTCATGCTAAGTATTAGCACATTACCCACATGATGTAACTGTTCTAATCATATAACCCATTAATGTATCACTAAGAAGTTTTCTTTCACATCTATGTGATAGATTTTTCAGAAGCTCAGTCTTTATTCCTTTGTCTCACACCCCTCCCCACCCCCAACATCCTTTCTCAGCTCTTTATTTGTTTACTTGGTATTTGTATGTTTATTTATATATGAAAATAAACTGAAATCCTGGAATTAAGACTGCTTGCCACTTTTGACTTGTGGTGTGTGGGGCATCAGTGTTGAGAATAATCTTGGCAGAGGTTTTGCTGCTGCTGCAGTCTGTTGGTAAGGATCACTTGTAAAGGGAAGGATTTAGTCCCAGTCTCAGAGTTTGGTGGTGATTTTTCTTGGAATTGTTGGTTGAAAGCAGAACAGCAGTCAATAACATAGTCCAGTGGAGGAGTCTTGATGTGTCAAAGATGAGTGTAGACCTTGTTTCTGGAATCTGGTGTAAGGCACGTGGATAACATGCTAAATTAGGTAAATTGCCTAATTACCATGGCCTGTGCTGCAGTGAAACATTTGTCTTGCATCGCACCCAGATGTACCACCTCACTGCATTGTTGTAATGAATTGGTCTAAGGAAAAGAAGATGCAGAATAAAGTGTTACAATTGCAGAGAAAGTGCAGAGCAGGTAGATGATAAGGTGAAAGGCCATAAATGATGTAGATTGTGAGGTCAAAAGCCCATCTTATCATAGTTGGGGGGGAAGTGAATCATTTTTTAACTGGGATAGAAACCATTCTGGAGTTAATATTGGAGTTTATTGTGTACAGTTCTGGTCACCGAATTATAGGAAAGATGTCAACAAAATAGAGTACAGAGAAGATTTACTGGAACGCTACCTGGGTTTCAGCACCTAAGTTCCAGAGAAAGGTTGAACAGGTTAGGTCTTTGGAGCATAGAAGTTTGAAGGGGGACTTGGTAGAGGTATTTAAAATTATGAGGGGGATAGATAGAGTTGACGTGGATAGTCTTTTTCCATTGAGAGTAGGGGAGATTCAAACAAAAGGACATGAGTTGGGGGTTAGGGGGGCAAAAGTTTAGGGGTTACACGAGGGGGAACTTCTTTACTCAGAGAGTGGTAGCTGTGCGGAACGAGCTTCCAGTAGAAGTGGTAGAGGCAGGATCAATATTGTCATTTAAAGTAAAATTGGATAGATATATGGCCAGGAAAGGAATGGAGGGTTATGGGCTGAGTGTGGGTCAGTGGGACTAGGTGAGAGTAAGCGTTCAGCAGAGACTAGAAGGGCCGAGATGGCCTGTTTCTGTGCTGTAATTGTTACATGGTTATATAATAGTAATTGGTCTCTGACTAATGGTACATGATTTCAGGCTTTTGTATCTGTACCCTGATGTGATGTATTTATGCATAAAACCCATAATTATTTAGACAAGAATGCTTAATCAATGCAAATACAAGATTCCTCAAATATTAAATACACAGCACTCCTCCTTTCTTAGCTATAAACTCCAACTCAATAGAATGCATCACAACTACATGCACAGAAAAAAGACATCCACAACATATTATATTTTAATTTGTCATACTTGGGCCTAAAGATTTAATCACTGTGAAAGTTTTCTTACTCTTGTGGGATAATGCCTTTCCTGACAAGGGAATCACTCTGCTGGCAGGTGAGACTTGTGGCTGTGAATCATCCCAGGTTCTGGAGCCTACTCTGAGACTGCAGGAAGTGGTTCTGATAGCAGTAGTCAACTTTCCGCCCATCTCAACTGATTGATGCGTCTCCTGACGATATCAACTGCAAACTCCATTGTGTAGGAGAGTGTTCCAGTTTTGTCCTTAATCTTGCCAAGTACTCACTTTTGATCACCCCTCTAGTCCTTTGCTAGGACTGCTTGTCTGGAGTGAAACCTTGCTTGAGAAGCCTTCAATTTGTCTCAGCTGTTTCTCCTATATACTCTTTCTGAGATTGACTTTGAGGAGATCCAAGTGTGATCACAAGGGATGACCCAGAAAAAGCATAAATGGTGAGTTTTTTTGGTTGTGAAGTGTGTTGCATTGCGATATGAAAGAAAATTGGTATGCTTCTGGTTAGTGCCGACATTACTAGCAGTGCATTTGTTCTAGAGCCTCTGGACAAACCTTTCCTCCAAGCCATTTGTAGCTGGGTATTTTGATGTAGATAACATGTGTTCATTCCATTCAAGGAATGAAAGGGTTACTGTATGAGGAACGTCTGGCAGCTCTTGAGCTGTATAACTTGTTCAGGAAAACGAGGGGGGAATCTCACAGAAACATTCCAAATGTTAAAAGGCCTGAACAGGTTAGATATGGCAAAGTTATTTCCCATGGGAGGGGAGAATAGGACACGAGGTCATGACTTCAGGTTTGAAGGGTGTCCATTTAGAACAGATGTGGAGAAATGACTTTAGTCAGAGTGTGGTAAATGTGTGGAATTTGTTGCCACAAGTGACTGTGGAAGCCAAGTCGTTGGGTGCATTTAAGGCAGAGGTAGGTTCTTGATTAGCCAGGGTATCAAAGGTTATGGGGAGAAGGCAGGAGAGTGGGGATGACTGGAAGAATTGCTTCAGCCATGATTGAATGGCAGAGCAGAATCTATAGGCTGAGTGACCTACTACTGTTCCTAAATCTTATGCTTATTTTTAGGAATGAGTGAAACTGTTCCACAACAAACTAATCATCACTGACTAAGTGTTCTGGGACACCAGTCCTTGAGCAGAGCCTTCTGAACAGATTAATAGTGTGGAGGGCTGTAATGAGGCTATTGGGAACACTTCTGGCCACTTTATAACTGCATCCACCACCAGCAAGAAATTTGTGATCTGGTGAAAATCACATGAATTCTCTGTCTGGGCAGTGCAGGTCATTCCAGGGATGGAACCACTCTGCTCTTTGCACCTTCAGGCCAATTTGACACCCGTACAGAACATGACAGGCTGCTCAGTATGCTACTCTCTCCTAGGCCACCAGACAAATCTTTGAGTCAAGCCTTCATTTTAACCATGCCTAGATGAATGGCATGTAGCTCCCCTAACACTTGGCTGGTACAACAGCTCTCTGTCCCCACAGAAGGCAACCTTTGTCAAGGGCAAGATCATCTTGGTGCTTGTAAAAATGGGGAAACTAGTGTATTTGTTGCACATTCCAGCCATTTTCCGGTGACCATGTAGACCTGAGTCAGTGCGGGGTCTTCTCTGCTTTCCCTTTGGATCATGTCTGCCATTTGTTACGAACCCCGTAACTGGGTGTATTACCAGCATAGATAGAAGTGTCCATTGGAGTCTGGTGATACAATTTTCAACTATATTTATTAGCAAAAATATACAAAATAATATCAATGCGAATATACAGAGAATATACGTTAGCAATACTATACCTAAAAGTGCGGGTATAATAATAATCACTAATGAAACAAGGTCTATCATTGTCTAGGGGATAATGATTTGTCAGATGGAAATATAAAGTTTAGTTCTGTTCCTGCAGGCTGCGGTAGTTGTTTGTTGATGTGTTGCAATTGTTGGAGGGAGAGAGAGAGAGAAAAAATGTGTGAACAGTAACAGCTATTATCTTGCCAAACTTCCTTTATGATTTTGATCTGTCAATGCGTTGTTGTGGCCATTCATGTATGACCCCTTCGTCCTTTAGCTAGACCATTCTTCCGTGGTGGACTTGTCACCCAGGCAAGGGTGGACACACACACAAGCCCCCACCGGTCTTGCTACAAAACACTGAGTTAAAATTTACCGACCCTTCGTTCGGTCTCTGGTCTCCCACCCTGTCTCATGGGGGTTCTGTTGCTCACTAGCGTTTCTCCTGGTACGTCTGAGGGGTGTTACCCCAGACCTCACTTTTATCTCCACTCACGAGGTCTCAGGTGTCAATCAGGTTGAGATGATGTATCCCATCAAACCAGCCCACTCTGGTTGTCCCCTGAGCCGTTTCAATGAATAGAACTGTACCAAGTAAACAATCCTTCTCCAAAAGACAATAGCAGTAAATATCTTCTTTTGGCACTAGGAGACGATTCACCCTCAGTAACTCTTAGGTGTGTCTCTCTCTCATTAACTTTCATGAGCTGTTATCAATAACAACTGCCCTGGCAGATTTCCTTTGTCTTTCTTACTTCCTTGATAACAACATCGAAATAGTAGCGATTTGCGATTCTCCAAAGGGGGGGGGGGGCATAGGCGACTCTGCACCCTTCTGCCCATCAGAGTTGTTCATCCTTAGTAACACCCCCATCCTTCTAAGAATTTTCACCAAAGGGGAAAATTAACTAATACAGAGTCTTACAGTATTACAGAATCTAACACAATACAAAAGAGTTTTCAACTACAGAGTAATACAGATATACATTCAACTTAGCATCTAAACAGTTAGCGATTACATTGTCACTTCCTTTAATATCTTAATATCTTGTACCAATTCCTGTAGCATCAGACTCCAATTTAATAACCACCTATTTTTATTCCTTTTCTTCAGCAAAAACAAAACTAAAGGGTTGTGATCTTAAGTATATATTACAAAATGTGAACCAATACATGTGTGATTATTCTGTAGTACATTACAAAAGTTTATGCAAATACTAATCTTTATTTTACTTTTAAACTTAGCAGTCAATCTTCCATGGTTGTCTTTATTATTTATATGCTTTGTCGAAATCCCTCAAAACCAGCTCCTGTTATTTAAAGTGGCATTTTGTCAACCTTTGCCTCTTTTCCATTTAACTCTCACGTGGTTAGCTTGCTCACCAGTGTGGAATAGGCTTTCACATACTCCTTTCATAGGAGTTATTTTATCAGCAATGTTTTCCAAACTTAGCCCATCTTCTGAACTTCCACACAATTCTTTATTTTTAAGCAAGTCATTATTTTTATCTTCAGGACCCTTCCTTCTATTAGTTTTCAGTTTAACATCTGCAAGTTGTTTACCTTTAAATTCCAAAACAAACTGTAATTGATTCACAGGCACCTTGTTTACAAGCCATTGTTCCTTCAGCCTGGTTACTGCTTCTGAAACCAATCCAGACTTTAAATTTTCTTTATTCAATTTGGGAACTACACTTTTCCCTTCTCCTTCATTAATAGTATTCACATCACCAGCTCCCATCTCCTAACTAACTTTTAACACACCTTCTAACACAAACAACTGAGAATTCTCACTTGCCACTGGTACCAAGGTTAACCCTTTCTTCACTGAACCAAGTCCATCTGACCCAAAAGGACTGCATTCCTTTTCAACTAAATCAGATACCTCAGACTTTTCCTGAGTTTCATTACTAGGTTCAGTACCATGTGCATCCACATCTTGAACACACTCAAGCGGGACATCTACCACTTCCAGGCTTTCCATACCAGTCCCTTTTTCAATTCTAAGTTCCCCTGATCCTCCCAGTTACTCTCTGGGCAACTCCCATCCGGAGTAAACTCAACCCTGCGGGTTAAAACAATTTCATCTGCTAACCCAGCAGACTCCTTCAAGGTAGCGGCATCCTTTTCATCTAGGACTGCCCTTATATCATTATCGGGAACACATTTCAATTTTTCAACTTCTTCAAACTGTTCCGTCAAGCCAGACAGATCATCCATGTCCAACCCTGGACCTTCTAACTGCCTTATCTGTTTCTCATCTTTACTCCGTGCCTCTATACATTCCCTCCTGGCTAAGGGTAGGTCTACCTCCTCTCCTTTACTCTCTTTCACCTCCCTATTCTCTGTCTTACCATCCCCTAATCCCTCTTGGTACAGGGTCGGTAAAAACGTCTCAGCCAAATCAACACGGGACTCATTTAAACTGGTCTCTTTCTCAGCTGCCTTTCTCGACATGCTGCGAGTGATCGCGCATGCGGGGTAGATCTTGGAATCTAGGGGCGGGTCCTCAGCACTTACAGGCTTGCTCGTCAGCTTCACGGCTGAACACACCTCACCCCTTGCTAAATTATTACCAAGAAGGACGTCCACGCCGTCTCTCGGTAATTCTGACCGTACCCCTATTTCAACTGGTCCAGATACCAGGTCACAATTTATAATGATCCCATGCAAAGGCACCGCTTCTGTCCCTTTTCCTATGCCTCTCAAAGCTACCTCTCCAGTCTCAGGACCAAAATCTAGTACCTTACTGAGAATCAATGACTGCTCAGCTCCAGTGTCTCTCCAGATCTGCACTGGAACTGGTGTGTCTCCCTCTTTCACAGACACGGTCCCTTCTGACATAAATTTCTCACGCCCCTCTTATATTTTATCTACCTGGGCCTTTCTTGTTGATTTGCTGATCGACACAATACACCCTGTAGGGACTGCTACGTTCCCTTTTCCTGTCTCCTTCCTCGGAGCAAAGCACTTAGGGATGCAATATGAACAACCTTGCCACAATTAAAACAGGTCAAGCCAGGAACCCTCCTGCCAGCCTGCCTTTCTTCCTCCTTACCTTTACCACGAGCTCCCGGCTGAATTTCTACCTCAGCCGGCGGGCTTTCTCTACCATTCCTACGGTCTTTCTGGTAACTCTTATTCAACGAAAACTTTGTCTTGTGGGTTAGGGCATATTCATCTGTGAACCTGGCAAATTCTGATATAGACTTATTCGGCTTCTTGTTCAAGTACATCTGGATATCATCTGAAACACAACCTTTAAATTCCTCAATCAGAATTAACTCTCTGAAACGATGGAAATCCTCCTCCACCCTTTCTGCCGCACACCAGCGATCCAAGAGCACACCCTTCTCAAAGGCAAACTCTGCATACGTCTGATTCCACACTTTCTTTAAATCTCTGAACCTCTGTCTATATGCCTCAGGATAACCTGTTTTACTTCCTCATAATTCTCAGACTTCTCCACAGACATCACCGCATATGCCCGTTGTGCCTTCCCTTTTAACACACTTTGTAACTATGCCACCCATTGATCTCTGGGCCACTTCTGATTCACTGCCACCTTTTCAAAATGCAAGAAATAACTATCAACATCTGTC
The DNA here is from genome assembly GCF_048418815.1 of Hemitrygon akajei. Classification (NCBI taxonomy): domain Eukaryota; kingdom Metazoa; phylum Chordata; class Chondrichthyes; order Myliobatiformes; family Dasyatidae; genus Hemitrygon; species Hemitrygon akajei. Next base: position 96,241,362 of record NC_133131.1, read on the forward strand.
TCCTCGAACGGAGGTACTAACCTAAACGCCCTACTAACATTAAACCTCTCCTCTCGGTCTGCCCCTGGGACTCTTCTCTCTTGCTTTAACTTCTCCATTTCCAGCTCATGCTGCCTCTGTTTCTCCTTCTCCTCATACTCCCTCTGTTTTTCAGCTCTTTCCTTCTCCCTTTCCTCTGCTTCCAGCTGTTTTAACCTAAGGTCATGCTTCCTCTATTTCTCTTTCTCCTGTAACTGGAGCTCATACTCCCTTTTCTTCTGTTCCAACCTTAATTTTTCCAACTCTAACTGAGCCGTCCCAATAGCTGGTACCTTTTCAGGGATATGTTCCAATACCTCAGCCGAAAACACATCCTTCTCGATATAATACTGAGTTATAGCCCTCTGCACCTCCCACTTTTTCATTGACGACTTCATCTCTGTGAGATATAATCCTTTCGCAATGTTTACCAAGTCCGTCTTTGTGGCATCCTCTAGCGCCTTCAAAGTCAGGTTTTGTGTAAATTCGTCTACATCCATCTTTGCTGGTTTCCCGTCTGGTTACCCATGCAACCAGATCAAAGTCTAGACTTATAGCCCGATTCACTGGCCCTCCAATTTGCTATCAAATCTCGAGACGAGGCCCCAATTTGTTATGTACCCCGTAACTGGGTGTCTTACCAGCAAAGATAGAAGTGTCCGTTGGAGTCTGGTGATACTATTTTCAACAATATTTATTAGCAAAAATATACAAAATAATATCAATGTGAATATACAGAGAATATACGTTAGCAATACTAAACCTAAAAGTGCGGGTATAATAATAATCAGTAATGAAACAAGCTCTATCGTTGTCTAGGGGATAATGATTTGTCAGATGGAAATATAAAGTTCAGTTCAGTTCATGCAGGCTGCGGTAGGTGTTTGTCGATGTGTTGCAATTGTTGGAGAGAGAGAGAGAGAAAACGTGTGAACAGTAACAGCTATTATCTTGCCAACCTTCCTTTATGACTTTGATCCGTCGATGCGTTGTTGTTGTGGTCATTCACGTATGACCCCTCCGTCCTTTAGCTAGACCGTTCTTCCATGGTGGACTCGTCACCCAGGCAAAGCTGGACACACACACAAGCCCCCACCAGTCTTGCTACAAAACACTGAGTTATAATTTATCGACCCTTCGTTCAGTCTCCGATCTCCCAGCCTGTCTCGTGGGAGTTCTGTTGCTCACTAGCGTTTCTCCTGGTACGTCTGAGGGATGTTACCCCAGACCTCACTTTTATCTCCACTCATGGGGTCTCAGGTGTCAATCAGGTTGGGATGATGTAACCCATCAAACCAGCCCACTCTGGTTGCCCCCTGAGGGGTTTCAATGAATAGAACAGTACCAAGTAAACAATCCTTCTCCAAAAGACAATAGCAGTAAATCTCTTCTTTTGTCACTAGGAGACGATCCACCCTGGGTAACTCTTAGGCGTGTCTCTCTCTCATTAACTTTCATGAGCTGTTATCAATAACAACTGCCCTGGCAGATTTCCTTTTGTCTCTCTTACTTCCTTGTTAGCAGCATCGAAATAGTAGCGATTTGCGATTCTCCAAAAGGGGGGGGCATGGGCGACTCTGCACCCTTCTGCCCATCAGAGTTGTTCATCCTTCGTAACACGTTATAGAGAGACTTTCAATTTGCATTGGAGAAATGTGTGAAGGGAAGTAACTTGTTTAGTAAAATTTTATAGTACTTCCTTTACTAAGTGTAAACAGGACAATCCATCAGCATTTCCATAATTAGTTGCTCTCTTGAATTCTCTTGTAATTGTCCTCCAAGAAATCAAGCCCATCTCTGCATCCATGCTGCAGCTGTTGGTGGTACCCCCTTATGTGGATTGGAAATGGACATTAGTGGTTGATGATTAGTAATGAGGGTAAACTCTCCCATAGAAGTACTGGTTGAAAAGTTTTGCACCCCAGACCGGGCTCAAGTCATCTCTGTAAATCTGTGTGTAATTTTTCTATGCAATGGTAAGGGAACGTGATACAGATGCTATGGAGCATTCAATTCCATCACTCAGAATAATTGACATGATTGCACCTATGCCATATGGTGAGACATCACAGGCAAACTTCACTGGATGATGTGCATCAGGAAGTGTTTGACGTCACCATTTCCTTTACCTTTTCAAAAGACATCTCACAATGTTTGTCCTTCGCCATTTCCTCCTGATCTGCAGTATTGAGTTCAAGGAGTGGAGTACAGTAGCCCGGTTTGGCAGGAACCTGTTATAGTCATTGATTAAATCCTAGAAACAAACTACAACTCTGCCGCATCCTTTTGCCTCCATGGTTTGAATTTTCTCAGCATAGTTGTGTAGTTCTTGTGCATCAAATGTGTGATCACAGTAAGTGATGCTTGTTTTAAATAATTCACCCTTGTTGCATTGGGCTCTGAGCCAATGCTCTAATATTTTTAACACTGTCTTGAGGTACTCGAGCTGCTCCTTGTCATCCTTGCCATTTACAGTGATGTCTTTCAGATAACATGGAGTGCCTAGGCAACCTTGCAGAACCTAGAAGAGGAAGAAACTGAGCCAGAAACTGTGTAATTAAAACAAGAAATTAAACAAGTGGTTTCTACCAGAGTGCAAGTGCAGTTCCTCCTCCAAAAATAAGCCTTTGTTGTAATAATAAAATCCTTTGTGAATATTTATGGTGAAGATAGTCTCTTCCATCTTCACCAGTAGGTAGGACTCAGCTAAGTACACTTGGCTGAAGTGTTTTCCTCCAGAAAGGATCGAAGATATCTTCTGTCCTGGGCCATCACCATTGTAGATGGGCTGCACTCGACTTTCAAAAAAATTGCTTCAGACTCCACGTGACCTAGCTCACTGGTATCTTTATCACCAGTCGTATAAGGAACTGGATAGGCTTTAAGGTTTGGGTGTGGTACATTCATTTAACAATATTTTTCCCTTTAATATGGTGGAGTTTTCCAATGTCATTCTTTAACATCCAGTACACTTCTTAATTGGCTTTCAGTTGGCTTCATTGCAGGGGTTGTGGCATGCAAATTGTGGAGGGATCTGAAATCAAGTTGTAGTTGTCTCAGCTATTCATGCTCCCACAATGCTGGTGCTTCTGTTTTTTACCACATACGAGCCCAATGTGGCTTGTGGTTGTTGTATTTCATTGTCAATCCCTCAGGAATTGTGTTTTCTCCAGTACAAGTTCTTTGTTGCATATCTGAATGCTTCAGTTTAGAATCTTCAAAATGCTGTTCACACTCATTTTGTGGGATGACTGAAACAGCCGAACTAGTGTCCAATTTCATTTTAAATAACTTGCCATTCCATTCTAGTACAAGTCATATTGCTTGTCATTTCTTCATTTTCATATGGTAGATCTCAAGGCTATGCAGCACTGTGTCAGTCTCATCATTGTCAGATTTTTCATCAACAGCATGCAGATTAGTGCTCTCTTTCAAACTGCAAGTTGACTCTTTAGCACTTTCTTCTCCCTGAACCATCCATTTGTTTTTGTCTTTCCGGCATGCTCTTTGCATGTGTCCTACTTGTTGCATTCTCTGTAACTTTTGCCTTTAACTGAATTTGTTTGTGTATGTGAGTCCCCTGCCATATCAGTAACACTATTCATTTTGCCAGGCTGGTTTCTGTTCAGACTCTGCAATTTTTTCTCACTTTCATTCCTGACTGCAATTCTGTCTGAGGTTTCCATTGTAACAATGATTTCAAATGCTCATTTAAATGCAAGTTGTTTTTTAGCTAGGAGCCATTTTTAAATGTTTTCTTTTGTTTTAAGATTCTGCAAACTAAATGATCTGTCAATGCCTAGTTGAGACCATTACTGAACTGACAATCTCTTCAATTCAGCCATGTATTCTGAATGGATTCCCCTTTTGGATTCCGCTAATGAAACCTAAATCATTTTGCAATTAGCAATGGATTTGGTTCTTGGTGTTCCTGTAATAATTTTCCAATAGCACCAAAGCTCATTTCTGATGGTTTGCTTGGAGCAATCAGACTTTGAAGCAAAATGTATGTCTTCATACTTAAAGAACTGAGCACTTTTCACTGGCTATTTCACTTGCTTCAATATACTGTCCCAGTAGCTCAGTATACATGAGCCAGTTACCCGCTGTGTAATCAGACTTGTCAATCTTTGACGTAGCCAACCATTAGCGATTTCTGATTATTACCACCTGGTACTTGTGCTTTACAGACCTGCAAATTCCTCCCATTTTCTGTCATTTTTTGCTCGTATTTTAATTAACATTCCTTACTGCTGGTTTTAAAATTTTGAACATCTTACTGCACTTCAACAGTAGCCTTCTTGGGTTCATTTAAAAAATATCTCATCTCAAATGTAACATCAAAATATTAAATTATTTCAAAGGAAATGCTGGTCTAATCATGTGTTTACTTTCAGTGAGGTGAGCACTTATGTAATTATGTATGTAATGTATTTTTACCTTTAACCTGTAATAAATTATTTAAATGAACAAGAATGCTTCATCAAATGATACAAGATTACTCAACTATTATTGAGATATTAAATACACAACAATCACTATCTCCAAAAATTCCTGTTTCATACTGTATTGTACTCTGACTCAAGCTGAGTCAAAAAGCTGTCCTAGACACATCTCAGAAATGATGCCCTTACACCTACCTCCACACCTTTCCCGAGTCTTTAATGCTAAAGCAATCTCAGTTAATGTTTTGGAAATTGAAATCCCCTTCTACTATAATCCTGTTTTGAACATATTGCTATTTACCTTTTCATCTGTTCCTTTTTTTCTTTGGCTGTTTGGTCTATAGTACACCCCCAACAAACTCTTCCTTTAGTTTCAATTGATCCTTTAATATCTCGCGGGATAAAATTACTAAAATATGTACCATTGAATTAATGCACACAGGAACATTTCATTCTGCTCAGATGTCAGAATTCTTAAATCAATGTCTTGCTAATCACAGATGCTCTATTTTTTTCAGGGTTGTTAAAATAATAGGTAATTTGAGAACTTCAGTATTCACCTGTTCATTTTCATTTTTACAGACGCGAAATAAAGGGGCATTTCTGCTATACGTAAGTACCTCGATGAAGTAGCAACATTGTAAGAAGTTCAAATATGTTGATCTTCTGTTGCTTTTTGCAAGATCTTAATTGTAGCATCGATACATGTTATAATATTTTTGTATTTAGTTAAACCAACCTACATTTTGATTCTGTGTCCTCTGGCCTTGGATCTTTCCATCATCGGAAACCTCCTCTCCACATCTTCTCTCTCAAGGCATTTCACCATTTGACAGGTTTCAATGAGATCACCCCGCATTCTTCTGACTTCTAGTGCATATAGGCCCAGAGCTCTTCATGTGACAAGCCTTTCAATCCTGGAATCAATTTTGTGAACCTCCTTTGAACCCTGTCCAGCTTCAGCATATCCTTTCTAAGAGGCCCAAAATTGCTCACAATACCCCAAGTGAGGCCGCACCAGAGCTGTATAACATCTCAACAGGACATCCTTGCTTTTTATTGTAGTCTTGAAATGAATGCTAACATCACATTTGCCTTCCTCACCACAGCCTCAATCTACAAATTAGACATTAGGGATTCCTTCAGAAGGACTCTCAAGTTCCTTTGCACCTCAGTTTCTGTTTTTTTTTTCTCCATTTAGGAAATAGTTAACCCTTTCATTTCTCCTACCAAAGTGCATGAGCATACACTTCCCAATACTGTATTTCATCTGTTATTTCTGTGCCCATTCTCCTAATCCAGGTCCTTCTATAGCTTCTCTATTTCCTCAAAACTACCTCCCCCCTACCTTTCTTCAGATCGTCTGCAAACTTTGCAACAAAGCCATTAATTCCATCATCCAGATCATTGACATGTAACATAAAAGGAATCAGTCCCAACACAAACCCTTGTGGAGCACCACTAGTCACTGGCAGCCAGCCAGAAAATACTCCCTTTATTCCCACTCTTTGTCTTCTGCCAACCGGCCACTGCTTTATCCATGCTGTATCTTTTCTGTGATACCATGGGCTTTTAGCATCTTAAGCAGACCTGTGTGTGGGACCTTGTCAAAGGCTTGCTGAAAATCCAGGTACAGAGTTCTCTTTTGTCTATCCTGCTAGTTATTTCTTCAACGTATTCCTAGAGATTTGTCAGGCAAGAGTTTCCCATGGGGGAAACTATGCTGACTACAGCCTATTTAATCATGTACCTCCAAGTTCTCTGAGACCTTATCCTTGATAATCGACTCCATCATCTGCACAACCACTAAGGTCAGACTAATTGGCCTATAGTTTCCTTTCTTCTCCCTCTCTCCCTTCTTGAAAAGTGGAGTGACATTTGCAATTTTCCAGAATCTAGTTCTTGAAAGATCATTACTAATGCCTCTACAATCTTGTCAGCCACCTCTTTCAGAACCCTGGAGTGTAGACCATCTGATCCAGGTGACTTGTCTGCCTTCAGACCTTTCATTTTTCCCAAGATCCTTATCTCTGTTTCTGGTAACTTCACACCATTCTGCTGGTAGTAAAGTGAGAAGTGCACACATTTAAAATGGAGGAATTGTAGATGTAAATCTTACTAATTTTGGTGCATAATGTGTCCACCCTTTTTCTCAATTTCTGTGTCGGCCAAGCAAGCTCACAGTTGCCTTCACTTCATTAGAATGCCTTTACCCTATTGATTCCTCGCAAAAATCATGCTTTTCATTACAGGGACTCTCAGTTTAATTCCCAAAATGTGTAATTCTGTCTCATTAATTTTAACCTCTGCTTAATTGTGTTTGTGACAGAAATGGCACCGTTGGGACAGAGAAATTAGTATCATTTGTGTCCGGAGCTAAGGAATGGAGATGTGAGCATCAAAGGGAAAAACTTCAAAATATCAATACTATTGTTTTAAATAATTTTACTCTTGAAATTCTGCATGTTAATCCAGACATACCTGTAATTGGATGCATTTAATAAAGAAATGGGGAGCTGAAATTTTTGTCAGTTTAGAATAACTTAAATCAGATGATTATTGCTAAACTCTACCATTCCATTTTTCAGCTCTTGCAGTTCTATTTACAAATTGTGTATTACTAAAACTAATAAAATAAAGAATTCCATGTAGACAGTGTGATGTGTGAATATATTTGTGTCAGTCAGCAGGTTACTTGGTCATGTTTCTGAATTCCCTCGCCACAGCACTTCAATACACATTACAACTTTGGGGGAAAATGTTGTGAACAGTTCTGCAGTAAGCTCCATCCCCCCTGTGACTCCTCTCCATATCCCACGTTTCCTGTATTCACAACACTAAATTTGTATTAATAACTTACTGAGTTACATAACCTATTGGTTAAAGGCTTGTTGTAAGGCACATTCTGAAATCCTCTGCTGCAAATACAGTCCTTCATACAATGGGCGTGTTATCTGTTTGACCATAAGCTAGTCAAACTAAATGAAGTTTTCCAGATGAAAATTATTTGTTAAAGTAAAATTATGAATCATACTAGTTTTGTAAGTGTGCACTGTGCAAATATAAATCTGTAAAAGTGCAGTGACACAGCTGGGGGCGCTGCTGCCTCACATCTGCAATGACACAGATTTAATCTTGGGCTCCAGTGCTTCTGGGTGAAGTTTTCATATTCTCCCAGGCCTTGGTGATCCCTTTTGGCCAGCACAAACATGGAGAACCAACGATGTCTGTATTTGTGTTACATGATTCTATCACTTTGTGGCTCTAAAATTTATTGAATTTTGGAGAAGTATAGTGGAGAAACAGGACTGTCAGCCCGTCTAGTCCATGCCAAACTGTTATTCTGCCTAGTCCAATTGTCTCACACCTGGAGTACGGCCCCTCATAGTCCGTTGTGGTAATCCAAACTTTTAAATATTGCAACCAGACCTGATGATAACACGTCCACTGGCAGCATGTTCCACACTGGCACTGCTCTCTGATAGAAGAGAATCCTCCTCAGATTCCACTTAAATATTCCACGTTGCATATTTAACCTATGACCTCTAGTTCTGGTCTTGCCCAGCATCAGTGGAAAACACCTGCTTGCATTTATCCCTCATAATTTTGTATACTCTGTCACATCTCCCCTCATTCTCCCAAGCTGCAGATCTTTGTTTTGCCGTGTGCCCTACTGTGCAATGTGCATGTCCCACCCTGGTTTGTCCTTGAAGTGAAACACCTTGCTTTTCGAAAACAGGAAATATTGGAAACATATATTTGGTCAGATTCAAACCAGTGGAGAAAACCGAATGGATTTCTAGCTCTCCTTGTCCATTTGACAGAGGGAATAGGATTACTCTTTGAATAAGCGTATACAAAATTAGTCAAATGTCTCTATCAATATTCTTAAGAAACTTTCTAAAACTCCAAAATCCAGCATCCAATGTTGATAGGTTGGCAGTTGTCTCTCTCAGTTTTCCAGACTGCAAGCTGTGGATGCAGAGTACAGTTGGGGCTGATGTCCAGATTGTCAGTCAGGATAGTATGGCCGCTGGTGGGTTCGAGTCCAGAACATGATGCAGCAAGATTATGGTTATTATGGGATGTGTGCAGGAAAATCTAATTGAAGTGGAGAGAGAAAAGCATAAATGGGCAGAGGAATTGTGTAAGTGAGAGGAGTTAGAGACAGAAAAGGGGTGGAGAAAGCCGGGAAAGAAATTGAAATTTTGAGTGAGAAGGGCAAGGTGAATTTGATACATATGAGTCAGTTTCAGGCTCAGTGTGGATAGGTGACAAGAGAAAGTGAAGAGGAGAATAAACAGGTGAACACAAATAGAAAAACAGTGTCAGGATTTTCAGACTGCTGTGAATGTCTTGTACAAATTGGCAACTGAGAAGAAGGGGAGCGCAGATCACACAAAGTGTTTAAAACAGATCAAAAAGCTGCCGAGTCACCTCTCAGCTCAGAGAGGAGTAATGCGTGCATTTTGTACGAGGGCTGACAGTGATGGTGATGTAGATTGGGGTAATTTAGTGTATGAGGCAACACACTATGATAGTGAGGATGATTGGGGAAGAAAGAGGCTCACCTCCCAATGGATTTTTCCAAGAGGGGGTGGAACCTTCAACACCCACTGCCCCAATGATGCCAGTGGCAAAGGGGAATGCAGGAGGACCAGTTGTGACATGGTGTCCTACCCCTTTCGCTGTGGCGCAATTGAGTGTTGTAGCTGCAACTACACTGAAGGGTGGGCTGGGAGATGATTCTTGGTAACTTTACCAGCGCATTTAGCATCAAAGCTTCGATGAAGCAGAGGATCGGAAGTTAGCCCTTCTGTGTCTTTCCGCAGTGTTACACTCAGCCCTACCAAAGGAACAGGCACAAGGCCAAGGGGCACTGGGAAATTTGCAGGAGGCAATATTAGAAGCTACAGAGACTAATTGAGGTGACCCAGTGGAGGCTTTCTACAGACAGTAGAAAGGGGAACATTGCACTGCATTTGTGATGAAGTTGTGGATGGTTTTCTTTGGAGTTTATGGTCCTAATTTGGACAGGCAGAATTTGACTCAACCCAGTAAGTACTGGCTGAGGATCTTGGTACCACACAGTATTGAGGAGATCAGAAGAGTGGGTGAAATGTTTGACCCTGCAGATCCCACACAATTTGTAGCTTAGGTTCTCAGAAGGGTGATATGAGTATGGGAAAAGGAAGTAAGAAAGGAATGTACTAAAGAGGATAAGGGGAAATGGGTTCGAAGATGGCTGTAAGAGAACAGGGTGTACAGTGGCAGAATGAAAGGAGATGCAGCCATTGCACTCAACAGCGCCACCTAGTACAGGAGGTGATTGAGGACGAGGTCAGAATACTTGCATTCTCCCTGTAATGAATACCAGATCCCCATGGAAATGTTTCTATTGAACTGAATTGACTTTATTACTTACATCCTTCATATACATTATGTTATTTACGTTACATCTCTGTCTAAATGTGCAATTTATAATGAATAGTATGTAGAACAGGACAGTCAATATAACATAGAAATACAATTATATCAGCATGAATCAATCACTCTGATGGCCTGGTGGAAGAAGAAGTCCTGGAGTCTGACGGTCATGCCTTTTATGCCGCAGTACTGTTTCCCGACGGTAGCAGCTCTAACAGCTGTGGACACAAAGGTACTTTTGCAGGGATTTCCTACAACCCAGGTGAGCTGGAAATGGTCAGGATGCAACAAAGGCTCCATTGCCGCTAGAAGGTCAACCACATTACCCACAATGTAATTTCCAGGGTGCCAATGAAAAGACACAACTGTATCCCTAGTTACCTACGGAGGCTCCAAGTGCATAACGATGGTGTCAGGCCTCTGTTACGTGGGTGTGCACTGTAAGGTGGGATGGTATGGGTAAACTCCTTGTAGATGAAATTTATTTGGGATACAAGAGGCTCTCAAACCACCATAAACACTTCCACATTCAATGTATCAAGTTGGGAGATACAAGATGCTATTACTTTAACTGGATTTACCGGACTCTCACAAGTAGGGAAGCTAACTACATCCCTGAACAAACAGTTGGGACAGCTTAGTGTGCTCCACTCAGCTGTGTTCATCGACTTGCCAACTGCTTCAGAACAGATTCAGGAAAGTGATTTTATGAGGAAAACAGGTTTGAGTTTTGATCAGAAAAATTGTACGGTTTGGCAGTTTAATGTTGATAGAGAGCAGGTCCCTATTGAGATTCCAGTGGGATGATGTGAGGATGGGATATGTGAAGGTATGGCTGAAGGCAGAAGATATGACAAAGGACTCAAAAGGCTAGAGAAATTATTTTAGATTGCCGGGTAGTATTTAACCATATAACCATATAACAATTAAAGCATGGAAACAGGCCATCTCGGCCCCTCTAGTCCGAGCCGAACGCTTACTCACACCTAGTACCACCTACCTGCACTCAGCCCATAACCTTCCATTCCTTTCCTGTCCATATACCTATCCAATTTTACTTTAAATGACAATATCAAACCTGCCTCTACCACTTCTACTGGAAGCTCATTCCACACAGCTACCACTCTCTGAGTAAAGAAGTTCCACCTAGTGTTACCCCTAAACTTTAGCCCTTTAACTCTCAACTCATGTCCTCTTGTTTGAATCTCCCTTACTCTCAATGGAAAAAGTCTATCCAAGTCAACTCTATCTTTCCTCCTCATAATTTTAAATACCTCTATCAAGTCCCCCCTCAATCTTCTACGCTCCAAAGAATAAAGACCTAACTTGTTCAACCTTTCTCTGTAACTTAGGTGCTGAAACCCAGGTAACATTCTACTAAATCTCCTTTGTACTCTCTCTAATTTGTTGACTTCTTTCCCATAGTTCGGTGACCAGAACTGTACACAATACTCCAGATTTTCCCTTATCAATGCCTTGTAGAATTTTAACATTACATCCCAACTCCCATACTCAATGCTCTGATTTATAAAGGGCAGCATACCAAAAGCGTTCTTCACCACCCTATCCACATGAGATTCCATCTTCAGGGAACTATGCACCATTATTCCGAGATCACTCTGTTCTACTGCATTCCTCAATGCCCTACCGTTTACCACGTATGTCCTATTTTGATTAGTCCTACCAAAATGTAGCACCTCACACTTATCAGCATTGAACTCCATCTGCCATCTTTCAGCCCACTCTTCTAACTCACCTAATTCTCTCCGCAAGCTTTGAAAACCTACTTCATTATCCACAACGCCAGCCAACTTAGTACCATCTACATACTTACTAATCCAATTTACCACCCCATCATCCAGATCATTAATGTATATGACAAACAACACTGGACCCAGTGTGGATCCCTCAGGCACACCACTAGTCACCGGCCTCCAACCTGACAAACATTTATCCACCACTACTCTCTGGCATCTCCCATCCAGCCAATGTTGAATCCATTTTACTACTTCAATATTAATACCTAACGATTGAACCTTCCGAGTGGAAACTTGTCAAAGTCCATACTGAAGTCCATATAGACAACGTCCACTAATTTACCCTCATCAACTTTCCTAGTAACTACTTCAAAAAATTCACTAAGATTTGTCCATGTGGTCCTGTCCCCGGTCCTGCTCTACTCTGTCTCTCATCTATTTCTCATTATTACCTGTATTGTTGTCACCTGTGTGTCATTGTGCTCCACCTATCATCTGTCTCTCTGTGTATTGCTCAGTGTATTTCAGTCCTGTGTTTTCATCTGTTTGTTGCCAGATTGTGCCAGTAAATTTTCCTGAGCCTTTGCAGCATTTGTATCTGTACTCTGTCTATCTAAATATCAACTCTGCCTTATTCTTGACCCTGGGTTTTGGATTTCTCTGGATGTTTTGATCTCTGCCTGAACTTTGACACTGACTTTGTTTGCACCTCGGGATTTGTTACTCAATTAATATCACTGTGTGCACAGTACCGGGTCTGCGATTGGATTCCTGTTCCAGTGCTCTGACAATGTGAAACAATTAGTGCAAGAAACAAAGCTGAAGAATTTCTAAACAGTTATACTGAGTGGGTGATAAGTTTTGTATTTTGTCCTCTACCACCCCACCCACACATCATAGAAACCAAACCTGCATCAGTATGATCTATTCAAAAGGTACAGTATTGTGAAATGGCTGAGTGCACTGGATCCACCAAGCCTATAGTTCCTGACATTGCCTAACTAGAACTAGCTGTTCCAGCCTCTTCACAAACTGTTCTAGGAGCGCTACAGAACTGGTGTCTATCAGAAAATACAGATATTTGTCCAGACTGGGAAAGCAAGGTGAATGCAAAGTGACCGCTCCATCATTACAGTGCAGGAATGTATCAAGAACAGTGTATTGCACAACACATACTGTACCAATAACCTACACAGTCTGGCCTTTGTCAGAACCATTTATTCCTATATTTCACGGCACCCTTGATCCAAAGGCAAAGGAGCACAGTTCCAGAGGTGATGTGATCAGACAAATTTCATGACCTATGCTGGTGATACTAAACCTGATTCTGATCATGACAGCGTGATTGAATGAGTGTACGGTATATCTCAGAGTGAAGCATCAATGTGCCCCCGTCAAACAGAACTCAATGGCTGAAGGGATACATCACATAAAGAAACTTTATTTCTAGTTGTTGAAGGTCAATCATCTTGATTTCAGGACATTGTTGTAGATATCTCAGAGCTGCTTTCTAAGCCCAACCGTTTTCAGCACTTGCGTTACTGACCTTCCCTCCATCATACGGTCAAAGATAGGGTTGTTTCCTGTTGATTATCAAGTGTTCTATTTTAAATTCCTTTGGTAGTAAAAGAGGGCATTCTTGATACAGAAAGATATGGGCAACATTAATCTGATAACCCATTTTAACTAGCAAATTTTGTTTCTTGCTTTGATGCATTTTAATTCTGATTATTAATTCTGCTTGCTGGAGCATACCCATTGGCTGAGAGGTTTAATTCAGCACCTATGTCTTGTGGCTTGCAGTATAGAACTCCAAACAAAGGAAAGATATGTTCTTTCACAGGCATCTAAACCAGCTCTTTTAGGTTTATTCTTCAATTGCAGTAGCACTGAGATGTACAACGGAGAACAACTTAAAAATAATTCACACAAAATGCTCGAGGAACGTAGCAGGCCAGGCAGCATCTATGAAAATGAGAAAACAATCGACGTTTTGGACCGAAACCCTTCTTCACGACTGAATGGAGAGAGGAACTATTTGGGCCAAAAGAACCTGCTTCTCAGTTGTATGACGTTATCTCAGAGATAAAATAAGTAATAATTCAAAAATTAATGTTTGCCAATCAGGCTTTATAAAATTCAAAACGGCAGCCGTCAGCCCCGAAGATCCTAATTGGGAATGAGTTTGGCGCCATTGGTTTTCCAGTTGGGTCCACATGGAAAGCTGAGCGCAGAAATAGTAAACCGCGCTGTATAAATGTGGCGTCTTGGAGTCAGTCAGTGAGAACGCATACTCAGAACAGACTGTAATCTGGGACACAGAGTGAACAAGGTAAATCACACCGGCTGAACAACCACGAAGTGGGGCATCGTCGTCTTAGTCAGCTGCATTTTGTTGCTCTCTCTACCGTGTTACGCAGAAGAAAAAGGTAACCCATTTAGAAAAATGGTTAGACGTGCTGGGAAAATTGCAGTAATGATTAGAATTTGTTTTAAAAAAACAACTGTGTTTCTTGTTTAGTGTTAATTTAAAAAAAAAACAAGGCTGTGGAAATGACAAGACTTGCAATGTTTATATCACCATTGTTCCATAAGTTACAGTGAATATATTTTCCATGTGTTTAGAGGAAAATTGAGTGTTGGTGTAGCATCACAGCCTCTTTTAGTGCAGAGACAGAAAAAAAATCAATCTAATCACTCAAAGTTGCAAAACATCAGAAAGGAAATGTGGCGATATTTTTTATTTTGAGATGGTTTACCAGGTAATCTTTAAACTTGCACAAAGTTAAATATAACATCTTGTATTTTTTGTAGGCAGGGTAGAGTTAAGGGATGTTTTAATGTAATTTCCATAAACATATCTCTCTCGCACACACACATTTACACATAGTGTTGCCCAGCCAATGGGAATTGATATACATTCAGTGCCCACTTTATAGATACACCTGCTCATTAACGCAAATATCTAATCAGCCAATCATGTGGCAAAAACGCTAATAACAACTTTATTTATTGAGCTCTCTTTGTATTGGCAGTGTTGTTCAATGTGGTTTACCAAGGGGAAAATTAAACATTAAAATAAAGTCTAAAAATTAACATGAAAATAAAAGACAATATGTTCTTTAAAAGCAAGGTTAAATATATAGGTTTTGAGCTGGTGTTTAAAAGTGTCAACTGAAACTGAATCATTTAGCTTTAGGTACTAATTCCACAAAGACCACAAAGACCACTGGTAACTAATAAGGTGAACACTGAGTTTCAGAGAATGAATGAATGTATGATGTACTGTGGTCAGATTTTATTCAAGCATTTTTTCCTACTTTAAATCCATCAGCATTAAGAACAAGAAGAACATGATAAGAAAGACTTCGGGTTTCCGTAACATCTTCTAATATAGAGTGAATAGCCAACAATCTGAATTGAGTGACACTATAAAATGCAGTGTGTAATATACAAATTTCTCCTCTGTTGAATTTCAAATTGGTTAGTAACATAATCCTTTTGGTATTCATTCAAAACATATCAAAATATTTGTGAATAACAACACACACAAAATGCTGGTGGAACACAGCAGGCCAGGCAGCATCTATAGGGGGAAGCGATGTCGACGTTTCAGTCCGAAACCCTTCGTCAGGACTCAAAATATTTTGGGTAATGGTAACTTATTGTAGAATGATTCCAAACAACATGTTGCCTAAAAAATTAGATTTAGTGTGACACAATATAAAATTACAGAATTACAATATTCAAATTTGTCCTCTGTTGGACCTCAAAATGTTTATCATAATCCCTTTGATTTTGCTTCTAGGCCTTTCAGAAATATTGTTTGACTGATGTTAACTTGTGTTAAGTGATTTTAAAACATGAAAATCCCGTTTCTTGTTATCACAAATGGACTTAAATCCATCTGTGTTGACCCTGCTCAGATAATATTTTCATGAGGCATTTTACAGATGGAGTGGTCCCCAGACCCAAAAAGGATGCAAGGGAGGAAATAGTTAAGGTTTTGATAATAATTTGTGACTGTTTATCAGTTACAGGCTTGGTATCAGACGACTGGGCACTTGGTCATGTGGTGCCATTGTTTAAAAAGGGTGAAAACCAGAGACTGAATAACCACGGTTCAGTCAGTCTGCCTCAGGGGGCAAATAGTTGGAAATATTTCTAAACATTAGTATAATCAACATTTGGGGGATGAAATGTGCTCTAGCACAGCATTTGACCTGCATAGAGGCATTTGATGAAGTCCCAGTTGAAAATGAATGAAGAGTAGAAAAGCCCAATGTACATTAACTTTACGCTGGCTAAAGTCATCTAACACATCTTCAATTCTGTTTCAAGCACTATTTTTGAATTTATTGGTAAAATACCAAAGATTATTATTTACATTATGGTTATTTTTTTAAAAAGTATCCGTCAGATTTTCCTTTCTGACTCTGCATGCAGTGCTGATAGATTACGTTGATTGTAAACTGGCTAAAGATGACAATCATGTAAATTCTATTTTTGGCAGTACTTTTACTAAATAGTAACTTGTATTTCAATTGTTTCTTGTATCTTGACATTGAGACCTATGTTTTGGTATGGTATTACAGTTTTACAAACACTACAGTTAATCACTTTGTCCTTTTCTTGTTCTAGTCAACTGTTCAGACCCAAAAGCAGTAGGGTCGTGCAAAAACTATTTCCCTTACTATTACTACAATACGAAAACTTGGAAATGCGAGAGGTTTATGTATAGTGGCTGCGGTAGCAATGGGAACAAGTTTATGCTGCTAAGTGAATGCATTATGCAATGTAAAAAAAGTTCAGTTAAGTTCCTAAAACATTATTTTTGTTCTGTTTGAACAAGAAAACTTTTCCAAAATACCTATATTCCCCTGATGAAGGAAAGAGAATGTAACAAAAAGCAAGACAAAGAACAGGTCAGACAGCATTTATAGAGAAATAAGTAGTTAACATTTCAGGCTGAGACATGTCAGCAAGTCTTGGTCCAAAATGTCTGTTTATTCATCTGCATAGATGCTGCCTGACCTATGGAGTTCCTCCAGCACTTTGTGTGTTTTGCTCTGGATTTTCGGCATCTGCAGAATTTCTTGTGTTTAAGAAGGAAAGAGTTCTTGCACAGTGGAACAATTTCAAAGAGTCTGACCAGTCAAGAACCTGGGAGACACAGCCAAGTACTCTTCAACTTCCAGTTATACTAAGGCAGTATCATTTTACATTTAAAATGACAAGAAATTTATTTTTCATCTTCCCTGTTAATAATTCTGAAACATTTGACATTATTCTTTTGAAAGCTTGTTTTTAATGATTTTATCTAAAGACTGTATATCTAATTCAGTAATTACTGAATTTAGTATTTATTATGTATCTCCCAATTTTGAAAATCCCATTGTCTCACTATGCTCTCTCATACAAATGCTAATGCTGTCTTGTTTTAAAATACTTTCACACGTGATGTTGAATGTTCCCGTTCTAGAATCCTGAACTTAAGCCAAGATATTAAATCACATAATAATAGGTATCTATCAGTACACTGAATGAAGGAGAATTGTGCTATATCAATATATAATGAAAAGACTACTTGTCGTCATAGGTGTAAAAGATGTAGAGTAAGGGGTTGCAGACGTGGTGATCTGTGGGGCATCAGTGTTGAGCAAAGTCATGGCAGAGGTGTTACTGTCTCTGATTGCAGTGTGTTGGTTACGTTTTTTGTATAAGATTTGTACTTTTTAACAGACACGTGTATTTTTCAAACTCCCTGGCAGAAAGCGGTATAGCAGATTAACTAACGGTTTATAGCTTTCTCATTTTTCATTGGCTAAGTATTAGCACATTACCCACATGATGTAACTGTTCTAATCATATAACCCATTAATGTATCACTAAGAAGTTTTCTTTTACATCTATGTGATAGGTTTTTCAGAAGCACCATCTTTATTCCTTTGTCTCACACCCCTCCCCACCACCAACATACTTTCTCAGCTCTTTATTTGTTTACTTGGTATTTGTATGTTTGTTTATATATGAAAATAAACTGATATCCTGGAATTAAGACTGCTTGCCACTTTTGACTTGTGGTGTGTGGGGCATCAGTGTTGAGAATAATCTTGGCAGAGGTTTTGCTGCTGCTGCAGTCTGTTGGTAAGGATCACTTGTGAAGGGAAGGGTTTAGTCCCAGTCTCAGAGTTTGGTGGTGATTTTTCTTGGAATTCTTGGTTGAAAGCAGAACAGCAGTCAATAACATAGTCCAGTGGAGGAGTCTTGATGTGTCAAAGGTGAGTGTAGTCCTTGTTTCTGGAATCTGGAGTCAGGCACATGGATGACATGCTAAATTAGGTAAATTGGTTTATTGCTGTCACATGGCCTGTGCTGCAGTGAAACATTTGTCTTGCATCGCACCCAGATAGATCGATTCATTACAACAATGCAGTGAGGTGGTACGAGGAAAAGAAGATGCAGAATGAAGTGTTACAATTGCAGAGAAAGTGCAGAGCAGGTAGATGATAAGGTGAAAGGTCATAAATGATGTGGATTGTGAGGTCAAAAGCCCATCTTATCATAGATGGGAGGAAGTCAATCATTTTTTATCTGGGTTAGAAACCGTCCTGGAGTTAATAGTAATTGGTCTCTGACTAATGGTACATGATTTCAGGCTTTAGTATCTGTACCCTGATGTGATGTATTTATGCATAAAACCCATAATTATTTAAACGAGATTGCTTAATCAATGCAAATACAAGATTCCTCAAATATTGAAATATTAAATACACAACACTCCTCCTTGCTTAGCTGTAAACTCCAATTCAACAGAATGCATCACAACTACATGCACAGAACACTATGCAATAAAACTAATATATAGATATCAACAACATATTAAATTTTAAATTGTCACACTTGGGCCTAAAGATTTAATCATTGTGAAGGTTTTCTTACTCTTGTGGGATAATGCCTTTCCTGACAAGGGGATCACTCTGCTGGCAGGTGAGACTTGTGGCTGAGAATCATCCCAGGTTCTGGAGCCTACTCTGAGACTGCAGGAAGTGGTTCTGATAGCAGTAGTCAACTTTCCGCCCCCCTCAACTGATTGATGCGTCTCCTGACGATATCAACTGCAAACTCCATCGTGTAGGAGAGTGGTCCAGTTTGTCCTTAATCTTGTCAAGTACTTGCATCTCACGCTTTGTCCTTCGCCATTTCCTCCCAATCTGCAGTATTGAGTTCAAGGAGTGGAGTACAGTAGCCCGGTTTGGCAGGAACCTGTTATAGTCATTGATTAAATCCTAGGAACAAACTACAACTCTGACGCATCCTTTTGCCTCCATGGTTTGAATTTTCTCAGCATAGTTGTGTAGTTCTTGTGCATCAAATGTGTGATCACAGTAAGTGATGATTGGTTTAAATAATTCACCCTTGTTGCATTGGGCTCTGAGCCAATGCTCTAATATTTTTAACACTGTCTTGAGGTACTCGAGCTGCTCCTTGTCATCCTTACCATTTACAGTGTTGTCTTTCTGATAACATGGAGTGCCTAGGCAACCTTGCAGAACCTAGAAGAGGAAGAATCTGAGCCAGAAACTGTGTAATTAAAACAAGAAATTAAACAAGTGGTTTCTACCAGAATGCAAGTGCAGTTCCTCCTCCAAAAATAAGCCTTTGTTATAATAATAAAATCCTTTGTGAATATTTATGGTGAAGATGGTCTCTTCCATCTTCACCCATAGGTAGGACTCAGCTAAGTACACTTTGGTGAAGTGTTTTCCTCCAGAAAGGCTTGTGAAGATATCTTCTGTCCTGGGCCATAACCATTGTAGATGGGCTGGACTTGACTTTGAAAAGAATTACTTCAGACTCCAGATGACCTAGCTCACTGGTATCTTTATCACCAGTGGTATAAGGAACTGGATAGGCTTTAAGGTTTGGGTGTGGCACATTCATTTAACAATATTTTTCCCTTTAATATGGTGGAGTTTTCCAATGTCATTCTTTAACATCCAGTACACTTCTTAATTGGCTTTCAGTTAGCTTCATTGCAGGGGTTGTGGCATGCAAATTGTGGAGGGATCTGAAATCAAGTTGTAGTTGTCTCAGCTATTCATGCTCCCACAATGCTGGTCCTTCTGTTTTTACCACATACGAGCCCAATGCGGCTTGTGGTTGTTGTATTTCATTGTCAATCCCTCAGGAATTGTGTTTTCTCCAGTACAAGTTCTTTGTTGCATATCTGAATGCTTCAGTTTAGAATCTTCAAAATGCTGTTCACACTCATTTTGTGGGATGACTGAAACAGCCGAACTAGTGTCAAATTTCATTTTAAATAACTTGCCATTCCATTCTAGTACAAGTCATATTGCTTGTCATTTCTTCATTTTCATATGGTAGATCTCAAGGCTGTGCAGCCCTGAGTCAGTCTCATCATTGTCAGATTTTTCATCAACAGCATGCCGATTAGTGCTCTCTTTAAAACTGCAAGTTGACTCTTTAGCTCTTTCTTCTCCCTGAACCATCCATTTATTTTTGTCTTTCCGACATGCTCTTTGCATGTGTCCTACTTGTTGCATTCTCTGTAACTTTTGCCTTTAACTGCATTTGTTTGTGTATGTGACTCCCCTGCCATATCAGTAACACTATTTATTTTGCCAGGCTGGTTTCTGTTTAGACTTGGAAATTTTTTCTCACTTTCATTCCTGACTTCAATTCTGTCTGAGGTTTCCATTGTAACAGTGATCTCAAATGCTCATTTGAATGCAAGTTGTTCTTCAGTTAGGAACCATTTTTAAAGGTTTCTTTGGCTTTAAGGATACATCCACACTACGCTGGATAAATCCGTAACTAAAGCTTTTTCTCTTCGTTTTTACCCTCTGTCCACACTAAAACGGCGTTTTCGTCCCCCGAAACCAGAGTTTTTCAGAAACGCTTTCCAGGGTGGGTATTTTTTGAAAATGCTGCTCAGGCAGATCAACGTGGACGGGATAACTGGAGACTTTAGAAAATGCTGTCAGACGGCAGCGTGCTATTTGATTGTTTTCTTGAATGCAGCCTAACAATTTCAGAACAGACGGCAACGAGACTGAAGCCAGAAGACTTAGAAATCTCAATATCAAATCTCAAATCACAATCTTACCTGGTCCAGGAACACCACTGGGATTGTGAAACGAACCCAGCAGAGATTGCACTTTCTGAGGATGCTTAAACAAGCATCACTCCCCACTAACATCTTAACTGCATTCTACAAAGGCATGGTTGAGAGTGTGCTGACCTTTTGCATCACAACCTTGTACTCCAGCTGCAGTGCTGCCAAGAAAAAAGCCTTGCAGAGGGTGGTTAGGGGAGCAGAGAAGGTTATTGAGGTCTCCCTACCTTCTGTCCAAGACCTCTTTCAGAGTCGATGTCTCCAGAAGACACGGTACATCATTAAAGACCCCTCATACCATCTCCATGAACTGTTTGTTCTTCTGCCATTAGGTAAACGTTACAAGAGCATCAAAACTAAAATCAAAAGGCTACTAAACAGCTTCCTCCCACAGGCAGTCAGACTGCTGAATAGCTGCTCTACCTGACTCTGTTTTGGACTCTTTTAACTTACACTGGACACTTATAACTTGTTTTTAACTGGCATGTGACTGTTGTGTTTTACTATTTATTGTTATGTTTATTATTTAGTGTTGCGTCTGTTATGTTATGATTGCACTTTTTCTGGGAAATGCTGTCTCATTCTGCCCTGCAGAGCTGATATACGGTTAGAATGACAATAAAGTTTTCGAATCTTGAATCTTGAAAAAAAAATGTACTCACCCGTAACTTACTGAATAAATAAGTATACTCACTTTGCCCTGTTTTCTGTCCTTGCTCGTATGAAGGTGGTTTTATCAATTTATGCAGGTACTTCTCTGACAATAGATGTGTAACAGTTAATGTAACATTGTATGGAAATACAAGATAACACTGATGCAGAAATGTTTTATACATTTAACAAGGTGCTTTATTAATGCAACAGAGTTAGTCAGTGTTTCAATGTTTGTCGTCAGCCGGGAAAATCTGTCCATGAACTCCCTGTCGGTTGCCTCCGTACACGCCAGTATTTGTTTTTTTTAGTTTTAAGCTCTCCTGTGTGAAAGCCAACCGCTGTCCATCGTTTAAAGTTTTTCCAGTCTGTAACTACACAAACGCACACTTTTACGGCGAGATTCAACACGAAACGTGTTGCTTGTTTTCTGTAGGTGTATCCTGCGCATACTAGGCAGGAGGAGATTTGCCGAAATCTCCGTTTCAATGTGGATAGAGATATTTTCAAAAAAGCACAATGTGGATGCCTATCGTTTTTATGCGAAACCGGCTTTTTCAAAATTATCTGTTCTAGTGTGGATGTAGCCTAAGATTCTGCAAACTAAATGATCTGTCAATGCCTAGTTGAGACCATGACCGAACTGACAATCTCTTCAATTCAGCCATGTAATCTGAATGGATTCCCCTTTTGGATTCCGCTAATGAAACCTAAATCATTTTGCAATTAACAATGGATTTGGTTCTTGGTGTTCCTGCAAAAATTTTCCAATAGCACCAAAGCTCATTTCTGATGGTTTGCTTGGAGCAATCAGACTTTGAAGCAAAATGTATGTCTTCATACTTAAAGAACTGAGCACTTTTTTCACTGGCTATTTCTCTTGCTTCAATATACTGTTCCAGTAGCTCAGTATACATGAGCCAGTTACCCGCTGTGTAATCAGACTTGTCAATCTTTGACGTAGCCAACCATTAACGATTTCTGATTATTACCACCTGGTACTTGTGCTTTACAGACCTGCAAAGTCTTCCCATTTTCAGTCATTTTTTGCTCGTATTTTAATTAACATTCCTTACTGCTGGTTTTAAAATTTTGAACATCTTACTGCACTTCAACAGTAGCCTTCTTGGGTTCATTTAAAAAATATCTCATCTCAAATGTAACATCAAAATATTAAATTATTTCAAAGGAAATGCTGGTCTAATCATGTGTTTACTTTCAGTGAGGTGAGCACTTATGTAATTATGTATGTAATGTATTTTTACCTTTAACCTGTAATAAATTATTTAAATGAACAAGAATGCTTCATCAAATGATACAAGATTACTCAACTATTATTGAGATATTAAATACACAACAATCACTATCTCCAAAAATTCTTGTTTCATACTGTATTGTACTCTGACTCAAGCTGAGTCAAAAAGCTGTCCTAGACACATCTCAGAAATGATGCCCTTACACCTACCTCCACACCTTTCCCGAGTCTTTAATGCTAAAGCAATCTCAGTTAATGTTTTGGAAATTGAAATCCCCTTCTACTATAATCCTGTTTTGAACATATTGCTATTTACCTTTTCATCTGTTCCTTTTTTTCTTTGGCTGTTTGGTCTATAGTACACCCCTAACAAACTCTTCCTTTAGTTTCAATTGATCCTTTAATATCTCGCGGGATAGAATTACTAAAATCTGTACCATTGAATTAATGCACACAGGAACATTTCATTCTGCTCAGATGTCAGAATTCTTAAATCAATGTCTTGCTAATCACAGATGCTCTATTTTTTTCAGGGTTGTTAAAATAATAGGTAATTTGAGAACTTCAGTATTCACCTGTTCATTTTCATTTTTACAGACGCGAAATAAAGGGGCATTTCTGCTATACGTAAGTACCTCGATGAAGTAGCAACATTGTAAGAAGTTCAAATATGTTGATCTTCTGTTGCTTTTTGCAAGATCTTAATTGTAGCATCGATACATGTTATAATATTTTTGTATTTAGTTAAACCAACCTACATTTTGATTCTGTGTCCTCTGGCCTTGGATCTTTCCATCATCGGAAACCTCCTCTCCACATCTTCTCTCTCAAGGCGTTTCACCATTTGACAGGTATCAATGAGATCACCCCGCATTCTTCTGACTTCTAGTGCATATAGGCCCAGAGCTCTTCATGTGACAAGCCTTTCAATCCTGGAATCAATTTTGTGAACCTCCTTTGAACCCTGTCCAGCTTCAGCATATCCTTTCTAAGAGGCCCAAAATTGCTCACAATACCCCAAGTGAGGCTGCACCAGAGCTGTATAACATCTCAACAGGACATCCTTGCTTTTTATTGTAGTCTTGAAATGAATGCTAACATCACATTTGCCTTCCTCACCACAGCCTCAATCTACAAATTAGACATTAGGGATTCCTTCAGAAGGACTCTCAAGTTCCTTTGCACCTCAGTTTCTGGTTTTTTTTTTTCCCCATTTAGGAAATAGTTAACCCTTTCATTTCTTCTAACAAAGTGCATGAGCATACACTTCCCAATACTGTATTTCATCTGTTATTTCTGTGCCCATTCTCCTAATCCAGGTCCTTCTATAGCTTCACTACTTTCTCAAAACTACCTCCCCCCTATCTTTCTTCAGATCTTCTGCAAACTTTGCAACAAAGCCATTAATTCCATCATCCAGATCATTGACATGAAACATAAAAGGAATCAGTCCCAACACAAACCCTTGTGGAGCACCACTAGTCACTGGCAGCCAGCCAGAAAATACTCCCTTTATTCCCACTCTTTGTCTTCTGCCAACCGGCCACTGCTTTATCCATGCTTTATCTTTTCTGTGATACCATGGGCTTTTAGCATCTTAAGCAGACCTGTGTGTGGGACCTTGTCAAAGGCCTGCTGAAAATCCAGGTACAGAGTTCTCTTTTGTCTATCCTGCTAGTTATTTCTTCAACGTATTCCTAGAGATTTGTCAGGCAAGAGTTTCCCATGGGGGAAACTATGCTGACTACAGCCTATTTAATCATGTACCTCCAAGTTCTCTGAGACCTTATCCTTGATAATCGACTCCATCATCTGCACAACCACTAAGGTCAGACTAATTGGCCTATAGTTTCCTTTCTTCTCCCTCTCTCCCTTCTTGAAAAGTGGAGTGACATTTGCAATTTTCCAGAATCTAGTTCTTGAAAGATCATTACTAATGCCTCCACAATCTTGTCAGCCACCTCTTTCAGAACCCTGGAGTGTAGACCATCTGATCCAGGTGACTTGTCTGCCTTCAGACCTTTCATTTTTCCCAAGATCCTTATCTCTGTTTCTGGTAACTTCACACCATTCTGCTGGTAGTAAAGTGAGAAGTGCACACATTCAAAATGGAGGAATTGTAGATGTAAATCTTACTAATTTTGGTGCATAATGTGTCCAGCCTTTTTCTCAATTTCTGTGTCGGCCAAGCAAGCTCACAGTTGCCTTCACTTCATTAGAATGCCTTTACCCTATTGATTCCTCGCAAAAATCATGCTTTGCATTACAGGGACTCTCAGTTTAATTCCCAAAATGTGTAATTCTGTCTCATTAATTTTAACCTCTGCTTAATTGTGTTTGTGACAGAAATGGCACCATTGGGACAGAGAAATCAGTATCATTTGTGGCCGGAGCTAAGGAATGGAGATGTGAGCATCAAAGGGAAAAACTTCAAAATATCAATACTATTGTTTTAAATAATTTTACTCTTGAAATTCTGCATGTTAATCCAGACATACCTGTAATTGGATGCATTTAATAAAGAAATGGGGAGCTGAAATTTTTGTCAGTTTAGAATAACTTAAATCAGATGATTATTGCTAAACTCTACCATTCCATTTTTCAGCTCTTGCAGTTCTATTTACAAATTGTGTATTACTAAAACTAATAAAATAAAGAATTCCATGTAGACAGTGTGATGTGTGAATATATTTGTGTCAGTCAGCAGGTTACTTGGTCATGTTTCTGAATTCCCTCGCCACAGCACTTCAATACACATTACAACTTTGGGGGAAAATGTTGTGAACAGTTCTGCAGTAAGCTCCATCCCCCCTGCGACTCCTCTCCATATCCCACGTTTCCTGTATTCACAACACTAAATTTGTATTAATAACTTACTGAGTTACATAACCTATTGGTTAAAAGCTTGTTGTAAGGCACATTCTGAAATCCTCTGCTGCAAATACAGTCCTTCATACAATGGGCATGTTATCTGTTTGACCATAAGCTAGTCAAACTAAATGAAGTTTTCCAGATGAAAATTATTTGTTAAAGTAAAATTATGAATCATACTAGTTTTGTAAGTGTGCACTGTGCAAATATAAATCTGTAAAAGTGCAGTGACACAGCTGGGGGCGCTGCTGCCTCACATCTGCAATGACACAGATTTAATCTTGGGCTCCAGTGCTTCTGGGTGAAGTTTTCATATTCTCCCAGGCCTTGGTGATCCCTTTTGGCCAGCACAAACATGGAGAACCAATGATGTCTGTATTTGTGTTACATGATTCTATCACTTTGTGGCTCTAAAATTTATTGAATTTTGGAGAAGTATAGTGGAGAAACAGGACTGTCAGCCCGTCTAGTCCATGCCAAACTGTTATTCTGCCTAGTCCAATTGTCTCACACCTGGAGTACGGCCCCTCATAGTCCGTTGTGGTAATCCAAACTTTTAAATATTGCAACCAGACCTGATGATAACACGTCCACTGGCAGCATGTTCCACACTGGCACTGCTCTCTGATAGAAGAGAATCCTCCTCAGATTCCACTTAAATATTCCACGTTGCATATTTAACCTATGACCTCTAGTTCTGGTCTTGCCCAGCATCAGTGGAATACACCTGCTTGCATTTACCCCTCATAATTTTGTATACTCTGTCACATCTCCCCTCATTCTCCCAAGCTGCAGATCTTTGTTTTGCCGTGTGCCCTACTGTGCAATGTGCATGTCCCACCCTGGTTTGTCCTTAAAGTGAAACGCCTTGCTCTTCGAAAACAGGAAATATTGGAAACATATATTTGGTCAGATTCAAACCAGTGGAGAAAACCGAATGGATTTCTAGCTCTCCTTGTCCATTTGACAGAGGGAATAGGATTACTCTTTGAATAAGCGTATACAAAATTAGTCAAATGTCTCTATCAATATTCTTAAGAAACTTTCTAAAACTCCAAAATCCAGCATCCAGTTTTGATAGGTTGGCAGTTGTCTCTCTCAGTTTTCCAGACTGCAAGCTGTGGATGCAGAGTACAGTTGGGGCTGATGTCCAGATTGTCAATCAGGATAGTATGGCCACTGGTGGGTTCGAGTCCAGAACAGGATGCAGCAAGATTATGGTTATTATGGGATGTGTGCAGGAAAATCTAATTGAAATGGAGAGAGAAAAGCATAAATGGGCAGAGGAATTGTGTAAGTGAGAGGAGTTAGAGACAGAAAAGGGGTGGAGAAAGCCGGGAAAGAAATTGAAATTTTGAGTGAGAAGGGCAAGGTGAATTTGATACATATGAGTCAGTTTCAGGCTCAGTGTGGATAGGTGACAAGAGAAAGTGAAGAGGAGAATAAACAGGTGAACACAAATAGAAAAACAGTGTCAGGATTTTCAGACTGCTGTGAATGTCTTGTACAAATTGGCAACTGAGAAGAAGGGGAGCGCAGATCACACAAAGTGTTTAAAACAGATCAAAAAGCTGCCGAGTCACCTCTCAGCTCAGAGAGGAGTAATGCGTGCATTTTGTACGAGGGCTGACAGTGATGGTGATGTAGATTGGGGTAATTTAGTGTATGAGGCAACACACTATGATAGTGAGGATGATTGGGGAAGAAAGAGGCTCACCTCCCAATGGATTTTTCCAAGAGGGGGTGGAACCTTCAACACCCACTGCCCCAATGATGCCAGTGGCAAAGGGGAATGCAGGAGGACCAGTTGTGACATGGTGTCCTACCCCTTTCGCTGTGGCGCAATTGAGTGTTGTAGCTGCAACTACACTGAAGGGTGGGCTGGGAGATGATTCTTGGTAACTTTACCAGCGCATTTAGCATCAAAGCTTCGATGAAGCAGAGGATCGGAAGTTAGCCCTTCTGTGTCTTTCCGCAGTGTTACACTCAGCCCTACCAAAGGAACAGGCACAAGGCCAAGGGGCACTGGGAAATTTGCAGGAGGCAATATTAGAAGCTACAGAGACTAATTGAGGTGACCCAGTGGAGGCTTTCTACAGACAGTAGAAAGGGGAACACCGCACTGCATTTGTGATGAAGTTGTGGATGGTTTTCTTTGGAGTTTATGGTCCTAATTTGGACAGGCAGAATTTGACTCAACCCAGTAAGTACTGGCTGAGGATCTTGGTACCACACAGTATTGAGGAGATCAGAAGAGTGGGTGAAATGTTTGACCCTGCAGATCCCACACAGTTTGTAGCTTAGGTTCTCAGAAGGGTGATATGAGTATGGGAAAAGGAAGTAAGAAAGGAATGTACTAAAGAGGATAAGGGGAAATGGGTTCGAAGATGGCTGTAAGAGAACAGGGTGTACAGTGGCAGAATGAAAGGAGATGCAGCCTTCGCACTCAACAGCGCCACCTAGTACAGGAGGTGATTGAGGACGAGGTTAGAATACTTGCATTCTCCCTGTAATGAATACCAGATCCCCATGGAAATGTTTCTATTGAACTGAATTGACTTTATTACTTACATCCTTCATATACATTACGTTATTTACGTTACATCTCTGTCTAAATGTGCAATTTATAATGAATAGTATGTAGAACAGGACAGTCAATATAACATAGAAATACAATTGTATCAGCATGAATCAATCACTCTGATGGCCTGGTGGAAGAAGATGTCCTGGAGTCTGACGGTCATGCCTTTTATGCCGCAGTACTGTTTCCCGACGGTAGCAGCTCTAACAGCTGTGGACACAAAGGTACTTTTGCAGGGATTTCCTACAACCCAGGTGAGCTGGAAATGGTCAGGATGCAACAAAGGCTCCATTGCCGCTAGAAGGTCAACCACATTACCCACAATGTAATTTCCAGGGTGCCAATGAAAAGACACAACCGTATTCCTAGTTACCTACGGAGGCTCCAAGTGCATAACGATGGTGTCAGGCCTCTGTTACGTGGGTGTGCACTGCAAGGTGGGATGGTATGGGTAAACTCCTTGTAGATGAAATTTATTTGAATTCAAGAGGCTCTCAAACCACCATAAACACTTCCACATTCAATGTATCAAGTTGGGAGATACAAGATGCTATTACTTTAACTGGATTTACCGGACTCTCACAAGTAGGGAAGCTAACTACATCCCTGAACAAACAGTTGGGACAGCTTAGTGTGCTCCACTCAGCTGTGTTCATCGACTTGCCAACTGCTTCAGAACAGATTCTGGGAAGTGATTTTATGAGGAAAACAGGTTTGAGTTTTGATCAGAAAAATTGTACAGTTTGGCAGTTTAATGTTGATAGAGAGCAGGTCCCTATTGAGATTCCAGTGGGATGATGTGAGGATGGGATATGTGAAGGTATGGCTGAAGGCAGAAGATATGACAAAGGACTCAAAAGGCTAGAGAAATTATTTTAGATTGCCGGGTAGTATTTAACCATATAACCATATAACAATTAAAGCATGGAAACAGGCCATCTCTGCCCTTCTAGTCCAAGCCGATCGCTTACTCACACCTAGTCCCACCTACCTGCACTCAGCCCATAACCCTCCATTCATTTCCTGACCATATACCTATCCAATTTTACTTTAAATGACAATATCAAACCTGCCTCTACCACTTCTACTGGAAGCTTATTCCACACAGTGTCGTGGTTTTTCGTGCTTTACAAATGACCAAGAGACGCAGAAGATTCTTCAAGAAGGGTTAAACTTTAATTTGCAAATCAAAGCTGAGACAGTCATTGAGCTAGTCGCTGATTGCCCACCGATCCTCGGACACAGCAGCTTTTAAAGCAATCTCCTGGTCCAGTTGCTATAGTTGCATATCAACGTACTATCTTGTCCCTATTGTTTCTACCCACTGACCCAACCATGTTCCAATCTACATCTCTTTAGCTGCCTCTCATTAACATACTATTGTCTTCTACATTCTTAAGATATATGCATAGCAAATAGCAAGCTCTTTCTGTAGCTACCTCTCATTAACACACCATTGTCATCTTAAGACTGCTGTCTCCTACCAAATTGGATACATGCATAGAAAATAATAAACTCAGAACTGAGCAATGTTCTAATCTACATCTCTTAGCTACCTTTCTTTAACACACCATTGTCATCTTCAGACTGCAGTCTCTTACCAGATTGGGTACATGCATAGCAAATAGGAAAACTCAGAACTGAGCAATGTTCTAATCTACATTTCTTTAGCTCTTTAGTTACCTCTACATTCCTAAGATTTCATTCTACTAAATTGAGTACATTCATAGCAAATAACTGACTTCATAGTTAAATTTTATACTTTTATACTCCAGTAACAGCTACCACTCTCTGAGTAAAGAAGTTCTCCCTCACATTACCCCTAAACTTTAGCCCCTTAACTCTCAACTCATGTCCTCTTGTTTGAATCTCCCCTACTCTCAATGGAAAAAGCCTATCCAAGTCAACTCTATCTTTCCCCCTCATAATTTTAAATACCTCTATCAAGTCCCCCCTCAAACTTCTACGCTCCAAAGTATAAAGACCTAATTTGTTCAACCTTTCTCTGTAACTTAGGTGCTGAAACCCAGGTAACATTCTACTAAATCTCCTTTGTACTCTCTCTAATTTGTTGACATTTTTCCCATAATTCGGTGACCAGAACTGTACACAATACTCCAGATTTGGACTTACCAATGCCTTGTACAATTTTAACATTACATCCCAACTCCTATACTCAATGCTCTGATTTATAAAGGCCAGCATACCAATAGCTTTCTTCACCACCCTATCCACATGAGATTCCAACTTCAGGGGACTATGCACCATTATTCCGAGATCACTCTGTTCTACTGCATTCCTCAATGCCCTACCATTTATCATGTATGTCCTATTTGGATTATTCCTACCAAAATGTAGCACCTCACACTTATCAGCATTGAACTCCATCTGCCATCTTTCAGCCCACTCTTCTAACTGGCCTAATTCTCTCCGCAAGCTTTGAAAACCTACTTCATTATCCACAACGCTAGCTATCTTAGTACCATCTGCATACTTACTAATCCAATTTACCACCCCATCATCCAGATCATTAATGTATATGACAAACAAAGCTGGACCCAGTGTGGATCCCTCAGGCACACCACTAGTCACCGGCCTCCAACCTGACAAACAGTTATCCACCACTACTCTCTGGCATCTCCCATCCAGCCACTGTTGAATCCATTTTACTACTTCAATATTAATACATAACGATTGTACCTTCAGAGTGGAACCTTGTCACAGGCCATACTGAAGTCCATATAGACAACATCCACTGCTTTACCCTCGTCAACTTTCCTAATAAACTCCTCAAAAATTCAATAAGATTTGTCCATGTGGTCCTGTCCCCGGTCCTGCTCTACTCTGTCTCTCATCTATTTCACATTATTACCTGTATTGATGCCACCTGTGTGTCATTGTGCTCCACCTATCATCTGTCTCTCTGTGTATTGCTCAGTGTATTTCAGTCCTGTGTTTTCATCTGTTTGTTGCCAGATTGTGCCAGTGAGTTTTCCTGAGCCTTTCCAGCATTTGTATCCGTACTCTGTCCAGCTGAATATCGACTCTGTCTGTTTCCTAATCCTGGTCTGTGGATTTCTCTGGATGTTTTGATCTCTGCCTGAACTTTGACACTGACTTTGTTTGCACCTCGGGATTTGTTACTCAATTAATATCATTGTGTGCACAGTACCGGGTCTGCGATTGGATTCCAGTTCCAGTGCCCTGACAATGTGAAACAATTAGTGCAAGAAACAAAGCTGAAGAATTTCTAACCAGATATACTGAGTGGGTGATAAGTTTTGTATTTTGTCCTCCATCACCCCACCCACACATCATAGAAACCAAACCTGCATCAGTATGATCTATCAAAAGGTACAGTATTGTGAAATGGCTGAGTGCACTGGATCCACCAAATTTATAGTTCCTGACATTGCCTAACTAGAACTAGCTGTTCCAGCCTCTTCACAAGCTGTTCTCAGACTGCTATAGAACTGGTGTCTATCAGAAAATACAGATATTTGTCCAGACTGGGAAAGCAAGGTGAATGCAAAGTGACCACTCCATCATTCCAGTGAAGGAATGTATCAAGAACAGTGTACTGAACAACACAAACTGTACCAATAACCTACAGTCTGGCCTTTGTCAGAACCATTTATTCCTTTATTTCATGGCAGCCTTGATCCAAAGACAAAGGAGCTCAGTTCCAGAGGTGATGTGATCAGACAAATTTCATGACCTATGCTGGTGATACTAAACCTGATTCTGATCATGACAGCGTGATTGAATGAGTGTTCGGTATATCTCAGAGTGAAGCATCAATGTGCCCCCGTCAAACAGAACTCAATGGCTGAAGGGATACATCACATAAAGAAACTTTATTTCTAGTTGTTGAAGGTCAATCATCTTGATTTCAGGACATTGTTGTAGATATCTCAGAGCTGCTTTCTAAGCCCAACCGTTTTCAGCACTTGTGTTACTGACCTTCCCTCCATCATATGGTCTAAGATAGGGTTGTTTCCTGTTGATTATCAAGTGTTCTATTTTAAATTCCTTTGGTAGTAAAAGAGGGCATTCTTGATACAGAAAGATATGGGCAACATTAATCTGATAACCCATTTTAACTAGCAAATTTTGTTTCTTGCTTTGATGCATTTTAATTCTGATTATAAATTCTGCTTGCTGGAGCATACTCTTTGGGCTGAATGGTCTAACTCAGCACCTATGTCTTGTGGCTTGTAGTATAGAACTCCAAACAAAGGAAAGATATGTTCTTTCACAGGCATCTAAACCAGCTCTTTTAGGTCTATTCTTTAATTGCAGTAGCACTGAGGTGTACAACGGAGAAGAACTTAAAAATAATTCACACAAAATGCTCGAGGAACATAGCAGGCCAGGCAGCATCTATGAAAACGAGAAAACAGTCGACGTTTTGGACCGAAACCCTTCTTCACGACTGAATGGAGAGAGGAACTATTTGGGCCAAAAGATCCTGCTTCTCTGTTGTATGACGTTATCTCAGAGATAAAATAAGTAATAATTCAAAAATTAATGTTTGCCAATCAGGCTTTATAAAATTCAAAACGGCAGCCGTCAGCCCCGTAGATCCTAATTGGGAATGAGGT
Organism: Hemitrygon akajei; assembly: GCF_048418815.1. Lineage (NCBI taxonomy): Eukaryota > Metazoa > Chordata > Chondrichthyes > Myliobatiformes > Dasyatidae > Hemitrygon > Hemitrygon akajei. The sequence goes on from NC_133131.1 coordinate 96,274,110, forward strand.
TGGCGCCATTGGTTTTCCAGTTGGGTCCACATGGAAAGCTGAGCGCAGAAGTAGTAAACCGCGCTGTATAAATGTGGCGTCTTGGAGTCAGTCAGTGAGAACACATACTCAGAACAGACTGTAAGCCCGGACACAGAGTGAACAAGGCAACTCACACCGGCTGAACAACCATGAAGTGGGGCATCGTCGTCCTAATCAGCTGCATTTTGTTGCTCTCTCTACCATATTACGCAGAACAAAAAGGTAACCCATTTAGAAAAATGGTTAGGCGTGCTGGGAAAATTGCAGTAATGATTAGAATTTGTTTAAAAAAAAGAACTGTGTTTCCTGTTTAGTGTTAATTTAAAAAAAACACAAGGCTGTGGAAATGACAAGACTTGCAATGTTTATATCAACATTGTTCCATAAGTTACAGCGAATATATTTTCCATGTGTTTAGAGGAAAATTGAGTGTTGGTGTAGCATCACAGCCTCTTTTAGTGCAGAGACAGAAAAAAATCAATCTAATCACTCAAAGTTGCAAAGCATCAGAAAGGAAATGAGGCAATATTTTTTATTTCGAGATGGTTTACCAGGTAATCTTTAAACTTGCACAAAGTTAAATATAACATCTTGTATTTTTTGTAGGCAGGGTGGAGTTAAGGGATGTTTTAATGTAATTTCCATAAACATATCTCTCTCGCACACACACATTTACACATAGTGTTGCCTAGCCAATGGGAATTGATATACATTCAGTGCCCTCTTTATTAGATACACCTGCTCATTAATGCAAATATCTAATCAGCCAATCATGTGGCAGAAACACTAATAACAACTTTATTTATTGAGCTCTCTTCGTATTGGCAGTGTTGTTCAATGTGCTTTACCAAGGGGTAAATTAAACATTAATATAAAGGCTAAAAATTAACATGAAAATAAAAGACAACATGTTCTTTAAAAGCAAGGTTAAATATAAAGGTTTTGAGCCAGTGTTTAAAAGTGTCAACTGAAACTGAATCATTTAGCTTTAGGTACTAATTCCACAAAGACCACAAAGACCACTGGTACCTAATAAAGTGAACACTGAGTTTCAGAGAATGAATGAATGTATGATGTACTGTGGTCAGTTTTTATTCAAGCAGTTTTTCCTACTTTAGATCCATCAGCATTAAGAACAAGAAGAACATGATAAGAAAGACTTCAGGTTTCCGTAACATCTTCTAATATAGAGTGAATAGCCAACAATCTGAATTGAGTAACACTATAAAATGCAGTGTGTAATATTCAAATTTGTCCTCTGTTGAATTTCAAAATGATTAGTAACATAATCCTTTTGGTATTCGTTCAATACATATCAAAATATTTTTGCGTAATGTTAACTTATTGTAGAATGATTGCAAACAACATGTTGCCTATAAACTTAGATTTAGTGTGACACAATATAAAATTGCAGAATTACAATATTCAAATTTGTCCTCTGTTGGACCTCAAAATATTTATCATAATCCCTTTGATTTTGCTTCTAGGCTTTTCAGAAATATTGTTTGACTAATGTTAACTTGTGTTAAGTGAGACCCTGCTCATAATATTTTCATGAGGCATTTTAAAGATGGAGTGGACCCCAGACCCAAAAAGGAAGCAAGGGAGGAAATAGTGAAGGTTTTGATAATAATTTGTGACTGTTTATCAGTTACAGGCTTGGTATCAGACGACTGGGCACTTGGTCATGTGGTGCCATTGTTTAAAAAGGGAGAAAACCGGAGACTGAGTAATCACGGTTCAGTCAGTCTGCCTCAGGGGGCAAATAGTTGGAAATATTTCTAAACATTAGTATAATCAACATTTGGGGGAAGCATGATAAACAATGACTGTCAGCCTGAACTTCTTAAAGTAAGTTCATTATTAACAAGATGAAATGTGCTCTAGCACAGCATTTGACCTGCATAGAGGCATTTGATGAAGTCCCAGTTGAAAATGAATGAAGAGTAGAAAAGCCCAATGTACATTAACTTTACGCTGGCTAAAGTCATCTAACACATTTTCAATTCTGTTTCTAGCTCTATTTTTGTATTTATTGGTAAAATACCAAAGATTATTATTTACATTATGGTTATTTTTTTAAAAAGTATCCATCAGATTTTCCTTTCTGAAGCTCTGCATGCAATGCTGATAGATTATGTTGACTGTAAACTGGCTAAAGATGACAATCATGTAAATTCTGTTTTTGGCAGTACTTTTACTAAATAGTAACTTGTATTTCAATTGCTTCTTGTATCTTGACATTGAGACCTATGTTTTGGTATGGTATTACAGTTTTACAAATGCTACACTTAGTCACTTCGTACTTTTCTTGTTCTAGGCAGCTGTTCAGAACCAAAAGAAATAGGGCCGTGCAAACACTCTTTCCCTTACTATTACTACAATACGAAAACTCGGAAATGCGAGAAGTTTATGTATAGTGGCTGCGGTGGCAATGGGAACAAGTTTATGCAGCTAAATGAATGCATTGTACAATGTGAAATACGTACAAGTAAGTTCCTAAAACATTATTTTTGTTCTGCTTAAACAAGAAAACATTTCCAAAATACCTATACTCCCCTGATGAAGGAAAGAGAGTGTAACAAGAAACAAGACACAGAACAGGTCAGACAGCATTTATAGAGAAATAAGTAGTTAACTTTTCAGGCTGAGACATTTCAGCAAGTCTTGGTCCAAAATGTCTGTTTATTCATCTGCATAGATGCTGCCTGACCTATGGAGTTCCTCCAGCACTTTGTGTGTTTTGCTCTGGATTTTCGGCATCTGCAGAATTTCTTGTGTTTAAGAAGGAAAGAGTTCTTGCACAGTGGAACAATTTCAAAGAGTCTGACCAGTCAAGAACCTGGGAGACACAGCCAAGTACTCTTCAACTTCCAGTTATACTAAGGCAGTATCATTTTACATTTTAAATGACAAGAAATTTATTTTTCATCTTCCCTGTTAATAATTTTGAAACATTTGACATTATTCTTTTGAAAGCTTGTTTTTAATGATTTTATCTAAAGACTGTACATCTAATTCAGTAATTACTATGGAATTTAGTATTTATTATGTATCTCCCAATTTTGAAAATCCCATTGTCTCACTATGCTCTCTCATATAAATGCTAATGCTGTCTTATTTTAAAATACTTTCACACGTGATGTTGTATGTACCCATTCTAGAATCCTGAACTTAAGCCAAGATCTTAAATCATATAATAATAGGTATCTATCAGTACACTGAATGAAGGAAGATTGTGCTATATCAATATATAATGAAAAGACTACTTGTCGTCATAAGTGTAAAAGATGTAGAGTAAGGGGTTGCAGACGTGGTGATCTGTGGGGCATCAGTGTTGAGCAAAGTCATGGCAGAGGTGTTACTGTCTCTGATTGCAGTCTGTTGGTTACGTATTTTGTATAAGATTTGTACTTTTTAACAGACGCATGTATTTTTCAATCTCCCTGGCAGAAAGCGGTATAGCAGATTAACTAACGGTTTATAGCTTTCTCATTTTTCATTGGCTAACTATTAGCACATTACCCACATGATGTAACTGTTCTAATCATATAACCCATTAATGTATCACTAAGAAGTTTTCTTTTACATCTATGTGATAGGTTTTTCAGAAGCACCATCTTTATTCCTTTGTCTCACACCCCTCCCCACCACCAACATCCTTTCTCAGCTCTTTATTGGTTTACTTGGTATTTGTATGTTTGTTTATATATGAAAATAAACTGATATCCTGGAATTAAGACTGTGTCATTGTGCTCCACCTATCATCTGTCTCTCTGTGTATTGCTCAGTGTATTTCAGTCCTGTGTTTTCATTTGTTTGTTGCCAGATTGTGCCAGTGAGTTTTCCTGAGCCTTTCCAGCATTTGTATCCATACTCTGTCCGGCTGAATATCGACTCTGTCTGTTTCCTGATCCTGGTCTGTGGATTTCTCTGGATGTTTTGATCTCTGCCTGAACTTTGACACTGACTTTGTTTGCACCTCGGGATTTGTTACTCAATTAATATCACTGTGTGCACAGTACCGGGTCTGCGATTGGATTCCAGTTCCAGTGCTCTGACAATGTGAAACAATTAGTGCAAGAAACAAAGCTGAAGAATTTCTAACCAGTTATACTGAGTGGGTGATAAGTTTTGTATTTTGTCCTCCACCACCCCACCCACACATCATAGAAAACAAACCTGCATCAGTATGATCTATTCAAAAGGTACAGTATTGTGAAATGGCTGAGTGCACTGGATCCACCAAGCCTATAGTTCCTGACATTGCCTAACTAGAACTAGCTGTTCCAGCCTCTTCACAAGCTGTTCGAGGACTGCTATAGAACTGGTGTCTATCAGAAAATACAGATATTTGTCCAGACTGGGAAAGCAAGGTGAATGCAAAGTGACCACTCCATCATTCCAGTGAAGGAATGTATCAAGAACAGTGTACTGAACAACACATACTGTACCAATAACCTACACAGTCTGGCCTTTGTTAGAACCATTTATTCCTATATTTCACGGCAGCTTTGATCCAAAGACAAAGGAGCTCAGTTCCAGAGGTGATGTGATCAGACAAATTTCATGACCTATGCTGGTGATACTAAACCTGATTCTGATCATGACAGCGTGATTGAATGAGTGTACGGTATATCCCAGAGTGAAGCATCAATGTGCCCCCGTCAAACAGAACTCAATGGCTGAAAGGATACATCACTCAAAGAAACATTATTTCTAGTTGTTGAAGGTCAATCATCTTGATTTCAGGACATTGTTGTAGATATCTCAGAGCTGCTTTCTAAGCCCAACCGTTTTCAGCACTTGTGTTACTGACCTTCCCTCCATCATATGGTCTAAGATAGGGTTGTTTCCTGTTGATTATCAAGTGTTCTATTTTAAATTCCTTTGGTAGTAAAAGAGGGCATTCTTGATACAGAAAGATATGGGCAACATTAATCTGATAACCCATTTTAACTAGCAAATTTTGTTTCTTGCTTTGATGCATTTTAATTCTGATTATAAATTCTGCTTGCTGGAGCATACTCTTTGGGCTGAATGGTCTAACTCAGCACCTATGTCTTGTGGCTTGTAGTATAGAACTCCAAACAAAGGAAAGATATGTTCTTTCACAGGCATCTAAACCAGCTCTTTTAGGTCTATTCTTTAATTGCAGTAGCACTGAGGTGTACAACGGAGAAGAACTTAAAAATAATTCACACAAAATGCTCGAGGAACATAGCAGGCCAGGCAGCATCTATGAAAACGAGAAAACAGTCGACGTTTTGGACCGAAACCCTTCTTCACGACTGAATGGAGAGAGGAACTATTTGGGCCAAAAGAACCTGCTTCTCTGTTGTATGACGTTATCTCAGAGATAAAATAAGTAATAATTCAAAAATTAATGTTTGCCAATCAGGCTTTATAAAATTCAAAACGGCAGCCGTCAGCCCCGTAGATCCTAATTGGGAATGAGGTTGGCGCCATTGGTTTTCCAGTTGGGTCCACATGGAAAGCTGAGCGCAGAAGTAGTAAACCGCGCTGTATAAATGTGGCGTCTTGGAGTCAGTCAGTGAGAACGCGAACTCAGAACAGACTGTAATCCCGGTCACAGAGTGAACAAGGCAACTCACACCGGCTGAACAACCATGAAGTGGGGCATCGTCGTCTTAGTCAGCTGCATTTTGTTGCTCTCTCTACCGTGTTACGCAGAACAAAAAGGTAACCCATTTAGAAAAATGGTTAGGCGTGCTGGGAAAATTGCAGTAATGATTAGAATTTGTTTAAAAAAAAGAACTGTGTTTCCTGTTTAGTGTTAATTTAAAAAAAACACAAGGCTGTGGAAATGACAAGACTTGCAATGTTTATATCAACATTGTTCCATAAGTTACAGCGAATATATTTTCCATGTGTTTAGAGGAAAATTGAGTGTTGGTGTAGCATCACAGCCTCTTTTAGTGCAGAGACAGAAAAAAATCAATCTAATCACTCAAAGTTGCAAAACATCAGAAAGGAAATGTGGCGATATTTTTTATTTCGAGTTGGTTTACCAGGTAATCTTTAAATTTGCACAAAGTTAAATATAACATCTTGTATTTTTTGTAGGCAGGGTGGGGTTAAGGGATGTTTTAATGTAATTTCCATAAACATATCTCTCTCGCACACACACATTTACACATAGTGTTGCCTAGCCAATGGGAATTGATATACATTCAGTGCCCTCTTTATTAGATACACCTGCTCATTAATGCAAATATCTAATCAGCCAATCATGTGGCAGAAACACTAATAACAACTTTATTTATTGAGCTCTCTTCGTATTGGCAGTGTTGTTCAATGTGCTTTACCAAGGGGTAAATTAAACATTAATATAAAGGCTAAAAATTAACATGAAAATAAAAGACAACATGTTCTTTAAAAGCAAGGTTAAATATAAAGGTTTTGAGCCGGTGTTTAAAAGTGTCAACTGAAACTGAATCATTTAGCTTTAGGTACTAATTCCACAAAGACCACAAAGACCACTGGTACCTAATAAAGTGAACACTGAGTTTCAGAGAATGAATGAATGTATGATGTACTGTGGTCAGTTTTTATTCAAGCAGTTTTTCCTACTTTAGATCCATCAGCATTAAGAACAAGAAGAACATGATAAGAAAGACTTCAGGTTTCCGTAACATCTTCTAATATAGAGTGAATAGCCAACAATCTGAATTGAGTAACACTATAAAATGCAGTGTGTAATATTCAAATTTGTCCTCTGTTGAATTTCAAAATGATTAGTAACATAATCCTTTTGGTATTCGTTCAATACATATCAAAATATTTTTGCGTAATGTTAACTTATTGTAGAATGATTGCAAACAACATGTTGCCTATAAACTTAGATTTAGTGTGACACAATATAAAATTGCAGAATTACAATATTCAAATTTGTCCTCTGTTGGACCTCAAAATATTTATCATAATCCCTTTGATTTTGCTTCTAGGCTTTTCAGAAATATTGTTTGACTAATGTTAACTTGTGTTAAGTGAGACCCTGCTCATAATATTTTCATGAGGCATTTTAAAGATGGAGTGGACCCCAGACCCAAAAAGGAAGCAAGGGAGGAAATAGTGAAGGTTTTGATAATAATTTGTGACTGTTTATCAGTTACAGGCTTGGTATCAGACGACTGGGCACTTGGTCATGTGGTGCCATTGTTTAAAAAGGGAGAAAACCGGAGACTGAGTAACCACGGTTCAGTCAGTCTGCCTCAGGGGGCAAATAGTTGGAAATATTTCTAAACATTAGTATAATCAACATTTGGGGGAAGCATGATAAACAATGACTGTCAGCCTGAACTTCTTAAAGTAAGTTCATTATTAACAAGATGAAATGTGCTCTAGCACAGCATTTGACCTGCATAGAGGCATTTGATGAAGTCCCAGTTGAAAATGAATGAAGAGTAGAAAAGCCCAATGTACATTAACTTTACGCTGGCTAAAGTCATCTAACACATTTTCAATTCTGTTTCTAGCTCTATTTTTGTATTTATTGGTAAAATACCAAAGATTATTATTTACATTATGGTTATTTTTTTAAAAAGTATCCATCAGATTTTCCTTTCTGAAGCTCTGCATGCAATGCTGATAGATTATGTTGACTGTAAACTGGCTAAAGATGACAATCATGTAAATTCTGTTTTTGGCAGTACTTTTACTAAATAGTAACTTGTATTTCAATTGCTTCTTGTATCTTGACATTGAGACCTATGTTTTGGTATGGTATTACAGTTTTACAAATGCTACACTTAGTCACTTCGTACTTTTCTTGTTCTAGGCAGCTGTTCAGAACCAAAAGAAATAGGGCCGTGCAAACACTCTTTCCCTTACTATTACTACAATACGAAAACTCGGAAATGCGAGAAGTTTATGTATAGTGGCTGCGGTGGCAATGGGAACAAGTTTATGCAGCTAAATGAATGCATTGTACAATGTGAAATACGTACAAGTAAGTTCCTAAAACATTATTTTTGTTCTGCTTAAACAAGAAAACATTTCCAAAATACCTATACTCCCCTGATGAAGGAAAGAGAGTGTAACAAGAAACAAGACACAGAACAGGTCAGACAGCATTTATAGAGAAATAAGTAGTTAACTTTTCAGGCTGAGACATTTCAGCAAGTCTTGGTCCAAAATGTCTGTTTATTCATCTGCATAGATGCTGCCTGACCTATGGAGTTCCTCCAGCACTTTGTGTGTTTTGCTCTGGATTTTCGGCATCTGCAGAATTTCTTGTGTTTAAGAAGGAAAGAGTTCTTGCACAGTGGAACAATTTCAAAGAGTCTGACCAGTCAAGAACCTGGGAGACACAGCCAAGTACTCTTCAACTTCCAGTTATACTAAGGCAGTATCATTTTACATTTTAAATGACAAGAAATTTATTTTTCATCTTCCCTGTTAATAATTTTGAAACATTTGACATTATTCTTTTGAAAGCTTGTTTTTAATGATTTTATCTAAAGACTGTACATCTAATTCAGTAATTACTATGGAATTTAGTATTTATTATGTATCTCCCAATTTTGAAAATCCCATTGTCTCACTATGCTCTCTCATATAAATGCTAATGCTGTCTTATTTTAAAATACTTTCACACGTGATGTTGTATGTACCCATTCTAGAATCCTGAACTTAAGCCAAGATCTTAAATCATATAATAATAGGTATCTATCAGTACACTGAATGAAGGAAGATTGTGCTATATCAATATATAATGAAAAGACTACTTGTCGTCATAAGTGTAAAAGATGTAGAGTAAGGGGTTGCAGACGTGGTGATCTGTGGGGCATCAGTGTTGAGCAAAGTCATGGCAGAGGTGTTACTGTCTCTGATTGCAGTCTGTTGGTTACGTATTTTGTATAAGATTTGTACTTTTTAACAAAAGCGTGTATTTTTCAAACTCCCTGGCAGAAAACGGTATAGCAGATTAACTAACGGTTTATAGCTTTCTCATTTTTCATTGGCTAACTATTAGCACATTACCCACATGATGTAACTGTTCTAATCATATAACCCATTAATGTATCACTAAGAAGTTTTCTTTTACATCTATGTGATAGGTTTTTCAGAAGCACCATCTTTATTCCTTTGTCTCACACCCCTCCCCACCACCAACATCCTTTCTCAGCTCTTTATTTGTTTACTTGGTATTTGTATGTTTGTTTATATATGAAAATAAACTGATATCCTGGAATTAAGACTGTGTCATTGTGCTCCACCTATCATCTGTCTCTCTGTGTATTGCTCAGTGTATTTCAGTCCTGTGTTTTCATTTGTTTGTTGCCAGATTGTGCCAGTGAGTTTTCCTGAGCCTTTCCAGCATTTGTATCCGTACTCTGTCCGGCTGAATATCGACTCTGTCTGTTTCCTGATCCTGGTCTGTGGATTTCTCTGGATGTTTTGATCTCTGCCTGAACTTCGACACTGACTTTGTTTGCACCTCGGGATTTGTTACTCAATTAATATCACTGTGTGCACAGTACCGGGTCTGCGATTGGATTCCAGTTCCAGTGCCCTGACAATGTGAAACAATTAGTGCAAGAAACAAAGCTGAAGAATTTCTAAACAGTTATACTGAGTGGGTGATAAGTTTTGTATTTTGTCCTCCACCACCCCACCCACACATCATAGAAACCAAACCTGCATCAGTATGATCTATTCAAAAGGTACAGTATTGTGAAATGGCTGAGTGCACTGGATCCACCAAGCCTATAGTTCCTGACATTGCCTAACCAGAACTAGCTGTTCCAGCCTCTTCACAAGCTGTTCGAGGACTGCTATAGAACTGGTGTCTATCAGAAAATACAGATATTTGTCCAGACTGGGAAAGCAAGGTGAATGCAAAGTGACCACTCCATCATTCCAGTGAAGGAATGTATCAAGAACAGTGTACTGAACAACACATACTGTACCAATAACCTACACAGTCTGGCCTTTGTTAGAACCATTTATCCCTATATTTCACGGCAGCTTTGATCCAAAGACAAAGGAGCTCAGTTCCAGAGGTGATGTGATCAGACAAATTTCATGACCTATGCTGGTGATACTAAACCTGATTCTGATCATGACAGCGTGATTGAATGAGTGTACGGTATATCCCAGAGTGAAGCATCAATGTGCCCCCGTCAAACAGAACTCAATGGCTGAAAGGATACATCACTCAAAGAAACATTATTTCTAGTTGTTGAAGGTCAATCATCTTGATTTCAGGACATTGTTGTAGATATCTCAGAGCTGCTTTCTAAGCCCAACCGTTTTCAGCACTTGTGTTACTGACCTTCCCTCCATCATACGGTCAAAGATAGGGTTGCTTCCTGTTGATGATCAAGTGTTCTATTTTAAATTCCTTTGGTAGTAAAAGAGCGTATTCTTGATACAGAAAGATATGAGCAACATTAATCTGATAACCCATTTTAACTAGCAAATTTTGTTTCTTGCTTTGATGCATTTTAATTCTGATTATAAATTCTGCTTGCTGGAGCATACTCTTTGGGCTGAATGGTCTAATTCAGAACCTATGTCTTGTGGCTTGCAGTATAGAACTCCAAACAAAGGAAAGATATGTTCTTTCACAGGCATCTAAATCAGCTCTTTTAGGTCTATTCTTCAATTGCAGTAGCACTGAGATGTACAACATGTTGTATAAGAGGTGAGGCTGAAAATGCAGCCATGGAGAACAACTTAAAATAACTCACACAAAATGCTAGAGGAACGCAACAGGCCAGGCAGCATCTATGAAAATGAGTAAACAATCAACGTTTTGGACCGAAACCCTTCTTCTCGACTGAATGGAGAGAGGGACTATCTGGGCCAGAAGAACCTGCTTCTCTATTGTATGACATTATCTCAGAGATAAAATAAGCAATAATTTGGAAATTAATGATTGCCAATCAGTATCTATAAAATCTGAATCCGCAGCCGTCAGCCCCGAAGATCCTAATCGGGATTGAGGTTGGTGCCATTCGTTTTCCAGTTGGGTCCACATGGAAAGCTGAGCGCAGAAGTAGTAAACCGTGCTGTATAAATGTGACGTCTTGGAGTCAGTCAGTGAGAACACATACTCAGAACAGACTGTAATCCCGGACACAGAGTGAACAAGGCAACTCACACCGGCTGAACAACCACGAAATGGGGCATCGTCGCCCTAATCAGCTGCATTTTGTTGCTCTCTCTACCATGTTACGCAGAAGGAAAAGGTAACCCATTTAGAAAAATGGTTAGACGTGCTGGGAAAATTGCAGTAATGATTAGAATTTGTTTAAAAAAAACAACTGTGTTTCCTGTTTAGTGTTAATTTTTAAAAAACACAAGGCTGTGGAAATGACAAGACTTGCGATGTTTATATCACCATTGTTCCCTAAGTTACAGCGAATATATTTTCCATGTGTTTAGAGGAAAATTGAGTGTTGGTGTAGCATCACAGCCTCTTTTAGTGCAGAGACAGAAAAAAAATCAATCTAATCACTCAAAGTTGCAAAGCATCAGAAAGGAAATGTGGCGATATTTTTTATTTCAAGTTGGTTTACCAGGTAATCTTTAAACTTGCACAAAGTTAAATATAACATCTTGTATTTTTTGTAGGCAGGGTGGGGTTAAGGGATGTTTTAATGTAATTTCCATAAACATATCTCTCTCGCACACACACATTTACACATTGTGTTGCCTAGCCAATGGGAATTGATATACATTCAGTGCCCTCTTTATTAGATACACCTGCTCATTAATGCAAATATCTAATCAGCCAATATGTGGCAGAAACACTAATAACAACTTTATTTATTGAGCTCTCTTCGTATTGGCAGTGTTGTTCAATGTGCTTTACCAAGGGGTAAATTAAACATTAAAATAAAGGCTAAAAATTAACATGAAAATAAAAGACAACATGTTCTTTAAAAGTAAGGTTAAATATAAAGGTTTTGAGCTGGTGTTTAAAAGTGTCAACTGAAACTGAATCATTTAGCTTTAGGTACTAATTCCACAAAGACCACAAAGACCACTGGTACCTAATAAAGTGAACACTGAGTTTCAGAGAATGAATGAATGTATGATGTACTGTGGTCAGATTTTATTCAAGCAGATTTTCCTACTTTAGATCCATCAGCATTAAGAACAAGAAGAACATGATAAGAAAGACTTCAGGTTTCCGTAACATCTTCTAATATAGATTGAATAGCCAACAATCTGAATTGCGTAACACTATAAAATGCAATGTGTAATATTCAAATTTCTCCTCTGTTGAATTTCAAATTGGTTAGTAACATAATCCTTTTGGTATTCGTTCAAAACATATCAAAATATTTTTGAGTAATGTTAACTTATTGCAGAATGATTGCAAACAACATGTTGCCTATAAACTTAGATTTAGTGTGACACAATATAAAACTGCAGAATTACAATATTCAAATGTGTCCTCTGTTGGACCTCAAAATATTTATCATAATCCCTTTGATTTTGCTTCTAGGCATTTCAGAAATATTGTTTGACTAATGTTAACCTGTGTTAAGTGATTTTAAAATGTGAAAATCCCATTTCTTGTTATCACAAATGGACTTAAATCCATCTGTGTTGACCCTGCTCAGATAATATTTTCATGAGGCATTTTACAGATGGAGTGGACCCCAGACCCAAAAAGGATGCAAGGGAGGAAATAGTTAAGGTTTTAATAATAATTTGTGACTGTTCATCAGTTACAGGCTTGGTATCAGAGAACTGGACACTTGGTCATGTGGTGCCATTGTTTAAAAAGGGAGAAAACCGGAGACTGAGTAACCACGGTTCAGTCAGTCTGCCTCAGGGGGCAAATAGTTGGAAACTTTTCTAAACATTAGTATAATCAATATTTGGGGGATGCATGATAAACAATGACTGTCAGCCTGAACTTCTTAAAGTAAGTTCATTATTAACAAGATGAAATGTGCTCTAGCACAGCATTTGACCTGCACAGAGGCATTTGGTGAAATCCCAGTTGAAGATGAATGAAGAGTAGAAAAGCCCAATGTACATTAACTTTACGCTGGCTAAAGTCATAAAACACATCTTCAATTCTGTTTCTAGCTCTATTTTTGTATTTATTGGTAAAATACCAAAGATTATTTTTTACATTATGGTTATTTTTTAAAAAAGTATCTGTCAGATTTTCCTTTCTGAAGCTCTGCATGCAGTGCTGATAGATTATGTTGATTGTAAACTGGCTAAATATGACAATCATGTTGTAAATTCTATTTTTGGCAGTACTTTTACTAAATAGTAACTTGTATTTCAATTGCTTCTTGTATCTTGACATTGAGACCTATGTTTTGGTATGGTATTACAGTTTTACAAACACTACAGTTAATCACTTTGTCCTTTTCTTGTTCTAGACTACTGTTCAGACCCAAAAGTAATAGGGCCGTGTGAAAACTTTTCCCCTTACTATTACTACAATACGGAAACTGGGTTATGCGAGAGGTTTCTGTATGGTGGCTGCGGTGGCAATCAGAACAAGTATAAGTTGCTAAGTGAATGCATGCTACAATGTGAAAGAAGTTCAAGTAAGTTCCTAAAACATTATTTTTGTTCTGCTTCAACAAGAAAACATTTCCAAAATACCTATACTCCCCTGATGAAGGAAAGAGAATGTAACAAAAAGCAAGACACAGAACAGGTCAGACAGCATTTATAGAGAAATAAGTGTTTAACTTTTCAGGCTGAGACATTTCAGCAAGTCTTGGTCCAAAATGTCTGTTTATTCATCTGAATAGATGCTGCCTGACCTATGGAGTTCCTCCAGCACTTTGTGTGTTTTGCTCTGGATTTTTGGCATCTGCAGAATTTCTTGTGTTTAAGAAGGAAAGAGTTCTTGCACAGTGGAACAATTTCAAAGAGTCTGACCAGTCAAGAACCTGGGAGACACAGCCAAGTACTCTTCAACTTCCAGTTATACTAAGGCAATATCATTTTACATTTAAAATGACAAGAAATTTATTTTTCATCTTCCCTGTTAATAATTTTGAAACATTTGACATTATTCTTTTGAAAGCTTGTTTTTAATGATTTTATCTAAAGACTGTATAACTAATTCAGTAATTACTGAATTTAGTATTTATTATGTATCTCCCAATTTTGAAAATCCCATTGTCTCACTATGCTCTCTCATATAAATGCTAATGCTGTCTTGTTTTAAAATACTTTCACACATGATGTTGAATGTACCCGTTCTAGAATCCTGAACTTAAGCCAAGATCTTAAATCATATAATAATAGGTATCTATCAGTACACTGAATGAAGGAAGATTGTGCTATATCAATATATAATGAAAAGACTACTTGTCATCATAAGTGTAAAAGATGTAGAGTAGGGGGTTGCAGATGAGGTGATCTGTGGGGCATCAGTGTTGAACAAAGTCATGGCAGAGGTGTTACTGTCTCTGATTGCAGTCTGTTGGTTACGTATTTTGTATAAGATTTGTACTTTTTAACAGACGCGTGTATTTTTCAATCTCCCTGGCAGAAAGCGGTATAGCAGATTAACTAACGGTTTATAGCTTTCTCATTTTTCATGCTAAGTATTAGCACATTACCCACATGATGTAACTGTTCTAATCATATAACCCATTAATGTATCACTAAGAAGTTTTCTTTTATATCTATGTGATAGATTTTTCAGAAGCACCATCTGTATTCTTTTGTCTCACACCCCTTCCCACCCCAACATCATTTCTCAGCTCTTTATTTGTTTACTTGGTATTTGTATGTTTGTTTATATATGAAAATAAACTGATATCCTGGAATTAAGACTGCTTGCCACTTTTGACTTGTGGTGTGTGGGGCATCAGTGTTGAGAATAATCTTGGCAGAGGTTTTGCTGCTGCTGCAGTCTGTTGGTAAGGATCACTTGTAAAGGGAAGGGTTTAGTCCCAGTCTCAGAGTTTGGTGGTGATTTTTCTTGGAATTCTTGGTTGAAAGAAGAACAGCAGTCAATAAAATAGTCCAGTGGAGGAGTCTTTACAATGTCCAGATTTGCCAAAGTGAGTGTAGGCCTTGTTTCTGGAATCTGGAGTCAGGCACATGGATGACATGCTAAATTAGGTAAATTGGTTTATTGCTGTCACATGGCCTGTGCTGCAGTGAAACATTTGTCTTGCATCGCACCCAGATAGATCGATTCATTACAACAATGCAGTGAGGTGGTACGAGGAAAAGAGGATGCAGAATGAAGTGTTACAATTGCAGAGAAAGTGCAGAGCAGGTAGATGATAAGGTGAAAGGCCATAAATGATGTAGATTGTGAGGTCAAAAGCCCATCTTATCATAGATGGGAGGAAGTTAATCATTTTTTATCTAGGTTAGAAACCGTCCTGGAGTTAATAGTAATTGGTCTCTGACTAATGGTACATGATTTCAGGCTTTAGTATCTGTACCCTGATGTGATGTATTTATGCATAAAACCCATAATTATTTAAACAAGTTTGCTTAATCAATACAAATACAAGATTCCTCAAATATTGAAATATTAAATACACAACACTCCTCCTTGCTTAGCTGTTATCTCCAATTCAACAGAATGCATCACAACTACATGCACAGAACACTATGTAATACAACTAATATATAGATATCAACAACATATTAAATTTTAAATTGTCACACTTGGGCCTAAAGATTTAATCATTGTGAAGGTTTTCTTACTCTTGTGGGATAATGCCTTTCCTGACAAGGGGATCACTCTGCTGGCAGGTGAGACTTGTGGCTGTGAATCATCCCAGGTTCTGGAGCCTACTCTGAGACTGCAGGAAGTGGTTCTGATAGCAGTAGTCAACTTTCTGCCCTCCTCAACTGATTGATGCGACTGCTGATGATATCAACTGCAAACTCCATCGTGTAGGAGAGTGGTCCAGTTTTGTCCTTAATCTTGTCAAGTACTTGCATCTCACGCTTTGCCCTTCGCCATTTCCTCCCGATCTGCAGTATTGAGTTCAAGGAGTGGAGTACAGTAGCCCGGTTTGGCAGGAACCTGTTATAGTCATTGATTAAATCCTAGAAACAAACTACAAATCTGATGCATCCTTTTGCCTCCATGGTTTGAATTTTCTCAGCATAGTTGTGTAGTTCTTGTGCATCAAATGTGTGATCACAGTAAGTGATGCTTGGTTTAAATAATTAACCCTTGTTGCATTGGGCTCTGAGCCAATGCTCTAATATTTTTAACACTGTCTTGAGGTACTCGAGCTGCTCCTTGTCATCCTTACCATTTACAGTGTTGTCTTTCTGATAACATGGAGTGCCTAGGCAACCTTGCAGAACCTAGAAGAGGAAGAAACTGAGCCAGAAACTGTGTAATTAAAACAAGAAATTAAACAAGTGGTTTCTACCAGAGTGCAAGTGCAGTTCCTCCTCCAAAAATAAGCCTTTGTTACAATAATAAAATCCTTTGTGAATATTTATGGTGAAGATGGTCTCTTCCATCTTCACCCATAGGTAGGACTCAGCTACGTACACTTTGCTGAAGTGTTTTCCTCCAGACAGGCTTGTGAAGATATCTTCTGTCCTGGGCCATAACCATTGTAGATGGGCTGCACTCGACTTTGAAAAGAATTACTTCAGACTCCAGATGACCTAGCTCACTGGTATCTTTATCACCAGTGGTATAAGGAACTGGATAGGCTTTAAGGTTTGGGTGTGGTACATTCATTTAACAATATTTTGCCCTTTAATATGGTGGAGTTTTCCAATGTCATTCTTTAACATCCAGTACACTTCTTAATTGGCTTTCAGTTGGCTTCATTGCAGGGGTTGTGGCATGTAAATTGTGGAGGGATCTGAAATCAAGTTGTAGTTGTCT
This sequence comes from Hemitrygon akajei, assembly GCF_048418815.1. NCBI lineage: Eukaryota > Metazoa > Chordata > Chondrichthyes > Myliobatiformes > Dasyatidae > Hemitrygon > Hemitrygon akajei. Next base: position 96,290,974 of record NC_133131.1, read on the forward strand.
CAGCTATTCATGCTCCCAAAATGCTGGTCCTTCTGTTTTTACCACATACGAGCCCAATGCGGCTTGTGGTTGTTGTATTTCATTGTCAATCCCTCAGGAATTGTGTTTTCTCCAGTACAAGTTCTTTGTTGCATATCTGAATGCTTCAGTTTAGAATCTTCAAAATGCTGTTCACACTCATTTTGTGGGATGACTGAAACAGCCGAACTAGTGTCCAATTTCATTTTAAATAACTTGCCATTCCATTCTAGTACAAGTCATATTGCTTGTCATTTCTTCCTTTTCATATGGTAGATCTCAAGGCTACACAGCCCTGTGTCAGTCTCATCATTGTCAGATTTTTCATCAACTGCATGCAGATTAGTGCTCTCTTTCAAACTGCAAGTTGACTCTTTAGCTCTTTCTTCTCCCTGAACCATCCATTTATTTTTGTCTTTCCGACATGCTCTTTGCATGTGTCCTACTTGTTGCATTCTCTGTAACTTTTGCCTTTAACTGCATTTGTTTGTGTATGTGACTCCCCTGCCATATCAGTAACACTATTCATTTTGCCAGGCTGGTTTCTGTTTAGACTTGGAAATTTTTTCTCACTTTCATTCCTGACTGCAATTCTGTCTGAGGTTTCCATTGTAACAGTGATCTCAAATGCTCATTTAAATGCAAGTTGTTCTTCAGTTAGGAACTATTTTTAAAGGTTTCTTTGGCTTTAAGGATACATCCACACTACGCTGGATAAATCCGTAACCAAAGCTTTTTCTCTTCGTTTTTACCCTCTGTCCACACTAAAACGGCATTTTCGTCCCCCGAAACCGGAGCTTTTCAGAAACGCTTTCCAGGGCAGGTATTTTTTGAAAATGCTGCTCAGACAGATCAGTGTGGACAGGATAACCGGAGACTTTTGAAAATGCTGTCTGACGGCAGCGTGCTATTTGATTGTTTTCTTGAATGCAGCCTAACAATTTCAGAACAGACGGCAACGAGACTGAAGCCAGGAGACTTAGAAATCTCAATCTCAAATCTCAAAATACAATCTCACCTGGTCCAGGAACACTTCTCTGACAATAGATGTGTAACAGCCTAATGTAACATTGCATGGAAATACAAGATAACACTGATGCAGAAATGTTTTATACATTTAACAAGGTGCTTTATTAATGCAACAGAGTTAGTCAGTGTTTCAATGTTTGTCGTCAGCCGGGTCAATCTGTCCATGAACTCCCTGTCAGTTGCCTCCGTACACTCCAGTATTTGTTTTTTTTAGTTTTAAGCTCTCCTGTGCGAAAGCCAACAGCTGTCCATCGTTTAAAGTTTTTCTAGTCTGTAACTACACAAAAGCACACTTTTACGGCGAGATTCAACACGAAACGTGTTGCTTGTTTTCTGTAGGTGTATCCTGCGCATGCTAGGCAGGAGGAGATTTGCCAAAATCTCCGTTTCAATGTGGATAGAGATATTTTCAAAAAAGCACAGTGTGGATGCCTATCGTTTTTATGCGAAACCGGCTTTTTCAAAATTATCTGGTCTAGTGTGGATGTAGCCTAAGATTCTGCAAACTAAATGATCTGTCAATGCCTAGTTGAGACCATGACCGAACTGACAATCTCTTCAATTCAGCCATGTAATCTGAATGGATTCCCCTTTTGGATTCCGCTAATGAAACCTAAATCATTTTGCAATTAACAATGGATTTGGTTCTTGGTGTTCCTGCAAAAATTTTCCAATAGCACCAAAGCTCATTTCTGATGGTTTGCTTGGAGCAATCAGACTTTGAAGCAAAATGTATGTCTTCATACTTAAAGAACTGAGCACTTTTCACTGGCTATTTCACTTGCTTCAATATACTGTCCCAGTAGCTCAGTATACATGAGCCAGTTACCCGCTGTGTAATCAGACTTGTCAATCTTTGACGTAGCCAACCATTAGCGATTTCTGATTATTACCACCTGGTACTTGTGCTTTACTGACCTGCAAATTCTTCCCATTTTCTGTCATTTTTCGATAGTCAGCGCATGCTGACTGCTCGTATTTTAATTAACATTCCTTACTGCTGGTTTTAAAATTTTGAACATCTTACTGCACTTCAACAGTAGCCTTCTTGGGTTCATTTTAAAAATATCTTATCTCAAATGTAACATCAAAATATTAAATTATTTCAAAGGAAATGCTGGTCTAATCATGTGTTTACTTTAAGTGAGGTGAGCACTTATGTAATTATGTATGTAATGTATTTTTACCTTTAACCTGTAATAAATTATTTAACTGAACAAGAATGCTTCATCAAATGATACAAGATTACTCAAATATTATTGCGATATTAAATACACAACAATCACTATCTCCAAAAATTCTTGTTTCATACTGTATTGTACTCTGACTCAAGCTGAGTCAAAAAGCTGTCCTAGACACATCTCAGAAATGATGCCCTTACACCTACCTCCACACCTTTCCCGAGTCTTTAATGCTAAAGCAATCTCAGTTAATGTTTTGGAAATTGAAATCCCATTCTACTATAATCCTGTTTTGAACATATTGCTATTTACCTTTTCATCTGTTCCTTTTTTTCTTTGGCTGTTTGGTCTATAGTACACCCCTAACAAACTCTTCCTTTAGTTTAAATTGATCGTTTAATACCTCACTGGGATAAAATTACTAAAATCTGTACCATTGAATTAATGCACACAGCAACATTTCATTCTGCTCAGATGTAAAAATTCTTAAATCAATTATTTGCTAATCACAGATGCTCTTTTTTTCAGGGTTGGTAAAATAATAGGTAATTTGAGAACTTCAGTATTCACCTGTTCATTTTCATTTTTACAGAAGCGAAATAAAGGGACATTTCTGCTATATGTAAGTACCTCGATGAAGTAGTCAACATTGTAAGGAGTTCAAAAATGTTGATCTCCTGTTGCTTTTTGCAAGATCTTAATTGCAGCATCGATACATGTTACAATATTTTTGTATTTAGTTAAACCAAACTGTCTCCAATTCTTTTGGACCTATGAACTGGCCTTACAACTTGCTGTATATCCAAACCTCTGAGATTATTCCAAGAGTGGAGATTTTTTTTAACCTTGCAGGAAATATTATAAGGGAGAAACATGTATTTAAAAAAAATATATTTTCAAGGTTTGTGGTAGAAGCCCACAGACTAAATCGCTGTTCCACAAGACCATAAATTATAGGAACAGAATTAGGCTATTTAGCCCTTTGAGTCTGCTCTGACATTTCATCATGTCTGATCAAATATTCCACTCAGCCCAATCTCCTGCCTTTCCCCTGTCCCTTCATACCCTGAACAATCAAGAATCTGTCAACTTCTACCTTAAATATACCCAAGACCTGGCCTCCACAGCTGCCTGTAGCAAAGAATTGCACATATTCACCACTCTCTGGCTAAAGAAATTCCCCCCAGAAGATGCCCCTACATTCGGATTCTGTGTCCTCTGGCCTTGGATTTTTCCATCATGGGAAACCTCCTCTCCACATCTACTCTCTCAAGGCGTTTCACCATTTGACGGGTTTCAATGAGATCACCCCGCATTCTTCTGACTTCTAGTGCATATAGGCCCAGAGCTCTTCATGTGACAAGCCTTTCAATCCTGGAATCAATTTTGTGAACCTCCTTTGAACCCTGTCCAGCTTCAGCATATCCTTTCTAATCGGCCCAAAATTGCTCACAATACCCCAAGTGAGGCCTCACCAGTGCTTTATAACATCTCAACAGGACATCCTTGCTTTGTATTGTAGTCTTGAAATGAATGCTAACATCACATTTGCCTTCCTCACCTCAGCCTCAATCTACAGATTAGACATTAGGGATTCCTTCAGAAGGACTCTCAAGTTCCTCTGCACCTCAGTTTCTGTTTTTTTTTTCTCCATTTAGGAAATAGTTAACCCTTTCATTTCTTCTAACAAAGTGCATGATCATACACTTGCCAATACTGTATTTCATCTGTTATTTCTGTGCCCATTCTCCTAATCCATGTCCTTCTATAGCTTCTCTACTTCCTCAAAACTACCTCCCCCCTACCTTTCTTCAGATCGTCTGCAAACTTTGCAACAAAGCCATTAATTCCATCATCCAGATCATTGACATGTAACATAAAAGGAATCAGTCCCAACACAAACCCTTGTGGAGCACCACTAGTCACTGGCAGCCAGCCAGAAAATACTCCCTTTATTCCCACTCTTTGTCTTCTGCCAACCGGCCACTGCTTTATCCATGCTGTATCTTTTCTGTGATACCATGGGCTTTTAGCATCTTAAGCAGACCTGTGTGTGGGACCTTGTCAAAGGCCTGCTGAAAATCCAGGTACAGAGTTCTCTTTTGTCTATCCTGCTTGTTATTTCTTCAAAGTATTCCTAGAGATTTGTCAGGCAAGAGTTTCCCATGCGGGAAACTATGCTGACTACAGCCTATTTAATCATGTACCTCCAAGTTCTCTGAGACCTTATCCTTGATAATCGACTCTATCATCTGCCCAACCACTAAGGTCAGACTAATTGGCCTATAGTTTCCTTTCTTCTCCCTCTCTCCCTTCTTGAAAAGTGGAGTGACATTTGCAATTTTCCAGAATCTAGTTCTTGAAAGGTCATTACTAATGCCTCTACAATCTTGTCAGCCACCTCTTTCAGAACCCTGGAGTGTAGACCATCTGATCCAGGTGACTTGTCTGCCTTCAGACCTTTCATTTTTCCCAAGATCCTTATCTCTGTTTCTGGTAACTTCACACCATTCTGCTGGTAGTAAAGTGAGAAGTGCACACATTCAAAATGGAGGAATTGTAGATGTAAATCTTACTAATTTTGGTGCATAATGTGTCCAGCCTTTATCTCAATTTCTGTGTCACCCAAGCAAGCTCTCAGTTGCCTTCACTTCATTAGAATGCCTTTACCCTATTGATTCCTCGCAAAAATCATGCTTTGCATTACAGAGACTCTCAGTTTAATTCCCAAAATGTGTAATTCTGTCTCATTAATTTTAACCTCTGCTTAATTGTGTTTGTGACAGAAATGGTACCGTTGAGACAGAGAAATCAGTATCATTTGTGGCCAGAGCTAAGAAATGGAGATGTGAGCATCAAAGGGAAAAACTTCACAATATCAATATTATTGTGTTGAATAATTTTACTCTTGAAATTCTGCATATTAATCCACACATACCTTTAATTGGATGCATTTAATAAAGAAATGTGGAGCTGAAATTTTTGTCACTTTAGAATATGTTAAATCTGTTGATTATCGCTAAACTCTACCATGGTGGAGAATATTCCATTTTTCAGTTCATACAGTTCTATTCACAAATTGTGTATCGCTAAAATTATAATAAAATAAAGGCATTCCATGTAGACAATGTGATGTGTGAATATATTTGTGTCAGTCAGCAGGTTACTTGGTCACGTTTCTGAATTCCCTCGCCACAGCACTTCAATACACATTACAACTTTAGGAAAATGGTATGAACAGTTCTGCAGTAATTCTCCGTATCCCACATTTTCTGTATTCACAACACTAAATTTGTGTTAATAATTTATTGAGTTACATAACCTTTTGGCTAAAGGCTTGTTGTAAGGCACATTCTGAAATCCTCTGCTGCAAATACAGTCCTTCGTAAAATGGGCATGTTATCTGTTTGACCATAAGCTATTCAAACTAAATGAAGTTTTCCAGGTGAAAATTATTTGTTAAAGAAAAACTGTGAATCATACTAGTTTTGTAAGTAAATATAAATCTGTAAGAATGCAGTGACACAGCTGGGGGAGCTGCTGCCTCACATCTACAATCACACACAGAATTAATCTTGGTCTCCAATGCTTCTGGGTGCAGATTTCATATTCTCCCAGGGCTTGGTGATCCCTGTGGTAAACTATGTATACCTGTCTGGACATGCCCCTCTGCTGACTGCTCCTGTGGCTCCTCCCACAGACCCCTGTATAAAGGCGATTGGAGGCACTGCTCCCCCCCTCAGTCTCCGAGATGCCGTGCTCCGTTTTGCTGCTAATAAAAGCCTATCGTTCACCTCCCGTATCTGAGAGTTATTGATGGTGCATCAATCCCTTTTGGCCAGCACAAACATGGAGAACCAAAGGGGTCTGTATTTGTGTTACATGATTCTATCACTTCATGGCTCTAAAATTTATTGAGTTTTGGAGAAGTACATTGGAGGAACAGGACTGTCAGCCCATCTAGTCCATGCCAAACTGTTATTCTGCCTAGTCCAATTGTCTCACACCTGGAGTACGGCCCCTCATAGTCCATGTGGTAATCCAAACTTCTTTTAAATATTGCAGTCAGACCTGATGATAACACGTCCACTGGCAGCTTGTTCCACACTGGCACTGCTCTCTGATAGAAGAGGATCCAACTCAGATTCCACTTAAATATTCCACGTTGCATATTTAACCTATGACCTCTAGTTCTGGTCTTGCCCAGCATCAGTGGAAAACACCTGCTTGCATTTATCCCTCATAATTTTGTATACTCTGTCACATCTCCCCTCATTCTCCCAAGCTGCAGATCTTTGTTTTGCCGTGTGCCCTACTGTGCAATGTGCATGTCCCACCCTGGTTTGTCCTTAAAGTGAAACGCCTTGCTCTTCGAAAACAGGAAATATTGGAAAAATATTTTTGGTCAGATTCAAACTTGCGTGGAGAAAACCAAATGGATTTCTCGCTCTCCTTGTCCATTTGACAGAGGGAATAGGATTACTCTTTGAATAAGCATTTTCAAAATTAGTCAAATGTCTCTATCAATATTCTTAAGAAACTTTCTAAAACTCCAAAATCCAGCATCCAATTTTGATAGGTTGGCAGTTGTCTCTCTCAGTTTTCCAGACTGCAAGCTGTGGATGCAGAGTACAGTTGGGGCTGATGTCCAGATTGTCAATCAGGATAGTATGGCCACTGGTGGGTTTGAGTCCAGAACATGATGCAGCAAGATTATGGTTATAATGGAACGGCTCCTCGGTAGAGATCATTAAGAGCACCAAGTTTCTTGGTGTTCACCTGGTGGAGAATCTCACCTGGTCCCTCAACACCAGCTCCATAGCAAAGAAAGCCCAGCAGTGTCTCTACTTTCTGCGAAGGCTGAGGAAAGTCCATCTCCCACCCCCACATCCTCATCACATTCTACAGGGGTTGTATTGAGAGCATCCTGAGCAGTTGCATCACTGCCCAGTTCGGAAATTGCACCATCTCGGATCGCAAGACCCTGCAGCGGATAGTGAGGTCAGCTGAGAAGATCATCGGGGTCTGTCTTCCTGCCAATACGGACATTTACACTACACGCTGCATCCAAAAAACAAACAGCATTATGAAGGACCCCATGCAACCCTCATACAAAGTGTTCTCCCTCCTGCCGTCTGGGAAAAGGCACCGAAGCATTCGGGCTCTCACGACCAGACTATGTAACAGTTTCTTGCCCCAAACTATCAGACTTCCTCAATACCCAGAGCCTGGACTGACACCAGCTTACTGCCCACTACTGTGCCTACTGTCTTCTTTATTATTTATTGTCATGCCTGCACTGTTTTGTGCACTTTATGCAGTCCTGGGTAGGTCTGTAGTCTAGTGTAGTTTTTTTCTGTGTTGTTTTTATGTAGTTCAGTGTAGTTTTTGTAGTGTTTCATGTAGCACCATGGTCCTGAAAAACATTGTCTCAGTTTTACTGTGTACTATACCAGCAGATACGGTTGAAATGACAGTAAAAAATGACTTGATTTGATGTGTGCAGGGAAATCTAATTGAAGTGGAGAGAGAAAAGCATAAATGGGCAGAGGAATTGTGTAAGTGAGAGGAGTTAGAGACAGAAAAGGGGTGGAGAAAGCTGGGAAAGAAATTGAAATTTTGAGTGAGAAGGGCAAGGTGAATTTGATACATATGAGTCAGTTTCAGGCTCAGTGTGGATAGGTGACAAGAGAAAGTGAAGAGGAGAATAAAAAGGTGAACACAAATAGAAAAACAGTGTCAGGATTTTCAGACTGCTGTGAATGTCTTGCACAAATAGGCAACTGAGAAGAAGGGGAGCGCAGATCACACAAAGTGTTTAAAACAGATCAAAAAGCTGCCGAGTCACCTCTCAGCTCAGAGAGGAGTAATGCGTGCATTTTGTACGAGGGCTGACAGTGATGGTGATGTAGATTGGGGTAATTTAGTGTATGAGGCAACACACTATGATAGTGAGGATGATTGGGGAAGAAAGAGGCTCACCTCCCAATGGATTTTTCCAAGAGGGGGTGGAACCTTCAACACCCACTGCCCCAATGATGCCCGTGGCAAAGGGGAATGCAGGAGGACCAGTTGTGACATGGTGTCCTACCCCTTTCGCTGTGGCGCAATTGAGTGTTGTAGCTGCAAATACACAAGGGTGGGCTGGGAGATGATTCTTGGTAACTTTACCAGCGCATTCAGCATCAAAGCTTCGATGAAGCAGAGGATCGGAAGTGAGCCCTTCTGTGTCTTTCCGCAGTGTTACACTCAGCCCTACCAAAGGAACAGGCACAAGGCTAAGGGGCACTGGGAAATTTGCAGGAGGCAATATTAGAAGCTGCAGGGACTACTTGAGGTGACCCAGTGGAGGCTTTGCCTAAGTACAGACAGTAGAAAGGGGAACACCGCACTGCATTTGTGATGAAGTTGTGGATGGTTTTCTTTGGAGTTTATGGTCCTAATTTGGACAGGCAGAATTTGACTCAACCCAGTAAGTACTGGCTGAGGATCTTGGTACCACACAGTATTGAGGAGATCAGAAGAGTGGGTGAAATGTTTGACCCTGCAGATCCCACACAGTTTGTAGCTTAGGTTCTCAGAAGGGTGATATGAGTATGGGAAAAGGAAGTAAGAAAGGAATGTACTAAAGAGGATAAGGGGAAATGGGTTCGAAGATGGCTGTAAGAGAACAGGGTGTACAGTGGCAGAATGAAAGGAGATGCAGCCTTCGCACTCAACAGCGCCACCTAGTACAGGAGGTGGTTGAGGACGAGGTCAGAATACTTGCATTCTCCCTGTAATGAATACCAGATCCCCATGGAAATGTTTCTATTGAACTGAATTGACTTTATTACTTACATCCTTCATATACATTATGTTATTTACATTACATCTCTGTCTAAATGTGCAATTTATAATGAATAGTATGTAGAACAGGACAGTCAATATAACATAGAAATACAATTGTATCAGCATGAATCAATCACTCTGATGGCCTGGTGGAAGAAGATGTATTTCACATTCCACATTCAATGTATCAAGTTGGGAGATACAAGATGCTATTACTTTAACTGGATTTACCGGACTCTCACAAGTAAGGAAGCTAACTACATCCCTGAACAAACAGTTGGGACAGCTTAGTGTGCTCCACTCAGCTGTGTTCATCGACTTGCCAACTGCTTCAGAACAGATTCTGGGAAGTGATTTTATGAGGAAAGCAGGTTTGAGTTTTGATCAGAAAAATTGTACGGTTTGGCAGTTTAATGTTGATAGAGAGCAGGTCCCTATTGAGATTCCAGTGGGATGATGTGAGGATGGGATATGTGAAGGTATGGCTGAAGGCAGAAGATATGACAAAGGACTCAAAAGGCTAAAGAAATTATTTTAGATTGCCGGGTAGTATTTAACCATATAACCATATAACAAATAAAGCATGGAAATAGGCCATCTCGGCCCTTCTAGTCCGAGCCGAACACTTACTCTCACCTAGTCCCACCTACCTGCACTCAGCCCATAACCCTACATTCATTTCCTGACCATATACCTATCCAATTTTACTTTAAATGACAATATCAAACCTGCCTCTACCACTTCTACTGGAAGCTTATTCCACACAGTGTCGTGGTTTTTCGTGCTTTACAAATGACCAAGAGACGCAGAAGATTCTTCAAGAAGGGTTAAACTTTAATTTGCAAATCAAAGCTGAGACAGTCATTGAGCTAGTCGCTGATTGCCCACCGATCCTCGGACACAGCAGCTTTTAAAGCAATCTCCTGGTCCAGTTGCTATAGTTGCATATCAACGTACTATCTTGTCCCTATTGTTTCTACCCACTGACCCAACCATGTTCCAATCTACATCTCTTTAGCTGCCTCTCATTAACATACTATTGTCTTCTACATTCTTAAGATATATGCATAGCAAATAGCAAGCTCTTTCTGTAGCTACCTCTCATTAACACACCATTGTCATCTTAAGACTGCTGTCTCCTACCAAATTGGATACATGCATAGAAAATAATAAACTCAGAACTGAGCAATGTTCTAATCTACATCTCTTAGCTACCTTTCTTTAACACACCATTGTCATCTTCAGACTGCAGTCTCTTACCAAATTGGGTACATGCATAGCAAATAGGAAAACTCAGAACTGAGCAATGTTCTAATCTACATTTCTTTAGCTCTTTAGTTACCTCTACATTCCTAAGATTTCATTCTACTAAGTTGAGTACATTCATAGCAAATAACTGATTTCATAGTTAAAGTTTATACAATAACTGACTTCATAGTTAAAGTTTATACTTTTATACTCCAATAACAGCTACCACTCTCTGAGTAAAGAAGTTCTCCCTCACATTACCCCTAAACTTTAGCCCCTTAACTCTCAACTCATGTCCTCTTGTTTGAATCTCCCCTACTCTCAATGGAAAAAGCCTATCCAAGTCAACTCTATCTTTCCCCCTCATAATTTTAAATACCTCTATCAAGTCCCCCCTCAAACTTCTACGCTCCAAAGTATAAAGACCTAATTTGTTCAACCTTTCTCTGTAACTTAGGTGCTGAAACCCAGGTAACATTCTACTAAATCTCCTTTGTACTCTCTCTAATTTGTTGACATCTTTCCCATAATTCGGTGACCAGAACTGTACACAATACTCCAGATTTGGACTTACCAATGCCTTGTACAATTTTAACATTACATCCCAACTCCTATACTCAATGCTCTGATTTATAAAGGCCAGCATACCAATAGCTTTCTTCACCACCCTATCCACATGAGATTCCAACTTCAGGGGACTATGCACCATTATTCCGAGATCACTCTGTTCTACTGCATTCCTCAATGCCCTACCATTTATCATGTATGTCCTATTTGGATTATTCCTACCAAAATGTAGCACCTCACACTTATCAGCATTGAACTCCATCTGCCATCTTTCAGCCCACTCTTCTAACTGGCCTAATTCTCTCCGCAAGCTTTGAAAACCTACTTCATTATCCACAACGCTAGCTATCTTAGTACCATCTGCATACTTACTAATCCAATTTACCACCCCATCATCCAGATCATTAATGTATATGACAAACAACACTGGACCCAGTGTGGATCCCTCAGGCACACCACTAGTCACCGGCCTCCAACCTGACAAACTGTTATCTACCACTACTCTCTGGCATCTCCCATCCAGCCACTGTTGAATCCATTTTACTACTTCAATATTAATACCTAACGATTGAACCTTCAGAGTGGAACCTTGTCACAGGCCATACTGAAGTCCATATAGACAACATCCACTGCTTTACCCTCGTCAACTTTCCTAATAAACTCCTCAAAAAATTCAATAAGATTTGTCCATGTGGTCCTGTCCCCAGTCCTGCTCTACTCTGTCTCTCATCTATTTCTCATTATTACCTGTATTGATGCCACCTGTGTGTCATTGTGCTCCACCTATCATCTGTCTCTCTGTGTATTGCTCAGTGTATTTCAGTCCTGCGTTTTCATCTGTTTGTTGCCAGATTGTGCCAGTAATTTTTCCTGAGCCTTTCCAGCATTTGTATCCGTACTCTGTCCAGCTGAATATCGACTCTGACTGTTTCCTGATCCTGGTCTGTGGATTTCTCTGGATGTTTTGATCTCTGCCTGAACTTTGACACTGACTTTGTTTGCACCTCGGGATTTGTTACTCAATTAATATCATTGTGTGCACAGTACCGGGTCTGCGATTGGATTCCAGTTCCAGTGCCCTGACAATGTGAAACAATTAGTGCAAGAAACAAAGCTGAAGAATTTCTAACCAGATATACTGAGTGGGTGATAAGTTTTGTATTTTGTCCTCCATCACCCCACCCACACATCATAGAAACCAAACCTGCATCAGTATGATCTATCAAAAGGTACAGTATTGTGAAATGGCTGAGTGCACTGGATCCACCAAATTTATAGTTCCTGACATTGCCTAACTAGAACTAGCTGTTCCAGCCTCTTCACAAGCTGTTCTCGGACTGCTATAGAACTGGTGTCTATCAGAAAATACAGATATTTGTCCAGACTGGGAAAGCAAGGTGAATGCAAAGTGACCACTCCATCATTCCAGTGAAGGAATGTATCAAGAACAGTGTACTGAACAACACATACTGTACCAATAACCTACAGTCTGGCCTTTGTCAGAACCATTTATTCCTATATTTCACGGCAGCCTTGATCCAAAGACAAAGGAGCTCAGTTCCAGACGTGATGTAATCAGACAAATTTCATGACCTATGCTGGTGATACTAAACCTGATTCTGATCATGACAGCGTGATTGAATGAGTGTTCGGTATATCTCAGAGTGAAGCATCAATGTGCCCCCGTCAAACAGAACTCAATGGCTGAAGGGATACATCACATAAAGAAACTTTATTTCTAGTTGTTGAAGGTCAATCATCTAGATTTCAGGACATTGTTGTAGATATCTCAGAGCTGCTTTCTAAGCCCAACCGTTTTCAGCACTTGTGTTACTGACCTTCCCTCCATCATATGGTCTAAGATAGGGTTGTTTCCTGTTGATTATCAAGTGTTCTATTTTAAATTCCTTTGGTAGTAAAAGAGGGCATTCTTGATACAGAAAGATATGAGCAACATTAATCTGATAACCCATTTTAACTAGCAAATTTTGTTTCTTGCTTTGATGCATTTTAATTCTGATTATAAATTCTGCTTGCTGGAGCATACTCTTTGGGCTGAATGGTCTAACTCAGCACCTATGTCTTGTGGCTTGTAGTATAGAACTCCAAACAAAGGAAAGATATGTTCTTTCACAGGCATTTAAACCAGCTCTTTTAGGTCTATTCTTTAATTGCAGTAGCACTGAGGTGTACAACGGAGAACAACTTAAAAATAATTCACACAAAATGCTCGAGGAACATAGCAGGCCAGGCAGCATCTATGAAAATGAGAAAACAGTCGACGTTTTGGATCGAAACCCTTCTTCACGACTGAATGGAGAGAGGAACTATTTGGGCCAAAAGAACCTGCTTCTCAGTTGTATGACGTTATCTCAGAGATAAAATAAGTAATAATTCAAAAATTAATGTTTGCCAATCAGGCTTTATAAAATTCAAAACGGCAGCCGTCAGCCCCGAAGATCCTAATCGGGATTGAGGTTGGCGCCATTGGTTTTCCAGTTGGGTCCACATGGAAAGCTGAGCGCAGAAGTAGTAAACCGCGCTGTATAAATGTGGCGTCTTGGAGTCAGTCAGTGAGAACACATACTCAGAACAGACTGTAATCCCGGACACAGAGTGAACAAGGCAACTCACACCGGCTGAACAACCATGAAGTGGGGCATCGTCGTCCTAATCAGCTGCATTTTGTTGCTCTCTCTACCGTATTACGCAGAACAAAAAGGTAACCCATTTAGAAAAATGGTAGGGCGTGCTGGGAAAATTGCAGTAATGATTAGAATTTGTTTAAAAAAAAGAACTGTGTTTCCTGTTTAGTGTTAATTTTAAAAAAAAAACACAAGGCTGTGGAAATGACAAGACTTGCAATGTTTATATCACCATTGTTCCATAAGTTACAGTGAATATATTTTCCATGTGTTTAGAGGAAAATTGAGTGTTGGTGTAGCATCACAGCCTCTTTTAGTGCAGAGACAGAAAAAAATCAATCTAATCACTCAAAGTTGCAAAACATCAGAAAGGAAATGTGGCGATATTTTTTATTTCGAGTTGGTTTACCAGGTAATCTTTAAATTTGCACAAAGTTAAATATATGTTAAAGATATGTTCTTTCACAGGCATCTAAACCAGCTCTTTTAGATCTATTCTTCAATTGCAGTAGCACTGAGATGTACAACGTGTTGTATAAGAGGTGAGGCTGAAAATGCAGCCACGGAGAACAACTTAAAATAACTCACACAAAATGCTAGAGGAACGCATCAGGCCAGGCAGCATCTATGAAAATGAGTAAACAATCAAAGTTTTGGACCTGTTACGTAACCCTGTAACCAGGTAACTTACCAGCAAAGATAGCGGGATCAGCTGAGTCGGATGCTACTATTTTCAAACGTTTTATTCAAAAAGGGCACAAACGTATGGTTAATACAAAACATTCAGATCACATACATTGTCAAAACTCAATCTAAAACACCGGTGTAATAATAATCAATCAGAAATAAGCTCTACAGTTGTCTAGGGGTAATACTGAGTCCAATTGAAATATAAAGAGTCACTCAGAAGTTTGCAGGCTTTTCCCTTTTGGGAACCGCTGGGGTTTTCACGTTGGAGAGAGAGAGATGGTTTAGAAAAGATAAACACTTGCCCGTTGTCTTTACAGAGCAAATCCTTGGAATCAGGGGAGCAGGCTTCCCCGTTGTTATTTAAAAGCAGTCTTCCGTTGGTGCTAGCCACAGATTCAAAATTTGGAATCTAACGCACGTGGCTTCCTTCAAAATGGCTTCCCGCTCCCACGGGAATCGGTATCGTGCTTCCTTGGTGCGTCTTTGGTGCGTCTGAGGGTTTCCCCCCCTCAGACCCTCCTTTATACTTCTTCACGGGATCGCAGGTTGCAGGTAATGCAATGTAATGTAATGTAATGTAATGCGATCTTTCTCTCAACCAGCCCACTTTGCCAGAGGGCTTTTCACGTGGTCTCCATGAGACAATAGTCAATGTCGCCTTTATTCTGCTTCTTGGGAGAACGTGGTCTTCCGCACGTCTCTCTCTCTCTCTCCCATTTTCCTGTGTCTATTGAGCACGTCTCTTTCACTCTTGGGTCAGTTGACCCCCCCTCGACTAGGGCTCTTGCGATTCTCACAGAGGAGGGGGCCGAGGGCATAACAGACCGAAACCCTTCTTCACGACTGAATGGAGAGAGGGACTATCTGGGCCAGAAGAACCTGCTTCTCTGTTGTATGACGTTATCTCAGAGATAAAATAAGTAATAATTCCAAAATTAACGATTGCCAATCAGCCTTTATAAAATTCAAAACGGCAGCTGTCAGCCCCGAAGATCCTAATTGGGAATGAGTTTGGTGCCATTGGTTTTCCAGTTGGGTCCACATGGAAAGCTGAGCGCAGAAGTAGTAAACCGCGCTGTATAAATGTGGCGTCTTGGAGTCAGTCAGTGAGAACGCGAACTCAGAACAGACTGTAATCCCGGTCACAGAGTGAACAAGGCAACTCACACAGGCTGAACCACCATGAAGTGGGGCATCGTCGTCTTAGTCAGCTGCATTTTGTTGCTCTCTCTACCGTATTACGCAGAAGGAAAAGGTAACCCATTTAGAAAAATTGTTAGGCGTGCTGGGAAAATTGCAATAATGATTAGAAACAACTGTGTTTCCTGTTTAGTGTTAATTTTTAAAAAAGCACAAGTCTGTTGAAATGACAAGACTTGCGATGTTTATATCACCATTGTTCCATAAGTTACAGTGAATATATTTTCCATGCGTTTAGAGGAAAATTGAGTGTTGGTGTAGCATCACAGCCTCTTTTAGTGCAGAGACAGAAAAAAATCAATCTAATCACTCAAAGTTGCAAAGCATCAGAAAGGAAATGTGGCGATATTTTTTATTTCGAGATGGTTTACCAGGTAATCTTTAAACTTGCACAAAGTTAAATATAACATCTTGTATTTTTTGTAGGCAGGGTGGAGTTAAGGGATGTTTTAATGTAATTTCCATAAACATATCTCTCTCGCAAACACACATTTACACATAGTGTTGCCCAGCCAATGGGAATTGATATACATTCAGTGCCCTCTTTAATAGAGACACCTGCTCATTAATGCAAATATCTAATCAGCCAATCATGTGGCAGAAACACTAATAACAACTTTATTTATTGAGCTCTCTTCGTATTGGCAGTGTTGTTCAATGTGCTTTACCAAGGGGTAAATTAAACATTAATATAAAGGCTAAAAATTAACATGAAAATAAAAGACAACATGTTCTTTAAAAGTAAGGTTAAATATAAAGGTTTTGAGCTGGTGTTTAAAAGTGTCAACTGAAACTGAATCATTTAGCTTTAGGTACTAATTCCACAAAGACCACAAAGACCACTGGTACCTAATAAAGTGAACACTGAGTTTCAGAGAATGGATGAATGTATGATGTACTGTGGTCAGTTCTTATTCAAGCAGTTTTTCCTACTTTAGATCCATCAACATTAAGAACAAGAAGAACATGATAAGAAAGACTTCAGGTTTCCGTAACATCTTCTAATATAGAGTGAATAGCCAACAATCTGAATTGAGTGACAATATTGAGTGACAATATAATATTCAAATTTGTCCTCTGTTGAATTTCAAAATGCTTAGTAACATAATCCTTTTGGTATTCGTTCAATACATATCAAAATATTTTTGAGTAATGTTAACTTATTGTAGAATGATTGCAAACAACATGTTGCCTATAAACTTAGATTTAGTGTGACACAATATAAAATTGCAGAATTACAATATTCAAATTTGTCCTCTGTTGGACCTCAAAATATTTATCATAATCCCTTTGATTTTGCTTCTAGGCTTTTCAGAAATATTGTTTGACTAATGTTAACTTGTGTTAAGTGAGACCCTGCTCATAATATTTTCATGAGGCATTTTAAAGATGGAGTGGACCCCAGACCCAAAAAGGAAGCAAGGGAGGAAATAGTGAAGGTTTTGATAATAATTTGTGACTGTTTATCAGTTACAGGCTTGGTATCAGACGACTGGGCACTTGGTCATGTGGTGCCATTGTTTAAAAAGGGAGAAAACCGGAGACTGAGTAACCACGGTTCAGTCAGTCTGCCTCAGGGGGCAAATAGTTGGAAATATTTCTAAACATTAGTATAATCAACATTTGGGGGAAGCATGATAAACAATGACTGTCAGCCTGAACTTCTTAAAGTAAGTTCATTATTAACAAGATGAAATGTGCTCTAGCACAGCATTTGACCTGCATAGAGGCATTTGATGAAGTCCCAGTTGAAAATGAATGAAGAGTAGAAAAGCCCAATGTACATTAACTTTACGCTGGCTAAAGTCATCTAACACATTTTCAGTTCTGTTTCTAGCTCTATTTTTGTATTTATTGGTAAAATACCAAAGATTATTATTTACATTATGGTTATTTTTTAAAAAAGTATCCATCAGATTTTCCTTTCTGAAGCTCTGCATGCAATGCTGATAGATTATGTTGACTGTAAACTGGCTAAAGATGACAATCATGTAAATTCTGTTTTTGGCAGTACTTTTACTAAATAGTAACTTGTATTTCAATTGCTTCTTGTATCTTGACATTGAGACCTATGTTTTGGTATGGTATTACAGTTTTACAAACACTACAGTTAATCACTTTGTCCTTTTCTTGTTCTAGGCAGCTGTTCAGAACCAAAAGAAATAGGGCCGTGCAAACACTCTTTCCCTTACTATTACTACAATACGAAAACTCGGAAATGCGAGAAGTTTATGTATAGTGGCTGCGGTGGCAATGGGAACAAGTTTATGCTGCTAGAGGAATGCATGGTACAATGTGAAGAACGTTCAAGTAAGTTCCTAAAACATTATTTTTGTTCTGCTTAAACAAGAAAACATTTCCAAAATACCTATACTCCCCTGATGAAGGAAAGAGAGTGTAACAAGAAACAAGACACAGAACAGGTCAGACAGCATTTATAGAGAAATAAGTAGTTAACTTTTCAGGCTGAGACATTTCAGCAAGTCTTGGTCCAAAATGTCTGTTTATTCATCGGCATAGATGCTGCCTGACCTATGGAGTTCCTCCAGCACTTTGTGTGTTTTGCTCTGGATTTTCAGCATCTGCAGAATTTCTTGTGTTTAAGAAGGAAAGAGTTCTTGCACAGTGGAACAATTTCAAAGAGTCTGACCAGTCAAGAACCTGGGAGACACAGCCAAGTACTCTTCAACTTCCAGTTATACTAAGGCAATATCATTTTACATTTAAAATGACAAGAAATTTATTTTTCATCTTCCCTGTTAATAATTTTGAAACATTTGACATTATTCTTTTGAAAGCTTGTTTTTAATGATTTTATCTAAAGACTGTATAACTAATTCAGTAATTACTGAATTTAGTATTTATTATGTATCTCCCAATTTTGAAAATCCCATTGTCTCACTATGCTCTCTCATATAAATGCTAATGCTGTCTTATTTTAAAATACTTTCACACGTGATGTTGTATGTACCCATTCTAGAATCCTGAACTTAAGCCAAGATCTTAAATCATATAATAATAGGTATCTATCAGTACACTGAATGAAGGAAGATTGTGCTATATCAATATATAATGAAAAGACTACTTGTCGTCATAAGTGTAAAAGATGTAGAGTAGGGGGTTGCAGACGTGGTGATCTGTGAGGCATCAGTGTTGAGCAAAGTCATGGCAGAGGTGTTACTGTCTCTGATTGCAGTCTGTTGGTTACGTTTTTTGTATAAGATTTGTACTTTTTAACAAACGCGTGTATTTTTCAAACTCCCTGGCAGAAAGCGGTATAGCAGATTAACTAATGGTTTATAGCTTTCTCATTTTTCATTGGCTAACTATTAGCACATTACCCACATGACGTAACTGTTCTAATCATATAACCCATTAATGTATCACTAAGAAGTTTTCTTTTACATCTATGTGATAGGTTTTTCAGAAGCACCATCTTTATTCCTTTGTCTCACACCCCTCCCCACCACCAACATCCTTTCTCAGCTCTTTATTTGTTTACTTGGTATTTGTATGTTTGTTTATATATGAAAATAAACTGATATCCTGGAATTAAGACTGTGTCATTGTGCTCCACCTATCATCTGTCTCTCTGTGTATTGCTCAGTGTATTTCAGTCCTGTGTTTTCATCTGTTTGTTGCCAGATTGTGCCAGTGAGTTTTCCTGAGCCTTTCCAGCATTTGTATCCGTACTCTGTCCGGCTGAATATCGACTCTGTCTGTTTCCTGATCCTGGTCTGTGGATTTCTCTGGATGTTTTGATCTCTGCCTGAACTTTGACACTGACTTTGTTTGCACCTCGGGATTTGTTACTCAATTAATATCACTGTGTGCACAGTACCGGGTCTGCGATTGGATTCCAGTTCCAGTGCCCTGACAATGTGAAACAATTAGTGCAAGAAACAAAGCTGAAGAATTTCTAACCAGTTATACTGAGTGGGTGATAAGTTTTGTATTTTGTCCTCCACCACCCCACCCACACATCATAGAAACCAAACCTGCATCAGTATGATCTATTCAAAAGGTACAGTATTGTGAAATGGCTGAGTGCACTGGATCCACCAAATTTATAGTTCCTGACATTGCCTAACTAGAACTAGCTGTTCCAGCCTCTTCACAAGCTGTTCGAGGACTGCTATAGAACTGGTGTCTATCAGAAAATACAGATATTTGTCCAGACTGGGAAAGCAAGGTGAATGCAAAGTGACCACTCCATCATTCCAGTGAAGGAATGTATCAAGAACAGTGTACTGAACAACACATACTGTACCAATAACCTACACAGTCTGGCCTTTGTTAGAACCATTTATTCCTATATTTCACGGCAGCCTTGATCCAAAGACAAAGGAGCTCAGTTCCAGAGGTGATGTGATCAGACAAATTTCATGACCTATGCTGGTGATACTAAACCTGATTCTGATCATGACAGCGTGATTGAATGAGTGTACGGTATATCCCAGAGTGAAGCATCAATGTGCCCCCGTCAAACAGAACTCAATGGCTGAAAGGATACATCACTCAAAGAAACATTATTTCTAGTTGTTGAAGGTCAATCATCTTGATTTCAGGACATTGTTGTAGATATCTCAGAGCTGCTTTCTAAGCCCAACCGTTTTCAGCACTTGTGTTACTGACCTTCCCTCCATCATACGGTCTAAGATAGGGTTGCTTCCTGTTGATGATCAAGTGTTCTATTTTAAATTCCTTTGGTAGTAAAAGAGCGTATTCTTGATACAGAAAGATATGAGCATCATTAATCTGATAACCCATTTTAACTAGCAAATTTTGTTTCTTGCTTTGATGCATTTTAATTCTGATTATAAATTCTGCTTGCTGGAGCATACTCTTTGGGCTGAATGGTCTAATTCAGAACCTATGTCTTGTGGCTTGCAGTATAGAACTCCAAACAAAGGAAAGATATGTTCTTTCACAGGCATCTAAATCAGCTCTTTTAGGTCTATTCTTCAATTGCAGTAGCACTGAGATGTACAACATGTTGTATAAGAGGTGAGGCTGAAAATGCAGCCATGGAGAACAACTTAAAATAACTCACACAAAATGCTAGAGGAACGAACAGGCCAGGCAGCATCTATGAAAATGAGTAAACAATCAACGTTTTGGACCGAAACCCTTCTTCACGACTGAATGGAGAGAGGGACTATCTGGGCCAGAAGAACCTGCTTCTCTATTGTATGACATTATCTCAGAGATAAAATAAGCAATAATTTGGAAATTAATGATTTCCAATCAGTCTTTATAAAATCTGAATCCGCAGCCGTCAGCCCCGAAGATCCTAATCGGGATTGAGGTTGGTGCCATTGGTTTTCCAGTTGGGTCCACATGGAAAGCTGAGCGCAGAAGTAGTAAACCGTGCTGTATAAATGTGGCGTCTTGGAGTCAGTCAGTGAGAACGCATACTCAGAACAGACTGTAATCCGGGACACAGAGTGAACAAGGCAAATCACACCGGCTGAACAACCACGAAGTGGGGCATCGTCGCCCTAATCAGCTGCATTTTGTTGCTCTCTCTACCATGTTACGCAGAAGGAAAAGGTAACCCATTTAGAAAAATGGTTAGACGTGCTGGGAAAATTGCAGTAATGATTAGAATTTGTTTAAAAAAAACAACTGTGTTTCCTGTTTAGTGTTAATTTTTAAAAAACACAAGGCTGTGGAAATGACAAGACTTGCGATGTTTATATCACCATTGTTCCCTAAGTTACAGAGAATATATTTTCCATGTGTTTAGAGGAAAATTGAGTGTTGGTGTAGCATCACAGCCTCTTTTAGTGCAGAGACAGAAAAAAAATCAATCTAATCACTCAAAGTTGCAAAGCATCAGAAAGGAAATGTGGCGATATTTTTTATTTCAAGTTGGTTTACCAGGTAATCTTTAAACTTGCACAAAGTTAAATATAACATCTTGTATTTTTTGTAGGCAGGGTGGGGTTAAGGGATGTTTTAATGTAATTTCCATAAACATATCTCTCTCGCATAGTGTTGCCTAGCCAATGGGAATTGATATACATTCAGTGCCCTCTTTAATAGAGACACCTGCTCATTAATGCAAATATCTAATCAGCCAATCATGTGGCAGAAACACTAATAACAACTTTATTTATTGAGCTCTCTTCGTATTGGCAGTGTTGTTCAATGTGCTTTACCAAGGGGTAAATTAAACATTAAAATAAAAGCTAAAAATTAACATGAAAATAAAAGACAACATGTTCTTTAAAAGTAAGGTTAAATATAAAGGTTTTGAGCTGGTGTTTAAAAGTGTCAACTGAAACTGAATCATTTAGCTTTAGGTACTAATTCCACAAAGACCACAAAGACCACTGGTACCTAATAAAGTGAACACTGAGTTTCAGAGAATGAATGAATGTATGATGTACTGTGGTCAGTTTTTATTCAAGCAGTTTTTCCTACTTTAGATCCATCAGCATTAAGAACAAGAAGAACATGATAAGAAAGACTTCAGGTTTCTGTAACATCTTCTAATATAGATTGAATAGCCAACAATCTGAATTGCGTAACACTATAAAATGCAGTGTGTAATATTCAAATTTCTGCTCTGTTGAATTTCAGATTGGTTAGTAACATAATCCTTTTGGTATACGTTCAAAACATATCAAAATATTTTTGAGTAATGTTAACTTATTGCAGAATGATTGCAAACAACATGTTGCCTATAAACTTAGATTTAGTGTGACACAATATAAAACTGCAGAATTACAATATTCAAATGTGTCCTCTGTTGGACCTCAAAATATTTATCATAATCCCTTTGATTTTGCTTCTAGGCATTTCAGAAATATTGTTTGACTAATGTTAACCTGTGTTAAGTGATTTTAAAATGTGAAAATCCCATTTCTTGTTATCACAAATGGACTTAAATCCATCTGTGTTGACCCTGCTCAGATAATATTTTCATGAGGCATTTTACAGATGGAGTGGACCCCAGACCCAAAAAGGATGCAAGGGAGGAAATAGTTAAGGTTTTGATAATAATTTGTGACTGTTTATCAGTTACAGGCTTGGTATCAGAGAACTGGACACTTGGTCATGCGGTGCCATTGTTTAAAAAGGGAGAAAACCGGAGACTGAGTAACCACGGTTCAGTCAGTCTGCCTCAGGGGGCAAATAGTTGGAAACTTTTCTAAACATTAGTATAATCAACGTTTGGGGGATGCATGATAAACAATGACTGTCAGCCTGAACTTCTTAAAGTAAGTTCATTATTAACAAGATGAAATGTGCTCTAGCACAGCATTTGACCTGCATAGAGGCATTTGGTGAAATCCCAGTTGAAAATGAATGAAGAGTAGAAAAGCCCAATGTACATTAACTTTATGCTGGCTAAAGTCATCTAACACATCTTCAATTCTGTTTCTAGCTCTATTTTTGTATTTATTGGTAAAATACCAAAGATTATTATTTACATTATGGTTATTTTTTTTAAAAAGTATCTGTCAGATTTTCCTTTCTGAAGCTCTGCATGCAGTGCTGATAGATTATGTTGATTGTAAACTGGCTAAATATGACAATCATGTTGTAAATTCTATTTTTGGCAGTACTTTTACTAAATAGTAACTTGTATTTCAATTGCTTCTTGTATCTTGACATTGAGACCTATGTTTTGGTATGGTATTACAGTTTTACAAACACTAGTTAATCACTTTGTCCTTTTCTTGTTCTAGAAGACTGTTCAAACCCAAAAGTAATAGGGCCGTGTGAAAACTTTACCCCTTACTATTACTACAATAAGAAAACTGGGAAATGCGAGAAGTTTCTGTATGGTGGCTGCGATGGCAATAGGAACAGGTTTAAGATGCTAAGTGAATGCAAGATACAATGTGAAAGAAGTTCAGGTAAGTTCCTAAAACATTATTTTTGTTCTGCTTCAGCAAGAAAACATTTCCAAAATACCTATACTCCCCTGATGAAGGAAAGAGAATGTAACAAAAAGCAAGACACAGAACAGATCAGACAGCATTTATAGAGAAATAAGTGTTTAACTTTTCAGGCTGAGACATTTCAGCAAGTCTTGGTCCAAAATGTCTGTTTATTCATCTGAATAGATGCTGCCTGACCTATGGAGTTCCTCCAGCACTTTGTGTGTTTTGCTCTGGATTTTCGGCATCTGCAGAATTTCTTGTGTTTAAGAAGGAAAGAGTTCTTGCACAGTGGAACAATTTCAAAGAGTCTGACCAGTCAAGAACCTGGAAGACACAGCCAAGTACTCTTCAACTTCCAGTTATACTAAGGCAATATCATTTTACATTTAACATGACAAGAAATTTATTTTTCATCTTCCCTGTTAATAATTTTGAAACATTTGACATTATTCTTTTGAAAGCTTGTTTTTAATGATTTTATCTAAAGACTGTACATCTAATTCAGTAATTACTATGGAATTTAGTATTTATTATGTATCTCCCAATTTTGAAAATCCCATTGTCTCACTATGCTCTCTCATATAAATGCTAATGCTGTCTTGTTTTAAAATACTTTCACACATGATGTTGAATGTTCCCGTTCTAGAATCCTGAACTTAAGCCAAGATCTTAAATCATATAATAATAGGTATCTATCAGTACACTGAACGAAGGAAGATTGTGCTATATCAATATATAATGAAAAGACTACTTGTCATCATAAGTGTAAAAGATGTAGAGTAGGGGGTTGCAGATGAGGTGATCTGTGGGGCATCAGTGTTGAACAAAGTCATGGCAGAGGTGTTACTATCTCTGATTGCAGTCTGTTGGTTACGTATTTTGTATAAGATTTGTACTTTTTAACAGACGCATGTATTTTTCAATCTCCCTGGCAGAAAGCGGTATAGCAGATTAACTAACGGTTTATAGCTTTCTCATTTTTCATGCTAAGTATTAGCACATTACCCACATGATGTAACTGTTCTAATCATATAACCCATTAATGTATCACTAAGAAGTTTTCTTTTATATCTATGTGATAGATTTTTCAGAAGCACCATCTTTATTCTTTTGTCTCACACCCCTTCCCACCCCAACATCATTTCTCAGCTCTTTATTTGTTTACTTGGTATTTGTATGTTTATTTATATATGAAAATAAACTGAAATCCTGGAATTAAGACTGCTTGCCACTTTTGACTTGTGGTGTGTGGGGCATCAGTGTTGAGAATAATCTTGGCAGAGGTTTTGCTGCTGCTGCAGTCTGTTGGTAAGGATCACTTGTAAAGGGAAGGGTTTAGTCCCAGTCTCAGAGTTTGGTGGTGATTTTTCTTGGAATTGTTGGTTGAAAGAAGAACAGTAGTCAATAAAATAGTCCAGTGGAGGAGTCTTTACAATGTCCAGATTTGTCAAAGTGAGTGTAGGCCTTGTTTCTGGAATCTGGAGTCAGGCACGTGGATAACATGCTAAATTAGGTAAATTGGTTTATTGCTGTCACATGGCCTGTGCTGCAGTGAAACATTTGTCTTGCATCGCACCCAGATAGATCGATTCATTACAACAATGCAGTGAGGTGGTACGAGGAAAAGAGGATGCAGAATGAAGTGTTACAATTGCAGAGAAAGTGCAGAGCAGGTAGATGATAAGGTGAAAGGCCATAAATGATGTAGATTGTGAGGTCAAAAGCCCATCTTATCATAGATGGGAGGAAGTTAATCATTTTTTATCTAGGTTAGAAACCGTCCTGGAGTTAATAGTAATTGGTCTCTGACTAATGGTACATGATTTCAGGCTTTAGTATCTGTACCCTGATGTGATGTATTTATGCATAAAACCCATAATTATTTAAACAAGTTTGCTTAATCAATACAAATACAAGATTCCTCAAATATTGAAATATTAAATACACAACACTCCTCCTTGCTTAGCTGTAAACTCCAATTCAACAGAATGCATCACAACTACAGGCACAGAACACTATGTAATACAACTAATATATAGATATCAACAACATATTAAATTTTAAATTGTCACACTTGGGCCTAAAGATTTAATCATTGTGAAGGTTTTCTTACTCTTGTGGGATAATGCCTTTCCTGACAAGGGAATCACTCTGCTGGCAGGTGAGACTTGTGGCTGTGAATCATCCCAGGTTCTGGAGCCTACTCTGAGACTGCAGGATGTGGTTCTGATAGCAGTAGTCAACTTTCCGCCCTCCTCAACTGATTGATGCGTCTCCTGACGATATCAACTGCAAACTCCATCGTGTAGGAGAGTGGTCCAGTTTTGTCCTTAATCTTGTCAAGTACTTGCATCTCACGCTTTGCCCTTCGCCATTTCCTCCCGATCTGCAGTATTGAGTTCAAGGAGTGGAGTACAGTAGCCCGGTTTGGCAGGAACCTGTTATAGTCATTGATTAAATCCTAGAAACAAACTACAAATCTGACGCATCCTTTTGCCTCCATGGTTTGAATTTTCTCAGCATAGTTGTGTAGTTCTTGTGCATCAAATGTGTGATCACAGTAAGTGATGCTTGGTTTAAATAATTAACCCTTGTTGCATTGGGCTCTGAGCCAATGCTCTAATATTTTTAACACTGTCTTGAGGTACTCGAGCTGCTCCTTGTCATCCTTACCATTTACAGTGTTGTCTTTCTGATAACATGGAGTGCCTAGGCAACCTTGCAGAACCTAGAAGAGGAAGAAACTGAGCCAGAAACTGTGTAATTAAAACAAGAAATTAAACAAGTGGTTTCTACCAGAGTGCAAGTGCAGTTCCTCCTCCAAAAATAAGCCTTTGTTATAATAATAAAATCCTTTGTGAATATTTATGGTGAAGATGGTCTCTTCCATCTTCACCCATAGGTAGGACTCAGCTACGTACACTTTGCTGAAGTGTTTTCCTCCAGACAGGCTTGTGAAGATATCTTCTGTCCTGGGCCATAACCATTGTAGATGGGCTGCACTCGACTTTGAAAAGAATTACTTCAGACTCCAGATGACCTAGCTCACTGGTATCTTTATCACCAGTGGTATAAGGAACTGGATAGGCTTTAAGGTTTGGGTGTGGTACATTCATTTAACAATATTTTTCCCTTTAATATGGTGGAGTTTTCCAATGTCATTCTTTAACATCCAGTACACTTCTTAATTGGCTTTCAGTTGGCTTCATTGCAGGGGTTGTGGCATGCAAATTGTGGAGGGATCTGAAATCAAGTTGTAGTTGTCTCAGCTATTCATGCTCCCACAATGCTGGTCCTTCTGTTTTTACCACATACGAGCCCAATGCGGCTTGTGGTTGTTGTATTTCATTGTCAATCCCTCAGGAATTGTGTTTTCTCCAGTACAAGTTCTTTGTTGCATATCTGAATGCTTCAGTTTAGAATCTTCAAAATGCTGTTCACACTCATTTTGTGGGATTACTGAAACAGCCGAACTAGTGTCCAATTTCATTTTAAATAACTTGCCATTCCATTCTAGTACAAGTCATATTGCTTGTCATTTCTTCCTTTTCATATGGTAGATCTCAAGGCTGTGCAGCCCTGTGTCAGTCTCATCATTGTCAGATTTTTCATCAACTGCATGCAGATTAGTGCTCTCTTTAAAACTGCAAGTTGACTCTTTAGCTCTTTCTTCTCCCTGAACCATCCATTTATTTTTGTCTTTCCGACATGCTCTTTGCATGTGTCCTACTTGTTGCATTCTCTGTAACTTTTGCCTTTAACTGCATTTGTTTGTGTATGTGACTCCCCTGCCATATCAGTAACACTATTTATTTTGCCAGGCTGGTTTCTGTTTAGACTCTGAAATGTTTTCTCACTTTCATTCCTGACTGCAATTCTGTCTGAGGTTTCCATTGTAACAGTGATCTCAAATGCTCATTTGAATGCTAGTTGTTCTTCAGTTAGGAACCATTTTTAAAGGTTTCTTTGGCTTTAAGGATACATCCACACTACGCTGGATAAATCCATAACCAAAGCTTTTTCTCTTCGTTTTTACCCTCTGTCCACACTAAAACGGCATTTTCATCCCCCGAAACCAGAGTTTTTCAGAAACGCTTTCCAGGGCGGGTATTTTTTGAAAATGCTGCTCAGACAGATCAGTGTGGACAGGATAACCGGAGACTTTTGAAAATGCTGTCAGACGGCAGCGTGCTATTTGATTGTTTTCTTGAATGCAGCCTAACAATTTCAGAACAGATGGCAACGAGACTGAAGCCAGGAGACTTAGAAATCTCAATCTCAAATCTCAAAATACAATCTCACCTGGTCCAGGAACACTTCTCTGACAATAGATGTGTAACAGCCTAATGTAACATTGTATGGAAATACAAGATAACACTGATGCAGAAATGTTTTATACATTTAACAAGGTGCTTTATTAATGCAACAGAGTTAGTCAGTGTTTCAATGTTTGTCGTCAGCCGGGTCAATCTGTCCATGAACTCCCTGTCGGTTGCCTCCGTACACTCCAGTATTTGTTTTTTTTAGTTTTAAGCTCTCCTGTGCGAAAGCCAACAGCTGTCCATCGTTTAAAGTTTTTCTAGTCTGTAACTACACAAACGCACACTTTTACGGCGAGATTCAACACGAAATGTGTTGCTTGTTTTCTGTAGGTGTATCCTGCGCATGCTAGGCAGGAGGAGATTTGCCAAAATCTCCGTTTCAATGTGGATAGAGATATTTTCAAAATCAGTAGAAACAGCTTGGCTGTACACTAGTGATCAGCATTTAACTAATTATCTGACTTCTACAACCAACTGGCTACACCAGTGATGATCTGATGTGTCATATTAAGGGTGTGAATACTTATGCAACCAATTATTTTGTGTTTTATGTTTGTAATTAATTTTGATCACTTTGTAGAGATCTGCTTTCAGTTTGATACAAAAGAGTTTTTTCCTTGTTGATCAGTGTCAAAAAAGCCAAATTAAATCCATTGTGATTCAATGTTGTAAACAATAAAACATTAACACTTCCAAGGGGGTGGGGTGGAGTGGTGAATACTTTTCAGAGACACTATAATTAAGTGATATTAAACTTGATCCTGATTCTGATTTTCATTCATGTCAGCATTGGTTGTGTCATCCTTCCTTCTGAATACTTCTTCCTGTTTGGGATATAGATACGTATCTTGTGCCTTGAAATTATTCCCAGAAATTCCAGCCATTGCTGCTCTGTCATCATCCCTGGCAGTGTTTTTGGCTAGCTCTTCTATCATACCTCTGTAACTCCTTTGATACGGATACATTTGACATGAGCTTCTCTTTCTCAAATTGCAGGGAGGTTTCTATCATATTATGATCACCCTCCTTCTAAGGGTCCCTTTACCTTAAGCTCTCTAATCAATTCTGGTTCATTGCACAACATCCACTTCAGAATAGCTGATCCCCTAGTGGGCTCAACTATGAGCTGCTCTAAAAAAGCCATCTCATTGGCATTCTAGAGATACCCCTTCTTGGGATCCAGCAGCAACCTGATTTTCTAAACCTACCTGCATATTGAAATAACCCATGGATATGGTAACATTGCCCTTTTGACATGATTTTCTATCTCCCATTGTAATTTGTAGACCATATTTTTACTGTTGTTTGGAGTTATGGGTATAGAGGGAGTAGAGCAGTAGGGTAAGCACACATTCCTGAGATCCGCCAGTGTTGATCGTCATGGGGAGAAGATATTATTACCAACCCACACAAATTGTGGTCTTCAGGTTAGGAAGTCGAGGATCCAATGGCAGAGGGAGGTATGGAGCCCTGTTCCTATCAATCAGGACTGTGGGAATGATAGTGTTAAATCCTGAGCTATAGTCAATGAACGGCATCCTGACATAGGAGTTTGTGCTGTCCAGGTGATCTAAGACGTGTGAAGAGCCATTGAAATTGCGTGTGCTGTAGACCTATTGTGGTGATAGGCAAATTGCAGTGGGTCCTGGTCCTTGCTGAGGCAAAAGTTCATTCTAGACATGACCAAACTCTGAAAGCATTTCATCACCATAGATATGAGTGCTACTGGGCGATAGTTCTTAAGACAGCTCACACTACTCTTCTTGGGCACTGATACAATTGTTGCTCTTTTGAAGCAGGTGGGCACTTCCGACCATAGCAATGAGCGGTTGAAAATGTCCTTGAATACACCTGCCAGTTGGTTGGCATGTTTTTAGAGCCTTATCGGGTACTCCATTGAGGCTTTTGGCCTTGTCCGGTTCACCTTCCAGACAGACAACCTCCGAGACTGAGATCACAGGGTCACCGATTGCTGCAGGTATCGTCACAGCTGTAGTTATATTCTCCCTTTCAAAGCAGGCACAGAATGGGTTGAACTCATCTGGTCGTGAAGCTTCGCTGCCATTTGTGCTACTTTGTAGAAGTAATGTCCTGCAAATCCTGCCAGAGTTGACATGCATCTGATGTCACCTCCAACCTCACGTCGAATTATATCTTCGCTCTTGAACTAGTCCTTCGCAATTCAAGCCTGTTTTTCATGTACAGTCCTGGGTCACCAGACTTAAACGTCACAGTTCTAGCCTTGAGCAGACCACGAACTTCTGGTTTCATCCATAGCTTTCGGTTTGGGATTGTACAGCAAGTTTTCTTGGGCACACATGCATCCCCAGAGGTTTTATTGAAGTCTGTAACAACTGCGGCATTCTTAACCAGATTCTAGATGAATCTTTGAATACAGTCTAGTCCAAAGCAACCCCGTAGACGCTCCTGTGCTTCTCTTGTCCATATCTTATTGGTACTCACTACTGTTGCTGCAATCTTCAGTCTCTGCCTGCACTCAGCGAGTAGAAGTACAGTCGGGTGATCAGACTTTCCGAAGTGTGGGTGTGGGATAACACGGTAGGTATTCTTGATGGTGGTTAACAGTGGCTCAGTGTGCTTTCTCTGGTACTAAAAGTGATTTGTTGATTGTAATTATTTAGAGACTGTTTCAAGCTAGCCCAAAATGATGGTGAAGAGCTCAGGGTGTGCTGTTCCGTGCATGTTAATCCCATTGCTCAGATCATTTAGAGCTTGTTTGACATTGGCCTGAGGTGGAAAGACGATCCCGCGGCAGGTTAAATGGCCGTCACTTCGTTGCGAGATATTCCAGTTCTGGTGAGCAGAATTGGGACATCATTGACACATTGGTGTACCAAGTGCAGTTGATCATGAAGCACACACTACCCTCTGCCTTTGAGAGATGGTGTTTAGCGAACCTGTCAATCGGAATCTCTGCGTCCGGTACGGAGGGTTTAACCAAGTTTCCGTGGAGGAGTGGACGCACGCTAGTTCTGATATCATCATTTTTATTTAGCAGAGACTGTATGCTTGCCAGCAAGATAGTTGGGATTTGTGATGGAAATCTTTTTTTAAACGCAATTGTAGCCCGGAGCGATCGCCACTTTTCTGACGAATTCTCCTAGCGAGGATTTCAGCATTATTTCCATCGGTTTTAAGCAACAATAGATTGTCCAAACACATTAAAACATCTTTATTAACCGTACAGACCTTGGCTGCAGTTGTGATTCTCAGCTGCAGCAGGCTGAAACGGGAATATTTAATCGTATCCATCAAGCTGTGCCATACCGAGTTCGCCCAGGTGTAACCCATCCATATGGCACATTAATGATTCCCACCAACCCCATTAATGTTTCCAATAATTCAAAATGAAGCTCTGTTTTCCACCTAATGCATTTGTCACACATTCATCTGACCTATCCCAGATATCCCACCCTGCAAAAACTCATTTCACGGAGGTAGCGCCATCAATTTGCGGGAGACTCCCGGAACTTGCGGGGGAGGTGGGATGTCTGCTATCCTCCTATCCTGTACTCAGGATCATGTGACACTGGGAAAAAATCCAATTCTGCTGTGCAGCTCTTTAAATTCATGTTGCAGCACCTCGCCCTATTTAACCCACGCCATCAGCATAGACATTGTATGACCAAAGGCTGTCCACCCTCCCTTTCAGAATGCTCTGCTGCTGATCCCAAAGGTCCCTGACCCTGGTACATGCTAGATCAATGAATGTAATTGATTTCAATCGAAAAGATCACTATTATAATAACAAAGGAGAACAATATTCCGCAAGACTGAAATTTAGGGATAGGCTGAGTGCAGAGGGAGGGACAGACACAGAAAGAACTTCACTGAGTTTTAATAAGAACTGTACAAAACAAAGGAAAATAATATGCTATGGTCTTGTGGTCCAATATATTAGAGGGCAACAGGATCGCTAACTAAAACCTCTCTAACTCACAACGTGTCACTGTGGCTCGAAAGCAGTGACCTAGGACCATATTAATAGTGCTCATTTAACAGCGTCTGTCTAAATTACTAATTTATTTATTTATTACTAGTTTTCTTTCCCAGAACGTGGACCGATAGTGGCAGTGAGAGCAGTAATGGTGCCACCTGATTCTGGCTGTCTGTTGTGAGTTTCTGAACCGTCGTTGACACTTGTTCTTCCAGCATGGACTGAGCTTGCCCTGCTGAGAGAAGGTGTCACACTGTGGGAGACAATTCTGTTAACCCAGCCTCCACTGACTTTAACTTCTCCCCCACCTGACCAACAACATTCAGTGCCGATTTCAGCTGCTCTCTCTCTGCTGGGTCCATTTTGAAGGTCAGGTCTTACTGACAGGAGTTCTGTGATGACCCAAGAGCAAAGCGAGAGATAACGACACGGAATAAAGGGTTCACTAAGTTTTAATGAGAACTGTATAGAACCAAGGAAAAGAAATAAACACTGGGCCAACAGGACTGCTAAATAAAAGCCGTAACATTAACTAAAAACTGATGTTATCAGTGCAGCTCGAAAGCAGTGTCCTCGAAAAAATTAATACCGCTCCTTTAACAGCGTTTATCTAAATTACTCATCTTCCTAACAGGAGTGTGGACAACGGTAAGCAGGGAGAATCGTTGTCGTTATGCTTCAATCAAGACTTGACAAGACTGAAACAAAGTGAAGCAAAGTAATATACGTGCACCGAGATGCAGCTCATGAGAGAATGTATTAAGGAAGTGGAGCTGCTGCTCGATGACCTTCAACTCATACAGGAGAATGAGGAGGTGATAGGCAGGAGCTATCGGAAGTAGTGACCCCGAGATTACAGAAGACAGGTAACTTTGTGACTGTCAGGAGGGGAAGGGGAAATGCACAGCCAGAGTAGAATACCATGTGGCTGCTCCCCTCAACAATAAGTATACCACTCTAGACACTGTTGAGAGGGACGACCTATGGGTGCGGGATGGGGGGAGAGCCACAGTGACAGGGTCTTTTGCACCGAATCTGGAGCTGTGGCTCCGAAGAGCAGAGAGGTGAAGAGGACTGCAGTGGTAATAGGAGATTCCATAGTCAGAGGAACAGGGATGAAGGTCTGTGGGCAGGATGGAGACAGGTGGATGATACGTTGCCTTCCAGGTGCTAGGGTCAGGGATGTCTCCAACCAGGTCCATGAAATTCTCAGGGGGGAGGTGAGCAGCCAAAAGTCTTGCTGCATATTGGCACCAATGACATAGGTTTCAAAGGTAAATTTAATGTCAGAGAAATGTATTCAGTATACATCCTGAAATTCTTTTTCTTCACAAACATCCATGAAAACAGAGGAGTTGAAATGACAGTTAAAAGGTTAAAACCCCAAAGCCTCCCCCCGGCTCCCCCTCCCATGCACAAACAGCAGCAAGGCAATGAACCATGGACTGACATGTCAGAATGGGAATGGGAAGTGGGTGGCCATTGCTGTGCTTCAATCAAGACTTGACAAGACTAAAACAAAAGGAAGAGAGTTAAATACAATTACAAAGAAACATTCGCACGTGTGTGGTTGTCGTCTTCTTTCAGCTGCCCGTCTGCAAGAACGGCCAGACTGTGTGGCAATGTCAGTGATTGTCACAGCTAAAGCAAAAAAAAATCAGCTAGTGAGAAATTAAATTTAACAAGAATACAAGTTGGACTATTAATTTTGGACAAATGTAGATAAATAGTACATTATTTCACTTCCTTTCCTCACTCTCCGAAGCCCCCCACTCTGACCACTGATCTCCAGGATCAACCATGTGTGTCAGTACCTCCAGTTGAACTTTGTCTTTCTGTGTGTTTCCTCCTAGCTGTCAGTGTGTGGTTTTGTATTGCCATGTGCTCCTGTCCCCGCTCCTACTCTACTCCGGTCCCTGTATCACTGAGTACTCTGTCTCTCATCTGTTTCTCAATATTACCTGTTTTGCTGCCACCAGTGTCTCATTGTGCTCCACCTATCATCTGCCTCTCTGTTTATTGCTCAGTGTATTTCAGTCCTGTGTTTTCATCTGTTTGTTGCCAGATTGTACCAGTGAGTTTTCCTGAGCCTTTCCAGCATTTGTATCTGTACTCTGTTTATCTGGATATCAACTCTGCCTGATTCCTGACCCTGGGTTTTGGATTTCTCTGGATGTTTTGATCTCTGCCTGAACTTTGACACTGACTTTGTTTGCACCTCGGGATTTGTTACTCAATTAATATCACTGTGTGCATAGTACAGGGTCTGCGATTGGATTCCTGTTCCAGTGCCCTGACAATGTGAAACAATTAGTGCAAGAAACAAAGCTGAAGAATTTCTAACCAGATATACTGAGTGGGTGATAAGTTTTGTATTTTGTCCTCCACCACCCCACCCACACATCATAGAAACCAAACCTGCATCAGTATGATCTATCAAAAGGTACAGTATTGTGAAATGGCTGAGTGCACTGGATCCACCAAGTCTATAGTTCCTGACATTGCCTAACTAGAACTAGCTGTTCCGGCCTCTTCACAAGCTGTTCTCGGACTGCTGTAGAACTGGTGTCTATCAGAAAATACAGATATTTGTCCAGACTGGGAAAGCAAGTTGAATGCAAAGTGACCACTCCATCATTACAGTGAAGGAATGTATCAAGAACAGTGTACTGAACAACACATACTGTACCAATAACCTACAGTCTGGCCTTTGTCAGAACCATTTATTCCTATATTTCACGGCAGCCTTGATCCAAAGACAAAGGAGCTCAGTTCCAGAGGTGATGTGATCAGACAAATTTCATGACCTATGCTGGTGATACTAAACCTGATTCTGATCATGACAGCGTGATTGAATGAGTGTACGGTATATCCCAGAGTGAAGCATCAATGTGCCCCCATCAAACAGAACTCAATGGCTGAAAGGATACATCACACAAAGAAATTTTATTTCTAGTTGTTGAAGGTCAATCATCTTGATTTCAGGACATTGTTGTAGATATCTCAGAGCTGCTTTCTAAGCCCAACCGTTTTCAGCACTTGCGTTACTGACCTTCCCTCCACCATACGGTCTAAGATAGGGTTGTTTCCTGTTGATTATCAAGTGTTCTATTTTAAATTCCTTTGGTAGTAAAAGAGGGCATTCTTGATACAGAAAGATATGGGCAACATTAATCTGATAACCCATTTTAACTAGCAAATTTTGTTTCTTGCTTTGATGCATTTTAATTCTGATTATTAATTCTGCTTGCTGGAGCATACTCTTTGGGCTGAATGGTCTAATTCAGAACCTATGTCTTGTGGCTTGTAGTATAGAACTCCAAACAAAGGAAAGATATGTTCTTTCACAGGCATCTAAACCAGCTCTTTTAGGTCTATTCTTTAATTGCAGTAGCACTGAGATGTACAACGGAGAACAACTTAAAAATAATTCACACAAAATGCTCGAGGAACGTAGCAGGCCAGGCAGCATCTATGAAAATGAATAAACAATCGACGTTTTGGACCGAAACCCTTCTTCACGACTGAATGGAGAGAGGAACTATTTGGGCCAAAAGAACCTGCTTCTCTGTTGTATGACGTTATCTCAGAGATAAAATAAGCAATAATTCGGAAATTAACGATTGCCAATCAGCCTTTATAAAATTCTAAACGGCAGCTGTCAGCCCCGAAGATCCTAATCGGGATTGAGGTTGGCGCCATTGGTTTTCCAGTTGGGTCCACATGGAAAGCTGAGCGCAGAAGTAGTAAACCGCGCTGTATAAATGTGGCGTCTTGGAGTCAGTCAGTGAGAACACATACTCAGAACAGACTGTAATCCCGGACACAGAGTGAACAAGGCAACTCACACCGGCTGAACAACCATGAAGTGGGGCATCGTCGTCTTAGTCAGCTGCATTTTGTTGCTCTCTCTACCGTGTTACGCAGAAGAAAAAGGTAAC
Organism: Hemitrygon akajei; assembly: GCF_048418815.1. Classification (NCBI taxonomy): domain Eukaryota; kingdom Metazoa; phylum Chordata; class Chondrichthyes; order Myliobatiformes; family Dasyatidae; genus Hemitrygon; species Hemitrygon akajei. The sequence goes on from NC_133131.1 coordinate 96,326,502, forward strand.
CCATTTAGAAAAATGGTTAGGCGTGCTGGGAAAATTGCAATAATGATTAGAATTTGGTTTTTTAAAAAAAACACGTTTCCTGTTTAGTGTTAAATTTTAAAAAAAACACGAGGCTGTGGAAATGACAAGACTTGCGATGCTCAGTACCACCATCGTTCCATAAATTGCAGCGAATATATTTTCCGTATGTTTAGAGGAAAATTGAGTGTTGGTGTAGCATCACAACCTCATTTTGTGCAGGGGCAGAAAAAAATCAATCTAATCACTCAAAGTTGCAAGGCATCAGAAAGGAAATGTGGCGATATTTTTTTATTTTGAGATGATTTACCAGGTAATCTTTAAACTTGCACGAAATTAAATGTAACATCTTGTATTTTTTGTAGGCAGGGTGGAGTTAAGGGATGTTTTAATGTAATTTCCATAAACATATCTCTCTCGCACACACACATTTACACATTGTGTTGCCTAGCCAACGGGAATTGATATACATTCAGTGGCAACTTTATTAGATACACCTGCTCATTAATGCAAATATCTAATCAGCCAATCATGTGGCAGCAACGCTAATAACAACTTTATTTATTGAGCTCTCTTCGTATTGGCAGTGTTGTTCAATGTGCTTTACCAAGGGACAAATTAAACATTAAAATAAAGACTAAAAATTAACATGAATATAAGTCAATAAGATGTTCGTTAAAAGCAAGGTTAAATATATAGGTTTTGAGCAGGGGTTTAAAAGTGGCAACTGAAACTGAATCATTTAGCTTTAGGTACTAATTCCACAATTTAGGGGCATAGTTGAAAAAAGCAGACCTGTCAATTACCTTTTGAAGGGGATGGTTTAAATTTAAGAAACAGACAATAGAAGTTCTGAGTTGGAAAAGAATTGTAAAGCAAAAACTATTGGTCCCAGACCATTAAGAGCTTTTAAAAACCAATAAGAGAACTTTTCAAATCAATTCAATAAGATACAAAGAGTAGCTTGTACAGAAGTGATGTGTTCCCTCGTCATGATTTTGGCTAGAAGTCTAGCAGCGGTGTTCTGAATGAGTTGCGGTTTGTAAATAGGTTGTTTTGGAAGGCCAGTAAAGAATGCATTGCAGTAATCTAGTGTATTCAATATAAAGACAAGAATTAGTTTTTCAGCATCATGATGAGCCTCAAATATTTTTGTATTACTACTTGTGCAGAAATGGTGCCCTGGTCAGATTCTTAATGTGCTATTGAAAATTCAAATCTGAATCATGGAGAGTTACTTCCAATTTTACAAGGGAAGCCAAATTACCAAGTTTATCAAGCAGTTTCTCTTTTGGCTTTGGAACCAACCATAAGTATTTCAGTTGTAACTTCTTCATTTAGATATCATATTGCTCATAAATTGCATAATAGCAAACAACTATGGTCGAAGTTTTCAGTTGTTGTTTAGAACAAACATCAGAATGAGGAAGAAGTGTAACTCTGACCATGTGCCAAACAGGGTGGTTTGAGGATCTCGGTGACTGCTGATCTCCTGAGATTCTCATGCAGAACAGGCTGTAGAGCTTACAGAGAATTGTGTGAAAAACAAAACTCATTTAGTGAGTAGCAGGTCTATGCGTGAAAATACCTTCTGTTAATGAGAGGTCGGAAGAGAAAAGCTCGACTGGTTCAAGCTGACAGGAAGGCCATTGTAACTCAGAAAATCACACGTTACAACAGTGGTGTGCAGAACAGCATCTCTGAACACACAGCACATTGAAACTTGCAGTGGATGGGCTATAGCAGCAGAAGATCACAAAGACCACAGGTACCTAATAAAGTGAACACTGAGTTTCAGAGAATGGATGAATGTATGATGTTCTGTGGTCAGTTTTTATTCAAGCAGTTTTTCCTACTTTAGATCCATCAGCATTAAGAACAAGAAGAACATGATAAGAAAGACTTCTGGTTTCCGTGACATTTTCTAATATAGAGTGAATAGCCAACAATCTGAATTGAGTAATGCTATAAAATGCAGTCTGTAATAATTAAATTTGTCCTGCTGAATTTCAAGATACATAGTAACATAATCCTTTTGGTATTCGTTCAAAACATCAAAATGTTTTTGAGTAATGTTAACTTATTGTAGAATGATTCCAAACAACACGTTGCCTATAGACTTAGATGTAGTGTGACACAATATAAAATTGCAGAATTACAATATTCAAATTTGTCCTCTGTTGGACCTCAAAATATTTATCATAATCCCTTTGATTTTGCTTCTAGGCATTTCAGAAATATTGTTTGACTAATGTTAACTTGTGTTAAGCGATTTTAAAATGTGAAAATCCCATTTCTTGTTATCGCAAATTGGCTTAAATCCATCTGTGTTGACCCTGCTCAGATAATATTTTCACGAGGCATTTTACAGATGAAGTGGAACCCAGACCCAAAAAAAGAAGCAAGGGAGGAAATAGTAAAGTCTTTGATGATTCTGATTGTTTATCAGCAAGAGGCTTAGTTTCAGAGAACTGGACATGTGGTGCCATTTTTTTAAAAAATTGAGTAACCACAGTTCAGTCAGTAGGGGGCAAATTGTTGGAAATGTTTCTAACATTAGCATAAATCAATGTTTGGGGGATGCATAATAAACAATGAGTGTCAGCCTGAACTACTTAAAGTAAGTTCATTATTAACAAAATGAAATGTGCTCTAGCACAGCATTTGACCTGCATAGAGGCATTTGATGAAGTCCCAGTTAAAAATCAATCAAGAATAGAAAAGTCTAATGTACATTAACTTTACACTGGCTAAAATCATCTAACACATCTTCAATTCTGTTTCTAGCTCTATTTTTTTTTATTTATTGGTAAAATACCAAAGATTATTATTTACTTTGAGGTTATTTTTAAAAATCTGTCAGATTTTCCTTTCTGAAGCTTTGCATGCAGTGCTGATAGATAACATTGATTGTAAACTGGCTAAAAATGACAATCATGTTGCAAATTCTATTTCTGGCAATATTTTTACTAAATAGTAATAACTTGTATTTCAATTGCTTCTTGTATTGTATCTTGACATTGAGACCTGTTTTGGTACGGTATTACAGTTTTACAAATGCTACACTTAGTCAATTCGTACTTTTCTGGTTGTTTCAGACAAATGTTCAGACCCAAAAAAAGTAGGACTGTGCAAAGCCTACTTCCCTCGTTATTACTACAATGCACAGACTCGGAAATGCATTAAGTTTATTTATGGTGGCTGCGGTGCCAATGGAAACAACTTTTTGAAACTAAATGACTGCATTGCACATTGTGAAAGAAGTTCAAGTAAGTTTCTGAAGCATTATTTCTGTTCTGCTTAAATAAGAAAACTTTTCCAAAATACCTACACTCCCCTGATGAAGGAAAGAGAATGTAACAAGAAGCAAGAGAGTAACACACACAGAACAGGTCAGACAGCATCTATACAGAAATAAGTGGTTAACTTTTCAGGCTGAGACATTTCAGCAAGTCTTGGTCCAAAATGTCTGTTTATTCATCTGCATAGATGCTGCCTGACCTATGGAGTTCCTCCAGCACTTTGTGTGTTTTGCTCTGGATTTTTGGCATCTGCAGAATTTCTTGTGTTTAAGAAGGAAAGAGTTCTTGCACAGTGGAACAATTTCAAAGAGTCTGACCAGTCAAGAACCTGGGAGACACAGCCAAGTACTCTTCAACTTCCAGTTATACTAAGGCAATATCATTTTACATTTAACATGACAAGAAATTTATTTTTCATCTTCCCTGTTAATAATTTTGAAACATTTAACATTATTCTTTTGAAAGCTTATGATATTATCTAAGGACTGTATAGCTAATTCTATAAATCCTACAGAATTTAGTATCTCCCAATTTTGACAATCCTATTGTCTCACTATGCTCTCTCATAAATGCTAATGCTGTCTTGTTTTAAAATACTTTCACACATGATGTTGAATGTACTCATTCTAGAATCCTGAACTTAAGCCAAGATCTTAAATTGTGTAATTATAGGTGTCTATCAGTACACTGAATGAAGGAAGATTGTACTTTATCAATGTGTAATGCAAAGACTACTTGTCATCGTAAGTGTACAAGGTGTAGAGTAAGGGGCTGAAGACACAGTGAAGTGTGAGGCATCAGTGTTGAGCAAAGTCATGGCAGAGGTGTTACTGCCTCTGATTGCAGTCTGTTGGTTACGTTGGAAACTACTGCTTTTTTTAATAATACTTTTTTGTATAAGATTTGTACTTTTTAACAAACGTGTGTATTTTTCAAACTCACTGGCAGAAAGTGGTATAGCAGATTAAATAACGGTTTATAGCTTTCTCATTTTTCATGCTAAGTATTAGCACATTACCCACATGATGTAACTGTTCTAATCATATAACCCATTAATGTATCACTAAGAAGTTTTCTTTCACATCTATGTGATAGAATTTTCAGAAGCTCAGTCTTTATTCCTTTGTCTCACACCCCTCCCCACCCCCAACATCCTTTCTCAGCTCTTTATTTGTTTACTTGGTATTTGTATGTTTGTTTATATATGAAAATAAACTGAAATCCTGGAATTAAGACTGCTTGCCACTTTCGACTTGTGGTGTGTGGGGCATCAGTGTTGAGGATAATCTTGGCAGAGGTTTTGCTGCTGCTGCAGTCTGTTGGTAAGGATCACTTGTAAAGGGAAGGGTTTAGTCCCAGTCTCAGAGTTTGGTGTGATTTTTCTTGGAATTGTTGGTTGAAAGCAGAACAGCAGTCAATAACATAGTCCAGTGGAGGAGTCTTGATGTGTCAAAGATGAGTGTAGGCCTTGTTTCTGGAATCTGGTGTAAGGCACGTGGATAACTTGCTAAATTAGGTAAATTGCCTAATTACCATGGCCTGTGCTGCAGTGAAACATTTGTCTTGCATCGCACCCAGATGTACCACCTCACTGCATTGTTGTAATGAATTGGTCTAAGGAAAAGAAGATGCAGAATAAAGTGTTACAATTGCAGAGAAAGTGCAGAGCAGGTAGATGATAAGGTGAAAGGCCATAAATGATGTAGATTGTGAGGTCAAAAGCCCATCTTATCATAGTTGGGGGGGAAGTGAATCATTTTTTAACTGGGATAGAAACCATTCTGGAGTTAATATTGGAGTTTATTGTGTACAGTTCTGGTCACCGAATTATAGGAAAGATGTCAACAAAATAGAGTACAGAGAAGATTTACTGGAATGCTACCTGGGTTTCAGCACCTAAGTTACAGAGAAAGGTTGAACAGGTTAGGTCTTTGGAGCATAGAAGTTTGAAGGGGGACTTGGTAGAGGTATTTAAAATTATGAGGGGGATAGATAGAGTTGACGTGGATAGTCTTTTTCCATTGAGTGTAGGGGAGATTCAAACAAGAGGACATGAGTTGGGGGTTAGGGGGGCAAAAGTTTAGGGGTTACACGAGGGGGAACTTCTTTACTCAGAGAGTGGTAGCTGTGCGGAACGAGCTTCCAGTAGAAGTGGTAGAGGCAGGTTCAATATTGTCATTTAAAGTAAAATTGGATAGATATATGGCCAGGAAAGGAATGGAGGGTTGTGGGCTGAGTGTGGGTCAGTGGGACTAGGTGAGAGTAAGCGTTCAGCAGAGACTAGAAGGGCCGAGATGGCCTGTTTCTGTGCTGTAATTGTTACATGGTTATATAATAGTAATTGGTCTCTGACTAATCGTACATGATTTCAGGCTTTTGTATCTGTACCCTGATGTGATGTATTTATGCATAAAACCCGTAATTATTTAGACAAGAATGCTTAATCAATGCAAATACAAGATTTCTCAAATATTAAATACACAGCACTCCTCCTTGCTTAGCTATAAACTCCAACTCAATAGAATGCATCACAACTACATGCACAGAAAAAAGACATCCACAACATATTATATTTTAATTTGTCATACTTGGGCCTAAAGATTTAATCACTGTGAAGGTTTTCTTACTCTTGTGGGATAATGCCTTTCCTGACAAGGGAATCACTCTGCTGGCAGGTGAGACTTGTGGCTGTGAATCATCCCAGGTTCTGGAGCCTACTCTGAGACTGCAGGAAGTGGTTCTGATAGCAGTAGTCAACTTTCTGCCCATCTCAACTGATTGATGTGTCTCCTGACGATATCAACTGCAAACTCCATCGTGTAGGAGAGTGTTCCAGTTTTGTCCTTAATCTTGCCAAGTACTCACTTTTGATCACCCCTCTAGTCCTTCGCTAGGACTGCTTGTCTGGAGTGAAACCTTGCTTGAGAAGCCTTCAATTTGTTTCAGCTGTTTCTCCTATATACTCTTTCTGAGATTGACTTTGAGGAGATCCAAGTGTGATCACAAGGGATGACCCAGAAAAAGCATAAATGGTGAGTTTTTTTGGTTGTGAAGTGTGTTGCATTGCGATATGAAAGAAAATTGGTATGCTTCTGGTTAGTGCCGACATTACTAGCAGTGCATTTGTTCTAGAGCCTCTGGACAAACCTTTCCTCCAAGCCATTTGTAGCTGGGTATTTTGATGTAGATAACATGTGTTCATTCCATTCAAGGAATGAAAGGGTTACTGTATGAGGAACGTCTGGCAGCTCTTGAGCTGTATAACTTGTTCAGGAAAACGAGGGGGGATTCTCACAGAAACATTCCAAATGTTAAAAGGCCTGAACAGGTTAGATATGGCAAAGTTATTTCCCATGGGAGGGGAGAATAGGACACGAGGTCATGACTTCAGGTTTGAAGGGTGTCCATTTAGAACAGATGTGGAGAAATGACTTTAGTCAGAGTGTGGTAAATGTGTGGAATTTGTTGCCACAAGTGACTGTGGAAGCCAAGTCGTTGGGTGCATTTAAGGCAGAGGTAGGTTCTTGATTAGCCAGGGTATCAAAGGTTATGGGGAGAAGGCAGGAGAGTGGGGATGACTGGAAGAATTGCTTCAGCCATGATTGAATGGCAGAGCAGACTCTATAGGCTGAGTGACCTACTACTGTTCCTAAATCTTATGCTTATTTTTAGGAATGAGTGAAACTGTTCCACAACAAACTAATCATCACTGACTAAGTGTTCTGGGACACCAGTCCTTGAGCAGAGCCTTCTGAACAGATTAATAGTGTGGAGGGCTGTAATGAGGCTATTGGGAACACTTCTGGCCACTTTATAACTGCATCCACCACCAGCAAGAAATTTGTGATCTGGTGAAAATCACATGAATTCTCTGTCTGGGCAGTGCAGGTCATTCCAGGGATGGAACCACTCTGCTCTTTGCACCTTCAGGCCAATTTGACACCCGTACAGAACATGACAGGCTGCTCAGTATGCTAATCTCTCCTAGGCCACCAGACAAATCTTTGAGTCAAGCCTTCATTTTAACCATGCCTAGATGACTGGCATGTAGCTCCCCTAACACTTGGCTGGTACAACAGCTCTCTGTCCCCACAGAAGGCAACCTTTGTCAAGGGCAAGATCATCTTGGTGCTTGTAAAAATGGGGAAACTAGTGTATTTGTTGCACATTCCAGCCATTTTCCGGTGACCATGTAGACCTGAGTCAGTGCGGGGTCTTCTCTGCTTTCCCTTTGGATCATGTCTGCCATTTGTTACGAACCCCGTAACTGGGTGTATTACCAGCAAAGATAGAAGTGTCCATTGGAGTCTGGTGATACAATTTTCAACTATATTTATTAGCAAAAATATACAAAATAATATCAATGCGAATATACAGAGAATATACGTTAGCAATACTATACCTAAAAGTGCGGGTATAATAATAATCACTAATGAAACAAGGTCTATCATTGTCTAGGGGATAATGATTTGTCAGATGGAAATATAAAGTTTAGTTCTGTTCCTGCAGGCTGCGGTAGTTGTTTGTTGATGTGTTGCAATTGTTGGAGGGAGAGAGAGAGAGAGAAAACGTGTGAACAGTAACAGCTATTATCTTGCCAACCTTCCTTTATGATTTTGATCTGTCGATGCATTGTTGTGGCCATTCATGTATGACCCCTTCGTCCTTTAGCTAGACCGTTCTTCCGTGGTGGACTCGTCACCCAGGCAAGGGTGGACACACACACAAGCCCCCACTGGTCTTGCTACAAAACACTGAGTTAAAATTTACCGACCCTTCGTTCGGTCTCCAGTCTCCCACCCTGTCTCATGGGGGTTCTGTTGCTCACTAGCGTTTCTCCTGGTACGAATGAGGGGTGTTACCCCAGACCTCACTTTTATCTCCACTCACGGGGTCTCAGGTGTCAATCAGGTTGAGATGATGTATCCCATCAAACCAGCCCACTCTGGTTGTCCCCTGAGCCGTTTCAATGAATAGAACTGTACCAAGTAAACAATCCTTCTCCAAAAGACAATAGCAGTAAATATCTTCTTTTGTCACTAGGAGACGATCCATCCTGGGTAACTCTTAGGTGTGTCTCTCTCTCATTAACTTTCATGAGCTGTTATCAATAACAACTGCCCTGGCAGATTTCCTTTGTCTTTCTTACTTCCTTGATAACAACATCGAAATAGTAGCGATTTGCGATTCTCCAAAGGGGGGGGGGGGCATAGGCGACTCTGCACCCTTCTGCCCATCAGAGTTGTTCATCCTTAGTAACACCCCCATCCTTCTAAGAATTTTCACCAAAGGGGAAAATTAACTAATACAGAGTCTTACAGTATTACAGAATCTAACACAATACAAAAGAGTTTTCAACTACAGAGTAATACAGATATACATTCAACTTAGCATCTAAACAGTTAGCGATTACATTGTCACTTCCTTTAATATCTTAATATCTTGTACCAATTCCTGTAGCATCAGACTCCAATTTAATAACCACCTATTTTTATTCCTTTTCTTCAGCAAAAACAAAACTAAAGGGTTGTGATCTTAAGTATATATTACAAAATGTGAACCAGTACATGTGTGATTATTCTGTAGTACATTACAAAAGTTTATGCAAATACTAATCTTTATTTTACTTTTAAACTTAACAGTCAATCTTCCATCGTGTTGTCTTTATTATTTATATGCTTTGTCGAAATCCCTCAAAACCAGATCCTGTTATTTAAAGTGGCATTTTGTCAACCTTTGCCTCTTTTCCATTTAACTCTCACGTGGTTTGCTTGCTCACCAGTGTGGAATAGGCTTTCACATACTCCTTTCATAGCAGTTATTTTATCAGCAATGTTTTCCAAACTTAGCCCATCTTCTGAACTTCCACACAATTCTTTATTTTTAAGCAAGTCATTATTTTTTATCTTCAGGACCCTTCCTTCTATTAGTTTTCAGTTTAACATCTGCAAGTTGTTTACCTTTAAATTCCAAAACAAACTGTAATTGATTCACAGGCACCTTGTTTACAAGCCATTGTTCCTTCAGCCTGGTTACTGCTTCTGAAACCAATCCAGACTTTAAATTTTCTTTATTCAATTTGGGAACTACACTTTTCCCTTCTCCTTCATTAATAGTATTGTTATGAAACCAGTAACTGGTTTCACTTACCAGCAAAGATAGATATGTCAGTTGAAGTCCAATGGTACTATTTTCAAAAGTTTTATTAATAAAGGGGCACAAAAATTAAGGTTAATACAAACATTCAGATAACATGCGTCAATACTCAATCTAAAACGCAGGTACATTAATAATCACTCAGAAATAAGCTCTTTCGTTGTCTAGGGTATAATACTGAGTCCAATTGGAAATATAAAGAGTCACTCTGAAGTCTGCAGGCTTTTCCCTTTTGGTTTCACGTGTTGGAGAGAGAGAGAGATAAACGGAAAAACTTGCCCAAAACATCCGTGGAATCAGGGGAGCGATCTTCCCCGTTGTTAGTTAAAAGCGATCTTCCGTTGGTTCTAGCCACAAACCCCGCATTCGGAATTTAACGCACGTGGCTTCCTTCAAAATGGCTTCCCGTTCCCACGGGAAGCGTTATCGTTCTTCTTGGTGTCTCCTTGGTGCGTCTGAGGGTCGTCCTCTTTCAGACCCTTCTTTATACTGCCTCACGGGATCTCAGGTGTCAATCAGGTTGCAGGTGATGCAATCTCTCTCTCAACCAGCCCACTTTGCCCGAGGGCTTTACAATGTCCCTGCGAGTTGGCACGTCTGCAGTTCCCAGGTGTCTCCTGAGAACAATGCCACAGTCACCAGCTTTTGTCCCAGTGGAATGCGGTATCCAGCACGTCGCTGTCTTTCCATTTCCTGTGTCCATTCGGTATGTCTCTCTCTCTCTCTCTCTCTTGCTCTCTCTCGGGTCATTGACCCCCCTTTCACTAGGGCTCTTGCAATTCTCACAAAGGAGGGGGCTGGTATCATAACAGTATTCACATCACCAGCTCCCATCTCCTAACTAACTTTTAACACACCTTCTAACACAAACAACTGAGAATTCTCACTTGCCACTGGTACCAAGGTTAACCCTTTCTTCACTGAACCAAGTCCATCTGACCCAAAAGGACTGCATTCCTTTTCAACTAAATCAGATACCTCAGACTTTTCCTGAGTTTCATTACTAGGTTCAGTACCATGTGCATCCACATCTTGAACACACTCAAGCGGGACATCTACCACTTCCAGGCTTTCCATACCAGTCCCTTTTTCAATTCTAAGTTCCCCTGATCCTCCCAGTTACTCTCTGGGCAACTCCCATCCGGAGTAAACTCAACCCTGCGGGTTAAAACAATTTCATCTGCTAACCCAGCAGACTCCTTCAAGGTAATGGCATCCTTTTAATCTAGGACTGCCCTTATATCATTATCGGGAACACATTTCAATTTTTCAACTTCTTCAAACTGTTCCGTCAAGCCAGACAGATCATCCATGTCCACCCCTGGACCTTCTAACTGCCTTATCTGTTTCTCATCTTTACTCCGTGCCTCTATACATTCCCTCCTGGCTAAGGGTAGGTCTACCTCCTCTCCTTTACTCTCTTTCACCTCCCTATTCTCCGTCTTACCATCCCCTAATCCCTCTTGGTACAGGGTCGGTAAAAACGTCTCAGCCAAATCAACACTGGACTGATTTAAACTGGTCTCTTTCTCAGCTGCCTTTCTCGACATGCTGCGAGTGATCGCGCATGCGGGGTAGATCTTGGAATCTAGGGGCGGGTCCTCAACACTTACAGGCTTGCTCGTCAGCTTCACGGCTGAACACACCTCACCCCCTGCTAAATCATTACCAAGAAGGACGTCCACGCCGTCTCTCGGTAATTCTGACCGTGCCCCTATTTCAACTGGTCCAGTTACCAGGTCACAATTTATAATGATCTCATGCAAAGGCACAGCTTCTGTCCCTTTTCCTATGCCTCTCAAAGCTACCTCTCCAGTCTCAGGACCAAAATCTAGTACCTTACTGAGAATCAATGACTGCTCAGCTCCAGTGTCTCTCCAGATCTGCACTGGAACTGGTGTTTCTCCCTCTTTCACAGACACGGTCCCTTCTGAAATAAATTTCTCACGCCCCTCTTGTATTTTATCTACCTGGGCCTTTCTTGTTGATTTGCTGATCCTGTAGGGACTGCTACGTTCCGTTTTCCTGTCTCCTTCCTCGGAGCAAAGCACTTAGGGATGCAATATGAACAACCTTGCCACAATTAAAACAGGTCAAGCCAGGAACCCTCCTGCCAGCCTGCCTTTCTTCCTCCTTACCTTTACCACTAGCTCCCGGCTGAATTTCTACCTCAGCCGGCGGGCTTTCTCTTCCATTCCTATGGTCTTTCTGGTAACTCTTATTCAACGAAAACTTTGTCTTGTGGGTTAGGGCATATTCATCTGTGAACCTGGCAAATTCTGATATAGACTTATTCGGCTTCTTGTTCAAGTACATCCGGATATCATCTGAAACACAACCTTTAAATTCCTCAATCAGAATTAACTCTCTGAAACGATGGAAATCCTCCTCCACCCTTTCTGCCGCACACCAGCGATCCAAGAGCACACCCTTCTCATAGGCAAACTCTGCATACGTCTGATTCCACACTTTCTTTAAATCTCTGAACCTCTGTCTATATGCCTCAGGATAACCTGTTTTACTTCCTCATAATTCTCAGACTTCTCCACAGACATCACCGCATATGCCCGTTGTGCCTTCCCTTTTAACACACTTTGTAACTATGCCACCCATTGATCTCTGGGCCACTTCTGATTCACTGCCACCTTTTCAAAATGCAAGAAATAACTATCAACATCTGTCTCCTCGAACGGAGGTACTAACCTAAACGCCCTACTAACATTAAACCTCTCCTCTCGGTCTGCCCCTGGGACTCTTCTCTCTTGCTTTAACTTCTCCATTTCCAGCTCATGCTGCCTCTGTTTCTCCTTCTCCTCATACTCCCTCTGTTTTTCAGCTCTTTCCTTCTCCCTTTCCTCTGCTTCCAGCTGTTTTAACCTAAGGTCATGCTTCCTCTATTTCTCTTTCTCCTGTAACTGGAGCTCATACTCCCTTTTCTGTTCCAACCTTAATTTTTCCAACTCTAACTGAGCCGTCCCAATAGCTGGTACCTTTTCAGGGATATGTTCCAATACCTCAGCCGAAAACACATCCTTCTCGATATAATACTGAGTTATAGCCCTCTGCACCTCCCACTTTTTCATTGACGACTTCATCTCTGTGAGATATAATCCTTTCGCAATGTTTACCAAGTCCGTCTTTGTGGCATCCTCTAGCGCCTTCAAAGTCGGGTTTTGTGTAAATTCATCTACATCCATCTTTGCTGGTTTCCCGTCTGATTACCCATGCAACCAGATCAAAGTCTAGACTTATAGCCCGATTCACTGGCCCTCCAATTTGCTATCAAATCTCGAGACGAGGCCCCAATTTGTTATGTACCCCGTAACTGGGTGTCTTACCAGCAAAGATAGAAGTGTCCGTTGGAGTCTGGTGATACTATTTTCAACAATATTTATTAGCAAAAATATACAAAATAATATCAATGTGAATATACAGAGAATATACGTTAGCTATACTAAACCTAAAAGTGCAGGTATAATAATAATCAGTAATGAAACAAGCTCTATCGTTGTCTAGGGGATAATGATTTGTCAGATGGAAATATAAAGTTCAGTTCAGTTCATGCAGGCTGCGGTAGTTGTTTGTCGATGTGTTGCAATTGTTGGAGAGAGAGAGAGAGAGAAAACGTGTGAACAGTAACAGCTATTATCTTGCCAACCTTCCTTTATGACTTTGATCCGTCGATGCGTTGTTGTTGTGGTCATTCACGTATGACCCCTCCGTCCTTTAGCTAGACTGTTCTTCCATGCTGGACTCGTCACCCAGGCAAAGCTGGACACACACACAAGCCCCCACCAGTCTTGCTACAAAACACTGAGTTAAAATTTATCGACCCTTTGTTCAGTCTCCGATCTCCCACCCTGTCTCGTGGGGGTTCTGTTGCTCACTAGCGTTTCTCCTGGTACGTCTGAGGGATGTTACCCCAGACCTCACTTTTATCTCCACTCACGGGGTCTCAGGTGTCAGTCAGGTTGGGATGATGTAACCCATCAAACCAGCCCACTCTGGTTGCCCCCTGAGGGGTTTCAATGAATAGAACAGTACCAAGTAAACAATCCTTCTCCAAAAGACAATAGCAGTAAATATCTTCTTTTGTCACTAGGAGACGATCCATCCTGGGTAACTCTTAGGCGTGTCTCTCTCTCATTAACTTTCATGAGCTGTTATCAATAACAACTGCCCTGGCAGATTTCCTTTGTCTCTCTTACTTCCTTGATAACAGCATCGAAATAGTAGCGATTTGCGATTCTCCAAAAGGGGGGGGGGCATGGGCGACTCTGCACCCTTCTGCCCATCAGAGTTGTTCATCCTTCGTAACACGTTATAGAGAGACTTTCAATTTGCATTGGAGAAATGTGTGAAGGGAAGTAACTTGTTTAGTAAAATTTTATAGTACTTCCTTTACTAAGTGTAAACAGGACAATCCATCAGCATTTCCATAATTAGTTGCTCTCTTGAATTCTCTTGTAATTGTCCTCCAAGAAATCAAGCCCATCTCTGCATCCATGCTGCAGCTGTTGGTGGTACCCCCTTATGTGGATTGGAAATGGACATTAGTGGTTGATGATTAGTAATGAGGGTAAACTCTCCCATAGAAGTACTGGTTGAAAAGTTTTGCACCCCAGACCGGGCTCAAGTCATCTCTGTAAATCTGTGTGTAATTTTTCTATGCAATGGTAAGGGAACATGATACAGATGCTATGGAGCATTCAATTCCATCACTCAGAATAATTGACATGATTGCACCTATGCCATATGGTGAGACATCACAGGCAAACTTCACTGGATGATGTGCATCAGGAAGTGTTTGACGTCACCATTTCCTTTACCTTTTCAAAAGACATCTCACAATGTTTGTCCTTCGCCATTTCCTCCTGATCTGCAGTATTGAGTTCAAGGAGTGGAGTACAGTAGCCCGGTTTGGCAGGAACCTGTTATAGTCATTGATTAAATCCTAGAAACAAACTACAACTCTGACGCATCCTTTTGCCTCCATGGTTTGAATTTTCTCAGCATAGTTGTGTAGTTCTTGTGCATCAAATGTGTGATCACAGTAAGTGATGCTTGTTTTAAATAATTCACCCTTGTTGCATTGGGCTCTGAGCCAATGCTCTAATATTTTTAACACTGTCTTGAGGTACTCGAGCTGCTCCTTGTCATCCTTACCATTTACAGTGATGTCTTTCAGATAACATGGAGTGCCTAGGCAACCTTGCAGAACCTAGAAGAGGAAGAAACTGAGCCAGAAACTGTGTAATTAAAACAAGAAATTAAACAAGTGGTTTCTACCAGAGTGCAAGTGCAGTTCCTCCCTCAAAAATAAGCCTTTGTTATAATAATAATATCCTTTGTGAATATTTATGGTGAAGATGGTCTCTTCCATCTTCACCAGTAGGTAGGACTCAGCTAAGTACACTTTGCTGAAGTGTTTTCCTCCAGAAAGGCTCGAAGATATCTTCTGTCCTGGGCCATCACCATTGTAGATGGGCTGCACTCGACTTTCAAAAAAATTGCTTCAGACTCCAGGTGACCTAGCTCACTGGTATCTTTATCACCAGTCGTATAAGGAACTGGATAGATGTTGTAAGGTTTAGGTGTGGTACATTCATTTAACAATATTTTGCCCTTTAATATGGTGGAGTTTTCCAATGCCATTCTTTAACATTCCAATGTACACTTCTTAATTGGCTTTCAGTTAGCTTCATTGCAGGGGTTGTGGCATGCAAATTGTGGAGGGATCTGAAATCAAGTTGTAGTTGTCTCAGCTATTCATGCTCCCACAATGCTGGTCCTTCTGTTTTTACCACATACGAGCCCAATGCGGCTTGTGGTTGTTGTATTTCATTGTCAATCCCTCAGGAATTGTGTTTTCTCCAGTACAAGTTCTTTGTTGCATATCTGAATGCTTCAGTTTAGTATCTTTAAAATGCTGTTCACACTCATTTTGTGGGATTACTGAAACAGCCGAACTAGTGTCCAATTTCATTTTAAATAACTTGCCATTCCATTCTAGTACGTCATAGTGCTTGTCATTTCTTCATTTTCATATGGTAGATCTCAAGGCTACGCAGCCCTGTGTCAGTCTCATCATTGTCAGATTTTTCATCAACAGCATGCAGATTAGTGCTCTCTTTCAAACTGAAAGTTGACTCTTTAGCACTTTCTTCTCCCTGAACCATCCATTTGTTTTTGTCTTTCCGGCATGCTCTTTGCATGTGTCCTACTTGTTGCATTCTCTGTAACTTTTGCCTTTAACTGAATTTGTTTGTGTATGTGAGTCCCCTGCCATATCAGTAACACTATTCATTTTGCCAGGCTGGTTTCTGTTCAGACTCTGCAATTTTTTCTCGCTTTCATTCCTGACTGCAATTCTGTCTGAGGTTTCCATTGTAACAATGATTTCAAATGCTCACTTAAATGCAAGTTGTTTTTTAGCTAGGAGCCATTTTTAAATGTTTTCTTTTGTTTTAAGATTCTGCAAACTAAATGATCTGTCAATGCCTAGTTGAGACCATTACTGAACTGACAATCTCTTCAATTCAGCCATGTATTCTGAATGGATTCCCCTTTTGGATTCCGCTAATGAAACCTAAATCATTTTGCAATTAGCAATGGATTTGGTTCTTGGTGTTCCTGCAAAAATTTTCCAATAGCACCAAAGCTCATTTCTGATGGTTTGCTTGGAGCAATCAGACTTTGAAGCAAAACGTATGTCTTCATACTTAAAGAACTGAGCACTTTTCACTGGCTATTTCACTTGCTTCAATATACTGTCCCAGTAGCTCAGTATACATGAGCCAGTTACCCGCTGTGTAATCAGACTTGTCAATCTTTGACGTAGCCAACCATTAGCGATTTCTGACTATTACCACCTGGTACATGTGCTTTACTGACCTGCAAATTCCTCCCATTTTCTGTCATTTTTCAATAGTCAGCGCATGCTGACTGCTCGTATTTTAATTAACATTTCTTACTGCTGGTTTTAAAATTTTGAACATCTTACTGCACTTCAACAGTAGCCTTCTTGGGTTCATTTTAAAAATATCTTATCTCAAATGTAACATCAAAATATTAAATTATTTCAAAGGAAATGCTGGTCTAACCATGTGTTTACTTTAAGTGAGGTGAGCACTTATGTAATTATGTATGTAATGTATTGTTACCTTTAACCTGTAATAAACTATTTAAATGAACAAGAATGCTTCATCAAATGATACAAGATTACTCAACTATTATTGAGATATTAAATACACAACAATCACTATCTCGAAAAATTCCTGTTTCATACTGTATTGTACTCTGACTCAAGCTGAGTCAAAAAGCTGTCCTAGACACATCTCAGAAATGATGCCCTTACACCTACCTCCACACCTTTCCCGAGCCTTTAATGCTAAAGCAATCTCAGTTAATGTTTTGGAAATTGAAATCCCCTTCTACTATAATCCTGTTTTGAACATATTGCTATTTACCTTTTCATCTGTTCCTTTTTTTCTTTGGCTGTTTGGTCTATAGTACACCCCCAACAAACTCTTCCTTTAGTTTCAATTGATCCTTTAATATCTCGCGGGATAAAATTACTAAAATATGTACCATTGAATTAATGCACACAGGAACATTTCATTCTGCTCAGATGTCAGAATTCTTAAATCAATTTCTTGCTAATCACAGATGCTCTTTTTTTCAGGGTTGTTAAAATAATAGGTAATTTGAGAACTTCAGTATTCACCTGTTCATTTTCCTTTTTACAGAACCGAAATAAAGGGGCATTTCTGCTATACGTAAGTACCTCGATGAAGTAGCAACATTGTAAGAAGTTCAAATATGTTGATCTTCTGTTGCTTTTTGCAAGATCTTAATTGTAGCATCGATACATGTTATAATATTTTTGTATTTAGTTAAACCAACCTGCATTTTGATTCTGTGTCCTCTGGCCTTGGATCTTTCCATCATCGGAAACCTCCTCTCCACATCGACTCTCTCAAGGCGTTTCACCATTTGACAGGTTTCAATGAGATCACCCCGCATTCTTCTGACTTCTAGTGCATATAGGCCCAGAGCTCTTCATGTGACAAGCCTTTCAATCCTGGAATCAATTTTGTGAACCTCCTTTGAACCCTGTCCAGCTTCAGCATATCCTTTCTAAGAGGCCCAAAATTGCTCACAATACCCCAAGTGAGGCCTCACCAGTGCTTTATAACATCTCAACAGGACATCCTTGCTTTGTATTGTAGTCTTGAAATGAATGCTAACATCACATTTGCCTTCCTCACCTCAGCCTCAATCTACAGATTAGACATTAGGGATTCCTTCACAAGGACTCTCAAGTTCCTTTGCACCTCAGTTTCTGGTTGTTTTTTTTTCTCCATTTAGGAAATAGTTAACCCTTTCATTTCTTCTACCAAAGTGCATGAGCATACACTTGCCAATACTGTATTTCATCTGTTATTTCTGTGCCCATTCTCCTAATCCAGGTCCTTCTATAGCTTCACTACTTTCTCAAAACTACCTCCCCCCTACCTTTCTTCAGATCGTCTGCAAACTTTGCAACAAAGCCATTAATTCCATCATCCAGATCATTGACATGTAACATAAAAGGAATCAGTCCCAACACAAACCCTTGTGGAGCACCACTAGTCACTGGCAGCCAGCCAGAAAATACTCCCTTTATTCCCACTCTTTGTCTTCTGCCAACCGGCCACTGCGTTATCCATGCTGTATCTTTTCTGTGATACCATGGGCTTTTAGCATCTTAAGCAGACCTGTGTGTGGGACCTTGTCAAAGGCCTGCTGAAAATCCAGGTACAGAGTTCTCTTTTGTCTATCCTGCTTGTTATTTCTTCAAAGTATTCCTAGAGATTTGTCGGGCAAGAGTTTCCCATGGGGGAAACTATGCTGACTACAGCCTATTTAATCATGTACCTCCAAGTTCTCTGAGACCTTATCCTTGATAATCGACTCCATCATCTGCCCAACCACTAAGGTCAGACTAATTGGCCTATAGTTTCCTTTCTTCTCCCTCTCTCCCTTCTTGAAAAGTGGAGTGACATTTGCAATTTTCCAGAATCTAGTTCTTGAAAGATCATTACTAATGCCTCTACAATCTTGTCAGCCACCTCTTTCAGAACCCTGGAGTGTAGACCATCTGATCCAGGTGTCTTGTCTGCCTTCAGACCTTTCATTTTTCCCAAGATCCTTATCTCTGTTTCTGGTAACTTCACACCATTCTGCTGGTAGTAAAGTGAGAAGTGCACACATTCAAAATGGAGGAATTGTAGATGTAAATCTTACTAATTTTGGTGCATAATGTGTCCAGCCTTTTTCTCAATTTCTGTGTCGGCCAAGCAAGCTCACAGTTGCCTTCAGTTCATTAGAATGCCTTTACCCTATTGATTCCTCGCAAAAATCATGCTTTGCATTACAGGGACTCTCAGTTTAATTCCCAAAATGTGTAATTCTGTCTCATTAATTTTAACCTCTGCTTAATTGTGTTTGTGACAGAAATGGCACCGTTGGGACAGAGAAATCAGTATCATTTGTGGCCGGAGCTAAGGAATGGAGATGTGAGCATCAAAGGGAAAAACTTCAAAATATCAATACTATTGTTTTAAATAATTTTACTCTTGAAATTCTGCATGTTATTCCAGACATACCTGTAATTGGATGCATTTAATAAAGAAATGGGGAGCTGAAATTTTTGTCAGTTTAGAATAACTTAAATCAGATGATTATTGCTAAACTCTACCATTCCATTTTTCAGCTCTTGCAGTTCTATTTACAAATTGTGTATTACTAAAACTAATAAAATAAAGAATTCCATGTAGACAGTGTGATGTGTGAATATATTTGTGTCAGTCAGCAGGTTACTTGGTCATGTTTCTGAATTCCCTCGCCACAGCACTTCAATACACATTACAACTTTGGGGGAAAATGTTGTGAACAGTTCTGCAGTAAGCTCCATCCCCCCTGTGACTCCTCTCCATATCCCACGTTTCCTGTATTCACAACACTAAATTTGTATTAATAACTTACTGAGTTACATAACCTATTGGTTAAAGGCTTGTTGTAAGGCACATTCTGAAATCCTCTGCTGCAAATACAGTCCTTCATACAATGGGCATGTTATCTGTTTGACCATAAGCTAGTCAAACTAAATGAAGTTTTCCAGATGAAAATTATTTGTTAAAGTAAAATTATGAATCATACTAGTTTTGTAAGTGTGCACTGTGCAAATATAAATCTGTAAAAGTGCAGTGACACAGCTGGGGGCGCTGCTGCCTCACATCTGCAATGACACAGATTTAATCTTGGGCTCCAGTGCTTCTGGGTGAAGTTTTCATATTCTCCCAGGCCTTGGTGATCCCTTTTGGCCAGCACAAACATGGAGAACCAACGATGTCTGTATTTGTGTTACATGATTCTATCACTTTGTGGCTCTAAAATTTATTGAATTTTGGAGAAGTATAGTGGAGAAACAGGACTGTCAGCCCGTCTAGTCCATGCCAAACTGTTATTCTGCCTAGTCCAATTGTCTCACACCTGGAGTACGGCCCCTCATAGTCCGTTGTGGTAATCCAAACTTTTAAATATTGCAACCAGACCTGATGATAACACGTCCACTGGCAGCTTGTTCCACACTGGCACTGCTCTCTGATAGAAGAGAATCCTCCTCAGATTCCACTTAAATATTCCACGTTGCATATTTAACCTATGACCTCTAGTTCTGGTCTTGCCCAGCATCAGTGGAATACACCTGCTTGCATTTACCCCTCATAATTTTGTATACTCTGTCACATCTCCCCTCATTCTCCCAAGCTGCAGATCTTTGTTTTGCCGTGTGCCCTACTGTGCAATGTGCATGTCCCACCCTGGTTTGTCCTTAAAGTGAAACGCCTTGCTCTTCGAAAACAGGAAATATTGGAAACATATATTTGGTCAGATTCAAACCAGTGGAGAAAACCGAATGGATTTCTAGCTCTCCTTGTCCATTTGACAGAGGGAATAGGATTACTCTTTGAATAAGCGTATACAAAATTAGTCAAATGTCTCTATCAATATTCTTAAGAAACTTTCTAAAACTCCAAAATCCAGCATCCAATTTTGATAGGTTGGCAGTTGTCTCTCTCAGTTTTCCGGACTGCAAGCTGTGGATGCAGAGTACAGTTGGGGCTGATGTCCAGATTGTCAATCAGGATAGTATGGCCACTGGTGGGTTCGAGTCCAGAACATGATGCAGCAAGATTATGGTTATTATGGGATGTGTGCAGGAAAATCTAATTGAAATGGAGAGAGAAAAGCATAAATGGGCAGAGGAATTGTGTAAGTGAGAGGAGTTAGAGACAGAAACGGGGTGGAGAAAGCCGGGAAAGAAATTGAAATTTTGAGTGAGAAGGGCAAGGTGAATTTGATACATATGAGTCAGTTTCAGGCTCTGTGTGAATAGGTGACAAGAGAAAGTGAAGAGGAGAATAAACAGGTGAATACAAACAGAAATACAGTGTCAGGATTTTCAGACTGCTGTGAATGTCTTGCACAAATAGGCAACTGAGAAGAAGGGGAGCGCAGATCACACAAAGTGTTTAAAACAGATCAAAAAGCTGCCGAGTCACCTCTCAGCTCAGAGAGGAGTAATGCGTGCATTTTGTACGAGGGCTGACAGTGATGGTGATGTAGATTGGGGTAATTTAGTGGATGAGGCAACACACTATGATAGTGAGGATGATTGGGGAAGAAAGAGGCTCACCTCCCAATGGATTTTTCCAAGAGGGGGTGGAACCTTCAACACCCACTGCCCCAATGATGCCCGTGGCAAAGGGGAATGCAGGAGGACCAGTTGTGACATGGTGTCCTACCCCTTTCGCTGTGGCGCAATTGAGTGTTGTAGCTGCAAATACACAAGGGTGGGCTGGGAGATGATTCTTGGTAACTTTACCAGCGCATTCAGCATCAAAGCTTCGATGAAGCAGAGGATCGGAAGTTAGCCCTTCTGTGTCTTTCCGCAGTGTTACACTCAGTCCTACCAAAGGAACAGGCACAAGGCCAAGGGGCACTGGGAAATTTGCAGGAGGCAATATTAGAAGCTACAGAGACTAATTGAGGTGACCCAGTGGAGGCTTTCTACAGACAGTAGAAAGGGGAACACCGCACTGCATTTGTGATGAAGTTGTGGATGGTTTTCTTTGGAGTTTATGGTCCTAATTTGGACAGGCAGAATTTGACTCAACCCAGTAAGTACTGGCTGAGGATCTTGGTACCACACAGTATTGAGGAGATCAGAAGAGTGGGTGAAATGTTTGACCCTACAGATCCCACACAATTTGTAGCATAGGTTCTCAGAAGGGTTATATGAGTATGGGAAAAGGAAGTAAGAAAGGAATGTACTAAAGAGGATAAGGGGAAATGGGTTCGAAGATGGCTGTAAGAGAACAGGGTGTACAGTGGCAGAATGAAAGGAGATGCAGCCATTGCACTCAACAGCGCCACCTAGTACAGGAGGTGATTGAGGGCGAGGTCAGAATACTTGCATTCTCCCTGTAATGAATACCAGATCCCCATGGAAATGTTTCTATTGAACTGAATTGACTTTATTACTTACATCCTTCATATACATTACGTTATTTATGTTACATCTCTGTCTAAATGTGCAATTTATAATGAATAGTATGTAGAACAGGACAGTCAATATAACATAGAAATACAATTGTATCAGCATGAATCAATCACTCTGATGGCCTGGTGGAAGAAGATGTCCTGGAGTCTGACGGTCATGCCTTTTATGCCGCAGTACCGTTTCCCGACGGTAGCAGCTCTAACAGCTGTGGACACAAAGGTACTTTTGCAGGGATTTCCTACAACCCAGGTGAGCTGGAAATGGTCAGGATGCAACAAAGGCTCCATTGCCACTAGCAGGTCAACCACATTACCCACAATGTAATTTCCAGGGTGCCAATGAAAAGACACAACTGTATCCCTAGTTACCTACGGAGGCTCCAAGTGCATAACGATGGTGTCAGGCCTCTGTTACGTGGGTGTGCACTGTAAGGTGGGATGGTATGGGTAAACTCCTTGTAGATGAAATTTATTTGAATTCAAGAGGCTCTCAAACCACCATAAACACTTCCACATTCAATGTATCAAGTTGGGAGATACAAGATGCTATTACTTTACCTGGATTTACCGGACTCTCACAAGTAAGGAAGCTAACTACATCCCTGAACAAACAGTTGGGACAGCTTAGTGTGCTCCACTCAGCTGTGTTCATCGACTTGCCAACTGCTTCAGAACAGATTCTGGGAAGTGATTTTATGAGGAAAGCAGGTTTGAGTTTTGATCAGAAAAATTGTACGGTTTGGCAGTTTAATGTTGATAGAGAGCAGGTCCCTATTGAGATTCCAGTGGGATGATGTGAGGATGGGATATGTGAAGGTATGGCTGAAGGCAGAAGATATGACAAAGGACTCAAAAGGCTAGAGAAATTATTTTAGATTGCCGGGTAGTATTTAACCATATAACCATATAACAATTAAAGCATGGAAACAGGCCATCTCGGCCCCTCTAGTCCGAGCCGATCGCTTACTCACACCTAGTACCACCTACCTGCACTCAGCCCATAACCTTCCATTCCTTTCCTGTCCATATACCTATCCAATTTTACTTTAAATGACAATATCAAACCTGCCTCTACCACTTCTACTGGAAGCTCATTCCACACAGCTACCACTCTCTGAGTAAAGAAGTTCCACCTAGTGTTACCCCTAAACTTTAGCCCTTTAACTCTCAACTCATGTCCTCTTGTTTGAATCTCCCTTACTCTCAATGGAAAAAGTCTATCCAAGTCAACTCTATCTTTCCTCCTCATAATTTTAAATACCTCTATCAAGTCCCCCCTCAATCTTCTACGCTCCAAAGAATAAAGACCTAACTTGTTCAACCTTTCTCTGTAACTTAGGTGCTGAAACCCAGGTAACATTCTACTAAATCTCCTTTGTACTCTCTCTAATTTGTTGACTTCTTTCCCATAGTTCGGTGACCAGAACTGTACACAATACTCCAGATTTTCCCTTATCAATGCCTTGTAGAATTTTAACATTACATCCCAACTCCCATACTCAATGCTCTGATTTATAAAGGGCAGCATACCAAAAGCGTTCTTCACCACCCTATCCACATGAGATTCCATCTTCAGGGAACTATGCACCATTATTCCGAGATCACTCTGTTCTACTGCATTCCTCAATGCCCTACCGTTTACCACGTATGTCCTATTTTGATTAGTCCTACCAAAATGTAGCACCTCACACTTATCAGCATTGAACTCCATCTGCCATCTTTCAGCCCACTCTTCTAACTCACCTAATTCTCTCCGCAAGCTTTGAAAACCTACTTCATTATCCACAACGCCAGCCAACTTAGTACCATCTGCATACTTACTAATCCAATTTACCACCCCATCATCCAGATCATTAATGTATATGACAAACAACACTGGACCCAGTGTGGATCCCTCAGGCACACCACTAGTCACCGGCCTCCAACCTGACAAACATTTATCCACCACTACTCTCTGGCATCTCCCATCCAGCCAATGTTGAATCCATTTTACTACTTCAATATTAATACCTAACGATTGAACCTTCCGAGTGGAAACTTGTCAAAGTCCATACTGAAGTCCATATAGACAACGTCCACTAATTTACCCTCGTCAACTTTCCTAGTAACTACTTCAAAAAATTCACTAAGATTTGTCCATGTGGTCCTGTCCCCGGTCCTGCTCTACTCTGTCTCTCATCTATTTCTCATTATTACCTGTATTGTTGTCACCTGTGTGTCATTGTGCTCCACCTATCATCTGTCTCTCTGTTTATTACTCAGTGTATTTCAGTCCTGTGTTTTCATCTGTTTGTTGCCAAATTGTGCCAGTAAATTTTCCTGAGCCTTTGCAGCATTTGTATCTGTACTCTGTCTATCTAAATATCAACTCTGCCTTATTCTTGACCCTGGGTTTTGGATTTCTCTGGATGTTTTGATCTCTGCCTGAACTTTGACACTGACTTTGTTTGCACCTCGGTATTTGTTACTGAATTAATATCACTGTGTGCACGGTACTGGGTCTGTGATTGGATTCCTGTTCCAGTGCTCTGACAATGTGAAACAATTAGTGCAAGAAACAAAGCTGAAGAATTTCTAACCAGATATACTGAGTGGGTGATAAGTGTTGTATTTTGTCCTCTACCACCCCACCCACACATCATAGAAACCAAACCTGCATCAGTATGATCTATTCAAAAGGTACAGTATTGTGAAATGGCTGAGTGCACTGGATCCACCAAGTCTATAGTTCCTGACATTGCCTAACTAGAACTAGCTGTTCCAGCCTCTTCACAAACTGTTCTAGGAGTGCTACAGAACTGGTGTCTATCAGAAAATACAGAAAATTTGTCCAGACTGGGAAAGCAAGGTGAATGCAAAGTGACCACTCCATCATTACAGTGCAGGAATGTATCAAGAACAATGTATTGCACAACACATACTGTACCAATAACCTACACAGTCTGGCCTTTGTCAGAACCATTTATTCCTATATTTCACGGCAGCCTTGATCCAAAGGCAAAGGAGCACAGTTCCAGACGTGATGTAATCAGACAAATTTCATGACCTATGCTGGTGATACTAAACCTGATTCTGATCATGACAGTGTGATTGAATGAGTGTACGGTATATCTCAGAGTGAAGCATCAATGTGCCCCCGTCAAACAGAACTCAATGGCTGAAAGGATACATTACACAAAGAAACTTTATTTCTAGTTGTTGAAGGTCAATCATCTTGATTTCAGGACATTGTTGTAGATATCTCAGAGCTGCTTTCTAAGCCCATCCGTTTTCAGCACTTGCATTACTGACCTTCCCTCCATCATACGGTCAAAGATAGGGTTGTTTCCTGTTGATTATCAAGTGTTCTATTTTAAATTCCTTTGGTAGTAAAAGAGGGCATTCTTGATACAGAAAGATATGGGCAACATTAATCTGATAACCCATTTTAACTAGCAAATTTTGTTTCTTGCTTTGATGCATTTTAATTCTGATTATTAATTCTGCTTGCTGGAGCATACCCATTGGCTGAGAGGTTTAATTCAGCACCTATGTCTTGTGGCTTGTAGTATAGAACTCCAAACAAAGGAAAGATATGTTCTTTCACAGGCATCTAAACCAGCTCTTTTAGGTTTATTCTTCAATTGCAGTAGCACTGAGATGTACAACGGAGAACAACTTAAAAATAATTCACACAAAATGCTAGAGGAACGCAACAGGCCAGGCAGCATCTATGAAAATGAGAAAACAATCGACGTTTTGGACCGAAACCCTTCTTCACGACTGAATGGAGAGAGGAACTATCTGGGCTAAAAGAACCTGCTTCTCTATTGTATGAGGTTATCTCAGAGATAAAATAAGCAATAATTCGGAAATTAATGATTGCCAATCAGCCTTTATAAAATTTGAATCCGCAGCCGTCAGCCCCGAAGATCCTAATTGGGAACCAGTTTGGTGCCATTGGTTTTCCAGTTGGGTCCACATGGAAAGCTGAGCGCAGAAGTAGTAAACCGCGCTGTATAAATGTGGCGTCTTGGAGTCAGTCAGTGAGAACACATACTCAGAACAGACTGTAATCCCGGTCACAGAGTGAACAAGGCAAATCACACCGGCTGAACAACCATGAAGTGGGGCATCGTCGTCTTAGTCAGCTGCATTTTGTTGCTCTCTCTACCGTGTTACGCAGAAGGAAAAGGTAACCCATTTAGAAAAATTGTTAGGCGTGCTGGGAAAATTGCAGTAATGATTAGAATTTGTTTTAAAAAAACAACTGTGTTTCTTGTTTAGTGTTAATTTAAAAAAAAAACAAGGCTGTGGAAATGACAAGACTTGCAATGTTTATATCACCATTGTTCCATAAGTTACAGCAAATATATTTTCCATGTGTTTAGAGGAAAATTGAGTGTTGGTGTAGCATCACAGCCTCTTTTAGTGCAGAGACAGAAAAAAAATCAATCTAATCACTCAAAGTTGCAAAACATCAGAAAGGAAATGTGGCGATATTTTTTATTTTGAGATGGTTTACCAGGTAATTTTTAAACTTGCACAAAGTTAAATATAACATCTTGTATTTTTTGTAGGCAGGGTAGAGTTAAGGGATGTTTTAATGTAATTTCCATAAACATATCTCTCTCGCACACACACATTTACACATAGTGTTGCCCAGCCAATGGGAATTGATATACATTCAGTGCCCTCTTTAATAGATACACCTGCTCATTAACGCAAATATCTAATCAGCCAATCATGTGGCAAAAACGCTAATAACAACTTTATTTATTGAGCTCTCTTTGTATTGGCAGTGTTGTTCAATGTGGTTTACCAAGGGGAAAATTAAACATTAAAATAAAGTCTAAAAATTAACATGAAAATAAAAGACAATATGTTCTTTAAAAGCAAGGTTAAATATATAGGTTTTGAGCTGGTGTTTAAAAGTGTCAACTGAAACTGAATCATTTAGCTTTAGGTACTAATTCCACAAAGACCACAAAGACCACTGGTACCTAATAAGGTGAACACTGAGTTTCAGAGAATGAATGAATGTATGATGTACTGTGGTCAGATTTTATTCAAGCATTTTTTCCTACTTTAAATCCATCAGCATTAAGAACAAGAAGAACATGATAAGAAAGACTTCGGGTTTCCGTAACATCTTCTAATATAGAGTGAATAGCCAACAATCTGAATTGAGTGACACTATAAAATGCAGTGTGTAATATACAAATTTCTCCTCTGTTGAATTTCAAATTGGTTAGTAACATAATCCTTTTGGTATTCATTCAAAACATATCAAAATATTTGTGAATAACAACACACACAAAATGCTGGTGGAACACAGCAGGCCAGGCAGCATCTATAGGGAGAAGCGATGTCGACGTTTCAGTCCGAAACCCTTCGTCAGGACTCAAAATATTTTGGGTAATGGTAACTTATTGTAGAATGATTCCAAACAACATGTTGCCTAAAAAATTAGATTTAGTGTGACACAATATAAAATTACAGAATTACAATATTCAAATTTGTCCTCTGTTGGACCTCAAAATGTTTATCATGATCCCTTTGATTTTGCTTCTAGGCCTTTCAGAAATATTGTTTGACTAATGTTAACTTGTGTTAAGTGATTTTAAAACATGAAAATCCCGTTTCTTGTTATCACAAATGGACTTAAATCCATCTGTGTTGACCCTGCTCAGATAATATTTTCATGAGGCATTTTACAGATGGAGTGGTCCCCAGACCCAAAAAGGATGCAAGGGAGGAAATAGTTAAGGTTTTGATAATAATTTGTGACTGTATATCAGTTACAGGCTTGGTATCAGACGACTGGGCACTTGGTCATGTGGTGCCATTGTTTAAAAAGGGTGAAAACCAGAGACTGAATAACCACGGTTCAGTCAGTCTGCCTCAGGGGGCAAATAGTTGGAAATATTTCTAAACATTAGTATAATCAACATTTGGGGGATGAAATGTGCTCTAGCACAGCATTTGACCTGCATAGAGGCATTTGATGAAGTCCAAGTTGAAAATGAATGAAGAGTAGAAAAGCCCAATGTACATTAACTTTACGCTGGCTAAAGTCATCTAACACATCTTCAATTCTGTTTCAAGCACTATTTTTGAATTTATTGGTAAAATACCAAAGATTATTATTTACATTATGGTTATTTTTTTAAAAAGTATCCGTCAGATTTTCCTTTCTGAAAATCTGCATGCAGTGCTGATAGATTACGTTGATTGTAAACTGGCTAAAGATGACAATCATGTAAATTCTATTTTTGGCAGTACTTTTACTAAATAGTAACTTGTATTTCAATTGTTTCTTGTATCTTGACATTGAGACCTATGTTTTGGTATGGTATTACAGTTTTACAAACACTACAGTTAATCACTTTGTCCTTTTCTTGTTCTAGTCAACTGTTCAGACCCAAAAATAATGGGGTCGTGCACAAACTATTTCCCTTACTATTACTACAATACGAAAACTCGGAAATGCGAGAGGTTTATGTATAGTGGCTGCGGTGGCAATGGGAACAAGTTTATGCTGCTAAGTGAATGCATTATGCAATGTAAAAAAAGTTCAGGTAAGTTCCTAAAACATTATTTTTGTTCTGTTTGAACAAGAAAACATTTCCAAAATACCTATATTCCCCTGATGAAGGAAAGAGAATGTAACAAGAAGCAAGACACAGAACAGGTCAGACAGCATTTAAAGAGAAATAAGTAGTTAACTTTTCAGGCTGAGACATTTCAGCAAGTCTTGGTCCAAAATGTCTGTTTATTCATCTGAATAGATGCTGCCTGACCTATGGAGTTCCTCCAGCACTTTGTGTGTTTTGCTCTGGATTTTCGGCATCTGCAGAATTTCTTGTGTTTAAGAAGGAAAGAGTTCTTGCACAGTGGAACAATTTCAAAGAGTCTGACCAGTCAAGAACCTGGGAGACACAGCCAAGTACTCTTCAACTTCCAGTTATACTAAGGCAATATCATTTTACATTTAAAATGACAAGAAATTTATTTTTCATCTTCCCTGTTAATAATTTTGAAACATTTGACATTATTCTTTTGAAAGCTTGTTTTTAATGATTTTATCTAAAGACTGTATAACTAATTCAGTAATTACTGAATTTAGTATTTATTATGTATCTCCCAATTTTGAAAATCCCATTGTCTCACTATGCTCTCTCATACAAATGCTAATGCTGTCTTGTTTTAAAATACTTTCACACGTGATGTTGAATGTTCCCGTTCTAGAATCCTGAACTTAAGCCAAGATATTAAATCACATAATAATAGGTATCTATCAGTACACTGAATGAAGGAAGATTGTGCTATATCAATATATAATGAAAAGACTACTTGTCGTCATAAGTGTAAAAGATGTAGAGTAAGGGGTTGCAGACGTGGTGATCTGTGGGGCATCAGTGTTGAGCAAAGTCATGGCAGAGGTGTTACTGCCTCTGATTGCAGTCTGTTGGTTACGTATTTTGTATAAGATTTGTACTTTTTAACAAACGTGTGTATTTTTCAAACTCCCTGGCAGAAAGCGGTATAGCAGATTAACTAACGGTTTATAGCTTTCTCATTTTTCATTGGCTAAGTATTAGCACATTACCCACATGATGTAACTGTTCTTATCATATAACCCATTAATGTATCACTAAGAAGTTTTCTTTTACATCTATGTGATAGGTTTTTCAGAAGCACCATCTTTATTCCTTTGTCTCACACCCCTCCCCACCACCAACATACTTTCTCAGCTCTTTATTTGTTTACTTGGTATTTGTATGTTTATTTATATATGAAAATAATCTGATATCCTGGAATTAAGACTGCTTGCCACTTTTGACTTGTGGTGTGTGGGGCATCAGTGTTGAGAATAATCTTGGCAGAGGTTTTGCTGCTGCTGCAGTCTGTTGGTAAGGATCACTTGTAAAGGGAAGAGTTTAGTCCCAGTCTCAGAGTTTGGTGGTGATTTTTCTTGGAATTCTTGGTTGAAAGCAGAACAGCAGTCAATAACATAGTCCAGTGGAGGAGTCTTGATGTGTCAAAGGTGAGTGTAGTCCTTGTTTCTGGAATCTGGAGTCAGGCACATGGATGACATGCTAAATTAGGTAAATTGGTTTATTGTTGTCACATGACCTGTGCTGCAGTGAAACATTTGTCTTGCATCGCACCCAGATAGATCAATTCATTACAACAATGCAGTGAGGTGGTACAAGGAAAAGAGGATGCAGAATGAAGTGTTACAATTGCAGAGAAAGTGCAGAGCAGGTAGATGATAAGGTGAAAGGTCATAAATGATGTGGATTGTGAGGTCAAAAGCCCATCTTATCATAGATGGGAGGAAGTCAATCATTTTTTATCTGGGTTAGAAACCGTCCTGGAGTTAATAGTAATTGGTCTCTGACTAATGGTACATGATTTCAGGCTTTAGTATCTGTACCCTGATGTGATGTATTTATGCATAAAACCCATAATTATTTAAACGAGATTGCTTAATCAATACAAATACAAGATTCCTCAAATATTGAAATATTAAATACACAACACTCCTCCTTGCTTAGCTGTAAACTCCAATTCAACAGAATGCATCACAACTACATGCACAGAACACTATGCAATAAAACTAATATATAGATATCAACAACATATTAAATTTTAAATTGTCACACTTGGGCCTAAAGATTTAATCATTGTGAAGGTTTTCTTACTCTTGTGGGATAATGCCTTTCCTGACAAGGGGATCACTCTGCTGGCAGGTGAGACTTGTGGCTGAGAATCATCCCAGGTTCTGGAGCCTACTCTGAGACTGCAGGAAGTGGTTCTGATAGCAGTAGTCAACTTTCCGCCCCCCTCAACTGATTGATGCGTCTCCTGACGATATCAACTGCAAACTCCATCGTGTAGGAGAGTGGTCCAGTTTGTCCTTAATCTTGTCAAGTACTTGCATCTCACGCTTTGTCCTTCGCCATTTCCTCCCAATCTGCAGTATTGAGTTCAAGGAGTGGAGTACAGTAGCCCGGTTTGGCAGGAACCTGTTATAGTCATTGATTAAATCCTAGAAACAAACTACAACTCTGACGCATCCTTTTGCCTTCATGGTTTGAATTTTCTCAGCATAGTTGTGTAGTTCTTGTGCATCAAATGTGTGATCACAGTAAGTGATGCTTGGTTTAAATAATTCACCCTTGTTGCATTGGGCTCTGAGCCAATGCTCTAATATTTTTAACACTGTCTTGAGGTACTCGAGCTGCTCCTTGTCATCCTTACCATTTACAGTGATGTCTTTCAGATAACATGGAGTGCCTAGGCAACCTTGCAGAACCTAGAAGAGGAGGAAACTGAGCCAGAAACTGTGTAATTAAAACAAGAAATTAAACAAGTGGTTTCTACCAGAGTGCAAGTGCAGTTCCTCCTCCAAAAATAAGCCTTTGTTGTAATAATAAAATCCTTTGTGAATATTTATGATGAAGATGGTCTCTTCCATCTTCACCAGTAGGTAGGACTCAGCTAAGTACACTTTGCTGAAGTGTTTTCCTCCAGAAAGGCTTGTGAAGATATCTTCTGTCCTGGGCCATAACCATTGTAGATGGGCTGCACTCGACTTTGAAAAGAATTACTTCAGACTCCAGATGACCTAGCTCACTGGTATCTTTATCACCAGTGGTATAAGGAACTGGATAGGCTTTAAGGTTTGGGTGTGGTACATTCATTTAACAATATTTTGCCCTTTAATATGGTGGAGTTTTCCAATGACATTCTTTAACATCCAGTACACTTCTTAATTGGCTTTCAGTTAGCTTCATTGCAGGGGTTGTGGCATGCAAATTGTGGAGGGATCTGAAATCAAGTTGTAGTTGTCTCAGCTATTCATGCTCCCACAATGCTGGTCCTTCTGTTTTTACCACATACGAGCCCAATGCGGCTTGTGGTTGTTGTATTTCATTGTCAATCCCTCAGGAATTGTGTTTTCTCCAGTACAAGTTCTTTGTTGCATATCTGAATGCTTCAGTTTAGTAGCTTCAAAATGCTGTTCACACTCATTTTGTGGGATGACTGAAACAGCCGAACTAGTGTCCAATTTCATTTTAAATAACTTGCCATTCCATTCTAGTACAAGTCATATTGCTTGTCATTTCTTCATTTTCATATGATAGATCTCAAGGCTGTGCAGCCCTGTGTCAGTCTCATCATTGTCAGATTTTTCATCAACAGCATGCCGATTAGTGCTCTCTTTAAAACTGCAAGTTGACTCTTTAGCTCTTTCTTCTCCCTGAACCATCCATTTATTTTTGTCTTTCCGACATGCTCTTTGCATGTGTCCTACTTGTTGCATTCTCTGTAACTTTTGCCTTTAACTGCATTTGTTTGTGTATGTGACTCCCCTGCCATATCAGTAACACTATTTATTTTGCCAGGCTGGTTTCTGTTTAGACTCTGAAATTTTTTCTCACTTTCATTCCTGACTGCAATTCTGTCTGAGGTTTCCATTGTAACAGTGATCTCAAATGCTCATTTGAATGCAAGTTGTTCTTCAGTTAGGAACCATTTTTAAAGGTTTCTTTGGCTTTAAGGATACATCCACACTACGCTGGATAAATCCATAACTAAAGCTTTTTCTCTTCGTTTTTACCCTCTGTCCACACTAAAACGGCGTTTTCGTCCCCCGAAACCAGAGTTTTTCAGAAACGCTTTCCAGGGTGGGTATTTTTTGAAAATGCTGCTCAGGCAGATCAACGTGGACGGGATAACTGGAGACTTTAGTAAATGCTGTCAGACGGCAGCGTGCTATTTGATTGTTTTCTTGAATGCAGCCTAACAATTTCAGAACAGACGGCAACGAGACTGAAGCCAGAAGACTTAGAAATCTCAATATCAAATCTCAAATCACAATCTTACCTGGTCCAGGAACACCACTGGGATTGTGAAACGAACCCAGCAGAGATTGCACTTTCTGAGGATGCTTAAACAAGCATCACTCCCCACTAACATCTTAACTGCATTCTACAAAGGCATGGTTGAGAGTGTGCTGACCTTTTGCATCACAGCCTGGTACTCCAACTGCAGTGCTGCCAAGAAAAAAGCCTTGCAGAGGGTGGTTAGGGGAGCAGAGAAGGTTATTGAGGTCTCCCTACCTTCTGTCCAAGACCTCTTTCAGAGTCGATGTGTCCAGAAGACACGGTACATCATTAAAGACCCCTCACACCATCTCCATGAACTGTTTGTTCTTCTGCCATTAGGTAAACGTTACAAGAGCATCAAAACTAAAATCAAAAGGCTACTAAACAGCTTCCTCCCACAGGCAGTCAGACTGCTGAATAGCTGCTCTACCTGACTCTGTTTTGGACTCTTTTAACTTACACTGGACACTTATAACTTATTTTTAACTGACATGTGACTGTTGTGTTTTACTATTTATTATTTACTATTTATTGTTATGTTTATTATTTAGTGTTGCGTCTGTTATGTTATGATTGCACTGTTTCTGGGAAATGCTGTCTCATTCTGCCCTGCAGAGCTGATATACGGTTAGAATGACAATAAAGTTTTCGAATCTTGAATCTTGAAAAATAAATGTACTCACCCGTAACTTACTGAATAAATAAGTATAATCACTTTGCCCTGTTTTCTGTCCTTGCTCGTATGAAGGTGGTTTTATCAATTTATGCAGGTACTTCTCTGACAATAGATGTGTAACAGCCTAATGTAACATTGTATGGAAATACAAGATAACACTGATGCAGAAATGTTTTATACATTTAACAAGGTGCTTTATTAATGCAACAGAGTTAGTCAGTGTTTCAATGTTTGTCGTCAGCCGGGTAAATCTGTCCATGAACTCCCTGTCGGTTGCCTCCGTACACTCCAGTATTTGTTTTTTTTAGTTTTAAGCTCTCCTGTGCGAAAGCCAACCGCTGTCCATCGTTTAAAGTTTTTCCAGTCTGTAACTACACAAACGCACACTTTTACGGCGAGATTCAACACGAAACGTGTTGCTTGTTTTCTGTAGGTGTATCCTGCGCATACTAGGCAGGAGGAGATTTGCCGAAATCTCCGTTTCAATGTGGATAGAGATATTTGCAAAAAAGCACAATGTGGATGCCTATTGTTTTTATGCGAAACCGGCTTTTTCAAAATTATCTGTTCTAGTGTGGATGTAGCCTAAGATTCTGCAAACTAAATGATCTGTCAATGCCTAGTTGAGACCATTACTGAACTGACAATCTCTTCAATTCAGCCATGTAATCTGAATGGATTCCCCTTTTGGATTCCGCTAATGAAACCTAAATCATTTTGCAATTAGCAATGGATTTGGTTCTTGGTGTTCCTGCAATAATTTTCCAATAGCACCAAAGCTCATTTCTGATGGTTTGCTTGGAGCAATCAGACTTTGAAGCAAAACGTATGTCTTCATACTTAAAGAACTGAGCACTTTTCACTGGCTATTTCACTTGCTTCAATATACTGTCCCAGTAGATCAGTATACATGAGCCAGTTACCCGCTGTGTAATCAGACTTGTCAATCTTTGACGTAGCCAACCATTAACGATTTCTGATTATTACCACCTGGTACTTGTGCTTTACTGACCTGCAAATTCTTCCCATTTTCTGTCATTTTTCGATAGTCAGCGCATGCTGACTGCTCGTATTTTAATTAACATTCCTTACTGCTGGTTTTAAAATTTTGAACATCTTACTGCACTTCAACGGTAGCCTTCTTGGGTTCATTTTAAAAATATCTTATCTCAAATGTAACATCAAAATATTAAATTATTTCAAAGGAAATGCTGGTCTAATCATGTGTTTACTTTAAGTGAGGTGAGCACTTATGTAATTATGTATGTAATGTATTTTTACCTTTAACCTGTAATAAATTATTTAACTGAACAAGAATGCTTCATCAAATGATACAAGATTACTCAAATATTATTGCGATATTAAATACACAACAATCACTATCTCCAAAAATTCCTGTTTCATACTGTATTGTACTCTGACTCAAGCTGAGTCAAAAAGCTGTCCTAGACACATCTCAGAAATGATGCCCTTACACCTACCTCCACACCTTTCCCGAGCCTTTAATGCTAAAGCAATCTCAGTTAATGTTTTGGAAATTGAAATCCCATTCTACTATAATCCTGTTTTGAACATATTGCTATTTACCTTTTCATCTGTTCCTTTTTTTCTTTGGCTGTTTGGTCTATAGTACACCCCTAACAAACTCTTCCTTTAGTTTCAATTGATCCTTTAATATCTCGCGGGATAAAATTACTAAAATCTGTACCATTGAATTAATGCACACAGCAACATTTCATTCTGCTCAGATGTCAGAATTCTTAAATCAATTCTTTGCTAATCACAGATGCTCTTTTTTTCAGGGTTGGTAAAATAATAGGTAATTTGAGAACTTCAGTATTCACCTGTTCATTTTCATTTTTACAGAAGCGAAATAAAGGGACATTTCTGCTATATGTAAGTACCTCGATGAAGTAGTCAACATTGTAAGGAGTTCAAAAATGTTGATCTTCTGTTGCTTTTTGCAAGATCTTAATTGCAGCATCGATACATGTTATAATATTTTTGTATTTAGTTAAACCAAACTGTCTCCAATTCTTTTGGACCTATGAACTGGCCTTACAACTTGCTGTATATCCAAACCTCTGAGATTATTCCAACAGTGGAGATTTTTTTTAACCTTGCAGGAAACATTATAAGGGAGAAACATGTATTTAAAAAATATATATTTTCAAGGTTTGTGGTAGAAGCCCACAGACTAAATCGCTGTTCCACAAGACCATAAATTATAGGAACAGAATTAGGCTATTTAGCCCTTTGAGTCTGCTCTGACATTTCATCATGTCTGATCAAATATTCCACTCAGCCCAATCTCCTGCCTTTCCCCTGTCCCTTCATACCCTGAACAATCAAGAATCTGTCAACTTCTACCTTAAATATACCCAAGACCTGGCCTCCACAGCTGCCTGTAGCAAAGAATTGCACATATTCACCACTCTCTGGCTAAAGAAATTCCCCCCAGAAGATGCCCCTACATTCGGATTCTGTGTCCTCTGGCCTTGGATTTTTCCATCATGGGAAACCTCCTCTCCACATCTACTCTCTCAAGGCGTTTCACCATTTGACGGGTTTCAATGAGATCACCCCGCATTCTTCTGACTTCTAGTGCATATAGGCCCAGAGCTCTTCATGTGACAAGCCTTTCAATCCTGGAATCAATTTTGTGAACCTCCTTTGAACCCTGTCTAGCTTCAGCATATCCTTTCAAAGAGGCCCAAAATTGCTCACAATACCCCAAGTGAGGCCTCACCAGTGCTTTATAACATCTCAACAGGACATCCTTGCTTTGTATTGTAGTCTTGAAATGAATGCTAACATCACATTTGCCTTCCTCACCTCAGCCTCAATCTACAGATTAGACATTAGGGATTCCTTCAGAAGGACTCTCAAGTTCCTTTGCACCTCAGTTTCTGGTTTTTTTTTCTCCATTTAGGAAATAGTTAACCCTTTCATTTCTTCTAACAAAGTGCATGATCATACACTTGCCAATACTGTATTTCATCTGTTATTTCTGTGCCCATTCTCCTAATCCATGTCCTTCTATAGCTTCTCTACTTCCTCAAAACTACCTCCCCCCTACCTTTCTTCAGATCGTCTGCAAACTTTGCAACAAAGCCATTAATTCCATCATCCAGATCATTGACATGTAACATAAAAGGAATCAGTCCCAACACAAACCCTTGTGGAGCACCACTAGTCACTGGCAGCCAGCCAGAAAATACTCCCTTTATTCCCACTCTTTGTCTTCTGCCAACCGGCCACTGCTTTATCCATGCTGTATCTTTTCTGTGATACCATGGGCTTTTAGCATCTTAAGCAGACCTGTGTGTGGGACCTTGTCAAAGGCCTGCTGAAAATCCAGGTACAGAGTTCTCTTTTGTCTATCCTGCTTGTTATTTCTTCAAAGTATTCCTAGAGATTTGTCAGGCAAGAGTTTCCCATGCGGGAAACTATGCTGACTACAGCCTATTTAATCATGTACCTCCAAGTTCTCTGAGACCTTATCCTTGATAATCGACTCTATCATCGGCCCAACCACTAAGGTCAGACTAATTGGCCTATAGTTTCCTTTCTTCTCCCTCTCTCCCTTCTTGAAAAGTGGAGTGACATTTGCAATTTTCCAGAATCTAGTTCTTGAAAGGTCATTACTAATGCCTCTACAATCTTGTCAGCCACCTCTTTCAGAACCCTGGAGTGTAGACCATCTGATCCAGGTGTCTTGTCTGCCTTCAGACCTTTCATTTTTCCCAAGATCCTTATCTCTGTTTCTGGTAACTTCACACCATTCTGCTGGTAGTAAAGTGAGAAGTGCACACATTCAAAATGGAGGAATTGTAGATGTAAATCTTACTAATTTTGGTGCATAATGTGTCCAGCCTTTATCTCAATTTCTGTGTCACCCAAGCAAGCTCTCAGTTGCCTTCACTTCATTAGAATGCCTTTACCCTATTGATTCCTCGCAAAAATCATGCTTTGCATTACAGGGACTCTCAGTTTAATTCCCAAAATGTGTAATTCTGTCTCATTAATTTTAACCTCTGCTTATCTGTGTTTGTGACAGAAATGGCACCGTTGAGACAGAGAAATCAGTATCATTTGTGGCCAGAGCTAAGAAATGGAGATGTGAGCATCAAAGGGAAAAACTTCACAATATCAATATTATTGTGTTGAATAATTTTACTCTTGAAATTCTGCATATTAATCCACACATACCTTTAATTGGATGCATTTAATAAAGAAATGTGGAGCTGAAATTTTTGTCATTTTAGAGTAAGTTAAATCAGTTGATTATCGCTAAACTCTACCATGGTGGAGAATATTCCATTTTTCAGTTCATACAGTTCTATTCACAAATTGTGTATCGCTAAAATTATAATAAAATAAAGGCATTCCATGTAGACAATGTGATGTGTGAATATATTTGTGTCAGTCAGCAGGTTACTTTGTCACGTTTCTGAATTCCCTCACCACAGCACTTCAATACACATTACAACTTTAGGAAAATGGTATGAACAGTTCTGCTGTAATTCTCCGTATCCCACATTTTCTGTATTCACAACACTAAATTTGTGTTAATAATTTATTGAGTTACATAACCTTTTGGCTAAAGGCTTGTTGTAAGGCACATTCTGAAATCCTCTGCTGCAAATACAGTCCTTCGTAAAATGGGCATGTTATCTGTTTGACCATAAGCTATTCAAACTAAATGAAGTTTTCCAGGTGAAAATTATTTGTTAAAGAAAAACTGTGAATCATACTAGTTTTGTAAGTAAATATAAATCTGTAAGAATGCAGTGACACAGCTGGGGGAGCTGCTGCCTCACATCTACATTCACACACAGAATTAATCTTGGTCTCCAATGCTTCTGGGTGCAGATTTCATATTCTCCCAAGGCTTGGTGATCCCTGTGGTAAACTATGTATACCTGTCTGGACATGCCCCTCTGCTGACTGCTCCTGTGGCTCCTCCCACAGACCCCTGTATAAAGGCGATTGGAGGCACTGCTCCCCCCCTCAGTCTCCGAGATGCCGTGCTCCGTTTTGCTGCTAATAAAAGCCTATCGTTCACCTCCCGTATCTGATGGTGCATCAATCCCTTTTGGCCAGCACAAACATGGAGAACCAAAGGGGTCTGTATTTGTGTTACATGATTCTATCACTTCATGGCTCTAAAATTTATTGAGTTTTGGAGAAGTACATTGGAGGAACAGGACTGTCAGCCCATCTAGTCCATGCCAAACTGTTATTCTGCCTAGTCCAATTGTCTCACACCTGGAGTACGGCCCCTCATTGTCCATGTGGTAATCCAAACTTCTTTTAAATATTGCAATCAGACCTGATGATAACACGTCCACTGGCAGCTTGTTCCACACTGGCACTGCTCTCTGATAGAAGAGGATCCAACTCAAATTCCACTTAAATATTCCACGTTGCATATTTAACCTATGACCTCTAGTTCTGGTCTTGCCCAGCATCAGTGGAAAACACCTGCTTGCATTTATCCCTCATAATTTTGTATACTCTGTCACATCTCCCCTCATTCTCCCAAGCTGCAGATCTTTGTTTTGCCGTGTGCCCTACTGTGCAATGTGCATGTCCCACCCTGGTTTGTCCTTAAAGTGAAACGCCTTGCTCTTCGAAAACAGGAAATATTGGAAAAATATTTTTGGTCAGATTCAAACTTGCGTGGAGAAAACCAAATGGATTTCTTGCTCTCCTTGTCCATTTGACAGAGGGAATAGGATTACTCTTTGAATAAGCATTTTCAAAATTAGTCAAATGTCTCTATCAATATTCTTAAGAAACTTTCTAAAACTCCAAAATCCAGCATCCAATTTTGATAGGTTAGCAGTTGTCTCTCTCAGTTTTCCAGACTGCAAGCTGGGGATGCAGAGTACAGTTGGGGCTGATGTCCAGATTGTCAGTCAGGATAGTATGGCCACTGGTGGGTTTGAGTCCAGAACATGATGCAGCAAGATTATGGTTATTATGGGATGTGTGCAGGAAAATCTAATTGAAGTGGAGAGAGAAAAGCATAAATGGGCAGAGGAATTGTGTAAGTGAGAGGAGTTAGAGACAGAAAAGGGGTGGAGAAAGCTGGGAAAGAAATTGAAATTTTGAGTGAGAAGGGCAAGGTGAATTTGATACATATGAGTCAGTTTCAGCCTCTGTGTGAATAGGTGACAAGAGAAAGTGAAGAGGAGAATAAACAGGTGAACACAAATAGAAAAACAGTGTCAGGATTTTCAGACTGCTGTGAATGTCTTGCACAAATAGGCAACTGAGAAGAAGGGGAGCGCAGATCACACAAAGTGTTTAAAACAGATCAAAAAGCTGCCGAGTCACCTCTCAGCTCAGAGAGGAGTAATGCGTGCATTTTGTACGAGGGCTGACAGTGATGGTGATGTAGATTGGGGTAATTTAGTGGATGAGGCAACACACTATGATAGTGAGGATGATTGGGGAAGAAAGAGGCTCACCTCCCAATGGATTTTTCCAAGAGGGGGTGGAACTTTCAACACCCACTGCCCCAATGATGCCCGCGGCAAAGGGGAATGCAGGAGGACCAGTGTGAGACATGGTGTTCTACCCCATTTACTGTGGCCCAATTGAGTGTTGTAGCTGCAAATACACAAGGGTGGGCTGGGAGATGATTCTTGGTAACTTTACCAGCGCATTCAGCATCAAAGCTTCGATGAAGCAGAGGATCGGAAGTTAGCCCTTCTGTGTCTTTCCACAGTGTTACACTCAGCCCTACCAAAGGAACAGGCACAAGGCCAAGGGGCACTGGGAAATTTGCAGGAGGCAATTTTAGAAGCTGCAGGGACTACTTGAGGTGACCCAGTGGAGGCTTTGCCTAAGTACAGACAGTAGAAAGGGGAACACCGCACTGCATTTGTGATGAAGTTGTGGATGGTTTTCTTTGGAGTTTATGGTCCTAATTTGGACAGGCAGAATTTGACTCAACCCAGTAAGTACTGGCTGAGGATCTTGGTACCACACAGTATTGAGGAGATCAGAAGAGTGGGTGAAATGTTTGACCCTGCAGATCCCACACAATTTGTAGCATAGG
This sequence comes from Hemitrygon akajei, assembly GCF_048418815.1. Lineage (NCBI taxonomy): Eukaryota > Metazoa > Chordata > Chondrichthyes > Myliobatiformes > Dasyatidae > Hemitrygon > Hemitrygon akajei. The sequence continues at coordinate 96,367,212 of NC_133131.1, forward strand.
TTCTCAGAAGGGTGATATGAGTATGGGAAAAGGAAGTAAGAAAGGAATGTACTAAAGAGGGTAAGGGGAAACAGGGGTTCGAAGATGGCTGTAAGAGAACAGGGTGTACAGTGGCAGAATGAAAGGAGATGCAGCCATTGCACTCAACAGCGCCACCTAGTACAGGAGGTGATTGAGGGCGAGGTCAGAATACTTGCATTCTCCCTGTAATGAATACCAGATCCCCATGGAAATGTTTCTATTGAACTGAATTGACTTTATTACTTACATCCTTCATATACATTACGTTATTTACGTTACATCTCTGTCTAAATGTGCAATTTATAATGAATAGTATGTAGAACAGGACAGTCAATATAACATAGAAATACAATTGTATCAGCATGAATCAATCACTCTGATGGCCTGGTGGAAGAAGATGTCCTGGAGTCTGACGGTCATGCCTTTTATGCCGCAGTACCGATTCCTGACGGTAGCAGCTGGAACAGATGTGGACACAAGGGTACTTTTGCAGGGATTTCCTACAACCCAGGTGAGCTGGAAATGGTCAGGATGCAACAAAGGCTCCATTGCCGCTAGAAGGTCAACCACATTACCCACAATGTAATTTCCAGGGTGCCAATGAAAAGACACAACCATATTCCTAGTTACCTACGGAGGCTCCAAGTGCATAACGATGGTGTCAGGCCTCTGTTACGTGGGTGTGCACTGCAAGGTGGGATGGTATGGGTAAACTCCTTGTAGATGAAATTTATTTGAATTCAAGAGGCTCTCAAACCACCATAAACACTTCCACATTCAATGTATCAAGTTGGGAGATACAAGATGCTATTACTTTAACTGGATTTACCGGACTGTCACAAGTAGGGAAGCTAACTACATCCCTGAACAAACAGTTGGGACAGCTTAGTGTGCTCCACTCAGCTGTGTTCATCGACTTGCCAACTGCTTCAGAACAGATTCTGGGAAGTGATTTTATGAGGAAAACAGGTTTGAGTTTTGATCAGAAAAATTGTACGGTTTGGCAGTTTAATGTTGATAGAGAGCAGGTCCCTATTGAGATTCCAGTGGGATAATGTGAGGATGGGATATGTGAAGGTATGGCTGAAGTCAGAAGATATGACAAAGGACTCAAAAGGCTAGAGAAATTATTTTAGATTGCCGGGTAGTATTTAACCATATAACCATATAACAATTAAAGCATGGAAACAGGCCATCTCGGCCCCTCTAGTCCGAGCCGATCGCTTACTCACACCTAGTACCACCTACCTGCACTCAGCCCATAACCTTCCATTCCTTTCCTGTCCATATACCTATCCAATTTTACTTTAAATGACAATATCAAACCTGCCTCTACCACTTCTACTGGAAGCTCATTCCACACAGCTACCACTCTCTGAGTAAAGAAGTTCCACCTAGTGTTACCCCTAAACTTTAGCCCTTTAACTCTCAACTCATGTCCTCTTGTTTGAATCTCCCTTACTCTCAATGGAAAAAGTCTATCCAAGTCAACTCTATCTTTCCTCCTCATAATTTTAAATACCTCTATCAAGTCCCCCCTCAATCTTCTACGCTCCAAAGAATAAAGACCTAACTTGTTCAACCTTTCTCTGTAACTTAGGTGCTGAAACCCAGGTAACATTCTACTAAATCTCCTTTGTACTCTCTCTAATTTGTTGACATCTTTCCCATAGTTCGGTGACCAGAACTGTACACAATACTCCAGATTTTCCCTTATCAATGCCTTGTACAATTTTAACATTACATCCCAACTCCTATACTCAATGCTCAGATTTATAAAGGGCAGCATACCAAAAGCGTTCTTCACCACCCTATCCACATGAGATTCCATCTTCAGGGAACTATGCACCATTATTCCGAGATCACTCTGTTCTACTGCATTCCTCAATGCCCTACCGTTTACCACGTATGTCCTATTTTGATTAGTCCTACCAAAATGTAGCACCTCACACTTATCAGCATTGAACTCCATCTGCCATCTTTCAGCCCACTCTTCTAACTCACCTAATTCTCTCCGCAAGCTTTGAAAACCTACTTCATTATCCACAACGCCAGCCAACTTAGTACCATCTGCATACTTACTAATCCAATTTACCACCCCATCATCCAGATCATTAATGTATATGACAAACAACACTGGACCCAGTGTGGATCCCTCAGGCACACCACTAGTCACCGGCCTCCAACCTGACAAACATTTATCCACCACTACTCTCTGGCATCTCCCATCCAGCCAATGTTGAATCCATTTTACTACTTCAATATTAATACCTAACGATTGAACCTTCCGAGTGGAAACTTGTCAAAGTCCATACTGAAGTCCATATAGACAACGTCCACTAATTTACCCTCGTCAACTTTCCTAGTAACTACTTCAAAAAATTCACTAAGATTTGTCCATGTGGTCCTGTCCCCGGTCCTGCTCTACTCTGTCTCTCATCTATTTCTCATTATTACCTGTATTGTTGTCACCTGTGTGTCATTGTGCTCCACCTATCATCTGTCTCTCTGTTTATTACTCAGTGTATTTCAGTCCTGTGTTTTCATCTGTTTGTTGCCAAATTGTGCCAGTAAATTTTCCTGAGCCTTTGCAGCATTTGTATCTGTACTCTGTCTATCTAAATATCAACTCTGCCTTATTCTTGACCCTGGGTTTTGGATTTCTCTGGATGTTTTGATCTCTGCCTGAACTTTGACACTGACTTTGTTTGCACCTCGGTATTTGTTACTGAATTAATATCACTGTGTGCACGGTACTGGGTCTGTGATTGGATTCCTGTTCCAGTGCTCTGACAATGTGAAACAATTAGTGCAAGAAACAAAGCTGAAGAATTTCTAACCAGATATACTGAGTGGGTGATAAGTGTTGTATTTTGTCCTCTACCACCCCACCCACACATCATAGAAACTAAACCTGCATCAGTATGATCTATTCAAAAGGTACAGTATTGTGAAATGGCTGAGTGCACTGGATCCACCAAGTCTATAGTTCCTGACATTGCCTAACTAGAACTAGCTGTTCCAGCCTCTTCACAAACTGTTCTAGGAGTGCTACAGAACTGGTGTCTATCAGAAAATACAGAAAATTTGTCCAGACTGGGAAAGCAAGGTGAATGCAAAGTGACCACTCCATCATTACAGTGCAGGAATGTATCAAGAACAATGTATTGCACAACACATACTGTACCAATAACCTACACAGTCTGGCCTTTGTCAGAACCATTTATTCCTATATTTCACGGCAGCCTTGATCCAAAGGCAAAGGAGCACAGTTCCAGACGTGATGTAATCAGACAAATTTCATGACCTATGCTGGTGATACTAAACCTGATTCTGATCATGACAGTGTGATTGAATGAGTGTACGGTATATCTCAGAGTGAAGCATCAATGTGCCCCCGTCAAACAGAACTCAATGGCTGAAAGGATACATCACACAAAGAAACTTTATTTCTAGTTGTTGAAGGTCAATCATCTTGATTTCAGGACATTGTTGTAGATATCTCAGAGCTGCTTTCTAAGCCCATCCGTTTTCAGCACTTGCATTACTGACCTTCCCTCCATCATACGGTCAAAGATAGGGTTGTTTCCTGTTGATTATCAAGTGTTCTATTTTAAATTCCTTTGGTAGTAAAAGAGGGCATTCTTGATACAGAAAGATATGGGCAACATTAATCTGATAACCCATTTTAACTAGCAAATTTTGTTTCTTGCTTTGATGCATTTTAATTCTGATTATTAATTCTGCTTGCTGGAGCATACCCATTGGCTGAGAGGTTTAATTCAGCACCTATGTCTTGTGGCTTGTAGTATAGAACTCCAAACAAAGGAAAGATATGTTCTTTCACAGGCATCTAAACCAGCTCTTTTAGGTTTATTCTTCAATTGCAGTAGCACTGAGATGTACAACGGAGAACAACTTAAAAATAATTCCCACAAAATGCTAGAGGAACGCAACAGGCCAGGCAGCATCTATGAAAATGAGAAAACAATCGACGTTTTGGACCGAAACCCTTCTTCACGACTGAATGGAGAGAGGGACTATCTGGGCTAAAAGAACCTGCTTCTCTATTGTATGAGGTTATCTCAGAGATAAAATAAGCAATAATTCGGAAATTAACGATTGCCAATCAGGCTTTATAAAATTCAAAACGGCAGCCGTCAGCCCCGTAGATCCTAATTGGGAATGAGGTTGGCGCCATTGGTTTTCCAGTTGGGTCCACATGGAAAGCTGAGCGCAGAAGTAGTAAACCGCGCTGTATAAATGTGGTGTCTTGGAGTCAGTCAGTGAGAACACATACTCAGAACAGACTGTAATCCCGGACACAGAGTGAACAAGGCAAATCACACCGGCTGAACAACCATGAAGTGGGGCATCGTCGTCTTAGTCAGCTGCATTTTGTTGCTCTCTCTACCGTGTTACGCAGAAGGAAAAGGTAACCCATTTAGAAAAATTGTTAGGCGTGCTGGGAAAATTGCAGTAATGATTAGAATTTGTTTTAAAAAAACAACTGTGTTTCTTGTTTAGTGTTAATTTAAAAAAAAAACAAGGCTGTGGAAATGACAAGACTTGCAATGTTTATATCACCATTGTTCCATAAGTTACAGTGAATATATTTTCCATGCGTTTAGAGGAAAATTGAGTGTTGGTGTAGCATCACAGCCTCTTTTAGTGCAGAGACAGAAAAAAAATCAATCTAATCACTCAAAGTTGCAAAACATCAGAAAGGAAATGTGGCGATATTTTTTATTTTGAGATGGTTTACCAGGTAATTTTTAAACTTGCACAAAGTTAAATATAACATCTTGTATTTTTTGTAGGCAGGGTAGAGTTAAGGGATGTTTTAATGTAATTTCCATAAACATATCTCTCTCGCACACACACATTTACACATAGTGTTGCCCAGCCAATGGGAATTGATATACATTCAGTGCCCTCTTTAATAGATACACCTGCTCATTAACGCAAATATCTAATCAGCCAATCATGTGGCAAAAACGCTAATAACAACTTTATTTATTGAGCTCTCTTTGTATTGGCAGTGTTGTTCAATGTGGTTTACCAAGGGGAAAATTAAACATTAAAATAAAGTCTAAAAATTAACATGAAAATAAAAGACAATATGTTCTTTAAAAGCAAGGTTAAGTATATAGGTTTTGAGCTGGTGTTTAAAAGTGTCAACTGAAACTGAATCATTTAGCTTTAGGTACTAATTCCACAAAGACCACAAAGACCACTGGTACCTAATAAGGTGAACACTGAGTTTCAGAGAATGAATGAATGTATGATGTACTGTGGTCAGATTTTATTCAAGCATTTTTTCCTACTTTAAATCCATCAGCATTAAGAACAAGAAGAACATGATAAGAAAGACTTCGGGTTTCCGTAACATCTTCTAATATAGAGTGAATAGCCAACAATCTGAATTGAGTGACACTATAAAATGCAGTGTGTAATATACAAATTTCTCCTCTGTTGAATTTCAAATTGGTTAGTAACATAATCCTTTTGGTATTCATTCAAAACATATCAAAATATTTGTGAATAACAACACACACAAAATGCTGGTGGAACACAGCAGGCCAGGCAGCATCTATAGGGAGAAGCGATGTCGACGTTTCAGTCCGAAACCCTTCGTCAGGACTCAAAATATTTTGGGTAATGGTAACTTATTGTAGAATGATTCCAAACAACATGTTGCCTAAAAAATTAGATTTAGTGTGACACAATATAAAATTACAGAATTACAATATTCAAATTTGTCCTCTGTTGGACCTCAAAATGTTTATCATGATCCCTTTGATTTTGCTTCTAGGCCTTTCAGAAATATTGTTTGACTAATGTTAACTTGTGTTAAGTGATTTTAAAACATGAAAATCCCGTTTCTTGTTATCACAAATGGACTTAAATCCATCTGTGTTGACCCTGCTCAGATAATATTTTCATGAGGCATTTTACAGATGGAGTGGTCCCCAGACCCAAAAAGGATGCAAGGGAGGAAATAGTTAAGGTTTTGATAATAATTTGTGACTGTATATCAGTTACAGGCTTGGTATCAGACGACTGGGCACTTGGTCATGTGGTGCCATTGTTTAAAAAGGGTGAAAACCAGAGACTGAATAACCACGGTTCAGTCAGTCTGCCTCAGGGGGCAAATAGTTGGAAATATTTCTAAACATTAGTATAATCAACATTTGGGGGATGAAATGTGCTCTAGCACAGCATTTGACCTGCATAGAGGCATTTGATGAAGTCCAAGTTGAAAATGAATGAAGAGTAGAAAAGCCCAATGTACATTAACTTTACGCTGGCTAAAGTCATCTAACACATCTTCAATTCTGTTTCAAGCACTATTTTTGAATTTATTGGTAAAATACCAAAGATTATTATTTACATTATGGTTATTTTTTTAAAAAGTATCCGTCAGATTTTCCTTTCTGAAAATCTGCATGCAGTGCTGATAGATTACGTTGATTGTAAACTGGCTAAAGATGACAATCATGTAAATTCTATTTTTGGCAGTACTTTTACTAAATAGTAACTTGTATTTCAATTGTTTCTTGTATCTTGACATTGAGACCTATGTTTTGGTATGGTATTACAGTTTTACAAACACTACAGTTAATCACTTTGTCCTTTTCTTGTTCTAGTCAACTGTTCAGACCCAAAAATAATGGGGTCGTGCACAAACTATTTCCCTTACTATTACTACAATACGAAAACTCGGAAATGCGAGAGGTTTATGTATAGTGGCTGCGGTGGCAATGGGAACAAGTTTATGCTGCTAAGTGAATGCATTATGCAATGTAAAAAAAGTTCAGGTAAGTTCCTAAAACATTATTTTTGTTCTGTTTGAACAAGAAAACATTTCCAAAATACCTATATTCCCCTGATGAAGGAAAGAGAATGTAACAAGAAGCAAGACACAGAACAGGTCAGACAGCATTTAAAGAGAAATAAGTAGTTAACTTTTCAGGCTGAGACATTTCAGCAAGTCTTGGTCCAAAATGTCTGTTTATTCATCTGAATAGATGCTGCCTGACCTATGGAGTTCCTCCAGCACTTTGTGTGTTTTGCTCTGGATTTTCGGCATCTGCAGAATTTCTTGTGTTTAAGAAGGAAAGAGTTCTTGCACAGTGGAACAATTTCAAAGAGTCTGACCAGTCAAGAACCTGGGAGACACAGCCAAGTACTCTTCAACTTCCAGTTATACTAAGGCAATATCATTTTACATTTAAAATGACAAGAAATTTATTTTTCATCTTCCCTGTTAATAATTTTGAAACATTTGACATTATTCTTTTGAAAGCTTGTTTTTAATGATTTTATCTAAAGACTGTATAACTAATTCAGTAATTACTGAATTTAGTATTTATTATGTATCTCCCAATTTTGAAAATCCCATTGTCTCACTATGCTCTCTCATACAAATGCTAATGCTGTCTTGTTTTAAAATACTTTCACACGTGATGTTGAATGTTCCCGTTCTAGAATCCTGAACTTAAGCCAAGATATTAAATCACATAATAATAGGTATCTATCAGTACACTGAATGAAGGAAGATTGTGCTATATCAATATATAATGAAAAGACTACTTGTCGTCATAAGTGTAAAAGATGTAGAGTAAGGGGTTGCAGATGAGGTGATCTGTGGGGCATCAGTGTTGAGCAAAGTCATGGCAGAGGTGTTACTGCCTCTGATTGCAGTCTGTTGGTTACGTATTTTGTATAAGATTTGTACTTTTTAACAAACGTGTGTATTTTTCAAACTCCCTGGCAGAAAGCGGTATAGCAGATTAACTAACGGTTTATAGCTTTCTCATTTTTCATTGGCTAAGTATTAGCACATTACCCACATGATGTAACTGTTCTTATCATATAACCCATTAATGTATCACTAAGAAGTTTTCTTTTACATCTATGTGATAGGTTTTTCAGAAGCACCATCTTTATTCCTTTGTCTCACACCCCTCCCCACCACCAACATACTTTCTCAGCTCTTTATTTGTTTACTTGGTATTTGTATGTTTATTTATATATGAAAATAATCTGATATCCTGGAATTAAGACTGCTTGCCACTTTTGACTTGTGGTGTGTGGGGCATCAGTGTTGAGAATAATCTTGGCAGAGGTTTTGCTGCTGCTGCAGTCTGTTGGTAAGGATCACTTGTAAAGGGAAGAGTTTAGTCCCAGTCTCAGAGTTTGGTGGTGATTTTTCTTGGAATTCTTGGTTGAAAGCAGAACAGCAGTCAATAACATAGTCCAGTGGAGGAGTCTTGATGTGTCAAAGGTGAGTGTAGTCCTTGTTTCTGGAATCTGGAGTCAGGCACATGGATGACATGCTAAATTAGGTAAATTGGTTTATTGTTGTCACATGACCTGTGCTGCAGTGAAACATTTGTCTTGCATCGCACCCAGATAGATCAATTCATTACAACAATGCAGTGAGGTGGTACAAGGAAAAGAGGATGCAGAATGAAGTGTTACAATTGCAGAGAAAGTGCAGAGCAGGTAGATGATAAGGTGAAAGGTCATAAATGATGTGGATTGTGAGGTCAAAAGCCCATCTTATCATAGATGGGAGGAAGTCAATCATTTTTTATCTGGGTTAGAAACCGTCCTGGAGTTAATAGTAATTGGTCTCTGACTAATGGTACATGATTTCAGGCTTTAGTATCTGTACCCTGATGTGATGTATTTATGCATAAAACCCATAATTATTTAAACGAGATTGCTTAATCAATACAAATACAAGATTCCTCAAATATTGAAATATTAAATACACAACACTCCTCCTTGCTTAGCTGTAAACTCCAATTCAACAGAATGCATCACAACTACATGCACAGAACACTATGCAATAAAACTAATATATAGATATCAACAACATATTAAATTTTAAATTGTCACACTTGGGCCTAAAGATTTAATCATTGTGAAGGTTTTCTTACTCTTGTGGGATAATGCCTTTCCTGACAAGGGGATCACTCTGCTGGCAGGTGAGACTTGTGGCTGAGAATCATCCCAGGTTCTGGAGCCTACTCTGAGACTGCAGGAAGTGGTTCTGATAGCAGTAGTCAACTTTCCGCCCCCCTCAACTGATTGATGCGTCTCCTGACGATATCAACTGCAAACTCCATCGTGTAGGAGAGTGGTCCAGTTTGTCCTTAATCTTGTCAAGTACTTGCATCTCACGCTTTGTCCTTCGCCATTTCCTCCCAATCTGCAGTATTGAGTTCAAGGAGTGGAGTACAGTAGCCCGGTTTGGCAGGAACCTGTTATAGTCATTGATTAAATCCTAGAAACAAACTACAACTCTGACGCATCCTTTTGCCTTCATGGTTTGAATTTTCTCAGCATAGTTGTGTAGTTCTTGTGCATCAAATGTGTGATCACAGTAAGTGATGCTTGGTTTAAATAATTCACCCTTGTTGCATTGGGCTCTGAGCCAATGCTCTAATATTTTTAACACTGTCTTGAGGTACTCGAGCTGCTCCTTGTCATCCTTACCATTTACAGTGATGTCTTTCAGATAACATGGAGTGCCTAGGCAACCTTGCAGAACCTAGAAGAGGAGGAAACTGAGCCAGAAACTGTGTAATTAAAACAAGAAATTAAACAAGTGGTTTCTACCAGAGTGCAAGTGCAGTTCCTCCTCCAAAAATAAGCCTTTGTTGTAATAATAAAATCCTTTGTGAATATTTATGATGAAGATGGTCTCTTCCATCTTCACCAGTAGGTAGGACTCAGCTAAGTACACTTTGCTGAAGTGTTTTCCTCCAGAAAGGCTTGTGAAGATATCTTCTGTCCTGGGCCATAACCATTGTAGATGGGCTGCACTCGACTTTGAAAAGAATTACTTCAGACTCCAGATGACCTAGCTCACTGGTATCTTTATCACCAGTGGTATAAGGAACTGGATAGGCTTTAAGGTTTGGGTGTGGTACATTCATTTAACAATATTTTGCCCTTTAATATGGTGGAGTTTTCCAATGACATTCTTTAACATCCAGTACACTTCTTAATTGGCTTTCAGTTAGCTTCATTGCAGGGGTTGTGGCATGCAAATTGTGGAGGGATCTGAAATCAAGTTGTAGTTGTCTCAGCTATTCATGCTCCCACAATGCTGGTCCTTCTGTTTTTACCACATACGAGCCCAATGCGGCTTGTGGTTGTTGTATTTCATTGTCAATCCCTCAGGAATTGTGTTTTCTCCAGTACAAGTTCTTTGTTGCATATCTGAATGCTTCAGTTTAGTAGCTTCAAAATGCTGTTCACACTCATTTTGTGGGATGACTGAAACAGCCGAACTAGTGTCCAATTTCATTTTAAATAACTTGCCATTCCATTCTAGTACAAGTCATATTGCTTGTCATTTCTTCATTTTCATATGATAGATCTCAAGGCTGTGCAGCCCTGTGTCAGTCTCATCATTGTCAGATTTTTCATCAACAGCATGCTGATTAGTGCTCTCTTTAAAACTGCAAGTTGACTCTTTAGCTCTTTCTTCTCCCTGAACCATCCATTTATTTTTGTCTTTCCGACATGCTCTTTGCATGTGTCCTACTTGTTGCATTCTCTGTAACTTTTGCCTTTAACTGCATTTGTTTGTGTATGTGACTCCCCTGCCATATCAGTAACACTATTTATTTTGCCAGGCTGGTTTCTGTTTAGACTCTGAAATTTTTTCTCACTTTCATTCCTGACTGCAATTCTGTCTGAGGTTTCCATTGTAACAGTGATCTCAAATGCTCATTTAAATGCAAGTTGTTCTTCAGTTAGGAACTATTTTTAAAGGTTTCTTTGGCTTTAAGGATACATCCACACTACGCTGGATAAATCCGTAACCAAAGCTTTTTCTCTTCGTTTTTACCCTCTGTCCACACTAAAACGGCATTTTCGTCCCCCGAAACCGGAGCTTTTCAGAAACGCTTTCCAGGGCGGGTATTTTTTGAAAATGCTGCTCAGACAGATCAGTGTGGACAGGATAACCGGAGACTTTTGAAAATGCTGTCAGACGGCAGCGTGCTATTTGATTGTTTTCTTGAATGCAGCCTAACAATTTCAGAACAGATGGCAACGAGACTGAAGCCAGGAGACTTAGAAATCTCAATCTCAAATCTCAAAATACAATCTCACCTGGTCCAGGAACACTTCTCTGACAATAGATGTGTAACAGCCTAATGTAACATTGTATGGAAATACAAGATAACACTGATGCAGAAATGTTTTATACATTTAACAAGGTGCTTTATTAATGCAACAGAGTTAGTCAGTGTTTCAATGTTTGTCGTCAGCCGGGTCAATCTGTCCATGAACTCCCTGTCGGTTGCCTCCGTACACTCCAGTATTTGTTTTTTTTAGTTTTAAGCTCTCCTGTGCGAAAGCCAACAGCTGTCCATCGTTTAAAGTTTTTCTAGTCTGTAACTACACAAAAGCACACTTTTACGGCGAGATTCAACACGAAACGTGTTGCTTGTTTTCTGTAGGTGTATCCTGCGCATACTAGGCAGGAGGAGATTTGCCAAAATCTCCGTTTCAATGTGGATAGAGATATTTTCAAAAAAGCACAGTGTGGATGCCTATCGTTTTTATGCGAAACCGGCTTTTTCAAAATTATCTGGTCTAGTGTGGATGTAGCCTAAGATTCTGCAAACTAAATGATCTGTCAATGCCTAGTTGAGACCATTACTGAACTGACAATCTCTTCAATTCAGCCATGTATTCTGAATGGATTCCCCTTTTGGATTCCGCTAATGAAACCTAAATCATTTTGCAATTAGCAATGGATTTGCTTCTTGGTGTTCCTGCAAAAATTTTCCAATAGCACCAAAGCTCATTTCTGATGGTTTGCTTGGAGCAATCAGACTTTGAAGCAAAACGTATGTCTTCATACTTAAAGAACTGAGCACTTTTCACTGGCTATTTCACTTGCTTCAATATACTGTCCCAGTAGCTCAGTATACATGAGCCAGTTACCCGCTGTGTAATCAGACTTGTCAATCTTTGACGTAGCCAACCATTAGCGATTTCTGATTATTACCACCTGGTACATGTGCTTTACTGACCTGCAAATTCTTCCAGTTTTCTGTCATTTTTCGATAGTCAGCGCATGCTGACTGCTCGTATTTTAATTAACATTCCTTACTGCTGGTTTTAAAATTTTGAACATCTTACTGCACTTCAACAGTAGCTTTCTTGGGTTCATTTTAAAAATATCTCATCTCAAATGTAACATCAAAATATTAAATTATTTCAAAGGAAATGCTGGTCTAACCATGTGTTTACTTTAAGTGAGGTGAGCACCTATGTAATTATGTATGTAATGTATTTTTACATTTAACCTGTAATAAATTATTTAACTGAACAAGAATGCTTCATCAAATGATACAAGATTACTCAAATATTATTACGATATTAAATACACAACAATCACTATCTCCAAAAATTCTTGTTTCATACTGTATTGTACTCTGACTCAAGCTGAGTCAAAAAGCTGTCCTAGACACATCTCAGAAATGATGCCCTTACACCTACCTCCACACCTTTCCCGAGCCTTTAATGCTAAAGCAATCTCAGTTAATGTTTTGGAAATTGAAATCCCATTCTACTATAATCCTGTTTTGAACATATTGCTATTTACCTTTTCATCTGTTCCTTTTTTTCTTTGGCTGTTTGGTCTATAGTACACCCCTAACAAACTCTTCCTTTAGTTTCAATTGATCCTTTAATATCTCGCGGGATAAAATTACTAAAATCTGTACCATTGAATTAATGCACACAGCAACATTTCATTCTGCTCAGATGTCAGAATTCTTAAATCAATTCTTTGCTAATCACAGATGCTCTTTTTTTCAGGGTTGGTAAAATAATAGGTAATTTGAGAACTTCAGTATTCACCTGTTCATTTTCATTTTTACAGAAGCGAAATAAAGGGGCATTTCTGCTATATGTAAGTACCTCGATGAAGTAGTCAACATTGTAAGGAGTTCAAAAATGTTGATCTTCTGTTGCTTTTTGCAAGATCTTAATTGCAGCATCGATACATGTTATAATATTTTTGTATTTAGTTAAACCAAACTGTCTCCAATTCTTTTGGACCTATGAACTGGCCTTACAACTTGCTGTATATCCAAACCTCTGAGATTATTCCAACAGTGGAGATTTTTTTTAACCTTGCAGGAAACATTATAAGGGAGAAACATGTATTTAAAAAAATATATATTTTCAAGGTTTGTGGTAGAAGCCCACAGACTAAATCGCTGTTCCACAAGACCATAAATTATAGGAACAGAATTAGGCTATTTAGCCCTTTGAGTCTGCTCTGACATTTCATCATGTCTGATCAAATATTCCACTCAGCCCAATCTCCTGCCTTTCCCCTGTCCCTTCATACCCTGAACAATCAAGAATCTGTCAACTTCTACCTTAAATATACCCAAGACCTGGCCTCCACAGCTGCCTGTAGCAAAGAATTGCACATATTCACCACTCTCTGGCTAAAGAAATTCCCCCCAGAAGATGCCCCTACATTCTGATTCTGTGTCCTCTGGCCTTGGAGTTTTCCATCATGGGAAACCTCCTCTCCACATCTACTCTCTCAAGGCGTTTCACCATTTGACGGGTTTCAATGAGATCACCCCGCATTCTTCTGACTTCTAGTGCATATAGGCCCAGAGCTCTTCATGTGACAAGCCTTTCAATCCTGGAATCAATTTTGTGAACCTCCTTTGAACCCTGTCCAGCTTCAGCATATCCTTTCTAATCGGCCCAAAATTGCTCACAATACCCCAAGTGAGGCCTCACCAGTGCTTTATAACATCTCAACAGGACATCCTTGCTTTGTATTGTAGTCTTGAAATGAATGCTAACATCACATTTGCCTTCCTCACCTCAGCCTCAATCTACAGATTAGACATTAGGGATTCCTTCAGAAGGACTCTCAAGTTCCTCTGCACCTCAGTTTCTGGTTTTTTTTTCTCCATTTAGGAAATAGTTAACCCTTTCATTTCTTCTAACAAAGTGCATGATCATACACTTGCCAATACTGTATTTCATCTGTTATTTCTGTGCCCATTCTCCTAATCCATGTCCTTCTATAGCTTCTCTACTTCCTCAAAACTACCTCCCCCCTACCTTTCTTCAGATCGTCTGCAAACTTTGCAACAAAGCCATTAATTCCATCATCCAGATCATTGACATGTAATATAAAAGGAATCAGTCCCAACACAAACCCTTGTGGAGCACCACTAGTCACTGGCAGCCAGCCAGAAAATACTCCCTTTATTCCCACTCTTTGTCTTCTGGCAACTGGCCACTGCTTTATCCATGATGTATCTTTTCTGTGATACCATGGGCTTTTAGCATCTTAAGCAGACCTGTGTGTGGGACCTTGTCAAAGGCCTGCTGAAAATCCAGGTACAGAGTTCTCTTTTGTCTATCCTGCTTGTTATTTCTTCAAAGTATTCCTAGAGATTTGTCGGGCAAGAGTTTCCCATGCGGGAAACTATGCTGACTACAGCCTATTTTATCATGTACCTCCAAGTTCTCTGAGACCTTATCCTTGATAATCGACTCTATCATCTGCCCAACCACTAAGGTCAGACTAATTGGCCTATAGTTTCCTTTCTTCTCCCTCTCTCCCTTCTTGAAAAGTGGAGTGACATTTGCAATTTTCCAGAATCTAGTTCTTGAAAGGTCATTACTAATGCCTCTACAATCTTGTCAGCCACCTCTTTCAGAACCCTGGAGTGTAGACCATCTGATCCAGGTGACTTGTCTGCCTTCAGACCTTTCATTTTTCCCAAGATCCTTATCTCTGTTTCTGGTAACTTCACACCATTCTGCTGGTAGTAAAGTGAGAAGTGCACACATTCAAAATGGAGGAATTGCAGATGTAAATCTTACTAATTTTGGTGCATAATGTGTCCAGCCTTTATCTCAATTTCTGTGTCGCCCAAGCAAGCTCTCAGTTGCCTTCACTTCATTAGAATGCCTTTACCGTATTGATTCCTCGCAAAAATCATGCTTTGCATTACAGGGACTCTCAGTTTAATTCCCAAAATGTGTAATTCTGTCTCATTAATTTTAACCTCTGCTTATCTGTGTTTGTGACAGAAATGGCACCGTTGAGACAGAGAAATCAGTATCATTTGTGGCCAGAGCTAAGAAATGGAGATGTGAGCATCAAAGGGAAAAACTTCACAATATCAATATTATTGTGTTGAATAATTTTACTCTTGAAATTCTGCATATTAATCCACACATACCTTTAATTGGATGCATTTAATAAAGAAATGTGGAGCTGAAATTTTTGTTATTTTAGAGTAAGTTAAATCAGTTGATTATCGCTAAACTCTACCATGGTGGAGAATATTCCATTTTTCAGTTCATACAGTTCTATTCACAAATTGTGTATCGCTAAAATTATAATAAAATAAAGGCATTCCATGTAGACAATGTGATGTGTGAATATATTTGTGTCAGTCAGCAGGTTACTTGGTCACGTTTCTGAATTCCCTCGCCACAGCACTTCAATACACATTACAACTTTAGGAAAATGGTATGAACAGTTCTGCAGTAATTCTCCGTATCCCACATTTTCTGTATTCACAACACTAAATTTGTGTTAATAATTTATTGAGTTACATAACCTTTTGGCTAAAGGCTTGTTGTAAGGCACATTCTGAAATCCTCTGCTGCAAATACAGTCCTTCGTAAAATGGGCATGTTATCTGTTTGACCATAAGCTATTCAAACTAAATGAAGTTTTCCAGGTGAAAATTATTTGTTAAAGAAAAACTGTGAATCATACTAGTTTTGTAAGTAAATATAAATCTGTAAGAATGCAGTGACACAGCTGGGGGAGCTGCTGCCTCACATCTACAATCACACACAGAATTAATCTTGGTCTCCAATGCTTCTGGGTGCAGATTTCATATTCTCCCAGGGCTTGGTGATCCCTGTGGTAAACTATGTATACCTGTCTGGACATGCCCCTCTGCTGACTGCTCCTGTGGCTCCTCCCACAGACCCCTGTATAAAGGCGATTGGAGGCACTGCTCCCCCCCCTCAGTCTCCGAGATGCCGTGCTCCGTTTTGCTGCTAATAAAAGCCTATCGTTCACCTCCCGTATCTGAGAGTTATTGATGGTGCATCAATCCCTTTTGGCCAGCACAAACATGGAGAACCAAAGGGGTCTGTATTTGTGTTACATGATTCTATCACTTCATGGCTCTAAAATTTATTGAGTTTTGGAGAAGTACATTGGAGGAACAGGACTGTCAGCCCATCTAGTCCATGCCAAACTGTTATTCTGCCTAGTCCAATTGTCTCACACCTGGAGTACGGCCCCTCATAGTCCATGTGGTAATCCAAACTTCTTTTAAATATTGCAATCAGACCTGATGATAACACGTCCACTGGCAGCTTGTTCCACACTGGCACTGCTCTCTGATAGAAGAGGATCCAACTCAGATTCCACTTAAATATTCCACGTTGCATATTTAACCTATGACCTCTAGTTCTGGTCTTGCCCAGCATCAGTGGAAAACACCTGCTTGCATTTATCCCTCATAATTTTGTATACTCTGTCACATCTCCCCTCATTCTCCCAAGCTGCAGATCTTTGTTTTGCCGTGTGCCCTACTGTGCAATGTGCATGTCCCACCCTGGTTTGTCCTTAAAGTGAAACGCCTTGCTCTTCGAAAACAGGAAATATTGGAAAAATATATTTGGTCAGATTCAAACTTGCGTGGAGAAAACCAAATGTATTTCTCGCTCTCCTTGTCCATTTGACAGAGGGAATAGCATTACTCTTTGAATAAGCATTTTCAAAATTAGTCAAATGTCTCTATCAATATTCTTAAGAAACTTTCTAAAACTCCAAAATCCAGCATCCAATTTTGATAGGTTGGCAGTTGTCTCTCTCAGTTTTCCGGACTGCAAGCTGTGGATGCAGAGTACAGTTGGGGCTGATGTCCAGATTGTCAGTCAGGATAGTATGGCCACTGGTGGGTTTGAGTCCAGAACATGATGCAGCAAGATTACGGTTATAATGGAATGGCTCCTCGGTAGAGATCATTAAGAGCACCAAGTTTCTTGGTGTTCACCTGGTGGAGAATCTCACCTGGTCCCTCAACACCAGCTCCATAGCAAAGAAAACCCAGCAGTGTCTCTACTTTCTGCGAAGGCTGAGGAAAGTCCATCTCCCACTCCCACATCCTCATCACCTTCTACAGGGGTTGTATTGAGAGCATCCTGAGCAGTTGCATCACTGCCCAGTTCGGAAATTGCACCATCTCGGATCGCAAGACCCTGCAGCGGATAGTGAGGTCAGCTGAGAAGATCATCGGGGTCTGTCTTCCCGCCAATACGGACATTTACACTACACGCTGCATCCGCAAAACAAACAGCATTATGAAGGACCCCATGCAACCCTCATACAAACTTTTCTCCCTCCTGCCGTCTGGGAAAAGGCACCGAAGCATTCGGGCTCTCACGACCAGACTATGTAACAGTTTCTTGCCCCAAACTATCAGACTCCTCAATACCCAGAGCCTGGACTGACACCAGCTTACTGCCCTCTACAGTGCCTATTGTCTTCTTTATTATTTATTGTCATGCCTGCACTGTTTTGTGCACTTTATGCAGTCCTGGGTAGGTCTGTAGTCTAGTTTAGTTTTTTTCTGTGTTGTTTTTATGTAGTTCAGTGTAGTTTTTGTACTGTTTCATGTAGCAATAAAAAATGACTTGATTTGATGTGTGCAGGGAAATCTAATTGAAGTGGAGAGAGAAAAGCATAAATGGGCAGAGGAATTGTGTAAGTGAGAGGAGTTAGAGACAGAAAAGGGGTGGAGAAAGCTGGGAAAGAAATTGAAATTTTGAGTGAGAAGGGCAAGGTGAATTTGATACATATGAGTCAGTTTCAGCCTCTGTGTGAATAGGTGACAAGAGAAAGTGAAGAGGAGAATAAACAGGTGAACACAAATAGAAAAACAGTGTCAGGATTTTCAGACTGCTGTGAATGTCTTGCACAAATAGGCAACTGAGAAGAAGGGGAGCGCAGATCACACAAAGTGTTTAAAACAGATCAAAAAGCTGCCGAGTCACCTCTCAGCTCAGAGAGGAGTAATGCGTGCATTTTGTACGAGGGCTGACAGTGATGGTGATGTAGATTGGGGTAATTTAGTGTATGAGGCAACACACTATGATAGTGAGGATGATTGGGGAAGAAAGAGGTTCACCTCCCAATGGATTTTTCCAAGAGGGGGTGGAACCTTCAACACCCACTGCCCCAATGATGCCCGTGGCAAAGGGGAATGCAGGAGGACCAGTTGTGACATGGTGTTCTACCCCATTTACTGTGGCCCAATTGAGTGTTGTAGCTGCAAATACACAAGGGTGGGCTGGGAGATGATTCTTGGTAACTTTACCAGCGCATTCAGCATCAAAGCTTCGATGAAGCAGAGGATCGGAAGTGAGCCCTTCTGTGTCTTTCCGCAGTGTTACACTCAGCCCTACCAGGGGCACTGGGAAATTTGCAGGAGGCAATATTAGAAGCTGCAGGGACTACTTGAGGTGACCCAGTGGAGGCTTTGCCTAAGTACAGACAGTAGAAAGGGGAACACCGCACTGCATTTGTGATGAAGTTGTGGATGGTTTTCTTTGGAGTTTATGGTTCTAATTTGGACAGGCAGAATTTGACTCAACCCAGTAAGTACTGGCTGAGGATCTTGGTACCACACAGTATTGAGGAGATCAGAAGAGTGGGTGAAATGTTTGACCCTGCAGATCCCACACAATTTGTAGCATAGGTTCTCAGAAGGGTGATATGAGTATGGGAAAAGGAAGTAAGAAAGGAACGTACTAAAGAGGGTAAGGGGAAACAGGGGTTCGAAGATGGCTGTAAGAGAACAGGGTGTACAGTGGCAGAATGAAAGGAGATGCAGCCATTGCACTCAACAGCGCCACCTAGTACAGGAGGTGGTTGAGGACGAGGTCAGAATACTTGCATTCTCCCTGTAATGAATACCAGATCCCCATGGAAATGTTTCTATTGAACTGAATTGACTTTATTACTTACATCCTTCATATACATTATGTTATTTACATTACATCTCTGTCTAAATGTGCAATTTATAATGAATAGTATGTAGAACAGGACAGTCAATATAACATAGAAATACAATTGTATCAGCATGAATCAATCACTCTGATGGCCTGGTGGAAGAAGATGTATTTCACATTCCACATTCAATGTATCAAGTTGGGAGATACAAGATGCTATTACTTTAACTGGATTTACCGGACTCTCACAAGTAAGGAAGCTAACTACATCCCTGAACAAACAGTTGGGACAGCTTAGTGTGCTCCACTCAGCTGTGTTCATCGACTTGCCAACTGCTTCAGAACAGATTCTGGGAAGTGATTTTATGAGGAAAACAGGTTTGAGTTTTGATCAGAAAAATTGTACAGTTTGGCAGTTTAATGTTGATAGAGAGCAGGTCCCTATTGAGATTCCAGTGGGATGATGTGAGGATGGGATATGTGAAGGTATGGCTGAAGGCAGAAGATATGACAAAGGACTCAAAAGGCTAAAGAAATTATTTTAGATTGCCAGGTAGTATTTAACCATATAACCATATAACAAATAAAGCATGGAAACAGGCCATCTCGGCCCTTCTAGTCCGAGCCGAACGCTTACTCTCACCTAGTCCCACCTACCTGCACTCAGCCCATAACCCTCCATTCATTTCCTGACCATATACCTATCCAATTTTACTTTAAATGACAATATCAAACCTGCCTCTACCACTTCTACTGGAAGCTTATTCCACACAGTGTCGTGGTTTTTCGTGCTTTACAAATGACCAAGAGACGCAGAAGATTCTTCAAGAAGGGTTAAACTTTAATTTGCAAATCAAAGCTGAGACAGTCATTGAGCTAGTCGCTGATTGCCCACAGATCCTCGGACACAGCAGCTTTTAAAGCAATCTCCTGGCCCAGTTGCTATAGTTGCATATCAACGTACTATCTTGTCCCTATTGTTTCTACCCACTGACCCAACCATGTTCCAATCTACATCTCTTTAGCTGCCTCTCATTAACATACTATTGTCTTCTACATTCTTAAGATATATGCATAGCAAATAGCAAGCTCTTTCTGTAGCTACCTCTCATTAACACACCATTGTCATCTTAAGACTGCTGTCTCCTACCAAATTGGATACATGCATAGAAAATAATAAACTCAGAACTGAGCAATGTTCTAATCTACATCTCTTAGCTACCTTTCTTTAACACACCATTGTCATCTTCAGACTGCAGTCTCTTACCAGATTGGGTACATGCATAGCAAATAGGAAAACTCAGAACTGAGCAATGTTCTAATCTACATTTCTTTAGCTCTTTAGTTACCTCTACATTCCTAAGATTTCATTCTACTAAATTGAGTACATTCATAGCAAATAACTGACTTCATAGTTAAAGTTTATACAATAACTGACTTCATAGTTAAAGTTTATATTTTTATACTCCAATAACAGCTACCACTCTCTGAGTAAAGAAGTTCTCCCTCACATTACCCCTAAACTTTAGCCCCTTAACTCTCAACTCATGTCCTCTTGTTTGAATCTCCCCTACTCTCAATGGAAAAAGCCTATCCAAGTCAACTCTATCTTTCCCCCTCATAATTTTAAATACCTCTATCAAGTCCCCCCTCAAACTTCTACGCTCCAAAGTATAAAGACCTAATTTGTTCAACCTTTCTCTGTAACTTAGGTGCTGAAACCCAGGTAACATTCTACTAAATCTCCTTTGTACTCTCTCTAATTTGTTGACATCTTTCCCATAATTCGGTGACCAGAACTGTACACAATACTCCAGATTTGGACTTACCAATGCCTTGTACAATTTTAACATTACATCCCAACTCCTATACTCAATGCTCTGATTTATAAAGGCCAGCATACCAATAGCTTTCTTCACCACCCTATCCACATGAGATTCCAACTTCAGGGGACTATACACCATTATTCCGAGATCACTCTGTTCTACTGCATTCCTCAATGCCCTACCATTTATCATGTATGTCCTATCTGGATTATTCCTACCAAAATGTAGCACCTCACACTTATCAGCATTGAACTCCATCTGCCATCTTTCAGCCCACTCTTCTAACTGGCCTAATTCTCTCCGCAAGCTTTGAAAACCTACTTCATTATCCACAACGCTAGCTATCTTAGTACCATCTGCATACTTACTAATCCAATTTACCACCCCATCATCCAGATCATTAATGTATATGACAAACAACACTGGACCCAGTGTGGATCCCTCAGGCACACCACTAGTCACCGGCCTCCAACCTGACAAACTGTTATCTACCACTACTCTCTGGCATCTCCCATCCAGCCACTGTTGAATCCATTTTACTACTTCAATATTAATACCTAACGATTGAACCTTCGGAGTGGAACCTTGTCACAGGCCATACTGAAGTCCATATAGACAACATCCACTGCTTTACCCTCGTCAACTTTCCTAATAAACTCCTCAAAAAATTCAATAAGATTTGTCCATGTGGTCCTGTCCCCAGTCCTGCTCTACTCTGTCTCTCATCTATTTCTCATTATTACCTGTATTGATGCCACCTGTGTGTCATTGTGCTCCACCTATCATCTGTCTCTCTGTGTATTGCTCAGTGTATTTCAGTCCTGTGTTTTCATCTGTTTGTTGCCAGATTGTGCCAGTGAGTTTTCCTGAGCCTTTCCAGCATTTGTATCCGTACTCTGTCCGGCTGAATATCGACTCTGTCTGTTTCCTGATCCTGGTCTGTGGATTTCTCTGGATGTTTTGATCTCTGCCTGAACTTTGACACTGACTTTGTTTGCACCTCGGGATTTGTTACTCAATTAATATCACTGTGTGCACAGTACCGGGTCTGCGATTGGATTCCAGTTCCAGTGCCCTGACAATGTGAAACAATTAGTGCAAGAAACAAAGCTGAAGAATTTCTAACCAGATATACTGAGTGGGAGATAAGTTTTGTATTTTGTCCTCCATCACCCCACCCACACATCATAGAAACCAAACCTGCATCAGTATGATCTATCAAAAGGTACAGTATTGTGAAATGGCTGAGTGCACTGGATCCACCAAATTTATAGTTCCTGACATTGCCTAACTAGAACTAACTGTTCCAGCCTCTTCACAAGCTGTTCTCAGACTGCTATAGAACTGGTGTCTATCAGAAAATACAGATATTTGTCCAGACTGGGAAAGCAAGGTGAATGCAAAGTGACCACTCCATCATTCCAGTGAAGGAATGTATCAAGAACAGTGTACTGAACAACACATACTGTACCAATAACCTACACAGTCTGGCCTTTGTCAGAACCATTTATTCCTATATTTCACGGCAGCCTTGATCCAAAGACAAAGGAGCTCAGTTCCAGAGGTGATGTGATCAGACAAATTTCATGACCTATGCTGGTGATACTAAACCTGATTCTGATCATGACAGCGTGATTGAATGAGTGTTCGGTATATCTCAGAGTGAAGCATCAATGTGCCCATGTCAAACAGAACTCAATGGCTGAAGGGATACATCACTCAAAGAAACTTTATTTCTAGTTGTTGAAGGTCAATCATCTTGATTTCAGGACATTGTTGTAGATATCTCAGAGCTGCTTTCTAAGCCCAACCGTTTTCAGCACTTGTGTTACTGACCTTCCCTCCATCATACGGTCTAAGATAGGGTTGTTTCCTGTTGATTATCAAGTGTTCTATTTTAAATTCCTTTGGTAGTAAAAGAGGGCATTCTTGATACAGAAAGATATGGGCAACATTAATCTGATAACCCATTTTAACTAGCAAATTTTGTTTCTTGCTTTGATGCATTTTAATTCTGATTATAAATTCTGCTTGCTGGAGCATACTCTTTGGGCTGAATGGTCTAACTCAGCACCTATGTCTTGTGGCTTGTAGTATAGAACTCCAAACAAAGGAAAGATATGTTCTTTCACAGGCATCTAAACCAGCTCTTTTAGGTCTATTCTTTAATTGCAGTAGCACTGAGGTGTACAACGGAGAACAACTTAAAAATAATTCACACAAAATGCTCGAGGAACATAGCAGGTCAGGCAGCATCTATGAAAATGAGTGAACAATCAACGTTTTGGACCGAAACCCTTCTTCACGACTGAATGGAGAGAGGAACTATTTGGGCCAAAAGAACCTGCTTCTCTGTTGTATGACGTTATCTCAGAGATAAAATAAGTAATAATTCACAAAGTTAAATATATGTTAAAGATATGTTCTTTCACAGGCATCTAAACCAGCTCTTTTAGATCTATTCTTCAATTGCAGTAGCACTGAGATGTACAACATGTTGTATAAGAGGTGAGGCTGAAAATGCAGCCACGGAGAACAACTTAAAATAACTCACACAAAATGCTAGAGGAACGCATCAGGCCAGGCAGCATCTATGAAAATGAGTAAACAATCAATGTTTTGGACCTGTTGCATAACCCCGTAACCAGGTAACTTACCAGCAAAGATAGCGGGATCAGCTGAGTCGGATGCTACTATTTTCAAACGTTTTATTCAAAAAGGGCACAAACGTATGGTTAATACAAAACATTCAGATCACATACATTGTCAAAACTCAAACCAAAACACCGGTGTAATAATAATCAATCAGAAATAAGCTCTATAGTTGTCTAGGGGTAATACTGAGTCCAATTGAAATATAAAGAGTCACTCAGAAGTTTGCAGGCTTTTCCCTTTTGGGAACCGCTGGGGTTTTCACGTTGTAGAGAGAGAGAGATGGTTTAGAAAAGATAAACACTTGCCCGTTGTCTTTACAGAGCAAATCCTTGGAATCAGGGGAGCAGGCTTCCCCGTTGTTATTTAAAAGCAGTCTTCCGTTGGTGCTAGCCACAGATACAACATTTGGAATCTAACGCACGTGGCTTCCTTCAAAATGGCTTCCCGCTCCCACGGGAATCGGTATCGTGCTTCCTTGGTGCGTCTTTGGTGCGTCTGAGGGTTTCCCCCCCTCAGACCCTCCTTTATACTTCTTCACGGGATCGCAGGTTGCAGGTAATGCAATGTAATGTAATGTAATGTAGTGCCATCTTTCTCTCAACCAGCCCACTTTGCCAGAGGGCTTTTCACGTGGTCTCCATGAGACAATAGTCAATGTCGCCTTTATTCTGCTTCTTGGGAGAACGTGGTCTTCCGCACGTCTCTCTCTCTCTCTCCCATTTTCCTGTGTCTATTCAGCACGTCTCTTTCACTCTTGGGTCAGTTGACCCCCCCTCGACTAGGGCTCTTGCGATTCTCACAAAGGAGGGGGCCGAGGGCATAATAGCTTAATAAGCTGGTAAGGAAGGCGGGCTCTGTCGTGGGCAAAGTACTGGAGAGTTTAACATTGGTAGCTGAGCGAAGGGCGCTGAGTAGGCTACGGTCAATTATGGATAACTCTGAACATCCTCTACATAGCACCATCCAGAGACAGAGAAGCAGTTTCAGCGACAGGTTACTATCGATACAATGCTCCTCAGACAGGATGAAGAGGTCAATACTCCCCAATGCCATTAGGCTTTACAATTCTACCGCCAGGACTTAAGAACTTTTTAAAAGCTATTATTAATGCTTTTTGAGATAGTGATTTAGATGCATATCATATTTTTTACTGAGTTAAGTATTGTATGTAATTAGTTTTGCTACAACAAGTGTATGGGACATTGGAAAAAAAGTTGAATTTCCCCATGGGGATGAATAAAGTATCTATCTATCTATCTATCTATCTATCTATCTAGACCGAAACCCTTCTTCATGACTGAATGGAGAGAGGGACTATCTGGGCCAGAAGAACCTGCTTCTCTGTTGTATGACGTTATCTCAGAGATAAAATAAGTAATAATTCCAAAATTAACGATTGCCAATCAGCCTTTATAAAATTCAAAACGGCAGCTGTCAGCCCCGAAGATCCTAATTGGGAACGAGTTTGGTGCCATTGGTTTTCCAGTTGGGTCCACATGGAAAGCTGAGCGCAGAAGTAGTAAACCGCGCTGTATAGATGTGGCGTCTTGGAGTCAGTCAGTGAGAATGCGAACTCAGAACAGACTGTAATCCCGGTCACAGAGTGAACAAGGCAACTCACACCGGCTGAACAACCATGAAGTGGGGCATCGTCGTCTTAGTCAGCTGCATTTTGTTGCTCTCTCTACCGTATTACACAGAAGGAAAAGGTAACCCATTTAGAAAAATTGTTAGGCGTGCTGGGAAAATTGCAATAATGATTAGAAACAACTGTGTTTCCTGTTTAGTGTTAATTTAAAAAAAAACACAAGTCTGTTGAAATGACAAGACTTGCGATGTTTATATCACCATTGTTCCATAAGTTACAGTGAATATATTTTCCATGCGTTTAGAGGAAAATTGAGTGTTGGTGTAGCATCACAGCCTCTTTTAGTGCAGAGACAGAAAAAAATCAATCTAATCACTCAAAGTTGCAAAGCATCAGAAAGGAAATGTGGCAATATTTTTTATTTCGAGATGGTTTACCAGGTAATCTTTAAACTTGCACAAAGTTAAATATAACATCTTGTATTTTTTGTAGGCAGGGTGGAGTTAAGGGATGTTTTAATGTAATTTCCATAAACATATCTCTCTCGCACACACACATTTACACATAGTGTTGCCTAGCCAATGGGAATTGATATACATTCAGTGCCCTCTTTATTAGATACACCTGCTCATTAATGCAAATATCTAATCAGCCAATCATGTGGCAGAAACACTAATAACAACTTTATTTATTGAGCTCTCTTCGTATTGGCAGTGTTGTTCAATGTGCTTTACCAAGGGGTAAATTAAACATTAATATAAAGGCTAAAAATTAACATGAAAATAAAAGACAACATGTTCTTTAAAAGCAAGGTTAAATATAAAGGTTTTGAGCCGGTCTTTAAAAGTGTCAACTGAAACTGAATCATTTAGCTTTAGGTACTAATTCCACAAAGACCACAAAGACCACTGGTACCTAATAAAGTGAACACTGAGTTTCAGAGAATGAATGAATGTATGATGTTCTGTGGTCAGTTTTTATTCAAGCAGTTTTTCCTACTTTAGATCCATCAGCATTAAGAACAAGAAGAACATGATAAGAAAGACTTCAGGTTTCCGTAACATCTTCTAATATAGATTGAATAGCCAACAATCTGAATTGAGTAACACTATAAAATGCAGTGTGTAATATTCAAATTTCTCCTCTGTTGAATTTCAAATTGGTTAGTAACATAATCCTTTTGGTATTCGTTCAAAACATATCAAAATATTTTTGAGTAATGTTAACTTATTGCAGAATGATTGCAAACAACATGTTGCCTATAAACTTAGATTTAGTGTGACACAATATAAAACTGCAGAATTACAATATTCAAATGTGTCCTCTGTTGGACCTCAAAATATTTATCATAATCCCTTTGATTTTGCTTCTAGGCATTTCAGAAATATTGTTTGACTAATGTTAACCTGTGTTAAGTGATTTTAAAATGTGAAAATCCCATTTCTTGTTATCACAAATGGACTTAAATCCATCTGTGTTGACCCTGCTCAGATAATATTTTCATGAGGCATTTTACAGATGGAGTGGACCCCAGACCCAAAAAGGATGCAAGGGAGGAAATAGTTAAGGTTTTGATAATAATTTGTGACTGTTTATCAGTTACAGGCATGGTATCAGAGGACTGGACACTTGGTCATTGTTTAAAAAGGGAGAAAACCGGAGACTGAGTAACCACGGTTCAGTCAGTCTGCCTCAGGGGGCAAATAGTTGGAAACTTTTCTAAACATTAGTATAATCAACATTTGGGGGATGCATGATAAACAATGACTGTCAGCCTGAACTTCTTAAAGTAAGTTCATTATTAACAAGATGAAATGTGCTCTAGCACAGCATTTGACCTGCATAGAGGCATTTGGTGAAATCCCAGTTGAAAATGAATGAAGAGTAGAAAAGCCCAATGTACATTAACTTTACGCTGGCTAAAGTCATCTAACACATCTTCAATTCTGTTTCTAGCTCTATTTTTGTATTTATTGGTAAAATACCAAAGATTATTATTTACATTATGGTTATTTTTTAAAAAAGTATCTGTCAGATTTTCCTTTCTGAAGCTCTGCATGCAGTGCTGATAGATTATGTTGATTGTAAACTGGCTAAATATGACAATCATGTTGTAAATTCTATTTTTGGCAGTACTTTTACTAAATAGTAACTTGTATTTCAATTGCTTCTTGTATCTTGACATTGAGACCTATGTTTTGGTATGGTATTACAGTTTTACAAACACTACAGTTAATCACTTTGTCCTTTTCTTGTTCTAGACTACTGTTCAGACCCAAAAGTAATAGGGCCGTGTGAAAACTTTACCCCTTACTATTACTACAATGCGAAAACTGGGAAATGCGAGAAGTTTCTGTATGGTGGCTGCGATGGCACTAGGAACAGGTATGAGATGCTAAGTGAATGCAAGATACAATGTGAAAGAAGTTCAAGTAAGTTCCTAAAACATTATTTTTGTTCTGCTTCAACAAGAAAACATTTCCAAAATACCTATACTCCCCTGATGAAGGAAAGAGAATGTAACAAAAAGCAAGACACAGAACAGATCAGACAGCATTTATAGAGAAATAAGTGTTTAACTTTTCAGGCTGAGACATTTCAGCAAGTCTTGGTCCAAAATGTCTGTTTATTCATCTGAATAGATGCTGCCTGACCTATGGAATTCCTCCAGCACTTTGTGTGTTTTGCTCTGGATTTTCAGCATCTGCAGAATTTCTTGTGTTTAAGAAGGAAAGAGTTCTTGCACAGTGGAACAATTTCAAAGAGTCTGACCAGTCAAGAACCTGGGAGACACAGCCAAGTACTCTTCAACTTCCAGTTATACTAAGGCAGTATCATATTTACATTTAAAATGACAAGAAATTTATTTTTCATCTTCCCTGTTAATAATTTTGAAACATTTGACATTATTCTTTTGAAAGCTTGTTTTTAATGATTTTATCTAAAGACTGTATAACTAATTCAGTAATTACTGAATTTAGTATTTATTATGTATCTCCCAATTTTGAAAATCCTATTGTCTCACTATGCTCTCTCATATAAATGCTAATGCTGTCTTGTTTTAAAATACTTTCACACATGATGTTGAATGTTCCCGTTCTAGAATCCTGAACTTAAGCCAAGATCTTAAATCATATAATAATAGGTATCTATCAGTACACTGAATGAAGGAAGATTGTGCTATATCAATATATAATGAAAATACTACTTGTCGTCATAAGTGTAAAAGATGTAGAGTAAGGGGTTGCAGATGAGGTGATCTGTGGGGCATCAGTGTTGAACAAAGTCATGGCAGAGGTGTTACTGTCTCTGATTGCAGTCTGTTGGTTACGTATTTTGTATAAGATTTGTACTTTTTAACAGACACGTGTATTTTTCAATCTCCCTGGCAGAAAGCGGTATAGCAGATTAACTAACGGTTTATAGCTTTCTCATTTTTCATGCTAAGTATTAGCACATTACCCACATGATGTAACTGTTCTAATCATATAACCCATTAATGTATCACTAAGAAGTTTTCTTTTATATCTATGTGATAGATTTTTCAGAAGCATCATCTTTATTCTTTTGTCTCACACCCCTCCCCACCACCAACATCATTTCTCAGCTCTTTATTTGTTTACTTGGTATTTGTATGTTTATTTATATATGAAAATAAACTGAAATCCTGGAATTAAGACTGCTTGCCACTTTTGACTTGTGGTGTGTGGGGCATCAGTGTTGAGGATAATCTTGGCAGAGGTTTTGCTGCTGCTGCAGTCTGTTGGTAAGGATCACTTGTAAAAGGAAGGGTTTAGTCCCAGTCTCAGAGTTTGGTGGTGATTTTTCTTGGAATTGTTGGTTGAAAGAAGAACAGTAGTCAATAAAATAGTCCAGTGGAGGAGTCTTTACAATGTCCAGATTTGCCAAAGTGAGTGTAGGCCTTGTTTCTGGAATCAGGAGTCAGGCACGTGGATAACATGCTAAATTAGGTAAATTGGTTTATTGCTGTCACATGACCTGTGCTGCAGTGAAACATTTGTCTTGCATCGCACCCAGATAGATCGATTCATTACAACAATGCAGTGAGGTGGTACGAGGAAAAGAAGATGCAGAATGAAGTGTTACAATTGCAGAGAAAGTGCAGAGCAGGTAGATGATAAGGTGAAAGGCCATAAATGATGTAGATTGTGAGGTCAAAAGCCCATCTTATCATAGATGGGAGGAAGTTAATCATTTTTTATCTAGGTTAGAAACCGTCCTGGAGTTAATAGTAATTGGTCTCTGACTAATGGTACATGATTTCAGGCTTTAGTATCTGTACCCTGATGTGATGTATTTATGCATAAAACCCATAATTATTTAAACAAGTTTGCTTAATCAATACAAATACAAGATTCCTCAAATATTGAAATATTAAATACACAACACTCCTCCTTGCTTAGCTGTAAACTCCAATTCAACAGAATGCATCACAACTACATGCACAGAACACTATGTAATACAACTAATATATAGATATCAACAACATATTAAATTTTAAATTGTCACACTTGGGCCTAAAGATTTAATCATTGTGAAGGTTTTCTTACTCTTGTGGGATAATGCCTTTTCTGACAAGGGGATCACTCTGCTGGCAGGTGAGACTTGTGGCTGTGAATCATCCCAGGTTCTGGAGCCTACTCTGAGACTGCAGGAAGTGGTTCTGATAGCAGTAGTCAACTTTCCGCCCCCCTCAACTGATTGATGCGTCTCCTGACGATATCAACTGCAAACTCCATCGTGTAGGAGAGTGGTCCAGTTTTGTCCTTAATCTTGTCAAGTACTTGCATCTCACGCTTTGCCCTACGCCATTTCCTCCCGATCTGCAGTATTGAGTTCAAGGAGTGGAGTACAGTAGCCCGGTTTGGCAGGAACCTGTTATAGTCATTGATTAAATCCTAGAAACAAACTACAAATCTGACGCATCCTTTTGCCTCCATGGTTTGAATTTTCTCAGCATAGTTGTGTAGTTCTTGTGCATCAAATGTGTGATCACAGTAAGTGATGCTTGGTTTAAATAATTCACCCTTGTTGCATTGGGCTCTGAGCCAATGCTCTAATATTTTTAACACTGTCTTGAGGTACTCGAGCTGCTCCTTGTCATCCTTACCATTTACAGTGATGTCTTTCAGATAACATGGAGTGCATAGGCAACCTTGCAGAACCTAGAAGAGGAAGAAACTGAGCCAGAAACTGTGTAATTAAAACAAGAAATTAAACAAGTGGTTTCTACCAGAGTGCAAGTGCAGTTCCTCCTCCAGAAATAAGCCTTTGTTGTAATAATAAAATCCTTTGTGAATATTTATGATGAAGATGGTCTCTTCCATCTTCACCAGTAGGTAGGACTCAGCTAAGTACACTTTGCTGAAGTGTTTTCCTCCAGAAAGGCTTGTGAAGATATCTTCAGTCCTGGGCCATAACCATTGTAGATGGGCTGCACTCAACTTTGAAAAGAATTACTTCAGACTCCAGATGACCTAGCTCACTGGTATCTTTATCACCAGTGGTATAAGGAACTGGATAGGCTTTAAGGTTTGGGTGTGGTACATTCATTTAACAATATTTTGCCCTTTAATATGGTGGAGTTTTCCAATGTCATTCTTTAACATCCAGTACACTTCTTAATTGGCTTTCAGTTGGCTTCATTGCAGGGGTTGTGGCATGTAAATTGTGGAGGGATCTGAAATCAAGTTGTAGTTGTCTCAGCTATTCATGCTCCCACAATGCTGGTCCTTCTGTTTTTACCACATACGAGCCCAATGCGGCTTGTGGTTGTTGTATTTCATTGTCAATCCCTCAGGAATTGTGTTTTCTCCAGTACAAGTTCTTTGTTGCATATCTGAATGCTTCAGTTTAGAATCTTCAAAATGCTGTTCACACTCATTTTGTGGGATGACTGAAACAGCCGAACTAGTGTCCAATTTCATTTTAAATAACTTGCCATTCCATTCTAGTACAAGTCATATTGCTTGTCATTTCTTCCTTTTCATATGGTAGATCTCAAGGCTATGCAGCCCTGTGTCAGTCTCATCATTGTCAGATTTTTCATCAACAGCTTGCAGATTAGTGCTCTCTTTAAAACTGCAAGCTGACTCTTTAGCTCTTTCTTCTCCCTGAACCATCCATTTATTTTTGTCTTTCCGACATGCTCTTTGCATGTGCCCTACTTGTTGCATTCTCTGTAACTTTTGCCTTTAACTGAATTTGTTTGTGTATGTGACTCCCCTGCCATATCAGTAACACTATTTATTTTGCCAGGCTGGTTTCTGTTTAGACTCTGAAATTTTTTCTCACTTTCATTCCTGACTGCAATTCTGTCTGAGGTTTCCATTGTAACAGTGATCTCAAATGCTCATTTGAATGCAAGTTGTTCTTCAGTTAGGAACTATTTTTAAAGGTTTCTTTGGCTTTAAGGATACATCCACACTACGCTGGATAAATCCGTAACCAAAGCTTTTTCTCTTCGTTTTTACCCTCTGTCCACACTAAAACGGCATTTTCGTCCCCCGAAACCGGAGCTTTTCAGAAACGCTTTCCAGGGCGGGTATTTTTTGAAAATGCTGCTCAGACAGATCAGTGTGGACAGGATAACCGGAGACTTTTGAAAATGCTGTCAGACGGCAGCGTGCTATTTGATTGTTTTCTTGAATGCAGCCTAACAATTTCAGAACAGATGGCAACGAGACTGAAGCCAGGAGACTTAGAAATCTCAATCTCAAATCTCAAAATACAATCTCACCTGGTCCAGGAACACTTCTCTGACAATAGATGTGTAACAGCCTAATGTAACATTGTATGGAAATACAAGATAACACTGATGCAGAAATGTTTTATACATTTAACAAGGTGCTTTATTAATGCAACAGAGTTAGTCAGTGTTTCAATGTTTGTCGTCAGCCGGGTCAATCTGTCCATGAACTCCCTGTCGGTTGCCTCCGTACACTCCAGTATTTGTTTTTTTTAGTTTTAAGCTCTCCTGTGCGAAAGCCAACAGCTGTCCATCGTTTAAAGTTTTTCCTAGTCTGTAACTACACAAACGCACACTTTTACGGCGAGATTCAACACGAAACGTGTTGCTTGTTTTCTGTAGGTGTATCCTGCGCATGCTAGGCAGGAGGAGATTTGCCGAAATCTCCGTTTCAATGTGGATAGAGATATTTTCAAAAAAGCACAGTGTGGATGCCTATTGTTTTTATGCGAAACCGGCTTTTTCAAAATTATCTGGTCTAGTGTGGATGTAGTCTAAGATTCTGCAAACTAAATGATCTGTCAATGCCTAGTTGAGACCATTACTGAACTGACAATCTCTTCAATTCAGCCATGTATTCTGAATGGATTCCCCTTTTGGATTCCGCTAATGAAACCTAAATCATTTTGCAATTAGCAATGGATTTGGTTCTTGGTGTTCCTGCAAAAATTTTCCAATAGCACCAAAGCTCATTTCTGATGGTTTGCTTGGAGCAATCAGACTTTGAAGCAAAACGTATGTCTTCATACTTAAAGAACAGAGCACTTTTCACTGGCTATTTCACTTGCTTCAATATACTGTCCCAGTAGCTCAGTATACATGAGCCAGTTACCCGCTGTGTAATCAGACTTGTCAATCTTTGACGTAGCCAACCATTAGCGATTTCTGATTATTACCACCTGGTACATGTGCTTTACTGACCTGCAAATTCTTCCAGTTTTCTGTCATTTTTCGATAGTCAGCACATGCTGACTGCTCGTATTTTAATTAACATTTCTTACTGCTGGTTTTAAAATTTTGAACATCTTACTGCACTTCAACAGTAGCCTTCTTGGGTTCATTTTAAAAATATCTTATCTCAAATGTAACATCAAAATATTAAATTATTTCAAAGGAAATGCTGGTCCAACCATGTGTTTACTTTAAGTGAGGCGAGCACTTATGTAATTAAGTATGTAATGTATTTTTACATTTAACCTGTAATAAATTATTTAAATGAACAAGAATGCTTCATCAAATGATACAAGATTACTCAACTATTATTGAGATATTAAATACACAACAATCACTATCTCCAAAAATTCCTGTTTCATACTGTATTGTACTCTGACTCAAGCTGAGTCAAAAAGCTGTCCTAGACACATCTCAGAAATGATGCCCTTACACCTACCTCCACACCTTTCCCGAGCCTTTAATGCTAAAGCAATCTCAGTTAATGTTTTGGAAATTGAAATCCCCTTCTACTATAATCCTGTTTTGAACATATTGCTATTTACCTTTTCATCTGTTCCTTTTTTTCTTTGGCTGTTTGGTCTATAGTACACCCCTAACAAACTCTTCCTTTAGTTTAAATTGATCGTTTAATACCTCACTGGGATAAAATTACTAAAATCTGTACCATTGAATTAATGCACACAGCAACATTTCATTCTGCTCAGATGTCAAAATTCTTAAATCAATTCTTTGCTAATCACAGATGCTCTCTTTTTCAGGGTTGTTAAAATAATAGGTAATTTGAGAACTTCTGTATTCACCTGTTCATTTTCATTTTTACAGAAGCGAAATAAAGGGACATTTCTGCTATATGTAAGTACCTCGATGAAGTTGTCAACATTGTAAGGAGTTCAAAAATGTTGATCTGCTGTTGCTTTTTGCAAGATCTTAATTGCAGCATCGATACATGTTATAATATTTTTGTATTTAGTTAAACCAAACTGTCTCCAATTCTTTTGGACCTATGAACTGGCCTTACAACTTGCTGTATATACAAACCTCTGAGATTATTCCAAGAGTGGAGATTTTTTTTAACCTTGCAGGAAATATTATAAGGGAGAAACATGTATTTAAAAAAATATATCTTCAAGGTTTGTGGTAGAAGCCCACAGACTAAATCGCTGTTCCACAAGACCATAAATTATAGGAGCAGAATTAGGCTATTTAGCCCTTTGAGTCTGCTCTGACATTTCATCATGTCTGATCAAATATTCCACTCAGCCCAATCTCCTGCCTTTCCCCTGTCCCTTCATACCCTGAACAATCAAGAATCTGTCAACTTCTACCTTAAATATACCCAAGACCTGGCCTCCACAGCTGCCTGTAGCAAAGAATTGCACATATTCACCACTCTCTGGCTAAAGAAATTCCCCCCAGAAGATGCCCCTACATTCGGATTCTGTGTCCTCTGGCCTTGGATTTTTCCATCATGGGAAACCTCCTCTCCACATCTACTCTCTCAAGGCGTTTCACCATTTGACGGGTTTCAATGAGATCACCCCGCATTCTTCTGACTTCTAGTGCTTATAGGCCCAGAGCTCTTCATGTGACAAGCCTTTCAATCCTGGAATCAATTTTGTGAACCTCCTTTGAACCCTGTCCAGCTTCAGCATATCCTTTCTAATCGGCCCAAAATTGCTCACAATACCCCAAGTGAGGCCTCACCAGTGCTTTATAACATCTCAACAGGACATCCTTGCTTTGTATTGTAGTCTTGAAATGAATGCTAACATCACATTTGCCTTCCTCACCTCAGCCTCAATCTACAGATTAGACATTAGGGATTCCTTCACAAGGACTCTCAAATTCCTTTGCACCTCAGTTTCTGGTTGTTTTTTTTCTCCATTTAGGAAATAGTTAACCCTTTCATTTCTTCTAACAAAGTGCATGATCATACACTTGCCAATACTGTATTTCATCTGTTATTTCTGTGCCCATTCTCCTAATCCATGTCCTTCTATAGCTTCTCTACTTCCTCAAAACTACCTGCCCCTCTGCCTTTCTTCAGATCATCTGCAAACTTTGCAACAAAGCCATTAATTCCATCATCCAGATCATTGACATGTAACATAAAAGGAATCAGTCCCAACACAAACCCTTGTGGAGCACCACTAGTCACTGGCAGCCAGCCAGAAAATACTCCCTTTATTCCCACTCTTTGTCTTCTGCCAACAGCCACTGCTTTATCCATGCTGTATCTTTTCTGTGATACCATGGGCTTTTAGCATCTTAAGCAGACCTGTGTGTGGGACCTTGTCAAAGGCCTGCTGAAAATCCAGGTACAGAGTTCTCTTTTGTCTATCCTGCTAGTTCTTTCTTCAAAGTATTCCTAGAGATTTGTCGGGCAAGAGTTTCCCATGGGGGAAACTATGCTGACTACAGCCTATTTAATCATGTACCTCCAAGTTCTCTGAGACCTTATCCTTGATAATCGACTCCATCATCTGCACAACCACTAAGGTCAGACTAATTGGCCTATAGTTTCCTTTCTTCTCCCTCTCTCCCTTCTTGAAAAGTGGAGTGACATTTGCAATTTTCCAGAATCTAGTTCTTGAAAGGTCATTACTAATGCCTCTACAATCTTGTCAGCCACCTCTTTCAGAACCCTGGAGTGTAGACCATCTGATCCAGGTGACTTGTCTGCCTTCAGACCTTTCATTTTTCCCAAGATCCTTATCTCTGTTTCTGGTAACTTCACACCATTCTGCTGGTAGTAAAGTGAGAAGTGCACACATTTAAAATGGAGGAATTGTAGATGTAAATCTTACTAATTTTGGTGCATAATGTGTCCAGCCTTTATCTCAATTTCTGTGTCGCCCAAGCAAGCTCTCAGTTGCCTTCACTTCATTAGAATGCCTTTACCCTATTGATTCCTCGCAAAAATCATGCTTTGCATTACAGGGACTCTCAGTTTAATTCCCAAAATGTGTAATTCTGTCTCATTAATTTTAACCTCTGCTTAATTGTGTTTGTGACAGAAATGGCACCGTTGAGACAGAGAAATCAGTATCATTTGTGGCCAGAGCTAAGGAATGGAGATGTGAGCATCAAAGGGAAAAACTTCGAAATATCAATATTATTGTGTTGAATAATTTTACTCTTGAAGTTCTGCATATTAATCCACACATACCTTTAATTGGATGCATTTAATAAAGAAATGTGGAGCTGAAATTTTTGTCACTTTAGAATAAGTTAAATCAGTTGATTATCGCTAAACTCTACCATGGTGGAGAATATTCCATTTTTCAGTTCATACAGTTCTATTCACAAATTGTGTATCGCTAAAATTATAATAAAATAAAGGCATTCCATGTAGACAATGTGATGTGTGAATGTATTTGTGTCAGTCAGCAGGTTACTTTGTCACGTTTCTGAATTCCCTCGCCACAGCACTTCAATACACATTACAACTTTGGGAAAATGTTATGAACAGTTCTGCAGTAATTCTCCGTATCCCACATTTTCTGTATTCACAACACTACATTTGTGTTAATAATTTATTGAGTTACATAACCTTTTGGCTAAAGGCTTGTTGTAAGGCACATTCTGAAATCCTCTGCTGCAAATACAGTCCTTCGTAAAATGGGCATGTTATCTGTTTGACCATAAGCTAGTCAAACTATATGAAGTTTTCCAGGTGAAAATTATTTGTTAAAGAAAAACTGTGAATCATACTAGTTTTGTAAGTAAATATAAATCTGTAAGAATGCAGTGACACAGCTGGGGGAGCTGCTGCCTCACATCTACAATCACACACAGAATTAATCTTGGTCTCCAATGCTTCAGGGTGCAGTTTTCATATTCTCCCAGGGCTTGGTGATCCCTGTGGTAAACTATGTATGCCCCTCTGCTGACTGCTCCTGTGGCTCCTCCCACAGACCCCTGTATAAAGGCGATTGGAGGCACTGCTCCCCCCCTCAGTCTCCGAGATGCCGTGCTCCGTTTTGCTGCTAATAAAAGCCTATCGTTCACCTCCCGTATCTGAGAGTTATTGATGGTGCACCAATCCCTTTTGGCCAGCACAAACATGTAGAACCAAAGGGGTCTGTATTTGTGTTACATGATTCTATCACTTTGTGGCTCTAAAATTTATTGAGTTTTGGAGAAGTACATTGGAGGAACAGGACTGTCAGCCCATCTAGTCCATGCCAAACTGTTATTCTGCCTAGTCCAATTGTCTCACACCTGGAGTACGGCCCCTCATAGTCCATTGTGGTAATCCAAACTTCTTTTAAATATTGCAATCAGACCTGATGATAACACGTCCACTGGCAGCTTGTTCCACACTGGCACTGCTCTCTGATAGAAGAGGATCCAACTCAGATTCCCCTTAAATATTCCACGTTGCATATTTAACCTATGACCTCTAGTTCTGGTCTTGCCCAGCATCAGTGGAAAACACCTGCTTGCATTTACCCCTCATAATTTTGTATACTCTGTCACATCTCCCCTCATTCTCCCAAGCTGCAGATCTTTGTTTTGCCGTGTGCCCTACTGTGCAATGTGCATGTCCCACCCTGGTTTGTCCTTAAAGTGAAACGCCTTGCTCTTCGAAAACAGGAAATATTGGAAAAATATATTTGGTCAGATTCAAACTTGCGTGGAGAAAACCAAATGGATTTCTCGCTCTGCTTGTCCATTTGACAGAGGGAATAGGATTACTCTTTGAATAAGCATATACAAAATTAGTCAAATGTCTCTATCAATATTCTTAAGAAACTTTCTAAAACTCCAAAATCCAGCATCCAATGTTGATAGGTTAGCAGTTGTCTCTCTCAGTTTTCCAGACTGCAAGCTGGGGATGCAGAGTACAGTTGGGGCTGATGTCCAGATTGTCAGTCAGGATAGTATGGCCACTGGTGGGTTTGAGTCCAGAACATGATGCAGCAAGATTATGGTTATAATGGAATGGCTCCTCGGTAGAGATCATTAAGAGCACCAAGTTTCTTGGTGTTCACCTGGTGGAGAATCTCACCTGGTCCCTCAACACCAGCTCCATAGCAAAGAAAGCCCAGCAGTGTCTCTACTTTCTGCGAAGGCTGAGGAAAGTCCATCTCCCACCCCCCATTCTCATCACCTTCTACAGGGGTTGTATTGAGAGCATCCTGAGCAGCTGCATCACTGCCTGGTTCGGGAATTGCACCATCTTGGATCGCAAGACCCTGCAGCGGATAGTGAGGTCAGCTGAGAATATCATCGGGGTCTCTCTTACCGCCAATACGGACATTTACACTACATGCTGCATCCGCAAAACAAACAGCATTATGAAGGACCCCACGCACCCCTCAAACAAACTTTTCTCCCTCCTGCCGTCTGGGAAAAGGCACCAAAGCATTTGGGCTCTCGCAACCAGACTATGTAACAGTTTCTTGCCCCAAACTATCAGACTCCTCAATACCCAGAGCCTGGACTGACACCAGCTTACTGCCCACTACTGTGCCTACTGTCTTCTTTATTATTTATTGTAATGCCTGCACTGTTTTGTGCACTTTATGCAGTCCTGGGTAGGTCTGTAGACTAGTGTAGTTTTTTTCTGTGTTGTTTTTATGTAGTTCAGTGTAGTTTTTGTACTGTTTCATGTAGCACCATGGTCCTGAAAAACGTCACCTCAGTTTTACTGTGTACTATACCAGCAGATACGGTCGAAATGACAATAAAAAATGACTTGATTTGATGTGTGCAGGAAAATCTAATTGAAGTGGAGAGAGAAAAGCATAAATGGGCAGAGGAATTGTGTAAGTGAGAGGAGTTAGAGACAGAAAAGGGGTGGAGAAAGCTGGGAAAGAAATTGAAATTTTGAGTGAGAAGGGCAAGGTGAATTTGATACATATGAGTCAGTTTCAGGCTCAGTGTGAATAGGTGACAAGAGAAAGTGAAGAGGAGAATAAACAGGTGAACACAAATAGAAAAACAGTGTCAGGATTTTCAGACTGCTGTGAATGTCTTGCACAAATAGGCAACTGAGAAGAAGGGGAGCGCAGATCACACAAAGTGTTTAAAACAGATCAAAAAGCTGCCGAGTCACCTCTCAGCTCAGAGAGGAGTAATGCGTGCATTTTGTACGAGGGCTGACAGTGATGGTGATGTAGATTGGGGTAATTTAGTGTATGAGGCAACACACTATGATAGTGAGGATGATTGGGGAAGAAAGAGGCTCACCTCCCAATGGATTTTTCCAAGAGGGGGTGGAACCTTCAACACCCACTGCCCCAATGATGCCAGTGGCAAAGGGGAATGCAGGAGGACCAGTTGTGACATGGTGTCCTACCCCTTTCGCTGTGGCGCAATTGAGTGTTGTAGCTGCAAATACACAAGGGTGGGCTGGGAGATGATTCTTGGTAACTTTACCAGCGCATTCAGCATCAAAGCTTCGATGAAGCAGAGGATCGGAAGTTAGCCCTTCTGTGTCTTTCCGCAGTGTTACACTCAGCCCTACCAAAGGAACAGGCACAAGGCCAAGGGGCACTGGGAAATTTGCAGGAGGCAATATTAGAAGCTACAGAGACTAATTGAGGTGACCCAGTGGAGGCTTTGCCTAAGTACAGACGGTAGAAAGGGGAACACCGCACTGCATTTGTGATGAAGTTGTGGATGGTTTTCTTTGGAGTTTATGGTCCTAATTTGGACAGGCAGAATTTGACTCAACCCAGTAAGTACTGGCTGAGGATCTTGGTACCACACAGTATTGAGGAGATCAGAAGAGTGGGTGAAATGTTTGACCCTGCAGATCCCACACAATTTGTAGCATAGGTTCTCAGAAGGGTGATATGAGTATGGGAAAAGGAAGTAAGAAAGGAACGTACTAAAGAGGATAAGGGGAAGCAGGGGTTAAAAGATTGCTGAAAGAGAACAGGGTGTACAGTGGCAGAATGAAAGGAGATGCAGCCATTGCACTCAACAGCGCCACCTAGTACAGGAGGTGATTGAGGACGAGGTCAGAATACTTGCATTCTCCCTGTAATGAATACCAGATCCCCATGGAAATGTTTCTATTGAACTGAATTGACTTTTTTACTTACATCCTTCATATACATTACGTTATTTACGTTACATCTCTGTCTAAATGTGCAATTTATAATGAATAGTATGTAGAACAGGAGACAGTCAATATAACATAGAAATACAATTGTACCAGCATGAATCAATCACTCTGATGGCCTGGTGGAAGAAGATGTCCTGGAGTCTGACGGTCATGCCTTTTATGCCGCAGTACCGATTCCTGACGGTAGCAGCTGGAACAGATGTGGACACAAGGGTACTTTTGCAGGGATTTCCTACAACCCAGGTGAGCTGGAAATGGTC
The DNA here is from genome assembly GCF_048418815.1 of Hemitrygon akajei. Lineage (NCBI taxonomy): Eukaryota > Metazoa > Chordata > Chondrichthyes > Myliobatiformes > Dasyatidae > Hemitrygon > Hemitrygon akajei. The sequence goes on from NC_133131.1 coordinate 96,407,434, forward strand.
AGGATGCAACAAAGGCTCCATTGCCGCTAGAAGGTCAACCACATTACCCACAATGTAATTTCCAGGGTGCCAATGAAAAGACACAACTGTATTCCTAGTTACCTACGGAGGCTCCAAGTGCATAACGATGGTGTCAGGCCTCTGTTACGTGGGTGTGCACTGCAAGGTGGGATGGTATGGGTAAACTCCTTGTAGATGAAATTTATTTGAATTCAAGAGGCTCTCAAACCACCATAAACACTTCCACATTCAATGTATCAAGTTGGGAGATACAAGATGCTATTACTTTAACTGGATTTACCGGACTGTCACAAGTAGGGAAGCTAACTACATCCCTGAACAAACAGTTGGGACAGCTTAGTGTGCTCCACTCAGCTGTGTTCATCGACTTGCCAACTGCTTCAGAACAGATTCTGGGAAGTGATTTTATGAGGAAAACAGGTTTGAGTTTTGATCAGAAAAATTGTACGGTTTGGCAGTTTAATGTTGATAGAGAGCAGGTCCCTATTGAGATTCCAGTGGGATGATGTGAGGATGGGATATGTGAAGGTATGGCTGAAGGCAGAAGATATGACAAAGGACTCAAAAGGCTAAAGAAATTATTTTAGATTGCCAGGTAGTAGTTAACCATATAACCATATAACAATTAAAGCATGGAAACAGGCCATCTCGGCCCTTCTAGTCCGAGCCGAACGCTTACTCTCACCTAGTCCCACCTACCTGCACTCAGCCCATAACCCTCCATTCATTTCCTGACCATATACCTATCCAATTTTACTTTAAATGACAATATCAAACCTGCCTCTACCACTTCTACTGGAAGCTTATTCCACACAGCTTCCACTCTCTGAGTAAAGAATTTCTCCCTCGCGTTACCCCTAAACTTTTGCCCCTTAACTCTCAACTCATGTTCTCTTGTTTGAATCTCCCCTACTCTCAATGGAAAAAGCCTATCCAAGTCAACTCTATCTTTCCCCCTCATAATTTTAAATTATCAAGACCCCCCTCAAACTTCTACTCTCCAAAGTATAAAGACCTAATTTGTTCAACCTTTCTCTGTAACTTAGGTGCTGAAACCCAGGTAACATTCTACTAAATCTCCTTTGTACTCTCTCTAATTTGATGACATCTTTCCCATAATTCGGTGACTAGAACTGTACACAATACTCCAGCTTTGGCCTTACCAATGCCTTGTACAATTTTAACATTACATCCTAACTCCTATACTGAATGCTCTGATTTATAAAGGCCAGCATACCAGTAGCTTTCTTCACCACTCTATCCACATGAGATTCCACCTTCAGGGAACTATGCACCATTATTCCGAGATCACTATGTTCTACTGCATTCCTCAATGCCCTACCATTTACCACCTATGTCCTATTTTGATTAGTCCTATCAAAATGTATCACCTCACACTTATCAGCATTGAACTCCATCTGCCATCTTCCAGCCCACTCTTCGAACTGGCCTAATTCTCTCCGCAAGCTTTGAAAACCTACTTCATTACCCACAACGCTAGCTATCTTAGTACCATCTGCATACTTACTAATCCAATTTACCACCCCATCATCCAGATCATTAATGTACATGACAAACAACACTGGACCCAGTGCGGATCCCTCAGGCACACCACTAGTCACCGGCCTCCAACCTGACAAACCGTTATCCACCACTACTCTCTGGCATCTCCCATCCAGCCACTGTTGAATCCATTTTACTACTTCAATATTAATACCTAACGATTGAACCTTCGGAGTGGAACCTTGTCACAGGCCATACTGAAGTCCATATAGACAACATCCACTGCTTTACCCTCGTCAACTTTCCTAATAAACTCCTCAAAAATTCAATAAGATTTGTCCATGTGGTCCTGTCCCCGGTCCTGCTCTACTCTGTCTCTCATCTATTTCTCATTATTACCTGTATTGTTGTCACCTGTGTGTCATTGTGCTCCACCTATCATCTGTCTCTCTGTGTATTGCTCAGTGTATTTCAGTCCTGTGTTTTCATCTGTTTGTTGCCAGATTGTGCCAGTAAATTTTCCTGAGCCTTTGTATCTGTACTCTGTCCGGCTGAATATCAACTCTGCCTTATTCTTGACCCTGGGTTTTGGATTTCTCTGGATGTTTTGATCTCTGCCTGAACTTTGACACTGACTTTGTTTGCACCTCGGGATTTGTTACTCAATTAATATCACTGTGTGCACAGTACTGGGTCTGCGATTAGATTTCTGTTCCAGTGCCCTGACAATGTGAAACAATTAGTGCAAGAAACAAAGCTGAAGAATTTCTAACCAGATATACTGAGTGGGTGATAAGTTTTGTATTTTGTCCTCGACCACCCCACCCACACATCATAGAAACCAAACCTGCATCAGTATGATCTATTCAAAAGGTACAGTATTGTGAAATGGCTGAGTGCACTGGATCCACCAAGTTTATAGTTCCTGACATTGCCTAACCAGAACTAGCTGTTCCGGCCTCTTCACAAGCTTTTCTCAGACTGCTATAGAACTGGTGTCTATCAGAAAATACAGATATTTGTCCAGACTGGGAAAGCAAGGTGAATGCAAAGTGACCACTCCATCATTCCAGTGAAGGAATGTATCAAGAACAGTGTACTGAACAACACATACTGTACCAATAACCTACAGTCTGGCCTTTGTCAGAACCATTTATTCCTATATTTCACGGCAGCCTTGATCCAAAGACAAAGGAGCTCAGTTCCAGAGGTGATGTGATCAGACAAATTTCATGACCTATGCTGGTGATACTAAACCTGATTCTGATCATGACAGCGTGATTGAATGAGTGTACGGTATATCCCAGAGTGAAGCATCAATGTGCCCCCGTCAAACAGAACTCAATGGCTGAAGGGATACATCACACAAAGAAACTTTATTTCTAGTTGTTGAAGGTCAATCATCTTGATTTCAGGACATTGTTGTAGATATCTCAGAGCTGCTTTCTAAGCCCAACCGTTTTCAGCACTTGTGTTACTGACCTTCCCTCCATCATACGGTCAAAGATAGGGTTGTTTCCTGTTGATTATCAAGTGTTCTATTTTAAATTCCTTTGGTAGTAAAAGAGGGCATTCTTGATACAGAAAGATATGGGCAACATTAATCTGATAACCCATTTTAACTAGCAAATTTTGTTTCTTGCTTTGATGCATTTTAACTCTGATTATAAATTCTGCTTGCTGGAGCATACCCGTTGGCTGAGAGGTTTAATTCAGCACCTGTTCACCCTGTACACATCAGACTTCCAATATAACTCAGAGTCCTGCCATGTGCAGAAGTTCGCTGATGACACGGCCATAGTGGGGTGTGTCAGGAATGGACAGGAGGAGGAGTATAGGAAACTGATACAGGACTTTGTGATATGGTGCAACTCAAACTACCTGCGTCTCAATATCACCAAGACCAAGGAGATGGTGGTGGACTTTAGGAGATCTAGGCCCCATATGGAGCCAGTGATCATTAATGGAGAACGTGTGGAGCAGGTTAAGACCTACAAGTATCTGGGAGTACAGTTAGATGAGAAGCTTGACTGGACTGCCAACACAGATGCCTTGTGCAGGAAGGCACAGAGTCGAATGTACTTCCTAAGAAGGTTGGCGTCATTCAATGTCTGTAGTGAGATGCTGAAGATGTTCTATAGGTCAGTTGTGGAGAGCGCCCTCTTCTTTGTGGTGGCGTGTTGGGGAGGAAGCATTAAGAAGAGGGACGCCTCACGTCTTAATAAGCTGGTAAGGAAGGCGGGCTCTGTCGTGGGCAAAGTACTGGAGAGTTTAACATCGGTAGCTGAGCGAAGGGCGCTGAGTAGGCTACGGTCAATTATGGATAACTCTGAACATCCTCTACATAGCACCATCCAGAGACAGAGAAGCAGTTTCAGTGACAGGTTGCTATCGATGCAATGCTCCTCAGACAGGATGAAGAGGTCAATACTCCCCAATGCCATTAGGCTTTACAATTCTACCGCCAGGACTTAAGAACTTTTTAAAAGCTATTATTAATGCTTTTTGAGACGGTGATTTAGATGCATATCATATTTTTTTTACTGAGTTAAGTATTGTATGTAATTAGTTTTGCTACAACAAGTGTATGGGACATTGGAAAAAAAGATGAATTTCCCCATGGGGATGAATAAAGTATCTATCTATCTATCTATCTATCTATCTATCTATCTATGTCTTGTGGCTTGCAGTATAGAACTCCAAACACAGGAAAGGTATGTTCTTTCACAGGCATCTAAACCAGCTCTTTTAGATCTATTCTTCAATTGCAGTAGCACTGAGATATACAACGTGTTGTATAAGAGGTGATGCTGAAAATTCAGCCATGGAGAACAACTTATAATAACTCACACAAAATGCTAGAGGAACACAACAGGTCAGGCAGCATCTATGAAAATGAGTGAACAATCAACGTTTTGGACCGAAACCCTTCTTCACGACTGAATGGAGAGAGGAACTATTTGGGCCAAAAGATCCTGCTTCTCTGTTGTATGACGTTATCTCAGAGATAAAATAAGCAATAATTCGGAAATTAACGATTGCCAATCAGGCTTTATAAAATTCAAAACGGCAGCCGTCAGCCCCGAAGATCCTAATTAGGAATGAGGTTGGCGCCATTGGTTTTCCAGTTGGGTCCACATGGAAAGTTGAGCGCAGAAGTAGTAAACCGCTCTGTATAAATGTGGTGTCTTGGAGTCAGTCAGTGAGAACGCGAACTCAGAACAGACTGTAATCCCGGTCACAGAGTGAACAAGGCAACTCACACCGGCTGAACAACCATGAAGTGGGGCATCGTCGTCTTAGTCAGCTGCATTTTGTTGCTCTCTCTACCGTGTTACGCAGAAGGAAAAGGTAACCCATTTAGAAAAATGGTTAGACGTGCTGGGAAAATTGCAGTAATGATTAGAATTTGTTTAAAAAGAACAACTGTGTTTCTTGTTTAGTGTTAATTTAAAAAAAACACAAGGCTGTGGAAATGACAAGACTTGCAATGTTTATATCACCATTGTTCCATAAGTTACAGCGAATATATTTTCCATGCGTTTAGAGGAAAATTGAGTGTTGGTGTAGCATCACAGCCTCTTTTAGTGCAGAGACAGAAAAAATCAATCTAATCACTCAAAGTTGCAAAGCATCAGAAAGGAAATGTGGTGATATTTTTTATTTCGAGATGGGTTACCAGGTAATCTTTAAACTTACACAAAGTTAAATATAACATCTTGTATTTTTTGTAGGCAGGGTGGGGTTAAGGGATGTTTTAATGTAATTTCCATAAACATATCTCTCTCGCAAACACACTTTTACACATAGTGTTGCCTAGCCAATGGGAATTGATATACATTCAGTGCCCTCTTTATTAGATACACCTGCTCATTAATGCAATTATCTAATCAGCCAATCATGTGGCAGAAACACTAATAACAACTTTATTTATTGAGCTCTCTTCATATTGGCAGTGTTGTTCAATGTGCTTTACCAAGGGGTAAATTAAACATTAAAATAAAGGCTAAAAATTAACATGAAAATAAAAGACAACATGTTCTTTAAAAGCAAGGTTAAATATAAAGGTTTTGAGCTGGTGTTTAAAAGTGTCAACTGAAACTGAATCATTTAGCTTTAGGTACTAATTCCACAAAGACCACTGGTACCTAATAAAGTGAACACTGAGTTTCAGAGAATGAATGAATGTATGATGTACTGTGGTCAGATTTTATTCAAGCAGTTTTTCCTACTTTAGATCCATCAGCATTAAGAACAAGAAGAACATGATAAGAAAGACTTCAGGTTTCCGTAACATCTTCTAATATAGAGTGAATAGCCAACAATCTGAATTGAGTGACACTATAAAATGCAGTGTGTAATATTCAAATTTCTCCTCTGTTGAATTTCAAAATGCTTAGTAACATAATCCTTTTGGTATTCATTCAAAACATATCAAAATATTTTTGAGTAATGTTAACTTATTGTAGAATGATTCCAAACAACATGTTGCCTATAAACTTAGATTTAGTGTGACACAATATAAAATTGCAGAATTACAATATTCAAATTTGTCCTCTGTTGGACCTCAAAATATTTATCATAATCCCTTTGATTTTGCTTCTAGGCATTTCAGAAATATTGTTTGACTTAACTTGTGTTAAGTGATTTTAAAATGTGAAAATCCCGTTTCTTGTTATCGCAAATGGACTTAAATCCATCTGTGTTGACCCTGCTCAGATAATATTTTCATGAGGCATTTTACAGATGGAGTAGTCCCCAGACCCAAAAAGGAAGCAAGAGAGGAAATAGTTAAGGTTTTGATAATAATTTGTGAATGTTTATCAGTTACAGGCTTGGTATCAGAGGACTGGGCACTTCGTCATGTGGTGCCATTGTTTAAAAAGGGAGAAAACCGGAGACTGAGTAACCACGTTTCAGTCAGTCTGCCTCAGGGGGCAAATAGTTTGAAATATTTCTAAACATTAGTATAATCAACATTTGGGGGATGAAATGTGCTCTAGCACAGCATTTGACCTGCATAGAGGCATTTGATGAAGTCCCAGTTGAAAATGAATGAAGAGTAGAAAAGCCCAATGTACATTAACTTTACGCTGGCTAAAGTCATCTAACACATCTTCAATTCTGTTTCAAGCACTATTTTTGAATTTATTGGTAAAATACCAAAGATTATTATTTACATTATGGTTATTTTTTTAAAAAGTATCCGTCAGATTTTCCTTTCTGAAAATCTGCATGCAGTGCTGATAGATTACGTTGATTGTAAACTGGCTAAAGATGACAATCATGTTGTAAATTCTGTTTTTGGCAGTACTTTTACTAAATAGTAACTTGTATTTCAATTGCTGCTTGTATCCTGACATTGAGACCTATGTTTTGGTATGGTATTACAGTTTTACAAACACTACAGTTAATCACTTTGTCCTTTTCTTGTTCTAGGCAAATGTTCAGACCCAAAAATAATGGGGTCGTGCACAAACTATTTCCCTTACTATTACTACAATACGAAAACTCGGAGATGCGAGAGGTTTCTGTATAGTGGCTGCGGTGGCAATGAGAACAAGTTTATGCTGCTAACTAATTGCATTGTCGATTGTATAAAAAGTTTAAGTAAGTTCCTAAAACATTATTTTGTTCTGCTTAAACAAGAAAACATTTCCAAAATACCTATATTCCCCTGATGAAGGAAAGAGAATGTAACAAGAAGCAAGACACAGAACAGGTCAGACAGCATTTATAGAGAAATAAGTAGTTAACTTTTCAGGCTGAGACATTTCAGCAAGTCTTGGTCCAAAATGTCTGTTTATTCATCTGCATAGATGCTGCCTGACCTATGGAGTTCCTCCAGCACTTTGTGTGTTTTGCTCTGGATTTTCGGCATCTGTAGAATTTCTTGTGTTTAAGAAGGAAAGAGTTCTTGCACAGTGGAACAATTTCAAAGAGTCTGACCAGGCAAGAACCTGGGAGACACAGCCAAGTACTCTTCAACTTCCAGTTATACTAAGGCAATATCATTTTACATTTAAAATGACAAGAAATTTATTTTTCATCTTCCCTGTTAATAATTTTGAAACATTTGACATTATTCTTTTGAAAGCTTGTTTTTAATGATTTTATCTAAAGACTGTATAACTAATTCAGTAATTACTATGGAATTTAGTATTTATTATGTATCTCCCAATTTTGAAAATCCCATTGTCTCACCATGCTCTCTCATATAAATGCTAATGCTGTCTTGTTTTAAAATACTTTCACACATGATGTTGAATGTACCCATTCTAGAATCCTGAACTTAAGCCAAGATTTTAAATCATATAATAATAGGTATCTATCAGTACACTGAACGAAGGAAGATTGTGCTATATCAATATATAATGAAAAGACTACTTGTCGTCATAAGTGTAAAAGATGTAGAGTAAGGGGTTGCAGACGTGGTGATCTGTGGGGCATCAGTGTTGAACAAAGTCATGGCAGAGGTGTTACTGTCTCTGATTGCAGTCTGTTGGTTACGTATTTTGTATAAGATTTGTACTTTTTAACAGACGCGTGTATTTTTCAATCTCCCTGGCAGAAAGCGGTATAGCAGTTTAACTAACGGTTTATAGCTTTCTCATTTTTCATGCTAAGTATTAGCACATTACCCACATGATGTAACTGTTCTAATCATATAACCCATTAATGTATCACTAAGAAGTTTTCTTTTATATCTATGTGATAGATTTTTCAGAAGCACCATCTTTATTCTTTTGTCTCACACCCCTCCCCACCCCAACATCCTTTCTCAGCTCTTTATTTGTTTACTTGGTATTTGTATGTTTATTTATATATGAAAATAAACTGATATCCTGGAATTAAGACTGCTTGCCACTTTTGACTTGTGGTGTGTGGGGCATCAGTGTTGAGAATAATCTTGGCAGAGGTTTTGCTGCTGCTGCAGTCTGTTGGTAAGGATCACTTGTAAAGGGAAGGGTTTAGTCCCAGTCTCAGAGTTTGGTGGTGATTTTTCTTGGAATTGTTGGTTGAAGGAAGAACAGTAGTCAATAAAATAGTCCAGTGGAGGAGTCTTTACAGTGTCCAGATTTGCCAAAGTGAGTGTAGTCCTTGTTTCTGGAATCTGGAGTCTGGCACATGGATGACATGCTAAATTAGGTAAATTGGTTTGTTGCTGTCACATGGCCTGTGCTGCAGTGAAACATTTGTCTTGCATCGCACCCAGATAGATCAATTCATTACAACAATGCAGTGAGGTGGTACAAGGAAAAGAGGATGCAGAATGAAGTGTTACAATTGCAGAGAAAGTGCAGAGCAGGTAGATGATAAGGTGAAAGGTCATAAATGATGTAGATTGTAAGGTCAAAAGCCCATCTTATCATAGATGGGAGGAAGTCAATCACTTTTTATTGGGTTAGAAACCGTCCTGGAGTTAATAGTAATTGGTCTCTGACTAATGGTACACGATTTCAGGCTTTAGTATCTGTACACTGATGTGATGTATTTATACAAAAAACCCATAATTATTTAAACAAGTTTGCTTAATCAATACAAATACAAGATTCCTCAAATATTGAAATATTAAATACACAACACTCCTCCTTGCTTAGCTGTAAACTCTAACTCAACAGAATGCATCACAACTACATGCAAAGAATACTATGTAATACAACTAATATATAGATATCAACAACATATTAAATTTTAAATTGTCACACTTGGGCCTAATGATTTAATCACTGTGAAGGTTTTCTTACTCTTGTGGGATAATGCCTTTCCTGACAAGGGGATCACTCTGCTGGCAGGTGAGACTTGTGGCTGTGAATCATCCCAGGTTCTGGAGCCTACTCTGAGACTGCAGGAAGTGGTTCTGATAGCAGTAGTCAACTTTCTGCCCATCTCAACTGATTGATGCGTCTCCTGACGATATCAACTGCAAACTCCATCGTGTAGGAGAGTGGTCCAGTTTGTCCTTAATCTTGTCAACTGCTTACATCTCACGCTTTGTCCTTCGCCAATTCCTCCCGATCTGCAGTATTGAGTTCAAGGAGTGGAGTACAGTAGCCCGGTTTGGCAGGAACCTGTTATAGTCATTGATTAAATCCTAGAAACAAACTACAACTCTGACGCTTCCTTTTGCCTCCATGGTTTGAATTTTCTCAGCATAGTTGTGTAGTTCTTGTGCATCAAATGTGTGATCACAGTAAGTGATGCTTGGTTTAAATAATTCACACTTGTTGCATTTGGCTCTGAGCCAATGCTCTAATATTTTTAACACTGTCTTGAGGTACTCGAGCTGCTCATTGTCATCCTTACCATTTACAGTGTTGTCTTTCAGATACTATGGAGTTCCTAGACAACCTTGCAGAACCTAGAAGAGGAAGAAACTGAGCCAGAAACTGTGTAATTAAAACAGGAAATTAAACTAGTGGTTTCTACCAGAGTGCAAGTGCAGTTCCTCCAAAAATAAGCCTTTGTTATAATAATAAAATCCTTTGTGAATATTTATGGTGAAGATGGTCTCTTCTTCCATCTTCACCCATAGGTAGGACTCAGCTAAGTACACTTTGCTGAAGTGTTTTCCTCCAGAAAGGCTTGTGAAGATATCTTCTGTCCTGGGCCATAACCATTGTAGATGGGCTGCACGTGACTTTGAAAAGAATTACTTCAGACTCCAGATGACCTAGCTCACTGGTATCTTTATCACCAGTGGTATAAGGAACTGGATAGGCTTTAAGGTTTGGGTGTGGTACATTCATTTAACAATATTTTGCCCTTTAATATGGTGGAGTTTTCCAATGACATTCTTTAACATCCAGTACACTTCTTAATTGGCTTTCAGTTAGCTTCATTGCAGGGGTTGTGGCATGCAAATTGTGGAGGGATCTGAAATCAAGTTGTAGTTGTCTCAGCTATTCATGCTCCCACAATGCTGGTCCTTCTGTTTTTACCACATACGAGCCCAATGCGGCTTGTGGTTGTTGTATTTCATTGTCAATCCCTCAGGAATTGTGTTTTCTCCAGTACAAGTTCTTTGTTGCATATCTGAATGCTTCAGTTTAGAATCTTCAAAATGCTGTTCACACTCATTTTGTGGGATGACTGAAACAGCCGAACTAGTGTCAAATTTCATTTTAAATAACTTGCCATTCCATTCTAGTACGTCATAGTGCTTGTCATTTCTTCCTTTTCATATGGTAGATCTCAAGGCTACGCAGCCCTGTGTCAGTCTCATCATTGTCAGATTTTTCATCAACAGCATGCAGATTAGTGCTCTCTTTAAAACTGCAAGTTGACTCTTTAGCTCTTTCTTCTCCCTGAACCATCCATTTATTTTTATCTTTCCGACATGCTCTTTGCATGTGTCCTACATGTTGCATTCTCTGTAACTTTTGCCTTTAACTGCATTTGTTTGTGTATGTGACTCCCCTGCCATATCAGTAAAACTATTTATTTTGCCAGGCTGGTTTCTGTTTAGACTTGGAAATTTTTTCTCACTTTCATTCCTGACTGCAATTCTGTCTGAGGTTTCCATTGTAACAGTGATCTCAAATGCTCATTTGAATGCAAGTTGTTCTTCAGTTAGGAACCATTTTTAAATGTTTCTTTGGCTTTAAGGATACAACCACACTACACTGGATAAATCCACAACCAAAGCTTTTTCTCTTCGTTTTTACCCTCTGTCCACACTAAACCGCGTTTTCGTCCCCCGAAACTGGAGCTTTTCAGAAACGCTTTCCAGGGCGGGTATTTTTTGAAAATGCTGCTCAGACAGATCAGTGTGGACAGGATAACCGGAGACTTTTGAAAATGCTGTCAGACGGCAGCGTGCTATTTGATTGTTTTCTTGAATGCAACCTAACAATTTCAGAACAGACGGCAACGAGACTGAAGCCAGGAGACTTAGAAATCTCAATCTCAAATCTCAAAATACAATCTCACCTGGTCCAGGAACACCACTGGGATTGTGAAACGAGCCCAGCAGAGATTGCACTTTCTGAGGATGCTTAAACAAGCATCACTCCCCACTAACATCTTAACTGCAGTCTACAGCAGCGTAGTTGAGAGTGTGCTGACATTTTGCATCACAACCTCGTACTCCAGCTGCAGTGTTGCCAAGAAAAAAGCCTTGCAGGGGGTGGTTAGGGGAGGTGAGAAGTTTATTGACGTCTCCCTACCTTCTGTCCAAGACCTCTTTCAGAGTTGATGACTGCAGAAGACACGGTACATCATTAAAGACCCCTCACTCCCTCTCCATAAACTGTTTGTTCTTCTGTCATCAGGCAAACATTACAGGAGCATCAAAACAAAAATCAAAAGGCTACTAAACAGCTTCCTCCCACAGGCAGTCAGACTGCTGAATAGCTGCTCTACCTGACTCTGCTTTGGACACTTTTAACTTATACTGGACACTTATAACTTGTTTTTAACTGACATGTGGCTGTTGTGTTTTACTATTTATTATTTACTATTTATTGTTATGTTTATTATTTAGTGTTGCATCTGTTACGTTATGATTGCACTGTTCCTGGGAAATGCTGTCTCATTCTGCCCTGCAGAGCTGATATATGGTTAGAATGACAATAACGTTTTCAAATCTTGAATCTTGAAAAAAAAATGTACTCACCCATAACTTACTGAATAAATAAGTATTCTCACTTTGCCCTGTTTTCTGTCCTTGCTCGTATGAAGGTGGTTTTACCAATTTATGCAAGTACTTCTCTGACAATAGATGTGTAACAGCCTAATGTAACATTGTATGGAAATACAAGATAACACTGATGCAGAAATGTTTTATACATTTAACAAGGTGCTTTATTAATGCAACAGAGTTAGTCAGTGTTTCAATGTTTGTAGTCAGCCGGGTCAATCTGTCCTTGAACTCCCTGTCGGTTGCCTCCATACACTCCAGTATTTGGTTTTTTTAGTTTTAAGCTCTCCTGTGTGAAAGCCAACAGCTGTCCATCGTTTAAAGTTTTTCTAGTCTGTAACTACACAAACGCACACTTTTACGGCGAGATTCAACACGAAACGTGTTGCTTGTTTTCTGTAGGTGTATCCTGCGCATGCTAGGCAGAAGGAGATTTGCCGAAATCTCCATTTCAATGTGGATAGAGATATTTTCAAAAAAGCACAGTGTGGATGCTTATCGTTTTTACGCGAAACCGGCTTTTTCAAAATTATCTGGTCTAGTGTGGAAGTAGCCTAAGTTTCTGCAAACTAAATGATCTGTCAATGCCTAGTTGAGACCATTACTGAACTGACAATCTCTTCAATTCAGCCATGTATTCTGAATGGATTCCCCTTTTGGATTCCGCTAATGAAACCTAAATCATTTTGCAATTAACAATGGATTTGGTTCTTGGTGTTCCTGCAAAAATTTTCCAATAACACCAAAGCTCATTTCTGATGGTTTGCTTGGAGCAATCAGACTTTGAAGCAAAATGTATGTCTTCATACTTAAAGAACTGAGCACTTTTTTCACTGGCTATTTCACTTGCTTCAATATACTGTTCCAGTAGCTCAGTATACATGAGCCAGTTACCCGCTGTGTAATCAGACTTGTCAATCTTTGATGTAGCCAACCATTAGCGATTTCTGATTATTACCACCTGGTACATGTGCTTTACTGACCTGCAAATTCCTCCCGTTTTCTGTCATTTTTCAATAGTCAGCGCATGCTGACTGCTCGTATTTTAATTAACATTCCTTACTGCTGGTTTTAAAATTTTGAACATCTTACTGCACTTCAACAGTAGCCTTCTTGGGTTCATTTTAAAAATATCTTATCTCAAATGTAACATCAAAATATTAAATTATTTCAAAGGAAATGCTGGTCTAACCATGTGTTTACTTTAAGTGAGGTGAGCACTTATGTAATTATGTATGTAATGTATTTTTACCTTTAACCTGTAATAAATTATTTAAATGAACAAGAATGCTTCATCAAATGATACAAGATTACTCAACTATTATTGAGATATTAAATACACAACAATCACTATCTCCAAAAATTCCTGTTTCATACTGTATTGTACTCTGACTCAAGCTGAGTCAAAAAGCTGTCCTAGACACATCTCAGAAATGATGCCCTTACACCTACCTCCACACCTTTCCCGAGCCTTTAATGCTAAAGCAATCTCAGTTAATGTTTTGGAAATTGAAATCCCCTTCTACTATAATCCTGTTTTGAACATATTGCTATTTACCTTTTCATCTGTTCCTTAGTTTCTTTGGCTGTTTGGTCTATAGTACACCCCTAACAAACTCTTCCTTTAGTTTAAATTGATCGTTTAATACCTCACTGGGATAAAATTACTAAAATCTGTACCATTGAATTAATGCACACAGCAACATTTCATTCTGCTCAGATGTCAAAATTCTTAAATCAATTCTTTGCTAATCACAGATGCTCTTTTTTCAGGGTTGTTCAAATAATAGGTAATTTGAGAACTTCTGTATTCACCTGTTCATTTTCATTTTTACAGGACCGAAATTAAGGGGCATTTCTGCTATATGTAAGTACCTCGATGAAGTGTCAACATTGTAAGGAGTTCAAATATGTTGATCTTCTGTTGCTTTTTGCAAGATCTTAATTGTAGCATTGATACATGTTATAATATTTTTGTATTTAGTTAAACCAAACTGTCTCCAATTCTTTTGGACCTATGAACTGGCCTTACAACTTGCTGTATATCCAAACCTCTGAGATTATTCCAAGAGTGGAGATTTTTTTTTAACGTTGCAGGAAATATTATAAGGGAGAAACATGTATTTAAAAAAATATATCTTCAAGGTTTGTGGTAGAAGCCCACAGACTAAATCGCTGTTCCACAAGACCATAAATTATAGGAACAGAATTAGGCTATTTAGCCCTTTGAGTCTGCTCTGCCATTTCATCATGTCTGATCAAATATTCCACTCAGCCCAATCTCCTGCCTTTCCCCTGTCCCTTCATACCCTGAACAATCAAGAATCTGTCAACTTCTACCTTAAATATACCCAAGACCTGGCCTCCACAGCTGCCTGTAGCAAAGAATTGCACATATTCACCACTCTCTGGCTAAAGAAATTCCCCCCAGAAGATGCCCCTGATTCTGTGTCCTCTGGCATTGGATTTTTCCATCATGGGAAACCTCCTCTCCACATCTACTCTCTCAAGGCGTTTCACCATTTGACGGGTTTCAATGAGATCACCCCGCATTCTTCTGACTTCTAGTGCATATAGGCCCAGAGCTCTTCATGTGACAAGCCTTTCAATCCTGGAATCAATTTTGTGAACCTCCTTTGAACCCTGTCCAGCTTCAGCATATCCTTTCAAAGAGGCCCAAAATTGCTCACAATACCCCAAGTGAGGCCTCACCAGTGCTTTATAACATCTCAACAGGACATCCTTGCTTTTTATTGTAGTCTTGAAATGAATGCTAACATCACATTTGCCTTCCTCACCTCAGCCTCAATCTACAGATTAGACATTAGGGATTCCTTCACAAGGACTCTCAAGTTCCTTTGCACCTCAGTTTCTGGTTGTTTTTTTTCTCCATTTAGGAAATAGTTAACCCTTTCATTTCTCCTACCAAATTGCATGAGCATACACTTGCCAATACTGTATTTCATCTGTCATTTCTGTGCCCATTCTCCTAATCCATGTCCTTCTATAGCTTCTCTATTTCCTCAAAACTACCTCCCCCTCTACCTTTCTTCATATTGTCTGCAAACTTTGCAACAAAGCCATCAATTCCATCATCCAGATCATTGACATGTAACATAAAAGGAATCAGTCCTAACACAAACCCTTGTGGAGCACCACTAGTCACTGGCAGCCAGCCAGAAAATACTCCCTTTATTCCCACTCTTTGTCTTCTGTCAACCGGCCACTGCTTTATCCATGCTGTATCTTTTCTGTGATACCATGGGCTTTTAGCATCTTAATCAGACGTGTGTGTGGGACCTTGTCAAAGGCCTGCTGAAAATCCAGGTACAGAGTTCTCTTTTGTCTATCCTGCTTGTTATTTCTTCAAAGTATTCCTAGAGATTTGTCAGGCAAGAGTTTCCCATGGGGGAAACTATGCTGACTACAGCCTATTTAATCATGTACCTCCAAGTTCTCTGAGACCTTATCCTTGATAATCGACTCTATCATCGGCCCAACCACTAAGGTCAGACTAATTGGCCTATAGTTTCCTTTCTTCTCCCTCTCTCCCTTCTTGAAAAGTGGAGTGACATTTGCAATTTTCCAGAATCTAGTTCTTGAAAGGTCATTACTAATGCCTCTACAATCTTGTCAGCCACCTCTTTCAGAACCCTGGAGTGTAGACCATCTGATCCAGGTGACTTGTCTGCCTTCAGACCTTTCATTTTTCCCAAGATCCTTATCTCTGTTTCTGGTAACTTCACACCATTCTGCTGGTAGTAAAGTGAGAAGTGCACACATTTAAAATGGAGGAATTGTAGATGTA
Organism: Hemitrygon akajei; assembly: GCF_048418815.1. Taxonomy (NCBI): domain Eukaryota; kingdom Metazoa; phylum Chordata; class Chondrichthyes; order Myliobatiformes; family Dasyatidae; genus Hemitrygon; species Hemitrygon akajei. The sequence goes on from NC_133131.1 coordinate 96,423,408, forward strand.
AATCTTACTAATTTTGGTGCATAATGTGTCCAGCCTTTATCTCAATTTCTGTGTCGCCCAAGCAAGCTCTCAGTTGCCTTCACTTCATTAGAATGCCTTTACCCTATTGATTCCTCGCAAAAATCATGCTTTGCATTACAGGGACTCTCAGTTTAATTCCCAAAATGTGTAATTCTGTCTCATTAATTTTAACCTCTGCTTATCTGTGTTTGTGACAGAAATGGCACCGTTGAGACAGAGAAATCAGTATCATTTGTGGCCAGAGCTAAGGAATGGAGATGTGAGCATCAAAGAGAAAACTTCAAAATATCAATACTATCGTTTTAAATAATATTACTCTTGAAATTCTACATGTTAATCCAGACATACCTTTAATTGGATGATTTAATAAAGAAATGTGGAGCTGAAATTTTTGTCACTTTAGAATAAGTTAAATCTGTTGATTATCGCTAAACTCTGCCATGGTGGAGAATATTCCATTTTTCAGTTCATGCAGTTCTATTCACAAATTGTGTATTACTAAAATTATAATAAAATAAAGGTATTCCATGTAGACAGTGTGATGTGTGAATGTATTTGTGTCAGTCAGCAGTTTACTTGGTCATGTTTCTGAATTCCCTCGCCACAGCACTTCAATACACATTACAACTTTGGGTAAATGCTGTGAACAGTTCTGCAGTAATTCTCCGTATCCCACATTTCCTGTATTAACAACACTAAATTTGTGTTAATAATTTATTGAGTTACATAACCTTTTGGTTAAAGGCTTGTTGTAAGGCACATTCTGAAATCCTCTGCTGCAAATACAGTCCTTCGTAAAGTGGGCATGTTATCTGTTTGACCATAAGCTAGTCAAACTAAATGAAGTTTTCCAGGTGAAAATTATTTGTTAAAGAAAAACTATGAATCATACTAGTTTTGTAAGTGTACACTGTGCAAATATAAATCTGTAAGATTGCAGTGACAAAGCTGGGGGACACAACTACCTCTCACCACTGAAGTATGGGGATTGATGACATTTCTCGGTTTGATGGGGTGTTGTAGAGACCATATAGATGGCTTTGACACCAAATCTTACACACTTATGGAGCTCCTCAAGAAATGTTTTCCATGGATGGTGTCAGATCTTGAAACTAGCCTTGGAGAAGCACCTGCTCTTAAGACCCCAAACATTTCTAAGCGATTCTCTTTGGAGGGCACTGTCACCAGTAACACAATATCAGCTGTGCTCCTCCAAGAGACACACGGTCAACTGGAGTCAGAGGCGTATGCATCTTGAATGCTTACTCCAGTAGAATACAAATATACAACAATGGAGCATCATCTATTAGCAGCGTTGTGAGCAGTTAGACATTTCACATATTGTGGTCCTTACTCCACTAGCCATTTTAACAGAGCATACTCCAATTCAACTTTTACTGGATGGTCATATCAAGGATGGAACAGTCAGTCAAACTCGACTAGTCTGATGGACATTGCTATTACAAGGTCGGAATGTAACAGTTACAAGAGTCAACTGTAAAACTATTCTCACAGACAATTCAACTTATCAGACTGATCCTTGTGAGTCAAGTGACAGTAGAACAAGGACAGAATGGACCGTTCATTCCCACCCTAAAATCCGGAGAGGAAAATAAAGACATGCAGCAGGAAAGTTCCCCTTTAAAGATCTTTGTTGATGGATCATCATCAGTTCAGGATGGAGAGAGACTTACAGGATGTGGTGTATGTGGAGAGGACAAGGAAGGAATAGAGACCGAAGGTGTGGCAATGAAGTTACCGAAAACAATGAGTGTACAAGCGGCAGAACTTGCTGCTATGGCATTTGTTGTCAGCCATGCAGACAGATATCCTCCAGGAGCAATCATTTAGCATGTTTGTTTGTGATAGTTTCACTGAATATTTACCGTTAAAGGAAGCTAGAGGTTATGTGTCAGCAGATGGTAAACCGTTACCATCAGGACCCTCGTTGGAGTATATACAGTAACTGTTACCATCAGGACCCTCGTTGGAGTATATACAGTAACTGTTACCATCAGCACCCTTGTTGGAGTATATACAATAAACCGTCACCATCAGCACGCTCACTGAAGTACATACAGTAAACCTTTACCATCAGCACCCTCACTGAAGTATGTACAGTATTTGAGATGGCAAGAGGAAACAGTTATGGGGTAAATAAGGTGAAGGCTCACTTAAGGACATCTCGGAAAGGAAAGAGGAAGGCCAGCCTAAGTAGGAGCAGAGTGAAATGAAAACAGGTATACAGGGTGCGATGACACAGAAATCAGAAAACTGTATACCTATAGACTTAGTCAAGGGACAAACAAATGACAGATGAAATTAATGAGAAGACACCAGCAGTGTGCTAGAGGTCTATGAGTGTCAGGAAGCAGGAGTGAGTGCCATTGCTATTACAAAGGAAAATTGCTAAGCAAACTCAAAAGTCTTTAGGTGGATAAGTCACCTGGACCAGGTGGGCTACATCCCACAGTCCTGAGAGAGGTTGCTGAAGTGATGACAGATGCATTAGTCAGGATCTTTCAAGAACCACTTGCTTCTGGCATGCTCCCAGAAGACTGGAAGATTGCAAATGACACTTGTTATGCCGTTGGCCCCCTCCTTTGTGAAAATCGCAAGAACTCTAGTTAAGGGGGGTCAACTGACCCAAGAGAGAGAGACGTGCGGAAGACCACGTTCTCCCAAGAAGCAGAATAAAGGTGACTTTGACTATTGTCTCATGGAGACCACGTGAAAAGCCCTCTGGCAAAGTGGGCTGGTTGAGAGAGAGATCGCATTACCTGCAACTTGATTGATACCTGCGATCCCGTGAAGAAGTATAAAGGCGGGTCTGAGGGGAGGACCCTCAGACGCACTCAGCAGAAGCACCCAGACGCACCCAGTAGACACGAGATCGATTCCCGTGGGAGCGGGACGCCATTTTGAAGGAAGCCACGTGCGGTAGATTCCGAATTTGAATCTGTGGCTAAAACCAACGAAAGACTGCTTTTAAATAACAACGGGGAAGTCTGCTCCCCTGATTCCAAGAACCAGCTCTGCCAAGACAACGGGCAAGTGTGTATCTTTTCTAAATCGTCTCTCTCTCTACAACGAGGAAAAGCCGGCAAACTTCTGAGTGACTCTTTATATTTCCGTTGGACTCCGTATTAACCCCTAGACAACTGTAGAGCTTATTTCTGATTGATTATGGTTACACCGGTGTTTTAGATTGAGTTTTGACGACGTGTATGATCTGAATGTTTTGTATTAACCATACGTTTGTGCCCTTGTTGAATAAAACGTTTGAAAATAGTAGCATCCGACTCAGCTGATCCATCTATCTTTGCTGGTAAGTTACCTGGTTACGGGGTTTTCGTAACAAGTGGGGGCTCGTCCGGGATTTGAAACCAAACGGGAGGGTCAGTGAATCGGGCTGTAAGTCCAAACTTAAATCTGGTTACGCAGGTAGCCAGACGGGAAACCAGCAAAGTTGGATGTGGGTGAATTTATGAGAGACCCGACGGTAGAGGCGCTAGGGAAGGCTACAAAATCAGACTTGGTAAATTTGGCGCAGGCATTAGACCTCACAGCGGTGAAGCCAGCAATGAAAAAGCAGGAAGTGCGAAGGGTCATACAACAGCATTACGTTGGGAAGAAGGTGTTTGCAGCTGAGGATTTGGAAAATATTCCCGAAAGGAGATTAGTGAGTGGGACAAATCAGGCAGAGTTGGAGAAAGCAAGGCTGGAACATGTGTTTAAAATAAAGCAGCTAGAAGTAGAAGCAGCTGAGAAGGCTGCAGAGAGAGAGAGAGCTGAGAGGGAAAAAGAAGCCGAGAGAGCTGAGAGGGAAAAAGAGGCAGAGAGAGCCGCAAAGGAAAGGGCTGTGGAAAGAGAGCATGTGTTCAAACTAAAGCAGCTAGAAATAGAAGCAGAAGAGAAAGAGAAACAAAGGAGCCATGAATTGGAGCTGGACAGGCGAAAGCAAGAGCGAAGAGCTCAAGGGGAAGAGAGACAGGAGGGGTTTGATATTAGTCGGGCGTTGAGGTTGGTCCCCCCGTTCGAGGAGACGGATGTTGATAGTTATTTCTTGCTTTTTGAAAAGGTGGCAGGGAATCAGCAGTGGCCCAGAGAGCAGTGGGTGGCGTTGTTACAAAGTGTGTTACGAGGAAAAGCACAGCGGGTATATACCGCGCTGCCCCCAGAAAGGGACGGAAATTATGCTCAAGTAAAGGAGGCCATTCTCCGAGGTTACGAGTTAGTACCTGAGGCGTATAGACAAAGGTTCCGAAATTTAAGAAGAGGGTGGAATCAAACGTATACCGAGCTAGCCCATGAGAAGGGTGTGCTCTTGGACCGTTGGTGCACAGCTGAAAAGGTGGCCGAGAACTATGGGCGTATCAGGGAGTTACCGGGGGAGGGCGTGGACCTCCTGTTGGGTAATGACCTCGCGGGTGGGAAGATGGGAACCGCCCTGATAGTTGAGGCCCCGCCCATGGAGTCCCCGAGCTATCGCGCATGCGCGGTCACTCGCAGCCTGTCGAGAGCGGCGGCTGGGACAGCGCGCAGTTTGAAATTGGCCCAGACGTTTTTACCGACCCTACACCACGAGGGTTCAGAGGGTGGTAAAACAGGTAGTCTAGTAAAAGGGGGTAAGGGCGAGGAGATAGCCCCCCCCCTTAGTGAAGAGAAAGGTCCTAGAGGTAGGAAATAAAGATGAGAAACAGATAAAGCTGTTAAAACGTCCAGAGTTGGACGTTGTTGATCTGTCTGGTTTGGCAGAATTGTTTGGAGAAGTTGAGAGTTCTAAAGATGTTCTCGATGGTCCCGAGAGTGAAATGAGGGCAGTCTTAGAGGAGAAGGGTATCCTTGCTGTGGAGAAGTCAGCTGACATGGCCGAGGAGGTTGTTTCAGCTCGCAGGGTTGCGCCTTCCCCAACAGGGGGCTGCCTGGAGAGTAACTGGAAGGAGGGGGGGACGTTAGAATTTGAAAAAGGTACGGGTGTTGAAAGCCTGGAAGAGGCCAATGTCCCGTTTGAGTGTGTCCAAGATGGGGATGCACGTGGTGCTGAACCTAGTCATGGAACTCAAGGGAAAGGGGAATGTGTAGTTCCCAAATTGAATGAAGAAAATTTAAAGGCTGGACTGTTATCAAAAGCAACAACCAGGCTACAGAGACAATGGCTTGGTACCACAAAACCTGTGAATCAATTACAGGTTGTGTTGGAAGGTAAAGGGGCCCCACACGCTATTGTTATTCCAGAGTGTGGTGTGAAAAGGCAGAATTTGAAATGCTGTCTGAACAAAGCGGGATCGCTTGCGGATCTTAAATTGGAAACTAATAGCATGACGGGTCCTGAAGAGAAAAACGACAAATTGCCTAAAATTAAGGAATTGGGTGGTCTAAGTTTGGAACATGCTGATAAAATAACTCCTATGAAAGGAGCGGGCGAAAGCCTATTTCGCCAGGGTGCCCAAGATCGCCACGAGGGAATTAACCGGAAAAGAGGCGAGGGTTAATGGGGACGCGATTTTTAAAATAGCAGAAGCCGGTTTTAAGGGATTTTGACAAAGTATGTGAATAATAAAGACAACACCCATGGAAGCTTGACTGTTAAGTTTGAAAGTAACATAAAAATTTGTCTTTTGCATGAACCTTTGTAGATGTATGTAAGCTAAGATCACACCTCCTTAGTTATGTTGCTGAAGAAAGCAAATAAATAAGGTGGTTATTGAGCTGAAGTTTGATGCTACCAGGCGTTAGTATGGCACATGAGGTTAAGGTATTAAAGAAAAGGGGCACTGTACTTGTTACCTGTTTAGATACTGACTTGAATGTATAACAGTAGTACTCTGTGAAGAGAAAAGCTTGTGTAGTATGTAGATTCAAAAAAAAAATTCCTGTGTCAACCTGTTTTTAACCGCTGGTTAAAAACCCATTATGGGGGGAGGTGTTATGCCGTTGGCCCCCTCCTTTGTGAAAATCGCAAGAACTCTAGTTAAGGGGGGTCAACTGACCCAAGAGAGAGAGACGTGCGGAAGACCACGTTCTCCCAAGAAGCAGAATAAAGGTGACTTTGACTATTGTCTCATGGAGACCACATGAAAAGCCCTCGGGCAAAGTGGGCTGGTTGAGAGAGAGATCGCATTACCTGCAAACTGATTGACACCTGCGATCCCGTGAAGAAGTATAAAGGCGGGTCTGAGGGGAGGACCCTCAGACGCACCCAGTAGACACAAGATCGATTCCCGTGGGAGCGGGACGCCATTTTGAAGGAAGCCACGTGCGGTAGATTCCGAATTTGAATCTGTGGCTAAAACCAACGAAAGACTGCTTTTAAATAACAATGGGGAAGTCTGCTCCCCTGATTCCAAGAACCAGCTCTGCCAAGACAACGGGCAAGTGTGTATCTTTTCTAAATCGTCTCTCTCTCTACAACGAGGAAAAGCCGGCAAACTTCTGAGTGACTCTTTATATTTCCGTTGGACTCCGTATTAACCCCTAGACAACTGTAGAGCTTATTTCTGATTGATTATGGTTACACCGGTGTTTTAGATTGAGTTTTGACGACGTGTATGATCTGAATGTTTTGTATTAACCATACGTTTGTGCCCTTGTTGAATAAAACGTTTGAAAATAGTAGCATCCGACTCAGCTGATCCATCTATCTTTGCTGGTAAGTTACCTGGTTACGGGGTTTTCGTAACAAGTGGGGGCTCGTCCGGGATTTGAAACCAAACGGGAGGGTCAGTGAATCGGGCTGTAAGTCCAAACTTAAATCTGGTTACGCAGGTAGCCAGACGGGAAACCAGCAAAGTTGGATGTGGGTGAATTTATGAGAGACCCGACGGTAGAGGCGCTAGGGAAGGCTACAAAATCAGACTTGGTAAATTTGGCGCAGGCATTAGACCTCACAGCGGTGAAGCCAGCAATGAAAAAGCAGGAAGTGCGAAGGGTCATACAACAGCATTACGTTGGGAAGAAGGTGTTTGCAGCTGAGGATTTGGAAAATATTCCCGAAAGGAGATTAGTGAGTGGGACAAATCAGGCAGAGTTGGAGAAAGCAAGGCTGGAACATGTGTTTAAAATAAAGCAGCTAGAAGTAGAAGCAGCTGAGAAGGCTGCAGAGAGAGAGAGAGCTGAGAGGGAAAAAGAAGCCGAGAGAGCTGAGAGGGAAAAAGAGGCAGAGAGAGCCGCAAAGGAAAGGGCTGTGGAAAGAGAGCATGTGTTCAAACTAAAGCAGCTAGAAATAGAAGCAGAAGAGAAAGAGAAACAAAGGAGCCATGAATTGGAGCTGGACAGGCGAAAGCAAGAGCGAAGAGCTCAAGGGGAAGAGAGACAGGAGGGGTTTGATATTAGTCGGGCGTTGAGGTTGGTCCCCCCGTTCGAGGAGACGGATGTTGATAGTTATTTCTTGCTTTTTGAAAAGGTGGCAGGGAATCAGCAGTGGCCCAGAGAGCAGTGGGTGGCGTTGTTACAAAGTGTGTTACGAGGAAAAGCACAGCGGGTATATACCGCGCTGCCCCCAGAAAGGGACGGAAATTATGCTCAAGTAAAGGAGGCCATTCTCCGAGGTTACGAGTTAGTACCTGAGGCGTATAGACAAAGGTTCCGAAATTTAAGAAGAGGGTGGAATCAAACGTATACCGAGCTAGCCCATGAGAAGGGTGTGCTCTTGGACCGTTGGTGCACAGCTGAAAAGGTGGCCGAGAACTATGGGCGTATCAGGGAGTTACCGGGGGAGGGCGTGGACCTCCTGTTGGGTAATGACCTCGCGGGTGGGAAGATGGGAACCGCCCTGATAGTTGAGGCCCCGCCCATGGAGTCCCCGAGCTATCGCGCATGCGCGGTCACTCGCAGCCTGTCGAGAGCGGCGGCTGGGACAGCGCGCAGTTTGAAATTGGCCCAGACGTTTTTACCGACCCTACACCACGAGGGTTCAGAGGGTGGTAAAACAGGTAGTCTAGTAAAAGGGGGTAAGGGCGAGGAGATAGCCCCCCCCCTTAGTGAAGAGAAAGGTCCTAGAGGTAGGAAATAAAGATGAGAAACAGATAAAGCTGTTAAAACGTCCAGAGTTGGACGTTGTTGATCTGTCTGGTTTGGCAGAATTGTTTGGAGAAGTTGAGAGTTCTAAAGATGTTCTCGATGGTCCCGAGAGTGAAATGAGGGCAGTCTTAGAGGAGAAGGGTATCCTTGCTGTGGAGAAGTCAGCTGACATGGCCGAGGAGGTTGTTTCAGCTCGCAGGGTTGCGCCTTCCCCAACAGGGGGCTGCCTGGAGAGTAACTGGAAGGAGGGGGGGACGTTAGAATTTGAAAAAGGTACGGGTGTTGAAAGCCTGGAAGAGGCCAATGTCCCGTTTGAGTGTGTCCAAGATGGGGATGCACGTGGTGCTGAACCTAGTCATGGAACTCAAGGGAAAGGGGAATGTGTAGTTCCCAAATTGAATGAAGAAAATTTAAAGGCTGGACTGTTATCAAAAGCAACAACCAGGCTACAGAGACAATGGCTTGGTACCACAAAACCTGTGAATCAATTACAGGTTGTGTTGGAAGGTAAAGGGGCCCCACACGCTATTGTTATTCCAGAGTGTGGTGTGAAAAGGCAGAATTTGAAATGCTGTCTGAACAAAGCGGGATCGCTTGCGGATCTTAAATTGGAAACTAATAGCATGACGGGTCCTGAAGAGAAAAACGACAAATTGCCTAAAATTAAGGAATTGGGTGGTCTAAGTTTGGAACATGCTGATAAAATAACTCCTATGAAAGGAGCGGGCGAAAGCCTATTTCGCCAGGGTGCCCAAGATCGCCACGAGGGAATTAACCGGAAAAGAGGCGAGGGTTAATGGGGACGCGATTTTTAAAATAGCAGAAGCCGGTTTTAAGGGATTTTGACAAAGTATGTGAATAATAAAGACAACACCCATGGAAGCTTGACTGTTAAGTTTGAAAGTAACATAAAAATTTGTCTTTTGCATGAACCTTTGTAGATGTATGTAAGCTAAGATCACACCTCCTTAGTTATGTTGCTGAAGAAAGCAAATAAATAAGGTGGTTATTGAGCTGAAGTTTGATGCTACCAGGCGTTAGTATGGCACATGAGGTTAAGGTATTAAAGAAAAGGGGCACTGTACTTGTTACCTGTTTAGATACTGACTTGAATGTATAACAGTAGTACTCTGTGAAGAGAAAAGCTTGTGTAGTATGTAGATTCAAAAAAAAAATTCCTGTGTCAACCTGTTTTTAACCGCTGGTTAAAAACCCATTATGGGGGGAGGTGTTATGCCGTTGGCCCCCTCCTTTGTGAAAATCGCAAGAACTCTAGTTAAGGGGGGTCAACTGACCCAAGAGAGAGAGACGTGCGGAAGACCACGTTCTCCCAAGAAGCAGAATAAAGGTGACTTTGACTATTGTCTCATGGAGACCACATGAAAAGCCCTCGGGCAAAGTGGGCTGGTTGAGAGAGAGATCGCATTACCTGCAAACTGATTGACACCTGCGATCCCGTGAAGAAGTATAAAGGCGGGTCTGAGGGGAGGACCCTCAGACGCACCCAGTAGACACAAGATCGATTCCCGTGGGAGCGGGACGCCATTTTGAAGGAAGCCACGTGCGGTAGATTCCGAATTTGAATCTGTGGCTAAAACCAACGAAAGACTGCTTTTAAATAACAATGGGGAAGTCTGCTCCCCTGATTCCAAGAACCAGCTCTGCCAAGACAACGGGCAAGTGTGTATCTTTTCTAAATCGTCTCTCTCTCTACAACGAGGAAAAGCCGGCAAACTTCTGAGTGACTCTTTATATTTCCGTTGGACTCCGTATTAACCCCTAGACAACTGTAGAGCTTATTTCTGATTGATTATGGTTACACCGGTGTTTTAGATTGAGTTTTGACGACGTGTATGATCTGAATGTTTTGTATTAACCATACGTTTGTGCCCTTGTTGAATAAAACGTTTGAAAATAGTAGCATCCGACTCAGCTGATCCATCTATCTTTGCTGGTAAGTTACCTGGTTACGGGGTTTTCGTAACAAGTGGGGGCTCGTCCGGGATTTGAAACCAAACGGGAGGGTCAGTGAATCGGGCTGTAAGTCCAAACTTAAATCTGGTTACGCAGGTAGCCAGACGGGAAACCAGCAAAGTTGGATGTGGGTGAATTTATGAGAGACCCGACGGTAGAGGCGCTAGGGAAGGCTACAAAATCAGACTTGGTAAATTTGGCGCAGGCATTAGACCTCACAGCGGTGAAGCCAGCAATGAAAAAGCAGGAAGTGCGAAGGGTCATACAACAGCATTACGTTGGGAAGAAGGTGTTTGCAGCTGAGGATTTGGAAAATATTCCCGAAAGGAGATTAGTGAGTGGGACAAATCAGGCAGAGTTGGAGAAAGCAAGGCTGGAACATGTGTTTAAAATAAAGCAGCTAGAAGTAGAAGCAGCTGAGAAGGCTGCAGAGAGAGAGAGAGCTGAGAGGGAAAAAGAAGCCGAGAGAGCTGAGAGGGAAAAAGAGGCAGAGAGAGCCGCAAAGGAAAGGGCTGTGGAAAGAGAGCATGTGTTCAAACTAAAGCAGCTAGAAATAGAAGCAGAAGAGAAAGAGAAACAAAGGAGCCATGAATTGGAGCTGGACAGGCGAAAGCAAGAGCGAAGAGCTCAAGGGGAAGAGAGACAGGAGGGGTTTGATATTAGTCGGGCGTTGAGGTTGGTCCCCCCGTTCGAGGAGACGGATGTTGATAGTTATTTCTTGCTTTTTGAAAAGGTGGCAGGGAATCAGCAGTGGCCCAGAGAGCAGTGGGTGGCGTTGTTACAAAGTGTGTTACGAGGAAAAGCACAGCGGGTATATACCGCGCTGCCCCCAGAAAGGGACGGAAATTATGCTCAAGTAAAGGAGGCCATTCTCCGAGGTTACGAGTTAGTACCTGAGGCGTATAGACAAAGGTTCCGAAATTTAAGAAGAGGGTGGAATCAAACGTATACCGAGCTAGCCCATGAGAAGGGTGTGCTCTTGGACCGTTGGTGCACAGCTGAAAAGGTGGCCGAGAACTATGGGCGTATCAGGGAGTTACCGGGGGAGGGCGTGGACCTCCTGTTGGGTAATGACCTCGCGGGTGGGAAGATGGGAACCGCCCTGATAGTTGAGGCCCCGCCCATGGAGTCCCCGAGCTATCGCGCATGCGCGGTCACTCGCAGCCTGTCGAGAGCGGCGGCTGGGACAGCGCGCAGTTTGAAATTGGCCCAGACGTTTTTACCGACCCTACACCACGAGGGTTCAGAGGGTGGTAAAACAGGTAGTCTAGTAAAAGGGGGTAAGGGCGAGGAGATAGCCCCCCCCCTTAGTGAAGAGAAAGGTCCTAGAGGTAGGAAATAAAGATGAGAAACAGATAAAGCTGTTAAAACGTCCAGAGTTGGACGTTGTTGATCTGTCTGGTTTGGCAGAATTGTTTGGAGAAGTTGAGAGTTCTAAAGATGTTCTCGATGGTCCCGAGAGTGAAATGAGGGCAGTCTTAGAGGAGAAGGGTATCCTTGCTGTGGAGAAGTCAGCTGACATGGCCGAGGAGGTTGTTTCAGCTCGCAGGGTTGCGCCTTCCCCAACAGGGGGCTGCCTGGAGAGTAACTGGAAGGAGGGGGGGACGTTAGAATTTGAAAAAGGTACGGGTGTTGAAAGCCTGGAAGAGGCCAATGTCCCGTTTGAGTGTGTCCAAGATGGGGATGCACGTGGTGCTGAACCTAGTCATGGAACTCAAGGGAAAGGGGAATGTGTAGTTCCCAAATTGAATGAAGAAAATTTAAAGGCTGGACTGTTATCAAAAGCAACAACCAGGCTACAGAGACAATGGCTTGGTACCACAAAACCTGTGAATCAATTACAGGTTGTGTTGGAAGGTAAAGGGGCCCCACACGCTATTGTTATTCCAGAGTGTGGTGTGAAAAGGCAGAATTTGAAATGCTGTCTGAACAAAGCGGGATCGCTTGCGGATCTTAAATTGGAAACTAATAGCATGACGGGTCCTGAAGAGAAAAACGACAAATTGCCTAAAATTAAGGAATTGGGTGGTCTAAGTTTGGAACATGCTGATAAAATAACTCCTATGAAAGGAGCGGGCGAAAGCCTATTTCGCCAGGGTGCCCAAGATCGCCACGAGGGAATTAACCGGAAAAGAGGCGAGGGTTAATGGGGACGCGATTTTTAAAATAGCAGAAGCCGGTTTTAAGGGATTTTGACAAAGTATGTGAATAATAAAGACAACACCCATGGAAGCTTGACTGTTAAGTTTGAAAGTAACATAAAAATTTGTCTTTTGCATGAACCTTTGTAGATGTATGTAAGCTAAGATCACACCTCCTTAGTTATGTTGCTGAAGAAAGCAAATAAATAAGGTGGTTATTGAGCTGAAGTTTGATGCTACCAGGCGTTAGTATGGCACATGAGGTTAAGGTATTAAAGAAAAGGGGCACTGTACTTGTTACCTGTTTAGATACTGACTTGAATGTATAACAGTAGTACTCTGTGAAGAGAAAAGCTTGTGTAGTATGTAGATTCAAAAAAAAAATTCCTGTGTCAACCTGTTTTTAACCGCTGGTTAAAAACCCATTATGGGGGGAGGTGTTATGCCGTTGGCCCCCTCCTTTGTGAAAATCGCAAGAACTCTAGTTAAGGGGGGTCAACTGACCCAAGAGAGAGAGACGTGCGGAAGACCACGTTCTCCCAAGAAGCAGAATAAAGGTGACTTTGACTATTGTCTCATGGAGACCACATGAAAAGCCCTCGGGCAAAGTGGGCTGGTTGAGAGAGAGATCGCATTACCTGCAAACTGATTGACACCTGCGATCCCGTGAAGAAGTATAAAGGCGGGTCTGAGGGGAGGACCCTCAGACGCACCCAGTAGACACAAGATCGATTCCCGTGGGAGCGGGACGCCATTTTGAAGGAAGCCACGTGCGGTAGATTCCGAATTTGAATCTGTGGCTAAAACCAACGAAAGACTGCTTTTAAATAACAATGGGGAAGTCTGCTCCCCTGATTCCAAGAACCAGCTCTGCCAAGACAACGGGCAAGTGTGTATCTTTTCTAAATCGTCTCTCTCTCTACAACGAGGAAAAGCCGGCAAACTTCTGAGTGACTCTTTATATTTCCGTTGGACTCCGTATTAACCCCTAGACAACTGTAGAGCTTATTTCTGATTGATTATGGTTACACCGGTGTTTTAGATTGAGTTTTGACGACGTGTATGATCTGAATGTTTTGTATTAACCATACGTTTGTGCCCTTGTTGAATAAAACGTTTGAAAATAGTAGCATCCGACTCAGCTGATCCATCTATCTTTGCTGGTAAGTTACCTGGTTACGGGGTTTTCGTAACAAGTGGGGGCTCGTCCGGGATTTGAAACCAAACGGGAGGGTCAGTGAATCGGGCTGTAAGTCCAAACTTAAATCTGGTTACGCAGGTAGCCAGACGGGAAACCAGCAAAGTTGGATGTGGGTGAATTTATGAGAGACCCGACGGTAGAGGCGCTAGGGAAGGCTACAAAATCAGACTTGGTAAATTTGGCGCAGGCATTAGACCTCACAGCGGTGAAGCCAGCAATGAAAAAGCAGGAAGTGCGAAGGGTCATACAACAGCATTACGTTGGGAAGAAGGTGTTTGCAGCTGAGGATTTGGAAAATATTCCCGAAAGGAGATTAGTGAGTGGGACAAATCAGGCAGAGTTGGAGAAAGCAAGGCTGGAACATGTGTTTAAAATAAAGCAGCTAGAAGTAGAAGCAGCTGAGAAGGCTGCAGAGAGAGAGAGAGCTGAGAGGGAAAAAGAAGCCGAGAGAGCTGAGAGGGAAAAAGAGGCAGAGAGAGCCGCAAAGGAAAGGGCTGTGGAAAGAGAGCATGTGTTCAAACTAAAGCAGCTAGAAATAGAAGCAGAAGAGAAAGAGAAACAAAGGAGCCATGAATTGGAGCTGGACAGGCGAAAGCAAGAGCGAAGAGCTCAAGGGGAAGAGAGACAGGAGGGGTTTGATATTAGTCGGGCGTTGAGGTTGGTCCCCCCGTTCGAGGAGACGGATGTTGATAGTTATTTCTTGCTTTTTGAAAAGGTGGCAGGGAATCAGCAGTGGCCCAGAGAGCAGTGGGTGGCGTTGTTACAAAGTGTGTTACGAGGAAAAGCACAGCGGGTATATACCGCGCTGCCCCCAGAAAGGGACGGAAATTATGCTCAAGTAAAGGAGGCCATTCTCCGAGGTTACGAGTTAGTACCTGAGGCGTATAGACAAAGGTTCCGAAATTTAAGAAGAGGGTGGAATCAAACGTATACCGAGCTAGCCCATGAGAAGGGTGTGCTCTTGGACCGTTGGTGCACAGCTGAAAAGGTGGCCGAGAACTATGGGCGTATCAGGGAGTTACCGGGGGAGGGCGTGGACCTCCTGTTGGGTAATGACCTCGCGGGTGGGAAGATGGGAACCGCCCTGATAGTTGAGGCCCCGCCCATGGAGTCCCCGAGCTATCGCGCATGCGCGGTCACTCGCAGCCTGTCGAGAGCGGCGGCTGGGACAGCGCGCAGTTTGAAATTGGCCCAGACGTTTTTACCGACCCTACACCACGAGGGTTCAGAGGGTGGTAAAACAGGTAGTCTAGTAAAAGGGGGTAAGGGCGAGGAGATAGCCCCCCCCCCTTAGTGAAGAGAAAGGTCCTAGAGGTAGGAAATAAAGATGAGAAACAGATAAAGCTGTTAAAACGTCCAGAGTTGGACGTTGTTGATCTGTCTGGTTTGGCAGAATTGTTTGGAGAAGTTGAGAGTTCTAAAGATGTTCTCGATGGTCCCGAGAGTGAAATGAGGGCAGTCTTAGAGGAGAAGGGTATCCTTGCTGTGGAGAAGTCAGCTGACATGGCCGAGGAGGTTGTTTCAGCTCGCAGGGTTGCGCCTTCCCCAACAGGGGGCTGCCTGGAGAGTAACTGGAAGGAGGGGGGGACGTTAGAATTTGAAAAAGGTACGGGTGTTGAAAGCCTGGAAGAGGCCAATGTCCCGTTTGAGTGTGTCCAAGATGGGGATGCACGTGGTGCTGAACCTAGTCATGGAACTCAAGGGAAAGGGGAATGTGTAGTTCCCAAATTGAATGAAGAAAATTTAAAGGCTGGACTGTTATCAAAAGCAACAACCAGGCTACAGAGACAATGGCTTGGTACCACAAAACCTGTGAATCAATTACAGGTTGTGTTGGAAGGTAAAGGGGCCCCACACGCTATTGTTATTCCAGAGTGTGGTGTGAAAAGGCAGAATTTGAAATGCTGTCTGAACAAAGCGGGATCGCTTGCGGATCTTAAATTGGAAACTAATAGCATGACGGGTCCTGAAGAGAAAAACGACAAATTGCCTAAAATTAAGGAATTGGGTGGTCTAAGTTTGGAACATGCTGATAAAATAACTCCTATGAAAGGAGCGGGCGAAAGCCTATTTCGCCAGGGTGCCCAAGATCGCCACGAGGGAATTAACCGGAAAAGAGGCGAGGGTTAATGGGGACGCGATTTTTAAAATAGCAGAAGCCGGTTTTAAGGGATTTTGACAAAGTATGTGAATAATAAAGACAACACCCATGGAAGCTTGACTGTTAAGTTTGAAAGTAACATAAAAATTTGTCTTTTGCATGAACCTTTGTAGATGTATGTAAGCTAAGATCACACCTCCTTAGTTATGTTGCTGAAGAAAGCAAATAAATAAGGTGGTTATTGAGCTGAAGTTTGATGCTACCAGGCGTTAGTATGGCACATGAGGTTAAGGTATTAAAGAAAAGGGGCACTGTACTTGTTACCTGTTTAGATACTGACTTGAATGTATAACAGTAGTACTCTGTGAAGAGAAAAGCTTGTGTAGTATGTAGATTCAAAAAAAAAATTCCTGTGTCAACCTGTTTTTAACCGCTGGTTAAAAACCCATTATGGGGGGAGGTGTTATGCCGTTGGCCCCCTCCTTTGTGAAAATCGCAAGAACTCTAGTTAAGGGGGGTCAACTGACCCAAGAGAGAGAGACGTGCGGAAGACCACGTTCTCCCAAGAAGCAGAATAAAGGTGACTTTGACTATTGTCTCATGGAGACCACATGAAAAGCCCTCGGGCAAAGTGGGCTGGTTGAGAGAGAGATCGCATTACCTGCAAACTGATTGACACCTGCGATCCCGTGAAGAAGTATAAAGGCGGGTCTGAGGGGAGGACCCTCAGACGCACCCAGTAGACACAAGATCGATTCCCGTGGGAGCGGGACGCCATTTTGAAGGAAGCCACGTGCGGTAGATTCCGAATTTGAATCTGTGGCTAAAACCAACGAAAGACTGCTTTTAAATAACAATGGGGAAGTCTGCTCCCCTGATTCCAAGAACCAGCTCTGCCAAGACAACGGGCAAGTGTGTATCTTTTCTAAATCGTCTCTCTCTCTACAACGAGGAAAAGCCGGCAAACTTCTGAGTGACTCTTTATATTTCCGTTGGACTCCGTATTAACCCCTAGACAACTGTAGAGCTTATTTCTGATTGATTATGGTTACACCGGTGTTTTAGATTGAGTTTTGACGACGTGTATGATCTGAATGTTTTGTATTAACCATACGTTTGTGCCCTTGTTGAATAAAACGTTTGAAAATAGTAGCATCCGACTCAGCTGATCCATCTATCTTTGCTGGTAAGTTACCTGGTTACGGGGTTTTCGTAACAAGTGGGGGCTCGTCCGGGATTTGAAACCAAACGGGAGGGTCAGTGAATCGGGCTGTAAGTCCAAACTTAAATCTGGTTACGCAGGTAGCCAGACGGGAAACCAGCAAAGTTGGATGTGGGTGAATTTATGAGAGACCCGACGGTAGAGGCGCTAGGGAAGGCTACAAAATCAGACTTGGTAAATTTGGCGCAGGCATTAGACCTCACAGCGGTGAAGCCAGCAATGAAAAAGCAGGAAGTGCGAAGGGTCATACAACAGCATTACGTTGGGAAGAAGGTGTTTGCAGCTGAGGATTTGGAAAATATTCCCGAAAGGAGATTAGTGAGTGGGACAAATCAGGCAGAGTTGGAGAAAGCAAGGCTGGAACATGTGTTTAAAATAAAGCAGCTAGAAGTAGAAGCAGCTGAGAAGGCTGCAGAGAGAGAGAGAGCTGAGAGGGAAAAAGAAGCCGAGAGAGCTGAGAGGGAAAAAGAGGCAGAGAGAGCCGCAAAGGAAAGGGCTGTGGAAAGAGAGCATGTGTTCAAACTAAAGCAGCTAGAAATAGAAGCAGAAGAGAAAGAGAAACAAAGGAGCCATGAATTGGAGCTGGACAGGCGAAAGCAAGAGCGAAGAGCTCAAGGGGAAGAGAGACAGGAGGGGTTTGATATTAGTCGGGCGTTGAGGTTGGTCCCCCCGTTCGAGGAGACGGATGTTGATAGTTATTTCTTGCTTTTTGAAAAGGTGGCAGGGAATCAGCAGTGGCCCAGAGAGCAGTGGGTGGCGTTGTTACAAAGTGTGTTACGAGGAAAAGCACAGCGGGTATATACCGCGCTGCCCCCAGAAAGGGACGGAAATTATGCTCAAGTAAAGGAGGCCATTCTCCGAGGTTACGAGTTAGTACCTGAGGCGTATAGACAAAGGTTCCGAAATTTAAGAAGAGGGTGGAATCAAACGTATACCGAGCTAGCCCATGAGAAGGGTGTGCTCTTGGACCGTTGGTGCACAGCTGAAAAGGTGGCCGAGAACTATGGGCGTATCAGGGAGTTACCGGGGGAGGGCGTGGACCTCCTGTTGGGTAATGACCTCGCGGGTGGGAAGATGGGAACCGCCCTGATAGTTGAGGCCCCGCCCATGGAGTCCCCGAGCTATCGCGCATGCGCGGTCACTCGCAGCCTGTCGAGAGCGGCGGCTGGGACAGCGCGCAGTTTGAAATTGGCCCAGACGTTTTTACCGACCCTACACCACGAGGGTTCAGAGGGTGGTAAAACAGGTAGTCTAGTAAAAGGGGGTAAGGGCGAGGAGATAGCCCCCCCCCTTAGTGAAGAGAAAGGTCCTAGAGGTAGGAAATAAAGATGAGAAACAGATAAAGCTGTTAAAACGTCCAGAGTTGGACGTTGTTGATCTGTCTGGTTTGGCAGAATTGTTTGGAGAAGTTGAGAGTTCTAAAGATGTTCTCGATGGTCCCGAGAGTGAAATGAGGGCAGTCTTAGAGGAGAAGGGTATCCTTGCTGTGGAGAAGTCAGCTGACATGGCCGAGGAGGTTGTTTCAGCTCGCAGGGTTGCGCCTTCCCCAACAGGGGGCTGCCTGGAGAGTAACTGGAAGGAGGGGGGGACGTTAGAATTTGAAAAAGGTACGGGTGTTGAAAGCCTGGAAGAGGCCAATGTCCCGTTTGAGTGTGTCCAAGATGGGGATGCACGTGGTGCTGAACCTAGTCATGGAACTCAAGGGAAAGGGGAATGTGTAGTTCCCAAATTGAATGAAGAAAATTTAAAGGCTGGACTGTTATCAAAAGCAACAACCAGGCTACAGAGACAATGGCTTGGTACCACAAAACCTGTGAATCAATTACAGGTTGTGTTGGAAGGTAAAGGGGCCCCACACGCTATTGTTATTCCAGAGTGTGGTGTGAAAAGGCAGAATTTGAAATGCTGTCTGAACAAAGCGGGATCGCTTGCGGATCTTAAATTGGAAACTAATAGCATGACGGGTCCTGAAGAGAAAAACGACAAATTGCCTAAAATTAAGGAATTGGGTGGTCTAAGTTTGGAACATGCTGATAAAATAACTCCTATGAAAGGAGCGGGCGAAAGCCTATTTCGCCAGGGTGCCCAAGATCGCCACGAGGGAATTAACCGGAAAAGAGGCGAGGGTTAATGGGGACGCGATTTTTAAAATAGCAGAAGCCGGTTTTAAGGGATTTTGACAAAGTATGTGAATAATAAAGACAACACCCATGGAAGCTTGACTGTTAAGTTTGAAAGTAACATAAAAATTTGTCTTTTGCATGAACCTTTGTAGATGTATGTAAGCTAAGATCACACCTCCTTAGTTATGTTGCTGAAGAAAGCAAATAAATAAGGTGGTTATTGAGCTGAAGTTTGATGCTACCAGGCGTTAGTATGGCACATGAGGTTAAGGTATTAAAGAAAAGGGGCACTGTACTTGTTACCTGTTTAGATACTGACTTGAATGTATAACAGTAGTACTCTGTGAAGAGAAAAGCTTGTGTAGTATGTAGATTCAAAAAAAAAATTCCTGTGTCAACCTGTTTTTAACCGCTGGTTAAAAACCCATTATGGGGGGAGGTGTTATGCCGTTGGCCCCCTCCTTTGTGAAAATCGCAAGAACTCTAGTTAAGGGGGGTCAACTGACCCAAGAGAGAGAGACGTGCGGAAGACCACGTTCTCCCAAGAAGCAGAATAAAGGTGACTTTGACTATTGTCTCATGGAGACCACATGAAAAGCCCTCGGGCAAAGTGGGCTGGTTGAGAGAGAGATCGCATTACCTGCAAACTGATTGACACCTGCGATCCCGTGAAGAAGTATAAAGGCGGGTCTGAGGGGAGGACCCTCAGACGCACCCAGTAGACACAAGATCGATTCCCGTGGGAGCGGGACGCCATTTTGAAGGAAGCCACGTGCGGTAGATTCCGAATTTGAATCTGTGGCTAAAACCAACGAAAGACTGCTTTTAAATAACAATGGGGAAGTCTGCTCCCCTGATTCCAAGAACCAGCTCTGCCAAGACAACGGGCAAGTGTGTATCTTTTCTAAATCGTCTCTCTCTCTACAACGAGGAAAAGCCGGCAAACTTCTGAGTGACTCTTTATATTTCCGTTGGACTCCGTATTAACCCCTAGACAACTGTAGAGCTTATTTCTGATTGATTATGGTTACACCGGTGTTTTAGATTGAGTTTTGACGACGTGTATGATCTGAATGTTTTGTATTAACCATACGTTTGTGCCCTTGTTGAATAAAACGTTTGAAAATAGTAGCATCCGACTCAGCTGATCCATCTATCTTTGCTGGTAAGTTACCTGGTTACGGGGTTTTCGTAACACACTCCACTCTTTAAGAAGGGAGGAAGGCAAAAGAAAGGAAATTATAGGCCAGTTAGCCTGACTTCTGTGGTTGGGGAAGTGTTAGAGTCCTTTATTAAGGATGATATTTCAGAGTCCTTTATTAAGGATGATATTTCAGAGTCCTTGGAGACTAATGATAAAACAAGTCAAAGTCAGCATGGTTTCTCTCAAGGGAAATCTTGCCTGACAAATCTGTTAGAGTTCTTCGAGGAAGTAACCAGCAGAGTGGACAAAGGAGGGGCAGTGGATGTCATTTACTTGGATTTTCAGAAGGCATTTGATAAGGTGCCACATACAAGTCTGTTTAGCAAGTTAAAATCCTTTGGCACTACAGGAAAGATACTGGCATGGATAGCGGAGTGGCTGGCAGGCAGGAGACAGCGAGTGGGAATACAAGAAGCTTTTCCTGGTTGGCTGCTGGTGACTAGTGGTGTTCCACAAGGATCAGTATTGAGACCACAATTTTTCACATTGTTTGTCAATGATTTGGATAATGGAATTGATGGTTTTGCGGCAAAGTTTGCGGATGATACGAAGATAGGTGGAGGGGTAGATAGTACTAAACAGATAAATTTGAAGAAAAGGCAAAAAGAATGGGAAATAAATAATAATGCATTGTGGTAAAAGGAACAATAGTGCGGCCTATATCTAATTGGGGAGAAAGTTCAAACATCAGAGGGGCTGAGGGACTTAGGAGTTCTTGTGCAAGACTCCCAGAAGGCCCTAAGGCATGATGTTGTGTTGCCCTTAGCCCTTGTGTAGTCCCAGTAAGGTGACCTTGAACCAATGAGACTGAAACTCAATATTTGAACTGATAAGGAAAGAGTATAACAATGAGGGACTTCAAGTGCAAAGCGGCGAGAACTCTGGAGACTAACTATCGCAAGGAGGAATCCTATGCCAGTGGCTAGGAGAATAAAAGGATCAATCGTCTGGCCAACAGGAGATTCTGTTTCTGTGTTACATATTGGAAAAGTGATCTGAGTGAGTATTGGTACAGAAGGAACAGTAGAATTCATGTTGTAAGTTGGCCTGGGGTCAACATAGTTAAATTGTTGCTTTGTGCAGAGACAATAAAGTGCAAGCTTTGATTGATTAAGAGTTGTGTAGTAAATTGCCTAACCTAGACCAAGACTGGTCAACCAATGGCAGATGGAGAATGAAGTGATACATTTTGGAAAATCAAACATGAAGGCGGAGTGCTAGGATAATGGCAGGATTCTTAACAGTGCAGAGGAACAGAAAGATCATGTAGTCCAAGTCCAGTGATCCCTCAAAGTTGCTGCACTAGTTAGGCTGGTTAAAAAGGTCTATGGTGTATAAACCTTCATTAGTTCAAGAGTTGTGAGGTAATGTTGCAGCTCTATAAAAACTTGCTAAGACCAAACTTGGAGAATTGTGTTCGGTTCCAGTCGCCTCATTATACACGTAGAATGTGGAATCTCTGAGATGTTGAAGCCCAGGAACTTGAAACTGCTCTCCTGTCTACCAATGACTCCTCAATGAACATGGATTTGTGGTCTCCTGACTTCGCTTTCATGAAGTCCACAATCAATTTCTTTGTCTTGCTGACACTAAGTTGAAGGCTGTTGTTACAATACCACTAAACCAGATGATCTTTCTCACTCCTCTACATCTCCTTGCCACCATCTGAAATTCTGCAAACAACGGTAATGTTATTGGTGAATTCATAGATGCATTTGAGCTGTACCTAGTCACACAGTCATAAATGTGGAGAGAGTAGAGCTGTGGGCTAAGCACACATCCTTGAGGCAAGGAGATGTTATTATTGATTTGCACTGACTTTGATCTCCTGATGAGAAAGTCAAGGATCCTGTTGCAGCAGGGCCCATAGTTTTGAAGCTTGTTGATTAATACTGTGGGGATGATGGAGTTGAACACTGAACTGTTACAGCAGCCTGATGTAAGGACACTTCACATCATACGCTCTCTTCACTGACTTTCAGTTCCCTGGCCCAGATCGCTTTATTTTCACCATCCAGTCTCTATACAGCAACAACACCATGTTCCACCAGGAGGGCCTTAACACTCTTTCCTTCTTTCTTGATAGCAGACCTAACCAGCTTCCCTCCACCACCACCCTCCTGCGCCTGGCAGAACTTTACTTGCCTTGAACAATTTCTCTTTCAGATCACTTTCTCCAAACTAAAGGTATAGGAATGGGAATTAGCTAGGCTTTCCTTTTTGCTGGTTACGTGGAACTATCCATGTTCCAAGCCTACACTGGTAATGCTCCCCAACTTTTCCTCTACTACATCAATGTCTGCATCGGTGCTATTTCCTACACCCATACAGAGCTTGTCAATTTCATCAACTTTGGCATCAACTTCACCCTGCCATCACACTTACTTGGTCCATCTTTGATACTTCTTTCTGTGTCCCTCTCTGTCATGGTTCTGGTTGGCTGTTCCCCTTTAATGCTTCTTTCTCCCTGATTATGCCCTAATTTCAGTCATTAGATCTCCATTGCTGCTGGTTTACTCAATTACAGTACACCTGGTTTTAATCAGAGACTGGGAAATAAATACGATGGCGACACAATCACAGGTTACCAGTTTGTTGGTCTATTCCCATGTGATAACTTGGTTTTTTGATTGCTTATAACTGTTTGTCATAAGTTCAGCTCCAGTTTCAAGATATTCCATGAGAACCCTATCTGTGTGTCAAGATTCCTCTGGTTTGCTCTTCAATGTTCATGTCTGTGCCAGCATCCCCAACTCAATCTCCGTACCCGTGTCCTGCACACGGGTTCTGCTCAGTCGCTCTGTGCAACAATCTCTGCAGACAGGCTATCCATGAATATCTTTTACAAACCTACTGACTCTGATAATTATCTTGACTGTTATCTCTTCCACCCCATCATGTAAAAATGCTATTCTCTTTTCTCAGTTCCTCTTTCTCTGCCATATCTGTTGTCCAGATAAAATTCTCTAGGACATCTGAGATGTCCACTTTTTCAAGGAATGTGGTTTCCCTTCCACTTCCATCAATACTACCCTCACCCACATGTCCTCCTTTTCCTGCACATCTGCCTTCATCTCATCCTTCTGCCAGCATAACAGAGATAGTCTTCCTCTTGACCTTACCTACCACCCCACAAGCCTCCATATCCAGTGCATTATTCTCCATTCCACCATCTCCAACAGGATTCAACCACTGAACACATCTTTCCCCTTCTACCCCACCCCTCCAGTTTTCATAAGAATTTGTCCCTTACATGTTACCCTTCTCTTGCCCCTTTCCACTGATCATCCTCCCAGCACCTATCCCTTTAAGTGTGACCAGTGCTACACCAGCCCCCTACACTTTCTCTCTCACCATCATTCAGGGCTCCAAGTAGTCCTTCCAGGTGAGGTGACACTTCACCTGCCAGTGTGTTGGGATCATCAAAAGAAACTGGTGCTCCTGGAGCAGCATCTTCTACATTGGTGAGACTAGATGCAGACTGGGGACCACTTGGTTGAGCACCTTCAATTTGTCCACTGCAAATGGCGGGATCTCCAGGACGCTACCCATTTCAACTTGAGTTCCCATTCTGTTGTGTCGTCCATGGCCTCATCTACTGCCTTGATGAGGCCTAACTTAGGTTGGAGAAGCGCCACCAGATATTCCATCTGAGTGATTAACTTTCAAGCTGATGGCATGAACATCAATTACTCCCCTTTCCCTCCTCCCTTTTCCATTCCCCATCTGGTTACTCTCTCGGACCTTCTGTTTTTCTCATCTGCCCATTACCTCCCTTTGGTTCCTCTTTTCCTTCCCTTTCTTATTATGTTCTCTGTCCTTTTTTAAAAAATCGGATTCCTTCTTTAGCCTGTTATCTCTTCCACCTATCCCCTCCCAGCTTCTTATTTCATCTCCCGTCCCTCACCCACCCACCTATCACCTATCAGATTGTACTCCTTCCCCTCCTCAACTTCTTCTGGCTTCTCTCCCCATCCTTTCCTGTCCTAATGAAGGCTCTCAGCTTGAAAATTCCCCTGCATAGATGCTGAATGACTTGCTAAGTTCCTCCAGCATTTTGTATGTGTTGTTCAAGATTTCCAGCATCTGCAGAATCCCTTGTATTTATGAGCCTGAGGTATGTATCGCTGTTGTCTAGGATCTTCAATGCCAGGTGCAGAGCCAGTGAGATTGCGCCTTCTGTAGAATTGATGCGGTGGTCGGCAAATTACAGCAGGTCCAGGTCCTCCATATCAAGGGTTAATTGACATTTTCCCTCTTTTTCCTGACCAGAGCCTCAATATCCTTCAACATTTTACAGATTGAGTCGGTGGTAAGGAAGGCAAATGCAATGCTACCATTCATTTTGGGAGGACCAGAATACAAAAGCAAGGATGTAATGTTGAGGATTTATAAGGCATTGATCAAACCATCCTTGGAGTATTCTGAGCAGTTTTGGACCCCTTATCTAAGAAAGATGTGCTGGCATTGGAGACAGTCCAGAGGAGGCTCATGAGAATGATCCCAGGAATGAAATAGTTAACATATCAGGAGCTTTTGATGGTTTTGGGCCTGTACTTGCTGGAATTTAGAAGAATGAGAGTAGGTCTCATTAAAATCTATCCAATATTGAAAAGCCTAGATAAAGTGACAGAGAGGATACTTCCTGTAGAGGAGGAGTCTAGGACCAAAGGGAACAGAATAATCGGATGTCCCTTTAGAACAGAGATGTGGAAGAATTTCTTTAGCTAGAGAGTGGAAAATCTGCGGAAGTCATTCCCATAGATGGCTGTGGAGGCCAAGTCATTGGGTATATTTAAAGTGAAATTTGACAGGTTCTTAATTAAGGGTTCTAAAGTTTACAGGAGAAGGCAGGAGAACAGGGTTCATAGGGATAATAAATCACACATAACGGAAAGGCGGAGTAAACTCAAAGGGCTGAATGGCCTAATTTTGCTTCTGTTTTCTTATGGTATTGTCAACCAATGTTTTCTAACCCTACCGGCCTTTTCCTTCACTCTAACATGAGCACCCTGGCCCTGAACTCTTCTGATCTCACCTTTGAAAGACTCACACTTTCCAGTTTTCCTTTCCCTGCTAGTATCCTCTTCCAATCAACCTTTGTCAATTCCAGTCCAATGTCATCAAAATTAGCCTTGCCCCAATTTAATTTGTGGACCTGGCCTATCTGTTTCCATCACTATCTTGAAATTAATACTTTTATTGTCACTGATCCCAAAATATTCATCCACTGACACATTACCCACTGGTCCAACCTTATTTTCCAAGTGGTTTATGTGGAATCATTGTCAAATCCCTAACAATTGGCACATTTCATTCATCGCTCTCCCTGTGAAATGTGCTCCCTGATCCAATGATACAATGGTGGCAGGATTTCTCAACGTCACTACCTATCCCACTCCTGACACCAAATGAAGTCACCGGAGAAAAGTACTGTACTGGTAGATACAATACTTGTTATTCAACAAAACAAGATACAGCAGGCATCATATAGAGATACTTTTGTGTGTGGGGGGGGGGGGGGGGGGAGATTGGTCTGTCTGTGCCCAACACTACACACATTTTATATGCTAAATTTCAAAGAAAATTCAGGACAATCCAAACAAATCCATGTTTACAATACCCTCTTGAACTACACGTTTAACAGTTTAAATTGTCTGGATCTTCCCGCCATCACACCCAAAAGAAGTGACAATTACTGTCATATCCATGCAGTGGGATGTTGATTGGGTTCCTGCATGTGTAGACGATCAGTTAAGTGCCTGTTTCCTGGTCTGTCTGGTCTGCATTTTAAATCTAATCCTCAATGTATATTTGAATCTGAAGGCTCCTGGCCAAAGTCAGTTAAATTAATTGCTACATGTGCTACACCCAAAAATCACTCTAACAGTCCAGCCTTATTTTCCAAGTGGAGGTTGAGTCTTGCAGGACTGTCTACATAATGCTTCAGAGAACTTTACAGGAAACACTTAAACTCTGCCCATCTAATCCCCTAACACAATGTCTGACCCAGTCAGTATTAAGGAAGATAAAATCACCCACTGATACAGCCATGTCAGTCCTACAACTCTCTGCAATTTCCAGTTATGTTTCCTCCTCTAATTCCTGCTTATCATGAAGCGATCTCTAGCCTAATTCCATCAAAGTGATCACCCTCTCCTTATTCACATTATTCCTAGACAATTCCCAGGAAAAATCTCTCTCAGTACTGCTGTGCTAGTCTCCCTAATTAATACAATGACCACTCCTCTCTATCATGCTGGAAGTATCTGTACCCTGGAAGGCTGAGCTGACAATTCTTCAACTAGGTTTCCATAATTGTTGTAATATCACTATCTCATGTTTTGATCGTTGGTCTGAGTTCATTTGCATTACCTGTCAAGATTCTTGCATTAAAATGAATGTACTTAACCTGATCAGACCTTCCTTACTCCCTGTCCTGCCTCTGCTTGTCCTGTCTGCTGGCTCTGCACATTTGAACCTTTATACTTGCTTCAACTGCTGTAAGACTACTACTTTGGACCCCACTCCTTGCCAGACTAGTTTAACTTCTCCATGGGAGCTCTAGTAAATCTTTCCACAAGGATATCAGTCTCTCTCCAGATCAGGTGCTACTTGTCCCCTCTTTGGCTGTCCTAGTAGAGATCCCAGTGATCCAAGAAAATGGAGGAGTCAGCAGGAGACGCTCATGGAGTGAGCACTGTTTCAGATTCACTCCATAACCTTTACTTTTCTTAACTTATGGTCACCCTTATTTAACTTACTTTTACCTACACCAAAAGATTCTTGCTACTTTTTTGGACTTATCTTTAAGAGTTTATTGTGAATTTTTGAAGAAATGAATATAGAAATGGCTCTTAGATCTAAAGGGCGAGAACCTGGGAAAGATCCTAACGGGAACGGGAAGAAGAAAAAGACTGATCCTAAGCACATTGAATTGAGTTATGAAATATTATTGGAGGTTTTAAATGAAAAATTTGAAGAACAACGACAAATTTTTAAACAAGATATAAAGGCTTTTCAAGATTATATGGATAAGACGGATTCAGTAGTTAACCAGCAGCAAGTTCTAATCGCAACTTTGCAAGAAGACGCTCGGAAGCGAGACTTGATCATTGAAAAACTGGAGCAGAAATTACTTTTGACGTTTAAACAGGTGGAAACACTTAAAGCCAAGAGTGTCGACTTTGAGAATCGGTCCAGAAGACAGAACCTACGCATACTTGGTCTCCCAGAAGGTATTGAACAAGGGGACCCCTCGAAGTACTTTGCTCAACTTTTAAAGGATGCGTTCCCAGACAGTCCTCGGTTACTTGATCGCGCTCACAGAATTATGCGTCGATCACCAAGTGCTTCAGCTAAACCACCGGTTGTAATTGTCCGATTTCACTATGTGCATGTTAAAGAGCAACTTATTCGTGTGGCTCGGCGTGTAGGAATGGTCAAATTTCAAGATCACAATTTTCGATTAGTGGAAGATTTTAGTCCAGAAGTAATGAAGGCAAGGCTTCTTTTTAAACCTCTGATGTCCGAATGTTATGAGAAAAATCTAAAACCTGTGCTCTTATACCCTGCAAAGCTCAGAATTTCGCCTCTGAATGCACCATGGCGTGTTTTTCTTTCTACATCTGAAGCGAGAAGCTTTCTGAATGAGAACTTCCCTACTGCTATGGATTCTCATCTCTAATGAATGAGTGATTTTGATCGTGCAAGGTGGTTTTTTGTTTCCAAAACCAGATTTTGTTTCTGGCTATTGGTGTAGGTTTACTCTATATTTTATACTCTAGTTAAAGTTTTTTTTTTGACATACTAATCTTTTTATTTTACTTACTTTAACCACTGTACTTTATCTTTGGTCATTATTATTAATCCTTCGAAGGTGAATTTTTTTTACTAAGATGGCGGTTTCTTCTCTAAAATATTTTTGGCTGTTTTTTGATTTCGCCATTTTTTTTCTCTCATCTTCTTCCTATAATGCATTTCTTATCACAGTTTAAATTTTTTTTTGGTTTGTTTGGGTTTTAACCCAATTTATAAGTTACTAGTGATTATATTCTTTTTGTTTTTTTTTACTACCAATTATATTAAGAAGTTTGGTTTAAGTATAGTGATTATTATTTCTTTAGAGTTTGGGTGGATCTTTTTTTTTAATCCTTTATATATGGAGTTGTCTTCTGCTGATATGGGGGTAGATTTAGTTTCATCTTTCCTTTTTCCCAGCCTATCCCTGGCTGGGGTGGTCTTTTTTCCTCTTGGGTGGGGGGTGGGGTGTTTTTTTCTAAACCTTATGTTCCTTACATTAGTTTTTTTTAGTTTCTTCATTTGGGCTGATTTTAAACTACGGTACTAAAATGTCTGCGATGTCATCACTTCCGGGTTCGCCCCTTATTTTTGTTCCTCTTCCGGGTGCATGAGTTCATAATTTGGTTAACCCTTTACATACCAAAGGGTTGATTTCAGAAATATGGCTCAGACCATTAATTTTGTCTCTTGGAATACTAATGGCTTAAACCATCCGATTAAACAGAAAAAGATTTTCAAAGTATTCCAAAGACTTAATGCTCATATTATTTTTGTACAAGAAACTCCTGTGAGGAAAGAAGACAATTATCGCTTTTTTAGGTTTTAAGTATCATTCGAATTCGAATGCTAAAGTAAAGGGAGTTTCAATTTTTATTGACTCCTCTATTGCATTTGTTCAACACGATATCTTTTCGGATCCGAATGGTAGATTTTTGTTAATTACTGGCTTACTTTTTAACAAAAAGGTTGCTATGGTTAATGTTTATGCTCCAAATGTGGATTGTTCTGATTTTTTGAAGTCCTTATTTACTTCTCTACCTAATCTAAATGAATATAAGTTAATAATGGGTGGTGACTTTAATTGTTGTCTAAATCCTTTGATGGACAAATCTATTTCTACTCAGACTTTACCTAACAAGTCAGCCACTTGTATTAACTCTTTTTTGACTGATAATGGAATTTTTGATATTTGGAGATTTCGGCATTCTAAGGACAAAGGGTTTTCATTTTTCTCATATGTTTATCATTCCTACTCGAGAATTGATTATTTTTTTATTGACTCTTGTTTTATTCCATCGGTAATTGGTTGTAATTATGATATTATAGCCATCTCTGACCATGCTCCATTAAAACTTTCTATTAGATTTACGGATACAGCTTCTAGTGCTAGACAATGATGATTTGATTCTGCCTTACTGCAAGATCCGGATTTTATTAAATTTATGAAGGAACAGATCGATTTCTTCTTTTCAACTAATTCCATGGATGATATTTCTTGCAGAACACTTTGGGACACTTTTAAAGCATATATACGTGGACAGATTATCTCCCACTCTGTTGGTCTGCGAAAATGCATTAAGAGGGAAACTCTTTTATTGGTTGATAAAATTAAAGAGATTGACAAGGAATATTCGATTACTCCTAGTAAGGAGCTTTACAAACAAAGGGTTGAACTTCAAATGGAACATAGTTTATTACTTACATCTTCGATTGAAAATCAATTAATGAAAACCAGATCTGATTTTTATATACATAGTGATAAATCAGGTAAACTGTTAGCTAGTCAATTGAAGAATGCTTTGGTTAAACATCAAATTACTAAGATCCGTCAGCAGAATGGGGATCTGACAGTTAACTATGATGAGATAAACAAATCATTTCAAGATTTTTATACCTCCCTGTATCATTCCGAATTCCCTCATGATCATAATACCATGTGTGATTTTCTTGGGAAATTGAATTTTCCAAAATTATCATCAGATGATCTTTCAATATTAGAAACTTCTATTACGGATGCAGAAATTAAAGGGGTTATTTCCTCTATGAATTCTGGGAAAGCACCAGGTCCAGATGGGTATACAGTAGAATTTTTAAAATGTTTTTCCGCTACTCTTTCTCCTTGGTTATGCAGGGTTTTTGAAGAAGCAATTAGATTGGGCAATCTGCCACAATCTTTTTATAGAGCTTCCATTTCTTTAATATTGAAGAAAGATAAAGACCCTACTGATTGCGCATCCTATAGATCAATATCTTTATTGAATGTAGATTCCAAGATCTTTTCCAAGTTACTGGCATCCAGGCTGGAGAAGGTATTACCCCAAATTATTTTGGAAGATCAAACTGGTTATATTAAAAATCGCTATTCTTTTTTCAATGTTAGGAGATTATTGAATATTGTTTATACTCCTTCACATAGCACTTCAGAATGTGTCATTTCATTAAATGCGGAGAAAGCATTTGATAGAGTTGAATGGCCATACTTATTTAATGTGCTTGAGAAGTTTAATTTTAGTCCGACATTCATTTCCTGGATTAAAGTGATATATCATACTCCAGTAGCCTCGGTGCTTACTAACAATCAAAGATCTCCCTTTTTTCATTTATTTCGGGGTACTAGACAAGGCTGTCCTCTTAGTCCATTATTATTTGATATTGCTTTAGAACCCTTGGCAATTGCTATTAGAGAATCACAGAACATTTTTGGCATTAATCGTGGGACAGATATACATAAGTTATCATTATATGCAGATGATTTATTATTATTTATTTCTGATCCTGAGAAATCCATTCCTGCAGTTATATCATTGTTGGCTCAATTTAGTGATTTTTCCGGGTATAAATTAAATCTTAATAAGAGTGAATTGTTTCCTTTAAATAGACAGGTTCCAATTTATGGAAATTTACCTTTTAAATTAGTGAATGACTCTTTTATTTACTTAGGGATTAAAATCACAAAAAAACTATAAGGACTTATTTAAGGTTAATTTTTTACCCTTAATCGATCAGATTAAAAGTTTGTTTACTAAATGGTCACCACTATCTTTATCTCTGATAGGTCAGATTAATGCTATTAAGATGGTTATTTTACCCAAGTTTTTATATATATTTCAAGCGGTACCAATTTTTATTCCGAAATCTTTTTTTGCTAATGTTAATTCAAAAATTTCCTCATATATATGGCAGAATAAAAATCCTAGATTAGGTAAAATATATTTACAGAAGGCAAGGAAGGAAGGTGGATTGGCATTGCCTAATTTTAGATTTTATTATTGGGCAGTTAATATCCGATATTTGATATGTTGGTTAAAGGATTGGGATATATCTTTTAGCCCTCATTGGGTGAACCTGGAAATTAAATCTGTACAAGGATTTGCATTGTGTTCTATTTTAGGGACTTCTCTTCCCTTTGCTCTTTCTAAATTGCCGAAACGAATTGACAACCCGATAGTTAAACATACTTTACGTATATGGTTTCAATTTCGGAAATTTTTTGGGTTGACTCAGTTTGTTTTAAATATTCCTATTGTATCCAATTGCATTTTTTATCCTTCTATTATAGACCAAGCTTATTCAGCTTGGAAGACTAAAGGATTACTACGATTTTCTGATTTATTTTTGGATAATTGTTTTATGTCTTTTGAGCAATTATCTAATAAATATAATTTGCCTAGATTTCATTTTTTTTAGATATTTACAGATTAGGAATTTCTTAAATACTGTACTTCCTACTTTTCCAAATTTTGTGTCTTCAGGTATTTTGGAGAATTTGTTTGAACTAAATCCTTCTCAGAAAGGGCTAATATCAAAACTTTATAATATAATTATGAAGATACGTTCAGAGCCCTTCTATAAGATTAAAAATGATTGGGAAAGAGAACTTAACCTTATTATCCCTATTGAGAATTGGGATAAAATTCTTCAATTAGTTAATACATCATCTATATGTGCTAAACATTCATTAATACAGTTTAAGGTTGTGCATAGGGCTCATATGTCCAAGGAT
The DNA here is from genome assembly GCF_048418815.1 of Hemitrygon akajei. Lineage (NCBI taxonomy): Eukaryota > Metazoa > Chordata > Chondrichthyes > Myliobatiformes > Dasyatidae > Hemitrygon > Hemitrygon akajei. The sequence continues at coordinate 96,455,223 of NC_133131.1, forward strand.
AAATTGGCTCATTTTTATTCCTATATAAATCCTATTTGTGACAGATGTCATTCTGAGATAGCGTCTTTAACTCATATGTTCTGGTCGTGTCCGCTTTTGAAAAAATATTGGAAAGACATTTTTGATATTATTTCTGCTGTATTGAACATTGATTTACAACCTCATCCTATTACTGCAATGTTTGGTTTACCAATGATGGTCTCACTCCATTTATCCTCTTCCACTTGTCGAATGATTGCATTTCTTATATTAATGGCTAGAAGATCTATTTTGTTGAATTGGAAATAAATTACCGTAGATTCCGGATTTTAAGCCGCTACTTTTTTCCCACATTTTGAACAGCTTTGAACTCTGCGGCCCTTAATACGGAGCGGCTAATGCATGATTTTTTTTCATGCCGCCAAAAACATTTTGCCTCGTAACAGTAGACCAATAAAATTGATGAGTAGTTCACAGAGGTCCAATGAAATTGTACGATAAATCAAGCGCACTTTCACAATTAAATTATTGTAAATCAGTCATTTGTACTCACCCTCATCAACATGGAAAACACTCGAAGAAAAGCATTGTGCTGCCTTTATGGCAGTTATTTAGTTTATAATATTTTCGCTTAGTAATTCATTTGTTAGTTAAAGTTAGAAGTGTTTTAACTATATTTGTTTTCTGTACTACATCCCGGGATGCTATGACGTCACACCCGGTTTCGCCGCGTCTTGTGGGAAAAATGCCGGTTTGCGATAAACGGGAAGGCGGGGGGCGAGCGGCGGAGCGAAAACGCTGCTTTTAAGTTAAAGGCAATCAATAACTTTTCCTGGTAGGCTGCAGTATATATATTTTTTACCAGTCGTTAGGAGATATTGGAATGTTGTTCAGTAAAAAAGTATACGCAACGTATATTTAAAAGTAGCCGCGTTACAGGCACGGTTCGAAAAAAAGCATTTGCAATATGTATTTGTTTATGTTACCATATGGATTTAATTAAAAGTTAAAAAATCCTCACGTGTAATATCTTTCTGTGTAAATATCTCATATTACAACGTGGGACACCTGCGGCCGAAAATCCGGTGCAGCCTAAAATCCGGTGCGGCCTGTACAAGTACAAAATTGATTTTCTTTCTAAAATTAGAGCCAGCGGCTTTTAATCAGGTGCGCTCTGTAGTCCGGAATCTACGGTAATCCTCCTACCGTATTTCATTGGTTTTCTCAAACTATGTTATGTCTAAATTTAGAAAAAATTAGAAGTGTTGTATTTGATACTTCTATTAAATTTGAAAAGATATGGAGACCATTTATTCAATATTTTCATATGATGTAATATGACCCTGTTCCAAGCCTATTTGTTTTTCCAGTTTCGATTTTATATATGTTGAGAGGATTGGAGTTGACGACACTGATGATTTTGTATTTTGTGAGATATTATAAACAGCCCTTTTTTCCCATTTTTTCTTTTTCTCTTTTTTCTTTTTTGTTTTTTTTCTTTATTAGTTATTAGATTATTAGATTAGTTTTTTTGCATAATTTTTTTTCTTTTTCTTTTTTCTGTTTTTTAAAAATATATATTATGATATACCTAGGTTTGCCTTGTTTATTTGTAAATTGTATCGTCCATGATTTGGGAATACTCATTTATACTGTAATCGTTGCTTATGTATTCTTTCATATTCAGTTGAAATGTGTATGTTTGTAATCCCATTATCTATGTATCAATTTTATTTTGTTGATATTAATAATAATAATAAAAAGATTGAAAAAGAAAGAAAGAAAGAAAATGAATCCATTCCTCCTCAATCACGCATTCATAGAACATTAAAGCACAATGCAGGGCTTTTGACTCACGATGTCTAACCTATTCTAAGATCAACCTAAACCCTTCCCACCTACATAGTCCACCCTTTTTCTATCATTGATGTGCCCTATAAGATTTTATTAATTTCCTCAGTGTATCTACCTCCACCACCTTGCCTGCCAGTGTGTTCCACACACCCATCACTCTCCATGTAAAATCTTACATCTGACATCCCCCTTACATGTTCCTTAAACCACATTAAAATTATGCAATTTGGTATTAGCTGTTGGTGCCCTGGAGAAATGACTATGCCTTTCATCTTGTACACCTCTATCAATTCTCCTCTTAACCTCCTTCTCTCCAAAGAACAAGCCTCATAAGACGTGTTCTCCAATCCAGGCAGTATCCTGGTAAAGTTCCTCTACACCCTCTCTAAAACTTCCACATCCTTCCTATTAAACGAGGCAAACAAGACCGAACACAATATTCCAAGCATGGTCTAACGAGGGTTTCTTTGGAGCTGCAACATTACCTCATGACTCTTGATCTCAATTCCCTCACTAATGAAGTCCAGCACACCATATACTTTTGTAACAATCCTATCAACCTGTGTGGCAACTTGGATGGATATATGGATGTAGACCCCAAGATCCTACTGTTCCTCCAGAGGCTGAGGGCAGACTGATATAAATTTATAAAATTATCAGAGGAATGGTTGGATAGAAAGACCATTTCACAGGGTGAAAGTTTAAAGGAGGTTAAAGGTATTTTTTTCTACACAGAAAGTGTTTGGTGTCTGAAATGCAATGCAAAGGGAAGTGGTGGAAGCTGTTACAAAAACATTCAGACAGGCAGATGTACAGTAGGGAATAGTGAGATATGGAACATTTACAGGGGTGGGGGATTAGTTTGAATTGGTACTATAGTTTACAAATGTTGTGGTCTGAAAAGCCTATTCCTGTGCTGTACTATTTGATGTTCTATGTAACCTCTAAAACAATGACCAGTAACATTTCTCAATCTGTGCAACCTGAGAGTATGGGAAGTGTAGGCAATCAGTACCTCATAGCTTGATTGATTCCATTAGCTAGACCACACTCATGGCTGGAGGGATCACATGACAAGCATAATAGTTTTCACAAGCCACAATGGACAGGGAAGCATTCACTCCTGAAATCATGTGCTGTTCTTCATTTCAGAGCTAGGATTCCACTTTGTGAAATAACCTCTAGGGAATTCAGCATGGTTCCCCAATTCAGTTGCAACATTGTGTAATGCCAAAACATCCCAAGGGAAGAACCATTCTTTGCCCAGTCTTATCATTTCCGAACCCCAGATAGATCATCTTGGACCATCTCAGCATACAATGTACTGAGTATTTCTTGTAGCACTTGCAATGCTTTTGTTGCTGTGGTAGTGAGGAAGTTTTCTTGAATATATAATAACTTCAGGATCACTTGCAGCACTTTATACATACTACACTAAATGGTCTTTGTTGTTAACAGAACCAGGGTTGCCCCTGGAATGACTCTGTATACCAGAAATCTCTCTCTTTACCTCATACCAATATCTTTTTCCTGCTTGAGCTTTGGCCATGGGCTTGGTCTGCAGCTTTTATCATTGGTTGAAGTATTCCACCCAAGTGTAGGTGTTTCCAGTGGAAATGGACATTCCTTTGAAAAAAATCTATACCGTATCTGAGGGATCTTTCCTAAGCATGTGCACCTGAGATAGATCAACTCACACCTTTTATTTTATAAAATAGGGAAGTCGAGTTCCTCTTTAATGAATGCGGGAAATGTTTCTCAGCACATCAGGGAGTACTTGTACATAGGAAACAGAGTTAAGGTTTCATGTCAATAAACTGTCATCAAAACTGAAAGTGAATGGAAGTAAAGTTTGAAGATGCCGAGAAAGGGGAAGGAGTGGAGAGAACTAGCGGGCTGTAAAAGAGCAGAGATTGAATGGAAGAAGTACTGGTGGTGGCGGGATCAAATGAACAAGGGTGGTGAAATGATGCCTGAAGGTGTTGTAAATAAATGCAGAGGAATCAAATCTAAAATACCAGAAAAGAAGAAAAATACTAAATGCTGAAAGTTTGTAATAGAAGTTGGGATTGGCTGATTATCTGTAACTGAATTCAGTGCAGATTTTTGAAGACTGCATTGCACCAAAATAAGATGTGTGGGTTGAGCTGACATTTATTGGAACAGTGTTGGACACCATAGGCAGAGGGGTGAGTGAGACTGGAATGGAGAATTAAAGTGACAGACAAATTGAAGCTCCTGGTTACGACTGCAGAAAGTAGTTACTTTATCTGTACCTGGTTGTCCCATTGCGGAGAAAACCACATTGTCATCAAATGCAATGTATTACTTGGATGAATTTGAAGTAAATTGTTGCAACTTCATCCTTAACGTCTTTCACACCTTCCCATCTCTAGTGGAAAGTCATAGGTAAGGAACATCATTCTTTCCCTGAGTATTTCCAGGATACTCTGCATTTGGAACTTTTACTCTTTGCCTCTAAACAGTGCTCATCTCCTCCATTTTTGCAATCAAACCAGGTCTGTAATTCATGTTAGTGTTGACTGTAACATGATGGGTTAGATTTAGGTCAGTGCTTCTGCAACATTCTAGGCATAAGTGTCGTCGTGGCAATCCCTCAAGGTCGAGGATGATGGTCTTCGTTCCATTGATCTATCACAGACCAAAAATGCCTGTGCGTGTATTTGTTTAATGTGTACTTGATGTTGCACTCCAAGAAGCACACGAAACTTCACTAATCAAAGAGCTGATTCCAATGGCATGGAAACCATGATGATTGGAGCTGATGGAGTTGTTGCAGCCTTCATCCGCCTTCACAGCCATTGAGTTCGAAGTAACTTCGTCCGCCTATTCCACCGTTGAGGTCTTGGTTGGATTGTTCTTTGTCAGGGACCTCACCCTCAACCTTACCACCATGGGTGTCCCTACCAGGAGCGTAGTTCCAGATGGCATCGCTCTCGGGATCTCAGGACCACACAAGCTTCTCCACCACGACAAGGTGACAATCCACAGAGAAGAGGCATTAGTGTAACAACCACATGTTTATGCTCTGTGAGTTTCTAGAAAGGCACTAGGCTTTTGCTCAGTGTCTTCTGCAAAGAACCAGGTGAAACTGAATGTTAGTGAAGCATCTCAATTATGGAATCAAATGCTCCAGAGAACATGCAAACCAGTTATCCATTATATCACTTAGTGTGCTTCTGGATAAGTTGTAATACTGGTGTATTGTAGTACAATGGGGTAAAAAGTGTCCCGGGCACCTACTGACATTCAGCTTTTTCTCTTATTTCCACCGACTGCAACACTCTTGTAGTATGTCGACTGGAACTGCAGCAGAAGTCTGCAAGGGGTGACGTCAAACAATGGCATAATCAGATTCACAAAACTGTGAAAAATATCATCCCCAGAATAATCTTAACAGTGAACATTGTTTCCATGTTGCTGTTACTAGCATCAAGAAAATAATGGCATGTTGTTTCTTAACTGCAATTGCCTGACAAACGGCAGTTAACCTGAGTAAGTTAAATCATAAAACTATACATTTCACAGTTGAGTCATATCAAATAATGTGCCATATATTGTGATGGGATTTCACCACCTTCCAAATACATGTCAGTGGACTTTCTCTGACATCCAGTCTGACAAATATATCATAGGGAGAATTGCACAACCTGACAGAACTTCCTCAAGTTCAAATGGGTGGAAATGCAATTTTCCAGACTCTGCCCCACCTTTCCTCTCCCTTCTCCTTTGCTCTGACACTTAGCATCCAGGCAGTAGAGAAAAGCTTTTGCCTAATGATGATCATTTTTACCAAATTCGAAGCATCCAGTTGATTATGAAATGTTCAATTCTGACAGATGGAGTTTTCATAAAAAAGAATCGTGACATTTCTTAAGAGCATTTAGGTCAGTTTGTGCTTTGTGACTGTTATTCAACTCTTTATATGTACACTCAGTGACCGAGCAGCACTTGAGAAGGACTATATCCTTGTTATCACAGTCTTAATGTCAAAAGTCAACAGAAACTTGCAGCATTCAGAAAAGTCTAACTGAATATGACATAATTTTACTGACAGAAATCCAATGTTGAAAATGAAAACTAGAGAGATAAAACGACTGAACAGCAGATAATATCAGATATACCATAATATTTGCAGATATGATGTCTACAAAATTGTGCCATCAGATTTCACAGCGATTGGGAAATACCTGCAGTATTATTAACAGTTTCACATGTGCAGCCAGCATGGCTCCTTCTGAGGAACAAATATGCAGGCAGATTAGGGAAAAGGTGCAAAAACAGCCAGATTGTAGTAATGTGTGACTTTAACTTCCCCAAAGTAGACTGGGATATTCAGTGCAAGAGGATTTGATGGAGTAAAATTTGTTAGGGTCACTGAAGAGGGTTTCTTAAAACAGTATGTCGATAATCCAACTAGCTGAGGGCTGTACTGGACCTTGTGGGAGGTGAATAGAATGTGCAGCCACAGATGATGGTGATGGCAGATACGAAAGTGGCATATACTGTAAAAGGCTCTTAATATGGGCAGGGAATCTAGGCCATGTGTTTTCAAAGGGGGTTAGTGTAATTAGATATCAGTCCAGCACAACATCATGGGGCGGAGAGCCTCATCCGGTGGTGTACTATGTCCTGTGTTCTATGTTACTTCCTGAATTATACCACAAGACCTAGTACTATCTTAATTTGGGAATTCATATGCATTCCCCACATTATGGCCTTTCCGCTTACACTAATTTGCTCTTATGAAATTTACAAACTACTACCTAAAATTTGAGATATGGAATAAAATTCGTTCTAACAGAATTCATGTTTCTTCTTCTTTCAACTACTAAATTAATACATTGCTATTACTTCCTAATGAGTGATTTTACAGTGAAACTGATGTAACTGAAACAAAGTCTGCTTGTATTCTTTGTTAAAAAAAACTTGTAACAACAAAAGGAACATCGTGCCATCTTCTGGAACACACACACACACACACACACACACACACACACACACACACACACACACACACACACACACACACACACACACACACACACACACACACACACACACACACACACACACACACACACACCATCTTTTCTTCTGAACTCTGTCAGCCACCCTCCACTCTTGATACCTCACCCATAGACCTCCATGTCCATGAACACTTCTACCTGCTGTTTTCTCTCACTATGTCCCATTTTCTGACATGTTCAACCTCTTCCACAAACTTCCCTCCTTCTAGCCCTTACACCCCTGAGAGATTCCCAGTCACTCATCTGACCATACCATGTTTAGATATGCCCAGGTTCAGCCTGAAGTTTGGTACCTTCAGAGCCTTGCACCAATTCTTACCGGTGTAGCAAACTGAAGCACAGCGGGAGCTGGAACATCAAAAACTGGGAGAGCGTCTGCACCCAGGATTGATTGCGCTCTCTCTCTCTCCCCCTCTCTCTCTCAATGCTGAGGGAGAGTTTGCTGCTGATTCTTGCGTCGGGGGACTTGAAATAAAAACAACACTTCAGACTGACTGTAACATCAAAATAGTTCTTTGCTTCCAAACTCTCTCACCTACATCCCCTCCCGATACCTCACCCACAGTCCTCCATGTACCAGAACCCCACTGCTTTGTGCTTTCTCTCCTGCTAGGCCCATATTCTGACCTCTTCATTCCCTCTTTTAAACCCCTACATCTCCTTCTCCCTCCCTGCCTTCCTCTCTGCCAGTCACTTGCTCCCAGTCATTTGTCCGCCCATATTCCTGGCCATGTTTCCACCTTTGGATCCTGATCTCAGCTGTGCTCTGGCTTTGAGTTCTGAACTGCACAACTGACACCAATCCTCACTTCATTCCACAATTCCACATTCTTGGTTTCGTTTCCAGTCAAGTTGTGCACACAGGTACCCGAGTGGACTGCCCCCATTCCTGGCCCTGCTCCTCCTGCACTAACTGAAATAGAATCTAAAAGCAACATGCTGGTAAGTGTGAACTGAAGTTTTAGTTGGAGTGGTTGGAGAATAAGCTGAGAAAACTAGGAGCAGGTTAGTTTGTGAGCTGTGGCTGATCAGAGTGTGTGTTGGAGGAGAATGGAACATGACAATGAAATATCAGATCACGGTCTGAGGGTTATTGTGAATCATGTGGAGATTAGCGTTGGATCATAGAATGATTGGAGTATGAATACAAACTAGATTAATATTCGATCAAAATTAGATCAAATTGTTTAAGGATAAATGTAGTTTCAATGTGGGAACTAAAATGCACCGTTAGAAATATCAGCTTCACTTTCTTTAAATTGGTAAGTTTCTTTGAACAGAAGTAATAAACTAGAAGATGGGTGTAGACAGCTGTTCAGTTGAACAGAAAACATAGCTGACGTTGCACTATGATCTGATATTGTACTGGGTTGTACCAGACATTAGCCAGCAGTTGTATTGGGAAATGCTCCCTGACATGGATCACTCAGAGAATTCTGAGCCAGCAACTCCAGGGAGAGACAACTTCCACCGTGGCCATGAAAATGCTCAGTGGTTGAGCATTTCCTAATGGAGTCGTAACAGTATCTTATTCTTGAGAAATTGGTTGCTGAATGAGTCTGGCTGCAGGCTTGTCGGGATATGTGAATATAGATTTATAAAGTTATAGAATTTGGCCCAACACATCCATGCCGACCAAGATATTCAACTCAGCTAATCCCATTTCCCTGTGTTTGGTCCATACCCTCTACAACTTACCTGTCCATGCACTGTACTTACCCAAATGTATTTTAAATGTCGTAACAGAACTTGCCTCTGTATCCTCCTCTGACAGCTTGTTCCATATACCCTCCACCCTCTGTATTCAAAACCCACCCCTCAGGCTTTCTTTAAAACTTTCTCCTCTCATCCTAAACCTTTGCTCTCTAGCTCTAGATTCCCCTGCAATGGGAAAATCTCTGTGACTAACTAACCTAACTACATTCCTTATGGTTTTATAAATCTCTATTAACGTCAGAATCAGAACCAGAATCAGGTTTAATATGACCAGCATATGTTGTGAAATTTATTAACTTAGTGGCAGCAGTACAATGCAATACATGATAATATAGAAAAAAAAGTAAATCAAATATGGTATTTCAATGTATATGAAATAGTTAAGTTAAAAATTGAGCAAAAACAGAAATAATACAAAAAAAAGTGAAGCAGTATTCGTGGGTTCAATGTCCATTTAAAAATCAGATGGCAGAGAGGAAGAAGCTGTTCCTGAATCACTGAGTGTGTGCCTTTAGGCTTCTGTTCCTCCTTCCCAACAGTAACAATGAGAAGAGGGTATGTCCTGCGTGATGGGGTCCTTAATAAACTGAGTAATTTTACAAATTTCTGTCACTTCTTTCGGTCCTGTGCAGTAGCCTCCCCCCACACCAGAAAGTGATGCATTCAGAATGCTCTCCATGGTACATCTGTGCATGTTTTCAAGTGCTTTAAATGACAAACCAAATCTCCTCAAACTCCTAATGAAATTTAGCTGCTGTCTTCCCTTCTTTTTTGCTGTATCAATATATTGTGACCAGGTTAGATCCTCAGAGGACTTGATACCCAGGAATTTGAAATTGCTCACTCTCTCCACTTCTGATCCCTCTATGAGGATTGCTTCACGTTCCCTCGTTCAAACCTTTCTGAAGTCGGAAATCAGCTCTTTGGTCTTACTGATGTTGAGTGGAATGTTGTAGCTGCAACACCACTCAACCAGTTGGTATACCTTGCTCCTATATGGCCTCTCATCTCCAGCTCAGATTCTGCCAACACTGGTTGTATCATCAGCAAATCTATAGATGGTATTAGGGCTATATCTAGCAATTCAGTGATGGGTATAGAGCAGTGGATCAAGCACGCATCCCTGAGCTGCGGCAGTATTAACCATTAGCAAGGAGGGGATATTATTACCAATCCACACAGATTTTGTCTTTTGGTTAGGAAGTCAAGGATCCAATTACAGAGGGAGGTACAGATGTCCATTTTCTGTAGCTTACTGATCAGGACTATGGGAATGATTGTGTTAAATGCTGAGCTAAAGTCAACGAACAGCATCCTGACATGGGTATTTGTGCTGTCCAGGTGATTTAAGACCAAGTGAAGAGCCATTGAGATTGCATCTGCTGTAGACCTATTGTCTAGGTCCTTGACAAATTGCAGTGGGTCTAGGTCCTTGCTGAGGCAGGAATTGATTCTAGCCATGATCACTCTCTCAAAGCATTTCATCACCATAGATGTGAGTGCTACTGGATTACAGTCATTAAGACTGTACTCTACTCTTCTTGGATACTAGTATAATTGTTGCTCCTTTGAAGCAGGTGGGAACATTTAACTGTAGCAGTGAGTTAGAGCAAGTTGTTAGAGCATTTGCAGCCTGCTGCCTTGTGATGGTTCACCCTTCTGAAAGACAGCCTAACATAGGCCTCTGAGACAGATATCACAGGGTCACAGCTGTAATATATTCTCCTTTTCAAAACTAGCGTAAAAGGCATTGAGCTCATCTGGTTGTGAAGCATCGCTGCCATTCATGCTATTGGGTTTTGCTTTGTAGGAAGTAATGTCTTGCAAACCCTTCCAGACTTGACATGCATCCAATGACTCCTCCAACCTTGCTGGGAATTGTTAGCAAGTTTTACCTGGTTCTCTTGTACAGACCTGAGGCACCAGACTTAATGCCACAGATCTAGCCCTCAGCTGGTGATGAACTTCTGGGTTCATCCATGGCTTTTAGCTTTTGTAGGCACACACTCATCCACACAGGTTTTAATGAAGTCAGTAACAACTGTGGCATACTTATCCAGATTCGAAGATGAATCCCTGAATACAGTCCAATCCACCGATTCAAAGCAGTCCTGTAAGAGCTCCTGCACCTCCCTTGTCCATATCTTCTTGGTCCTCACTGCTGGTGCTGCAGTCTTCAGTCTCTGCCTATACTCAGGGAGTAGAAGTACAGCTGGGTGATCAGACTTCCCGAAGTGAGGGCATGGAATAGCACAGTAGGCATTCTTGATGGTGTGTAATAGTGGTCCAGTGTGTCATTTCCTCTGGTATTACAAGTGATTTGTTGATGGTGATTATGACTTTTTCAAGCTAGCCTGGTTAAAATCCTCCGAAGTGATTGTGAGGGTGTCAAGTGTGCTGTTTCATGCATGTTGATCACATCACTCAGATCATTTAGAGCCTGTTTAATATTGGCCTGAGCTGGAATGTACACCACTACCAAAAAGATCACTGAAATCTCCTGCAGCAGGTAAAATGGACAGCATTTCATTGTGAGATGTTCCAGGTCTGGTGACTAGAATTGAGACGTCACCAACACATTGGTCACCACAAGGAGTTGATCATGAGCATACACCCACACCTCTGCTTTTGAGAGACTCAGCAGTCCTAGCCTGACAATGTGTCCCAATCACTGTGCCTGATACGGAAGGAGTTAACTAGGATTCAGTGAAGTAGAGGACGCATGCTGTCTCGATGTCACTTTGATGCAGCACCCTAGCTCTGATATTGTCAGATCACCAACAAGAGAAAATCTGCAGACGCTAGAAGTCCGAGCAACACACACAAAATGCTGGAGGAACTCAGCAGGTCAGGCAGCATCTATGGAAACAAATACAGTCGACTGTATGTTTTTCCATAGATGCTGCCTGGCCTGCTGAGTTCCACCAGTATTCTGTGTGTTTGTCTGAGACTGTCAACTTTATTTATGCCTCAGTTTCCTTCACTCCAGGAAAATCAAGCTGAATCTTTCCATCTCTTCTTGCAACTCAAGCACTGCAGTCCCGGAAATATCCTTATGAATAATTTCTGCACCCCCTCTCACTTAACCACAAAGTGCAAAGAACAGAATACACAATTGTAGCTGAACCTTTGCATTTTGTCACAGAAGTTAATTTGTTTTATCATTTTCCCCATAGTCACAATGCTCTTAATGATAAAAGTGTGCCTAAGAGAGCAAGAATAATCGAGGAAACTATTGTTAAGTAATATTGGTCCCTAATGCAGCTGCACTAACTGCGTCTAATCTGAACAGGACTTGGAAATGTTATCTACACCATCATCACTAATTATTTCAGTAATTACTAAAGCTTCCAGGTTTATTAGAGCTGTTGGGAGTGGTTTAAACTAATATGGCAGGAGGATGGGAAACAGTATGATAGAACTGAGGATAAGCCAGCAGGTTTATAAGTAAATGAAGGGTGTAGCATAAATGCAAACTTTATAAGACAGTAGTCAGGCCACACTTGGAGTATTGTCAACAGCTTGGACCCTTATCTCAGAAAGGATGTGTTGTCATTGGAAAGAGTCCAGAGGAGGTTCACAAGGATGATTTTGGGATGAAGAGCATTTGGCAGCTTCGGGCCTGTACTCACTGGAATTTAGAAGATTGTGTGTCGGGGTGGGGGGTGGGGGGGTATCTCATTGAAACCTACCAGATGTTGAAAGGACTAGAGAAGGTGGATATGGAGAGGATGTTTCTTAAGGTGGGAGTATCCAGAACTAGAGAACACAGCCTCAAAATTGAGGGGCAATCTCTTATAACAGAGGTAAGGAGGAATTTTTTTAGCTAGATGCAGTGAATCTATGGAATGCTCTGCCACAGACTGCAGTGGAGGCCAAGTCCATGGGTATATTTAAAGCATAGTTTTATAGTTGATAGTTTCCTGATCAGGGCATCAAAGGATATGGCGAGAAGGCAGGTGTATGGGGTTTGAGTGGGATCCAGAATCAGCCATGATGGAATGGCAGAGCAGACTCGTTGGGCTGAGTGGCCTAATTCTGCTCCTATGTCTTTATGGTCTTATTGTCTAATTATGCTCTGTATCGTAGAACAATCTTACAGAGTTTCCTGCTTCAAGAGCTACAGTTTTCTTCCTGATCCTATAAGGATGGACTCTCTACTGTTGACCATGGCCTATTCCTCTCCCCAGCCACAATTACAGGCTTTCCCCTCTCCAATCTGATAGATTCTTTCCCCAAGCAACCAAATCTACCTCACAATCGTGACTGAGAAAATCCCCCCTACAGGAACAGTTATCATTCAACCTGCAAATTTTCTTTCCTGCCATTAGTTCAGTAATGGCTTTAGCCCTGTTCCAACCAGAGCTTGAAGTACAACATAACCCATAGTAACATCAAGTACCTTATACCAGAATTGGGGCTTATGTAACTCGTTCCACCTGGAGGGATAACCTTTCCCCTTATCACCCTTATCTCCTTTTACTGATTTTCCCACCTTGCAACCAGTCAGTCAGTAAGCTTCATCAGGGAAATTGAGGTTGTGGTAATGCCCTCACTTATTTGAAGGCTGAGTACTGAAGTGCAAAAAGAAACAATCATAGCCAGCTCTGAAGGGCATGTGGACCGTCATGTTATGACACACACCCATTGCGCCAACTTCTGAGCTTTGGAGTATGGACAGCTAGCAGTTTGGAGTGTGGATAACCTTCAGAGATTCAGGAGGGTCTCACTAATTGGCAATCATGTTTTAGGTGCCTGCCAGGGATTGAGCATTTAAAGAGCAGCTGAAATGAGGTTCAGTTCTCAATCGTAGGCCTACTTGTAATTTTGTCTAGTGTTTGTTTTGTGCTCAGATTCTCGATTCAGTTTGACACTGTATCTCGTTCCTAGCCTCAGATACTCCAACATTTGGGTCCAACCCATTCCCGTCAAGCACTCTCGTCACAGTATGATTGAGCCATTATGGACCCAGTGGGGTATCAGAGTCTTCCTTCTGCTCAACCACAGCAAAGACATTTCCAGACAGAGCCTGGAAACACATGACCTCGAGGTAGCCATTTGTCAACTTTTGCAAGGAGGAGGCCAGAGTTGCCTGGGAGAACCAGTTGGTCCTGCTCTGGAGCCAGTACATCTTCCAACCCCAGAGACATTTGATGGTGACCCGGGTTCCTGCCTCGGCTTCCTCATCCAGTGCTTGTTAGTGTTTGACCTCCAGCTGTCCTGGTTCCCTTTGGAGCACGGAAAGGAGGCCTTCATTATTTCCCTTCTACTGGGAGAGCCCTGACCTGGGCCACCACACATTGGGAATTCTGGTCAGAGATTTGCTCGGACTCAGAGGAATTAATGGCAGCCTTGAGGGAAGTGTTTCATCACCACTCTGGAGCCAGCTGAGCCTCAGGATGCCTGATGAGGGTTCGACAGGGGGGGGTGGTCAGTGGCCAGGTAAGTGGCCCAGGAGAGTGGTTGGAACAGGGAGGCCTTAGCCACACTACTGCCACAGACTCCAAGATAAATGGAAGGATGCATTCACTTTGGGAGAGCCAGCGGAGTGCTTAGAAGTTCTCATCAACCAGTCCAACCATCTCGATAATCATCAGGCAAAGAGTAAGCACGACTACATCATGAGGTCAAGGAGGGCTAGCCCAAGCCTGGACTGAACACATCGTTGTTCTACTCCCCAACCTCGGACCATAGCCAGCCTGTCACCTGCTCAGGATCCAATTGGACCCATGCAGGCAGGTTGAACTAGACTCTTTGCCAATGAAAGGTCCCAGTACTGTAGTCAAGGTTGCTGCTTTTACTGCAGGGAAGCAGGTCACCTGTGGGTCAAATGTCTGAATCTGCAGCCACCTGCAGAATTGCAAAGACCATTGAATGTCTGGGGGGCTATAACGGTAGCAACCACTATGCCCATCCCACAGATTCTGGTTTTGTGCTGAAGGCGGTTTACCTGGGGTAAGAACCTAAGGCAGGTGCAGGCTTTTGTGGACTCTGGGGCAGGGGGTAACTTTTAGGGTAGAGAAACCGCCCGTTGGTTACAAGAGTTGAGTCGGACTGTAGTGTTGCAGATGAGGCTAGGGGATCATGTGGAAAATATTAATTTCTACATTATTGACTTGCCACTCATACCCCTGATACAGGGGTACGCTTGGCTGTCTCAGCATAACCCATCCATGGACTGGAGGGAGGGGAGAATCAGTGCTTGTTCCAGTCATTGTAAGAGGGTTTGCTTTCAGCTTGGTATTCCGGCCCCCAGACACCCCCGAGATGAGCAGTCAGTGAGGGGGCAGACCTGCTCAGGAGAACCTGGAGCCCTCATGAAACCCAGTCTTACCTCCACAGGAAGGCAAGCCAGCTACAGCCAATAGACCTGTGCAAGTCTTGACCCAGTTCAGTCTGGGGTACGCTGGAACAAGATCTCCAGTTCAGGAGCAATCCAAGGAGATGCCCAAGCAGTATGGAACTCTAGCGGCTAAGCCAAGGGGTTCCAGTTGCCAGATCCTGTCTAAGGGGAAGGCTCTAAGACAGAGATTGTTGGAGCCCAGTCCCAGGAGCACAAGGACCTTTTGTCACAGCTTGCTGCCAATATCTGAGGAGACGGATGAGGATTTGTACTGTGACTTGGCTTCTGTGTTCACTAAAGACTCTTGTGGATCTACGGGGGAGTCTCCAGGGTTTGCTAAAGCACCCCTGCCACTGATAGAGTCTCAGCATGTCACCCTCGGAGGAAGGTTCAGGGGTAATTGCAGCCTACAAGCCAGTAGAAATCCCTTCCGTCTACAGCTCAGCCCTCTACGTGATTTGGAAGAGGTCTTCAGTAAGGGAAAAGCCACAACTCTTCCACTGCACCAACGCTACGTCTTGGTGATCTACTGCCAGGTACACGTCCTCCACAGGGTCGATTATACGTGCTCTCAGGCCCAGACAGAAGCCCTATGCAGGAGTATATTAAGGAGGCCGTTGTCCTGGGATCCATTTGGTCCTCCAACTCTCCATCCGGCGCTGGCTTCTCCTTTATACAGAAGAAGAACAGGAATTTGCAGCCTTGCATTGATTACAGAGTCAGGAATCATTACCCTCTTCCACTCATGGACACTGCTCCAAGAGGCAAGAGCATTCCCGAAGCTGGACTTGCAGACTGATTCACATAAAGGAGAGTGATGAATGGAAGATGGCATTCAACACACCGACAGGGCACTGTGAGTACTTGGTTATGCCCTTCAGCCTTGTAAATGCACCAGCAGATTTCCAGGCCTTTATAAATGATGTGCTCGAGGATGGTCTCTAAAAGTACACCTTCATCTACTTGGATGACATTGTAATTTTCTTGAAATCCCTCGAGGAAAACGTTGCTCACATCAGAGATATCCTAAAAAGGCTTCTTTGATCATGGACTTTACGTCAAGCTGGATAAGTCCGAATTTCACATAATCACCATTTCTGGCTTGGGCTTCATCTCTAATGGCAATCTCAAGATGGACCAGAGTAAGACACAGGCAGTCGGAGATTGGCCACAATCATCCAGTGTGAAGCAAGTCTATCGATTCCTGGGATTTGCCAACGTTTATCAGCTCAGTGGTGGCTCTGTTGACATCACTAAGAGACCCACGGGTCTTTTTGTTTGAACTACTGAAGTGGATGCTGCTTTTGTAGAACTCAAACAGCAGTTCATGACAGCTCCCATTTTGGTCGCACCTAACCCGGACCATCCCTTCATCATGTAAGTCGACGCGTTGGATGATGGAGTGGGTGCGGTGTTGTCTCAATGGACACCTTCGGACAATAAACTGCACCAGTGTGCGTTCTTTTCCAGGCAACTATCCCTGGAAGAAGTGAATTACACATTGGGAATAGAGGGCTGCTAGCAGTCTAGATGTCTCTGGAGGAATGGCATCACTGGCTCAAGGGGGCCAAGAACCTTTTTATGGTATTGACAGACCACGTAAACCTGGCTTATGTAAAAGAGACTGAATTCCAAGCAGGCCGGGTGGTGTCTTTTCTTTAACCGTTTTAATTTCATCCTGACCTATCGACTGGGTGCAAAGAACCAGAAGCCAAATGCCTTTTCCTGTCAGTTCCACAAACCCAAATGAGAAAATCAGCCTACCACCATTTTGCCCCAAGCCAAGGCAATAACACCTATTTGTTGGGGAATAGACATGTGTGTTCGCAAGGCCCAGGTGCAAGGGGAGATTCCTCAGAACAGCCCTCCCAGTCAGTTGTTCATTCGTAATCCGTTCCAGTCTCAGGTTCGTCAATAGGGACATGTATCAGGATTGACATCTCACCCAGCGATTGTCAGGACCACTGAGTTCATTATGAGAAGATATTGGTGGCCTGAAATGGTGAGGGAGGTCCATCAATACATGCAGGCATACGATGTGTGTACCTGGAACAGGGAGCCCCCCACCCAAACTGTAGGGTTCCTTCACCCTCTACCTGTTCTGGAGAGGTCATGGGTGCACATCTCCATGGACTTTTCACGGGTCTTCCTCCTTCCAAGTGGAAGACCACTATCATGGTCAATGGGGGTCATTTTTCGAAGGCCCACAAGTTCATCGCCTTGGAGAGACTTCCATCTGCTGCAGTGACGGTCGAGATTGTCCTGAAGCAGGTCTTCAGGATCCACTGTTTTCTGGTGGACACTGTGTTGAATTGCGGCCTGCAAGCTGACTGGGGCACCAACGAGCCTTTCCTTTGGATTCACCCGCATTCCAGCAGGCAGACAGAATCGGTGAACCAAGATTTGGAATGTACCCTAAGATGCCTGGCTTCTGAAGGACCGAATGAGTGGAGTGACCATTTGATGAGAGCAGAGGCCATCCACAACACTTTATAGCATGTCTCCTTTCAAATTGCACTTTGGGTATTCTCTGCCACTCTTCCCTGAGCAGGAGGCAGAGAATTGAGTTCCTGCAGCCAAAGATCTCATCTGATGCTGAAAGGAGAGATGGACTAGGGCAAGGGAGATTTTGTTAGCTTCTACCCAGAAGGTTGAGATAAAGGCTAACTGCGAGTGAAGATAGGGACCCGTTTTGCAGCCTGGGCAATTGGGATTTACCTCTCCCAATGGAGTCCAGGAAACTGGCTCCCAAGTTCATTGGGCCCTTCAGGATTCTCAGGAAAGTAAACCCATTGGCCTACACCTTACAGCTCCCCAAGACCCGCAAGATCAATCCCACTTTCCACATTTCCAACGGTGAACACCAGCCCAATAGCCCCACCACCGTCAATCCCACTGCCACCCAGGTTTGTGAATGGGGAGCAGGTCTTCACCATGAGAAGAATTTTGGACTTGCATACTGTTTGAGGTGTTTGGCAATATCTCATGGACTGGGGAGGATTTGGACTGGAGGAGAAGTGCCATGTCCCTGAATTGGACATCTTGGATCTGGCTCTCATCCTTGACTACAATCATCGCTTTCCAAGCAGCCAGGGCTGTCAGGAGTCAGCCATAGGGGAGGTGGTCCTGTTACCAACATGCTCCTATCTGCACCAGCTTCTGAGGTTTAGATGCTCTAACTCCTCAGAGTCTGGATAGCTGGCACAGTCCCTTTAAAGATTCAGGACTGTCCCGTTAATTGGCAATCATGCATTGGGTACCAAGGATTGCTCATTTAAGGAGCACCTGAACTGAGGTTTGGTGCTTGTGCTGTAAATGGTGTGGGGATGTTGGGAAATCACGTAGGTTCAGGTAGGGAGGAGGACCTGGAAATTGATCCACAAATGGAGGGTTTGGGTGAAGGCGGGTTGATGGGAGGAGTTTGGAATGAAGTTGAATCCAGATCTGGAAAATGAAATGTAATATTGGAATAATTTCAAGTGATTGAGAGGAAGGGCTGGATATTTTGAAAAACAAAAGGAAAGAAGACTTCAAGGTACTGTTTAAATTTGACCCGAAACAACCTTCCTCCATCAATCCCATTAAAATAACTACGGAGATAAAATTGGCTATAGGGAATATAGATTGTACTCGTACTTTAAGAGGAGAAAATGTGCTAATCATTTGTAAGGATAAAAAACAGTGTGAAAAGGCATTATGATTGAAGACTTTACTTGGCAAAAAGATAGTATCTATGTTGCCTAATGAAAAGAGAGGAATTAGGAGTGCTATAATGGGTGTTCCGTTGAAAATTTCAATAGAAGAGTTTAAATCTCATTTACTGGGAGGTAAGTTTAAGGAGGTAAAGAGGCTGCAAGTAGTCAGAACTGGGGAAAGGACGGATAGTTTATCTGTATTGTATGTTTTGATGAAGTGAAGCTCCCTGATAAAGTTAGCTTGGGGTATGTTAGTTATAACATACGAGCTTATATTCCATCCCCACTTGGATGTTACAAATGTCAGGTTTAGGTGTGCAGAAGCAGTATGTTGTGGGGAACTAAGATGTAGTAAGTGTGGTGGCGAACATAAAGATGAAGATTGTGAAGATGTAAAGTTTAATTGTTGTAATTGTGGAGGAGAGCATATTGCAGCTTTTCAAGAATGTGAAGTGCTTAAGAAGGCAGCTGAAGTTCGACAGGTTAAAGTACAGTTAGGTGTTTCTTATGCAGGGGCCGTGCAAAAAGTTAATCCAAATGTTTATAAAGTATTATCAGTCAGAGAACAGAATGTGAAGTCAGAGGCTGTATGTTGGCCTCAAAATTTTCTTATTAAAGATACTTTAGTTGATAAATGAAGTTTGTGATGTTCATAACGTGGTGAATTGTACTGCTCAAACATCTGTCATACTGAGAAAGTCAAAATTATTGTGAAAGCTGCTGAAAAGTATTTGGGTTTAACAGGTGTTATGTGGAAAGCAGTAAATGAAGTTCTGATGGGTGGGTTATCTATATTTCATTCTTCTTGTGAAAGTACATAATGGGATTAAGAATGTTTCAGTGGAATGCGAGAAGCCTGATTTCTAATGGTCAAGACTTCAAGAAGTTTGTTTCTGATTTATCAAATCCACCTGATGTTATATCTATTCAAGAAACCTGGTTGTTACCACATTTAAGTTTTTCCTTGCAGGATTATGTTGTAATTAGGTGTGATAGGTTATTTGGTAGAAGGGGTGGTGTTCCAAGCTTTATAAGGAAAGGGAAGACATAGAGTTCTGGATATAAATGAATAATTTGATTAAACAGGTAGGGGTATTTAAGTGTAAGGGGGTTTCTTCTTGGTGTAAGGGGTTTCTTTTTTTGTTACTGCATATGTTAATCAAAATGGCTTCATTGTTTTGTTAAAAGTAGGAATGCTTCTTTGTTATGATAAGTGCTTTCTCTTGCAGCTTGTTTGGGTTAAAATTACTGATAACGAGAATTCTATTCATTTATTAACCAATTGGGATAGGGGTTATTCTTCTGGTGGGTCTGTTAAGCGAGTAGTGTTGGCGGACTTTTGGAGAGTTGGCGCGAGGGGACGAGGGAGAGAGGATGTGATGCTGTAAGCTGGGCGATGGAATGGACCCCGAGCGGGGGTCCGAGGCCAGGATTTTCGGTGAGGAGATGAAGACAGATGTGCCGGGGGTGCTTGGTTGGTCACTTCAGGTGGTCCTGAGCTACGGGTTGAGGAGGTCTGAGGGGATCGAATGGTGGCCAGAAGACCTCATTAATTGAGCTCCAATGGTTGTGCACGAAGTGGTTTGGACTTTGATAAGTTTTGGCGCCTTTTCTTTATTTTATTTTCCTTCATATATACTGTATCGTTATTAATCACTTAGTTCTAGTAAGATCTATAAAGTGTAATCATTTAATCGCATATGGTGTACTGTCAGTTATTTGGCGAGGTGGGGACATCACACAGCATCCACACCAGCTGATTACCCAGTTTGGCGGGGCCGAAGGCTGCTCCCCCTAGACGAAAGTGAGTTGAGCGAGCCTAAGGCGTGCCAGGGGCTACATAAGTAATACATTTTTATGTCTTTGTGGAAAGTTTTTGACTGATTTGTTGGAAAGCATATGTAGCTCTAGCTCACTAAGGGTCATATGGTGTGGGGATTTTAACGCACACTGTTCACTGGGGCTGTTCACAGAATGATGGTAATGGTTTGATTGAAGAAGAATTTTTGGAGATTTCACATCGTGTGTATCTTAATGATGAGAGGGATGCGATATTTAATGTTCATAATAGTTCGGAAACTGCTATAGATTTAACTTCAGTTTTGAACATTCTGGCTGGAGTGAGTGAGTGGGATGTCATGGGAGATGAAACATTGGGAAGTGAACATTTTCCTATGTTTATAAGCCTGGTGTGGATTTGTATAGGGGACAAGAGGCCACATTTAAGGAGGCAGAATTTTGGTAAAGCAAATTGGGAGAGGTTTAAGGTTTTATGTGATGAACATCTGTCAGGGCTGAATGTTGAGGATGATGTGGATTTCTGCAATGAAAGATTATGTCACATTATTCATCAAACTGCAGTGGAAGTAATTCCTATTAAAAAGGGCATTAATAGGAGAAAGGCTGTACCATGGGGACTGAGGAGCGTGCAGAGGCAATTAGGTGGAGAAATATGGCATTTAGGAAGTTAAGAAGTATCACCCTCTGAGTGAGCTTATTAAGTATAAAAGGGCACAGGCCGTGGTGAGGAAAGTAGTGAAGGTTGTCACTACTGGAAGTCATATTGTTGTAGTATTGGAAAGGGTATTAAATTGGAGATGTTTGGGGAATGATTTGAAAAGGTGGGGGTCGGATTCATAGGGCTAATAACATTCCAGTATTGATTAAAGAAAGTAATATGATTGTTACTGAAATAGCCTCAATCATTTGCTACAATTCATAACCAAGACAATTTAAATGAAGACGTTAGACAATGCAGGGATAAGGTTGTAAATGAATGCTCTGTGTTGGAAGCTAGCTGTAGCAATGATAGTATTAATGATGTAGAGTTTCCTTGGTGTGAATTTAAGAAAGCTATTAATAGTGCAGGTCAGATGGCTCTAGGAAAGGATGATATGTTATTGTATATTTAAGCATACGGCCAACAACTCTTTTAAGATAATATTAAATTTTTTGAATCATATTTGGAATTTAGGCCATCTTCCCCCCTCATGGAAATGTCAGTAGTAGTGCCAATTCTAAAACCTGGAAAACCCCCGTTCGACCAATATCATTAACGTCCCATTTGTATAAACTGGTGGAATGTATGGATTATATTTTGGAAAAAGGTGATATAGCGTTTTATGAGTGTGTATTTTGGGAGGGTCGAATGTCATTGGATTCAGTTTTGTGTCTGGGAGATGATGTTAGGAAAACACAGGTAAACAAGAAGTTGTAATAGCAGTATTTTTTGATATGGAAAAACTAAATGATATGTTATGGATGGAGGGTCTTTTGATTATGTTATTGAAATTAGAAGAGAAAAGAAGGCTATGTAATTCTTTTCTGAGTTTTTTTATTTGGACAGTTTTTGCAGGTAAGGGTAGGAAAACTATATTCTGGCCTCTATATGATAGAGCATGGGACTCCACAAAGTATTTTCAGCCCTTTATTGTTTAATATAATGATTAATGATATTTTCTCTGAGATAGTTAATGGGGCGGGGAAATCACTTTTTGCAGACGATGGAGTTTTATGGATCAGAGGAAAAATTTTCAATTTAACTGTAAATAGCATGCAATTAGTGATTAATAAGGTTGAACAGTGGGCAAATAATGGGGTTTTAACCTTTCTGTAGCTAAAACACAAGTTATACAAATAGAATCAATTAACCTACACTTAATTTAAAATTATATCATCAAACTCTTGAAATGTCAGTGGTAAGATTTCTTGGCATGTGGCTGGATAATAAGCTGACATGGAAGAACCATATCAGTAAGAAAATTGACAAATGTAAAGGGGCATTAGATATCCTTGGGTGTCTGTGGGTATTCTCGAGGTGCTACATGAGAAACTGACTATATATATATTTGTTTAGTTAGGTCAGGACTTGATTATGGCTGTGATTTAAAATGTTTGGATGTGAAACAAGCTCAGGATTAAGAATGAGTTCTGGTGCAGTAAGGTCATCTCCTGTTTCAGCTTTACTGGTTGAAATAGGACAACTACCCTTGCAGTTGTAGAGGATGAAGTTGTTGTTAACATACTGAATTAACTTGAGAGGGCAGAGGAATGACCACCCTGTTAAAAGTGTGTTGGAGAACTGTTGGGAACATCACAAAAAGAGTGCTTTTAATTCTGGGTGGCTGGGTTCACATCATGCTAGGAATATGAGTTTGCTGGATTATGTAATATAGAAACATAGAAAGCCTACAGTGCAATACAGGCCCTTTGGCCCACAATGCTGTGCTGAACATGTACTTGCTTAGAAATTACCTAGGGTTACCCATAGCCCTCTATTTTACTAAGCTCCATGTACTATCTAGGAGTCTCTTAAAAGACCCTATCGTATCCGCCTCCACCACCATTCCCAGCAGCCCATTCCCCGCACTCACCATTCTCTGTGTATTATAAAAAAAAACACACTTTACCCCAACATCTCCTCTGTACCTACTTCCAAGCATTTTAAAACTGTGCCCTCTCGTGTTAGCTATTTCAGCCCTGGGAAAAAGCCTCTGACTATCCACACGATCAATGCCTCTCATCATCTTATACACCTCTATCAGGTCACCTCTCATCCTCTGTCGCTCCAAAGAGAAAAGGCCAAGTTCACTCAACCTATTCTCATAAGGCATGCTCCCCAATTCAGGCAACAGCCTTGTAAATCTCCTCTGCACCCTTTCTATAGTTTCCACATCCTTCCTGTAGTGAGGTGACCAGAACTGAGCACAGTATTCCAAGTGGGGCCTGACCAGGGTCCTATATAGCTGTAACATTACCTCTCAGCTCTTAATCTCAATCCCACAGTTGATGAAGGCCAATGCACCATATGCCTACTTAACCACAGAGTCAACTTGCGCAGCAGCTTTGAGTGTCCTGTGGACTTGGACTCCAAGATCCCTCTGATCCTCCACACTGTTAAGAGTCTTACCATTAATACCATACTCTGCCATCATATTTGACCTACCAAAATGAATCACCTCACACTTATCTGGGTTGAACTCCATCTGCCTCTTCTCAGCCCAGTTTTGCATCCTATTGATGTATGTTTATAACCTCTGACAGCCCTCCATACCCCCACAACACCCCCAACCTTTGTGTCATCAATTTGTCCCACTGTAGCTTTTTCAGTAGCCCCACTGTTTTTTTCCCAAAAGCTTTAGTTCATTTTGGGTTGTATAATTTAATGAAATTCAAAGATCCTGATATGCCTGAGAGTCTGTTGGTTCATTGGTATGTTAAGGAAAATTATTATGATATGTTAAACCACTTTTTCTGACGGATCAAAAGATAACTTAATGGGGATGTTGGTGTGGCTGTTTCTGTGCTTGAATTACAGTTAACAATAAATAAATGACTTACTAACTATCAGTGTATACTGCAGAACTGGTTGCCATCATTTTGGGCTTACAGTGGGTGGAGGAAATCAGTCCTTGCAAAGTTATAATTTGTTCAGATTTTTTTTCAGTTTTGACTAGTCTTGAAACAGGTCATTCTAGCAGTAGGTCAGATTTACTGCTGGAGGTTCTTCAAACTCTATTTCACATACAGTGTATTGGTCTACATGTCCACTTCTCATGGGTCCCTGCACATAGAGGTGTTGAGGGGAATGAATGGGTTGATTGTTTGGCCAGAAATGCTGTTAAAAGTTCTTCTGTGGATATAGACCTTCCTCTTAGCAAATCAGAAGCTAAGGGTTTGGTAGGGCTAAGAATTAGGGGATTATGGCAAGACCTGTAGGATAATGGGCATAAGGGGAGACACCTTTACAGAATACACAAAACTGTTTGATTGATGGGAGAAGGGGTTAAGGTAAGAAGGGAAGGAATTATATTGACTTAGAATTGGGCATACTGTGCTTAATTATTGTATGTTGTTGGAAAACATCACTCCGGGGTGTGTAGGAGTTGTCGTCATTTTGTCATCAGTTGAACACATACTTTAACAATGTGAAGCATACAGGGTTGAAAGAAAGCAAATGCAGACCGCACTATTAGCTTTGAGGGTTGACAGTTTTCATTTAAAAACCTTACTAAGTTATGGAAGTGATTTTATTTACAATATTGTCTTTCATTATTTAAAATCTGTAGGGCTTTTGGGGGTAATTTTGTTTTCAGTTGATAAAGAACTAGTAGGAGGTTTATTTCCCAATTCTCTACCCTGTAATGCACCTTAAAGTTGGACTGCCAACCACCATTAAACACCTTAAGAAGAAGGAGGCTTGGTGCTCAGTCATAAGCCTACTCATGATTTCATCTATTGTTTGTTTTGTGCTCAGGTTCTTGATCCAGTTTGAAACCGTGACTCGATCCTAGCCTTGGATACTCCAGCACTTGGGCCCAAGCCATCTTCTTCAAGGATTCTCGACACAAGTCAAGGAAAGAAAGAGTTAAATGGAAGAACTGAAAGCAAGAAGAGACTTGGTCAAAATGATGAGACATGGGGGTCACACTGATATTTGAATACATGATTAGTGTCAGAGTGGTGATGTAGTGTTTTTCATCCTGTGACAACTGTACAGTGCTGTGGTTTCCCCAACTGCTCCTGATACTGAGAAACACAGACAGTTGTACCGTGGAGAGTATCCTCTGCCCAAACAGATTCTTTATTCCCAGTTGAATTAAAGTCGGCGAGTCCCTGATGGCAAAGGAAACACTTCAAAAATAACATCAGAATCACCCTGAGGAAATTCAACATTACATCTAAAAACTATGAAGTCATTGTACTCAATAGATACACCTGGAGGAAATTTGCTCAAGGAGCTGTTCTGCTTGAGACAGGTGGCTAAGGTAATTATGAGAACCAGCAAGAAAAACAACAAGTAGTTCATATGTAACAAGAATTGACTTGTAGCCATGTCATTGGTGATTAAAATCAAAACACTGTCTGAATGACTTAGAAGGAAATGTTTAAAAAGGTGCCTTGTGAGATAATAGATAGCAATAACCCTGGAGCTCAACAGTTGAAGAATAAGACCTCTAAACCTGGATTCAGATGAATTCACCACATTGAGGCCTGGCCAGTTTTATCTAGAGTAGGTAATATCTGAATAGACTCAATGAGATTTGGAGGCTGTGAAAGTGTTGTGAAATTAAAGAGTTAATGAAATTTGTTTTGGTACTATGTACTGAGTTTTTGAGTTGCTGAATTAATTGTGCTTATATTGTCATGTGTTATGTTTAATTTGGTTTAATTGGCAACAGGTGGATAATCAAGACTATCACATTTCCTTCAACATGGAATGAGACTATTTGGTCCATCACTGAACAATCCCATTCATTTATTAATTTGCCCTGTGATTTGATCCTCACACAATTCCATAATCTTTCCCCAGAAGCGATGACTCACTTGTACACCAGCGACAATTTTGTGCTCAATCAATCTGTTAAATGTGTGGGGGGAAGAAAAGCAAGAGCATTTGGAGGAAACCTACACAATGTGCAAACTCCACACAGACAGTGCTGAAGTTTAGGACTGAAACTAGTTCACTGTTTTTGTGAGGGAGGAATTCTTCTTACTGAGACATTGTGCTGTCCATTATCCTGAATCTCAGAAACTTGTTCCAGTCATCAGAGCAATACTGAAACTAATAAGAACAAATATTTTTCCAAACAATAAGGTGCTAGTGTAGAGCTTTTATATATTTGTGCAGAAGAGATCCCAAAATACAATAACATGCAGATTTACAACAAGGTTTGCATTTCATGCTTCCATTTTATTCTGGGATTAGCATAATACTTTAAAAAGACACAAACATATATTGAGTCCACTGTAGAAAATAAAATGCAGGATTTATTCCACTAAGCAAAAGTCTTTGAAGTTTATGAAACACTCATATTTCCTAAATTATAGGAATGATTATACACTATTTATTCAATTAGTGTTTTCACTTTGCGTTTAGAAGAATATAAAAATTATATAAAGCATTTCAACTGAATCTAACAATTCAAGGCCATAGTATAAAATTACCTGACAAAAATATCAATGATTTGCCATGTTTCATTTTGAAACAGAGCTTACATCCCACTCTATTTAACTCGGGTCACATCTGTGTTGTCTCCGTCACATCACCGTCAGCTGTCAGGAATAGGGCAAAGAATGTTTGAAGTACAATTACATTGCATATAGGAATTAACTTGCCAATGCCCAAATGTTAGAGCAATAAAGAACGTAGGTGGTTTTTAATGTTATAAACTCAAATAGATCACTGAAATGAAGAGTGAGGACATCATAAAGTGATATCAGGAAATGTTTGTATGCCTAAGACATTAACTGAGGATAAAAGTGTGCACATTTTGTATGAAAATTGAGCAAATGATCTACTTTTGAATGTTTCTATTTTAAATAGGTGTAATTTTGATTATTTAATAAATTTCCCCACAGCGACAATTTGGTCCTACAAATATTTCCACAGGTAAATTATTCATAAGCTTCCTTTAATTTCCTGTTTTGTAGGGAAATTTCATAAGCAACTTTAATGACATATGTATAAGACCATCAAAAGAATAATTTAGAAGTATCTCTAATTTTGGAATGCTCTGGGAAATACAGATGTTGAATATAATCCTGGTTTACATGTTCTGAACCTTTGGGGGCAACTGTATTTTTCAATTAAAAAAACATAGAAAACGCTTAAACTGGAACAATAATAAGGGTGATAAGCACAGGGTGATAGTACTTAATTCATCCTCAGATCTTTAAAGCACAGGCACTTTCTGGTTCTTCAACACTATGAATTTATATTTGCGTACAGTAGAGGATTTCTTCTTTGGTACTTTCCTGGCACCTGACAAAAAGGAAATAAAATGTCAAATATGATACACATTAAGTTTTATGCACACACACACACACGCCACTTTATTAGATAACAATAGAACAATATTTGCACTTTTATTACTAAAATAATCTGTCTTGACAAGTTTAAATATAATTTCTCTGCTTATTTTGATGCAGATATTATAAAATTAAATAAGTTTAAAGGAACTGTACATTTAATTCAAATATGAATATTCTATGAAATTGATTTAAGTTGTTGTTTATTTGTAAGGCTGTTTACCTTCAGGCAGGGCCAAGTTTTGCCTGAGCATGCACCCAGGGCATGCCCTTTTCTCATCGTTGCCATCACAGGAGAGGCGCAGTGGTCTGGGGGTGCACGCTCAGTGATTCCTGGATGGACATTGAATCTTTGGACACTACCTTACTTTTAAAAAATATATACAGTATTTTTGTTTTTGCACGTTTTTAAAAATCTATTCAATATACATAATTGATTTACTTGTTTATTTATTATTATTGTTTTTTATTTTATTTTTTTTCTCTCTGCTGGATTATGTATTACATTGAACTGCTGCTGCTAAGTTAACAAATTTCACATCACATGCCGGTGATAATAAACCTGATTCTGATTCTGACCTATTATGACACCATAACTTTTCCTTTTATTGATCGCAGCCCTTGAGGTTGGACTTAAACAATAGGTGGTTGACCATGGTCGTTAATCCATAATGAAAATGGCAGAAGCAGACCCAATAAAAATGTGCGGACAGTATTGAGTGGAGTATCTGAAATATGGATTTGTACCAGCACCAAACATCCAACAGCAGCCAATGTATGAAAAATTAGACAATTAAACCTTCTGGCTCCCTGAACATTTGAAGAGAATAGACTCTGATAAAGCAAACAAGAACTTCTCATACTTCATTTAGAAATGGAAAACACAACAAACCACATTTAAATCAGAATCGGGTTTATTATCACCGGCATGTGTCGTGAAATTTGTTAACTTAGCAGCAGCAGTTCAATGCAATACATAATCTAGAAGAAGGGAAAAATAATAAATAAATAAGTAAATCAATTACAGTATATCTATATTGAATAGATTAAAAATAGTGCAAAAAACAGAAATAATATATATTTTAAAAGTGAGGTAGTGTTCACAAGTTTAATGTCCGTGTAGGAATTGGATGGTAGAGGGGAAGAAGCTGTTCCTGAATCACTGAGTGTGTGCCTTCAGGCTTCTGTATCTCCTACCTGATGGTAACAGTGAGAAAAGGGCATGCCCTGGGTGCTGGAGGTCCTTAATAATGGACACTGCTTTTCTCAGACACCACTCCTTGAAGATGTCCTGCGTACCTCCAGGAACTGACTAAATTTATAATCTCTGCAGCTTCTTTTGGTCCTGTGCAGTAGCTCCCCATACAGACAGTGATGCCGCCTGTCAGAATGCTCTCCATGGTACATCTATAGAAGTTTTTGAGTGCATTTGTTGACATACCAAATCTCTTCAAACTGCTAATGAGATATATTCACTGTCTTGCCTTCTATATAACTGCATCGATTTGTTTGGACCAGGTTAGGTCCCCAGAGATCTTGACACCCAGGAACTTGAAACTACTCACTCTCTCCACTTCTTATCCCTCTGTGAGGATTGGTATGTGTTCCTTTGTCTTACCCTTCTTGAAGTCTACAATCAGCTCTTTTGGCTTACTAATGTTGAGTGCAAGTTTGTTGCTGTGACACCACTCCACTAGTTGGCATACCTCGCTCCTGTACACTCTCTTGTTGCCACCTGAGATTCTACCAACAGCAGTTGTATCATCAGTAAATTTATAGATGATATTTGATCTATGCCTAGCCACAGTCATGGGTATAGAGAGAGTAGAGCAATGGGCTAAGCATTTGTTTGCAGGTTTCAAACGTGGCTTATTGCTAAATCTGGAAAGCCCATACAATTAGAGAACTGATTCTGCCAGTGGTAAGGGAGGTTCTGAATTAGACCAGTAATGTAAGCTCTAAAATTGTTGATGAAAACTCTTCATCATTCTCAATACAAAGCACTCAAAAGAGTTGAAATTTGAGAGCATTGAACTTGACTTTATTTACTGTTTTGATAACAGTACTTAATGATTTGTGCAGTGAAAAATAGTTTTTTGCAACAAGATGTTGTCTATGAATTACTTTCCCAGAATGAGGCTTTCCTTTCTGGGACATTAAAGATGTTCTCCTTCATCAAAGAATGGGGATTCCCTTCCTCCACCATTGATGCTACCTTACTACTTCCCTGACATCTTCCTGCTGGCTTAACAGTGTTAAGAGTTCCACTTGTCCTTACCTACCACTCCATGAGGCTTCTCATCCAAAAAGGGCAATCAATGGATACTGATTGTCTAAGGATGGTGGTGAATACGGGTAGCTCGGGTTAAGGTGTTGGAAGTTGTAGCGCTGGCTGAGATTGGCAATTATCTTGCAGATATTTCATCACCAGTCGAGGTGACATCCACAGTGTGCAGTTGTTGGGTGATTCTTGCTGGATGTGCTCAAGTTTATATAGGCCCCCATTCTGATATAGGTCCCCAGTCCTGATTGGCCACCCCTTCAGTTGACCTTTGAATCCTATTGGCTTGTGTTTCTTTGGCTCTCAGAGGTTTGTCAATGGTGTCTATTTTGATACATTTGTTTACAGAGTCATCCGAAAAGAACCATGCTTCTAAAAATGCTTAGGCCTCTGCAGTCTCCCCGTTAAAATAGCGTTCTTCTTGGACTTCATATACCATCGTCAGCAAGAGTGGATCATGTCGTCGTACAGCCTGTTTGTCTTCCTGTAAATCAGTTGAGAGCTTACAGTCTGATGATCCTGTACAGCACACTGCTTTTTTTGGTTGCCTTCAATGGTACAAGCTTCCTTAAAGTCGCTGTTGGTTTGTGAGGAATTGTGATGCTGTGAGGGTTGAGCAGTCGAGCTGTCATTTTTGAGATATTCTTGATGTAGGGCAAGGTCGCGCATTTCAATGCACATTGAGTAAAGTCTGCACGACTTTCTTTCCTTAGTAAGCATCTCCTGATGAAGTCCCTGGGTTACCACTGCTCTGGATCACTTTGAATATTTCATCAGGAGATGTCTATACCTAATATCTATGAAATATCAAGAAAATCTTTGCTTTCATTTTGCTCCTAATTCACTACTTGATTTCCTGATCTGAAGATATTTCCCCAGAATACATGTTAGGAAATGCACTACTTACGTGGTCTACAAATCTTCTGGCAATCTTTAAGAGTAAAGAAGTTATTATCGTTCCCGCCACAACCTGTGTAGCTGAATTTCTCACAACTATTGGTATCTCGGTTGTAGTAAAACCGTGGGATATCAGCTCCGCAGGTTCCTCTGTCTTTGTGTTTAATGCAGAATGAGGGCAGTACTGTAAAGAAATCATATGTAAGTAGTGGAAAGCTTTATATTCTCACTTACATTATTCCATTAAAAATGACAAAATAAATAAAAACGTTTTTAAAGAATTACATGAGTTCGGATTGCACTCCATCTGGCAAGAAGTTATGTCCATGAAATTATTAGCATTGCTATGGCATCCGCCATACACAAACTGCTCACACATTCCTGCTGTGAAGTTGTAGAAATATCTTCTAAAGAAGCCACGACATATTCCGATTTCTGGTGGCAAATGGCACTTGTCTGTTATTGAGAGAAAGGAACATGAGTAAATGCTTGTGTAGATGCACTGTTAAGTGCTTGTAGATTCCCATCTAAAATAAGCTGCACACAATCAGGGATTATATGAAATGTTTGCAATGTAGACTTAAACAGTGTGGTCTCTTGATTTGTATGTGTCTAGTATACATAGGGTCATCCTGCAGTGAAAGTAAATGGCATATTTCCTTTTCTTGGATCTTGACTACTGTGAATCTACTTGC
This sequence comes from Hemitrygon akajei, assembly GCF_048418815.1. Classification (NCBI taxonomy): domain Eukaryota; kingdom Metazoa; phylum Chordata; class Chondrichthyes; order Myliobatiformes; family Dasyatidae; genus Hemitrygon; species Hemitrygon akajei. The sequence continues at coordinate 96,486,545 of NC_133131.1, forward strand.
TATAAAATTTTTCTAAAGTCTAGAAACAAAATTTCATTGCTTACATATGAGGTAAATATAAGATAAAGACTATAGACTTACAATAATCTTAAATTGACAACCCCCTATTGTAATCTCTCAGTCCACTCCCATGTCTTCAGTGATCTTCAATAATCAAAAATCTTCATCTGTCCGCGGTCAGCTCTTGTTGGGCCTTAGCCTGTGCAGATCTGCCTACTAGGCTTACATCAGAAAAGCAAGGGACTCAATAAAATTCATCAGTCAGCTTTTGATATGACTCTGATCTTGACACTATTGTAACTGCAGATGTTCAGCTCCTAGTGCTTACCCTGCCAGGATCAGAGATTGCTCGGAGCAACAGCACCAGAATATCATTGGCGTGCCTCATCTCCCTGCTGCCAGGGTCAAAAATGTTGAAGAACAGTTGCAGTGCATTTGAAAGGTGGAAGGTTAGAAGTCAGGGGTCATGGTTCACATTGTTACTAGGGACAATGGTAAAAAAGAGGGATAAGGTCCTGCAACATGAACCTAAGGACCTGGGTCATACATCTCTGGATTATTTCCAGTGCCTTGTGCTGGTGAGTAACAATGAGAGAGTAATGTGTAACTAAAGAGATGATGTAGGAGGGAAGGCTTTAGATCTCACCATACAGAGAGGGAAAGAAAAACAGACAGACATATAATCAAAGTACATATATGTTACCGTATGCAACTTTGAGATTCATTTTTTGTAAATCCAAGAAACACAACCGAATCAATGAAAGACCGTACCCAACAGAATGGACAAACAATCAATGTGCAAAAGACACCAAACTCTCCCAGATAGCATTTAAGATGAGAGGGGGAAGATTTAAAGGATACACAATAGGCAACTTCTTCCTCACAGAGGACAGTGGGGATATGGAACAAGCTGCTAGTGGAAGTGATTGAGGCAGGTACAATTACAATATTAAAAGACCTTTAGACAGGTACATAAACAGAAAAGATTTAGAGCGATGTTGGTGAGGTGCAGGTAAATGGGATTAGCTCAGGCAGACATCTTGATTGCCATGGCCAAGTTGGGCTGAAGACCCTTTTTGTGCTATATAGATCTATGAATATGATGCAAAGTCCAAAATTCAAAATAAATTTATAATCAAAGTACATAATATGTTTCTGTATGCAACCTTGAGATTCATTTTTTGTAAATCCAAGAAACACAACAGAATCAATGAAACACCGTACCCAACAGAATGGACAAACAATCAATGTGCAAAAGACACCAAACTGTGCAAATACAAAAGAACAATAAAATAAATAATAATAATAAATAAGCAATAAGTATTGAGAACACCTGATGAAGAGTCCTTGAAAGTATGTTAATAGCATGTGGGAAAAGTTCAGTGATGGGTTGAGTGAAGTTATCACCATTGGTTCAAGAGCCTGATAATTGAGGGGTAGTAACTGTTCCTGAACCTGGTAGTGTGAGGATCCTGAGGCTCTTGTACCTTCTTCCTGATGGCAGCAGTGCGAAGAAAGCATGGCCTGGGTAGTGGGAGTCCTTGATGATGGATGCAGCTTTCCTGCGACAATGCTCCATGTAGATGTGTAAATGGTGAGGAGGGCTTTACCCATGATTGACTGAGCCCTATCCACTACTTCTTGTAGGATTTTCCATTCAAGGGCATTGGTGTTTCCATACCAGGCAGTGATGCAACCAGTCAATATACTTACTCTCCACCAAATCTTTTAAAAAGTTTGTCAAAGTTTAAGATGTATGCCGAATCTTCATGAACTTCTAAGGAAGTGCGGCTGTGCCTTTTTCATAATTACACAAGTGCTGGACCCAGAAAAGATCCTCTGAAATAATAACAATGAGGAATCTAAAGTTTCTGACCCTCTCCACCATTGAATTCCCCCAATGAGAACTGGCTAATGGACCTCGGGTTTCCTCCTCCTGAAATCAATAACCAGCTCCTTGGTCTTGCTGACATTGAGTAAGAGGCTTTTGTTGTGGCACCATTCAGCCAGATTTTCAATCTCCCTCCTATATGCTGAGGGAGCAAGAAAGACATTAAAATAACTGTATTCACAGGAAAACTCTAATAAAAACAGGGATGTCGATCACCATGATTGAGCTAGATGGATGTTACTCGAGTATGTTGATTAAAATTTCAGTTATAATTGCAAGTTTCAGTAGTGCCATATTGGAACACAAGACCATAAGACCATAAGATGTAGGAGCAGAAGTAGGCCATTCGGCCCATGGGTCTGCTCTGCCATTTAATCATGGGCTGATCCAATTCTTCCAGTCATCCCCACTCCCTTGCCTTCTCCCCGTACCCTTTGATACCCTGGCTAATCAAGAACGTTTTAATCTCTTTCTTAAATGCACCCAATAACTTGACCTCCACAGCCGCTCGTGGCAACAAATTTCACAGATTTACCACTCTCTGACTGAAGTAATTTCTCTGCATCCTTGTTCTAAATGGATGTCCTCCAATCCTGAACATGTGCTGTAAAGAACAGTGTTTCCTTCTTTTTACATTAACAATGTGATAAATCAGAGTATTTTTGGAATATAATATTCTTAAAATAGTAATTAATTCAAAATCAATGGAAATAGATTTCACTCACTCTTTCATAGGTTAACTGGAAAGCTAATTAAAGAGGACTGATCACTTTAGCACATGGTCTATTAAAGCATAGCAATAAATAATTACATTCTTCAAGTATTTCCTTAGTGACTGAGGATTCGAGTAAATGAATAATTGTCATTTTGAAGATGTGCAAGTACACAGCATACACAAACATATCCACAATATATATGGCCTGTGTCAGAATCAGGGTTATCATTCACATATGCCATGAAATAGTTGTTTTTTTCTGCACCAGCGTACAGTGCAACAGATAATATTACTACAGTATTGTGCAGAAGTCTTGGGCACACTTGCTACATATAAACTTGAGAAAACCTGAGGATGCCAGAAATCCAAAGCAACACACACAAAATTCTGGAGAAACTTAGTAGATCAGGCAGCATCTATGGAAATGAATAAACAGTAGATATTTCAGGTCAAGACCCTTCTTCAGGACTTGTATATATGTGCCAAAGATTTTGTACAGTACTGTATTTGACAACTTCCTTTTGGAAATACTGTGTCTCTGCCAATGAATATTTTTATTTTTAGTCAACAGTACTTGAACACCTGTCCAGTCCCAACACACTGGGGGGAAAAAACAACATGTAACTTAAAGTTCCAGCCTTGCTGATATTAAGTCTGATTATCTTCAAGGCAATGGATCGATTACTAGTTTCAGATTTTGACTCTTTGTGCAAATATGAGTGGTCATGAGTGAAGTAAATAACATTAGAAAGCACAGGATCATTATAGACTAAATAACATTTCTCTGATATGCTGTCAATGTGAACAGATCTCCAGCACAGATTATTTATTTGAAAACAGCTTTACATGTGAGAGTATATATAACGTAAGAGAATGAAATATGATTTTAAATTATCAAGGTACTGACATAAAGAAACTAACTTAATTATTTCCATAAATCCCATTAAATTGGAATGGTTATGAAAGCAGCCATTTGAGATTTACTGCTGAGGACTATCAAGAACTTCTGATATCCAGTGTTAACAGGGCACTCTGGAGGAATTATATTCACAGATGGATTGGGCATCAGGCTTTGGAACAGCTTTCTGTTCAATGCATCCAAACCTGTGTTTGCAGTTCAAAGTAAACTATTGAAAAAGCATCTCCTGTAACCTTTGGAAGATGTATTTGCTTTTGCCACATCATTTTCACATTGATCTTGGGTAAACACTTCTGACATTAGATTTGAACAACAATGTTTGGATTTGCCAAGTAAAAGAGATTGGATTTTCTTCCACTGAAAGTGGATTTCTAAGCGCTCAAACCCCCATGGCCAGGTTATTGGTTTCACCAGGAGGACTGCAGCAGCTGTGTCTCCATTAAATCTGTGTCCTCACCTAGTCTCTGGTACTGTACTTGCTTTATGTCTCTAGTTCAACAGAGTCAGTCAGCCCAATACTAAAAGATACCAACCTACCTTTCCTATGACTGTTAAACTGTAATGTGGCTAAAAGGAGGAGCTGAGTGTTTTTCCCTTTGGACCATCTTCAAGCCTCGTGAGTATACAGTGTACAAACACATCCCATACAAAGATCAACCAACATGACATCTGGCAAAGTCCAAAACAGTGACACAGGATCAACCTTGACCTTTGCTGACCTGGGGAGAACATCAATCAACTAGATACTTTCAACGATACTGTATATACTACATTCCACTTGCACAAAACACAGGCCCCCATTGGCTAACTCAATATTATTAGCAAAAACTTTCAAATATCTGGGCGATCTCTCGCAGGCAGACTTTCTAGATTGCACTTTGGTTTCCACTATCCGATTGGTACAGTACTCACAGCTGTACTGTTCATATGAATATGAATATCAATACATGGCCTTGTATTCCTTCATTAAAAGTCACCCCTGACATGTCCACTTCATACTCTTTTACAGAAATTGGTGCAAACCAGCTAGAAAATGTTACTAGGTTTGGCTATGATGTTTTAATAATAATTCAAAAATCCCAGCTTTACCTTCAGTTCGGTGACAATAGCTAAGAGAGTGATAATGTTTTTGACTTTCTCTTGAGGTGGATGTGGTGCTTTAGTACCCATGTAATGTCTGAAATGATGTTCATTATTCCCCGAAAAAGAAAGTGCATGAATTTCTCATTAAACATAGGTTTACATTTTCCAGTCAGCTGAATGCTTCAAATTTCTACAAGCCTTCATTGCGTGATATTTCCACGATCACGATATCCTCCAATTACACAGCAAGTTTGGGGATGGTGTGCAGAAATCTGAATCATGGTTCTCTGAAAAATAGTAGGTGTAGACAAAACTCTAAAGGGCATTCAGTTGTAAGTGACCTGATCCTTCTGTAGGTTAGCTTGCTGATTCCACTGCTTGGACAGTTTTTACTTCTCTCAAAAGGTCAGATTTACCTTTGATAAACACTGGACAACAATTATTTTCAGAAATGTTGCTTCCTCAGAATTTTTTCTTTTTGTTTATGATAGACTGCTTGAAGATGAACACAAATATAATTTCAGAATACTTGTATCATGTGGGAATTTGGAAAAACAACAAATTAACTTTTATTGAATATAATGTGTTTAATTGCATAATGGCGCTGATGCTTTCAATAGTTCAACTAAGTTAAAAATATTTTGTTAATGATTTTCATTTGTACTCAGTGTCTGAGGCTTCTCGCTTAAGTGTCCAACAATAATTCTCCAACATTGATGGATTCCAGTTGCCCTGGTATCCCTTTTCTCCATGACTGCAATGTCCTGGTGAAATCTTTCACCATGCTCGTCACTAACAGCACCAAGATTTGCAGGGAAGAAGTCTAAATGGGAATGCAGAAAATGAATCTTTAGTGACATGTTGCATTTCATGGTTTTATATGCTTGAAAAATGCTTTCAACCAGCTGCATGTAGTTTGGTGCTCTGTAGATGCGGAGAAAAATTTCAACAACTTCCTTGAATGCCTTCCATGTGATTTTCTCCAGTCCCACTAGAAATTCTTCAAATTGCATGTCATTGATGACCTGTTTGATATGTGGACCAACAGAAATGCCTTTCTCAATCTTGGCATCAGTTATTCTGGGAAGCATTTGTCTCAAATATCAAAATTTTTGTGCCTAGTGATAGCAAATTCCATCCTTACAGTCCTGAACCCAATAATTATTACTAAAAATCTGTTCAGCCATGCAGCAGCCATGCTGCCTAAGCATGCCCAAGCATGCCTGGACAAGATAGGAAACTTTCCAGCTTACATTGTAGGCAACATTTTAATTGACTTGAATTATGAATTGAAATAATAAACATAAGTTTATTAAAAAATGGTGTGTGATCGGGAAATGTCATGGTGATTTTCATGATCAGTAGCCCAAAATTCATAAAATACACCTAAAGGTATTCAGGAAGCAAGATCTTTGTCGTCCAGTGTAACAACTGCCTCTGAATCTGGTCACCGATTCCGCACACTATTGTGTTGCTGAGGGACTGAGTTTTGCCAAAATTGCAGTCTTGCAAATATTTCCTCAATTCAGCTACAAATTCACACATTGTTGTTTGATTGCTTTTCCTAACCGTGAACCTAAGTTAAACCTTTGCATGATCATACTTGTTTTGAGTTGAAGTGAATTATTTTTAACCAAATTCACAATTTCCTTAAGTTTTTATCACTGGATTTCTTTGGGTTTCTTACTAACCCTTATGTAAGGACTCTTTTTATTTCCATCGCTGATGTTTGCATCAACAAAAGGTGATAGCATCTTGCAACATTGCTTTATGTTTTGAGTATGAAAAGAAGACTCACTTTGCTGCAGTTGAGTCTTTGCTGTCATGGTCTTTTTAAAGCAGGCAGTTATTTCTCTTCCTTTGATTTTTTTATATACATTAATGAACAATGTTGCGCATGCCCTACGACAATTGCATATCATTTTGAGCTATATTTGAATGTACAATGAAGTCCAAACTGTCATTCATCCTTAAGAGTGTTTATTTGTTTTCTTCAAACCATATTTTTACTTGCAAGTGGATGAACTGCTGAACGTCTGACCTGGGGTTGGGGTCTTGGTTTGAGAGGGGTCCAGGATCATAGACGGAGCCACAGGATTGGCAGGTGAGGCACAGAGTCTAATCAGAGGGAGTCAGAGGATCGGCAGATTAGGGACTAGATCTAATTGGTCATGGTATGGAATGATAGGTGGGTGAGTGGAGGCGAACTCCATTGGAAAGGTATGTCAAGAATCCATGGTAGTAATGGGATTTACCTTACAGTGATCAAGATGCACTGCTGTGGTCTTAAAACAGAGTTTTCCTGGGATTGCCGTGTCATGATCAGCGTGATCTGACTTTCACTACATATCATGGGAATCTCATCTTCTCATGTGCAGTTGACACGGAAGTCATGCCCGACGTGCAAGCTGTCTCATTTTTGGAAACATCCAATTGAAAATACAACAAGAAACAATCACAAGTAGAGACTATTGCCACTAATAAAATCAACACGCAGTGGAACAAGGCTGAAAAAAGAAAGCATTACATGATTGGTTTTCTTGTACAATGTTTAAGAATTTAGAGCAGAAATTATTTGAATATTACGGAAATCCTCTGAACACAAGAATAAGTGTAAACGTCTGGTTGATGACAGCTCACACTGCCTGTACAGCTGTACTAACAAGCAGGATCCCCTTCCCTTCCCCTCGGGTTTCCTTTACGCTAAATGCACACACCCTGCTGGCAAAGCAACTGTTGATTGAAGGTTGTTGATTTTTTAAATTTTTTTTAGTTTTTATGGCAGTGCAATGTACATTCTTTCACTATTACGAATTTATTTTCATTGCCTTTGCAACCACCATAAATAAAAGTTGTATACTTCTGAAGTTCACACTGTAGTAATAGTGAGGGAATTTGCCTTTACAGTGTCCTTTATCAGATGGTAGTGAGCAAACATAATTATTCTCTGGATAAGTAAGAATTGTTGTTTGTAACATCATGATAACAGAGCAAGCAGAAAAAAGGACAAGTGAAATCTATTAGTGACTAGTAAAAACTGAAGACATTGGTGAACTGACACAGGAGTTGAAATCAGCACTGATCAGTCATGATCTTATCAAATGTGAGGATGGGAGGAAGACTTGAGGGAGTTGGTGAACCTACTCCTATTTTCTTGTGTTCTTCTGAAACCCAAAATGTGATGCCTGATCGTTAGCAGTGTAAAATCAAGGTGTTATTACTGCTTCAGCTGACTGCGGTGTGTGTGAGAGTGTGTGGACTTTGAGTAAAAGCAGTTTAGGGCAATCGCTGCAGGATGGTTTAATGGGCAATGTACTCAAGAAATTGAAATACATAAAAGCAATGTTCATCTACTGTCCTCGTTGTCAGATAGTTTGAATTCCACGTGAGTGACAGAATACATAGATGGAACTTAAAGACTAGCTGGAGATACACTGCTGAGCAAAGCTAAACAGGTGATCCATTGTGACAGAATACATGGAATAACTAATCCAAGAATAACTTTTGACAGTAAAATATGAAGTGGAGCAAGCACTAAAACAAGCGACATGAAAAGACGTTCCTGTTTTCACTTCATTATAAATAGATTATAAACAACTACTTTATTTGTGGTATATTGATAAAATTGTCAAAACATTCAATTCTGATAATTTAATCTGATTATGAATAACATAATAGATTCTGTGAAACTACGATACAGTGTACAGTAAGTACAGGGCGGAAAATTCAGGCGCAAATCTATTCTGAAGAAATTAATGGAACATCCATTCGGGATATTGCCTGTAACCATGATATGTTCACAAACTCTTAAAGAAAGATTAAGTAGTTTGAAGGAAAGGAAAATTCTCTTCATATTTGTATCTTATAATAAATAAATTATATATTTCAGATGTGATTGTTTGTATTAAAACTATAATACCAGGTTGTTATAAACTACAGTGTGAACTCTTTTTAGAATCTGAACTCTGCCCTTCCCTCATCCACATCATCATCTGGCGACTCCTCTGCTTTCGTGTCTCCATTCCTTTCTTTTGACCTTGCATTTACACATCTGGGCTTTGAACTTGTACAAGCAGCTTTTTGTCTAACACTTGAAGCTGATGCAATAATCTTAAGGCATGCAGAGTAGATTCTTGTTCTTTATACTCACAAAAGCAGAACACTTGGAACTTTCCTGAAGCTCTGTGAATTCTCTTCCTGCTTAAAACCAAGCCACATTTCACACGGAACTGCCTGATTAACATATCCAAAGTTTCCTCAGATATGTTGCCTACAAAAACTGTCATAGCTGAGTCACTGCTTTTATCACTTTCATGATTCCTCCGAGCAGCATGGTCCTTCCTTGGTCCAATATGCTTTCCAACCAGAGGCACAGAGGCTGGTACCAACACCCGTTTGTCCTTTGTTGGACAAGAGTTCATGGTGCACATCATGGAGACAGTTGTGGCATCATCCAGTACCTTTTTTAATTTGCTTTCAGTTGGCTTCATTGCAGGGGATATAGCAAGCAATTAGTGGATGGATCTCCAATAACGTTGTAGGTGTCTCAGCAAATTACACTCCTACCATGCTGGTCATCCTGGTTTTACCACATACAAGCTCAATGTGGTTTGTTGGTTGTTGTATTTCACTGTTACGAATGTCACTCTCACAGGAGTTATCTTTTCTCCAGTATAAGTTCTTAGCTGGATATCTGCAGGCTTCAGTTTGGCACCTTTAAAATGCCACTCATTTTGTGGAATGCCTGTAACAGCTGAGCCAGTGTCCAACTCCATTTTAATTAATTTGCCATTCACTTCTGGTGTACCCTGTCAGTTTCCAAATTGTAAATCTCAAAGGTATGCAGTCCTATGTCACTCTCGCCATTATCAGATTTTTCATCTACATTATGCAGATTAAGGCTCTTTTTGAATCTGCAATTTGATGTTTTAGCTTTTTCTTTTACCTGAGTAGCCCATTTATTTGTGTCTGCCTGTCATGCGCTTTGCATGTGTACTTTGTTGCATTTTCTGCAAGTTTCACCTTTAAACCTGCTTTGGTTTGGTGAATGTGAGCCCCTGCCACAATGGTAATACAATTTGTTTGGCCAGACTGATTTTTGTTTAAATGCTAACATTTTATTCTGATTCACTTTCATTCTTGACTGCAACTAATTGCATCTCTGTCTGTAGTTTCCATTGAAACAGCAATTTCAACTGCTTTTTAAAATGTAAGTTATACTTCAGGTAGAAGCCTTTTCTGAATTTTTTCAAGTAAGAATCCACAAACTAAATGATGTCTCAGTGCATCATTAAGCCCATTACTGAAGTGACAATGCTCAGATCATTTCTTCAATTCAATCATGTAAGCTGAAAAGGAATTCCATTCTTTTTGGCTCCTGTATACTGATCTGTTGAACAGTATTTTGAAGAAAATTAAATGACCAATGAGAAGTGAGTGCCAGCTTTGCTCAGTACATCAGGTTTAAAGTTTACTTCAAAGTTTGACTGCCCCAACCAAACCAGCAGAAATGAACTTTGCTAATATCATAAAAGTGATGCAAGCACGTTAGAACCAAAAACATTGCTGATTGCAGAATGCTTCAGGTTCCATAAGCACCAATTATCCATTGTGAAATCAAACTCATCAATCTTTCCAATGTAGCCAGCCATTTCTGATTTTTTATTTAATGATTATTTTCATCCAGTAATCACTCTTTATGAATTCTGAATTATTCCATATATGGCCCTTTTTTAACTCATCTCTTTTTTTTAGTTCAAATGTCTTGCTGCACTTTAGCAGGTCAGTAGCCATCTGGGGTTTGTTTTAAAAATACCTCATCAGCAATGTTATAGACTCTGTGTCCCAAGTATACATAGATGCAAGAAATCAATTTTCAATATCCCCCATGTCTTTCAGCTCTAGGCATAGATTATCACTCTGATCTTCCAGAGGACCAATTTTGTCCTTTGCAATTCTTTTGCACTTAATATATCTGTAGAAGCCCTTAGGATTCTCCTTCAACTTCTCTGCTGGAGCAACATCTTGCTTTCTTTCGCCCTTCTTATTTCTTTCTTTATTGCTCTCTTGCAGTTCCTATACATTTCAAATGACTCATTTGATTCTATCTGCCTATACCTGCTACACACCTTCCCTAAAGTTGTTATCCTTGCCTTTTATTCTGACTGGAAAATGCAAATTCTTTCCTTTTGATGGTGTCCCACGACCAAGTTCACCATTGCTAGAAAACAACTGGTCCCAATTGTCCCTTGCTAGATCCCTTCCAACACCATCAAAATCGGCCTTTCTCCAATTTTGAATCTCAACCTGCGGACCAGACCTATTCTTTTCCATAATTACCTTGAAACAAATGGCATTATTTACAAAGCGTTTGACTACACAAATGTCTGTCACCTGCCCTGTCTCATTCCCTAATAGGAGATCCAGTATTGCACTGCCTCTAGTTGGGGCTTCTATGCACTGATTAAGGAAACTTTCCTGAGCACGTTTGACAAACTCTTTCCCATTCAGCCCTTTCACAGTATGGAAGTCCCAATCAATATGTGGAAAGTTAAAATCACCTATTACCATAACCTTATGTTTCTTGCAACAGTCTGTGATCTCTCTACAAATTTGCTCCTCTGAATCCCACAGACTGTTGAATGGTCTGTAATATCATCCCATTAACATGGTCATACAAGTTCAAGTTCAATTGTCTTTCAACTATACATGAATATCCATGAATGCAGGCAAATGAAAGAGTGTTACTCCAGGGCCAAGGTGGAAAACACAGTACCAGCAGTCATACACAACACAAGGCACATATAGCATATATAAGACAGCAAGTAAACATAGTCACAACAACCCACTATAATATAACCTTATTCAGTGAGTGACACATCCTCTAAACACGTGCAGTTCTCAGACCGTACACACACAAACCTGGACTTGTCATTCCATTGATTATACTCCAGAGGGCAGCACTGACAAGAGGGGCCAGCCCCAGCACAGCACGGATGCCGCGCTACACCATCTCCTGGACCATCTCACTCAACAGGCAAGCGTGTGGCTTAAGGCCTCGTCCTCCCTACAACCAAGGGCTTGCAGCTCCCTGCCGCGGTTCTCATCAATAAACAAGGGAAGCAGACTTGCCAATGTCCAAAAGCGTCTTGCGATCTCAAGGGAAATGTCCAGGACAATCACTAGCTGTTAGACTGTACACTACCTTCATGCACCGACACTAATACCCTTCTGTCGCAGGCAGTAACGTGGTCTACACGAAGTCCAGCTCCTCCACCAATGAGCAGCTTGCTGATGGGGTAGATATGCAGTACTTGAGATTTTTATGTTCCAGTATTGTCTTGCAATTTTAAAAAATATATTAAAAAAAGACAAAAACGGTTGAGCATGGAGTGAGTAGGTGTGTGTGTGTGTGAGTGTGGCTCCCCATTTTTATTGAAAATCTACCTGTTTATCTTTGCTGTATGCTCGAGATAACTAGATATTTAACATTGTGAACAACCCGGGATGTTGCTGGACACTGAAATGGCAAATAAAATGCACCTTCGAGGTAAAACTGGGGGAAAAGATAGCAAAGCCTCGAGCAAGAAAGCTGATGTTACAGTAATGGTGCCGTTGCATGCTGCTGGGCCTGTGCTACCTGATGACCTCGAGAGGCTTCGTTTAGTACTTCTTACTGACGTGACACAAGCAGTGCATTCTGCCCTAAAAAGAGAACTTGAAGATGCTTTGACATCAGTGACTGCTACCATGGAACAAATTATGTCTTATTACGGGTCGCATGACGAATGCATTCGTGAGGTTGAAGATGGCCTGAATGATTATAGTGACCGACTGGTGAGCGCTGAAGCCGCCATTGCAGAGCGACAATGCATTTCTGAAAGGAAAGCTAGATGACCTTGAAAATCGGTCGCAGAGATCCAATTTAAGAGTGGTCGGCATTCCCGAAAATTTGGAAGGCTCGGACCCTGCTAAATTTATGACTGAGTTTTTTGACAAAGTGCTGGGGACAAATTTCTTCCCAAGGCCTCTTGTACTTTCGCGTGCTCACCGAGTCGGGCCTAAACCATTCGGCGTCCCTGTAGCCAAGCGAATGAGACCAAGAATGTTCCTGGTTCTCTTTCACTACTTTCAAGATAAGCAACGCATCATCAGTAGATGGAAGCAGGAGCTGTATTTACATGGGCATCAGGTATTTTTCATGAGGATTTTAGTGCGGAGCTGGGGTGAAAACGAGCAGCGTTCGAGGAGGTGAAATCCCTGCTTTACGGGAAAAGGGTTAGGTTCAGCCTTTTGTATCCTGCCCAGCTCCGGGTTATCCATGAAGGTAAAAAGCATTATTTCGATATACCAGAGGTGGCCAATGACTTTTTCTTAGGTTATTCATGCAGCATTGAAGGGGTCTCCTGCCGAGGTAAACTGTTACTTTTCGCAACCCACTTCTTTGTTTATTTTTTTCCAGTTTAATTTGTGGAACGCGATCAGGTTAAATGGCTATGCTGCGGAATCTGATTAAGAAGAACTTTCAACCAGCAAAGTGTAAATATTTGGGATTTTCATCTCTGGCGTTTAGTTTCCTAGTTTTTTTTTTGTTTTTAATGCTTTGCTTGACCTGTGTTACCCTTAGCCTATATATATTAGAGGTAGAATAAGTGAGTGTACAAATTTTAAGGAGGGGAGTGACCCTAGACTAGATTGAAAGCTTTGGTTGTATGGGGAACGCTTCGGAAGTTTTTTGTTTGGTAATGCCTGCGATCATCCTCAGTTGGGGAAGTAGATCTAGGTTTCGGGGGTTAATTGCCCTCGCGCTGTTTTGGATTGTGGGCCCTGGGTATCTTTTGATATGGTTAACATGAGTGCTGCTGATGGAGGCCACCCTGGGAGGTTTATTTCTTGGAATGTAAAGGGGCTCAATGGTCCTGTTAAAAGAGCTAAAGTTTTCTCTCATCTGAAACAATTAAAAGCAGATATACTATTTCTGCAAGAGACACATTTAAGAGTGGAAGACCATAATAGACTCCATAAAGCATGGATTAGTCAGAATTTTCATTCCAGATTTAATAGTAGGTCCAGGGGGTGGCAATATTAATCACCAAAAGAATGCAGTTTACACCATCTGATGTAATCAGTGACCCCAATGATCGCTTTATTATGGTCTCTGGATCTTTTCTTCAGATACCTGTCATTTTGGTAAATGTTAATGCCCCTAATTGGGATGATGTCCACTTTGCAAACAAGGTTTTGTCATTAATACCTAACCTGATACACCACCAGCTAATCTTTTTAGGAGATTTGAATTGTGCTATTGACCCACTGCTTGATAGGTCTAGCTCTAGGGGAACTTCTTCTGGTATGGCAAAGGCCTTCTTGATGTTTATGCAACAAAGTGGTTATATGGATCCTTGGAGATTTTTGAATCCATCGGTCAGGCAATTCTCTTTCTTTTCTCATGTTCACCACTCCTATTCTCATCTAGACTATTTCTTTATAGTTAGTTCCTTGATACCAATGATTAGACAAATTGAGTACACTGCTACAGTTATACCTGATCACTCGCCCATGAAACTAGACCTATGTTTTCCTTTAAAAATTAGGGAACAGCCTCTGTGGAGACTTAACCCCTTTTTGCTTTCCAATGAGAAATTTTGTAGTTATGTATTGGCTAACATTGACACATTCTTCAAGACTAACAAAACTGAGTCGGTATCGTACTCATTACTCTGGGAAACTTTAAAAGCTTACTTGAGGGGTCAAAGAATATCTTATACTTCACATGCCAATAAAGAACGTAGGAAGAGGAAATGCAAGTGTATCGCAATCTATTTTAGACCTGGATAGGCAATATTCTGAGGCACCCACTGCGGAATTATATAAATTGCAAGTGAAGTTTAATCTTCTATCTACAAACCTATCAGAACAATTAATTCTTAAGACACGTGGTCTCTATTATGAATATGGTGACAAGGTGAGCTGGCTTATAGCTCATCAGTTGAAGCATCAAGCTGCATCACGACTTATTCCCCAGATAAAAGACATGCACTAAAACTTGACAAGCAATCCAAAAGAGATTAATAACATCTTCGCAGCTTTTTATTCCTCTCTGTATACCTCAGAGTTTCCCTCAGATATAACAAATATGGAACATTTTTTAGATAAATTGGAAATACCAACTCTTGAACCAGAGGAGGTGGAGAATTTAGGTCGGGTTCTTGGGCAGGAAGAGATTAATAATGCCATTATGGCTATGCAGAGTGGTAAGTCCCCAGGCCCTGATGGTTATCGGATAGAATTTTGTAAGAAATTTAAGGATAAGCTCATACCGGTGCTTCTAGAAGTGTTTCAGGAATCTTTGGAGAACGGTTCCTTACGCCCTACTCTTTCACAGGCATCTATCTTCTTAAAAAGGACAAGGACCCGACTCAATGTGGATCATATCACCCCATCTCACTTTTGAATGTGGATGTGAAAATTTTGGATAAAGATACAATGCCCCCTTCCCAAGATAATCTCAGATGATCAAACAGGTTTTATTAAAAATCGCCACTCTTTTTTAAATATCTGTCGACTAGCTGATGTGGTTTATTCACCCAGTGATTCCCCGAGTCCAGAGGTTGTTATCTCCTTGGACGCGGAGAAGGTGTTCAATAGAGTGGAGTGGGTATATTTGTTTAGTGTTTTGGAGAAATTTGGATTTGGCAGAATATTTATAGCCTGGGTTAAGCTATTATATTACTCACCTTTAGCGTGTATAAAAATGAATTATTCTCAATCTATTTCCCATTAATATGTGGCACTCGCCGAGCCTGCCCATTGTCCCCTCTTCTTTTTACAATTGCAATTGAGCCTCTTTCTATTGCACTTAAGTCAACTACATTATTTCAAGGCATTAGGAGAGGGGACATGGAACACCGTGTATCCCTATATGCTTACGACCTCTTACTTTATGTTAGCGACCCTGTAGGTAGCAGTCCTGCTACTGTGTCATTATTAGGTCAATTTGGAGCCTCCTCTGGCTATAAGCTGAACCTTCAAAAAAGCAAATACTTTTCCATTAATAACTTGGCCCTACAGATCCGACAGGAATCTTTGCCTTTTCCTTTATCTCAAGATGGTTTTGTATACCTAGGAATACACATTACTCGCTCTTTTACATCTCTGTTCGAAGCTAACTACAGGCCTCAGGTTAGCCAAATGAAGGCTGATTTTGAGAGATGGTGCAGTTTACCCCTTACTGTAGCTGGGAGAATTCAATCAGTGAAAATGACGATACTTCCCAGATTTCTTTACTTGTTCCAGTGCTTGCCAGTTTTCCTTTCTAAGTTATTTTTCAAATCAGTCGACCAAGCTATAACCTCCTTTATTTGGGAAAATAAGGTCCCAAGGGTTAATAAGTGCATTCCCCAAAGAGTCCGTGAAGTAGGTGGAATGGGCCTTCCTAGCTTTATTCATTATTACTGGGCATTAAACATTCAAAAGGTATTATTTTGGCTTCCCCGGCCAGATATAAACTGGTGCCTGCTTGAGACACGGTCTTGCCACTCCTAGTCTCTCCCAGCTTTAGTGTATTCTTCCTTGCCATTAAAATCCTCTCAATTCACATCTAACCCAATTGTGCTCTCCACCCTCAAAATTTTTAATCAATTCTGCTGCCACTATAAGTTCACATCAGTTTCAGTTTTGGGTCCCATTCATAGAAACCATCTATTTCTTCCCTCCACACTCAATTCAGTTTTTAGACAATGGGGTTTGAATGGTCTTATGCGCATTAAGGATTTGAACACTGATAATATATTTGATCGTTTTGATGACCTGTGCAGTAAATATGGCCTTCCGCATAATCATTTTTTAAAATACCGGCAGATTCGCCACTTTGTCAAGGAAAAATTTCCCTCTTTTCCTGATCTACCACCAGCTATGTTGTGGGAAAAACTCACTCTTAGCTTTAATGATAAAGGGCTGATCTCTGTTCTATACTCACAGTTGATGTCTTTGGGAGTTCAAGATCTAAACAAAACTAAGACTAGGTGGGAGGATGACCTTGGTATGGATCTGGCAGAGGAATATTGGGCAAAAGCACTGAATAGGGTTTATTCCTCATCATCATGTGCTAGACTGGGGCTCATATGGTTTAAAGTTTTACACAGGGTACACTTACGTAAAGCCAGACTTGCTGACCTATATCCCGGGACAGACGCTGGCTGTAACAAGTGTTCCTTCTTTCCGGCTGGTCTAGTGCATGCATTTTGGTCTTGCCCTCGGCTTGATGGCTATTGGGCACTGGTTTTTAAAATTATCAGTGAGGTTTTGGGGGTGACACTGAGACCTTGCCCGCTTATAGCTGTATTTGGTGTGGCGGATGATGTTTTGGGTTCAAATGCAAACCAGTCGGATATTGTTGCATTTACATCACTTTTGCCCCATAGGAGAACTTTGCTGGTCTGGAAATCTGCCACTCCCCCATCTGCTGCTGCTTGCTTTGAGGACGTAATGTTTTTTCTGAAACTAGAAAAGATTAAATTCACTCTGAGGGGGTCTGTAAAAAAGTTCTATTCGAAATGGGGAACATTCTTGTCATATTTTCAGAGTCTTAAGGAATTACCTACTAGTTGAGCACATTTGATTGTACTTGGGGATTTGCCCCCTTTTAACACGCATGTGGTTTACCTCACAGGGTAGCTGATGAATTGTAATATGAGTGTATTCTGGATCATCTGACATGTTGTGGATGCATGTGAGCCTTCATCTTGGAGGAGTGCGGAGGTATGGCTGTGAAATGTCCGTATTTGTATTTATGAAGTGTTATATTGTAAATACATTGGCTGCCATGGTATGTTTGGGGAGGGCAGGTGAGGGGAGGTTTGTTTAGGGGTCAGATATAAAAGCAAAATGGAGGAAAATATAATGCATTATGTATTCTGTATTGTGTCATTCCTTCAATAAAAGTTAAATTTTAAAAAATTTGAGGAAAAAAAGACAAAAACACCTTTGGTTCTCTACTGAGAGGCTGCTGCATCACTGCATCCGAACATTTCGCCAGCTTACTGGAAATACCATTCTTATTCCTTTGTTCTACCCATAAAGTCACACTAAATGAGCTCTCCAGTCTATCCTGACTGAGCACTGCTGTGACATTTTCCCTGACTAGCATTGCCAACCCACCCCCTTTAACTCCACCCACTCTATCATGTCTAAAACCACAGAACCCTGTAACATTGAGCTTCCAGTCCTGCCCGTCCTTCAACCTAGTCTCACTAATGGCTACATTGCCATAATTCCATGTGCTGATCCATGCCCTAAGCTCATCGGCCCTTCCTACAATACTCCGTGCGTTGAAATATACACGGCTGAGAGCATCAGTCTCATCATGCACAACACTTTGTTTCCTGTCTTTGTACGTAGGCTTAACACTAAATCTTCCTTAACAACCTCTCCACTAACATTTCTGGTGCTCTGGTTCTCATTCCCCTCCGATTCTAGTTAAATCCCACTGTGCAGCACTAGTAAATCATCCCACTAGGATATTGGACCCCTCCAGTTTAGGTGCAAACTGCCCCTTCTGTACAGGTTCCACCTTCCCTGGAACAGAGCAGAATGATCCGAAAATCTGAAGTCCTCCCTCCTGCACCATCTCCTTAGCCACGTGCTAAACTGGATGATCTTCCTATTTCTGGCCTCACTAGCACGTGGCACAGGTAGCAACCCTGAGATCACAACCCTGGAGGTTTTGTCTTATCTTAGCACTTAACCCCCTGAATCACTTTGCAGGATATCGTCACTCCTGGTACTAACATGGACCATGAACTCTGGCTGCTCACACACCCATTTAAGAATGCTATGGATTTGATCTGAGATGCCCCTGCACCTGGTGCCCAGGAGACAACATACCATCCAGAATCTCATTCACGGAACCTCGTTTTTGTTCCCCTAACCCCTGTTATTTATGCTCGCCTCTTCGCCTCACTTTCCATCTGAGTCACAGAGCTAGACTCTGTGCCAGAGACTTGACCATTATGGCTTTCGTCTGCTAGGTCATCCCTTTCCAATAGTATCCAAAGTGTTATAAATGTTGGTGCGGGAGCAAGCACAGGGGTACTTTCCACTAGCTGTCTATCTCCTTTCTTGATGGTCATCCAGTTACCTGTGTCCTACAGCTTGGGTGTTACTACCTCCCTATATGTCCTACCTATCAACCCCTCAGCCTTTCGACTGATCCAGAGTTCATCCAGTTCCAGCCCTAACTCCTTAACATGATCCATTAGAATCTGCAGCTGGATGTATTATACTTCTTGTAGGTGTAATTTCAGGGACACTGGAGGTCTCCCTGCCTTTCCACATCCCACAAGAGGAGCATTCCACTATCCTGCTGGGCATTTCCTCTGCTCTAAATGTGCAATATGAAAGAAAGAAAGGAAGAATAAATAATGAATAAAATCTAACTAATGCCTATGCCCCTCCTCGCCAAAGTCTTGATGAGCCAAAACCTCCCCACTCTAACACTGGCCCATTCACACAATGGCTGCTCCACTTCAAACCAACGTTTTTTTAAAATTGGGCATTGCAAGGTGCCAAATTCTGTGCAATCCAATGTCTCTTCGGGAAAAGTGGTGCACAAAATATAGCAGTAACTATACTTTATAACAAAAATTGGATTTTGGAGTTAGATGATTAGATCAGATATATTGGGAAAATAGTTGGGAAGGGACCAGAGTTATGGCAGAAACATCAGGTTCCACAACTCTGACGTCAAGGCAGATTGAGAAAGATGAGAGGTTACACATTGCATCTGAAGGCAGCCATCGCAGCCTGGAATGGGAGTGGACACAATTGAGCTGGGCCTTTTCAGTGGTAGGGCTACTGATCGAAAGGACAGTCTGGGATGGGGTTCCTTTGAGCCATTCAAATAGAGACCCGGCCCACAGAGCAACTACAGACACCCTGTACACATCAGACTTCCAATATAACTCGGAGTCCTGCCATGTGCAAAAGTTCGCTGATGACACGGCCATAGTGGGGTGTGTCAGGAATGGACAGGAGGAGGAGTATAGGAAACTGATACAGGACTTTGTGATATGGTGCAACTCAAACTACCTGCGTCTCAATATCACCAAGACCAAGGAGATGGTGGTGGACTTTAGGAGATCTAGGCCTCATATGGAGCCAGTGATCATTAATGGAGAATGTGTGGAGCAGGTTAAGACCTACAAGTATCTGGGAGTGCAGTTAGACGAGAAGCTAGACTGGACTGCCAACACAGATGCCTTGTGCAGGAAGGCACAGAGTCGACTGTACTTCCTAAGAAGGTTGGCGTCATTCAATGTCTGTAGTGAGATGCTGAAGATGTTCTATAGGTCAGTTGTGGAGAGCGCCCTCTTCTTTGTGGTGGCGTGTTGGGGAGGAAGCATTAAGAAGAGGGACGCCTCACGTCTTAATAAGCTGGTAAGGAAGGCGGGCTCTGTCGTGGGCAAAGTACTGGAGAGTTTAACATCGGTAGCTGAGCGAAGGGCGCTGAGTAGGCTACGGTCAATTATGGATAACTCTGAACATCCTCTACATAGCACCATCCAGAGACAGAGAAGCAGTTTCAGCGACAGGTTACTATCGATGCAATGCTCCTCAGACAGGATGAAGAGGTCAATACTCCCCAAAGCCATTAGGCTTTACAATTCTACCGCCAGGACTTAAGAACTTTTTAAAAGCTATTATTAATGCTTTTTGAGACGGTGATTTAGATGCATATCATATTTTTTTTACTGAGTTAAGTATTGTATGTAATTAGTTTTGCTACAACAAGTGTATGGGACATTGGAAAAAAGTTGAATTTCCCCATGGGGATGAATAAAGTATCTATCTATCTATCTATCTACAGACAGTCACTCCTGATAGTTTTTGCTATAAGGGATTGAAGGGTGAAGAAAATGTAATCAAATTTCTAAAATGGTTTATTGCCATCTCTGTGTAGTCCTGTAGATAGCCAGTAAGGGATGTTAGATAGTGCAGATGTAGGTATACATAGGCACATGCCTGATAGGTGAGTAGTTGGGGATGGGCTCTAAAGTGAAAGGTGTTTTACTGTCCTATTTAATCAGATCCTCCTTAAATGTTAGCCTTTCTGGGGCAGATGTCTTTTCAGGGGCCAAGATGAAATTATGTTATGGAGTATTCTGAAGATTTGTGAATATAGCACCCTGTGATCTCTGTCTCAGAGGCTGATGTTAGGCTGTCGTTAAAGAGAGTGAACCCTTGCAAGGCAAAAGATCCCAATGGTGTACCTAGTAAGGCTCTGAAAACCTGTGCTGACTAATTAGCGGGACTATTCAAGGATATTTTCAACCTCTCACCGTACCGGGCAGAAGTTCCCACTTGCTTCAAAAAGGCAACAATTATACCAGTGCCTAAGAAGAATAATGTGGGCTGCCTTAATGACTATCGCCCGGTAGCACTCATATCGACAGTGATGAAGTGCTTTGAGAGGTTGGTCATGAATAGACTGAACTCCTGCCTCAGCAAGGACCTGGACCCATTGCAATTGGCCTATCACCACAATAGCTCAACGGCAGATGCAATCTCAATGGCTCTTCATGTGGCTTTAGACAACCTGGACAACACAAACACCTATGTCAGGATGCTGTTCATCGACTATAGCTCAGCATTTAATACCATCACTCCCACAATCCTGATTGAGAAGTTGCAGAACCTGGGCCTCTGTACCTCCCTCTGCAATTGGATCCTTGACTTCCTAACCAGAAGACCACAGTCTGCAGATCGGTGATAACATATCCTCCTTGCTGATGATCAACACTGGTGCATCTCAAGTGTGTGTGTGCTTAGCCCACTGCTCTACTCTCTGTATACACATGACTATGTGGCTAGGCATAGCTCAAACACCACCTACAAATTTGCTGACGATACACCATTGTTGGTAGAATCTCAGGTGGTGATGAGAGGGCATACAGGAGTGAGATATGCCAACTAGTGGAATGGTGCCGCGGCAACAACCTAGCACTCAACATCAGTAAGATGAAAGAGCTGATTGTGGACTTCAGAAAGGGTAAGACGAAGGAGCACATACCAATCTTCATAGAGGGATCAGAATTGGAGAGAGTGAGCAGTTTCAAGTTCCTGGGTGTCAAGATCTCGGATGATCTAACCTGGTCCTGACATATCGATATAGTCATAAAGAAGGGATGACAGCAGCTATACTTTATTAGGAACTTGAAGAGATTTGGCATGTCAACAAATACACGCAAAAACTTCTATAGTTGTACCGTGGAGAGCATTCTGACAGGCTGCATTCCTGTCTGGTATGGAGGGACCAAAAGAAGCTGCATAAAGTTGTAAATCTAGTTAGCTCTATCTTGGGCACTAGCCTACAAAGTACCCCAGACATCTTTAGGAAGCAGTGTCTCTGAAAGGCTGCGTCCATTATTAAGGACCCCCAGCACCCAGGGCATGCCCTTTTCTCACTGTTACCATCAGGTAGGAGGTACAGAAGCCTGAAGGCACAAATTCAGCAATTCAGGAACAGCTTCTTCCCCTCTGCCATCCGATTCCTAAATAGATATCGAAGTTTTGGACACTACCTCACTTTTTCTAATATACATTGTTTCTGTTTTTGCACATATTTTAAAATCTATTCAATATATGTAATTGATTTACTTGTTTATTTATAACTATGTTTTATTTTATTTGTCATTATTATTCTTCTCTCTTTGCTAGATTATGTATTGCATTGAACTGCTGCTGCTAAGTTAACAAATTTCACGTCACATGCCAGTGATAATAAACTGATTCTGATCTAATATGTTAAGTTCATTGGAAAGGGATACGCTGTTGTTAGCAATGCTGCCTGACTTTGTTTATTAGCCTCTTATAGCATGTAAGACACAACTGATGGCTAGTCTGGGACATGATTTTGGAATGGTATTGTCTTTGGGCATCTCTGATAGCTTTAATGAGTTATATCTTGATTTCTTATAAAGGCCAGAATTATATTATATGAATGCTGCAGTCCTAGACTTTAATAGGGAGAGGATCTCCTAATTCACAATTTCCAGTTTGGGAATACCCAGACCATGCCCATTGGTACACAGTCCTCAACATTCGTATTGATAAAGTCCATGACAATGGTAACATACTCACCTGGGCTGGCAGCTGAGCCCTTGAACATGGACTAGTCTACTGACTCAAAGCAACCACATAGGCTGTCATCCATTTCATCAGACCAGCACTGTATGGTATTCTGTACTGGATTCTCCTGTCTCAGCTTCTGTTTGTATGCAGGGAGAAGGAGCACAGCCTGATTGTCTGATTTTCCTGCTGTTGCGGATAGGGTGGATCAGGAGGCATCTTTGATGGTTGTATAACAATGGTCATTGGTGTTTGGGCCCCTGGTGGAACAGGAGATGTGCTAGTAGTATTTTGGAAACAACTCTTGAAGTTGCTTTAGTTAAAGTCACTGGCAATGATGTAAAGAGCCTCAGGTTATCTCCTTTCAGCACTGTTGACCAAAAAGTATAGTTCAGTGACTTTAGGCTTCATAGTCCTTTGAGGTGGAATATAAACAACTGTCAGGATATCTGAAGTGAACTTCTGTGTCAGGTAGTATGGGCAACTCTTCACCATTGGATATTCCAAGCTGAGCAAGCAGGAGCTCACCAGAATCACCATGTCCAAACACCACAAGGTGTTGATTAAGAGCAGACCTCTCGGCCTCTAACTCTGCCCAAGGCCGATGTACAGTGCATCCGCTAAATTGCAAAACCATCAGGCTGAACAGCGCAGTCAGCTGAAGTGCATGTAAGCCATGTTTTGGTGAGAAGTAGCACACAGCAGTCTCTCAGTTCTCTCTGGTATGTCAGTCTATCAGCTTTGTTCTTGATCACATGGACTTTAGCTAGTAGTATGCTGGGGAGCAGTGCCTTGAACCCATGTTGTTTCAGTCCAGCCCTCTTACAAAGTTTCCAAGGTAAGTGGCTGCAGCTGGTTGAACTTAGAGCCACCTGGACTGGAAGGTAAGGGACGGCTGCCGCACAGATCTGAAAAACCTGAAGCAGAGTCAGCTGGCCCATAAAGTTACTGCTCTCATACAGGTCTGAAGGTTGGGCAGGTAAGGAGGAGTGTTTAAAGGGGCTTTTGCATCAGATGTTCTGAGGTTTGAGCATCTAATCCAGAGACACCCTGACACTGGGCCTCTGGCCCTGGTCCGTGTTGCTTCCATGGATCGGGCCATAATTCTCACAACACTGAGTGAATGGCATCAGCAAAAGAGTTGAGCACTGCACCATTTTAGTGTCAAACTTGAAACAAAGACATGACGGAGGATCTAGTATGGACAGGTATCAGCTGTGTCTCAGTCATCATATGGTGTATGATGGCAACCTAGGGGTCTTCTGCACAAAAATAAGAGTGAAACTCGATTGCTGTTTGTAAGTTCAGCCATGTTGTGAAGAATTACTTGTTTGGATGATCCATTGAACTTAGAACATCTGCATTTCCAAAAACACTCACTGCTCTGATACTTTCTCCATTTAGCTACCATAAATAAGCTCTTCACACTTCTGAATATTAATGTTGTAGTAATAGTGAAGGATGAGGCTTTACAGGAACTGGACCTGCTGGCTGCCACTTTGTCTAAAACTGTTGCATGTATTTTCCATATAACAATTGAGAAAATGCAAATCAAGATGAAGAGAAACTGCAATCAATTGTAATCCAAACCTTTACTGCCAAGTAAGTTGTCAACAAGCTGTTGAACTCAATATGTGGTGGTTAACCTTACTAGTGCAAAATCATTGGATGATTACCACCTCAGCACTGAAAGAGCAATCAGCCAGAATCACATTCACAATCAACACCAGTTTCTCTGGAGAGATAATAAGGTTAAATAGACCTTTGGGCCACCATTATATTAGATTTGGCAGTGTTATTGCACACATCTAGGGAAAGACCTCCTGCTTGGGGTCGAAAAGGTACTTCAGTGTTCTACTGGAGGGCTGCTAACATGTTCAATAATGTGCGTATCTATAGTCATTGCTTTCAGATATTTTAACTTCCAAGTGGTTCTCACCATACTGGGAGAACGGCATCAACAAAATAAGTCAGTGTCAGATGGTTTAGAAGGCAAACATGAAACAAAACCATGATGTGAATCCAATATGACAGGTAAAATCACAAAGCAATTACCATCAACAGATCAATGCAATACTAGAGGAAACAACACACTGGACCATTGCTACACTGCCATCAAGAATGCCTACTTCTGGCTGTACTTCTACTCCGAGTATAGGCAGAGACTGAGGACTGCAGCACCAGTAGTGAGGACCAAGAAGGTTTGGATAAGGGAAGTACAGGAGCGCCTACAGGACTGCTTTGAATTGGTTGACTGGACTGTATTCAGGGATTCATCTATGAAACTGGATGAGTATGCTGCAGTTGTTACCAACTTCATTAAAATCTGTGTGTGCCTACAGATACTTACTACACATTCTCAAACCAAAAGCTGTGAATGAACCAGGAGGTATGTCATCTATTGAAGGCTAGATCTGTGGTATTCAAATCTGGCAACCCAGGCCTATACCAGAAAACCAGGTATGATTTGTGGAGGGCTATTTCAAGGGTGAAGAGACAATTACAATTGAGACTGGAGGCAACATCAGATGCATGACAACTCTGGCAGGGCATGCAATACATTATTTCCTACAAAGCAAAACCCAAAAGCATGAATGGCAGTGATACTTCACTACCAGATGAACTCAACACTTTCTCTGCTTGCTTTGAAAGTGAGAATACAACTACAGCCGTGAAGATCCCTGCTGCACCTGATGACCCTGTGATCTCTGTTTCAGAGGTCAACGTTAGGCTGTCTTTAAACAGAGTGAACCCTAGCAAGGCCGAAGGTCACGATGAAGTACCTGGTAAGGCTCTGAAAACCTGTGCCAACCAACTGGTGGAAATATTTATGGGGATTTTCAACCTCATTGTTATGGGCGGAAGTTCCCACTTGCTTCAAAAAGGCAACAATTATACCAGTGCCTCAGAAGAATAATGTGAGCTGCCTTAATGACTATCACCCGGTAGCACTCACATCTACAGTGATGAAATGCTTTGAGAGGTTGGTCATGACTAGACTGAACTCCTGCCTCAGCAAGGACCTGGACCCATTGCAATTTGCCTATCACCACAATAGCTCAACGGCAGACACAATCTCAATGGCTCTTCACACGGCTTTAGACCACCTGGACAATACAAACACCCATGTCAGGATCGACTATAGCTCAGCATTTAATACCATCATTCCCACAATCCTGATTGAGGTTGCAGAACCTGGGCCTCTGTACCACCCTCTGCAATTGGATCTCACCTCCAAACGATGTAATCATGTTTGTGTGGATGTTGTGTGATGCAAACCCACAATGTAAAATACCAGACAGTGTACAATATGCAATTAAGTGATTACACTTTATAACTCTGACTTTGGCTAAAGGGTTAACAGTGAAACAGAATATAAAACGAAAAGAAAAAGAAAATGGTGCCACCTTTAATAAAATATTTGGTGCACAAACAAGTCGTCGGAGCTCGCACAGCAGGTACTCCTCCACTGAATAACCTCCTCTGAACTCCTCAACCCTCGGACTGGGACCAACCACGGTGGTCCACCAGAGTGCTTCCAGTACGTCCTTCCTCTTCATTTCTTCTCGCCAAATCTCCCGCGCACCAACCCCGGTTCCCACACATACAGATAGAATAACAAGACTCCCATTGGTTAGTTCTCCTGTTATCAGTAGTTAGAAGCCAAACATTTCAGCTACAGAGCATTACCTCATCAGTTAACATTACAGAGAAGCCATTTCATTATTAGCAGTTAGCATTACTGAGAACCCTACATAGTTTTGCTTTTTGCATGGTTTTTAATCTTTTCAATATATGTATATTGCATAAAGTATACTGAATAAGATTTGCTTATTTATTATCTCTTTTTCTTCTATATTATGTATTGCATGGAACTGCTGCTGCTAAGTGAACAAATTTCACATCACATGCTGGTGATAATAAACCTGATTCTGACTTGGATAGCTCAGTGATCACTTGATATATGATATCAGCTCTGGACCCATGAGCACAAAAAAAACTGATTGAGGCTGCACTGCTACTGTGAAGGACAGCGAGACAGTTGGATAAGAAAATATTTGAACAATCCATTGTACGTAGAACACAATTGCACTTGCAAACAAAAACCAATGGCCCTATTGTGAAGAAAAGCAGAGCCTTTGCTGAAATCCTAGTCAAGATATATTCCTAAACCTATTCTGTGTTTATTAGTGATTGCCATCTTGTGGGCACAATGACGCCGTCAAGGCGCAACTGTTTGTGTGCAGCTTTGATGGGAGTCATCAAATATTCCTGTTTAGGACCACTACATCTGAACTGCACAGTCACAGCCATGGGTACTGCAGTAAGTAACATTACATTAAAACATTTAAGAAATCTATTGATATGCAAAATCGATTAACCTCAGACAGCAGACTAGGACCGCGACTGCAGTTCCCCTTTAAGGAAGCGGAGATGCCATGCCAGACTAAGTTTGATTGAAATACAAAGGCTTTAGACTTCCACTCCCAGCTATGCTGCTTGTGAATGTACAGCCACTGGAAACAAAACTGAGGACCTCAGAGTGAGCAAGATTAATATTACAATAAAATTTATTGTAATTTATAATTTTTAGTAATACATATTGCAATGTGCTGCTGGCATTAAACAACAAATTTCATGACATATGCCAGTGACATTAAATCTGATCCTGATATTTGAAAGCAAGTTCACCAGCTAATTTCTGTAACACCAGATTGTAAAAAATGGATGTCAGGTATTGAAGAACTTTTGTGAAAACCATAATATTGTACTTTGTATGAATACAGTACTTTATAATCAGCTGCTCAGCGAAGAGGACCTGGAACTGAGCCAGGCATGAGATGTTAAAAATATTGATTCTTGTCTTACACCAACCTATCCATTTATGGGATATTCATTAAAATCTTTCCATTAATCATGGAATCTCACGTTTGTCACATTTTCTTTTACTCAAATCCAACTGTCTCTTTGGCAAAGGAAAAAAAGTTGATTAGATACTTACTAATGGTTCTTTCACAACGTGCTGTGCATTCTTTCTTTGATACAAAGTTATTTCCATTCCCCATGCAGCCACCGTAAATAAACTTCTCACACTTCTGACTTTCAACCTTGTAGAAATAGCGAGGCAAATAGGCTCTACAGGGTCCAGCTTCTGCTGGCTGTGAGCAGATGTCTTTCTTATCTAGGAAAGAACACATTTTTTAATGTAATTTCTATATAACCACATAATATCTGAGGAAATACAAAGTTGTGGGTCTCAAAACAAGAAAAAATTGAAACCTGAAATATTAATGTCATGTAATGGTACTGACAGATTGTTGAACTTGAAATGTGGTGGGTAACCTCAGCCAATTTAAAGTCAATACATGCTGACTGACTCAGCATTGTGAAAGCCAGAATCACATTCATAATCAACACCTGTCTCTCTGGACAGATAATGAGACTAAGTGAACACTGGGCCATGATTACATTGGACTTGGCAGTGTTGTTGCATGCACACACGGTTTAGGTTCAGAAAGCTACATAACCCTTCTACTGGAGGGCAGCTAACATACAAGAACAAACCAAGCTGCAGTAAAAAAAACCCAAATATTTCAACTTCCATGTGATTCTCACAATAGTGAGGCAATGACATAAACAAAAGAGTTTGAACACTGGACCATAATTGTGGGTCCAGTATGAAGAGGTAACGGCTATGGCTCAAGTGTTCAATTCGTTTACAATATCAACTCGGGGCCCATGAGTACAAAAAATTGACAGAGGCTGCACTGTTACTGTGAAGGATAGCTACCCTATTGGAAAAGCAATTGTTTTCACAAGACCATAAGACATAGGAGTAGAATTAGGCCATTTGGCACACCGAGTCTGCTCTGCCATTCAATCATGGCTGATCCTTTTCTCCCCTCCTCAGCTCCACTCTCCAGCCTCCTTTCTGTAACTTTTGCCAAATGTTGTTGGCAAACATTTCCAACACCTCCTCTTCAAATTTCCCCTTGGATACATAATGCTGTGCTAGTAACAGCTATATCTGAGCCTTCTTCATTTGAATGGTCACCTTAACTTTTAACTTGTGAGCAATTCCCAACAGCACATCCCTCAGCATCATCCAATGCCTCAGGGGTTGGTTCTGCCACAAACTTATTAACCTCATGTCCAAACAAGAAGCTTTTAATCATCTGCCTTAACTACACCCAACTACCTGGCCTCCACGGCTGCCTGTGGTAACAAATTCCTCAAATTCACCACCCTCCAGCAGAAGAAATTTCTCTGCATCTCTGTTTTAAATGGATGCCCCTCTATCCAGAGGCTGTGCCTCTTGCCCTAGACTCCCCCACCCTGAGAAACATCCTTTTCACATCTACTCTGTCTAGGCCTTTCAACATTCAAAAGGTTTCAAACAGATCTCCCATCATCCTTCTAAATTCCAGTGAGTACAGACCCAAAAGCATCAATCGTTCCTCATATGATAACCCTTTCATTCCTGGAATCATATTTGTGAACCTCCTCCGAACCCGCTACAATGCCAATACATTTTTCTTAGAGAGGGAGCCCAAAACTGTTCACAAAACTCAAGGCGAGGCCTCACCAGGGCCTTATAAAGCCTCAGCATCACATCCCTGCTCTTCTATACTAGACCTCTTGAAATGAATGCTAACATTGCATTTGCCTTTGTCACCACCGACTCAACCTGCAAGTTAACCTTTAGGGTGTTCTGCACAAGGACTACCTAGTCCCTTTGCGTCACAGATTTTTGAACTTTCTCCTCATTTTTTTTCTCCCCATGACTTCCTGAGTCAGTATGCATTTACGAAGGGGAAATCATGCTTAACTAATCTTCTGGAATTTTTTGAGAATGTAACTATGAAAATGGACAAGGAGAGCCAGTAGATGTAGTGTACCTGGACTTTCAGAAAGCCTTTGATAAGGTCTCACATAGGAGATTAGTGGGCAAAATTAGAGCACATGGTATTGGGGGTAGGGTACTGACATGGATAGAAAATTGGTTGACAGACAGGAAACAAAGAGTAGGGCTTAACGAGTCCTTTTCGGAATGGCAGACAGTGACCAGTGGGGTACTGCAAGGCTCAGTGCTGGCACCGCAGCTGTTTACAATATACATTAATGATTTAGATGAAGGGATTAAAAGTAACGTTAGCATATTTGCAGATGACACAAAGCTGGGTGGCAGTGTGAAATGTGAGGAGGATGATATGAGAATCCAGGGTGACTTGGACAGGTTGGGTGAGTGGGCAGCTGCATGGCAGATGCAGTTTAATGTGGATAAATGTGAGGTTATCCACTTTGGTGGCAAGAACAGGAAGGCAGATTACTATCTGAATGGTGTCAAGTTAGGAAAAGGGGAAGTACAACGAGATCTAGGTGTCCTTGTTCATCAGTCACTGAAAGTAAGCATGCACGTACAGCAGGCAGTGAAGAAAGCTAATGGCATCTTGGCCTTCATAACAAGGGGAGTTGAGTATAGGAGCAAAGAGGTCCTTCTGCAGTTGTACAGGACCCTGGTGAGACCACACCTGGAGTATTGTGTTCAGTTTTGGTCTCCAAATTTAAGGAAGGACATTCTTGCTATTGAGGGAGTGCAGCATAGGTTCACAAGGTTAATTCCCGGAATGGCGGGACTGTCATATGTTGAAAGATTGGAGCGACTGGGCTTGCATACACTGGAATTTAGAAGGATGAGAGGGGATCTGATTGAAACATATAAGATTATTAAGGGATTGGACACACTAGAGGCAGGAAACATGTTCCCGATGTTGGGGGAGTCCAGAACCAGAGGCCACAGTTTAAGAATAAGGGGTAGGCTATTTAGAACGGAGTTGAGAAAAATCTTTTTCACCCAGAGAGTTGTGGATCTGTGGAATGTTCTGCCTCAGAAGGCAGTGGAGGCCAGTTCTCTGGATGCTTTCAAGAAAGAGTTAGATAGAGCTCTTAAAGATAGCGAAGGCAAGGGATATGGGGAGAAGGCAGGAACGGGGTACTGATTGTGGATGATCAGCAATGATCACAGTGAATGGCAGTGCTGGCTTGAACTGCCAAAGGGCTTATTGTCTATTGTCATTTAGAAAATAGTCTGCACAGTTATTTCTTCTACT
The DNA here is from genome assembly GCF_048418815.1 of Hemitrygon akajei. Classification (NCBI taxonomy): domain Eukaryota; kingdom Metazoa; phylum Chordata; class Chondrichthyes; order Myliobatiformes; family Dasyatidae; genus Hemitrygon; species Hemitrygon akajei. The sequence continues at coordinate 96,517,390 of NC_133131.1, forward strand.
AAAGTGCATGACCATGCATTTTTTAACATTGTACTTAATTTGCCATTTTCTTGCTCATTCTCCTAATCCGTCTAAGTTCTCTTGCAGCATACCTGTTTCCTCAACACTACTGCCCCTCTACCAATTTTCATATCATCTGCAAACTTAGCAACAAAGCCACCTACTCCATTATCTCAATCATTGATATACAGCGTAAAAAGAAGCAGTCCCAACCCGGAACCCTATGGAACACCACTAGTCACTGGCAGCCAACCAGAAAAGGATCCTTTTATTCTCTCTGGATGCCTCCTACCAAACAGCCAACGCTGTAACCATGTTAGTATCTTTCCTGTAATACTATGGGCTCTTAACTTGATAATCAGCCTCATGTGTGGCACCTCGTCAAAGGCCTTCTGAAACTCCTAATATAGAAAATCCACTGCATCCCCTTTATCTATCCTACTGGTACTCTCTTCAAAGATTTCAAACAACATTTGTCAGGCTAGATTTACCCTTAAGGAAACCATGCTGTCATTGTCTTATCTTGTCCTGTGTCACCAAGTACTCCATAACCTCATCCTTAGCAAATGACTCCAACATTTTCCAACCACCGAGGTCAGACTAACTGGTCAATAATTTCCTTTCCGGTGCTTCCTTCCTTTCTTAAAGAGTGGAGTGGTATTTACAATTTTCTAGTTCTCCAGGACCTTGCCAAGGTCCAATGATTCTTGAAAGATCATTACTAATGCCTCCACAATCTCTACCACTACAACTTTCAGAACCCTAGGGTGCAGTTCATCTGGTCTGGGTGACTTACGCACTATTAGGTCTTTTAGCTTTTTGTGTAACTTATCCCTTATAACAGTAACTGCACTCACTTCTCTTCCCTTACACCCTTCAGCACCTGGCACACTGCTAGTGCCTGCCACAGTGGAGACTGATGCAAAATACTCATACAGTTCGTCTGCCATCTCCTTGTCCCCAATTAATATTTCTTCAGCCTCATTTTCTAGTGAATCGATACCCATTCTTATTGCTCTATTGTCTTTATATACTGAAGAAGCTTTTACTGTGCACTTTGATATTGAATACTAGCTTGCATTCATATTTCATTTTTCCCTCCTAATGATTATTTTAGTTGCTTTATGTAGGTTTTTAAAAGCCTCCCCATCCTCTATCTTCCCACAGGTTTTTGCTTTGTTGTGTGCCCTCTGTTTTGCTTTTACATTAGCTTTGACTTCCCTTGTCAGCCACGGTTGCACTATTTTGCTATTCGAGTATTTTGTTGCTTTTGGAATACATCTACCCTGTATGTTCCTCTTTTTTCCCAGAAACTCATGTCATTGCTGCTCTGCTGTCATCCCTGCCAGCATCCCTTTCCAATTTATTTTGGCCAGCTCCCCTCTCATACCACTGTTATTTCCTTTTCTTCATTGAAGTACTGCTACATCAGACTTTACTTTCTCCCTATCAATTTTCAACTTGAACTTAATCATATTGCGATCACTGGCTCCTAAGGGTTCCTTTACCTTAAGCTCCCTAATTGCATCTAGCTCATTACATAACGTAACTTCCTCAATAAAATGTTGATCCACTATTAGGCTCAATGACAAACTACTCTAAAAAATTTTCTCATTGACGTTCAACAAACTCACTCTCTTAAGATTCACTACCGACCTGATTTTCCCATTTGACCTGCATGTTGAAATCTCCCATGACTTTTATAACATTGCCCCCCCATGATCTATTGAACACAGAGCACAGGCGGCTACAAAAGACCCAATGGCCCTACTGTGAAGAAAAGCAGAGCTCTTACTGATACCCTAGCCAAAATATATTTCTGCACCCATTATGTGATCAAGAACACAGCCAGACATTTGCAGCCATTTCCTCTAATACCTGATTTAAACAGAAAGCTGTCAAATATTGAAATATATGATGATCTCTGTGTTGTTCCTGGTATAAATCAGCTGCTTATTGAAGAGGAACAGTAAATGGGGCTTAAGAGTTTAAAAATATTAAATGCTAACTTACACCAAGCAAACCATTTTTTGGATATTCATTTAAATGTTTTCATTAATCAGGGAACCTCACATTTGCCATTTTTTTTCAGGTTGCAAAGCTACATGACTTAATTAAAACAAGACACTTAACTAAAAACTTACTAATGGTTCTTCCACAACGTTTTGTGCAGTCAGTCTCTGATAAAAAGTTATTTTCGTTCCCCATGCAGCCACCGTAATTAAACTTCTCACACTTCCCAGTTGCAACATTGTAATAATAGCGATGGTTTATGGCTTTACAGGGCCCTTCGTCTTCTGGCAGTGAGCAGATATCTCTATCGGCTACAAAAACACAAGATGTTGTTGTATGTAGTTGAATTGCATACCGATCTAGTAAATCAAAATCTGGGTGCCTAGAAACAAGAAACAATTGAAATCCAAACTTTTACTGTCAAGTACAGGTTTTAACAGATTGTAGAGCCCAAAGTGTGGTGATAAACACTGAGCTTAGTCAGTGTAAGTTCAGTGGACAGTTACTGCATCAGCACTGACAGGGCAAATAGGTAATCCCATTTACGATCAGCACCACTTAGTCAGGTACGTGTATTTGTTTCATTATTGCAGTGAAAATGGCCATGTCACCACTATGGAGAAAGTTCCTCACTTGACAAGGGTAGTGAGGTGGCAGGAATGGTGAGGAGAAGGGGACCAGGTGCTTGCTGTGCTGTACATGTTCTGCTCAAACAAACTTACTTGACTTTTTGACAGTATTTAGCCCCACAACCCACCTAACATATATTTTATCCATAGTTATCTATAAAATAAGAATATATTATATACTGCAGTTCATTCTTAATCTTTGATTTTTTTAAATATTGAAATACTTATAAGATGGAGAAAACCAATATATGATATCAATACCCAATTTAATTTACCTAATTTCCCTCGGGATCAATAAAGTATGTCTGTCTGCCTGTCTGTCTGTCAATAATAATTTTACAAATGCGAACATTTAAAAATATTCCCATTAAATAACTTGTTTGTTATTTAACTTTATGGTATATTATGATTAGCCAATTACACAGTCAGAGGTGATGAAACAATAATAAATACTGACCAAAACAAAGTCCATATAATCCTAGCCAAAACCAGAATCCTACAAAACTTTTCTGTCACATGCTGTCTTTTTTTCCTGAAGGTGCAAGAACTTGTATTGTCCCTCTACAAAGTGTTGTCAGTCATTGAAAGTGACTTAAAACTGGCATAATATGAATTTCTGCTCTGCCTGGCCTTTCAGTTGGCCACTCAATTGCTTTCCTGAACAGATTTCCGGGACATAGGATGACCACTTCCTCAATAAAATGCTTCAGGAAGTCTTACTTAATGGTCTACTGTGACTCCACTTCCCTTCATGCTCAAAATCCCAAGGTAGTGGGGAAACAATGGCTAATTTCTGTTTAATTTAACTCTACGCTTTCTTTAAATACTGAGTTGCATTTTCCCTTCATGAATTCCATGAATTCCTTGCTCATCAAGTTTTCATTCCTTATACTCAGTGAAAACTGCTCTCTGTGATTATTGAAGAGCTTGGAGGAAAGAACTAGAGAAATTGAGCCTGGAGGTAACCTGCAATTTTAATGTTACAGGTTGGAGTTTTTGGGCCCTGCAATTATGCTTCAATTCATCCTCCCAAAGAATAAATGAAGTATAATGTTTTACATTTAGAAAGGTTTCCATGAGAAACAAAAACCAGAGTTAAGGTCTTTCTGCTGGATGTGATCATAACACTACAAAGTTGAGTAGATCTGTAGCCAAAGAACGCATGTCAAGCAAGAACCTGGTTTAAAAAAGTAAACTGAAATGGCAATGACAGTTAACATAATAAAGATGTTGGCATTCAAGAGTCTTTTAGATAGGCACATGGATATGCAGGGAATGGAAAGACATGGATCAGGAGCAGACGAGTTTCACTGAGCATCCAGTCAACTTCCCTGCTCTTTACTTTAACCCCTCACTCTCTCCTGGTTTCACCTAAAAACTTGTATTTCTTCTTCCCCTTCCTCCATTTCTTACTCTGATTTCTCATCATTTTTCTCTCAGCCCAAAACAGGGACTGTTTCCTCTTTTCCATAGATGCTGCCTGGCCTGCTGATTTCCTCCAGCATACCGTGTGTTGCTTGGATTTGCAGCATCTTGTAATTGGGCATTATGCACAGCACACACATCATGGACTGGAGGGTTCTCTTCATGTGCCTCACTCTTCTCTGTACTATGTTCTATGTAGGAATGCAAAGGTCTTCTGCAGTTGCATCAATAAAGAAGGAAAGGAAGAAAGAAAGCAGTGTCAGTTATGGATAAAGAATTCGATCTATGCACAGGAGCTGAAGTCGCACCCAGAATGCTGAATGAGTACTTAGCATCTCCCTTTACTCAGAAACCAATGGGAAAGTAGTTCCAATAGATGGAGTAAAAGACCGAGAAGAAAGGGGGTACTACAAAGGCTGGCAATCATTAAAATAAAAGTCACCGGGTCCAGGTGGTTGCTAAGAGAGATTTAAAGAAACTTTATGTAAGTATTTGCCATAAATCTTCCAATCTTCCCTCAATATTGCTGAAGGTCTACAAAGTGGCAAATGTAAAATCTTTGTGCATGGACTGGAATTATCTTGGAAGAGAAGACTCGAGGCCAAGTGGTACTGGAGAAGATTGATGAAAGGAATGCAACAGATATTATCTTAGCGAATTCTGAGTGTTTGAGAAAGGTCCTGCACAATAAACTGGTTTTCAAATTTCAGGCCTGTGGAATTAAAAGGCCACCACCAGCATTAATAGAAAATTGCCTTGAAAAAACAGCAAATGATTCCTTTATCAGAGTTTCAGTAAGGGAGTGGTGTTCTCTTTGGCTAATGATTGGAAGATTGCTACTTTGACATACAATAATGACTTAAACATGTATGTGCAGGGTAAAATTCAAAAGATTGTGAAAGACAGATAGCTTGCAATTGTTGTAAGCAGTGGAAAGCATAGTAATAGACTGCAAGAAAACATTGGGAAGCTGGCTGAATATACAGGCATGTAATTTCATGTGAGAAGTGATATACTTTGCCAGATGCAATATGGGCTAATAGAGTTCTAAAGCCTATGTAGAAACAGTGATCTGAAAGTACACATTCACACTTGTGTGAAGTTCGGAAAAGTTGAGGTAATAGTTTAAAACCACTAAAACTCTGGGCTTTATAAATATAGACGTAGGGCACAGAAGTAGGGGTGTTGTGCTGAATCCATACAAGAGAGTGTTAGGTTCCAATAGGAATGCTGGGTCCAATCTGGTCACTACGCTTTAAGATCAATGTGAATATTGCAGAGTGGGTGCAGGAAAGATTTTCAAGAATGAATCACAATCAGATTTAATATCACTGGCAGACTGCATGTCATGACAATTGTTAACCTTATGCAGCAGTACAATGAAATACATGATTAATACAGAAAAAAAACTGAATTACAGTAAGTATATAAATGTCTATAAAATAGTTAAGTTAAAATAAGTAGTGTAAAGAAAAAAAAACAGAAATAAAAAAAGCAGTGAAGGAGAGCTCATGGGTTCACTGCCCATTTAGAAATTGGATGGTAGGGCAGAAGAAACTGTTCCGGATCACTTAGTGTGTTCCCTCAGACTTCTGTACTTCCACCCCAATGTTAACAATGAGAAGTGGACTTGTCCTGGATGGTGGGGTGCCCTTATCGATGGACACCACCTTCCTAAGGCTCATCCTAATTGCCTCAGGGAAGAAGGATTTCAGGAATAAAATTAGAGTTGTAGAATCAAATGGAACAGAAACGGGGACTTTGTCTCAACATCTTGATGCTGGCCACAATGACCAATCTATTTGCCCAGATTAGGTCCATACTCTTCTACATATTCAAATACTCTTTAAAAGATCTCATTGTTTAACATTTCTAATTCCTCAGGCAACCTGTTCCATATACTAATGACCTGCTGTGTGGGAAACATGTTCTTCTGATCTTCAAATTTCTCCCCTCTCACTTTTAAACTTTACCCAGACATTTAAAAATGCCCCAACCTAGGAGAAAGACTGCCTATCTACTCTATTGAAGCCCCTAATAAGTTTATAAATCCTCCATTCCTAAACACAAATCATTCTTCAAACCATTTTTTATCCATTCCCAGTGTTCAACAGTTTAATTCAACTTCTTCAAAAGTTTTCTTAACTCCATACAGACAAAACACTTATTTTCAGCTAAGTTATTCAAATATTATCTTCTTCATAGAAACATTATGCCCATTCTAAATTATAACTAACATCATCAAAGAATTGTTTTGGTTTCCTAATTATGGTTTCTAGAACTGTACCATCCACAGGTGTAAAACTGATCAGCCTGTAGTTACCAGGGATGTCCTTATATGCCTTTTTGGAGAAGAATGTCTCAAATTTAAATTTCCAATCCTTTTGCACAAGCTCAATCTTTCCCCATATCTGGAAAACCCTGGAAAATTATAGTAAACTTTTCCCTTATTTTCTCACACCCTCCCTCCACTTAGCTTGGGATGTAAACCAATTCCACCAAACAACCTATCCACTTGAAGCATAGCCAACCTTTCCAGTAAAATGTTCTTGCCAGCTTTAACCTCATTCATTACTACTTTCATCAACAGTTCTAACAATATTTTATAAACATCCTCTTCCTCAGTAAGTGTCAACCTGATGTATTAAGTACCTTAGCTTTGCCACAAATCTTTAAGCACTTACTACTTTCTTTGTTGTTCCTCTCCTCACCTTTGGTACACTGGGCGGCAACCTTGCCATTTCTTTAGCATTTTTCTGTTGTTTACAAGGCCCAGTTGCTAGCTTGACACTCAACCCAGCATGAATGGAAAGTGTGCAAGGAGCCGGGTGGATTTAAACTGGGGAACACTTGCCTCAAAGTACAGTGTAGATGCCATTACCCCATCAGCTGGTTAAACCATTTTCTTTGGCCCTGGTATATTCCACCCACTTCTTATTAGCAGCTTGCTAGTCACATGCTGGTAAAAGACTCTTGAAATATCTTTAAGATAGTGCCATTCTATTTTACCAATTCTAATTTTGTTTACTTGTCCTCACAACTTGGCTCCCATGACATGCCCCACACATCCTCCTCCAGTTCTCATCAAATATTCAATCTGTTTCATCCATTGGGAAGGCCTCACTTTGTCTCTCCTGCTTTTCTCTCTTGCAACCATTTATTGCCTGAATCTGGAATAATCTTTTCTTTGTTAGTTATTTCTTGTCAATCTTTTTTCTCCACTTCCCAGGGCAATGTAGGTCTGGACTAGATCACCCCCTCATCCACAGAAATTACTCCTATTCCTGACTAAGAGTTCTACTTTATTTTTTTCTTGAGTGTCCATTACTAAGTTAATCCTTAGGTTATGTACAAAACACTCCTGCCAAGTGTTTTCCTATTGAGATTTGTTCCAGTTGGCCCATTGAATTCTCCAGCACAATCCCTAGGAATACCTCCTTCCTAACTGGACTGACCTGATCAATTCATCACTCTATAGAGCTTGTGCATCTCAGCCACTTCCCCACATATTGTTCCCTCCATGCCCCTCACTCACTACTTAAAGCCCTTAAAATATCCTCCAGCATGATCATTGAATCATAAACCAAAGAATTATCAAAAACCTAATGCACAAAAAAGGCTACTTGGCTCATTATATCTGTGATGATCACAGAATATGGCTTTCCAACCTAATGACAGCTTCCAGAATCAGGGACATAGCTCTGTGGGCTACAGCTCTTCAACAACACATCTGTTTATGTTTGATGAGGGCTTCTGCCTCTGCCACCCTATCAGGCAGAGAGTTACAGATGAATAGAATAGATGAATGAATAGAAATTTCAATTACCCTCTACAATTACTTTAAATCTATGCTCCCTGGTGCCTCACCTCTTTGCTCAAGGAAATAGATCATTCCTAGGTACTCAATCTGGGTCCTACGTTATTTTATCCACTTCAATTAAGTCTTCCTCAGCCTTCTCTATTCGAGGAAGAGAACTCTAGCTTGTCTAATCTTTACTCTTTGCTACCATTTCCCATTCACAGCACCTCCTCAAATTTAATTTGCATCCTCTCCATGGCAATTACAAACTTCCTGTAACATGGTGAAAAGAACTGTACACAGTATTCACTCAATCTGTGATCTAATTGGTGTTGCACGCTGTCCTCGAATATCCCCCTTGCTGTTATATACTATGTCATAGGTAATAAAGAATGGTGTCTTGCAAAAAAAGAACTGGTAATGGAATTGGGACGGCATTTATGATTTGCTCATTTCAAAGTGAATGTAGAAATGGAACTGATAGAATAGTTCTACCACGAGTTGTATTAGGCTTGGTATCCTTTTGTACTGCAGCAATTTTACGATTCAATATGGACATATTTCTTTTCAAGGAATGACACCCATCTTAGCACTATGTATTGATCTGTTGTCTGTGCACATGCTGTTGTCTACACATGCACATTGTTCTCTCTCACTCTTGCTGCTATGCGAATACACCAGTTAAAGTCATCTCCCGCGTGCGTGCTTTTAATTAATTGATATGTAGTTGTGCACAGACACAACAAAATTGGCAACGAGTACAAACCTGAATGTCAGAAAATATCGTGAATGGCACTGATAGTTACAGGACAAAACAGTGAGAGTTAGACAGTACTAGAAGGCCATCAAAGATGCTAACAAACATGTGAGTACAGTGCATTATAACAGTGAAAGATGCACTAAATTTAAAGTGAAAATAACGATGGCTTCAGTTGGGGAAGTTGACTAATGAAGGCTGGGAGTTGTTTTCTCAAGAGGGTAAATGTGAACAATGTGGAGGAGCGAAAGAAAGCCCCTATGCTTCTTAGCTTAATGGGTGCAAGAATGTATCGTCTCTTATGCAACCTAGTAACCCCTGAAAAGCCAGCAAACAAGGCATTTGATGAAATTGTTACTATTTTACAAAATCGTTTGAGCCCTAAACTGTTGGTAATAGCTAAGAGATTTAGATTTTGCAAAAGGAACCAGTCAAAAGATGAAAGTATATCTGAAATCGCTGCAAAATCGTGTAAACTTTCCCAGTACTGTACTTTCTAATGCATTAAGAGACAGGCTTGTATGTGACAAGCAGTGCCAAAGCACCCAAAAGAGGCTACTGTCTGAAATCGACCTAGCCTCAGAACAGGCATTGATGCAGCAGAACTACAGAAAAGGTTAGAATATGATGTGCGCAAAATGTCCCTGAATGGTGCAAAAAGCCATAAATGTTATTGATGTGGCAAATACTGCCATGATGTAAATAACTGTTGGTTCAAAGAAAAAATCTGTAGGAAGTGTCACAGCCAAGGTCACATAGACAGGGTGTGCAAGGCAGACAAAAAGCACAACTGAGTGAAAAGTTTCAAACACAAAACTAAACAAATGCATACAATGACTCTATGTGCAACAGAATTAGACAACACCGAGACGGACAAGGTGAACTGTCATGCCTAGAACTGTCATCGTATTACTGAAGCAGATCACAAAATCACCTGGATCACAAACTAAAAATGGAGCTGGATACAGGGTCAGCTTTGTCTATAATTCCAGAGGCTGACTACTTTCTAAGGTGTCGTTAGAGAAGATGCCAGTGATGCTAACACCCCACACAGGTGAGAAAATGTCTCCCAAAGGCGAGCTGAAAGTAAATGTGCATATGGAGGCTGAACACAATAGTTAGAATTTAATGTGTTGAAAAGTGGAGGGCCAGCACTTTTCAGATGTGAATAGTTGAGAAAAATCCAACTAGACTGGCACTCAATCAAAGCTCTCAGAGTGGCATCAACAGGCAACTACAGCTCAAATGGTAGCACTAACCAGAGACTGTCACAGCTGCTTAATGCTAATGAGAAGGTGTTTGTGAAGGGAACAGATAAACAGATTGAAGATTTGGCCAAAAGCTGTTCAGGATGCTGAAAATCTCAAAATGCACCCCTAGAGGCATCATTAACCTGTGGAAGTGTCTGTTTTCACCATGGCAATGAGTAAATATTAACTTTACTGAGCCATTCATGTTCCTGATTGCTGTGGATGCTCATTTGAAGTGGCCGGAGATTACCCCAATGATGTCAACCACCTCAGCAAAGACTGTCTCTCCTCTGGGGACTATCTTCACCAGAAACAGCTTACCAGAACAAACTGGTAAGGACACAGTACCATCACCGGACTTACCTCTCTGTGATGATGTCACTGACAGCAACGTGACACTGGCAACCGAGAGTGCTGTCTTAGACAAGACACCTACCAAACTTGATAATACTCCACTGGTCCAGAGGCGCTATCCTGAAAGAAACAGAGCACTACCCAAGAGACTAAACCTTTAGCACTGTGAAGTTGTTATGGACTGTTATTGTGAAAGCATATTTATTTGGAGTATGGGTTTATGAAAGGGAAATAGTATGTTTTGTACATATACAGTTTTATTTTGCATTAAAGGGGGAGGAAGTGTAATGTATGGATCTATTTCTTTTAGAGCAATGAATCCCCTCCCATAGCACTACATATTGATTTGTTGTCTGTGCACGTGTTGTTATCTATGCATGTGTATTGTTCTCTCTCTCTCTCTCCCCCTAAAGTTAAAGTCATCTCCCACGTGTGAGCTTTTATTTAATTGATATGTAGTTGTATGCAGACACAACACAATGAATTTATGTTCTACACAGCTTCTACTCAAGGTTCAAAATAAATTTATCATTAAAGTACGTATATTGTATGTCACCATATGCTATAACCTGTGGCTCAACTCCGCTTTCAAACCGGTAGATTTCACTTCTCCTTCGACAGGAACAAGAGGCGCGCAGGTCTAATCTCACCCAAGGAAAAATGGCGGAGGACACTCCTGCCACCTGCAATTGCAGTCTCATTTACAGTTAGCAATTTGGTTTTTTAAAGCCTAAGCTAGAACAATTGAGCCCTGAAAATGGAGGATCATTTCAGTAGCAAACATGAAACAACAGATCCAGTTTGAGATATCAGCTGTGGCTCAGTGGCCACTTGATTTATATAAACATTAAGGATCTAAGCACAAAAGTTGGACTGAAACCCAAATGCCGTTCTAAAGGTCAGCTACATTGTGGGGAAGTAGCTGTTTAAATGATGCATTGAATCCATTAAACATCTATTCTTATCTGCGTTTGCAGTTAGCCCTATTGTGAAGAAAAGCAACAGACTTCTCACCAACATCCTGGGTACATATTCTTAGATATAGTATTAAATATATATATCTGTAAGTCCCTCAACCTATGGTCATCAACTGATTGCCCTATTCGGGCAAATTCACAAGAGTTTTCAAAAAAGATATCAGACAGTGAAGTATTCTCATGATAACAATAGCGTTGAGCCTGTATGAATGCAGTCCTACATAATGATCTGCTTGTTGCAGATGAATTAGAATTGGGGCCAGGCTTAAGAATTTACAAACATTAAATCTTGTCTTACACCAACCAATCTATTGTCAGAATATAAATGTTAGTCTGAACTATTAGCGGGACTGGAAAGGAAGGGGCAGAGCCAGAATAAGGTGAGGGAGGAGAAGGAGTACAAGTGGCAGGTGATAGGTGAGGGGCGATGAAGTAAGAAACTGGGAGGGGATAGATGGAAGTGGTAATATGCCAAAGAAGGAATCTTATAGGAGAAGATAATTGAATATGGAATAAAGGGAAGGAGGTGATGAGCAGTGAAGAGAAGAGGGATGAGAGGGTAACCAGAATGGAGAAGGGGATAAAAGAGGGGAGTAATTACCAAAAATTAAAGAAATTGTTGTTCATACAGTCAGGTTGGAGGCTACCCAGAAGTAATATGAGGTCCTGCCCCTCCAATCTGAATGTGGCCTCATCATGGCAGTGGAAGAGGCCATGAACAGACATGTTAGAATAAGAAAAGGAAGTCACACTCAAATGGCCAGGCACCAGCAGATCCTACCTTTTGAGGTTAACAGTGCAAAGACGCCTGTCGAAGTGGCCCCTCTATTTGCTTTGGGTTTCACCTATGTAGAGGAGGCTGCACCATAGTCAGGAGGTCCCATAGATGACCCTGAAAGACTCACCAGTGAATTGTTGCCTTATGTCAAATACTTTGATTTAACTACACTTTGCCCTTGGTTAGCTTATGTTTTTATTTCAATATATTGTTGGGGGGGATGCTATATTTCCGACTGGCACACTGTTTAGATTGCAAACAGTTCTCAGGAACAGAATTTATGTAATTAACAACATAAATATTGAGAGAAATAAAAAAATAAATTAGCCTTTATAAATATGTTTAGCAATTCCATTCAAATAAATAGGTTGATTCTAGATATATTAGCTATAGTTGGCATTGAACAGTGAGTTCAGATCAAAGTGTATCAAATCCCTCCATTCAGGATACCATGGAAATCACTGAAGGGAGCTCTAAAATTCCCTATGGAATTGCCAAGTAACACCTCAATCTGATTCAGCCCATCACTTGCTTTGTTAAGAAGTCAGTTTTTATAATCAGGTAATCTCACACTTGACACATATTTCCCCCAAATCTAATTGCCTTCTTGCATAATTTAATCAGAAAAAAGCACTTGAGTGGAAACTTTCTAATGGTTCTTCCACGACGTGCTCTGTGCACTCATTTTCTGATAAAAAGTTATTTTCATTCCCCGTGCAGCCACCATAAATAAACTTCTCACACTTCCCATCCACAGATTGTAGTAATAGTGATGATTTTTGGCTTTACAGGGCCCTTCATCATTTGTTTGTGAGCGGACATCTCTCTTGGTTCAAAAAACCCAATATGTGGCATGTCATTTAACTTTATAACAACTTAATAAATCAAAATCTGAATGCCCAAAATCAAGAAACAATTGAATTCCAAACTATTACTATCAGTACACATTTCAACAGATTGTAAAGCCCGAAGTGTGGAGATTGACCTGAGCCAGTGTAAATTCAATGCACAGTTACTGTGTTAGCAGAGTTGGCCAATTGCACCGTCATAGAATATAAAACAATAATAAATACTCATCAAAACTAAGTGCATATAATCCTAACAAAGCCGAAATCTTAAAGATTATTTAAGAAAATTCTGTCACATGATGTCTTTTTCTCCACAGTGCAAGGTTTTGCACTGCACGTCTGCAAGGTGTTGTCACTTTCGCCCACCTCAAACACTGAATATGAATTTAGAATGGCACACACCTTGGATTTCTGCTCTGCCTGGTCATTCAGTTGGCCACTCACTTAACTTCTTGAAAGATTTCCTACAGAGAGGTGACCAGTTCCTGAAACAAAATGATTCAGGAGATCTTCAATTTCCCTAATGCTCCACTGTGAGAACACTTATCTCTTAATGACTGAAGTTCCAAAAAAAAAAATCACTAAATAACATGTCAACACTGTTTAATTTAACCTTGTATTTTCATTAAATATCGAGTTGCACCTTCCCACCACATACTGCTCTGTGAAGTCCCTGCTCTCTAAATTTCCGTTCCTTACACTCAGTGGAAAGGGCTGTGTGTGTGATTATGGAAGGGCATGGAGGGGTGAACTCAAGAAATGGAGCCTGAAGGTAGCCCACAACTGAATGCTAGAGTTGGAGTTGTTAGGTCCTGCAATTATCCTCCAACTTCATGACCAACAGATGAAATGAAATGCCACATTTAGGAAAATGCTTCATTGGAATGTAAGAAAATGGGTTATAGAAGAGTACAGCATAGGAACAGGCTTTTCAGCCCACAATGGCTGTGCCAGCCATGCCAATTTTAACTAATTCCAACAGTCTGCACATAGTTGACATCGTTCCATTCCCCACCTGTTGATGAATAAATATCACTATCACATCTGCTTCCATCACTTCCCTTGCCAGTTCATTCTTGGAACCTACCACCCTATGTGTAGAAGACTTGCTTCCAATCTCCTTTGACTTCCCCCTCTCATTTTTAAAGCAGTGCCCTCTAAGTGTTTGACAATTCCACCTTGGAAAAAGACTCCAGAATATCTAAACTATCGATACCTCTCATAATTTAAAATGCTTTTTATCAGGTCACCCTCAGAACCATTGGCCCTCAGATAATTTGTTTAAAAGTCTCAGGAATCGTTAATATCTGGAATTTGCTGGCTGTTGGATGGTGGACCCATAATAGATCAGCATCTTCAGAAAGGAACTGGAAAGGTACTTGAATTCGAACTGAAAGGGGTGGCAGTCGACCCAATGGGGAAATCCCTCCTTTCATATTCACCACAATTCAAGATTCACTGGTTTTATGTTCCACTCCAAGTATGTGACCCACCCATGGCTGGTTCAACATTGATCGCTGCTCATTCTGCTGATCTTCTCAGCCTTTCCACCTCACCACATAACAGGTTAATTGTGCAATCTCCTTCTCAGGAAGAAGTGGTTCCTAGCCTCACCTCGCCCAGGGGGGAAAGGTTTCGAGCCTCATCTCACCCAGGGAGAAATGGCAAAAGCTACTCTTCCATCTGTCACTGCAGCTGCTTCTACCTTTCATTTTTTTTCCAAGGTCAAGTTTAAAATATTTGAGCACACTGGACCATTTCAGTGGAAAAAGTGAAAAAAAAGGAATCTGTAGATTTAGTAGTGGCACAGTGCTCACTTAGCTTGTGGTTTCAACTGCCATTCTGGAAACCAAAGTGCAGAGTCTAACATAAGTACCCAGTTCTATAAGAAAACACAATGACACTGTTGAAGGATCAGTCTTGTGTATGATGGGGGAAACCCGAAAACCAACCATCCTTACATATAGTTGTAAAAAGGAACAATGTGTGTGTGTTTATCTGCATGCTACTATGAAACATCAGTAAAGAAATTTAATTTTTATGAATCATTATTCATAAATGAATGACTGCATTATGTGAAGAATGCTGTGCCTGTTTTCTTTTGTACAACACATCATGAAGAGTTTCTTCCAAGCTAGATACCACCATGTCAACTGCACTGATACGTTTATTTTATGATATTGAAAACCAGATGGTAAAATAATATTGTGCCAACTGCACCACAGATTTGGCAAAAATGCTATCCTTCATAATCCAATACATTATTGAGGACAACTGGAGTCTAAAACTTTAAAATACTTAATAGCAAATGGCAGGTTTAGTCTACTCCAATGAGCTTTAAAACCAAAATAATTTGTAATGTGAAGAATTTCCATCTCTTCCAGAATAATATAAAACATGCTTAAATTTATTAAGCTATTTCATGATTGTTAATTCTATCACCATTAATTTCCGTATTATTGTATTTTCTAACAGTCAAACAAAATTAAATGTTTGAACTGCTTAACTTTAAAGGACAGTACAATGACAAATTAGCTGGCTGGTGGTGTAATGGGACCTGCACTGGACTTGGAGCTGAGTGGTCCTGAGTTCAAATCTGGCAGGTGCCTTGTACACTTCCCATCTGTTTTACTTATTACCTTGTGTTTCTCTCTGCCTTCCCCCACCTTATAAATCTACTTCTCATCTTTTTTTCTCCAATCCTGCCGAACGGTCTCGGCCTGAAACGTCGACTGTACTTTTTCCATAGATGCTGCTTGGCTTGCTGAGTTCCTCCAGCAGTTTGTTGTGTTGCCGTCCATCTGTACTGGGTTGAGGGTTGAGCTAGCAACACAGCCTTGTAAAACACAGACAAAAATGCCAAAGAGACAGCAAGGTTGTCACCCAATGTGCCACAAGATGTGGAAAGGAACAATTACAAACCAGATGTGTGTCAGAATTAAATAAAGACCAGGAATGATCTTCTGAGATTTCTCCTTGGTGAAGCTGAGAGCTGCAGTCCTTCTCTGACGATGAGAACTATGAACTCATTTTACTGTGGAATGGATGTGTTAGTGATTTGCTGAATAGAGAAAAAGATTGCTCACAGCACAACTGACAAGCTATTCAGGATGTTTATATTACAAAGCATGAAAACAAATCTTGCTGATTACATGGTGTAACTCTGTACAAGTAACCCCTAAACCTTGACATTTATGCTTGCATTATCATTTTTGAACTTGAATTTATAGGCTAAATTTCTATATTACATAAAATTAAACAAAACTCTGTGTCCTTTTCAGTAAGGTTAAAGTGGACTTCTATTAAGTCCTTTCACTTTTTGAACTGGTTTAAAAGAATTAAATATGTAACAAAATATTTTATTAAAGAAGTAAATTGAATTCCTTGTTGACCTACTGTAATTGATAATTTCACAGCCCTGTGTAAAATGTAGCTGAACAAATTTGGATGGCAATTTTGATTCCTGTTTACTGCCAATTAATGCGGCTGAATTGGAGACTATGGCCTGTTAAGTGTCAGGTCGAAAAGAGAGAATGCCTGGAGCCCTACTCCTCATTGTTATCAGGTAACTATACTTGCAAGGCTAGGACATAGAGAAGATACGACTCACCTTCTAGAATTAAGAAGTGAGGACTGTTTGCATCTCTGTTCACTTATGAAAGATAGTCATTTTTGTAAGTTTCCAAAGAATATCAAAAACTGACCTCAATTCCATTGAGAAAGAGAATGTACCAGCCAACATTAATATAGAAAACACAATCTATCCTAATAAAATGCTTTGACAAAGCAGTTTAAATCTAAAGTAGTATCTTAGTGACATCAATTCTGGTCCAGTTAGCATAAGTATTTATGAGGAGCATATTGACCGGACTTATTTCTGAAAAGGGAACTTCGCTAAAAAATTTTTTTTAATTGTCTTGAAACAAGATCGTGTAATAAAAATCTTTTAATAAGAAAGTACAAACTACTTTGAAACATTATACAGCAATGAAATAAATGGCAATAAATTCAGTTAATGAAAGGCTAGTTGTAAAATTATATTTACGTTCTTTATTTGGTAGCTTATAGGCAGCATTTGTACAGCTAAGCACAGTGGCTACAAGTAAGTAGAACTTCTGTCCTGAGTATGGAGGGCAGCCAGGCCGTGAGAAAGCAAACACAGCTGCAAGGCAATGTTTTCAAATATTCAGATTTCCATGTGAACCTCACCAAAAGTTGGTAATGAGGGATCTGCTATAGAAACCTTGCAGGACAGATCTAAACTTAAGCCAACCTATTGTAGCAGAAAATCTAGACTAGATGATAAAAAAAATGACATGTGGTAGTGAAATATAAAGAGAAACACCTCCTAAGAAGACCTGCCTTAAAATAAGCCAGGAACAAATGTTTTCTGTCTACTATAAACACTAAACATTGATTATATTCAATTTTTCTGCTGACAAGGTTTTAAATAGCAAGTAATTTTCCAATTCTGAAATTAACTGATTAGCAACAAGTGATCCAATAGAAAAATGTCTTCTAAGTTCAAATAACTTTACTAAACATAAATATTTCCACTATAACTCAGGCAAATACTGTATATATTTAATGTAATTAGACACAGTGCTAAACAAGAAATTTCCTGTGGCCACATTACAGTCATGTGGCTCTACTTAATAAACAATCACAATCTCTAAAATATATCTGATATATAATATCTATTTTCATCACCATCGTCAATATTAAATAAATCAGTTAGTCCTGGTGCATTTTGCTGAGCAATGACTGTACAGGGGGCCTGAGTTTAACTCACTGGGGGAGCTCCAAAGAAGAAAGCCTTCTTAAATATAGTCTGATGTGCTTCATTTAACCTGTTGGATGAAGTCTGTCTAATGTAAACAGCTCCAAATCTCAATATTCACGTACTGATCCAGACTCGCTAGTTTCCATTTTTCCCAGATCTTCCCTTGCAGTCATCCCACACTCTGTTCCTAATAAAAACAAACATCGCAAACTTATTTGTTACTGATTCCTTCTTATGTTCTGCTGACCTTCTCAAGCTCCAACAACATTCAAAATCTTTATGCATTGACAGTATGGTCACACACCGCCACAAGAGAATGCCAAAAAATCTCCCCTGCCTTTATTTATCCAGATTGAATTAGATGAAAATCAACCACTTTTGAAGTAATTAGCTGTTTCAGAATTCATCAAAGATTTGTGCAAATACATTTATGAAAAATATTGTGGACTATTTTAACATACATAACACACCATCACAGGACTGTTTGATCCAAACCAGTCCAAACCGTGTCAACTGCACCAATACCTTTGAAGAAAAGGAAACCAAAGAATTAAATAATATTCTGGTCTGAAATGCAATCCCTGGAACAGATGTGATCATTCATAATGCATTCCATAACTGCACAAGCTCAAGTGATATATTGGTCTATAGTCTAAAGGAAAATTAATGGTCAGGTTATGCCCACCATCAAAGAAAGGCTGCTGAATAGGTTTCAATGAATTTCTACATTCTGTCACTTAATACAGAATTCTACATATTAAAGCCATATAGAGCATGGTTGAGCGATGTTAGACTGAGTTGTGTTGTTCCCTTGGGGTTCAATGTTGAATTTAACAATTTCAGATAACCAGCCTCCCTTTGTTGTGTTAGAAATAGTCTGTTCTGACACAAGGTCACTCACCTGTAACATGAGCACTTTCACCCCCATAGGTGCTACCTGTTCTATCATTTGCGGCATTCTTTTTCTTTATTTGAAAACGCCAGAAACAATTCCAGCATATTGTTGATTCTTTTGTTTTTCTCCCTACTCTTAAACATCCAATTCTTTTATAGGACTGCAGACAGATCAGCTGTAACTAATTAACTCACGCTAAAAAAGCAACTGTGGCAACAGATCAACCTTGGTTGCTACCCAGTTGATGATATTTCCCTTTTTTTTTCACACACACACATACTTTCTGCAACTTTACTCTCTGAGTCTAACCTGATAAAAGAACTTTATTTCTATCTCTCCATAGAGGCATACTTCTGCTGAATACTTCCAGCAATTCCTGCTTTCATTCCCTATTTCTAATGTCTGCAGTTTTACATGATAGAAACTTCTATTAGTTGTGCTGTTGCATTCGACAGTAATTGTGTGTCAGTAATTATTCCCACTGAATCTAAACCAAATTGTTTTGAAGTTTAAGAGTGCTAATTAAGAACCCCACCCACTGACTCATATCTTGTAATTTAGAGCACCACATTTTACTTGTAATTCCTTTTAAATACAGGGCAAAAATATCCGCAAGGCTGACAGCTTAAAATAAAATGACCCAGAATTTTATGCAATAGTAAAATTTCATGCTGACTAGTGCTGCAAATGGACCTGTTAATCTACACTTCCCAGCCAGTCCAATCCTTACTGGTATTGTCATGTCTGGAATGATCTGATTGTGTGATTACCTAGCCCGATGTCAAACTATCATCAGCAGAAGTACTGAGAACAGTTTTAATTTCTGGATCACACTAAATGCTGGAAGAACTCAGCAAGTCCTCCAGCATTTTGTATGTGTTGCTCAAGATTTCCAGCATATGCGGAAACCTTCGTGTTGAACACTTGGCTCAATCAGTTCAATTGCCTCTCGTTTTAAGCTTTTGAAAACTTCTGGCATTCAGCAAGGTTCAAAAGCACTTACCTATCAATCAATCAAAGGCATTAAAAATATAAATATGTAAATATAAAAATATCAAACATATAAACATATAATAATACCGATGGAATCTCCTAATCAATTAATGCCATTTCAGTAAGGTCAGTGAAGACAAAAATGAAATTAATTTCCAACGTGAAAAAATACACAGTAAACGTAAACTATCTTAATAGAAGCTACAAATAGGAAAACAGAACGGGTTCTTCCATTGTGAACTCATTTCAATGTGGCTTCCTCAAAATTAATTTAGGGCAATTATTAAGGCAGAACTCAGATAAATTAAACTGTCAATTCAAGATCGACGTTCTCTTACACCCCGAGTAAAGTTATAAATCACGGAACCGCACGGCAACGATATTTCACAGACTCGCGTTGCTCTCTCATATCGAATTTTCACCTCTACACTTTCTTTTTCTTTACGGATATGCTAATACTCAGAAAGCCACTTCCTTCTCCCGGTTTCATCACTGGGGTTTTTATTTGCAACATTTTCTAACAAATTTCTAAGATCTGGTAAGGTTAATTATTTCTGAAATTATAACATTATATCTGCTCGATTCGTTCTTGCTCGGAAAAAAAGGAAATCAAAGTTCCCGTGCGCTCAACTTTTCTGAACGCGTTACCTCTAGCCGCCGCGTCATACGGTAGAGAGAGCAGCAAGGTGCCCCAGATGAGGGTGAAGATGTTCCACTGCATTTTGGTCAGCCTGAGTGAGTTGAGCTGTTCGTCTGATGATCGAGGTCACAGGCTACTCACAATTCAGTACTCACTGACTGACTCCACGTCCCATTTATACAGCGCGGTTTCCGACTGCGGCACTTAGGCCCGTTCACAGATAGTCAGGTGTGAATCCAACTGGAAAACTGATGACGCCAGTTTCTTTGAACCACAAGTGACGGCAGATGGTGGAAAATCATTTTTTTTAAGTGACTTGTGTGCCAATTTGTGTGTGTGCGTGAGAGAGAGAGAGAGAGAGAGAGAGAGAGATTCACAATGAACATAGAACAAAACATAGCACTGGCAGGCAATTTGGTCCACAATGTTGTGCCGATCTTGATGCCAATTTACACTAAATATCCTCCTCCTGTGTATCAACTATATCCCCCCACTTCCTTCTCATTAGATTCAATACTGGGGAATTTAAAGCTCCCCCCCACCCCACCCCATGACAGCCCTGTTGTTTCTGCACCTTTCTATGGTCCGTCTGCATATCCGTTCCTTCACCTCTTGGTGGCTCTGGGTGACTTATAATTTATCTGTGTAGTTGCACCTTTCCCATTTCTGAGCCCCACCCACATTGCCCCTGTAGATGTGCCCTCAAGTGTGTCGGCTCTGAGTACTGCTCTGATGATCTCCCTTATAAGTAGTATATCCGCTCCACCTATTTCCCCCCTGTCTATTCCAGTTAAACAATTTAACTCAGGAATATTGAGCTATCTGTCACACAACCAGGTCTCTATAATGACAATAACATCTTAACCCTATGTGCTGATCTAGGCTCTAAATTCATCCTCCTTGCCCACAATACTCATAGTGTAGAAATAAACGCATTTCAACCCATCAGCCCGACCACAATTATTAGCCTGCCCATTGTTGTCCTTCTTCTTGGTCTGACCTGTCATACTACTCTTCCTGCCCTGTTTCCCTACTGCTGCTGTTCTCATCCCCTGCCAGTCAAGCTTAAGCCCTCATGAGTAGCATGAGTAAGCCTCCCAGTAAGGATATTTGTTTCCCTCTAGATCAGGTGCAAATTGTCTACCTGGCCTGGAAGAGCACTGAGTAATCCATAAATCTGAAGTGCAACCAGCATTTTATCAAAGTTGGTGGAAAGATACCCCCGAGGGAGGGGAAATTTAGAACCAGGGAGCACGTGGGACTGAGGTGAGTTTTTTCACCCAAAGAGGCATAGACACACATTTCATAGTATGCAAACAGGCCATTCTTCCCACTTACTCCACCTCTGGGCACCCATCCATATCCATCCCAATATTCCAGCACTTGGGCTTCAGTGCTGAGGCGATTCAAGTTCTTGTTCATGCACCACTGTCTCAGGCAGTGTATTCTGGGTGTTCACCACTCTCTGGGTGAAAGAAGTCCTCCTCAGTTCCTCTCTTCTCTCTCCTCCCATCGGGTAGAAGATACAAAAAGCCAAAAGCTCACACTACCAGGCTCAAGGACAGCTTCTACCATGCAGTTACAAGACTACTGAATGATCCCCTTGTATGATAAGATGGACTCTTAATATTGCTGTCTACGCTTTCATGACCTTGCACCTTGTAATTTACCTGCACTGCACCTGCTCTGTAGCTTTTACACACCTTTCCTGCAGTCTATGCTTCTTCTTGTACTACCTCAATGCACAGATGTGAAGAAGCAATCTGTACTGATGACATGAAAAACAGTTTCTCACTGCACCTCAGTACATGTGACAATAATAAAGCAATTTACCTATTTATTTATTTATCTATTTATCTCTTAACATAAATCTATGACTTCTAGTTTTATCTACCTCTGACAAAGGGAAGCACGCCTGCAATCTGGTCTATCTATACCCATCATAATTTGACATACATATGTTCCCTCATAAGCTCCTCTGCCCCAGGGATAAAACACATAGCCTCTTCATCTCTCCTCAGAACTAAAACACTGATGAATCTTCACCCTTAACAGTGCTATTAAATTTTTTCTATAGCATGGTGAACTATACTGCACCTAGCACTCTAGCTGAGGTCTGAACAAATTCTTATGAAACTGGAGCATAATCTCCATACTATGCTATAACCTGACTAATGAAGGCCAGTATCTCACCTGCCTGCTTAACCACAAGGACTTTACCACTCATGTTGTATGTTCTTGCATCATCTTACAGTAATCTGAATTCAACTCTATCTGCCATTTCTCAGCCCATTTCACCGTCACATCAATATCACCCTACTGCTTTCAACTAACACTCTCTGGCTCGATGCACACATTGCCCCTGCTGCCCTTATTGGCTGTACATTTTGTTCTTAAGATATGTATAAATTACCTATGGATTTGCCTTAATTGTTTATGCAGGCGACATATGTTGACTCCTCTTTCTTCTCATAATTTCTTTCTTTAAGCATCTCCCTACAGTCTATATACTTCTCCAGTATCTTTAGTACTCTACACAAGTTAAATACTTCCTTTTCCCTCTTTATCCAGTCCTCCATATTGCTCAATATCTCGGCATTCATCCTCACAGGAACATGATAGCTCTGACTCTTATCGTTTCTGCTCTGAATGCTTCCCATTGTGACCTAATGAATTTGGCCTTCCTCAAATTCAAGACTTCTATTTCTGGTCATCTTTTTCCATTACCACTTTAAAATATGTGAAGTTGTGATCACCATTTCCATAATGCTTCCTCACAGACACTCCCTTCACTTTACCATCTACATTCCCCAAGACAAGGTCCAGCAATGTTCCTTCCTTCAGTAGTCTATCTACATAGTGTGCCAAAACAGTCTCCTGGATTCACTTCAAAATGTCTGCTCCCACTCGGCCTTTTACATTAAGGCTATCCCAGTTAATATTATAGACAATAGACAATAGGTGCAGAAGTAGACCATTCGGCCCTTCGAGCCTGCACCGCCATTCTGAGATCATGGCTGAACATCTACTATCAATACCCGGTTCCCCATATATTGTCCCCATATCCCTTGATTCCCCTATCCATAAGATACCTATCTAGCTCCTTCTTGAAAGTACCCAGAGAATTGGCCTCCACTGCCTTCTGAGACAGTGCATTCCACACCCCCACAACTCTCTGGGAGAATAAGTTTTTCCTTAACTCTGTCCTAAATGACCTACCCCTTATTCTCAAACCATGCCCTCTGGTACTGGACTCTCCCAGCATCTGGAACATATTTCCTGCCTCTATCTTGTCCAATCCCTTAATAATCTTATATGGTGCAATCAGATCCCCTCTCGATCTCCTTAATTCCAGCGTGTACAAGCCCAGTCTCTCTAACCTCTCTGCGTAAGACAGTCCAGACATCCCAGGAATTAACCTTGTGAATCTACGCTGCACTTCCTCTACAGCCAGGATGTCCTTCCTTAACCCTGGAGACCAAAACTGTACACAATACTCCAGGTGTGGTCTCACCAGGGCCCTGTACAAATGCAAAAGGATTTCCTTGCTCTTGTACTCAATTCCCTTTGTAATAAAGGCCAACATTCTATTAGCCTTCTTCACTGCCTGCTGCACTTGCTCATTCACCTTCAGTGACTGATGAACAAGGACTCCTAGATCAGAATCAGAATCAGAATCAGAATAAGAATCAGAATTTAATTGCCAAGTACCTATGCACATACAAGGAATTTACTTCCGGCAGATGTTGTGTCTCTGCTCATAACAATAATAATGATAAATATAAATGAAAATATAAATTATACATACAGGTAGTGCAATCCAAGTAATAGTTAGCCGACAGTTAACCGGCAGTTAACTCTTTGTATTTCTCTTTGTATTTCTCCCTTACCTAACTCTACACCGTTCAGACAATAATCTGCCTTCCTGTTCTTACTCCCAAAGTGGATAACCTCACACTTATTCACATTAAATGTCATCTGCCAAGTATCTGCCCACTCACCCAGCCTATCCAAGTCACCCTGAATTCTCCTAACATCCTCATCACATGTCACACTGCCACCCAGTTTAGTATCATCAGCAAACTTGCTGATGTTATTCTCAATGCCTTCATCTAAATCATTGATGTAAATCATAAACAGCTGTGGTCCCAATACCGAGCCCTGTGGCACCCCACTAGTCACCACCTGCCATTCCGAGAAACACACATTCACCGCTATCCTTTGCTTTCTATCTGCCAACTAGTTTTCTATCCAGGTCAATATCTTCCCCCCAATGCCATGAGCTCTGATTTTACCCACCAATCTCCTATGTGGGACCTTATCAAATGCCTTCTGAAAATCGAGGTACACTACATCCACTGGATCTCCCTTGTCTAACTTCCTGGTTACATCCTCTAAAAACTCCAATAGATTAGTCAAGCATGATTTGCCCTTGGCAAATCCATGCTGGCTTGGCCCAATCCTATCACTGCTATCTAGATATGCCACTATTTCATCTTTAATAATGGACTCTAGCATCTTCCCCACTACTGTTAGGCTGACAGGACGATAGTTCTCTGTTTTCTCCCTCCCTCCTTTCTTAAAAAGTGGGCTAACATTAGCCATTCTCCAATCCTCAGGAACTGATCCTGAATCTAAGGAACATTGGAAAATGATTACCAATGCATCCGCAATTTCCAGAGCCACCTCCTTTAGTACCCTAGGATGCAGACCTGGGGATTTGTCAGCCTTCAGTCCCATCAGTCTACTCATCACTGTTTCCTTCCTAATGTCAATCTGTTTCATTTCCTCTGTTACCCTATGTCCTTGGCCCATCCATACATCTGGGAGATTGCTTGTGTCTTCCCTAGTGAAGACAGATCTAAAGTACTTATTAAATTCTTCTGCCATTTCTCTGTTTCCCATAACAATTTCACCCAATTCATTCTTCAAGGGCCCAACATTGTTCTTAACTATCTTCTTTCTCTTCACATACCTAAAAAAGCTTTTGCTATCCTCCTTTATATTCCTGGCTAGCTTGCATTCGTACCTCATTTTTTCTCCCCGTATTGCCTTTTTAGTTAAGTTCTGTTGTTCCTTAAAAATTTCCCAGTCATCTGTCCTCCCACTCACCTTAGCTCTGTCATACTTCCTTTTTCTTTAATGCTATGCAATCTCTGACTTCCTTTGTCAACCACTGTGGCCCCTTTCCCCCCTTTGAATCCTTCCTTCTCTGAGGGATGAAATGATTTTGCACCTTGTGCATTATTTCCAAGAATACCTGCCATTGCTGTTCCACTGTCTTTTCTGCTAGGCTATCCATCCAGTCAACTTTGGCCAGCTCCTCCCTCATGGCTCCATAGTTTCCCCTGTTCAACTGCAACACTGACACCTCTGATCTGCCCTTATCCTTCTCAAATTGCAAATAAAAACTTATCATATTATGGTCACTACCTCCTAATGGCTCCTTTACTTCAAGATCGCTTATCAAATCCTGTTCATTAGACAACACTAAATCCAGAATAGCCTTGTCCCTGGTTGGCTCTCGAACCAAGCTGTTCCAAGAATGCATCCCGTAGGCTGGGGTCCCTATCCTGGGGTCCAGCACCAACCTGATTCTCCCAGTTCACCTGCATGTTGAAATCCCCCATAACTACTGCGACATTACCTTTGCCACATGCCAATGTTAACTCCCTATTCAACTTGCACCCAATATCCATGCTACTGTTTGGTGGCCTGTAGACAACACCCATTAGGGTCTTTTTGCCCTTACTGTTCCTCAGTTCTATTCACACAGACTCTACTTCTCCTGATCCTATGCCCCCCTTGCAAAGGACTGAATCTCATTCCTCACCAACAGAGCCACCCCACCCCCTCTGCCCACGTTTCTGTCCTTATGATAGCACATATACCCTTGTACATTCATTTCCCAGGTCTGATCTCCTTGCAGCCATGTCTCCGTTATCCCAACAACATCATAGTTACCCATTCGCACCTGAGCTTCAAGCTCATCCGCCTTATTTCTGACACTTCGTGCATTCAGATATAGCATTTTTAGCCCATTTCTCCTCTCTCTGTTTAAATCGCTGCCTATTGTGCTTAGCCCAACTCCCCGAACTCCCATCGGGCTATACGTCCCTTGAATTTTGTTGTCCTTCCTAAATTTACTTATTCTTTCAACACATTTAACTCCATGTTCCGTCAGACCATCCCTCTGTACACGAGTCCTCCTTATCACTTGTTCTGCCTCACCTTTCTCTACTACACACTTAATATTCCGGAACCATGTCGTCCCCACCTGTCCTTTATTCTTCATCTCGCTATCCTCTCTCACATTCTGGATCCCTGCCCCCTGCAGATTTAGTTTAAACCCCCCCAAGCAGCACTAGCAAACTTTCCTGCAAGAATGTTAATACCGCTCCAGTTCAGGTGTAAACCGTCCCGTCAGAACAGATCCCACCTTCCCTGGAACAAAGCCCAATTATCTAAAAACCTGAAGCCCTCCCTCCTGCACCATCCTCTCAGCCACATATTAATCTGTATAATCTTTCTGTTCCTTGCCTCACTCGCACGTGGCACAGGTAGCAATCCTGAGATTGTTACCCTGGAGGTCCTGCTCTTCAGCTTCGCACCTAACTCCCTGAACTCCCTATGCAGGACCCCCTCACTCATCCTACCCACGTCGTTGGTCCCTACATGGACCACAACATCTGGGTTCTTGCCCTCCCTCTCGAGAATAACCTGCACCCGATCTGAGATGTCCCGGACCCCGGCACCAGGGAGGCAACATACCATCCGAGACTCCCGATCTTCCCCACAAAATCTCCTATCTGCCCCCCTGACTATAGAATCCCCTATCACTACCGCTCTCTTCTCTTCCCTCTTCCCCTTCCTAGTCGAGGATCCAACCTCAGTGCCAGAGACAGGACCACTGCAACTTGTTCCTGGTAGGTCATCCCCACCAACAGTATCCAAAACGGTATACTTATTTTTGATGGGAACGGCCACAGGGGTGCTCTGCTCTCTCTGTCTGCTCCCCCTGCTTCTCTTGACTGTCACCCATTTGCCTACCTCCTGTCTTTTCGGTGTGACTACCTCCCAATAACTCTTATCTATCTCTGCCTCTGCCTCCCGAATGATCCGTGGTTCATCCAGCTCCTGCTCCAATTCCCTAACTCGGTCTGATAGGAGCTGCAGCTGGATGCACCTTTTGCAGGTGTGGACATCAGGGACAACTGTGTTGACTCTGACCTCCCACATTCTTTGGGAAATTAGATTCATAGTTATACCCTTAGTATCATAATGCTATTTTTATCACATCCTTCTGC
The DNA here is from genome assembly GCF_048418815.1 of Hemitrygon akajei. NCBI lineage: Eukaryota > Metazoa > Chordata > Chondrichthyes > Myliobatiformes > Dasyatidae > Hemitrygon > Hemitrygon akajei. The sequence continues at coordinate 96,544,838 of NC_133131.1, forward strand.
TATATGCCTATATCTGTTCCTCTGTCCTCCCCTGGTCTAGAATATACCCATTATAACAATTTTTTTTGCTCCTAATTTCGATCAATGTGTTCTTGTTTTTGGAGCTTCCTAGGATATATTTCCTGAATGCACAATGCAGCCTTTGACCAACAGTGCAATACCACATCCTATTTTACACCTCTCCATCTCACTTGAAAATTCTATATTTCAGGATATTGGGCTGCCAGGTCCGTACATCTTTTGACCATATCTCAGCAAAGGTAACTATATACTAGCATTAATAATCTGAGGTTGTTTATTTATTTGTTAGACTTTTTGCATTAAAAAAAATCAATTTAGCTTTGTGTTCCCTTCATGTGCATTTCCCTTCCTGCTCTGCCAGCTGGTTTTACTAACTTTCTTTCCTCTAGGTGAATGTTTCTCCCCACCTGAGCACCTGTGCCCCAGTTTAAGCCTTACTTAATAGCAGAAGAAATTCTCCCTACCAGGTTGCTGCAAGCCCTTTAAATGCAGGTCTCTCATGGCTCTAATGATCCAGGAATCAAAAGCTCACCCCTCTGCACCAACCCTTCATCTGACCTATTCCTGTGGCATCAGAAGCTAACCAGAGCTTACAGCATTTGAGGTCCTGCTGTTTAAATGGCTATCCAACTCCCTACGTTCTTGTTGAGAATCCTCATCCCTACTGCCACCTACCGATATGAACCACGACTACTGGCTATTCACTTGCCCCCTTAAGAATGTCCTGCTATAACTCAGAGAAATGTTTAAACCTGGCACCAGAGAGTAACATGAAACCATAATATATAGGAGCAGAATTAGGCCATTTGGCCCATTGAGTCTGCTCTGCCAAGGCTGATCCAATTTTCCTCTCGGCCCCAAACTCCTGCATTCCCCCCCTTCCCATATCACATCATGCCCTGACCAATCACAAATCTATCGATCTCTGCCTTAAATATACATTAAGACTTGGCCTCCACTACTGCATAGAATTCTACAGATTCACCACTTCCTGGCTAAAGAAATTCCTCCTCATCTCCGATCTAAAAGGATGTCCCACTGTTCTGAGACTGTGTCCTCTGGTCTGAGACTGTACCACCATGAGAAACATCCTCTCTACATCTACTCTATCAAGGCCGTTCACCATTTGATAGGTTTCAGTGAAGTCTCCCTTTAATTTTTCTGAATCCTAGTGATACCACACTTGCAGTTCCTTCTTGGACACTGTAAGGGCAATCTGTTCCTCCAAGGAGTGTGTTCCCTGACACTGTTCTGTCCCAATCTTAGTCCTGACCTTCAGTGCAGCAAAGTTGTCTGTGTTGTCCTAAACTCCCTGGTGCTGCCTTGAGGAGGCCCTTCCTGCCCCAGCAGTATCCAATGCAGTCCTAGGTATGTGAACTGGTGATTTCAGAACACAGTTAAAGCCAAATCATTAAAAGTATATGTGAAGGAGTTAAATATCATCTTAAAGGCAAAAGAAACCAAGGGATATGGGAGACATAAGGAGCAGCATACTGTATTTTAACGATGTGACATATTCACCTCAGGATCAAAGGGGCCAATGGTATTTACCAGCTCTTAAGTTATTTTTCTAACGTTCCTGTGATATATCCCTCCTTAATGTGCCCTAAATGAAAGTTTTCCATGATATATAATGGAAATGGATTCGTCATTGAAATACACTGTGAACAGGAAAGGGAAATTCCATTGTAACTGTCCATAAATAGAGGGGAGGTGCTTGATGCCTTCGTGAACTTAAAAATATTGTGCAGTAACATAGTTTTGGCTCAAAATGGGACAGGATTGGGTACAGGAAAGCTGACAGGAAAGCTATCGGATATACATCTGTTTAAAAAAATATTTCCTTTGGAAGATGCGTAGGCAACTCTAGAACAATATGCTTGGCGAGAAAGGATTTTCTGCCTTCACAGCTAATTAAAAAAATAAAAAACATGCAATTTAGTAATTACATATGAACTTATGGTGGGCTTCGCTTTAAGAAGCCGTTAACAGGTTGCTGGATCGTTGGACGTGAATGCGGTAGAAGGTCGTCGTTTGCCAGTAAGTTAAATTTATCCCGAGAATGGTTAGCCCATCGCTTCGAATGACTTTCATTTACTGTGCTCTCTGCTCGTTTGCTTTGACAGACTTTTGTGTTTTTTTTCGGAAATAGATATTTTAAAAACTGCGATTGTTTTTGCAATATGACGAACTAAATTTTTCTATTGTTTTTTTATATGACGGATATTAAGCCCGGGATGGAAGACTTAACCGACAAAGACCGTTTGAAAATGGAGATAGAGCAGCTTAAGAAAGAATTACCTTTAGAGAGGATGCTGGTAGGGGCTCCTTCTTACTATGTCAGAGTATTGCAATTTCAGTTCTTGAATTTTCTGCCGCTGTTTTGTGGAGTTACAAATATCTGGTTCTCCACACGGTTACGATTAATCTTAGCAATTCCAAACATCCAATTGCCTAGTAGTATTCATAAATCTGATTAAAAACCAGCAATGGAAGAAACGAATTCAAATTTGAAGCATACTTTGATAATCCATGGTGTACCAATTGTTCAAGGGTCACACCTAACTACGAACTTGTGTACTAAGGACTGTTCTGTCACATATGGTATATCCATGGAACACAGATTTGAATGAAACTTCTTAATTACAGGGCTGGTGGTGCTTTTGCTTCTTACTTACAGTCTCCATAGTAATTTTACAGGAAATTGAAAATAAAAATGGAAGTTTCTGGAATATATTTAGCATATTAGTTAAACCACACCACCCTGGCCATTAGTAATAGTGCCAGCAAGGCCCATATTGCGTTCACTGGCTGTAGTCATTACTCTCACAGCATCAGGAGAGGGAGGAACATCTGCAGATCTTGAGGTCAGCCAATGGACCGGTTTTGGAAGTGTGAATGCCACTGTAAGATAGGAGATGCTGCAGACTATTTTACATTTCTTCATCTTTCAAATAGCAATGTGATAATGGCTATATAGTTTGTTTTAGTGACAGTGATTGACTGTAAAACATTGAGAGGGACAACAGAATTCTTTCCTGTTCTAATGCAAAATATTGAAGCAGGATCTTTTATATCCTGGTAGATAGTTCAAAAAGATGGCACTTTTCGATGCTGTAGCACTCACCCAGTGCTGATGCGAGGTGTCAGTTCAAATTTCTACTTCTTAAAGGCAAAGATGCTACCTTCTAAGCTGTAGATTGCTAACCCTTCCTACAGGTATACATTGTCATTTTATTTAAGTTCTGTGAAGACACCATTTACCTTATGGCACTTACGGTTTGGCATTGAACTATTTCAGGTATCCAAGTGTGCGGAGGAACTGAAGGATTACATTGAATCACAGTCTGGAGAAGACCCTTTGGTAAAAGGGATCCCTGAGGACAAGAATCCTTTTAAAGAGAAGGGGGGCTGTGTGATCTCATAAATCAAACAGGACTCAATTATCTGCTCCACAGCTCAATGATCATTCTTACAATGAACCTGATAGATGCTGAAATTTGAAGATGAGAGAATAGGTTCATTACAGTGATGTTAAATTTAAAAAAAGACATTTACAAAATAGACTGGACATTAAAAGGGAAGAATGTTGGTGGGGAGGGCAGAGGATCAGTGGAATTACAATTATTAAGGAGATGGGAAAGAGTGCTGATGGGGAAGGATGAACTAATCAGATGAAAGGATTGTAGAAGTATGGATGGTTGCAAGCATAGAAATTCATGGGTGGGGCTCAGCATCACAGGAGAGAATCAGAGGATGGGAGAAGAATATTGGGTGCATCAGCCAGGATCTCATTATGGAAAGGATATGGTTGGGTGTATTTTTTTTAAACCAAGCTGTCAATTGTTGGAGGCAGATGTGTGGGTCAATCATAGAAATAAAACCACACAGAAACTATCAACAGTGGAGGAAGTGGGGTGATATAAATTATAATTTTAAAACAACTTAAAAGGAGGCATCTAATTGGAGAGATGGGCAGCCCAGTAAATACCTTTGTAAAGGTTGACTCCCTTTAATTGTTGCTAAATTAAGCCTCAGCCTCTGGTTAAGACCTGCTCAGGCTCCGTCATCTTAAGTATCCTCAATGCCTCATGCACCATGAGGACCTACTCCTGGTGCAGATGAGATGAGGATATAAAAAATACTATTGTGTGTCATCTATAAATGTTGCAGATCACGATATAATTGATAGTAGAGTATGTTTTTATTTGGTTTGAGCATATACTGTGTTTGATCAGAAAGCTGAGTGCACCTTCATGCTATTTTGAAGAAATGCCATGTTTTCTGTGCAGCAAGTTGAGAGATTAACAGGAGCTTGAGTTAATGTCCCATCTGAAAGACAGTACCTTGATTGAGTAGTACTTCCTCAATATTGGACTGACTGGTCTGTGTAGATGTTTCCTTTTTGCTTAAGAATTCACGCAAAGTGTTCATGACTATTTCTATTATCCCAGACTCATTGTCTTTCAGAGGGTTTGGGCAATGCCTCTGCAATTGTAACTTCTGATCCTTTCAACAACTTAGGATGTTTCACATCCATACCTGGTGACTTATCCACTTTAAGTGCACTCAGCTTTCCTCCTACTACTCCCTTATCAATTTTCAGTAGCCAATTCAATATCTGAAACAGTTAATCAGAACCTCCTTCAAAGACAAAGTAATTATTTACTTTGGGCATCTCTCCCCCCTTTTCTTCTCAGTCCTGAAGAATGGTCTGTGCCGGAAATGTCGACTTTTCCTCCTCCATTTTGCGAGTGTTGTTTGGATTTCCAGCATCTGCAGACTTATAAAGCAATTATTTAGTTTTGTTTTATTTGTATTTCTGATTTTGTTTTATCTCTATCCTCCCATTTTATCCTATTTGTATGCCTTTTGAGAACCTCTGAGGCTATTTTGTCTTTGCTTTTATTTCATTTTCATATCCTCTTTTTCTGACATTTCCTGAAAGGTCTGATTTCCTGACATTTCTACCTCTGTGTAAATATCTTAACGATTTATAACATTTCCACTATCTGATGGTCATAAGTGAAATGACATCTCAATTATTTCTTAATTTTAATCTGTCAACTGTTTTGGACCATTTAAGGATGTCCTCCTTCTTGTTATGCAATATTCCCCTCAATCAACATCGCCATTTCACCTATCTTTCTATGTCTGTCTTTTCTGAACTCCTCATGTATAAAAAGACTTACTACCTAGCCCTATCCTCCTCTACATCAGGTCACTCTGAAGGTATCTTACCAACCTCATGTACAGTATTTACATGCATGTATCATATGTCACTCTTCAGTCTTTGTGTATTTTATTTTATCTGATTCCATCAATATTCTTCTGTAGTGGAATCTACCATCGCTTAACCTGTAGCCCAGGTTGATGACCTTCTGTCCCTCTTCAGCTGGTCAATGTAGCACAAGCAGTTCTACGCAAGCATGACTAAGACTAATTTCTTTGCTCAGGAAGCAATTCTGGCGTAGAAAGTGTTAAATATAATGAATAGGCTGAATGAAATATGAATAAAATGGCAAACTAGAAAGGAAAACAAAAGAGACAATGAATGATGAATCATAGCAAAGACCCACAAAAGTTGGGGAAAAGGGCAACAATAGAAGAAAGGAATAAAACAAGTAGAATTGCTGAACAGAGACCGGTTTGAGATATTATCTCATAAAGATTTTGTTTATAAAGGGATAAAGATATTTTTATGGCATGGAAGATAAACTACAAAACTAACAACAGAGATTAAAGCAAAATACTGCAGATTCTGAAATCTGAAGTCAAAGCAGACAATATTGGACATTAACCAATGGGTTATATATGCTCTGCCAAAATTAAAGGAGAATTTGGCATCACATTAGTAACCTTTCAAAACAAAATGGGAAAAAGATCAAAAATATGGCAAATGAAAACTCCTTTGCTGAGAAAACCAGATTTTTTTTCATGATAAACATTACTGGAAGAGATGGTGGGAATTGATTGGTAGTATAAAATTGGTGTAATATAGGCGAACCACGTAGGCACATAATAGACCTGCCTGGCTCAAAACTGATTTCAATAAACTTAGACAATAATTCCACAATTCCTATTGCAAAATCACTTGTTCTAATATCGTCACTTCCCCTTGCAACAGCTTCACCTTTTATATCTTTCTCTGCTTTCTGCATAAACAAGTGGTGTGCCATAGGATATTGGGTTAAGGCAACAAACAGACAGTTTTTTAGAAATGACTTAGCTGAAGCACTGGAAGTGTGGTTGCTAAATTTGCTGATGAGATAAAGGTAAGTAAGAAAGTGAGATTTGAAGAGGACCTATGGAGGCTATACAGAGTTGTAGCTGGGTTAATTAAGTAGCAATAATCTGGCCAATGGAGCATGGTGTAGAAAAATGTAAAATTTCCAGATTTAAAAGGAAAAATAAAAAGAGGCATTTTATCTGAACAGGGATGAATTGCAAAGGCTTCTGAGTTTCCTGGTGCATGATGTGCATGAGACTAATAATTGCAAGTAATTAAGAAAGGACGAACAAGCTAGGCTTGTATCCACTGGAATTTAGAAGACTGAGAGGGGATTGAAACATGTAATTACCTGAGGTACGTTGATAGGGTGAATGTGGAGAAGGTGTTTCTTTTTGAGAGAGAATGGGAAGGAGAATTGCATACGAGAGTGGGGAGGTTATGCTTCAGTTCTGTAGGGTATTGGTGAGATCACTTATGGAGCATGAAGTACGACATTGATCTTTTTAAGGAATTAAGCTACTGTGTTGGAAACAGTTCAGAGAAGCTTCACTGGACTAATACATATGGAATAGTAGACTGTTTTATGAGGAAAGGATATACAAGCTAAGGTTGTATCCACTGGGATTTAGAAGACTGAGAAGGAATTGAAACATGGAAGTTCCTGAGGCATGTTGATAAGGTGGATGTGAAGAAGATGTTCCTTTTTGAGGGAGAATCCAGAACTAGGGGAAACAATTTTTTTTAAAAAGGCTGCGGATTTAAGACAAACCTCAGGTGAATTGTTCTTCTCAGAGTTCTGTGTATATTTGGAATTCTCTTTCTTAAAAGGCAGTGGAAGCAGAGTCTAAGCATTTTTAGATTAAGGCTATCATGGGTAAATGGGAATTTACCCATGAGTTGAGGTACCAGTGAATTCAGCCATAATCATACTGAATGGTGGAACAGACATGAGGAGCCAATGACCTACTCCTGCCCTGTATATGCATCTACATTTGGTCATATGAAGCTATATTCTTTTCTTTACCTCTTGTAACCTTTTGATGATATTACCGTCTGGCAAAGTGATGACCGACAACATACCGCTCTACTTCCCCAACACTCCCATGGCCCCAATTTAAAGAACATTTATTATCAAAGTATGTATGCTGGACACAACCCTGAGATTCATCTTCTTGCGGGCAGTCATAAAAGAAAGAAACACAATAGAACCCGTTTTTTTTTAAAAAAAAGCATAGAACAAAGACTGTCGCACACATAATGTGCAAAAAAAAGAACAAATCATGGAAATAATTTTAAAAAGCAAACAAATAAAACACAGAGCATAAGCTGAAAGTGTCCACAGCCATGGAGACGGTTCAGTCCTGAGGCAAGTGAGGCCGGTCCAGAAGCCTGATGGTTACAGGGTTAGTTCAGCGCCGAAGCGAGTAAACCTAGTGGAATAGTACGTTGAACACTAGTTCATTCTTCATTCTCAGCCTTGCCGCCTTGATTAAATTGCATAAGTAGTTAATAAAAGTTAACACAAACACATGGAACATTAACTGCAAAGTTCCTGAAGGTGAGCCCATGGCTGTGGATCCTGTTCAGCACACCCAGGAGCACAATGGTTGCTTCCAAACCCAGTGGCATGGAGCCCAAGACTCCCACACCTCCCGCCCAACAGTAGTAGCAAGAAAAGCGAGGGACTGGTCAAAAGCAGGCAGTCATGACTTAACACCTGTTTATTTTCTGCTCTCATCCTCGATGATTCTAATCTTGCTCGATGCTCTAATCAGCACTGAGTTATGGGGCCGACCACAGGTTTGCCTTTCGCCATCAGGACTCAATACAGCATCCACCCCCAGCAATGGTCACCCCGGCAGTACCTGCACTCTAGAGATTCTAGTCGCCAAGTTCCCCAGGAGGTCGCAGAAGTGCCAGATCATTTAGTCTGTTCAAAATAACATCCTTAAAAGGGAAACAACAGCTCTCTGCTTATCTTGTATGAATCACAGCTCTTTAACTTTAAACATCAGGAAGACCTACAGTTGTGTTGGGCCCTCATCATATTTTCCACTTGTACTATTGTTAAAGGCTGAACCAGACTTTATGGAGTCTCAGCATCCTGTTGATTTGAGATGTGTTTAATCAGTACAAATGATAGTTATACAGAACTAGGTTTGACTTATTGAGAGTGGAAAAGGGGGAGAAGGTTGATTATTACCAGGGCAAATTATTCTATTGTTGATACTCACTAGGTTAATGTCTGTATGTCCAGTGATCAAAAAATCATCTCCATAATCCGGTCCAATAGTTTGTCAAGAGCAGTGTTCAAGTGCCTTTTCTTTTCCACATCCTGCTGCCCTTACTTGCAATCATTTAAGGCAAGGTGATGACTGAAGACAAACAGCAGTACCTCTAAAATCACTATTTAATCAGTTATTTGCAAAATAGCAACTCATTTACCAACTAAAGTTACTGTCTTTTTAGAAAATGATTATTAAAAGTATTTGTAATCATTCTTGTAAATTTTAAAGTATAATATCTTACCATTACAAACATCCCAAACACAGGGGTAATTTATATAGTAATCTGAACAGAAATTCAAAATGCTTCTGGGAGTACAAAGGCCAAATGAAATAAATAACATCTAATTGTTATCTATTATCATTCTGAGAGTTTAGAAGTAATAAAAGCAGAAATAAGAATGAGTTAATGATCATGTCTAGCAAAATGTAATAGACAAATTACTCAAAAATGATAGCAAACATATTTTAAATAATATGAGTGAAACTTCAATTTCAAAGTTTACAATGATTAATTAAAAATAATGCTTTCATGTTAAGAAACCAGATCCTATTGGTTGCTTTACATACTGTAATAGTTTTTTGAAACAGATATGTAATCCTTAAGTGCAATGATAAGCTTATGGAGTTTGCTAAAAGTGGTCTTGTGAAATAATGGGAAATACTACTCTTTTACCTTAGTTATTACCACAGCTTTTCACTTAATTCCTCAATTAAAAATGGTGTAACAGTGACTGTAAAAGCAAGCATTTGTGCAAATATTCAGAACCACAACTCAGGTTTGGGGTAAAATTTATTAGTCATTGGAACTGGTTGCTCTGAAGGCTGGATTTATAGTAGCTTGCAGAATAAAGCCTCTGAATTCTTCCCCCAAATATTTTGATGATGGTGATAAAATAATTAACATAAAGAAATATAATTGATGTTAGCTGTGTGAGAAAACAGTTCTCCCTCACTTTTGAACATTCTACAATAACATTCAAACTGGAGTGCTTGCATGCACTTGATAGGCCAAATGTCACAATAGCAAAGTCAGTAAGTAGTAAGATATTCATTCCCTCCTTTAGTCAGAATCAGAATCGGGTTTATTATCACCGGCAAGTGTCGTGAAATTTGTTAACTTAGCAGCAGCAGTTCAATGCAATACATAATATAGAAGAAAAAAAACCAAAATAAAATCATAATAATAAATAGGTAAATAAATAACATTATACAGATATTAAATAGATTAAAAATCATGCAAAAACAGAAATAATATATATTTAAAAAGTGAGGTATTGTCCAAGGGTTCAATGTCCATTTAGGAATCAGATAGCAGATTATGTTGGCATTTAGGAATCTGATTAAATAATTAAGGAATAAGTAAAGTGCATTAGATGTGTCAGTCCTGGGATTGCAGGTTGGAGCTTATTTCTCTTTCTCTTCACTGTAAGACCTTGAAGCCTCGTTCATGCTCTTGGCTGTAATTTACCCTTTCAGCTTTCTACTTTCATTGTACTTGTCACATCACTTGATTAGATCAGCAGTTGGTGTTCTGCAGTGGTTTTCTTTAGGTCTCATTTGATCTCAGACCTTTTCTCTCATCATTTCATTGGCCTTTGTCCTTTTGTTCTGCTCTGTTCAGCTCTGTTCCTTGTATTGGAACTTCTCTGTATTTCTTCTCCTTGGTCCCAGCTCTGGATTTGTCCCTTCTGCTTTATCTCTTCTTCCTAAAACAGCCCAAATACCACTCAAACCTGATCTCACAAAAATCAACTAGCAGATTAGCAGTATCAACTCTGTTGCTCAATCATCTTTGGTTGTAGTACTTTCACCTCTGAGTCAGAATGTTGTTGGGAGACTAAACCATGTGATCTAGATTTTACTACAGTTCTTAAGAATGGTACATCATTGGAGGTTCTACATAAGACACAAAACACCTACAGTATCATCTAACAATGCCCAAGCTGTTTTCTTGGTGTGGTCAACATTCAACCACATCAAGACAACACAACCGCTTACTTTGTTGTTGCTCAAAGGCCTTCAAATCAGTAATGATTCCACTTCCAATAAATTTTCAACTTTGAGCAAACCAAGAAACCACATTATTTTCACAGTGTTTGCTTCAAAGTTCAACCATTTTCTTCTGCCGTCTAATTATGTCCCAGGCTCCACTCCATCCACTACTACAATTCCACAATCAAGTCCTAGGGATCATTTTCACCGATCTGTCATCTTTAAAACTATAATCCAATCCTTTACTGGTCTCCTGAATTGAGAGGGCAGATTAGCTATGTGTGCTTTAGGCTGTTCATTCTCGGCAAACTAGAATATGTACCCTGTCTCTACTGCTCCAGTTGGGCTCCTGGATCAATTCTACCCTCCTTTAGTTACCTGGTCTCTAGGCAGCTCCTCTACCAGCTGCTGAAATAAAACAACTGGGCACCTTGTCATCACACTTCCCCATTGTTTTAATACTGTACTTTACTTCTCCTGTCTCCAGGATAACTTTCTCCTCTTCTGGAAGAAATTCTATTGTATCTTCTGAATTCTCCTCTCCTCCTCAAAATCAGTGAATTGGCCTTCTCTAATCTTCTGTACCCCTGTTTGTTCCTCGGTCTAGTACTTCTCTCCCCTGACTTGAAACTAAACTTCACTCCTCAAATAGCTGCAACTTTTCGGATGGCCGGGCAAGTGAAGTTTCACTAATCTGCTGCCCATTTGCAGCACTTCCAGCTAAGAAATATTTAATTGTGTCCTTATCACCAGCAGTCTCCAAAATGAGTTGTAGTGTTTCCTCTCAAGAAAATGCAACGCTCTGCTGCCAATTCTGTTTGTTTACCTCCTGTTATACACTATTCAATCTGTTTCCATCTCAACATCATCTGCACCATAGTCCTCCAAATTTTAACCCTTTCTATTTGACTTCTCCATGTTTTGGAGTACCTGCCTGCTTCTACTCCATCATTGCCTTTAAATGCTTTGATGCTACTTTCTGAATTTCACTACCACTTTAAAATTCCCTCAAGTACCAAGACCCTGACTATACCCCTGGCCACCTCTTGTCTTCTTATTAAAGTGCCAGTTTTGCTGATGCCTATACAAATGCATTAGATGAAGTTTTTTTTATCTTAAAATTATTAAATAAATGCATGTTGTTACAGATACAAGAGACTACAGATACTTGAACGTTGTTGTATGAGGCTGAAACTAGATATTCCACTTCAGTAACTTCAGTTGCATAGCTCATACAATTGAACTTTGATTTTTTTCCCTTGTTTTGTTATGAATTATGTCCACCTTTATTTCTAATATTCATCGGCAAGTCTTTAAAGGAGTTCTTTGGCAAATCCTGTCAGTTTCAAATGTCTAAGGAAAAGATATCAAATCTCTTCACAGTCTTGATCCTAATGTGGACACCCAAAGTTGAATTTCAGAATGAAAGTGAAGAAGATCAAAGAAAGATTTAAATGAATGTGTTACCAAAGCACACTCTCAAAATTTAGGTTAATGAACAATTAAAGAAATAGTCTTCTTGTTTCTGAATTAAATGGATGGTGTAGTTCTTGGAAACAAATAATATGGCAGCCTGCAACAGGACATGGAGCAACATTAGTGCCCAAAGCCATAACTATCCCAAATAAGAAATCTCATGCAAGTTCCCTATCATCTTCAATGCAGCACCATCGTCAGAGTCCTACTATCAACATCTTCAAAAGCATGAAGGATATGGTCCTAAAGTAGGTAAATGGGATTAGTGTAGGTGGGCAAAAAGGTTGGTGTGGACATTGTGTGCTGTTTTTGAGTTGTTGTACTCTATAACTTTAAGATGGTCAGTCACTGGAAGGGTAAGATATTACCACTCACACACAATTACATCAATCGTATCAAAGTTATGTCTGCAAAGGTGTTGGAAACTCTCCAGTTAATGGCTCACCTTAAAATTCTCCACACACCCCATGTGGCAGCTCAAGTTACAAACATACTGGCAAACCTACTTTTTGTTTATAAATATGCCACATCATCAACATTTCTTCATTGGTACTTGTGCCAATTTGCACCAATATCCATTTTTAGAGTCATAAGGTGGGGCAGCAGAGAGACAGCCCATCATCAGCTTTCAGCCCATCAAAGCTAATCCTATTTGCCCACATTAGGTCATATCCTTCAATGCCTTGCCTATATAGGCATCTGTCTAAATGCCTCTTAAATTCACTTAGTGGCCACTTATTAGGTACACCTGCTCGTTAATGTACATATCTAATTAGCATATCATGTGACAGCAATTCATTGCATAAGAGCATGTGGACATAGTCAAGAGGTTCCATTGTTGTTCAGACAAAACATCAGAATGGGGGCAAAATATGATCAAAGTGACTTTGCACGTGGAATGATTGTTGGTGCCAGACGGGGTGGCTAGAGTATCTCAGAAACTGCTGATCTCTTGATATTTTCATACACAACAGTATCTAGGGTTTTCAGAGAATGGTGTGAAAAACAAAAAAAAAAACAACCTGGGTGTGAATACACCTTCTTAAGGAGAGAGATCAGAGCAGATGGTGACTGGTTCAAGCTAACAGGAAGGCAACAATGACTCACATAACTATGTGTGGTGTGCAGAAGAGCATCTCTGAATGCACTGCATGCCAAACCTTGAAATGAATGGGCTACAGCTGAAGAAGACCACAAACCTACACTCAGTGCCAGTGTGTATTCAAGGTACCGAATAAGGTAGCTACTGTGAGTGTAATTATTGTATCCGATTCCACCACCTCCTCTGGCAGCGCATTCCAGATAATATAGATTCCAGTAAGTTACCTTCTACTAACAGAATGCTTCAGAGAAAAACACAGCTTTCCTCAGGTCTGGACATTGTGATCTGGAGGAAATTTTCTTTCAAATGTGCTTCACCTCTGGAGTAATGCACAGAGCAGGTTGGTGATATAGTGGATGGTGAAGAAGATTATCTAATTAGCAGGCATCCCTACAGTGGGATATTGATAAATGGGCTGGGGAATAGCAAGTGGAAGTTAATTGGGATAAATGTGAGGTGTTGCATTTTAGTAAGACAAATTTGGGCAAGACTTGCACAGTAAATGATAAGGCCCTAGAAAGTGTTGTAGACCAGAGAGAACTGGTCACCTACCTACTGGATTGAACAAGTACAGAGAAAATATACAAGGATTTCATCGAGACTTGAGGACCTGAGTCAGAGGGAAAAGTTGATTAGGTCAGATCTTTATTCCCTGGAGCATAGGAGAAGGAAGGGAGTTATGATAGAGGTAGAAAATTGATACATATTTGATAAAAACATCATGAAGGGTACAGATACGGAAAATGCAAGTAGGTTTCTTTCTGCTGAGGCTGAGTGAGACTAGAAGTAGAGGTCACAAATTATCGGTCAAAGGTGAAATATTTAAGGGAAACCTGAGGGAGAACTTCTTCACTCAGAGGATGGTGAGAGTGTGGAATGAGCTGCCAGCAGAAGTGGTAGATGTAGGTTTGATTGCAGCGTTTAAGAGAAATTTTGATAAGTACATGGATGAAAGGGGTATGGAAGGGCTATAGTCCAATGGGACCAGGTAGAATAACAGTTTGGCATGGACTGGATTTGCTGAAGGGTCTGTCTCTGTGCTCAGAATACAAGGATGTCCCTTTAGAACAGAGATGAGGAATTAGGTGGTGAATCTGTAGAAGTCCTTGCCACACATGGTTGTAGAGGCCAAGTCATTGGATATGTTTAAAGTGGAAGCTAATGGGTTCTTGATTAGTAAGGATGTCAAACACTATTCCCTGTGAATTGCTCAGGTGCATTGACACGCTGTAACTGAAATGCTCCTGCGCACATAGCCTTTGTTGCTGTGCAGCTCGAGTTTCTTTTATATAATGTCAATATGATTTTCAAATTATACTAATATAATTTTGAAATCTATGTTCATATAATTGTGAAATACCCCTGTAATTAATTATGTGTTAATGAACATAATCCGTAACTTTTCTAAATAAATGTATGATAACTGTTACATTGAAACATTCTAGAGCTTCAAGGAATTTATTATTTCAAGTTACAACAGTGTTAGAAATTGTAACAACAATAACACAGTGGAAGTCAGTAGCTCATTGTTAATAAACCACCAGTGCGCTGAACGCCAATGCCATCTAGTCAAAATATTTTATTTTTGCCACTGTTCCTGTCAGTTGTTTTTATTGCCTGACATCATTTACTTGTGCTTTGAGTTGTGGGTTGTGTTTGTTTGATGTGAAAATATCTATATTCTGACTTTTATGGTAAGTAATTTAAAAATACCGTAGATTTCGCACTACAGAGCGCACCTGATTAAAAGCCGCTGGCTCTAATTTTAGAAAGAAAATCAATTTTGTACTTGTACAGGCCGCACCGGATTTTAGGCCGCACCGGATTTTCGGCCGCAGGTGTCCCACGTTGTAATATGAGATATTTACACAGAAAGATATTACACGTGAGGATTTTTTAACTTTTAATTAAATCCATATGGTAACAAACAAATATATATTGCAAATGCTTTTTTTCGAACCGTGCCTGTAATACGGCTACTTTTAAATATACATACGTATCGGTAACACACAAATTACGTTGCATATACATTCCAATATCTCCTAGCGACTGGTAAAAATATATATACTGCAGCCTACCAGGAAAAGTTATTGATCGCCTTTAACTTAAAAGCAGCGTTTTGGCTCCGCCGCTCCCCCCCACCTTCCCGTTTATCGCAAACCGGTATTTCCCACAAGACGCGGTGAAACCGGATGTGACGTCTAGCATTCCGGGCTGTAGTACACAAAAAAAAATAATAACAAATGAATTACTAAGCGAAAATATTATAAACTAAATAACTGCCATAAAGGCAGCACAATGCTTTTCTTCGAGTATTTTCCATGTTGATGAGGGTGAGTACAAATGACTGATTTACAATAATTTAATTGTGAAAGTGCGCTTGATTTATCGTACAATTTCATTGGACCTCTGTGAACTACTCATCAATTTTATTGGTCTACTGTTACGAGGCAAAATGTTTTTGGCGGCATGAAAAAAAATCATGCATTAGCCGCACCGTTGTAAAGGCCGCAGTGTTCAAAGCTGATCAAAATGTGGGAAAAAAGTAGCGGCTTAAAATCCGGAATCTACGGTATATCATAATTTAATAAGAAGTTATAACTAGAAGTTTGTTAGAACAAGGTAAAAATGTATTTAAAAATTGTTTGCATGACTGTGCTTATTTTATTAAAACTAATTTTTACTTACCTTATTAAGTGTTTCAAATAATAATAATTATTTTTAGTATTCTCAAATAATAACTATTTTTAGCAAAAGCAAAAATTAATAAGTTATCATCACAGTATCTTGGTGATACTGTTTATTGGAGTGACAAAGTGAAAGACCTATATGTTCTGTTGTTAATACTGCATCTGTAATTCAACTTATTCAGTGTGTGTGTGTAATCACTTAGATGATAACTTTCCGACGATGAGTTAAGCCAATAGCAAGCTTTTCAACTTGTTATCTTTTCAAATGCAACCAATTTCAAATTTTGAAAAATAAAACTCAGCTACTATTATGAACTATTATAAATGAGGAATTTGAAGAACTGTCAATTCTTGTTGACATCGTTGGACCATTTCAAGCTTCTAGTGCTGATTGCGAATGTGGATCAGATTAATGAATTCAGTCAAATGTAAATCCAGAAACAGGCTAAAAGTGGAACATTTGGATAACCATAAGATTAAGATGCATTTTTCATCTGGATATGAAATTAATCTTCACAATGTTTATGGAGAATGGATTTGTAACAGACAGATGAGAAAATGTTGACAAAATGTGACAGAATTGTATTTCATTATATCTTTCAATTAAAAAATGAACAACAAAAGTATGTCATTGTTCAACTTTCATTTTAAATATTCATAGTATGTTGTTTCCAAAAAAAAAACATTTTTTAAAGAGTGCGCAATTTTCAGGTTGTGTAAAAATTCCCTGCTCAAAACAATGACTGGTCCGCACAGCTGTAAAAAAAATAGGGAGAAAGTTGGTGTCGAAGGTTATCGGGAGAAAGCAGGATAATGGGCTTGGAAAAAATAATATATCAGCCATGATGGAATGGGGGACCAGACTTGATGGGCCGAATAGACTAATTCTGCTCCTATGTGTTATGGTCTTATATCAACTACTCTCTTTACCTGCACAATATATATAATACAACAGGTCAGTAAGCTTACTTCTCCTTTTCTCCCCCCTTCACCACAGAAACAGCCAATGAAAAGAATAAGATCAGTAATGTTTGTGAGAGTAAGTGTTCAGCACAGACTAGAAGGGCCGAGATGGCCTGTTTCTGTGCCGTAATTGTTATATAGTTATATAATGTTGTATAAATACCATTATGTGCACAGGAAATTTGCACTCCACCCTGAACTGCAATTAATTCCTCCTCACTGTTGGAATTCCCAACCCAGAACCAACAAAGGAGAATAAAAGTAATTCTAGCAAACGGGCTGATTTCAAATGAGACTTTGCCAACATTGCATGCACCATGAGTGCTCAGAAACAGAATCACAATCAGAATGAGATTTTATATCACTGACATATGTCATGAAATTTGCTGTTTTGCAGCAGCAGTACTTTGCAAAATGTAATAATAAAAACTATAGATTACAATAAGTACACATAAAAAAGAAATTTAATTAACTACATATATGTAGTGCAAAAAGAGAGGTAAATAAAATATTAAGGTAGTGTTCATGGATTCATTGTCCATTCAGAAATCTAATGGCCAGTGGGAAGAAGCTCTTCCTAAAACGTTGAGTGTGCATCTTCAGGCTCCTGTACATCCTCCTTGATGGTTAAAGCTAAAGTCTGTCCCGAGCCTTATAGGCTCATCAGGCCAGTGCTTATTCCGGTTTCCGTGGCATGAAGCGACTGAGAGTACGAGACTCCTACCCCAGATAGGACGTCAGTCTATCGCAAGGATAACACCCAGCATTTTGTCGGTACCTATTTTCAGCTGGGTGGACTGGAGCAATGTGTGGTTAAGTGCCTTGCTCAAGGACAGAACACACTACCTCGGCCAGGGCTTGAACTCACAACCTTCAGATCGCTAGTCCAATGCCTTAACCACTTGGCTACGCACCATCTCTTTGATGGTAGCAATGAAAAAAGGACATGCGCTCGGTGAAAGGCTGCTGACAGAATGGAAAAGGTACAAAACAAATTGAGAAATTTGAAAAACTTGGAAGATAAAACTTTGGCAAGTAACCAAATTAAATCGTTGTTGGAATAGCATAAGGTGGCAGTTAACGTACAATACATTGCATCCAGAACTTAGTGTCCAGACATTGTGTCAGTGTGAGGTTATTCATAAAACAGGTAAATAGTTCAGAATTCAACTAAGAGTAGACTTTGATTGGTTGAAATTAGAATCTGATACAACAACAAAACCTTTTATATAAAATTTACATTTGCTGTGACAGCTCTGCTTACATTGCCAAACTAGTTATATTGAAGTTTGGTGTTCTTTGTAAACTTGCACATGCAAAATTATAGAAGCCAAGCTCAATGCTGGAAAGTAATTTAATAGTATATTGATGATAGTTCCTCTTTGGAATCATTAAGTAGTGATTTACACACTAGACTACAGAGGAAAATTTTTACTTAACTGTTACAGAGCCCACGGTGTTGATTTGCTGGCAAATTAAGATCTATGTTCAAAAATGACTCAGCCCTGCTAGGTGGCAATGCCTCATACGACATTAATGCCATTGCATAATTCAAACTAAAAGCTGGCAAAATCACAGCTCCAGACATTCCCATACCCAGCCTGTGTCTGGCAAAATAAAGCAGGTTGTAACTGGCATATAAGTGTTAGGCAGTATCCGAGAATGACACAGAAGCCTTTGACAGCTCACTTTCTGATGGAGACACAAACAAGTCACAACTAGATGGAAAAAGGTTTACTTTTTAATGTTTTAATGTGCTTAATTGCATTAACTTAATTATTTTTACAATTACTTAAAGAGTTATATTAAATATCTTAATTTCTTTCCTGCATTTTCATTCAGGTGAGTGAGTGATAGCCATCAATCTACTCAGCAAGTTAATGGGCTCCACCACTAGACTCAATGATGATTTCGCTGATGGAGCAGGTAGTCGGGAATATGGTCATCCAAGACTTAATGAAGTTCTTTGACTTTACAAAACCACTGGTTATGGAATAGCACAGTTGAGGTCATTATTTGCTCGATTCAAGTTATATTTCAATACTTTAGTTTTAAGTTTGGTTAATGGCTTCTGGTATTTGCTAATGAAAGTAAAATGAGTTACAGTTTAATGTTAAAACTAAATATTTTGTCACCTGCGTACTGTTATGCCGTTGGCCCCCTCCTTTGTGAAAATCGCAAGAACTCTAGTTAAGGGGGGGTCAACTGACCCAAGAGAGAGAGACGTGCGAAAGACCACGTTCTTCCAAGAAGCAGAATAAAAGTGACTTTGACTATTGTCTCATGGAGACCACCTGAAAAGCCCTCGGGCAAAGTGGGCTGGTTGAGAGAGAGATCGCATTACCTGCAACTTGATTGACACCTGCGATCTCGTGAAGAAGTATAAAGGCGGGTCTGAGGGGAGGACCCTCAGATGCACCAAGGAAACACACGAAGGAGAAACGCTAGAAATCCTGCGACAGCGTTTTAATAGCTACAGCCGGTGGTGGGGTTCGTGTGCGTCCTTCCCTTGCCTGGGATTGGCGACTTCACCACGGAAGACGGCCTAGCTACAGGGGAAGCCACAGATGAGAGTCCATTCCCCCAACGAGACTTCCGACTACCTCCCACAGGTTGGAAAACCTGTCGGGTAAATGCTTCATGTTCTCTGTCTTTCTAACAAAAGTGCACCAACGCGACACTTCCGCCGGCAACTAAGTGAAACTGCCGTGATCTAAAAGACTTTTAGATATCCAGTGAACGATATAAAATCTACATTACCCCTAGACGACGATCGAGCTTGTGTTTTGAATGATTATTATTACACCGGTGTTTTAGATTGAGTTTTGATGATCTGAATGTTTTGTATTAACCATACGTTTGTGCCCTTGTTGAATAAAACAGTTGAAAATAGTAGCATCCGACTCAGCTAATCCATCTATCTTTGCTGGTAAGTTACCTGGTTACGGGGTTTTCGTAACAAGTGGTTCTTGTTACGGGGTTCTCGTCCCGGATTTGAAACCAAACGGGAGGGTCAGTGAATCGGGCTGTAAGTCCAAACTTAAATCTGGTTACGCAGGTAGCCAGACGAGAAACCAGCAAAGATGGATGTGCAGGAATTTAGGAGAAACCCGACGGTAGAGGCGCTATGGAAAGCTACAAAATCAGACTTGGTAAGTTTGGCGCAGGCATTAGACCTCACAGCGGTGAAGCCAGCAATGAAAAAGCAGGAAGTGCGAAGGGTCATACAACAGCATTACGTTGGGAAGAAGGTGTTTGCAGCTGAGGAGTTGGAAAATATTCCCGAAAGGAGATTAGTGAGTGGGACAAATCAGGCAGAGTTGGAGAAAGCAAGGCTGGAACATGAGTTTAAAATAAAGCAGCTAGAAGTAGAAGCAGCTGAGAAGGCTGCAGAGAGAGAAGCCGAGAGAGCTGAGAGGGAAAGAGAAGCCGAGAGAGCTGAGAGGGAAAGAGAAGCCGAGAGAGCTGAGAGGGAAAAAGAAAGAGCCGCAAAGGAAAGGGCTGTGGAAAGAGAGCATGTGTTCAAACTAAAGCAGCTAGAAGCAGAAGCAGAAGCAGAAGAGAAAGAGAAACAAAGGAACCATGAATTGGAGCTGGACAGGCGAAAGCAAGAGCGAAGAACTCAAGGGGAAGAGAGAGAGGAGGGGTTTGATATTAGTCGGGCGTTGAGGTTGGTCCCCCCGTTCGAGGAGACGGATGCTGATAGTTATTTCTTGCTCTTTGAAAAGGTGGCAGGGAATCAGCAGTGGCCCAGAGAGCAATGGGTGGCGTTGTTACAAAGTGTGTTATGAGGAAAAGCACAGCGGGTATATGCCGCGCTGCCCACAGAAAGGGACGGGAATTATGATCAAGTAAAGGAGGCCATTCTCCGAGGTTACGAGTTAGTACCTGAGGCGTATAGACAAAGGTTCCGAAATTTAAAAAGAGAGTGG
Source organism: Hemitrygon akajei (assembly GCF_048418815.1). Classification (NCBI taxonomy): domain Eukaryota; kingdom Metazoa; phylum Chordata; class Chondrichthyes; order Myliobatiformes; family Dasyatidae; genus Hemitrygon; species Hemitrygon akajei. The sequence continues at coordinate 96,565,534 of NC_133131.1, forward strand.
AATCAAACGTATACCGAGCTAGCCCATGAGAAGGGTGTGCTCTTGGACCGTTGGTGCACAGCTGAAAAGGTGGCCGAGAACTATGGGCATCTCAGGGAGTTAGTTTTGATTGAGGAATTTAAAGGTTGCGTTCCGGAAGAGATCCGAATGTATTTAAATGAGAGGACGAATCAGTCCATCTCAGAGATGGCTAGGCTCGCAGATGAATATGCCCTAACCCACAAGACAAAGTTTTCCTCGCCAAAAAGTTACCCGAGAGACCGTCGGAATGGTAGGGAAAGTCCGCCGGCTAAGGGAGAAACTCCGCCGGGAGCTAGCACAAAAAGTGAGGATAACAGACAGGAAACCTGGAGATCTCCTGGTTTAAACTGTTTTAATTGTGGAAAGGTGGGACATATTGCATTAAAATGCTTTGCTCCGAGAAAGGAGCCAGAGAGGGAGAGAGCAGCGACCCCTATCGGGCATGCAGTGGTAATCAGGAAGTTGACAAGAGGGCCCCAGGTAGATGGAGTACCGGAGGGGCCGGAGACATTTAGTTCCGAAGGAACCGTGTCTTTGAGGGAAGGGGACCCCCCCATCCCCGTACGAATTTGGAGAGACACGGGGGCGGAACTATCGTTAATTAGCCGTAATGTGTTAAATTTCGGCCCTCGGACGGGGGAGGTTGCCCTGAGAGGAATCGGGAACCAGACCGTGGTCGTGCCTTTACATAGGGTCTTTCTCGATTGCGAGTTGGTGTCGGGACTTGTGGAGCTAGGAGTCCTGCCGGAGTTACCGGGGGAGGGCGTGGACCTCCTGTTGGGTAATGACCTCACGGGTGGGAAGATGGGAACCGCCCTGATAGTTGAGGCCCCGCCCATGGAGTCCCCGAGCTATCGCGCATGCGCGGTCACTCGCAGCCTGTCGAGAGCGGCAGCTGGGACAGCGCGCAGGTTGAAATTGGCCCAGACGTTTTTACCGACCCTACACCACGAGGGTTCAGAGGGTGGTAAAACGGAAGGTAGTAAAGTAAAAGGGGGTAAGGGCGAGGAGATAGCTCCCCCCTTAGTGAAGAGAAAGGTCCTAGAGGTAGGAAATAAAGATGAGAAACGGATAAAGCTGTTAAAATGTCCAGAGTTGGACGTGGTTGATCTGTCTGGTTTGGCAGAATTGTTTGGAGAAGTTGAGAGTTCTAAAGATGTTCTCGATGGTCCCGAGAGTGAAATGAGGGCAGTCTTAGAGGAGAAGGGTATCCTTGCTGTGGAGAAGTCAGCTGACATGGCCGAGGAGGTTGTTTCAGCTCGCAGGGTTGCGCCTTCCCCAACAGGGGGCTGCCTGGAGAGTTACTGGAAGGAGGGGGGGACGTTAGAATTTGAAAAAGGTACGGGTGTTGAAAACCTGGAAGAGGCCAATGTCCCGTTTGAGTGTGTCCAAGATGGGGATACACATGGTGCTGAACCTAGTCACGGAACTCAAGGGAAAGGGGGATGTGTAGTTCCCAAATTGAATGAAGAAAATTTAAAGGCTGGACTGATATCAAAAGCAGCAACCAGGCTACAGAGACAATGGCTTGGTACCACAAAGCCTGGGAATCAATTACAGGTTGAGTTGGAAGGTAAAGGGGCCCCACACGCTATTGTTATTCCAGAGTGTGGTGTAAAAAGGCAGAATTTGAAATGCTGTCTGAACAAAGCGAGATCGCTTGCGGATCTTAAATTGGAAACTAATAGCATGACGGGTCCTGAAGAGAAAAACGACAAATTGCCTAAAATTAAGGAATTGGGCGGTCTAAGTTTGGAACACGCTGATAAAATAACTCCTATGAAAGGAGCGGGCGAAAGCCTATTTCGCCAGGGTGCCCAAGATCGCCACGAGGGAATTAACCGAAAAAAAGGCGAGGGTTAATGGGGACGCGATTTTTAAAATAGCAGAATCTGGTTTTAAGGGATTTTGACAAAGTATGTGAATAATAAAGACAACACCCATGGAAGCTTGACTGTTAAGTTTGAAAGTAACATAAAAATTTGTCTTTTGCATGAACCTTTGTAGATGTATGTAAGCTAAGATCACACCTCCTTAGTTATGTTGCTGAAGAAAGCAAATAAATAAGGTGGTTATTGAGCTGAAGTTTGATGCTACCAGGCGTTAGTAGGGCACATGAGGTTAAGGTATTAAAGAAAAGGGGCACTGTACTTGTTACCTGTTTAGATACTGACTTGAATGTATAACAGTAGTACTCTGTGAAGAGAAAAGCTTGTGTAGTATGTAGATTCAAAAAAAAATTTCCTGTGTCAACCTGGTTTTAACCGCTGGTTAAAAACCCATTATGGGGGGAGGTGTTATGCCGTTGGCCCCCTCCTTTGTGAAAATCGCAAGAACTCTAGTTAAGGGGGGGTCAACTGACCCAAGAGAGAGAGACGTGCGAAAGACCACGTTCTTCCAAGAAGCAGAATAAAAGTGACTTTGACTATTGTCTCATGGAGACCACCTGAAAAGCCCTCGGGCAAAGTGGGCTGGTTGAGAGAGAGATCGCATTACCTGCAACTTGATTGACACCTGCGATCCCGTGAAGAAGTATAAAGGCGGGTCTGAGGGGAGGACCCTCAGATGCACCAAGGAAACACACGAAGGAGAAACGCTAGAAATCCTGCGACAGCGTTTTAATAGCTACAGCCGGTGGTGGGGTTCGTGTGCGTCCTTCCCTTGCCTGGGATTGGCGACTTCACCACGGAAGACGGCCTAGCTACAGGGGAAGCCACAGATGAGAGTCCATTCCCCCAACGAGACTTCCGACTACCTCCTACAGGTTGGAAAACCTGTCGGGTAAATGCTTCATGTTCTCTGTCTTTCTAACTAAAAGTGCACCAACGCGACACTTCCGCCGGCAACTAAGTGAAACTGCCGTGATCTAAAAGACTTTTAGATATCCAGTGAACGATATAAAATCTACATTACCCCTAGACGACGATCGAGCTTGTGTTTTGAATGATTATTATTACACCGGTGTTTTAGATTGAGTTTTGATGATCTGAATGTTTTGTATTAACCATACGTTTGTGCCCTTGTTGAATAAAACGGTTGAAAATAGTAGCATCCGACTCAGCTAATCCATCTATCTTTGCTGGTAAGTTACCTGGTTACGGGGTTTTCGTAACAGTACACATTGAGTTTCATTTTCTTGCAAGCATTTACAGGGAAAAAGAAATATATTAGAATTTTATTAACTGGATTCCAGTTAATTGAGACACAATGGGACTAGTACATTTTCGTCCAGTTAAGTAGCTACCCGATTCGCTGAAGTTTCATGGAAATAGTTAAAAATGGTATAGGAATAATAAACTACTGTTTAACTGAATAAATTATGTACTTGAATGAAATAAAAAACCATTTAGAACACTACCTATGCTACTAGAGTACTATAAAACCGTGTATTACTTCCTAATATCTATCGCCTGAGTAATTCACCTAATGTATTCTGCTGTGTATGAGGTGTCCAGGGAGGGTAGCACCTCTGGTGAAGGCACATGATCATAAGATATTAGAGCAGGATTAGGCCATTTGGCCCATTGAATCTACTCTGCCATTTCATCATGGCTGATCCAATTTCCCTCTCAGCCCCAGTCTCCTGCCTTTTCCCCATATCCCTTCATTCCCTAACCAGTCTAGAATCTGTCAACCTCTACCATAAGACCATAAGATATAGGACCAGAATAAGGCCATTTGGCCCATTGAGTCTTCCCCACCCTTTCAAGGGGCTTGTCATGTCCACTCTGGAGCAGCTCACTCACATTTGGTGCCCACCAGATACTCAGCTCTCACCTGTGGCACCAAATACTTGTTTGTATCTGACAGTGGCCACACCCTGGTACACTGTTTCGACAGGTGAGCTAAATCAGATGAGGGTAGCTGGTAGGCCTCATACTCCGTTGAAACCAGGATATGCCTGTCCTAGAATATGAAGTCTGCTCTGGCTAACTGGATGGATGCGATCAAACGAGAGATCCAACAGCTAAGAAGGGAGTTCTGCAATGTTTTGTGGAGAGCGAAGGGCATGACAAGGCACAGAAGAAGTCATGGTTATCCGCTGCAACCAAGGAAGACCACAGTTTGTACGACCACTTGCGCCACTGGATGTGGACTTCTCAGGTTGAGAGAGTGGAACTGTTCCAGTGAAATGGCTTTCCACTTTAAAAACTCCTCCTCACAGGTTTCACTCTCATCGTTGGATGCGATAAACAACAGATACACTGCCGTGTTCTTTTGATTGACTATACATGAACAAAGTTAGTGCAGGCACAATTTGCAGATAATGGACTGCCATCATAAAATGCATCATCCAAATCTTCATTTTCAGAATTAGAATGAGGTTTATTATCACCAGCAAGCGATGTGAAATTTGTTAACTTAGCAGCAGCAGTAAAATGCAATACATAATACGGAAAAAACCAAAAAAGGAAAATTATAATATTAAAAATAATAATAAAATAACTAAATCAATTACAGTATACACATATTGAATAGATTAAAAACTGTGCAAAAAACAGAAACACTATATATTAATAAAGTGAGATAGTGTCCAAGGGTTCAATGTCCATTTAGGAATAGGATGGCAGAAGGGAAGAAGCTGTTCCTGAATTGCTGAGTGTGTGCCTTCAGGCTTCTGTATCTCCTACCTGATTGTAACAGTGAGAAAGGGGCATGCCCTGGGTGCTGGAGGTCCTTAATAATGGACACTGCCTTTCTGAGACACCGTTCCTTCAAGATGTCCTGGTTACTTTGTAGGCTAGTACCCAAGATGAAGCTGACTAAATTTACAGTCCTCTGCAGCTTCTTTCAGTCCTGTGTAGTATCCCACCACCACCCCTGCCCCCCACCAGACAGTGCAGCCTGTCAGAATGCTCTCCATGGTACATCTGTAGAAGTTTTTGAGTGTATTTGTTGACATACCATATCTTTTCAAACTCCTAATGAAGTACGTATAGCTGCTGTCTTGCCTTCTTTATAACTGCATCGATACGTTGGGACCAGGTTAGATCTTCAGAGATCTTGACAGCCAGGAACTTGAAACTGCTCACTCTCTCCACTTCTGATCTCTCTATGAAGATTGGTATGTGTTCCTTCATCTTACCCTTCTGGAAGTCCACGATCAGCTCTTTTGTCTTACTGACTTTGAGTGCCAGATTGTTGCTGCGACACTATTCACTAGTTGGCATATCTCACTCCTGTATGCCCTCTCATCACCACCTGAGGTTCTACCAACAATGGTTGTATCATCAGCAAACTTATAGATGGTATTTGAGCTATACTTAGCCACACAGTCATGAAAATATAGAGAGTAGAACATTGGACTAAGCACACACCCCTGAGGTGCACCAGTGTAGATCATCAGCGAGGAGCAGATGTTATCACCAATCTGCACAGATTGTGGTCTTCCATTTAGAAAGCTGAGGATCCAATTGCAGAGTCAGATACAGAGACCTAGGTTCTGCAACTTCTCAATCAGGATTGTGGGAGTGATGGTATTAAATGCTGAGCTATAGTCGATGAACAGCATCCTGACATGGGTGTTTGTGTTGTCCAGGTGGACTAAAGCCACATGAAGAGCCATTGAGATTGCATCTGCCATTGAGCTATTGTGATGATAGGCAAATTGCAGTGGGTCCAGGTCTTTGCTGAGGCAGGAGTTCAGTCTAGTCATGATCAATCTCTCAAAGCACTTCATCACTGTAGATGTGAGTGCTGTGGCAATGCTGCCACAGAACAAAGAGACACATTAGACTCCACGAAAACCCCCGTACAACCAAGACCTACAAACTTTCAATGTGTGAAAAAAACAGGTTGTGCACAAAAATAAGTGAACAAAATACACAGAACATGAACTGCAGAGTCCCTGAAGTGAGTTACAGGCTGCACCCCTCATACAAACTCTTCTCCCTCCTGCCATCTGGCAAAAGGTACTGAAGCATTCGGGCTCTCACGACCAGATTATGTAACCGTTTCTTCCCCCAAGCCATTAGAGTCCTCAATTCCCAGGGTCTAGTCTGACACCAGCTTATACACACACTCACACTCTCTCTCTCTCACTCTCTCTCTCTCTCTCTCTCTCTCTCTCTCTCTCTCTCTCTCAACTGAACACCACTCCACTCCCTTCACAATTTTTGCTCATTTCTTTCTCAATTCCTGCTAAAACATTGCTTACATTTACATCATTTATTATTATATTGTAATTTGCCCTTTACTGTGCCTATTGTCTTGTTTATTAGTTATTGTACTGGCTTGCACTGTTTTGTGCACTTTATGTAGTCCCCTGTAAGTCTGTAGTCTAGTGTAGTTTTGTATTGTTTCACGTAGTCCTGTGCAGTTTTGTGTTGTTTGATGTAGTACCATGGTCCTGGAGGACATGTTTCATTTTTACTGTGTACTGTACCAGCAGTTATGGTTGAAATGACAATAAAAACAACTTGACTTGACTTGACTTGCTGAGGTGAGTGAATCTGGTCCAGGAGCCCATTGGCTATAGTCCATAGCTGTGGAGTCAGTTTATCACTGAGATAGCAGTAAGGTGAGAAGGAGAGGGGGTCAAACCCAGGCAGACCAAGCAATTCTGGCTGACACGGAGAAATGAGCTGAACAGCGGTTCATTCTCCACCATTTGGCCTGGACACCTTAATCTTTTTAAAGTAGCTCGGCGCTTAAATCGGCTGAACATTGGTTCATTTCTCACTCTCATACCCAGTTCCCCGCTGCTTCAATCCAGTACAAAGTCCATCCCCCCCAGTTAAGGCTGCAGTTGATGCACCTACATTTTCGAGTGTTTAGTTCCTTCAGACCACTGATGCACCATCAATAACTCTCGGAGACGTGAGGCGAGATATAGGCTTTTATTGGCTGGAAGAAAGGACAAGCAGCAAGTGACCACCACACTAAATCCTGGAGACTGAGGCCGGGGCTGTGTCTCCAATCGCCTTTATACCGGGGTCTGTGGGAGGAGCCACAGGAGCAGTCAGCAGTGGGGGCGTGTCCAGACAGGTATATGTAGTTCACCACAACCACAAAAACATCAGATCATTCATACGGTTCAAACACACACGTCTAAGAGAGAAATAATAGGATGTGGATTGCAGTGATCATAGTCCAGCAGAAGTATATTTAGCAGAATAGCTGCTAGTTTTGTGAGCTGCCACAAAACCCCACTGTATATCTCTGGTGCCATCTTGGGAGGAGATGGCGCTGGCAAAATACAGTAGATTCCTGAAGGATGCCAATAAGTGGTCAGCAAGAAGAGGCTGTTCACATTCCTAATGCAGAAAGTACGGTTTACACATGGAAGGTGTAGCCTATCCTGTAGAAAAAGAGAATATCTGGAAGAATCTTTGACCTGAAAAGTTGACTCTGTTACGAATGTGGAGCAACTCTGATGGGCCGAAGGGTGAAAAGTCACCCCCTCCTTTTTGAGAATCGCAAGATCACTATTATTTCGGGTCTGAGACCCAGGAAATGAGAGAGATACACAGCATATCAGGAAATGAGAGAGAGAGATGCAGAATACACAACAAGGTGGAATGTCTCCTAAATGGAACCACTGATTACTGCTATTGTCTCTTGGAGAAGGAATTGTGTACTGAGTACTGTACTATTCATTGAAACCCCTCAGGGGACAACCAGAGTGGTCTGGTTGAGGGATTGCATCATCCCAACCTGATTGACATCTGAGACCCCGTGAGTGAGGATAAAAGAGGGTCTGGGGGAACAACCCCTTTAGACGCACCAGGAGAAACGCTAGAAATCCAGTGACAGCGTTTTATAGCGAAAGCCGGTGGGAGCTCGTGTGCGTCCTCCCTTGCCTGGGTGGCGAGCTCACCACAGAAGAACGGTTTAGCTAAAGGAGAGGTCACACTTGAACGGCCACAACAACGAGACACCGACGGATCGAAATCATAAAGGAAGGTTGGAAAAACACTTAGCGGTAACTGTTCCCATTTTTCTATCTCTCTCTCTCTCCAACAATTGCAACACAACGACAAACAAATGACAGCAGCCTGTGTGAATTGAAGTGAACTTTATATTTCCATCGGACAACGATAGAGCTTATTTCTTATTGATTATTATTATACCCGCACTTTTAGGTTTAGTATTGACGACGTATATTATCTGTATATTTGCATTGATATCATTTTTGTGTATTTTTCCTAATAAATACTGTTAAAAATAGTATCACCAGACTCCAACTGACGCCTCTATCTTTGCTGGTAAGTAACCCAGTTATGGGGTTCGTAACAACTCAGTTTCACATTCCAACAATACAGAATATTTGCAGCATTTTCTATCTTTGAGTGTCAAACATTGCTGTCAATATTAAGGGAGAAATTGGTGAGCTGAACAAGAGGGTTTGAGAGCCAGGAGGGAGAGACAAACAACCTATTCTAATTAACCTTTGCAAACTCCTGTCTTGTACTGTCAAAATATGACTTGCCCCAGTCTAGAACTTAAACCTGTCACCTAGTCCTGCCACTTTCTTTCAAAATTGTTTAGAATAATTGGGTTGTAATAGTGGGAGATACGAAATTTCTCTGGTGCTGGCAGGGCCACCCCAGAGTATTAAAGGCCTGTACAGGTGGAATTTGTGTAATGTCTTGTGGAAATTTTTCTGAGTCAATACATAGATGGCCCTAACTAGGAGAACGCAATTCCTGACCTTCTCTGAGGGAGCAAGTAATTTAAGTGGCAGTCAAAGTAAATGTATTATCAAAGTGCATATACATCACCATATTCAACCCTGAGAATGACTCTGAATCAGGGAGCACTTTGGTTCTAGTAACCATGACATTAATAGTTTTCAGATAATAATGAAAAGGGTAGTACAGGCCGATAGGTTGGTTTCCAAAACTGGAACAGGGATAAATTTGGAGGAATTGAACAAGATCTAGCACTGGTCAATTGGGGGAAATTGCTTAAAGGGAAAGAAATCAATGGCAAGTGGAAGACTTTTAAGAGAGTGATAGTATTGAGAAATATACCTGAAATATAATCACTATGTACTAGCTATTTACTATACTATGTTCTAGGTACTGAATATTACTATGTATTATTTTACTAGACTCATTTTGCTATGTATTGTTTTACTAGATACTTTGTATTCTCTTAGCTACATACTGTGGCAGTTAAAGAACACCTGTTTAGCTAGCAGCACTATTAGCTGAAATGTACCCCATGTATTACACTCAGCCTTTGTTTAGTACGAGATAACGGTGGCGGACAGGATGGTACGAGCAGGAATGTAATGTGAGGGAGGTTGTCTGGAAAACATAACCTTGGCCAGGAATGGGGCCCCAATGCGAACGGGTGAAACATAATGGTGGCGCACCGAGAGCTAGGCAAGAGCGATTGATTAGTTAATGTATAGATGATATGCAATTAAAAATTGATTGGGTATGCTGATAAAACCGAAATGTAACTGAGATAATAAATTACTATAAAGAATGCTGTACACCGGAGCTCGGCGGGCTTTCGGTGACAAGTTCATTGATTGCCTCAGCCTTTGTTTGCAAATAAAGGTTTAAACTTCTTGAAGAATTGTCTGTGTCTCCTGGTCATTTCAAGTAATCACGACAATAGCAAGTATCCAGGAGCAGCATGAGGTAGACTTGGCAGGTTTAGGGAAACCTGGCTGATGAGAGATATTGAGGCTCTGGACGAGAAAAAGAAGGAAACATCCGTTGGAACCTGGAGGTCAGGATCAAGTAAATCCCCTGATAACTATAAAAAAAAATTAAAAATAGTGTATGGATGTATCTGACAGGTAAGGTTAAGGAAAGTCTCAAAACTTAATGATAGAAGGCATAGATTGAGTGGATTGAGACTTTTTCCCAGTGTGGCAATGGTTAATATGGAGGAGGAAGAGCATAATTTTAAGGTGATTGGAGGAAAGTGTAGGGGAATGTCAAATATAGATATGTTTTTACACAGACTCATTGCCAGGAATGGTGGAAGAGGCAGATATATTAAGGATATTTAAGAAACTCGTTAGTACATTGTTGATAGAAAAATGGAGGTCTATGTGGGAGAGAAGGATTAGATTGATCTTAACGTAGATTATAAGGTCAGCATAGTTTCATTGGAAAAGGGACTGCACTGTTGATGTTCTAAGTTCTAATTTCAATCATTATATTAAGAGTAAAAGGGTGCCTTGGGAGAGAATAGGTCCTCTTAGAGATCAGCAGGACTGTTTATGTCTTGAACTGCAGGAGATGGATAGCATTTTTGACAAATATTTCTCTTTGTTCTTTTTACTGAGGAGAATATCATGGTTGCCTAGTGAATAAGGGAAACACGTCAAAATGTTTTGGCGAACATTTAAATCTACAGGGAGGAGGTATTTGCAGCCTTACAGTGCATTAAGGGGGACCAGGCACATCGCTGGATTTTGTGGGAGGCTAGAGAGGAAATTGTGGAGGTCCTTGTGGAGAAACTTGTTTAGTTCTTACCCTCACTATCACATGGTACTGGAAGTAATTGAGAGATTTCTACCCTCAAAGTTCTGCTTTTCAATTTCTTCCCTAGCTCCCTATATTCATCCTGCAGGACCTCATCCCTTCCTCTGCCTGTGCTATCCATGCCATCGTGCATGATGACTTCTGATTGCTCACCTTTCTTCTTGAGGACGTGCTGAGATGCTGTGAGCACTGCTACCGGGGGTGGGGGGCAACAAATTGTTACCGAGTCACTTCGGCAGCTATAGAATTTCTTTCTGACCAGCCCCCCCCCCATATATTACTGTAAGCCCCTGACACTATAATCCATTCTGTCTCCACCCTTCTCTGCTGCACCCCAGATCCATTCCTGATGCCACAGATCCAGTATTGCTACCTCCTCCTAAACTGCACCCCCCCCCCCGCACTTATAATATCCAAAGCATGGTATATCTGTTTTGGAGGAATTGGTCAGTAGAACCATGCATGCACTTCCTATTCCTTCTTCCTTTCCCTGTGGTCAGCCAAAAAGTTTTTGCCTGTTCTTTACGTGTTACCACTTCACTAAGACACCTATCTATGGTACTTTCTGTATATGGGATTATCCTCAATGTGTCCGGCTCCAAAACCCTTCATGCTGTCAGCTACAGCTGAGTCACTTCCTACAGATGCAGTTCTCAGGGACACTGGAAGCCTCCCTGTTCTCCCTCATTCTGCAGGAACTGCATGCCACTTCTCTACCCAGCATCGAAGGCAAAAAAGAAAAATTTAAATAACCATGCCCGTACCTCTATTCAGCTTCCTCATGCCAATGTCTCTTAGGCTAAAGCCTCTTAACGTACCACTCAAACACTGGCTGTTGTACGGTGGTCACTCTGTTAGAGCCTGCCTTCCCTTTACTGATGATGAGTCTCACATTAGCTGATTGGAATTGATGCACCACCTCTTAGTTTGGTAACTCATGGTATTCCAGGAAATATTCTAGCGTGGTTAAAGCAGTGGCTGATTGCCAGTAGACAAACAATGGGAATAAAGGGAGCCTTTTCTGGCTGGCTTTCCATAACTAGTGGTGTACCACGGGGGTCTCTGTTGGGAGCATTTCTTTTTACGTTATATGTCAATGATTTGGATGATGGAGTTGATGGCTTTGTTGCAAAGTTTGCAGATGATATAAAGATAGGTGGAGAAGCAGGCAGATTTGAGGAAATGGAGAGGCCACAGAAGGACTTAGAGAGATTAGAAGAATGGCAAAGAAATGGCAGATAGAATATAGTCTGAGGAAGTGTACGGTCATGCTCTTTTGTAGAAGAAATGAAAGGGTTGACTATTTTCTAAATGGAAAGAAAATACAAAAAGCTGAGGAACAAAGGGCCTTGGGAGTCCTTGTGTAGGATTTCCTGAAGGTTAATTTGCAAGTGAGTCTGTGGTGAGGAAGGCAAATGCAATGTTAGTGTTCATTCCCAGAGAACTGGAATATAAAAGCAAGTTTGCAATGTTGAAACTTTATAAAGCACTGTATTTAAGGCAGAGGTTGATAGATTCTTGATTGGTCAGGGCAAAAAGGAACACAGGGTGAAGGCAGGAGATTGGGGCTGAGGAGAAAATTGGATCAGTCATGATGAAATGGCGGAGCAGACTTGATAGGCCAAATGGACTAATTCTGCTCCCATATCTTATGGTCTTAGGGTAACCTTAGTTCAGCTCACCAGTGGCTCGGTTTTAAATGTCCTGCTGCATCTCTGCCTCCAGACTCTCAGCCTGTTCTGTTCAGATCACCAATGGCTCCCTTGATATTGAGAGCAAATCTTGATGGTATAAGCCTGGAACTTACAGTGATTAATTAGAGTAGATTATTTGGGTGCAAAGGGACCACAGGCAAGTGTGAGGCTTTTAAAGGTGAGATAGTGAGAGCTCAAGATCTGCAGACTTTTGTAAGAGTGAAGGGCAGGGTTGGTAGGAGAAGGGAACCCTAGAAAACGAGAGACATTGAAGCTCTCGCCAGGAAGAAGAGGAGACATGGGTCATGTACGGGCAGTTGGGAACTTATGAATCCTAGGAGAAGTGTACGGGATGAAAGAGTATACTCAAGAAGGAAATCAGGAGGGCAAAAGATGTGCATGAGATAGCTTACAGAGAGATTAAGGAGAATTCAAAAAGAGATTTTGTAAATTGCACCATTGCCTGTGAATTGGATTGTACCCATTTTTGATGCACGAGAAAACTGTTGTACTAATGCTAATGATTGATTAGTTCTTCATTAATAATGGCAAAAATGACCAGTTTGAGATGTTTTACATTAATAACATACTTTAATCAGAACCTCGTCAGATTTTGCACATGGCTCTACATTTAGTTGCACTACATTGGGCCTTAAAGGGCTATGTGGCCTAGGACAGCCACACTGCAATAACAGTTTTGCCATTGTTTGTGAGGAAGCTGATTAGACATTGTCGATAAAACACTGGACGAGATTTAGTGTAGCAAAATTTATTAAAGAAATAGCTGCAGGAATTACTACCATTGCTGCCTTGTTGTGATACTTCTGGCAGTGAACAGCAGTTTTTCCATGAGCATTACTGCCAAAAACAGGAATATACTATCTTGGCCCTTCAGCCTTCTCAGATATTCAATAAGATCAAGTATTTATTTTCCTTTTGTACAGAGTGTATGATTGTATATAATAGCATTTCCGCCAAGAGAAATGCAGAGTATTCAGGGATAAGGATCTGCTTCTGGTCCGACCTGATAGTGAAAGGTTTCTCTGTGCGTGGGGCAAAAGAGCAAAACAATTGTTATATGGTTGTTATAAAAGTGTATTTCCCAGCTGTGGTAAAGGAATTTCTCCAGAATCCACTGTCTCCAGAACTCCTCACTCCTTCACATCTCAACTGATCTTGACAACAGCTGTGTTTTCATTCTCATTTTAAAAAACTCTTAGCATATTGCAACTGCAGAAATGAAAAAAGAAAGCAATCTTAAGCTGAGATATTTTTGGAAAAAAATTATGTTCCCTTAAAACACAGAAGGAGACAATATAACTATTCAAATCTATGCTAATAATCCAATTGTATCAAAACCATTCTCACACTTGTAATCTACTCTCTGTTACCACCAATTCTCTTACCAGTCACATATGGACTATCCTTACAGTCATCAATAAACCTAACTGCCAGCATATCTTTGAGATGCTGGGGGAAAACACACATCATCACAGGAACAACGTGCTAACTCCACGCAGACAGATCCGAGGTCAGGAATGAACCTGAATCTGTGGAGCTTAGTTGAACACCTCTGTGCCACCATTCATGCCATTTTGCTGCCCTTGATAATATGAACCCTTTATTTACCTTTCCAAAATCATCATCATTTTTTTGTGATTTCCTTTAAAATTGTTATTGATGACAACTAATTAAAAAGTAATTAAGGGGAGCAGCTTGCAGTGAATAATGTAAGTATTACGAGCAGAACCAGCCCAACCCTCGCCTCTGATCCTGACACATTGCTTTTTCAATTCATCTGACCTGGCATTACAATCGTCCAAACATTGGGTCGTTCCTTGCTCTAAAACCGAGGCCCTGTCACGTTGATACACCTGGACCGCGCCACCATGCTTTGGCACATACCCAACCTTTCCAAATTGGCCCAGCACTTTGGTCACCACCCCCTTGGCTCCCAGACCACATCCTCAGTGTCCCCCTCTCTCTTCTAGCCATTACATAAAAGCTATAAAGCATGTTGATTTACGATGCACGTTGAAGGAAAACAGCAACTTCAAATTCAAAGCAATAATAAGATATTGGAAAACAAATTCAAATATATTTAAATCTACAAATAAGATTGTTTCTTTATGTAATGACCTGGTTAAAATTTCTACTGCTAATACTGTGAGGTATTTCATTTAGTAGCTTTCTGTAAAGGCAGTGTGCCCTGCTGGTGGAATTTTTGGTTTTGGCTAAAGATAAAGGACTCCAATGTTCAACTTAGGGATGTTGTGTTAGCCAATCAGGATGGTGGAATTGGGAGAAGGTTCCACAGAGACCTGGGTGGAGAGAGATTTGTGACAGACACTGTTGGAGTTTGTGATCTTTTGGAGGAGATGTAGAGAAGAGAAGATTAGGAGAGATGCCCGTAGGATTCGATCTGATGGGAAGTTGTAATTGCAAGGAGAACTTTGCGAGACAAAGAAGTCCAACATGGGAAGTTCTACCGATGATTGGTGATGAGAATTCAGTGCCGTAGTAGTTATACCCTGGTTTTGGAAGATTTGAGCTCCAACGTCATGTGCACATTTAGACTGGCTTAACTGTAATGAGCCTTTTATTGTTTTATTGCCTTTCCTTTTTTTCTCTCAATAACTATTTAATAAAGCTGAAATTAGTAAATATACTTTTGTTATGATTTTATGCAGTGTATGATCTGTTATTTCTTGCTGACCGATAATTGTGTAGGGACAGCATTTACACAGCATTCACTCAAATCGGGGTTCTGTTAATTGGAACATCTTGGGCTGTTTGTTTGAACCCAAATCACACCAACCCTAGACATATATTGCTTATAAAATGACGCCTTCTCACCTCTGACTCATACGGCTGTTAATGGAGTCCACTATCGAGCTAAGTTTGTATATGAGCCCAGTGAGGGAGATACATTTATTTAATTATAGTAATGTCAATTTTCATCAACAATTTTAGAACATTCATTAATAAGTTCAGCTACTTCATTGCTTTCTCATTTTCAGTGAGATGGATGGGCTGGTGCAGTGATACCAGCTTCTCAACATTAGGCTGAGTGTCTCAGATCCAGATGTTCAGTAATTTACAGTCTGTTTTGTTGCATTGAAAGAAGTTGTGAGACTGCACTGAAACCTCGCTTCACTGTACATGATGTTGGAAAGACAATGAAGAACATCTTGACCTTTTTCCATTGTGCAGGATCTGCAACCAAGAGTCTTTTTTTTGTAATTTATTTTTTTATTGAAGATCATTATCAAACAAACATTTCCATAAGATGTATTTCAGACATTGTACATATATATCATATAATCATATATATCACAAATCTCCACAAAGTATTTATCTGAGGTATACACTTATAGAAAAGAGTGGAAAGAAAAAACAAGCAAAAGGAAAGAACTATGTACAAGTAGGGAGTGATCTTTTTTTTTACAACAGATTCATTGATTTGTGAGAATAAAATCAGGCCTATGAGGCATTATGTAGTTAAACCATTTTTCCCAGTATGAATCAAATTGTTCCAGCTTATGATTAACAGATGCTGTTATCTTCTCCATTTTGTAAATGTCCATTGTAATTTCCATCCATGTATTTAAAGTTGGGCACTCCTGTAATAACCATTTCTTAGTAAGAGTCTGTTTACCAGTGTTACGTAACCCTGTAACCAGGTAACTTACCAGCAAAGATAGCGGGATCAGCTGAGTCGGATGCTACTATTTTCAAACGTTTTAATCAAAAAGGGGCACAAGCGTATGGTTAATACAAAACATTCAGATCATATACATCGTCAAAACTCGATCTAAAACACCGGTGTAATAATAATCAATCAGAAATAAGCTCTATAGTTGTCTAGGGGTAATACTGAGTCCAATTGAAATATAAAGAGTCACTCAGAAGTTTGCAGGCTTTTCCCTTTTGGGAACCACTGGGGTTTTCACGTTGTGGAGAGAGAGAGATGGTTGAGAAAGGATAAACACTTGCCCGTTGTCTTTACAGAGCAAATCCTTGGAATCAGGGGAGCAGGCTTCCCCGTTGTTATTTAAAAGCGGTCTTCTGATGGTTCCAGCCACAGATACAAAATTTGGAATCTAACGCACGTGGCTTCCTTCAAAATGGCTTCCCGCTCCCACAGGAATCAGTATCGTGCTTCCTTGGTGTCTCCTTGGTGCGTCTGAGGGTTCCCCCCCCCCCCCCAGACCCTCCTTTATACTTCTTCACGGGATCGCAGGTGTCAATCAGGTTGCAGGTGATGCGATCTCTCTCTCAACCAGCCCACTTTGCCCGAGGGCTTTTCACGTGGTCTTCATGAGACAATAGTCAATATCGCCTTTATTCTGCTTCTCAGGAGAACGTGGTCTTCCGCATGTCTCTCTCTCTCTTTCCCATTTCCTGTGTCTATTCAGCACGTCTCTCCCCCTCTTGGGTCAGTTGACCCCCCCTTGACTAGGGCTCTTGCGATTCTCACAAAGGAGGGGGCCGAGGTCATAACACCTCCCCCCATAGCAGGTTTTTTACCAGCGGTTAAAAACAGGTTGGTACAGGACTTTTTTTTGTGAATCTACATACTACACAAGCTTTTCTCTTCACAGAGTACTACTGTTATACATTCAAGTCAGTATCTAAACAGGTAACAAGTACAGTGCCCCTTTCTTTAATACCTTAACCTCACGTGCCATACTAAAGTCTGGTAGCATCAAACTTCAGCTCAATAACCACCTTATTTATTTGCTTTCTTCAGCAACATAACTAAGGAGGTGTGATCTTAGCTTAGGTGCATCTACAAAAGTTTATACAAATACTAATCGTTTCGGTCGTGGTATTTCACCTGCAGGTCTCCCAAGGGGTGGTCTTTATTATTCACAGGCTTTGGCGCGAACCCGTACAACCGGCATTGTGGTTTACAAAGGGCATTTCTATTACCCATCGCCTTTTCCCGGTGAGTCCCCCCGTTGGGACTGCGAGTAATTTGGCAAGGTACTCTCCCGCCTTTCCTTCCCACAAGGGTTAAGCTCTTAACTCCGCGTCCACCCAGGTAGTTAGCCCTTCTGCCAAGACCATACAGGCTGATGTGTTTCAGGGCGAACCTTTCCCCCTGGCTGCATTTAAATTTTGGCTTCCTCGCAGTGCTTTCTTGAATAACACTAGCGTGTGAGGCACCTTTACATTCCAAATCAACCCATAATCAGTGCGTAGGCATCATTTTAGACTTTAACCCTTTTCCCTTCGAGTTGGGAACTACAGATTTACAGTTCTCCCCCACAACAACAGTTATCTCCCCATTCATAAACTCCACATTAACTCTGAACACTCCCCTCAGCACAACCCTCTGGGGACTCGCACTCCCCAAGGTTAACCCTTTTTTCCTCGAACCAAACCTATCTGATCCAAAAGGACGGCCGTCTCGTCCAGCTGAGTCAAATACCTCAGCTTTTTCCTGAGCTCCGTGACTAGGTTCAGCACCACGTGCATCCCCATCTTGGACACACTCAAACGGGACATTGGCCTCTTCCAGGCTTTCAACACCCATACCTTTTTCAAATTCTAACGTCCCCCGATCCTTCCAGTTACTCTCTAGGCAGCCCCCCGTTGGGGAAGGCACAACCCTGCGAGCTGAAACAACCTCCTCGGCCATTTCAGCTGACTTCTCCACAGCAAGGATACCCTTCCTCTCTAAGACTGCCCTCATTTCACTCTCGGGACCATCGGGAACACCTTTTGAACTCTCAACTTCTCCAAACAATTCTGCCAAACCAGACAGATCAACCATGTTCAACTCTGGACCTTTTAACAGCTTTATCCGTTTCTCATCTTTATTTCCTACCTCTAGGACCTTTCTCTTCACTAAGGGGGGGGGGGCTATCTCCTCACCCTTACCCCCTTTCACTTTACTACTTTCTGTTTTACCACCCTCGGAACCCTCGTGGTATAGGGTCGGTAAAAACGTCTTGGCCAATTCACTACTGGCCCGATTTAAACTGCTCTGGTTCTCAGCTGCTTTTCTCGACAGGCTGCAAGTGTCCGCGCATGCGGGATAGCTCGGGGACTCCATGGGCGGGGCCTCAACTATCAGGGTGGTTCCCATCTTCCCACCCGCGAGGTCATTACCCAAAAGGAGGTCCACGCCTCCCCTGGTAACTCCAGCAGGACTCCTAGTTCCACAGGTCCCGACACCAACTCGCAATCGAGAAGGACCCTATGCAAAGGCACTACTTTGATCCAGTTCCCTAGGCCTCTCAGGGCTACCTCGCCCGTCGGAGGTCCGAAGGGTAACACGTTACGGCTAATTAATGATAGCTCCGCCCCCGTGTCTCTCCAAATTCGTACGGGGATGGGGGGGGGTCCCCTTCCTTCAAAGACACGGTTCCTTCGGAACTAAATGTCTCCTGCCCCTCCTGTATTCCATCTACCTGGGGCCCTCTTGTCGATTTCCTGATTACCACTGCACGCCCGATATGGATCGCAGCTCTCTCCCTCTCTGGCTCCTTTCTCGGAGCAAAGCATTTTGATGCGATATGACCCACCTTCCCAAAAAGCAAGAAATAACTATCAACATCCATCTCCTCGAACGGGGGGACCAACCTCAACGCCCGACTAACATCAAACCCCTCCTCTCTCTCTTCCCCTTGAGCTCTTCGCTCTTGCCTTCGCCTGTCCAGCTCCAATTCATGGCTCCTTTGTCTCTCTTTCTCTTCTGCTTTTACTTCTAGCTGCTTTAGCTGGAGCTCATGACCCCGTTTCATCTCTAATTCCTTTAGTTTGAACACATGCTCTCTTTCCTCAGCCTTTTCAGCTCGTTCTGCAGCCTTTTCCTTGGCAGCTCTCTCCTCAGCCTTTTCAGCTGCTTCTAGCTGCTTTACTTTAAGCTCATGGTCCAACCTTGCTTTCTCCAACTCTGCCTGATCTGTCCCACTCGCTAATCTCTTTTCGGGGATATTTTCCAAATCCTCAGCTGCAAACACCTTCTTCCCAACGTAATACTGTTGTATGACCCTTCGCACTTCCTGCTTTTTCATTGCTGGCTTCACCGCTGTGAGGTCTAACGCCTGCGCCAAATTTACCAAGTCTGATTTTGTAGCCTTCCCTAGCGCCTCTACCGTCGGGTTTCTCGTAAATTCATCCACATCCATCTTTGCTGGTTTCCTGTCTGGCTACCTGCGTAACCAGATTTAAGTTTGGACTTACAGCCCGATTCACTGACCCTCCCCTTTGGTTTCAAATCCGGGACGAGAACCCCACTTGTTACGTAACCTCGTAACCAGGTAACTTACCAGCAAAGATAGTGGGATCAGCTGAGTCGGATGCTACTATTTTCAAACGTTTTATTCAAAAAGGGGCACAAGCGTATGGTTAATACAAAACATTCAGATCATATACATTGTCAAAACTCGATCTAAAACACCGGTGTAATAATAATCAATCAGAAATAAGCTCTATAGTTGTCTAGGGGTAATACTGAGTCCAATTGAAATATAAAGAGTCACTCAGAAGTTTGCAGGCTTTTCCCTTTTGGGAACCACTGGGGTTTTCACGTTGTGGAGAGAGAGAGATGGTTGAGAAAGGATAAACACTTGCCCGTTGTCTTTACAGAGCAAATCCTTGGAATCAGGGGAGCAGGCTTCCCCGTTGTTATTTAAAAGCGGTCTTCTGATGGTTCCAGCCACAGATACAAAATTTGGAATCTAACGCACGTGGCTTCCTTCAAAATGGCTTCCCGCTCCCACAGGAATCAGTACCGTGCTTCCTTGGTGTCTCCTTGGTGCGTCTGAGGGTTCCCCCCCCCCCCAGACCCTCCTTTATACTTCTTCACGGGATCGCAGGTGTCAATCAGGTTGCAGGTGATGCGATCTCTCTCTCAACCAGCCCACTTTGCCCGAGGGCTTTTCACGTGGTCTTCATGAGACAATAGTCAATATCGCCTTTATTCTGCTTCTCAGGAGAACGTGGTCTTCCGCATGTCTCTCTCTCTCTTTCCCATTTCCTGTGTCTATTCAGCACGTCTCTCCCCCTCTTGGGTCAGTTGACCCCCCCTTGACTAGGGCTCTTGCGATTCTCACAAAGGAGGGGGCCGAGGTCATAACACCTCCCCCCATAGCAGGTTTTTTACCAGCGGTTAAAAACAGGTTGGTACAGGACTTTTTTTTGTGAATCTACATACTACACAAGCTTTTCTCTTCACAGAGTACTACTGTTATACATTCAAGTCAGTATCTAAACAGGTAACAAGTACAGTGCCCCTTTCTTTAATACCTTAACCTCACGTGCCATACTAAAGTCTGGTAGCATCAAACTTCAGCTCAATAACCACCTTATTTATTTGCTTTCTTCAGCAACATAACTAAGGAGGTGTGATCTTAGCTTAGGTGCATCTACAAAAGTTTATACAAATACTAATCGTTTCGGTCGTGGTATTTCACCTGCAGGTCTCCCAAGGGGTGGTCTTTATTATTCACAGGCTTTGGCGCGAACCCGTACAACCGGCATTGTGGTTTACAAAGGGCATTTCTATTACCCATCGCCTTTTCCCGGTGAGTCCCCCCGTTGGGACTGCGAGTAATTTGGCAAGGTACTCTCCCGCCTTTCCTTCCCACAAGGGTTAAGCTCTTAACTCCGCGTCCACCCAGGTAGTTAGCCCTTCTGCCAAGACCATACAGGCTGATGTGTTTCAGGGCGAACCTTTCCCCCTGGCTGCATTTAAATTTTGGCTTCCTCGCAGTGCTTTCTTGAATAACACTAGCGTGTGAGGCACCTTTACATTCCAAATCAACCCATAATCAGTGCGTAGGCATCATTTTAGACTTTAACCCTTTTCCCTTCGAGTTGGGAACTACAGATTTACAGTTCTCCCCCACAACAACAGTTATCTCCCCATTCATAAACTCCACATTAACTCTGAACACTCCCCTCAGCACAACCCTCTGGGGACTCGCACTCCCCAAGGTTAACCCTTTTTTCCTCGAACCAAACCTATCTGATCCAAAAGGACGGCCGTCTCGTCCAGCTGAGTCAAATACCTCAGCTTTTTCCTGAGCTCCGTGACTAGGTTCAGCACCACGTGCATCCCCATCTTGGACACACTCAAACGGGACATTGGCCTCTTCCAGGCTTTCAACACCCATACCTTTTTCAAATTCTAACGTCCCCCGATCCTTCCAGTTACTCTCTAGGCAGCCCCCCGTTGGGGAAGGCACAACCCTGCGAGCTGAAACAACCTCCTCGGCCATTTCAGCTGACTTCTCCACAGCAAGGATACCCTTCCTCTCTAAGACTGCCCTCATTTCACTCTCGGGACCATCGGGAACACCTTTTGAACTCTCAACTTCTCCAAACAATTCTGCCAAACCAGACAGATCAACCATGTTCAACTCTGGACCTTTTAACAGCTTTATCCGTTTCTCATCTTTATTTCCTACCTCTAGGACCTTTCTCTTCACTAAGGGGGGGGGGGGCTATCTCCTCACCCTTACCCCCTTTCACTTTACTACTTTCTGTTTTACCACCTTCGGAACCCTCGTGGTATAGGGTCGGTAAAAACATCTTGGCCAATTCACTACTGGCCCGATTTAAACTGCTCTGGTTCTCAGCTGCTTTTCTCGACAGGCTGCAAGTGTCCGCGCATGCGGGATAGCTCGGGGACTCCATGGGCGGGGCCTCAACTATCAGGGTGGTTCCCATCTTCCCACCCGCGAGGTCATTACCCAAAAGGAGGTCCACGCCTCCCCCGGTAACTCCAGCAGGACTCCTAGTTCCACAGGTCCCGACACCAACTCGCAATCGAGAAGGACCCTATGCAAAGGCACTACTTTGATCCAGTTCCCTAGGCCTCTCAGGGCTACCTCGCCCGTCGGAGGTCCGAGGGGTAACACGTTACGGCTAATTAATGATAGCTCCGCCCCCGTGTCTCTCCAAATTCGTACGGGGATGGGGGGGGTCCCCTTCCTTCAAAGACACGGTTCCTTCGGAACTAAATGTCTCCCGCCCCTCCTGTATTCCATCTACCTGGGGCCCTCTTGTCGATTTCCTGATTACCACTGCACGCCCGATAGGGATCGCTGCTCTCTCCCTCTCTGGCTCCTTTCTCGGAGCAAAGCATTTTGATGCGATATGACCCACCTTCCCAAAAAGCAAGAAATAACTATCAACATCCATCTCCTCGAACGGGGGGACCAACCTCAACGCCCGACTAACATCAAACCCCTCCTCTCTCTCTTCCCCTTGAGCTCTTCGCTCTTGCCTTCGCCTGTCCAGCTCCAATTCATGGCTCCTTTGTCTCTCTTTCTCTTCTGCTTTTACTTCTAGCTGCTTTAGCTGGAGCTCATGACCCCGTTTCATCTCTAATTCCTTTAGTTTGAACACATGCTCTCTTTCCTCAGCCTTTTCAGCTCGTTCCGCAGCCTTTTCCTTGGCAGCTCTCTCCTCAGCCTTTTCAGCTGCTTCGAGCTGCTTTACTTTAAGCTCATGGTCCAACCTTGCTTTCTCCAACTCTGCCTGATCTGTCCCACTCGCTAATCTCTTTTCGGGGATATTTTCCAAATCCTCAGCTGCAAACACCTTCTTCCCAACGTAATACTGTTGTATGACCCTTCGCACTTCCTGCTTTTTCATTGCTGGCTTCACCGCTGTGAGGTCTAACGCCTGCGCCAAATTTACCAAGTCTGATTTTGTAGCCTTCCCTAGCGCCTCTACCGTCGGGTTTCTCGTAAATTCATCCACATCCATCTTTGCTGGTTTCCTGTCTGGCTACCTGCGTAACCAGATTTAAGTTTGGACTTACAGCCCGATTCACTGACCCTCCCCTTTGGTTTCAAATCCGGGACGAGAACCCCACTTGTTACGTAACCTCGTAACCAGGTAACTTACCAGCAAAGATAGTGGGATCAGCTGAGTCGGATGCTACTATTTTCAAACGTTTTATTCAAAAAGGGGCACAAGCGTATGGTTAATACAAAACATTCAGATCATATACATTGTCAAAACTCGATCTAAAACACCGGTGTAATAATAATCAATCAGAAATAAGCTCTATAGTTGTCTAGGGTTAATACTGAGTCCAATTGAAATATAAAGAGTCACTCAGAAGTTTGCAGGCTTTTCCCTTTTGGGAACCGCTGGGGTTTCACGTTGTGGAGAGAGAGAGATGGTTGAGAAAGGATAAACACTTGCCCGTTGTCTTTACAGAGCAAATCCTTGGAATCAGGGGAGCAGGCTTCCCCGTTGTTATTTAAAAGCGGTCTTCCGATGGTTCCAGCCACAGATTCAAAATTTGGAATCTAACGCACGTGGCTTCCTTCAAAATGGCTTCCCGCTCCCACGGGAATCGGTATCGTGCTTCCTTGGTGTCTCCTTGGTGCGTCTGAGGGTTCCCCCCCCCTCAGACCCTCCTTTATACTTCTTCACGGGATCGCAGGTGTCAATCAGTTTGCAGGTGATGCGATCTCTCTCTCAACCAGCCCACTTTGCCCGAGGGCTTTTCACGTGGTCTTCATGAGACAATAGTCAATATCGCCTTTATTCTGCTTCTCGGGAGAACGTGGTCTTCCGCACGTCTCTCTCTCTCTTTCCCATTTCCTGTGTCTATTCAGCACGTCTCTCCCCCTCTTGGGTCAGTTGACCCCCCCCCTTGACTAGGGCTCTTGCGATTCTCACAAAGGAGGGGGCTGAGGTCATAACACCAGCCACCAACAGTATATTCATTAAATATTTATCTCTTTTCAACCATTTTTGAGGTATATATCCAAAATATATGGTCTTACTCTCTGAGGGTATTTCATATTTAAAGATGTCTTGTAGGGCATTGTGTAACCCCTCCAATAGTTTTTGATAACAGGGCAGTCCCATAAAATATGATAATGATTTGCATTTTGATTTCCACAATTTCTCCAGCAAACAGGGAGGTTACTATCATAATGGGATTTCTGATATAGTGTAAAAAAATAAAATCTTATCAAGTTTTTCCATCCAAACTCCCTCCATTTCTGTGAACTGGTACACTTCCATTGATACCTCCATATTGTTGTCCATTCTTCCTCAGATATAATTATCCTTCCTTCCTTCTCCCATTTTGTTTTAATGTATGAAGTCGAATGTGTTTTAAGATTTGACAACCCCTTATACGTGCTTGAAATGATTCTACTACCATTTTCTGAATTATATGCTTTTCTAAAGAGCTCTATCAAGCATGTACTTGCCTTGGTTACAGTTTTAAGCATCTTATTAACATATTGTCGCATCTGTAAATACCGATAAAAATCTTGGTTTTTCTAATAAGTGTTTCTCTTTAAGCATTTCAAAACTGAACAGTGTTCCTTCTTTCATTATGTTGCAAAGAACTGTTATTCCTTTAGCTGTCCAGTCCTTAAATCTAGCATCCAATTTATTTGGTGTAAAATCCCAGTCATATGCACACCATTTAAGAATTGCAATATCTTGATTATATTCTTTTATAGTAGTTTTCCATATTTTAAGAGTCAATTTCACCCATGGGTTATCAATAGTATTTATGTACCTTTGCAGGTTGTTATCAGCCAAAATTGCTTGTATAGGGATGGGAAGTACCCGCTCCTCAATGTTTTTCCATTGAGCGTCATATGATGGGTTGCACCAACATATCACAGCTCTCAACTGTGCTGCAAAATAATAATCTCTAAGAGAAGGTAGGCCCCATCCCCCCTTTTCCTTTGCTAAATGCAAAGTTTTAAGATGAACTCTAGGCCTTTTACCCTGCCAAATATACCTTGATAGCATCTTGTTCCATTCATTGAATTGATTTTGATTAATCTCTATTGGTAGGGTCTGAAAGAGATATAACAGTCTGGGCAGTATATTCATTTTAATAGACTCAATCCTTGAACTGAGACTGAAAAAAGGAATCAGGCTCCATCTTGCCACATCTTCCTTAATTTTTTTATATAAAGGCTGATAATTACATTCTGATAATTTTGCCAAATCTTTTGGCATAATGATGCCCAAATGTTTGAAAGACTCTGTGTGCCATGCCCAGGGGTATCGACTTCCAATTTCTCTTGGTGGGCTATAGTAATATGAAAGTAATTGGGTTTTATCTATGTTGATCTTGTATCCTGATAATTGACCATATTGTTCAAAGGATTGCATCAATTTAGGTAAAGAGTATGTTGGTTGCCCTAGATAGATCAAAATGTCATCCGCATAACAAGCCAATTTATGCTCTGTCCCTTTAATAGTAATTCCCCTGATATCTTCATTTTGTCTGATGTATTGAGCTAATGGTTCCAGATATAACGCGAAGAGTAGTGGTGACCATGCACAACCCTGTCTCGTGCCCCTTTCTAGGGTAAGACTATTTGATAAATATCCATTGATTTTAATCCTAGCAGTGGGGTTGTCATATAGAGCCTGTATAATTGTGTCTTGGAAACAAAATTGTGTCTTGTAAAACTTTGTAAAGAAAATTCCAATTAACCGAATCAAATGCCTTTTCACCGTCCATGCTTATCACTATTGCTTCAATTTTATTTTTTTGTATATGATCCATAATGTGAAGTGTCCTTCATATATTGTCTTGTGTTTGGCGTTGTCGTATAAAACCTGTCTGATCGTTACGTATCAGTATGGGTAGAAACTCCTCTAATCGTTTGGCCATAATGGAGGTGAATAATCTATAATCTACATTAAGAACGAATATTGGTCTAAATGACCCGCATTCCATTTTATCCTTGCCTTCTTTTGGTATAGCTGAGATTATCGCTTCCTTCCAACTGGGTGGCATTTGTGTCTTTTTTAGAGCCCAGTTCAGTGTGGGGAGTAAAACAGGAATTAACTCATTTTTAAATTCTTTGTACCACTCTGCTGTATACCCATCTGATCCTGGTGACTTGCTTAATTTAAGCCTACTAATTGCAGCTTTTAATTCAACTTCAGTTATGTCAGCAGTCATCGTTCTATTTTGTTCTTCGCTTAATGTGACTGTACTTCCTAAGAAGGTTGGCGTCATTCAATGTCTGTAGTGAGATGCTGAAGATGTTCTATAGGTCAGTTGTGGAGAGCGCCCTCTTCTTTGTGGTGGCGTGTTGGGGAGGAAGCATTAAGAAGAGGGACGCCTCACGTCTTAATAAGCTGGTAAGGAAGGCGGGCTCTGTCGTGGGCAAAGTACTGGAGAGTTTAACATCGGTAGCTGAGCGAAGGGTGCTGAGTAGGCTACGGTCAATTATGGATAACTCTGAACATCCTCTACATAGCACCATCCAGAGACAGAGAAGCAGTTTCAGCGACAGGTTACTATCGATGCAATGCTCCTCAGACAGGATGAAGAGGTCAATACTCCCCAATGCCATTAGGCTTTACAATTCTACCGCCAGGACTTAAGAACTTTTTAAAAGCTATTATTAATGCTTTTTGAGATAGTGATTTAGATGCATATCATATTTTTTACTGAGTTAAGTATTGTATGTAATTAGTTTTGCTACAACAAGTGTATGGGACATTGGAAAAAAGCTGAATTTCCCCATGGGGATGAATAAAATATCTATCTATCTATCTAGAGAATTCAAGAAGGTGTCAATTTGGGTTATGCTTCCCCCTGGAACTTTGGAATATAGAGTTTTGTAAAACACTTCAAAAGCTTCTTGAATTTCACTTAGCTTATTTTTTATCGTTTTCGTTCTTGGGTCCCTAATTCTATGAATTGTATTTTCTGCTATCTTTTTTTTCAGTTTCCACGCCAGTATTTTCATAGATTTCGATCTACTTTCATAATGGCTCTGTTCCAGAAACATTAAGTTTTTCCTGATTTCTTGCATAGCCAAACTATTTATTTCATTCCTAATTCTTTTAATTTCCCCTAATATATCCTGTGACAAATTCAATTTGTGTTTTTTCTCTAGTTCCTTCAGCCTATTTTGTAATTCCTCTAATGTTTTATTCCTTATTTTTTTCTTATATGAAGATATCGCTATAATTTTCCCTCTTAAGACCGCCTTCAGAGTATCCCATAAAATGGGAGGTGAAACCTCTCCATTATCATTAAATTCTAAGTAGAGACCAATTTCTTTTTTAATTTGTTCCTTAAAGTACGGATCATGGAGTAGACTTGAATTTAGTTTCCAAATAGTATTCTTTTGTTATGTTCAGCACATGAGGAACTGAAAAATAAGCTCACACTAAGATGTGGGTGAAGACTGATTGTTATTGTTTATTTTTATATTTCATGGTGTATTTGTGAAGAGGTGTTTCTCCTGTGTTTAGTGAGTAATGGGTAGTTATCTTGCTATTCCGGGCCATGTGTTGGCCCATTGAACACACACAAAATGCTGGTGGAACACAGCAGACCAGGCAGCATCTATAAGGATAGGCACTGTCGATGTTTTGGGCCGAGACCCTTCGTCAGGACTCGCACCCCTTGGATATAGCTTTGACTCTAGGTTAGGGGTATGGAAGTACTACTCCTGGTGTGTTTTTTTAATTTTTGGGAGGGTTTTTTGTATTTCTCAAGGGGTTGTTACAGCACATCTATTTGAGTTACAGTTTGTATTATGCCGTGACTATACAGCATAGTTTTTTGTTAACCAGCAGATATGACATGTAATTCACATATGCACAGCACTGGTGAAGCTAAATTTGTCAGCTGGAATGTACGGGGGATGAATAGTCCACTGACGAGAGGGAAGGTGTATGCACATCTTCGTACATTCAAAGCTGATATTTGTTTTCTCCAAGAAACACACATTAAGAAATCAGAGGTGAAAGTGCTTTGTCCCTCCTGGGCGTCTCAGGTCTACCAGTCAAATTTTAGTACTAAAAACTAGAGGGTTTCCAATCCTAATAAAAAAACCATACCGTTTGTTCACACACAAACTATCGCTGACCAGAGGGGCAGATATGTAATAGTAAGTGGAATATTAAATTCTATACCATTTACACTAGTAAATGTGTACAGGCCCAACTTTGATGATCCAATTTTTTTTCCGAACCTCTTTAAGGCCGTGCCTAATCTGTCTGACTCTAACATAATTGTAGGTGGAGACTTTAATTGCATCTTAAACTCCCTCCTAGATAGACAACGCCTCCAAGTTTGTTAATTTAAAAATAGTGTAACACTTAATAATCTCATGCAATCATATAATATAGTGGATATTTGGAGGCTTCTTAATCCCACAAAGAAGGATTTTTCATATTTCTCTGCAGTACATAAATCCTACTCTAGGATTGATTATTTTCTGTTAGATTCGAAATTGGTCTCGTCAGTAGTCGGTTGCACTTACCATAATATACTTATATCGGATCATACTCCTGTCTCCCTTATACTCAAGCTGAACTACAAAAGGGGTGAACATAGTTGGCGGTTAAATAATGTTTTGCTAAAGGATAAGGGTTTTTGCTCTTATCTTTCAGATAAGATAGATCTGCACTTAAGCACCAATGATGTTGGCGATGTTGATGATTCCACTCTTTGGGAGGCCATGAAGGCAGTTATTAGAGGTTGCATAATAGCATATGAGACAGCAGAAAAAAGAAGATTCAAGAAAAGGTTAACTGAAATAGACAATCAGTTGGCAAATCTGAAAGCCTCTTATAAAATAAACCAGGAAGCAGAATTACTTAATAAGATTACTGCCTTACGGTATGAGTATAATTCTATAATGTCCAAGAGTGTTGCAAAACTACTGACAGAAGTCCGACAGAGGTACTTTGAGCTTGGTGAAAAGCCCCATAAGTTATTAGCCCATTAGTTAAGACAGATGCAGGCGTCCAGGGCCATACATCGTATAAAGGCGAAAGATGGCTTTTTATTGACGGACCCGGAAAAAATTAGTAAGTGTTTTGCGGAGTTCAATGCTAATGTTTACCAACCACAAGGAGGTGCGGACGTTGAAGCTGTGGCAGCATTTTTTGATCATCTGAATCTGCCCACGCTGTCAACAGATTCAGTAAATACACTTGATGCTGATATAAGCCTAGATGAGATCAAGAAGGTCATCTCTTCCCTCCCCAATAATAAGGCAGTGGGTCCGGATGGTTTTAGCATGGAATTCTTCAAAGTGTTTGGTCCAAAATTGTCACCTCTGCTCTTACGAATGTTGAATCACTCCAGGACAGCTTCCAGATTGCCACCTACTTTATGTAAAGCCAATGTTTCTCTGATTCCAAAACTAGGCCGTGATCCCGAGGTGGTTTCATTATATCACCCCATTTTGCCGCTGCCCATTGAAACCAAAATTCTCAGGAAAGTCTTGGCCAATAGATTAAAAGAATGCATTTGTTCTATTATTCATCCGGATCAAACTGGCTTTATGCCATGTAGACATATGCATTTTAATTTGCGTCGTCTTTTCAATATTTTATATACAAAACACGCAGAAGAGGCAGTAGTCATTTCATTAGATGCACAACGTGTGTTTGACCAAGTGGAATGGCCATTTATGATGTTTGCACTTAAGAAATTTAGATTTGGACCATCTTTCATCAAATGGATTGAGATAATTTATTCACACCCATCTGCCTCTATTATCACTAATCAGAATACTTCCTCCCCTTTTGCAATTCATCATGGGACTCGCCAAGGCTGCCCCCTCTCTCCGTTTTTGTTTGCAGTTATCATTGAGCCACTGGCTGTTAGCATCAGACAGGACACTTTGATATCTCCCATTGATAAGCATGGACATAAACATCACCTTTCATGATATGCTGATGATATCCTTTTATATATCTCCAGCCCACAAACATCAATACCCACCCTTCTGACTCTAACTAATAATTCTGGTAGTTTCTCAAATAATTGGGATAAGAGTGAATTAATGCTAGTCACTGCAGTGGTTAATACAGAGTATTTACAGTCTATTCCCTTTAAAATAACTTATGATCATTTTTCCTATCTTGGTGTGTCTATTATAAAAACCCAGATGTCCTTTTGCAAGTGAATTGGCAAAACAAAGTTGAACAGGTTAAATGCAATATTGACTTTTGGAAAACCCTTCCAATTTCTTTGGTGGGGAGGGTTAACCTAATCAAGATGATTGTACTGCCACGATTTCTTCATCTTTTCCAGTCAATTCCATGTTTTATTCCTCCATCATATTTTAAGCAATTGGATTCAATTATTATACCCATTATTTGGAATTATTAAGCCATTAGAATTACTAAAAAACACTTGTCAAAGCCCAAGGAAGCAGGTGGCTTTGCCCTACCAGACATTAAAATGTATTACTGGGCTGCCCACCTATCCATTCTTGCATGGTGGAAAAAAGGCCCACCTTCTACCTCAGACTTGTGCCCAGCATGGTTACTCATAGAGCAAGTGCTTTGTAAGAAGATTTCCTTACCAGCTCTCCTTAATAGCCCCACTGCAGTTAATAAGTCACATTTTAGTAACAGCTTTGTGGTTGGCAGCACTATAAGAATTTGGAAGCAGATTCAAATACACATTAAGGCCCCAAAAACTTATATTGACACTCCGATTTGTGACAATCACTCCTTTTTGGCTGGCCTGAATGATACTGTTTTCTCATCCTGGAAACAGAGTGGCATCTGTAGTGTAGGTGACCTATATATATTAATGGAAACTTTGCCTCATTTGTGCAGTTACAAGCAGTTTACAATATCTCTGCATCTAGTTTTTTTAGATATTTACAAATTCGAGATTATGTTAGGAAATATATACCTAATTTCAAAGTTTTAGACAAACATGAGTCCCTGGAGGCAATAAATAAATTTGATCTGGTTACTCGTAGTGCTGTATCCTATTTTTATCAGATCCTACATAATGGAGCTCGGGTGAATACTGCAGGTCTTAAACAGGCATGGGTGGATGAATTGGGTATAGAACTGACAGAGGAGGTCTGGGATGAGTGTTTAAAGAGTATACATGATTGTTCGGTCAATGTCAGACACAGACTTAAACAGTTTAAAACAACACATAGACTCCATTATTCCAAAGAAAAGTTGCACAGCTTCTATCCTGATGTTTCACCAGTTTGTAATAGATATAAATCTGAGAACAGTAACTTGTCACATTCATTCTGGTCATGTTGTAAGCTTTATGCATACTGGAAAAGTATTTTTCACTGTTTCCCTGAGGCTTATGGGAAGCAACGGGAAGCAGTGGGAACCAGACCCGCTCATAGCCCTCCTTGGAGCAACAAACTCCCTATCTTCAGCCAATAAATATGAAAGAATGGCTGTATTGTTTGGAATGGTGATTGCTAAGAAGTTAATCCTGCAAATGTGGAAAATGGACTCTGTGCCTACGTACAATCTGTGGCTGAGAGAACTGACAAATACTTTACATTTGGAGAGGCTGAGACTATGTAATGAGGACAGAGGGGACATCTTTGAAAGGATATGGGGCCCTGTATTGGACTTTCTTAAGGGGTGAGGACTGAGGTTTTCTTGGTGCTGTGCACCTCCGCTGTGTATGTTTACTCTTGCCTTTATATTATTCTCCCTTTTGCTGCTCAATATTTAATTTGATTTTGTTATGGTCGTGGTTTTTCTGGATGTGCTGTTTTTTTTGTTGTTTGTAGAAGAAGAAGAATAAAAAATATATTTAAAAAACTTTGCAAATAATTCTGACAAATAAGCAACGTCACTCCTAATATTCTTAAGTTGATTACGGAATGAAGTATTCAAGTCCTCAAAGAACTTTATCATGGTTTCAAAGAACACATAAAAGCGTCTCAGGTAGTTTCATTTTTGAGAGCCATCTTCTGTGTGCAATAGCAAGCATTCAAACTATTTATCTTTTTAATTTGTTCTGCTTCTGCCATTTTCATTATGGATTAATGACTACAGTCAATCGCCTGTTGTTTAAGTCCAACATCAGATGCTGTGGTCAATAAAGCAAAAGCTTATTGGAGATCCCAACTTGTTTGTTGCTATGCCGTCGTTATAGTTATTGAAAAGCAGTGTGACATTGGCCCTGGTAGCTGCACAATATGAAGAGGATCTCAAAATTGCTCAAAACACTGCGATACCAGATGAGGACAATGACCTGTGAGCTGGTGGCTGGAGTCAGACACAGCAGCCTAGTTTTATAGACAGCTGTCCTGTGATGTGGTTTTGCCAGTTAATTAGAACAGTTTAAGTGCTTATAATCTTAAGGAGGCTAAAGGAGCTCAGGCAAACCCTGACTCTTTGCCTGAAGATACATAAAATGGGGCAGTAATATCTTGGTTAGGCTGTGGGCTGGAGAAATAATGTCAAGTCCATTTGAAAAGGCAGATTCTGAACTTTACCCAATTAAACACTATACCCTAATTCACAGGAATTGCGCCACTGCATGATTGAAGCATAGGAACCATACAGCAGTGAACTGGAAATAACACCGTTTCTTCAGTCCAGGTTTCTCATGATATGGCAAATACAGAAATGTCACATTGCTATTCAATCACTATAAGGCGCTTTGAGCAAAGTCTAGGGGGATGAGTGGGTTAGCAAGAGAAGAGGTGATTGTGTGATCATTGTAATCATTTATGAGGCACTGAAGATAAAAGGTTTATAATAAGTAATTATTTTCTTAAATCAAGCCTGAAATCTCTTAGCTGCCCCTTCTTGCTACCAGTAACCCTTTATCTTTATCACCCCCTTATAAACTTCCACTGCCCCCGGGGGGGGGATGCATTATCACCCACTTTGGGAACCACAAAACTGGAGTATCCTCTATAAAGTGACAGATTAATCACCGATTAAAATACACCTTTGCAGTGTACTTTAGTGATAAGTGCAGGTAATGAGGATGAAACATATTCACATTTTCATTGGCAACACCACAAAATACTGGAGGAACTCAACATGTGAGGCAGCGTCCATGGAGGGAAATGGGAATGTTTGTCCAGCTTTACATTGGATTAGTTTGGAATTGTATTTCGTGGCATTTAGTGCAGTACACTATGAATCCTACAGGCACAAATCTGTTGATTGGTATTTATCATATAATCTACAAGAAATTGTTTGAGATTGAACAAGCTCCTAACAAATATTAAAAATCGAGTACATCTGTATTATTTATCAGCCATCACTTGAATAGATACTTCAGCTCAACAAGCTAGTCCTTATGTTGAATACCACAAAGCACACTTAAAATCCTCAATCATGAAAAAGAAATTAGAGCAAAATCAAGTGTTGGAAATTACTGAGCAATGAGCCGAATATTTGGATGACAGCCAATATATTCAATTTAGTAAATGTCCAAAAAATCTATCAAAGCTCTACACCTACATTGGAATTTTTCACTTAATTACAAACAATGAATTACCATGGTTGTAACCAGCTGAACACAGTGATGCAATGCAAATTCTGAACATAAAAGTTCATTGACCCAGCATGGCTTCTCTTGCTTTTTAAAAATATCATTCAATCTCACTTGCATTTTTACTGTGCCACCAGTGACATTCAGAAGGCATTTATGGTCTTGTGGTGAACTACATGTACCTGTCTGGACATGCCCCTCTGCTGACTGCTCCTGTGGCTCCTCCCACAGACCCCGGTATAAAGGCGATTGGAGGCACAGCTCATCCCTCAGTCTCCAGGATGTTGTGTGGTGGTCTCTTGCTGCTAATCGTGGTCTCTTGCAGCTAATAAAAGCCTATCGTTCGCCTCCCGTCTCCGAGAGTTATTGATGGTACATCAGGTCTGTGACATTTTTTGGAAAGGACTTATTGTAATTCGCTCCTGTTGTTGCCTTCTGAAATCTCTCTGTTATAAAATGATTTGAGATCTTGCTTTACTGATTAACTGTTAGAGTGCTGCTTTCCTGCAGATCAAGCAAGGTAGTTGTGGAAAAGCACAGTGTTGTGTAAAAATCTTAGGTATATATATATATATACATAGCTAGGGTGCCCAAGACTTTTGCACAGTACTTTAGGTCATTAAATTTGTTGTTTTGCAGCATGAATACATTGCAATGCATAATAATAAAAACTATAAATTGCAATAAGTATATATAAAAAAAGAAAATTAAATTAAATAAGTAGTGCAAAAAGAGAGGAAATAAATACTGAGGTAGCATTCACAGAGATAAACAGCACAGTGCCATGCAAAAGTCTTAGGCATTCTCCCTCCCAGCATTTATCTCTGCAAGCGGCCTTATTGCGACACCATCCCATTCACATCCTCCCTCATCTCCATTTAGGGCCCCTAACAGCACTTCCAGGTGAAGCAGAACTTCACCTGCGAATCTGCTGGGGCCGTTTATTGTGTCCAGTGCTCCCGATGCAGCCTCCTTTAAGTTGGTGAGTCCTGTTGTAAATGGGGGACCCCTTCGCCGAGCATCTCTGCCACAAGTGGAACTTCCCAGCGACCAAACATTTTAATTCTGATTCCCATCCCTGTTCTGACATGTTGGTTCCTGGCCTCCTCTTGTGCTAAGATGGAGCAACACCTTATATTCTCTCTGGGTAGCCTCCAACTTGATGGCATGAATATCAATTATGCCTTCTGGTTAAAAACTTATTTCCCTTCCCCTCCCCTCTTCCTCTATTTCCTACTCTGGCCTTTTACTTCTCTCCTGCCTATCACTTACCCTGAGTCCCCTCCTCCTTCCCTTTCTCCTACGGACCTTCCCGCTCTCCTATCGGAATCCTTCTTCTCCAGCCCTTTACCTTTCCCACCCACCTAGCTTCATCTATTATCCTCTAGCTAGCTTCCTTCCCCGCTCCCCCACCTTTTTATCCCAGCATCCTCCCACTTCCTTTTCAGTGCTGAAGAAGGGTCTTGGCCTGAAACATTGGCTGTTTATCGATTTACGTAGATACTGCCTGACCTGCTGAGTGCCTCCGGCAATTTGTGTGTGTTGATTTGGATTTCCAGCATCTGCAGACTTCCACGTGTTTATATATAGCTAGGATGCCTAAGACTTTTGCAGAGTACTGCATTTCCATTACAATAAATACAAAATATGAATTAACAGGGTGGGAAATATAGAACTGCTGCTCTTTATTCCTTTGTTAAAAGAGTCTGGAAAATATCCTAATCCATACTCATAATGAAACATCCAAGTAGATGTTAATGATGGACTATTCACCGTATACACAATGGGCACTGTAGAAACATTGATATTGTATTAATTTTGCTCAGTAAAGTCAGTGACTAATTTGGCACTCAATAACTTTTTGTTTGCATCTTATAAAAGGTTTATTAAATGTCATAAACTATTCACCTGAGGAGCTGAGGATCTCTGAATGCTGCTCATGCCTTTTATTCATTCAAAAGCAGTGAGAATACCTACTGTAATTGCCTGTGGCCGGCACTTGCTGACTGCCTTGGTTGCTAATAGTGTGAAAAGCAGATGAAATACTTGGGAGCTTGTGAAGTAGATAGAGGTGGCCTACTGTTTTCAATTTAAATAAATATGATCAACTTTTGATCAATTTCGCATTGTGTACAACAGATCCACCATTTTGTACCTTGATGACGACCTTCATGATTTTACGCACCAGGCAACACAACAAAATTAATGACCAGATATAAATTGGTCAAATCTTGTCAGCATAAGCACACATCCTTTATTTCAGCTGACTCTGCTGTCTAGAAACTCTTTGCAGAAAGCTTTGCCTTTTTCAGAACAAGGTATTTATCTGAACATTGATTTTTCTTTTCAGAGTGGATTGCATTTAAGTGTTTTTTTCCTGCCCAAATTGCACGTAACAGATTTGACTGGGGGCACCCTCTTGTAGAGCACACATTTTTTAAATAACTTATTTGTCAAAGAATGAGCACGAAGTGTCATCTATGTTTTTGCAATGCTTGTTCAGAATATGGTTTGGAGGATTTAGGTCATATTATTTAAGGAGAAAGTAATCCTCAGCCAATCATAGCAGAAGTGTGTTTTCCTGGTGCCGCATTTTGGCAAGTCGTTCAATTTAAAGGAACACCTAGATATTGAGCATATATTTTGTGGTTGGGTGCAGAACCCTCTGGAGACCAACAGCTGATTCTTTGCCCACAGAGATACTGAGTGCAGGAAATGGCTATTTCCATTTGCAAAGCAGGCTTATAGTATCTGTTTCTGTGCTGGTTCCGATGTGCGTGCCCGAACTGGACCTGCAGGCAAACACGCCTGGCCACACTGAAGGAACTGAGCATAAAACACTCATTCCCTAACCCTAATGCCCCAAATTCATGCTCTACTGTCAAGTTCTCTGAGATGCAACCTCTCAGTTAGCCAAGAATTTTACCATCAGTGATGACAGGTTGGTGCTCATGGGTTCTGCCATGCACTGGTGCCTGGGTTACGCTAACAGCGGACGTCACCCTGAACTTCCTAGCTGCTGTATCTTTCCATGCAGCAGCAGCAGATCCATTCCGTACTACAGCTTAGGAATATAAGGAAATACGAGCAGGCTGAGGCCACTCAGCCCCTCAAGCCAATCCTGCCATTGAATGTGTTTCAAAACTTTAAAACTAATATAAAACTTTATTTTATATATATATATATATAAAACAGCAAAGCATCCAAAGACAGAGCATGATCTGCAGTCAACCAAAACTATTGTTTACCTGACAGTACAACATTGCACAGACTTTCTGTCTTACTAAAAAGGGACAGAGAGATGTCACCCATCACATTGTGGAAGGCGAGACTAACAGTCACTGTTACGATATTACAGTCTGCTGCTTCACCTTTTATTTCAAGATTCTCCGACTTGAAAATCAGCAGCAAACTCCCCCCACCATCGACAGAAAGAGAGGGAGAGTGTGTGATTGCTCAACTACAGAGACCTCTGTCCACCGCATCCGCTGCTGCAAAATCCTGATGTTCCTTCTTCTGCGCCACCTCGGTCGGCAACGCTGGCCTGGAATCGGACGTCCACAGTGCCGTGCAAAGCTACACCCTGGAGGCACCATCTTCCAAGAGAATGTTGGAAAACGGTCGGCCGATGAGCTCCAGGAGTAGGTACTCATCCGCCATAGATAAACTGCAGTTTGAGTAACATTGCAGATCAGGACCTCGATAGGACCCCAGCCACCTTGAAAAGGGAAAAGAGAGACATTAAGGAGAGAAATTTAAGCTGTTTCTGCAGATGAGCTTGAAGAGTCAGCCTCTTTGCACCATCTTAACTCCACCCACTCTTAAGGTTGATATAATATTTCAAAATTTTACTTACAAATATAAACAGGGTGGGAATTTGAGAAGTGCAAAGAGGCATCAAGGTGAGTGATTCAGATTGAAGGAATGGGCAAGAGTGTAGAACATGGACGGAAGTGAAGTTATTGACTTCAGAAGGGAAAACAGGAATGTGGCATTGCACTTCAATATGTCTCTAAGGACGGCATTATGGGGGAGAAGCAATAGTTCTTGGTTCGAGCTTCTAGAGTGAGAGATCACAGTGTCAATCACGGTACTTTACAAGATACAGAGAACTGAGATGAGGAGATGTTTCTTGGCTCAGAGGGATAGTAAATGTATGGAATAGGCTAGTTCAGATGTCCAGACAGGTCAAGTTACTGAGTTATTTTTTAGAAGGAAGCAGTTGATTTTCTGGGTGCAAAAGGTATTAAGGTGTATGGGGGGAGAGCAGGAATATTGTGGTTTGTTGATGATCACATAGAATGGTGAACAAAGTTCAAACAGATGAAAATCCTTTTCCTATTTTCCATGCTTCTGTGGAATTTGTCCTAATGAAAAGTGAGAATAGAAGAGACTCTAGAATCTTGAACAACTATGAGCTGAGCTCAGCAGGTCAAACAGCATCTATTGTGGTGGGGAGGGAAGGGAAAATAATCGATGTTTAGGAGCAAAAACCTGTGATAGGACTTGACCTGAAACATCAACAATTCTTTCCCCCTACTGTTTGACCTGAGTTCCTCTAGGAATCTGTTTCTTCAATCTAAAGTAGGATTTTATTGTGATTTCTTAAGTCAACCATTAGGTGGAGCACTTTATCCAAAAGATGAATATCACAAAGGAAAGATGATTTAAAATGCAACCTCTGATTTATTGTAGAATATCTGAAGCTCGATAGGAGAGCAGCAAATTATTGAAGTTGGAATGGGTTGACTCTGTGTAGGAAAAGACACCTGCTGTACCTAATAAAGTGGATACTGAGTATATGCTTGTGCTTTTCCGATGCTGTAGCCCATCCACTTCAAGGTTTGAAGTGTTGTGTGCTCACAGATGCTCTTCTGCACACCACTGTTGTAATGTGTGGCTTTTTGAGATACTGTCACATTCCTGACAGCTTGAAACAGTCTGCTCATTCTCCTCTGACCTCTCTCATCAACAAGACATTTTAACCCCCAGAACTGCCGTTCACTGGATGTTTTTTTTGTTTTTGCACCATTCCCTGTAAACTCTAGAAACTGTTGTGTGTGAAATCCCAGGAGATTAGTGGTTTCTTAGATACTCAAATCACCCCATCTGGCACCAACAACCATTCCATGTTCAAAGTCACTTAAATGATATTTCTTCCCCATTTTGATATTAGGTTTCACAATAGATCTGTTTTATTAAGACAAGGCCTCAAAACTCAATAATGGAGCAATTAAATAACCTCTTAATTATATCTCTTAAATTCATTATCATGTTAATTTTAATGAAGTATTGTAGCATAAACATTAGTTTATTACTTTTGTGATGCCAATTCTAACTTGAATCAAGATTAGTAAAGAGCATGTAAGATGAAACTTGTTATTTTTGGATTGTTGGTGTTAAGTCTTTTCAATAAATACTTTCCCAACCTCCCTCAGCTTACAGTACACCATTAACACTTTTACTGTTCTTACAAGGGGTGATTGATAAGTTTGTGGCCTAAGGTAGAAGGAATCAATTTTAGAAAACCTAGCATGCTTGTTTTTCCTACATTTACACCCTCAGTCCAGCGGTCATGGAGCATACGGATCCCTTCTTTGTAGAAGTTGGCATCTTGGACCTCCAGAAGTGGTCCACAGCATGGAGTGATTGATTAGTTTGTGGCCTAAGGTAGAAACGAGATGAGTTATTAACTACAAACTTTCTGCATTTTCACTCAAAGGGTTGAACTGCATGTGCATGTAACAAGAGATGTATAACTCATCTCCTTCTACCTTGGGCCACAAACTTATCAATCACCCCTACTGTGGACCACTTCTACAAAGAAGGGATCCGTATGCTCCACGACCGCTGGTCTAAGTGTGTACATGTAGGAAGGGACTACGTTGAAAAATAAATGTGCTAGGATTTCTAAAATTGACTCCTTCTTCCTTAGGCCAATCACCCCTCGTACAGGCATCAGGAAGGGATATTTGTAATTTATTCTTGTTTATGGATTATTCCATAACTTGATTTGTGTTAACACATGGGACATAAGGCTTAGGAGAACTTACAATATCAAATGGGAGGCTAGGTTTGTCATATACATTAATGATCTGGATGATGAGGTGGTAAATTAGATTAGTAAGTATGTGGATGATACTAAGATAGGTGGCATTGTGGATAATGAAGTAGATTTTCAAAGCTTGCAGAGAGATTTAGGCCAGTTAGAAGAGTGGGCTGAAAGATGACAGATGGAGTTTAATGCTGATAAGTGTGAGGTGCTACATTTTGGTAGGAATAATCAAAATAGGACATACATGGTAAATGGTAGGGCATTGAGGAATGCAGTAGAACAGAGTGATCTAGGAATAATGGTGCATAGTTCCCTGAAGGTGGAATCTCATGTGGATAGAGTGGTGAAGAAAGCTTTTGGTATGCTGGCCTTTATAAATCAGAGCATTGAGTATAGAAGTTGGAATATAATGTTAAAATTGTACAAGGCATTGGTGAGGCCCAATTTGGAGTATTGTGTACCGTTCTGGTCACCGAGTTATAGGAAAGATGTCAACAAATTAGAGAGAGTACAGAGGAGATTTACTAGAATGTTACCTGGGTTTTAGCACCTAAGTTACAGAGAAAGGTTGAACAAGTTAGGTCTTTATTCTTTGGAGCGTAGAAGGTTGAGGGGGGAATTTGATAGAGGTATTTAAAATTATGAGGGGGATAGATAGAGTTGATGTGGATAGGCTTTTTCCATTGAGAGTAGGGGAGATTCAAACAAGAGGACATGAGTTGAGAGTTAAGGGGCAAAAGTTTAGGGGTAACACGAGGGGGAACTTCTTTACTCTGAAAGTGGTAGCTGTGTGGAACGAGCTTCTAGTAGAAGTGGTAGAGGCAGGTTCGATTTTGTCATTTAAAAAAAAATTGGATCGGTAGATGGACAGGAAAAGAATGGAAGGTTATGGGCTGAGTGCAGGTAGGTGGGACTAGGTGAGAGTAAGTGTTCGGCGTGGACTAGAAGGGCCGAGATGGCCTGTTTCTGTGCTGTAATTGTTATATGGTTATATATGTTATATAGGTGGAAAACAAGATTTATTCTAAATAAGGGAGAGAGCAATAGAATTAGATAGATTGCTCATATTAATATGCAGTACATGGCATTAAATAAATTTAAAAAGAGAAAAATGTTTCCAGGAGACTTGGAAATACTAATAAGAAATTAATCAACTGTAATGCCCTGGTTAAGATTTATACTGCTATGCTGTAGTATTTAATTTCAGCAGTTCTCTGCAAAAGCAGTGTGTCCTGCTGGTAGAATGTTCTGGTTTCGACTCGAGATAAGTGCCCTGCTGTTCCGCTTAGGAATGTTGTGTCAGCCAATTAGGGCAGTGGAACCGGGAGAAAGTTCCAGAAAGTTTTGCTGATGGAAAGTGTGGTTCACAGGTTTTTTTTGCTAGGAGCTGCATAGAAGACAAGAGGGAAGATGGATGAGAATGCTGTGAGAAAAGGTGCCCTTGTTGCATGAAGTGGTTTGTGCAGATGCATGGCCCCAAGAAGGAACAGCCAATGCTTCTGAGAGAGACCCTGTTTGTTCGAGATGGATTTTAAGTAAAGTTCGGAATGTGAGACCTGAACTGCAAAAATCTTCAGCTGTGCACACAAACGGGATGACAGCGATTAGCAGGTTCACCTCAGGAAGGTGTGCTACTCTCCTACATGGGATGCTGATTGTCCCTCTTTTTCCTGTGAGGGCGGTGTCCGGTTTCCCAGGGAAAATGAAAGAGAAGCAGTCTCCTGGATTGAAGACGTTGATATCGAAGTCAGGCAGTGTTGGTGACTCACCAATAACCAAGAAATGGAAAAGGAGATGAACTGAAAAGATGTTCGAACATGAAGATGACTTTTCTACTGATGAGTCTGATGCTGGTTGTTCCAAGAGTACATGCCACATTATTCGAGTAACTGAGAACACGCTTTTCTGAGAGAGGTCTCACTGGTGCTAACCAGTGGAGGTCGAAGATTTTCGGCAGCACCTGCTTAAACAAAAGGAAGCTAAGTTCAGTCATGTGACAGGGGTACCTGAGCAGCCGAATATAAAAGTGATAGATGGAGGAGGCATCCTCTAGTGGACGGGAAAGGTCACATGGAGTGCCTGAAGCTGGAGGTGAGATAATGAAGTCTCAGAGAGTCAGGAATCCCCTAGCTGGACTGGCAGAGGATGCACCTGGGAAACGGAGAGTTACGTCCATTCCTATGGTCAGATATGCT
The DNA here is from genome assembly GCF_048418815.1 of Hemitrygon akajei. Lineage (NCBI taxonomy): Eukaryota > Metazoa > Chordata > Chondrichthyes > Myliobatiformes > Dasyatidae > Hemitrygon > Hemitrygon akajei. The sequence goes on from NC_133131.1 coordinate 96,607,182, forward strand.
TCTTCCACTTACAAATAGATTGGGGGTACAAAGTCACAAAATTTATTTGAATGTTATTGATAATGGTTTAATAAGTTACAAATTCATGAGGACATGACTATTTTTGGTGGAGGGAGAGTGTAATGCCCTGGTTAAGATTTCTACCACTCAGCTGTAGTATTTCATTTCAGCAGTTTCCTGCAAAGGCAGTGTGTCCTGCTGGTAGAATGTTTTTCTTTTGACTAGAGATAAGTGCCCTGCTGTTCGGCTTAGGAATATTATGTCAGCCAATCAGGATGGTGGAAACAGGAGAAAGTTCTAGAGTTTTGGTGACGGACAGTGTGGATTGCATTTTTTTTCGTCAGGAGCAGTGGAAAGGGCAGGAGGGAAGATGGATGAGCATGCTGTGGGAAGGTGCATTCCCATTGCACAAAGTGTTTTGTGCAGGTGAATAGCTCCAAGGAAAAAGAGCCAATACTCCTGAGAGTGACCCGTTTGTTCGAGATGGATTTTAAGCAAAGTTCGGAATGTGGTGTGTGTTTTCACACAGACTGTGGGTCCAGAGAGTGAATAAAAAGACAACTCCAGGACCATCTCCAACTTTATGTGCACATTGGGACTGGTTTAACTGTCATGGTCCCTTTTATTTTATATTCTTTTTCCTACTACATAATTGTTCAATAAAGCTTAAATTTATAAATATACTTTATAATTATAAGCAGTGTACAGTCTGTCATTTCTTATTGACCGACAATTGTTTTCAGACAGTATTTACACAGTATTCTCTCAAATCGAGGTTTCTTTAATCAGAATATCACAATGTTCCTCTTTGGTTGAATCCCAAGTCATACTGACCCTAGTCATATTTTGTTTATGAAAAGTGTCCTCTTACTGCTGAGTCCCGTGGCTGTTAGCAGAGGCTGCTAATCAGCCAAGTTTGTATATGAAACTGGTGAGGGTTTACACAACCAATTACAATGTAATAAATAACAATAAGTTTAGAATTGGGAGAGCCTGTTTCATAACCTTGGTATGCCAACTAAGTAGTGAAATGCAGTCCTTGGCCAGGTCAGCTAAGTTTTTATAAAGAAGCAGCCAAAATGGAACTAAATTTTGATAAGTCACATCAAATTGAAAGTGTGGTTTTATAAGGCAATATTGTTTCTATTTGCTGGTTACCATAATTTGAATTTGTATCTAAAGTCTACAACATTGTAGATTTAAAATTTTTATTGAGCTGTATTCATTGGCTCCACGCACTAGTATAAATGCAGGGTTAGGACAGTTCTGGCTGACATATGATGATGTTCCAGGCAGGCTCAAATAAAAGAGACAGAGGATGCTCAGATTCTCAGAGGTAGCTCTTGTGGAGGAGGAGTTGGGAGAGGGAATAACTTACACCCTACCTGATCTTAACTCAACCGTTATGTTTTTAGTCCAAGGGAGTTCAAGGCAAAAGCCCAAGACACTCTTTTCTTATACTTCTGGGGCAACTCCTATAAGATGGACTAGCAAAACATAAGCTGTTTTCATACACTCTTCACAAATTTACTGCAATAAAGTTTATGTGGCTGTTAGTGTTCTTGACAAACTCTCTCAATGTGTTCCTTATTGTTCTTTGACATTTCCTTAAACCTTCCAATCAACAAGAACCATTAAGTGTTGTGTCTTTAATATTTCAGTAATGCTTGAATAATATTGTAAATATATTATTGATTAAACATTCTTTGATGTTTACATAATTTATTATGCTCGTATGTAAAATGATGTAAATGCTTTATGTCATTACATCACCACATCATAAGTGCACACCGTACTAAAGTAAAACAAAGCATACACATTCTTCCAGGCTCCCTTGTTTTTTTTTATTAGTTTCTGGAGTTACAGAACATACTCAAGATGTACTACCCACATGTTGAAGTGCAGGATATTTTTTTTCAGAAGGGGAGAGAGAAATGTTTGAGTTAAAGAAAAAAGCACAGCATGTTTTTTTCTTTGCAAATGGGAGATGTACAGTCTTGTTAAAAACAAATGAGCGAAATTCATAGGTTCGTAAACAGTGAGTACCATGTGATAAAATAGTAATTTATTTTAAAGAGTAGAAATGGCTGGCTACATCAGAAAGATAGAGGCATTTGATTGCAAAACAGATAGCTGGATGACGTATACTGAATTAATTGAGTAATATTTTGAAGCAAATTAAATAGCCAATGAAAAGTGAGTGCCAATATTACTGAGTGCAATAGGTGGAAGACCATACAGTTTGCTTAGAAGTTTAACTGCTCTAACCAAACCAGCTGAAATTAGCTTTGCTGATATTGTGAAAATAGTGTAGGAACATTTAGAACTTAAACTATTGTGATTACAGAGGACTTTAGTTTCATAAGCAGAATCAAAAGAAAGGGGAGTCCATTACAAATTAAGTGGAGCAGTTGATGGGATTGCCTGAGCATTGTCAGTTCAGTGATGAGATTAATGATGCACTGAGAATCATTTAGTTTGTGTATTCTTATAAGAATGCATTCAAAAATGGCTCATAACGTAACCACAACTGATAATTTTAAGAACAGTTGAAATTTCTGTATCAGTAGAAAGAGAAGAAGAGACATAATTGAGTTGCAGTCAGGAATGAAAGTAAGTGTGAACAAAATTGCAGCAAAATCTAGACCAGGGATTCCCAACCTTTTTTATGCCATGGACCCCTGTCATCAACTGAGAGGTCCATGGACCCAAGGTTGATTTACAAGCAGGCCTGTCTAACCAAATAAAATTATGTTACTGTTGTGGCAGGGGCTCACATACACCAGACCCATGCAAGTTTAAAACTAAAACTTGCAGAAAATGCAACAAAACAGGATATGTACTAAGAGCATACTGGCAGACAAAAATAAATGTACTGCACAGGGTGGAGAAAGAAATAAAGAGTCTAGTTGCAGTTTCAAAAAGAGCACTAATCTGCATGCTGTTGATGAAAAATCTGATAATGATTAGAGTGACACAGGACTGAGTGGCCTTAAGATTTACAATCTAAAAACTAACAAGACAAGCAATATGGCTCACACCAGAAGTGAATGGCAAATTCATTGAAATGGAATTGGAGACTGGCTCAGCTGTTTCAATCATTCCACAAATGATTTTGAATGGCAGTTCAAAGATTCTGAACTGAAGCATGCAGAAATCCAACTAAAACCTTACACAGGAGACAAGATAACTTCGGTGGGAATGACATTTGCAATAAGGAAGTACAACAACCAACCAGCCACATTGAGCTTGTACGTGATAATAATAGGAGGGCCAGTACTGTGGGGCCGTAATTGACTAGGACAACCACAACTTGATTAGAGATCCATCCATCATTTACATGCCTCATCCCCGCAATCAATTCAACTGAGAGCAAATTACGAAAGGTACTGGATGATGCCACTGCAGTTTTCAAGAATGGCATTGGAAAACTCAAACAAATCAAGTGTAAAGTAGTGTTAAATGAAAATGGCACCCCCAAGTTTTACAAAGCCCAACCTGTGCCGTATAACATCCAGTTCTGTGATAAAGTAACAGGATCACATGAAGATTGAAGGAATTCTTTCCAAGTTTGAGTGGAGCCCATGGGCAATATCAGTGGTCCCAGTAGTCAAGAGGAATTGGTCTGTTAGGTACTCTGGTGATTTTAATGTCACCATCAACCGAATACTGAAAGTAGATCAATACCCTCTCCCCAGGATAGAGGAAATACTTGCAAACCTTTCTGGAGGGAAACACATTAGCAAAGTGCACTTAGCTGAGGCCTACCTACAGATGGAGATGGCAGAGGAGTCCAAAGTGATTTAACATGAGCTTTATCACTACAATAGGTTTATTTTTGAAGTAGCACCTGCACCTGCACTCTGACAGAAAGCGATGGACCAGGTGCTGCAAGGTCAGTTACCTGGATGACAAGGAACATCTCCGAGATCTCAAGACAGTGTTAAAAAGATTAGAAGATTATAGGCTCAGAGCATGATGCAAAAAGCATGAATTCTTTATACCACATGATGAGCATTTGATAGCTTTGAGCCTGTACTAGCTGGAGTTTAGAGGGGAGATCTCATTGGATGCTATTGAATTTTGAAAGGTCTAGATGAAGTGAATGGGGTGAGGATGTTTCCTATAGTGGGGGTGTCTAGGACCAGAGCACACAGCCTCAGGGATGTCTATTTATAACAGACATGACGTATAATTTCTTTAGCCAGAGAGTGGTGAATCTGTGGAATTCATTGCTCCAGTCAGCTGTGCAGGCCAAGTCATTGTGTATATTAAAGGCAGAGTTTGATAAGTTCAAGATTAATCAGGGTGTCAAAGGTTACAGAGAGAAAGCAATGTACCAGGTGCTACAAGGTTGCCCAGGCACTCAGTGGTACCTGGATGTTGTTATTGTTTCCGGTGAGGATGACGAGGAACATCTCCAAAATCTCGAGACTGTGCTAAAAAGATTAGAAGACTATGGACTCAGAGCAAGACAGAACAATTGTGAATTCTTTAAACCAAGCATCACTTACATCATTGGTGTATAAGTATTACACAAGTGTGCTGAGAAAATTCAAGCTGTGGTGGATGCCCCGAGGCAAAAGGGCATTTCACAGTCCTGGCCCTTTTAGGATTTATTAATTACTATAACAGATTCCCGCCAAACCTGGCTACTGTGCTCCACCACTTAAACTCATTACTACAGATCAGGAAGAAATGGCAATGGACAAAGCAGTATGAGGTGGCTTTCCAAAGGTAAAGGAAATGGTAACATCAGACACTGTCCTCACACTTTTGATCCACCTTATTCAGTGAAGCTTGCCTGTGACACCTCATCTTATGGTATAGGTGAAGTCTTGTGACATGTTTGATGATGGAACTGAATGTCCCATAGCCTTTGCATCACAGTCCCTTACCATGGAGAAAAATTATGCATGGATCGACAAAGAGGCCTTGAGTCTGGTTTGTGGTGAAAAATGGTTCAATCAGTACATGTATGGGAGAGGGTTTACCCTCATTAGTGATCATCAACCACTAATGTCCATTTTCAATCCTCAAAAGTGTGTTCCACTGACAGCAGCAGCAAGAATGTAGAAATGGGCTTCGTTTCTTGGAGGCCACAATTACAAGATCAAATTCAAGAGGACAACTAATCATGGAAATGCTTATTGATTATCCCGTTTACCTTGGAAAAAGGAATATCTGAAAATTTAACAAAAGAGGTCTCTCCTCTTGATGTATTTTCTCTAATACAAATTGAAAGTCTCCCTATTACGGCAGAGATGATCGAAAGGGAAACCAGAAAATACCCCACACTGTCTCAGGTCTACATGGCCACCCAAAATGTCTGGAATGTATAGTTTAAATTCTCATCCCCCATGTTTACCAGTGCCAGGATGAACTTGCCCTTGTCAGGGGTTGCCTCATGTGAGGATTGAAAGTTGTTGTACCACCCATCAAAGTGTTGGAGGAGCTATATGCCAGTCACCTAGGCATGGTCAATATGAAATCATTGGCTCAGAGCTTTGCCTGGTGACCTGGGATAGATCAGTAGATCGAGCAGCTTGCCATGCATAGTTTGGGATGCCACCACGTCCAAAAGAAAGGTGACCAGAGCTGTCAGAACTACTTCCTGCAGTCCCAGAGTCAACACCTACAACCACCATGGAGGAGGCCCCAGAACCTGAGATTCTTTCATGGCCATAAGTTTCAGCCCAGAGTGACCCCCTCAACCCTTGTCAGGGAAGACATTGTTCCACAAGAGTAAGAAATCCTCCGCAACAATGAAATCTTTAGGCCTGAATGGGACAATTTAAAACTTACGATGCTGTGGAAGTCTACATCGTAGTTGTATTATCTACTGTGTCATGGAGGGATTGTCCACTGAGTTGGTGTGGATGGAAGTCAGTACAGGAAGGAAGCACTCACTCTATCTGAAATTACAAAATATAACATAGACCATTCTAAAACATGGCTATGATTTATTTGCCATTGTTCAGCCAGTTTGTGTTAGAGCTACCAAAATGTGCAGTTAATGATTGATGATTAGTTAACTGACAATTCATTCTTTAGCAATCCTTCTAATAACTGCTCCTTTTCATTGGCACTAACCATCTTTTCAAGAATACTCTTGTTATTTTATGGACAAAATTAATGGTACAGGCCAAGACCCTAAGTGGATTAATGAAAGGCATTTAGTATTCTGTATATCCAAAGTATATCACTGTCATGCATCCATATATGGTTTAGAATTTAGAAGACATTTGGTACATGAGCAAAGGACATTGTACATTGTACCCAATGTACATGACCACGTAGAGGAGATCATGCTAAACACATCACAGACATCAGATGGAATATATTTAATGTTATAATGGCAAATATGTGATTTTATACAAATCAAACTCAACAAATTAAACAAACATTTATTAATTAAATTAAAAACTATATGGTATAAAGAGGCAATAAGATGTTTAGAAATTGAGGGGGTCACTACAAAATGAATTGGATAAAATATGATAATGGCCAGAAAACAGATAATGCTGTTTTAAGGTGTTAAATACCATGACTGGAAAATATAAATCTCACATATTCCTTGAATGGTGTTGAGCCATATTGGAAATAAGGCTGAAAGAGATCTCTTAAAAGAATTAACGATAAGTGTATTCAGAGAAAAGAAATCATTCAAAAGAAGACATCGGTTATTGTTAAGCAAACAGAGGAATATGTCAGAGAAAGCCATGATCAAGTTGTTATCTGTTTGACCCATCATCCAATCCCTCCTTCCCCTTCAATCTTGTCACTCTCCCTCTCCAGTTTCTTTCCCTTCTATCTCAGTCCTGTCCTGATGCACAGTTTTGACCTCAAATGTTGAGAATTCATTTCTCCCTACAGATATATCTGTCGAGTTCCTCCAGCAAGTTGTTTGTCATACCTGGAATACTATGGCAATTTAAGTATGGTGCAGGGAAAAGCTATGTGGTTGAACATGCTACTGAAGATCAAATCTTTGAAGATAACCTAGAAAAATCTGAACTTCTTAAGCTGGTAAAATACCGTGAACTATATAGTAAATTGCTATTAAAGAACTTAATCTGTTCAAAATGTCAATGGTTGTTTTAATCAAGACACTTATAATTGCTCATTAAGGATGCAGATTTGTTACAATCAGATAGGTGGGAAGTGGGAAACTTCTCATTTCTATTGACTAATTAATTTGTGCAGCTTTGGCATTTGCAATATTCTCCATGGATCTACAACATAATTTGAATGATAAACAAGTTGAACAATTTTGTTATCGAAATAGGGAAGATGTCCTCATTTACATTTGTGGGATCCCAACCTGATGTGATTAGCCTCTCAGAGCAGTACATTAAGAAACTACAACTAAACCTTGAATTCAGCAACACGTACAAAAGGTGACATTGGAGACAGATTTTTCATAGTGAGTGGATACTTTACCTGGTGGTCTGTGCTCTGCAACGGCTTCTCCAGGGTGTACTGCTTCAAATGTAGGATTAATCTACCATGATCTACACAAAATAACAATAACACATGGATTTAGGCAGATTATGATGCCATAACGCAGGAACTCGGGAGCGTAAACTCGAAACAGATGCACTCAGGGAAATGCACAACGAATATGTGGAGGTTGTCTAGGTTGCATGAGGTTCTGGATAGGTTTTCCCCACTGAAGCAGGGATAGGATCAACGATGACAATAGATGCGGAATGTCTAGTCAAGGGAAAGGAAGAGTTTACTTAAGGTTTAGGAAGCAAGGATCAGACAGGGCTCTGGAAAATTATGAGGTAACCAGGAGAAAGCTTAAGGAGGGACTTAGAGAACTAGAATGGGACATGAAAAGGCCTTGGTGAGTCGGATTAAGGAAAACCCCAAGGCATTCTACATGTATGCAAAGAACAGGAGGACGATTGGAGTGAGGGTAGGACTGATCAGGGATAGTAGCGGAAATGTGTGCCTGGGGTCAGAGGAGGTAGGGGAGGTCCATATTGAATACTTTGCTTCAGTGTTCACCAGTGAGAGGGGCCTTGATGAATGTGAGGGCAGCATAGAGCAGGCTGATATGCTGAAACATGTCAACATGAGGATGTGCTGGAACTGGTAAGTCCCCAAGGCCTAGTGGGATATACCCCAGGTTACTACGAGAAGTTAGAGTCTGGGCATAGGAGTAGTTGCAGAAGATTGGAGGGTGGAAAATGTTGTTCCTTTGTTAAAGAACAGTAATAGAATAATCCTGGGAATTATAGATCAGTCTTACTTCAGTGGTGGGTAAACTATTGAAGAGGAATCTTAGAGACTGGGTTTATGAGCATTTGGAGAAGCGGTGTATATGGATTTTAGTAAGATGAAGGACAAGGTTCCCCATTGTAGGCTCATTCAGAAAGTCAAGAGGGATGGGATACAGGGAAACTTGCCTGAATAGATTCAGAATTGGCTTGCCCACAGAAGACAGCAGGTATTAGTAAATGGAGTGTACTCTCCCTGGAGGTCAGTGACCAGCGGTGTTCCCCAAGGACCTGTTCTGTGATCCTGCCTTGTGTGCTTTTTGTGGTTTTTGTGCTTTTTTTTAATAAATGGCTTGGATGAGGAAGTGTAAGAGTGTGTTAATAAGTTTGCAGAGGTCCATTCAGTGTTGGGAGCAGAGTACTGCGAAGAGTTTACTCACAGGATGGCAAAGCGAGTATAAAAGGAGAGCTTTGCAGGCGTTTGGATATTCCAGAGGCGGCAGAGCACTGTGAATTAAATTAAAGCACAGAAGGGGCAAGCAGGACGGCCACTGTCAGGACAGTCATTGTTGGGAGTAGGCCAGTGGTGAGAGTAGAGCGTCAGGCTTTGGCTCAAGAAGGTTCGACGAGAAGAGGCCGAGGCCAAAGAAACAGGTTAGGAAGGGTTAGTTTTTCTTTCCAATATTGCTGATTTGGTCTTGGTTGCCCATTGTACAGTGCAGGCAGGATGGCAGATATGGTAGTGGAATGCTCCTCCTGTAGAATGTGGGAATTCATGCAACCTGATAACTACACCTGTGGGAAGTGCAGCCAGCTCCAGCTCAGGAAAGACCGCAGTAAGGAGCTGGAGGTGGATGAACTTAGGATCATCCAGGAGATAGAGCAGTTGATAGATATGACTTTTGACCAAGGGTGCAGAATTTGAGGAGTAGATGGGTGAACACCGAGAGAGGTAAAGGGAGAAGGAGGTCAGTGTAGAGTCCCCTTGTGGCCATTCCCCTCGGCCATAGGAATACCCCTTTTGATACCGCTGTGGGGGGGATGACCTATCTGGGCAAAGCAGCAAGCAGCCAGAGCAATAGCACTGCGGTTGGCTCTGAGCCTCAGAAGGGAAAGGTGAAGTCAGACAGAGCAACAGTCATAGGAACTCAATAGTTGGGGGGAAGAAAGGAGATTCTGCGGCAACAAAACAGACACCAGGATGGTGTGTTGCCTCCCAGGTGCTAGGGTCCAGGATGTCTCTGAGCGGCTGCAGAATATTCTTGAAGGGGAGGGTGAGCAGCCAGTGGTCATGGTACACGTTGGTACCAATGATATAGGAAGGAGAGGGGTAAAGGTCCTGTGCAATAAGTTTACGGAGTTAGGAAGGAGACTGAAGAGCAGGACCTCCAAGGCAGTAATCTCTGGATTACTCCCAGTGCCATGAACTAGGGAAGAGAGCACAGATGAATGAGTGACTGTGCAGGTGGTGCACGGGGAAGGAACCTTTTCTGGGGAAGGGGTGGGATGGGTTGCACCTGAACTGGAGGGGGAACAATATCCTGGGTGGGAGGTTTGCTAATGCTGTTGGGTTTATACTAGATTTGCAAGGGGGTGGAAATCAAAGTGAAGAGGCAGAGGATGGGGCAGTTGGTGAACAAGTTGTGATGGCCTGTAGGGAGTTTATGGAAAAGGATAAGCAGATGTTCGAGCAAAGAAGCACTCAGCCAGATTGTTTGAGATGTGTTTATTTTAATGTAAGGAGTATCATGAACAAGGCAGATGAACTTAGAGCGTGGATCAATATGTGGAACTATGATGTTGTGGCCACTACAGGGACTTGAATGACTCAGGGTCAGGAATGGCTGCTGAGTGTGCCAGGCTTTAGATGGTTCAAAAAGGATGTGGGGGGGGTGGGGTGGGGAAGGCAAAAGAGGTGGGAGAGTGGCACTGCTAATCAGAGATAGTATCACAGCTGCAGAAAAGGAGGAAGTCATGGAGAGATTGTCTTCTGAGACATTGTGGGTGGAAGTCAGAAACAGGAAAGAAGCAATAACTCTACTGGGTGTTTTTTATTGACCACCCAATAGTAACAGGGACATTGAGAAGAAGATAGGGAGACAGATTCTGGAACAGTGCAACAACAATAGGGTTGTTATGATGGGTGATTTTAACTTTCCTAATATTGACTGGCATCTCCTTAGAGCAAGGGTTTTAGATGGGGTGCAGTTTGTTAGGTGTCTTCAGGAAGGTTTCCTGACACAATATGTAGATAGGCCAACCAGAGCAGAGACTGTACTTGATCTGGTATTGGGAAATGAACCTGGCTGGGTGTTAGATCTCTCAATGGGAGAGCATTTTAGAGGTAGTGATCACTACTCCATCTCCTTTACCATAGTGTTGGAGAGGGATAGGAGCAGAAAATTTGAGAAACAGTTAAATGGGGTAGGGGAAAATACGATTCTATTAGGCAGGAACTAGGGAACATAAATTAGGAGCAGATGTTCTCAGATAATGTATGGCAGAAATATGGTGAATATTCAGGGAACATTTGCCTGCTGTTCTGTATAGGTATGTTCTATTAAGGCAGGGAAAGGATGGTAGTGTAAAAGAACCATAGTGTACAAAGGGTGTAGAAAATCTAGTTGAAAAGAAAAGCCCACGAGAGGTTCAAGAAACTAGGTACTGTTAGAGTTCTAGAAAATTACAAAGGTGTCAGGATGGAGTTTAAGAATGGAATTAGGAGAGCCAGAAGGGACCACGCAAAGGCCTTGGTGAGCAGGATTTAGGAAACCCCCAAAGCATTCTGCAAGTATGTGAAGAACAAGAGGATGGGCCGTGTGAGAATAAGACCAATCAGGAGTGAAAGTGGAAACATATGTGTGGAGCCGGAGGAGGTAGCGGAGGTACTTAATGAATATTTTGCTTCAGAATTTCACCAAGGAAAATTACCTTGACAATTGTGGGGATAACTTACAGTGGACTGAAACTTTTGAGTGTATAGTCATTAAGAAAGAGGATGTGTTGGAGCTTTTGAAAAGTATTAAGTTAGATAAGTTGCCAGGACCGGATGAGATATACCCCAGGTACTGAGGGAAATGAGGGAGAAGTTTGCTGAGCCTCTGGTGATGATTTTTGCATCATCAATAGGGACAGGGGAAGTACCAGAGGATAGGAAGGTTGCAAACGTTGTTCCCTTGTTCAAGAAAGGGAGTAGAGATTACCCAGGAAATTATAGACCAGTGAGTCTTGCTTCAGTGGTGGACAAGTTGTTGCAGAAGATCCTGTGAGGCAGGATGTATGAGCATTTGGAAAGACATGCCTTACGAACCTGATCGAATTCTTTGAGGATGTAACAACACACATTGATGAAGGTACAGCAGTGAATGTAGTGTATATGGATTTCAGTAAGGCATTTGATTTGGTTCCCCATACGACACTCATTCAGAAAGTAAAGAGGCATGGGATACAAGGAGACCTTGATTTGTGGATCCAGAACTGGTTTGACAACAGAAGTTAAAGGGTAGTTGTGGATGGTTTGTATTCTGCATGGTAGATGGTGACCAGTGGTGTGCCTCAGGGATCTGTTCTGGGACCTCTCCTCTTTGTGATTTTTATAAATGACCTGGATGAGGAAGTGGAGAATGGGTTAGTAAATTTGCTGATGATACAAAAGTTGGGAGTGTTGTGGATAGTCTGCAGGGTTGTCAGAGGTTACAGCAAGACAACAATAGGATGCAGAACTGGGCTGAGAAGTGGCAGATGGAGTTCAACCCAGATAAGTGTGCAGTTGTTAATTTCAGTAGCTTAAACTTGAAGAAAGAATATAATATAAATGGTAAGACTCTTGGCAATGTGGAGGATTAGCTAGATCTTGGGGTCCATGTCCATAGGAAACTCCAAGCTGCTGTGGAGGTTGATAGTGTTAAGAAGGCGTATGGGGTGTTGGCCTTCATCAACCATTGGATTGTGTTCAAGAGCCGTGAGGAAATTTTACAGCTCTATAAGACCTTGGTCAGACCCCAATTCAAGTACTGTGTTCAGTTCTTATCATCTCATTACAGGAAGGATGTGGATGCTATAGAAAGGGTGCAGAGGAAAATTTACAAAGATATTGCCTGGATTGGGGAGCATGCCTTATGAGAATAGGTTGAGTGAACTTGGGTTTTTCTCCTTGGAGCAATGGAGGATGAAAGGGGACCTGGTAGGAGTGTAAAAGGTGATGGGAGATATTGATTGTGTGGATAGCCAGAGGCTTTTTCTTCCCGGGCTGAAATGGCTAACTCAAGGGGGCATAGTTTTAAGGTGCTTGGAAGGAGGTACAAGGGGGCTGTTAGTGGTAAGTTTTTCACACAGAGGGTGCACTGTCAATGAAGGTGGTAGAGGCAGATACAATAGAGTCTTTTAAGAGACTCTTAGGTAGGTACATGGTGCTTAGAAAAATATAGAGCTATGCAGTAGGGAAGTTCTAGACAACTTCTAGAGTAGGTTACATGGTCGGCGTAACATTGTGGGACCAAGGGCCTGTAATGTGCTGTAGATTTTCTATGTTTCTATGGCACCAAGGTGCATGGGGCTGTGGATAGTGTAGCGGATTGTCATAGGTCACAGTTGGACATTGATAGGATGCAGAGGGGGCTGACAAGGGCCAGATGGAGTTCAACCCAGAAAACTGTGAAGTGATTCACTCTAGAAGGTTGAATTTGAAAGCAGAATATAGGGCTGAGGGCAGGATTCTTAGCAGTGTGGTGGAACAGATGGATCGTGATGTCCACCTCCATAGGTACCTCAAAGTTGATAGGGTGGTTAAGAAATCTATGGAGTGTTAGCCTTGGGGGATTGAGACTAAGAGCCCTGACATAAAAACACTAGTTAGACCACATGGAGTAAGTATTGTGTTCATTTCTGGACACCTCATTATAGGAAGGATGTGGAAATTTTAGAGAGGGTGCAGAGGAGACTTATCATGATGCTGCCTAGACTGAAGAGCATGTCTTATTAGGAAAGGTTGAGCAAGCTGGAGCTATACTCTTTGGAGCGAAGGAGGATGAGAGGTGATTTGATAGAGGTGCATGAGATGAAAAGAGGAATTTATAGAGTGGACAGTCAGTGCCTTCATCCCAGGGCAGATATGGCTAATACTAAAGGGGATAGTTTAATAGTGATTGGAGGAAAGTACAGGGGTGATATCAGAGGTTATTTTTACATAGAGATTGGTGAGTGATGATAAAGGCAGATACAGAAGAGACATTTATAAGATTCCTAGGCACATGGCTGAAAAAAATATGGTGGGTTATATTGGGTGGAGGGAAGAGTTGAATTTATCTTGGAGTAGGTTAAAAAGGCTCGACATGTGTTCTCTGAATCTTTGACTCAGCTCTGTGTAGTGTTTACATATCAGACTTGATGACAGACCATAGGGTGAACTTATTCATGTCGAAGTTTTGTACATTTAAAAGAGTATGTGAAGTTTCCCCATGCTAAGCACAGCCGTAGTATTAGAAACATCACTTGTAAACTCCTAAGATCAGATAATAGCAGTTATGAATAAACTCTTCTTGTGCTTCCAGCTGGGTACTGGTATCGATTTTAACCGACTTTCGATGACAAACTCTGCATCTTCGTCAGGGATAATAAAGTGTCAGCTGAGCCACCATTTTTTTCTGTTCTTTTCTTCCTTGTGTGAGAGTCAAAATGGCCGCAGTCTACATTATGTTCCATAGAGTTTGGAAAATCACAGATATGAATGTCTTCCTCCATACACTACAGTAATGTGTGCATTATTTACAATGCACAGTAAATTCTTAGTCAATTCTTGGCATTTGAATGCTTAAACCTTCTCAAAACTAATGCAATCCCCATATCAGAATAACATATAATAGAAGTGCCATATCAGACATAAAATTTCCTAATACATGTATGCTAATACTTGAATATTGAAGTACTTTGCTGTCTAAATTAAGCTGGCTACATCAAGGATGAGGTACATAATGGTCCATTTTATTGAAACAGAAATTGCCTTCACATATTGGAAAGAGAACTCATCAGCAAAAGGAGACTCGATATATTGGAAGCAATCATGCAAGAAGATAATGTAATTTACAAGACCAACTATAACCTAGGAGGTTTATCAAAGGTGAAATGTGCCATTATAATTGTCTTGCTTTCTGGAAATGCTCTGTGACATCCGATGAAATTGGGTTTGACTTGTGTCAACATCTGATTTCAGATTGCAAATGAAATTGCAGTGATGCTGTGGTTGAACTGCTTGATGGCCAATCGAGGTGCACTTTCAGCTTCTTTTCGTTGGTTAGAAGTATCCGGTGCTGGTAATAGTCACAATAACCATCATTGAGAGCGTTGCCAGATACCTGCTTTGTGGCCACAGAACTGGTTCAAGGAGGTGGTCAATTACATACTGTTTAAGATTTCTGACTTGCTTGCAACAGCTTAGTAAAAGCAGCTAACAGTATATAGGCAGTATAGGTGTTACTATATTTGAAGGCTTCAACACCTCTTTCATTCCATGATCAAAGATATTCATTTATTTCAAGTATGATTGCACTGGTCAATTAGATTGAGCAATATTACAGTCAAAACTGGTTTCTCTCCCTAGCCAAGATCCCCAGCATCGAGGACTTGGGTATATTTAGTTGTTAGGAAGATCACATTATTCTGATACTAAACTCACCTAATATACACAATTCCAACCTCTATCACAGCAACATGTTGTCAAATGTAAAGAAGAAAAGATTAAAATATGAGCTCAAAGCTTTCTTGGGAAATACAACTGATTTGGCCTCACAACTCCAGCAATGGTTCTCTTTTCGATTTCCAGCATCTGCAGCATTTTGCTTCTTCTTGCCAATGTATAAAATCAATGCCTGCAGCAGAGTTGCAGGAAATGCAGAGACATTTAAGTTTTACTGATTTAAAGGGGCGCTTCAGACAAATGCATATTTGTCTAAATACACATACAAATGCCCTGACTGATTATGGGTGGAGTGGGAACCGTGCATCTGCTGCCCCCTACTGGAGATACATGCTTATGCAGATCCTTTCTCAGTCATGCCAACAATTTATTGTTCCAAGTCTCTCACATGCCTCTACTACTTTTTCTAACTGGACTAATGTGATTCAAATCATAGATTTTCTCACATATCTTACAGATGCTTGTCCGGCAGAAGGGTATTGTTGAGTTGATAGATATTTTTTCTTCAGTATAAACAATTATTTAACTCTTTCCATAATGTGTTCCCAAGCCTGCTCCTGATTAAAATGATCAATCATATTACAATTCCTCTTCATAGCCACTTCCTCTATTTCTTTCAAAGGTGGTTCTTGTGACTCCTGATCAAATTCATTTTATATTGCATGTTACCTTCTTTTGAATTGTAATTCTTTTACTGTTAATTTATCTTGTACAATAACATTGGGAAATGGCTATTTGATTTTGAATAGGTGCTGATCCTTCTTGTGATTTTAAAATTCTGTATTGTAAATGCTGGTGGCCAACAATTAATCAGAAGGTTGAAGCTGGTTGTACCAGTTCCAGCTTATACAAAATCAAATTCAGTAGAGCTCTATAAGGCAACAATACTACCGGTACTTACTTTTTATTTAAAGCCCAGTGACAGGCCCTTCTAGCTCAACAACCCCATGGTGCCCAATTACACCCGTGTAACAAATTACTCTACTAACCTGCACAGCTTTGGAAGGTGGGGAGAAACTGGAGCACCCAGAGGAAACCCACGCGGACACAGGAAGAATGTAGAAATTCCTTACAGATATGGGCAGAGTTTAACCCAGTCACTGACACTGTAATAGTGTTATGCTAACCGCTATGTTACCATGCTGCCCAGAGTTATCTCACCCACATTCCCACTGCCTTTTGTGAAAAAACAGACGATAATCTAGGTTGATCCATTTTGGAATATTCCCACTGACAATGTACTTTCCCAAAGTGCAGACTGGACTAAGGCCCAGATTTACTTTTATAGTTAATAGAAATAAAGCAGTGATCTTGACTGCAACTACACTGGCCTAGGAGTGAGAGGGTCCTTCGATATGTAGAAATTTAGTTTCTTATAATAATGTGGTACTACATTTTTGCTTAAGCCCTATAAAATGGAGAATTCTCCTTTTTACTATTTCCCTTTAAATAATCTATTTTATTCCTATACTCCTTCTCCACCCCCACCTCCTTACCCTCAATTTCCTTTCTTGCTCCTTTAATGTTAATTTCCCCTCATTACTTCTCCAGGCACTGGAGCTGGGATCTGGAATCTACCACTTCAGCAGAGGGGAAAGATGGCAGTCAAAGAAACACCAGATGACCGTACCATCATTTTCAGAGAAAGGTTCTTAACTCATGAGTAACGGGTATGAAAGACAAAGCAGAAGAGGTAGAGTTACTGCACCAGGTGGTCAAAAGTAAAGTAGTTTTAGGATGAGGCAGCCTGTTAGTTGAACTCAGTTGAAATGTACCCGTAGTTGCTGTTCAAAGACCATGTTATAGTCTGACAGATGGGTTCTTCATACTTAAATGCCTTTAAGAAATCCAGCTCCCAAGACAGAAACAGGGAAGGACAGAGGTGAGGGATGAAAAAGACAGACCATTTAAAGCCCAAATATTTTTCAACTGATAGGAAATAGTTGCTCACTATTTTTCTCAAAGGCTAATTTATGAATATGAACAACATTTAAGAATGTAAAAAAAGAATGAAAGCATTCAGATATAGGAGGAAAATGATAGAATATTATTAAAAATAATCAGGTCACCTACAAATGCAATTTCCAACTCTTCATTACATTGGAGGTCTTAAACCACACATCAGTAAAGATGGCTATTTGCCTCTTTTGAATGTGAATTATGAACACTTGAATCCTAAAAGTGGAGAAGTTAGTTTAACAAGTAAAATAACTTAGAGAATGTTGGGACAGAAACTTTGATAGAGGTTCTAAAAACCTTTTCATAATAACGCATGGAGATCTCATTGAAACATACCAAATGTTGAAAGGGCTGGATAGGGTGCATCCGTTAGTCTCGTGAGACCATGGATTTGCACCTTGGAAAGTTTTCCAGGGCGCAGGCCTGGGCAGGGTTGTATGGGAGTCCGGCAGTTGCCCAAGCTGCAAGCATTCCCCTCTCCACGCCACCGATGTTGTCCAAGGGAAGGGCACTAGGACCCAAGCAGCTTGGCACCGGTGTCGTCGCAGAGCAATGTGTTGTTAAGTGTCTTGCTCAAGGACACAACACGCTGCCTCAGCTGAGGCTCAAACCAGTGACCTTCAGATCACTAGACCGATGCCTTATCCACTAGGCCACACATATGGAGAGGATCTAAAGGGCAAAGCCTCAAAATTGAGGAACAACCCTTTAAACAGAGATAAAGAGGATTTTTTTTGCCAGAGAGTAGCAAATCTGTGGAATGTTCTGCCACAGACTGCAGTGGAGGCGAAGTCCATACATATATTTAAGGCAGAAGTTGATCGTTTCCTGATCTTTCAGGGCATCAAAGGATATGGCGAGAAGGCAGGAGAATGTGGTTGAGTGGCATCCGAGATCAGTCATAACGGAATGTCAAAGTTGATGGACTGAATGGCTTAATTCTGCTCCTATGTCTTATGAGTTATTGATGTCAGAGACTTATTCAAACCTTTTTATGGCAAACACTTATATGGAGGAAGTCAATGTACGCTCTCCAAGTAAAATGATATTTAGATTAATGTAATACCTACTTCAAAATATCTCACAAAGATTTCACACAATCATTGTCCTTATGTAAATAATCTTCTTAATGGGGCTTCAATCTAGTACTGCAGTTTTAGCAACAAATAAAGAGACAATTAATGCTGCAATTTATGGCAGGCAAATTAGTTAAAATATATTGCAGATTAATTTAAATGTTTGTATTGATGTCTGGCAAATGTTGTAAAACAGTTAAAATGAGTTGACAAAGAAAATCCATGCCGAATGGAACTTAGTTCAGCCTGCCTCTGTTGGGGGAAGTGTCCTTAATTGTGTTGAGTCAGTGAGATTATTTTATACAATTTATTTCTAAAGGTAAAATGGAGATACAAATGTGAATCAAATTGTCTTTAGATCAATTGAAGTACAAATAGCTGAGGTCAGAGCCAGAATCCTTTATTATACATTGCAGCCCATTGAAGGAAATGGTTTCTGGCCCTGCTTTTTCCTAGGGGAAGGGTATTCCTGATTTTTATTCATTACATCAGCAGGATCAGCTAAATCTCCAGAAGAATGATGTAATGGACTAAGCAGGGGCATTAATGCTTTCCTTTATGGTTCTGAAGATCTTTTGTCAAAGTTACGGTGCAGAAATAGGAAAACAAGGAGTTCTTAAAGTTTACTTTTTATGTTGTCTCTAGGTCAGAAGTATATGAGGAATGTTTCTACAGACCTGATGTTTACTAGGAACACAGAAGTAAATTTAATCAAAGTTTTAAGCTAAGGAAGATGTATTTCTAAAGTAAACTACAGTTTAAAAAAACAATATTTATTAATACAATATTACTAGAATTAATTTTTAAGATGCATTACATGCAATATAAGATAGACACAAACAAAGAAAAGCCTAAAAAATTATTTGTTGAAAGAGGTTGTCCAAAAGCTTAAAGTCGCTTCCATGCTTTTTTTTCTATTTAGCTCTCTTGTCATTAAAAGCAATTCACTCCAGGCTAAGTACTAAATGACATTTCCAGTCTTGTCTGAGGCATGTATGTAAACTCCATATACCTACAGAACAAAGTAATGGGAACTGTAAGTCATTTCTGGATTCTCCATCATTTTCCTCATTGGCTTATATTAATAAATGTGCTGGTAGTATATATAATCAACTTGTTAATTGGAAAGGTAAGGAATTATGGATATAGCTGGGGGGAGGTGGAAATAAAATTACCGAAGATCTGGCACTGTATACAAAATATCTACAGGTTTTAATTAGTATACTATTGCTCCAAAAGCACAGAGATAACAAGCATAAACATCCCGGGGTAATACAGGAAAAATGCTTTGTGAAATTATAAAATGATTCAGCATGATAAATTGAATATTCATTTAATGGAAAAATTAAATCCTGTCTTGACTGATGATTGTTCTGAAAACTGATAATCCTGCTTTTAAAATTATAGGTGATATTTTAGATCTGGAAACCACACCTGGATCCTATAATGAAATTCTCCCCCAGCTCAATTCACATGCAGCTTTGGTAGTTGGTACAGATATTGCCCAGAATAACTGATGCCAAGATTAAGGAAGGCATTTTTGTTGGTCCACAAATCAAACAGGTCATCAATGACAGGCAATTCAAAAGAACTTCTAGTGGGACCAGAGAAAAATCACATGGAAGGCACTCAAAGATGTTGTCAAAAATTTTTATGGCAACGACACGCAGCTGGTAGACAACATGCTTCAAGCATGCAAAACCACAAAGTGTAAAGTGTCACTAAAGATTCATTTTCTGCACTCTCATTTAGACTTCTTTGCAAATCTTGGCACTGTCGGTGACAAACACGAAGAAAGGCTTCACCATGACATTATGGTAATGTCATTATCAGGGTAACTGGAATCCGTCAGTGCTGGTTGATTATTGTTGGACACTTAACTGAGAAGCCTCAGACACTGAGTACAAGTGAAAGTCATCAGCAAAACATTTTTGCCTTCGTTGAACTTTTGCCAAGTGTCAGCACTGTTATGGAATTAACCACATTATAATTTCTTGTTTCTCCAAATTCCTTCGTGATACAAATAATCTGAAGTTATATCTGTGTTCAGCTTCAAGCAGTCCCTCATATACAAAAAAAAATCTGAGGAAGCAACACTTAAGTTTGTTGTCCAGTGTTATTGACAAATAATAAATGTAACATGAAATAGCTAAATTAGAAAAAGTAAGAATAATAATATGAGACAGTTCTGCAATTCTGGAAGTTATGACAATGATCTCGCAAAGTTAAACCTTGACAATCACTATCATCTATCTTATGGCAGTTCTGTCAATGATGAAATCAACACCTTTATATGATCTATCAATCAATCATTCTTACTTCTGTTCCTCCAAATCTTTCTTGCTATATCTATAAATCTCTACATCTATCACTGTCTCTCTGCTTCTATCTCTATATCTGTCCTAAGGGGACAGGAGGCTGGACCCAAGTGCAGGACGCAGGCACTGAAGTACTAGGGGCAGGACAGGAACAACTAAACAATAGACAAGATGTGGTGACCGTGGTGTGTGAGGGACATGACATTCAAGGTGATTCTGGGGGTCCAGGAGAATCTTAGAGTTCAGGCTAGACAGGATCCTGGAGTTCACTGGGCAGGCCACATAACTCCTGGGCAGGGCCCAGACCTCCCAGGTAGGAACACAGGGGCCTGAGCAGGTTACAACCCATCAGCAGTGAGGGATGGAAAGGGGCAGGCAACGGCAGTCCAGCCAGGCAGGGGATAGGAAGGGAACTAGGTCCAGGGCGACTGCCAGACTTACTCAAAGAACTTGTCTTTAACAAGGGGAACTCCAAGCCAGGAGGGTGGGGGGGGGGGGGGGGGGAGAGGAGAGGAGAGGAGAGGTCACTTGGTGAGTCACATGTATAAAGAATGGGATAAATGGCTGGGAGAGATTAAGTGGTAACGTAATGAACTGTTTGGATAATGAATGCCAAATACTACGGATATTTGCACGAAAGCTCAGAAAGACAAGGTGGAAGTGGAGTTTGATTGCAGGTGGTTTATTCAGCATTCCTGACCAAGTTTGGTTATTACAGTAAACTGCTTCCTTGCATTGTAGTTGTAGCTGTGACTTGGCCGAGTTGTGCTCACACTCAGCTCCTTCCAACTTCAGAGCAGTATTATGAGTTCTCTTGACCCTTGTCTAACAGATTAACGTTAGGAGAATGGCTGCTAGAGCAGAAGTCACTGCTTGAATGGAATTACTGTCTCATTCACAATCACTGGAACAATCCATTCTGTCTTAGCAGCAGCAGCAGTCTGCAGAGAATCTACAAAAACTTCCTCAATTTCCTCATCAACAGTGTGTGCCTTCCTCTTTCACAGCATGCACTGTTGTTTCTGCCCTGTGCAGCTCCTTAGTTTAAGCTCATGTGGTCTCCGCTGCCCTACACATATTCACAGCCTTTTCTAGTATTAACTCCTTTTCATGGAACAGGCTTTCTCTAAGTCCATTAACTAGGATTCCACAACCTATTCTATCTTTAACTATTGAGTCTCTCAAATCTCCAAACCCATAGGACTTACAGTGTGTGAAGCTCAGCTAAGTATTGGTCAAAGCTAACACTTGTTTCTGTTTACAGGAAAATAAATTATATCTTTCAAGGATGACGTTTTTACTTGGGACAAAATAGTCCTCAAATTTTGACATCAGTATGTTACAATTTAAAGTCTGTCTAACCAATTTGAAAGCTGTTGCAGGTGCTCAAAGCATCTTCACCAATTAAGTGTAGACAGACAGATGCTTTCCCTTTTTCATCAGCCACTCCTGCTCTATTTGCTGCTAAATATCTATTGAATTACTGTTTAAAGCATTTCCAGTAATCCCTTAAATTCCTGGTAAACTGCACAGGTGCAGGAGGACTTAGCTTCTCCATCGAGGGGATTTTTAGCTCCCACCTCAATTCCTTGGTGTACTTTGAGGCACCGTGCTCCCTTGCTGGCAGCTTCTCTCTGTCAGTACTAGTGTCTCTTTCTTAGTTGCTCGCGGTATTCAGTTATGCTTCGTTTTTATACCTCATGCCAACTTCTGACACCATGTTATGTTTGTTCTTTAACAAAGACAAAATTTGCGTGCGTTTAAACTAACACTTATGTATTCACAGGACACTACAGCCATGGTGGCTTCTAGCTCCACACTTCAGCATTCTCTCCCAGTTCACCAACGTCACCCCCAGTTCCTGGTGAACCACAAGCATTGTACACTGGGAATTGAAGTTCTTTATTATGTACACATAACAACACAGAAATTGGACAGAATAGTGGGCTTCAAGTTCTGGATCAGCTGTGATCTTACTGAGTTGTTGGACACACTTCAAGTGGAAAATCCACATATATTAATTTCTTTTTATGTGATTTATTAAGTATCAGGTTATTGGATGAAGTCAGTCTTCAATGACCCCGATATACTCCCGAGAACAGAGCTTACTCTATATGGATACCCACATCTACAGAGTTCACTCATCACCTTTACATTCTGATATCAATATTGTAAAAACTAAGAGTACTACAAAATTCCAGAAATATGTTGGCAAGAGTAGAAATCTGCTTGGCAAAGTAAAATAGTGTAGATGAAGCATCTGTGGCTAGAATACTGGAGTTAAAATATTTCAGAATTGTGCTCTCACAGTGGAACTAGTCTGACAAAAAAAATTAATGACCCAAAACTTAACTTTGTTTCTTTTGTTACTGATGCTATCTAAACTATTGTATGTTTCCAGCATTGTGCATTTTTAAGAGGTCTAGTATATTGGTAAGAATATCTTACATGGTTTATAAACTACCTTGTTATTTTGGTTCATTGCTATATTTTCCAGTTTGCTTTCCATTAAGACAATAGTGCAAACACTGGGATTGAATGATAATAATCAAAGCACAGTCATCCTCTTCTGGGGATTGATAGTTTAGAAATCTTGGTTGATCAGTTCATTGCTGTTGTCATAAACATGTAAGTCAAAGATTCCCAGATGTGCTCACAACTTCCTTCAAGAAGGGCAATATCTCCACTGATTACAGAGAGTTCCTGTCATTCAAAGAAGAGAAAGAGTTTTTGGGATGGTATTGGGAACCTCGAGGATATTGCAGAGCTGTGTGACAGAAGTGTGCCACCTCACAAGACACCAGTCTATCTGGTCAGCCACTCCTGCATCACCTGTGGACTAATCTAGAGCTCAAACTTTAGCTTCACCAGCCATGAACAATACTAGACAAGATGGAAGTCATCTTTGACCCCAACATGCTGCTTAAGATGTAGAAGAAAACACTTTCCCCAGCAACTGCTATACAATTGGAAATAGCCTCCATGTTATGTCTGACTGTAAGAAATGTCCTTTGACACAAACATAGAAACTAGAAATTAGGAACAGGATCAGGCCATTCAGCCCTTTGAGCATACTCTCCCATTAATATGATTAGGGTTGACCATCCAGGTTTAGTCTCCACAGCTTTCTCCTCATTTTCAATTATTGCTTTAGCCATTAGCACTCTAATTTCTTCAAGGATACATTTAACGATCTGCCTTCAAGATTCATTCCATATTAGAAAATTCCAGAAATCACCACTCTTTGGATTAAAGAAATGTCTCATCACCTCAGTGTTAAATGGATTATTTGGTGTCCTTATGACTGTGACTCTAGTTTCAGGAATTACCCGCCATGGTATCATTATTCCTGTACCCAATCTGTTATTTTGTAAGTTTCAATGAGGTCCTGTGTTGTTCTTCTAAACTTTAGTGAGAATTAGCCCAATCATCCTAATCTTCCATCATACATCATTAGAACATTAGGAAGTTTTTGACAAGAATAGGCCATTCGGCCCAACAAAGGTTGCCAAATTCAAACACAGTGTGTTGAAATAACTATCGAGGTTAGATTTGAAAGTTTCTAAGGTACTACTCTCAACTACTAGGAAGTTTGTTCCATGTGTCCACAACTTGCTGTGTAAAGTAATTCTTCCTGATGTTGGTCTGAAATCTCCCCTTATCCAGTCTCCACCTATGGCCCCGCATGTCCTTGATGATGGTCTAATCTTGAAGCAGCAGCTGGCAGCCACTTTACTCACACCCTTAATGATTTTGAACACTTCTATCATGTCTCCTCTCAATCTAGGTCTACTTAGGCTAAAAAAGATTTAATTCTTTCAATCTTTCTTCATAGCTCACACCTGGCAGACCTGGAATGAGTCTAATTGCCCTTCTTGATTCTCTCTAGTGCCTTCACATCTCTCAAACAATGTGGAGACCAAAATTGTACACAGTCTCACAAGCACATTATACAGGAGAATGTCTCTTGACTTGAACTCCACTGAATGCATTATATAGCCTAACTTTCTATTAGCCTTCCTAATCACTTCTGTGCATTGTCTAGATGGTGATAGTAATGAGTCTACCAGGACACCCAAATTCTTCTCATACAGTGCACTTTCTAACTCAAGATCCCACATTTTATATTTATATCTAATATTTCTACTTCCTATATGTAATACTTTACATTTACTTAAATAATATTTCATCTACCGTTTATCTGTCGACATCTGGATTTTGTTTAGATCTAACTGTATTGATTCTGCAACTTGAATGTTATCAGCCCGTCCCCCTAATTCTGCGTCATCAGCAAACTTTACTAGTTTATTTGTTATGTGCTTATTCAAATCATTAATGTAAATTAAAAACAGCAGTGGGCCCAAAATGGATCCCTGCAGAACCCCACTTTTAACATCTTCTAGGTGTGAAAAAGATCCTCTCACAATAACTCGTTGTTTTCTGTTTTTGAGAACACACCTGCATCCCTTACGCTGAATCCTTACCTCCTGTAATTCGATTATTACCCTTTTGTGGAGTACCTTGTCAAAAGCCTTCTGAACGTCCAAGTAAGTTATATCAACCACTCTCTTGTTATCATAAAATTTAGATGCCTCTTCATAGAACTCCAGCATATCAGTAAAACATGATTTTTCCTTTCTGAACACATGCTGGCTTTCTGCTAACATACCTGTTCTTATCAACTGCTTTTCCATCTTATTCTTCATCATTGTTTCCATTATCTTACATACAACACACGTTAAGCTTACAGGTCTATGGTTACCAGGGTCAGTACAGTCACTCTTCTTATATACTGGGACAATGTTAGCCCATTTTAAGTCCTTAGGGAATTCAATGACTTTTGAAAAATACATGCTAGGAGTTTGGAGATATAATCACAATCTCGTTAAGTGCCCTTGGATACATGTTGTTTGGCTCTGGAGATTTATTAACTTCTTGCCACTTTGGCAGAAGCAGGAACTCACTTTTTAAGATCTCTAGGTCACTTCAAACAACCCTTATTTTTCTCTACACTTAGTGGCATATTGCTAACATCTTTGCAGGTGAATACTTCAGCAAAATATGAGTTAGCAAAGTATGCTATGTCATTTAGACAATAGACAATAGGTGCAGAAGTAGACCATTTGGCCCTTCAAGCCTGCACCGCCATTTTGAGATCATGGCTGATCATCTACTATCAATACCCGGTTCCTGCCTTGTCCCCATATCCCTGGATTCCCCTATCCATAAGATACCTATCTAGCTCCTTCTTGAAAGCATCCAGAGAATTGGCCTCCACTGCCTTCCGAGGCAGTGCATTCCAGACCCCCACAACTCTCTGGGAGAAGAAGTTTTTCCTTAACTCTGTCCTAAATGACCTACCCCTTATTCTCAAACCATGCCCTCTGGTACTGGACTCTCCCAGCATCTGGAACATATTTCCTGCCTCTATCTTGTCTAATCCCTTAATAATCTTATATGTTGCATTCAGATCCCCTCTCAAACTCCTTAATTCAAGCGTGTACAAGCCCAGTCTCTCTAACCTCTCTGCGTAAGACAGTCCTGACATCCCAGGAATTAACCTTGTGAATCTACGCTACACTTCCTCTACAGCCAGGATGTCCTTCCTTAACCCTGGAGACCAAAACTGTACACAATACTCCAGGTGCGGTCTCACCAGGGCCCTGTACAAATGCAAGAGGATTTCCTTGCTCTTGTACTCAATTCCCTTTGTAATAAAGGCCAACATTCCATTAGCCTTCTTCACTGCCTGCTGCATTTGCTCATTCACCTTCAGTGACTGATGAACAAGGACTCCTAGATCTCTTTGTATTTCTCCCTTACCTCACTTTACACCATTCAGGTAATAATCTGCCTTCCTGTTCTTACTCCCAAAGTGGATAATCTCACACTTACTCACATTAAACGTCATCTGCCAAGTATCTGCCCACTCACCCAGCCTATCCAAATCACCCTGAATTCTCCTAATATCTTCATCATATGTCACACTGCCACCCAGCTTAGTATCATCAGCAAACTTGCTGATGTTATTCTCAATGCCTTCATCTAAATTGTTGATGTAAATCGTAAACAGCTGTGGTCCCAATACTGAGCCCTGTGGCACCCCACTAGTCACCACCTGCCATTCCGAGAAACACCCATTCACCGCTACCCTTTGCTTTCTATCTGCCAACCAGTTTTCTATCCATGTCAATGTCTTCCCCCCAATGCCATGAGCTTTGATTTTACCCACCAATCTCCTATGTGGGACCTTATCAAATGCCTTCTGAAAATCGAGGTACACTACATCCACTGGATCTCCCTTGTCTAACTTCCTGGTTACATCCTCTAAAAACTCCAATAGATTAGTCAAGCATGATTTACCCTTGGTAAATCCATGCTGGCTCGGCCCAATCCTATCACTGCTATCTAGATATGCCACTATTTCATCTTTAATAATGGACTCTAGCGTCTTCCCCACTACTGATGTTAGGCTGACAGGCCGATAATTCTCTGTTTTCTCCCTCCCTCCTTTCTTAAAAAGTGGGATAACATTAGCCATTCTCCAATCCTCAGGAACTGATCCTGAATCTAAGGAACATTGGAAAATGATTACCAATGCATCCACAATTTCCAGAGCCACCTCCTGTAGTACCCTAGGGTGCAGACCATCTGGACCTGGGGATTTGTCAGCCTTCAGTCCCATCAGTCTACTCATCACCATTTCCTTCCTAATGTCAATCTGTTTCATTTCCTCTGTTACCCTATGTCCTTGGCGCATCCATACATCTGGGAGATTGCTTGTGTCTTCCTTAGTGAAAACAGATCTAAAGTACTCATTAAATTCTTCTGCCATTTCTCTGTTTCCCATAACAATTTCACCCAATTCATTCTTCAAGGGTCCAACATTGTTCTTAACTATCTTCTTTCTCTTCACATACCTAAAAAAGCTTTTGCTATCCTCCTTTATATTCCTGGCTAGCTTGCGTTCGTACCTCATTTTTTCTCCCCGTATTGCCTTTTTAGTTAAGTTCTGCTGTTCCTTAAAAACTTCCCAATCATCTGTCCTCCCACTCACCTTAGCTCTGTCATACTTCCTTTTTTTTAATGCTATGCAATCTCTGACTTCCTTTGTCAACCACTGTGGCCCCTTTCCCCCCTTTGAATCCTTCCTTCTCCGGTGGATGAACTGATTTTGCACCTTGTGCATTATTCCCAAGAATACCTGCCATTGCTGTTCCACTGTCTTTTCTGCTAGGATATCCGTCCAGTCAACTTTGGCCGGCTCCTCCCTCACGGCTCCATAGTCTCCTTTGTTAAACTGCAACACTGACACCTCCGAGCTGCCCTGCATAATTTACTACTTCACTATTACTCCTAATACAGTTAACTTCCTCCTTGAATTTTCTTTTACTACTAAAGTATTGAAAATAATCTCTTAGTGTCAATCTTAGCATTATCAGCAATATCCTTCTCAACCTGCCTTTTGGCAGTCTGAATTTCCCTCTTAACTTTCGCTTTGATATTTTCATGTGCCCTGCTGTTAATATCATAACTATTTGTTCTGTAATTTTATATAGCTATCATTTTTATATACATCATTATTCATCCATGGTTGCTCTATTGTTTTATTGTTTCTCTCAACTTGCGTATGAACATTTCCTGCACAGCATTTACTACCTCTTTCAATCGACCGCATTGTTCCTCACATGACTCAATGTCAAGAGTTCTCTTCAGTTTACCTTCTGAAGCCTTTGCTGCATCTGCACAAACTTTGCCTTTCTGAAATTAAATTTGATGGCTTTGTATTTTACTGATATCTTCTCCCCCAAAAAACCTTCAAGAGTAAAAACGTTATGTTCACTTGTTCTTAAAGGCTCAACAACTTCTATACCCAAAATTCTATCTTGATCTTACAGAGTATCATATCTAGACCAGTCCTGTCATCGCAGAGGTCAGTCTGATGAATCCTCACTGCACTCCCTCCTTAGCATGTACATCTTCCTCACGTAAGGAGGACAACTCTACACACAGTATTCAAGGTGTAGCCTCACCATAGTCCTGTGCCCCTCTCAGTATGAGGGACAATATTGGATTGGTCTTTTTAACCACCGACAGCACCTGCATGCTCAGCTTCATCAATTGTTGTACAGGATTGGTACATAAAATAGTGAGTAATTCACAGAAAATGCAGCATGAAGCAATCAAGCCCAGGTGGCATCTATGGAAATCGATGGATGTGGCATCCCTGTTTTATGTGCAAATTGGACATAAGGTTACTTGACCCGTCTTCTGGTACAAGACCCATCTGTCAGGAAATTGTATCTGATATTTCTGATTTCTGATTGAACAGTATTTCTCCATATGTATTGACATCAGCAACTGGCCAGTGCTATCTCTGCCCTATCAGCAGAAATTGGAGCATTATGTGCCACCTACAACCTTTGTTTTGAACTCCCACTATAGCAAAAAGCAAACACCAGAGCAAGTTGCCTAGGAGATCTGAAGTAAAGAGCACCAAATGGGACATCAATGTGTTTTTTTTTCAGGTTTTAATGCTATATACTTGTTACTTTATTTCTGCGTTTCACAGTGCTTAATGTAGAATTTCAGAGTCTCTGCCTGATGCTGAGCCTGGGCCTCCTGGTGGCATGGGAATCCTGTGGCATGGGACGCAAGATGTGAGGATAATTACCAGGATGGGAGTGACAACACACAGACAATGTATCTACCCAGTGGCCTTCACCTCAGCAACAGGTTTTAATGCTGCTGGACTCAGGGTGCGTTGAAGAAAATTCTTTAACTCCTAGAGGCTGTCACAACCTCTACAGTCAGTTCAGAATCAGAATTAGACTTATTACTGACTTGGGTGATGTGAAATTTGTTGTTTTAGAGCAGTAATATTGTGCAAAGACATAAAATTGTTATTAATTACAAAATAAATCAATGGTGCAATAAAAGCATTAAAGTTCATGGGAACATGGACAATTCAGTAATCTGATGGTGGAGGGAAGAAGCTGTTCTGAATCATTAGGCTCCTGTAACTCTTCCCTGATGTTAGTAATCGAATCAAATCAAGTTTAATCATCATTCAATCCATACATAGATACAGCTGAACGAGACAGCATTCCTCTGGGGACAAGGAGATTGAGAAGGCCCTTAGTGATGGATACAACCTTCCTCAGTCAGTGTCTCTTGAAGGTGGTCTTGGAGGTGGTGATGGATCTGATGAGTCGGCTTTACTCTGTAACCTCTTGCCATCCTGTGCATTGAAGCCTCCACGCTAGTGTGTGATGCAATAGGCCAGAATGCTCTCCACCATAAATCTGTAGAAACTTGTAGGAGTCTTTGGTGACATACTGAATCTCCTCCAAGTAGAACCACTCGCATGCCTTCTTCATGACTGCATCAATATATTGGGCCCAGGACAGATATTAACACCCAGGAATTTAAGACTGCTTACACTTTCAACTGCAGACTCCTTTATGAGAACTATTTTGCATTCTCTCAACTTCATCTTCTTGAAGTCCTTAATCAACTCCTTGGTCTTGTTGATGTTGAGTGTGAGGTTGTTGTTGCAACACCATTCAAACCCCCCCACCCCCCCACCCCAATCTATCTCACTCCTGCACGCCTTCTCGTCACCGTCTGAGACCTTGCCAACAACAGCTGTGTCATTGGTGAATGTAAAGACGGTGTTTGATCTGTGCGTAGCCACACAGTCAGGAGTATAGACAGAGTAGAGCAGTGGACTAAGCACTCATTCTTGAGCTGCTCCTGTGTTAATTATTTGTGAGAGAGCGATGTTATTATCAATCTGCACTGACCGTGGTCTCCCAATAAAGAAGACGAGGATCCTGTTGTGTCAGTGTGTTGATGTTGGGAACTGCACAAGTCAAGTTTTAATGAAGAGATTGGGGTGAAAACCACCTTAACAATTTGAGAGATATATTTTTCAATTTTCTGATTTATGAGATGCTGGAATGACTTCTCTTGTTGAGTATATGTTCTAAGCTTAGCATTTGTTAATTTCTATGTTGAGATCATTTGCCTTGAAATTGGATGGAGTGGTGATATTCTTTCAAAGCTGCACCTCAAAATCCATCTTACCCTATGTAAATCATATTTTTTATTTATTAAAAATATTTTACCGAAATACAGCTCTGAATAGGCCCTTCCAGCCCTTTGACCCATGCTGCAAGCAATTCCCTAACTTAATTCTAGCCTAATCACAGGACAACTTGCAATGACATATTAACCTACCAACTGGTATGGCTTTGGACTATGGGAGGAAACCGGAGTACTGGAGGAAACCCGTGTGGTCATGGGGAGAACATACAAACTCCTTACAACAGAGGCGGGAATTGAACCTGGGTTGATAGATAGATAGATAGATAGATAGATAGATAGATAGATAGATGTTGATGGTCTAAAGCGTTCTGCTAACCATTACACTGCCATAGTGGTTAGCAATTATTCAGTTTCACTGGATGAAGTTGGAAAATTGCAGAAGTGAAAAGATGTGAACACATTGATGAGTCTGATTACATTCCCAGCATCAGAAATACAACAAATAATGACAATCATTGCACAATATTTTATCCCCTTATATAGTAAAATGATGATCTCCGTTCAGAAATGACTGCCATTGAACAGGATTGTACGATATTATTTAAGCACCATTTAAGTAGTCACTCTCTTACCAGTAGGACATGTCCTAAGGCATCTTTACACCTCACAGGAAGCTGCTCATACACATTTCAAAGTGCTCAAACTAACAAGTGTTTTTGGAGAAGGCAACTAATAAGAGAATCATTGTTCATCTCAGTGTTTGACTCAGTGTTCATCTCACAGGTAATACTAGGACTTTGAGTAGCAGATAAGCATGAGAGGGTTACTGACCCTGAGGGAGCAGGCACAGCTGTAATAGCCCTCACCACTGCAGCATTCTCGCCCCACAACCCCCACCACCTCCGTAGCAGCCCTCATGAAACTGATGCCCTGCTGGCACGTGATTGTGTTTTTTAACAACTGACATTCGTTTACGTGTGTTATATGGTGAAGTGGCATAACATTGAGGCTGCCCCTGTTAAAGACCCACACTGAACATTATTCAAAGCAATGGTTAAAATGGAATGCATACTCATACTGTTGTACACTTGTTTTTTGAACTACTTTAGCTATCAGAGGAACTTGATTTGTTGGTGACAGTGTAGAAATGATAAAAGATGGTAATACCATTCCAAATTTTTTTTAAAATTATTCATCTTTAGCCAAAACAAGCAGCTTTTATTCCAAATTCATCTTGAGGAGGTGACAACCCTGCCATAGTGGGGTGTGTCAGGAATGGACAGGAGGAGGAGTATAGGAAACTGATACAGGACTTTGTGATATGGTGCAACTCAAACTACCTGCGTCTCAATGTCACCAAGACCAAGGAGATGGTGGTGGACTTTAGGAGATCTAGGCCTCATATGGAGCCAGTGATCATTAATGGAGAATGTGTGGAGCAGGTTAAGACCTACAAGTATCTGGGAGTACAGTTGGACGAGAAGCTAGACTGGACTGCCAACACAGATGCCTTGTGCAGGAAGGCACAGAGTCGACTGTACTTCCTTAGAAGGCTGGCGTCATTCAATGTCTGCAGTGAGATGCTGAAGATGTTCTATAGGTCAGTTGTTGAGAGCGCCCTCTTCTTTGTGGTGGCGTGTTGGGGAGGAAGCATTAAGAAGAAGGACGCCTCACGTCTTAATAAGCTGATAAGGAAGGCGGGCTCTGTCGTGGGCAAAGTACTGGAGAGTTTAACATCGGTAGCTGAGTGAAGGGCGCTGAGTAGGCTACGGTCAATTATGGAAAACCCTGAACATCCTCTACATAGCACCATCCAGAGACAGAGAAGCAGTTTCAGCGACAGGTTACTGTCGATGCAATGCTCCTCAGACAGGATGAAGAGGTCAATACTCCCCAATGCCATTAGGCTTTACAATTCAACTGCCAGGACTTAAGAACTTTTTTTTAAAGCTATTATTAATGCTTTTTGAGTTAGTGATTTAGATGCATATCATATTATTACTGAGTTAAGTATTGTATGTAATGAGTTTTTGCTACAACAAGTGTATGGGACATTGGAAAAAATGTTGAATTTCCCCATGGGGATGAATAAAGTATCTATCTATCTATCTATCTATCTATCTATTTTGTTGGCTTGATACATTTCAGGGTTTGCTGGGCTTCTTCAAAGAACAGTTTAGACGTAAC
This sequence comes from Hemitrygon akajei, assembly GCF_048418815.1. Taxonomy (NCBI): domain Eukaryota; kingdom Metazoa; phylum Chordata; class Chondrichthyes; order Myliobatiformes; family Dasyatidae; genus Hemitrygon; species Hemitrygon akajei. The sequence continues at coordinate 96,639,691 of NC_133131.1, forward strand.
TAAATTACTGTGGGCCTGGAGTCACATTTGGATCAGACCTGGTAAATATAGCTGATTATTCTCTTCAAGTACACTGATGAAACAAGTGGGTTTTAAAGAACATGATAATATCATGGCCATTATTATTTACATTACAATTTCAAAAAATGGTACATTTACCAAATTAATTTAAATTAAATTATCAGTTAATTAGTTGATATTTGAACATTCCTATTGATCTAATTTAGTCCTTCGGATTGCCTGTCCAATAACATGATCTCATTTACCCCATCCTGCAATCAATTAGGTCTTTAATTATCACTTCTAGAATATGAGATATCATCTCTAGTCTTTTGTAAATAACAGTCTCTGATTATATAGTTAGTGCAATTGCTCTCTATATGAACAGTCTATCACTAGAGTAAATTGAAAAGAGAATAATGATGCCACTGTAACTCAGTAACAAAAATGTATTTGGATTTAATTGGATGACAATGATATGATCCTTTCTTGTTGGTCAAAAGCTAGAACTAATGAAGCAGTTAAGCAGATAACAATTTTCCTACATACTATTGGGGCCTTTGCAATTGCATGTTTGGTGGGTGGAGGGTGCTGATGTTTTATTTTTGCAAAAGTGGGTGGGGGTAGGGGTGGATCATTGTTTTGCTGCTGTTCCTGCATGGGTGGGGGGAGTTGGGGAGCTTCGGGGTTCTAATGTTCTAACTGTCATTCATTCTTTGGGACACTCCTCTGTTTTCGTGGATGTCTGCGAAGAACAAGAATTTCAGGATGTATCTTGCATACATTTCTCTGATATTAAATTGAGCTACTGAACCATTGAACATATCATGTAATTCTCATTGCCTATCAACCTATCAATTGACCCACGAGTATAATAATTAATAGTTCCAATGAAAATTCCAAAGATTCATTTTTTCATATTGTGTAGGAATTTTGAGTTGAGGCTGAGTTTTAGACTCTCCCATTAGAGGAAATATCACCTCTTTAAAGCCCTCTAAGAATTGTCTTCCTCAATCATCTCTCATTTGTCTAAACTCCTAAAAGTAAATGGCTTCTCTCCCTCCAGAAAAACCAATCTAATGCTACACATTCACTAAAATATATACATACTGTACATCCTTCTTTAGTTAAAATGAAACAATCTGCACATGATATTCAAGATCTGGTCTCAATAAAAACCAGTGTAACTGTATCAAAATTTCCTTATTCTTTGCCTCCAAAAAACTTGCAATAGAGTTTCACATACGTACCATGTGAAACTTCTAAGGAAGCAGAGGAGCTGCTGTGTTTCTTTGTAATCACACTTACACGCTGGACCCAGAACAGATCCTCTGAGATGATAACACCAAGGAATTTAAAGTTGCTGACCCTCTCCAACTCTGATCCCCAGATGAAGACTGGCTTGTGGACTCCCAGTTTCCACCTCCTGAAGTCAATAATCGGCCTCTTGGTCTTGCTGATGTTGTGTGAGAGGTTGATGCTGTGGCACCACTCAGCCAGATTTTCAATCTCCCTCCGGTATGCTGATCTGTCACCTCATTTGATTCAGCCAACGATAGTGGTGTCGTCAGCAAACTTAAATATGGCATTGGAACTGTGGTTAGCCTCACAATCAGAAGCTTAAAGTGAGTAGAGCAGGGAGCTAAGCACACAGTCTTGTGGTGCACCTGTGATTTGGAGGAGATGTTGTTGCCAATCCAGACTGACTGAGGTTGGCAAGTGAGGAAATCCAGGGTCCAAGGAGGTATTGAGACCTATGTCCAGGAGCTCATTGATTAGTTTTGAGGGGATAATATTATTGTCTGCAACCTGTAGTCAATGTAGAGTATCCTGATGTACACATCTTCACTGTCCAGTTGTTCCAGAGTTGAGTGAAGAGTCAATAAAATGCCATCTGCTGTTGACCTATTGTAATGGTAGGCAAATTTGAGCGATCCAATTTGCTTCTCAGGCAGGAGTTGATATATTTTATTTCCAACCTCTCAAAGCACATAATCACAGTGGATGTAAGTGCTACTGGATTACTGTCATTGAAACAGGTTACCACATTCTTCTTGGGCACCAGTATAATTAAAGCAGGTGGCACCTCAGACTGCTGAAGTGAGAGATTAAAGATAACAGTGAACACTCCAGCCATTTGCTCAGCACAGGTGTTTACTACTCAGCCAGGTACCCCATCTGGGCCGGATGCTTTCCATGAGTTCACCCTCCTGAAGGATGTTTCCAAACATTGGCCTCAGAGGCTGAAATGACAGGGTCATCGGGGGTGGTGGGAGTTCGTGATGGTGCCTCCATGTTTTGATGGTCAAAGCAAGCACAAAAAGCATTGAGCTCACTTGGGAATGAAACCTTGTTATCATCTCCGTCACTTAGTTTCACTTGGTAGGAGGTGATAGTATTCAAGCCCTGCCACAGCTGTAGAGCATCCTTCAGTGATATGGTCCAGAATGGCTGCTCCACATGTGAGGTGGTTCTTCAGAGTTCATGCCTGAACCTTCTGTGTTTTATTTGGTTGCCAGGCCTGGATGCCACTTATCTGGCCCTCAGCAGATTGTGGATCTCATGGTTCAGCCAGGGCTTCTGGTTGGGGAAGACTCTGAATCATTTTGTGGGACAGACTTGTCTATAACTGTTTTTATGTCCATGACAACCAGCCTTTGATGAGTCCTTGAACATGGCCCAGTCCACTGACTCAAAGCAATCCTGTAGCCAATATAATCTATCAAAGGACTAGTGGACCAGATTCTACTGACCTGGTTCCCTACTGGATCACAAGAATTGCAGCCAGTAATCCTAACATATCCAATGCAAGCCAACATACTGATCCCATTAGCACTAGTTTTTATTATGTAGTCCACATTTTAACATGACAACCTCTGTTTCCGGTGAATGTATGTCCTACCTGGAGACTGATCTAGGTCTTCCAGTTGTGACTCACCTTACTTCAACTACCATTTTTCTAATGTCATTTGTAAACATCATGTCATTATCAATGTGTATCATTATCAATTATGTGAACCCCATCTTGGCTTTATATTCAGAAGTTAGGAACATCCTATATAATCTATGACTTTTTTTTATTCTTATTAAAACAAGAAACAAACCATCCTTGGTATACATTCAATGGTCACTTTATTAGGCACACCTGTACACCTGCTCATTAATGCAAATACCTAATCTGCCAATCATGTTGCAGCAACTCTGTGCATAAAGGCTTACAGACATGGTCAAGAGGTTCGATTGTTTTTCAGATCACACATCAGAATAGGGAAGAAAAGTGACCTAAGTGACTTTGATTGTGGAATGATTATTGGTGCCAGATGGGGTGCTTTGAGTATCTCAAAAACTGCTAATCTGGGATTTTCAGGCAGAGCAGTCTCGAAAATATAGGAGGTACCAAATAATTGGCCACTGCGTGTACAAACTAAGTGATACCCATGAGGACACTGACTTGTTGGGCATAGTTTCGACTGCACTGCACTTTTATCCTGAAGTACAACTAATAAAGACTAGAGCTTATCTGTATCACTGTCGTCAGTGAAGGATGTCATCCTTCCAGTGACTTGGAATTCAATCAAATCAATCCACAGAAACAGGTGTGCCCATACACAGAGGAGATGGCACTTTAAGGAAAAGACCTGCTTCCCGGTAGTCAGTATGAGAATTCCTCAGCAACTCTAGGCCTTGTGGACTGCTATGATCAGGAAATGCATTAGTCTGACACTTAGCTAACTGTTCATCACCAACTTCACATTTCTTGTAAGTCATCCAGTTTGGTCACCAGTACAATGGGCAATGCCAAATCTGTACACCACCATATCGACTTCTAGTCAGATGGCGGTGCACTTGGACACAGTGGCTTCTATGGGATCAACCAAAGGTGGTACTGTAATTTTTAAAGTATTTTTATGATCACAAGACCCTAGTGGTTTTGCAGGTCTACCCTGGCAGTGAGTTGCTTGTTGGTGGAGAAACGGAAGGAGCTGGACGGTGCTGCGATCTGCGTCAGAGAGGCATCAGAGTGGGTGCGCAAAGGAGGTGTGCGGTCTAACAGCGAGTAACACTTTTCCTGTGACCACAAGACCCTGGTGGCATTGTTGTTGCGGAATGCTGAAAGTCCAATTCACTGGTTTGTTAGCGAATATCGGGGGAGCTGCATGGCCTCTATCGTAGGGAGGACGAGGCCTTAAACCACAGTGTTACAGCCGCCCAGGAGAGGTGTCAAAGTCGTGCTCCACTGAACTGCTGGAAGAGGTGTGGCAGGGCATTCAGGCTGAAGCTCATGCTGCCCTCTAGTGTTCACTCAGCAGTAGACAAGATATATTGTGTTCAATTGCAGACTGCTGCAAAATTCATGGACTCAGGTAATTGGACTATAATATTTCTTGCCAACTGTATTTTACTGTTGTCTTCTATGTGCCATGTGTGCCTTGAGCTGTGTATGACTGTTAGTATTGAATTTTGCATCTTAACACCAGAATAACACTAGAGGGAAAGCTAGCCTTGTTAAAAATACCAAAGTCCTGAAAATTATTTATTATAAACAAAGGATTCATTACCTAGTTTCTTCTTCCTCTCATGCTATCTCTTCCATTGAGCATTTTCAAAAGGGCATCAGATACTCTCTAGAACTCTACCCTCTGCATTTTACCCTACCTCTGAACATCCTCTACATAGCACCATCCAGAGACAGAGAAGCAGTTTCAGCAACAGGTTACTATCGATGCAATGCTCCTCAGACAGGATGAAGAGGTCAATACTCCCCAATGCCATTAGGCTTTACAATTCTACCGCCAGGACTTAAGAACTTTTTAAAAGCTATTATTAATGCTTTTTGAGATAATGATTTAGATGCATATCATATTTTTTTACTGAGTTAAGTATTGTATGTAATTAGTTTTGCTACAACAAGTGTATGGGACATTGGAAAAAAGTTGAATTTCCCCATGGGGATGAATAAAGTATCTATCTATCGATCTATCTATCTATCTATCTATCTATCTATCTATCTATTGCTGTGTTTCAGAAAGCTATTCCAGAAAGGCAGACACTGGAGATAAACCTGATTCTGAACTCACCAGGTACTCGATTCATGGTTTTTCAGTCAAGACCCTGAGCCAATTATAGAGCATCAGTTTGAAGTAGTTAATTCAGTAGAGAAATGAAGCATGAGGTTTTGTAGTTGCAGCTATTCATGCAATAAACTTCCTGAACTACTGACAGATTTGTTCCACTTGCAAGTGATTTTCACAGGGAAATGATTTTCACTTTGTCTAGTGAATTTATCAAACCAAAATAGAACCAGTTGGTTGCCCAGTGACTCTTCACATTGAGTTAGAAAGAGAAATTTAGGTCAATGCAAGAAATTACTTTGTGATTCTAAAGCCTGGAATATACTTGTTCAATTAGGTAGGAAATATTTAACAGATCTTCAACTCCCCTCTATTTTGATTATTTTGCTCAATCTGTATGGCCTTATCAAGTTCGGAAGAAGGCAGTTACAGTGATCAAACTCTTCAACAATACAGAATATTGACGATTAAGCCGTTATTCTAAACATGCAGTCATTAACTAATTATGTCAGCCAAGTATGCAGATGTAAATTACTTGTTCAACCTGATGCTCTTTCCACTCTATTAGTAATGTAAAATGAAAACAGTGAACACTGCATGTGGAACCAATTAAAATTAGATAACAGTTTTGTTCCAATTTTATGATGTTTGTGTGCCAGTGAATACGTTAGATGATATTCAGTATTTTTGGTTACTGGGTATTGCAAATGCTAAAAATAACATGATTTGTTTGTAACTCATTTACAAAGCAAAATAAATATCTCAAGCATAACTCAGTTACCCCAGCCCGGAAGGTACCATGTCCATTCACTGAAATTAGTTAAAATAGCAGGTGGGGTAGGTTGAGAACTCCCAGGAAAGGGAGTGGATAAATCATTCAGTGTTCCCACTCACGTTTGTTATCCAAAGTCTGACATGAACCTACTCTCACCTTTGCAGCTGAATAGCTGCCAAGTCTTTTCAGAAGAGCGCTGCATGGATAAGGATTCCATCCTAGCATGAAGTTGAAACTTTGGGTTTAGAAAAACAGATGAAATATAATGTGGAAAAATGTGAGGTCATTCACTTTGGCATAGAAATACAGAAAAGCAGAGTGCTTTTTTTCTCTGGCGATACAGTGAAAGATGTTGGTGTTCAGGGGGACCTGGATGCCCTTGTATCTCAATTGTTGGATGTTAGCAGGCATGTTCAGTAGACACCTGGAAGTGAAATGGCATGTTGACCTTCATTGCAAGAGGATTTGAGTACAAGTGATGTCCCACTCCAAATATGGAGGGCACCAGTATGGCCAGTTTTGGTGTATACTTAGTTAAAGAAGGATATGCTTGGAATAGAGGGAGTGTAATAAAGGTTCACCATATCAATTTTTAGGATGGCAGGTTTGAGGAGAAATTAAGCAGATTTGACTGTACTTTCTTGCATTTATAAAAAATGAAAAGTGATTTCATTGAAGTGTATGAAATTCTTAAAGGGCACTCAGGGTAGCAGCAGATTTGACAATTCCACTGGCAGAAATATCTAGAACTACAGGTAGCAATCTCTAAGTAAAGGGTTGGTATTCAGAATGTAAGTTCTTCAGCCAGAAGATATTGAATCTTTGCAATTCTCTATCCAAAGGAACTATGGCAGCACAGTTGTTAAGTATACCTGATGCATATCAATATTAGGAGAAACAGGGATGGAGCTAATGCAGGAGAGTAACATTGAAATAAATAGTTATCTGTGATCTTATTAATAATTGGATCAAGAATAAAGTGATGAGTCCTTGTGTTCTCTAGTTCTTATGTTTTTAAGTTCTATGTTAAAGTAAAATAAAAGAGCTAGTAATAGTTTGAAGTCCAGCATGTTCCAGTAAGGGTGAACAACAAAGATGATAATATCAAGTGTGACAGTGGAAAAGTGTGTATGGAACCGGAGGAGATAGCAGAGGTACTTAATGAGTATTTTGCTTCAGTATTCACTACGAAAAGGATCTTGGCGATTGTAGTGATGACTTACAGCAGACTGAAAAGCTTGAACATGTAGATGTTAAGAAAGAGGATGTGCAGGAGCATTTGGAAAGCATCAACTTGGATAAGTCACCGAGACCAGACAAGATGAACCCAAGGCTACTGTGGGAAGCAAGGGAAGAGATTGCTGAGCCTCTGGCGACGATCTTTGCATCATCAATGGGGACGGGACAGGTTCCGGAGGATTGGAGGGTTGTGGATGTTGTTCCATTATTCAAGAAAGGGAGTAGAGATAACCCAGGAAATTATAGACCAGTGAGTCTTATTTCAGTGGTTGGTAAGTTGATGGAGAAGATCCTAAGAGGCAGAATTTATGAACATTTGTAGAGGCATAATATGATTAGGAATAGTCAGCATGGCTTTGTGAAAGGCAGGTCATGCCTTATGAGCCTGATTGAATTTTTTGAGGATGTGACTAAACACATTGACGATGGTAGAGCAGTAGATGTAGTGTACATGTATATGGATTTCAGCAAGGCATTTTACAAGGTACCCCATGGAAGGCTTATTAAGAAAGTAAAGAGGCATGGGATCCAAGGGGAAATTGCTTTGTGGATTCAGAACTGGCTTGCTCACAGAAGGCAAAGAGTGGTTGTAGATGGGTCATATTCTGCATGGAGGTCAGTGACCAGTGGTGTGCCTCAGGGATCTCTTCTGGGACCCCTACTCCTTGTGATTTTTATAAATGACCTGGATGAGGAAATGGAGGGATGGGTTAGTAAATTTGCTGATGCCACAAAGGTTGGAGCCGTTGTGGATAGTGTGGAGGGCTGTCAGAGGTTACAGCAGGACATTGATAGGATGCAAAAATGGGCTGAGAAGTGGCAGATGGAGTTCAACCCAGATAAGTGTGAGGTGGTTCATTTTGGTAGGTCAAATATGATGGCAGAATATAGTATTAATGGTAAGACTCTTAGCAGTGTAGAGGATCAGAGGGACCTTGGGGTCTGAGTTAATGGGACGCTCAAAGCAGCTGTGCAGGTTGACTCCAGGTATGTCCAGTCCAGCATACCAAACAATCCGACAAGACCAGTTCAGGTATGTGGATAATCAAAGGCAAGGCATCTTAAGAAGCAGGGCTTTCTAAAAGCTGAAGGCTTTAAAGATGTAAAACGGGTTTCTGAAAGCAAGTTGCTATTTCTGAGTAATCAGAATGGTGATGTCATGCATGGTTTGAAGGGTTACTGACCTTCACAGACTCACTGCTGCTGGAGCCGTGCAGAACTGTCCTGAACTGCAGGCGCCTTGAAACGTTTTGTCACAGACATTCAATTCATGCCTATTATGAAATTCTCTGAGCATGTCACTGGAGAGGAAGGAATGTTGTGCATCTCCACTTCATTTGCCAACTTAAGGAAGGTACCAGAAAGAGTTGATGGGTATCTTGCTCACTGGGCCATCCTTTGTCTGGATGAAGAATGAAAGGAACACAAGGCCAACTAGAGCTGCACCAGTGGCTGCAGGATTCACAGCTAGCAAGACACCCATTGAGGACAAAGTGACATTCTCCCTTTCTGTTGCTTCTCCCTCCACACCTCCAATGTCACTTCAAAAATATATGCAACCCCTTCCATTCATTCTGACCTCTCCTGCAAATTATTACAGTCTGCTGACTGGTACACTTTACACCTGGTTCTGGGTGTGAGGAATCACATAGGTTGCTTAATGAAAATTGAGTTTCATTAGTATTTGAGGTGTTTTGACTTGTTCTTTTTTTGGGATCCGTGTGTCACTTGCAGGGTTATTATTTAGTTTTTATCCCTAATTGCCCTTGTGAAGATGCTGGTGAGCCAGTGTCTCGAACTGCTGCAGTCCTTCTGATGAGGTATTCCAACATGTGGAGACAGAGTTTGAGGATTTAGACACAGTAATAGTGAAGGCTATAAGCTTTAAGTTGGTATGGTGTGAGACTAGTAAGCTAACGTGCAAATTGTGGTGTTTCCATGTACCTGCCACCTGTCTTTTTCCTTCTTGGTAACAAAAGCCATGATTTTAGAGGATGCTGTGGAACAATTGCATTCTGTGATGGTATACAGTGCATCCACAATGTGCTGGTGTGGTCTGATTGTTTGGTATGCTGGACTGGACATCATTCAAGACGATTGCTTTTTTTCCTGATTCTTGTCAAGTTTGCTAAATACCAGAGTTTCACTAATCAGATAAATGGCAAATAGTCCATTACAATATTGAATCAGAACCCAGATTAGGTTTATTATCACTGGCATACACTCGGTAACCACTTTATTAGATACACCTGTACACCTGCTCGCTAATGCAAATATCTAATCAGCCAGTCATGTGGCAGCAACTCAATGCATAAAAGCATGCAGACATGGTCAAGAGGTTCAGTTATTTTGTTATTTTTCCATCCAAACATCAGATTGGGGAAGAAATGTGATTTAAGTGATTTTGACCGTGGAATGATTGTTGGTACCAGAAGGAATGGTCTGAATATCTCAGAAACTACAGGACGCCTGGGATTTTCATGCACAATAGTCTCTAGAGTTTACAGAGAATAGAGCAAACAAAAAATCAGTGTCTGGCAGTCCTGTGGGCGAATGAGTGAATTCAGAGGAGAAAGGCCTGACTGATTCAAGCTGATAGGAAGGGAACAATAACTCAGATAACCATAGTGATGTGCAGAAGAGCATCTCTGGATGCATAACATGTTGAGCCTGGAAGTGGATAGGCTATACAGCAGAAGACTAAGGACATATCCTTAGTCTCCACTTTATTAGGTACAGGAGGTTCCTAATGACATGGCCACAGAGTGTATGTTGTGAAATTTGATGTTTTGCAGTAGCAGAACAGTGCTGTACATACATTGGGACCTGATGCCTTGCGAGCGTTCACCTGTCATCCTCTGAGATAGATATTGTAGGGATCCAGATGCTACAAGGATTACTGACCAGTGCCATGTAGATGGTGGAAAGGCTTTAAGGAAGTGAATTAGTTACCATTGGACATCCAGATCCTGTATATTTGTTACTCTCACAATACTTATTTCTCAGGTCCAGTTGAATTTCTGGCAAATGGTGACCACTGGAATATTGATCCAGCAATGGAAATGTCCAGGACAGGTGATTAGACTCTCCTGTGTGGAGCTGGTATCTCACTTGCAGCTTATTAATCTCTGTCTAAATGTTGTCTAGGACCTATCCCCAACCATATTCAGCTTCTTCATTTTCCAAAGAGCAATGACTATAATTTAACATTGTGCAACCATTGATGAACATCCCCACTTCTGCCCTTCTGATAGAATGGTGTTCATAGATGAAGCATCTAAAGATTGTTGGGGTTGTGACTGTGCTTTGTGGAACTCCTGAGTGATGCCCCATGGCTGGGGTGATTGACCTCAGACATTACAGTATAATTTCTACTACTAGAGTTTGTTGACTGCAGAATTAAGTTCTTTGGTCCTTATGTGGACCAAGATAGTGATCATGTTTGGAGGCAAATTTTAAACTGGGAGTTCTTTAACAGGTTGACAGCACTACTTTGCCCATCTCTTTGCTGAAAATTCAAAGGAGATTGATGGGGCAGCAATGAGCCAAATTGGATTAGTTCTACTCTATTGTGGATAGGACTGCCTGTACACTATTCCCTATTGTTAGCAAAATATTAGAATTGTATGCCCAATAAAGCAACTTGGGTTATAGGCACTGCTAGTTCTGGTGTGTCAATCTACAGCCCCACAAAAGAAATGTGATCTAGTCCCTATAGACTTTTTGTTTCTAGTGGTCTAATCTATTTCATCCTTTTATGCATAATGAACTCAATATGGTGCAGTCTACCTTTCCTGTAAAGACAGGGATCTTAGAAGGAAGCTGAGATAAGTGTCCGGTCTCAAATTCCTCTTAAGTCTCTATCAGTCTGCAGGTATTTGTTTATTATCCCAAGCCAGGTAAATAGATCGCAATAAACTTCCAATTTGTGTTAACTGTTTTTCATTACTTTAAATGCTTAATTATGTTATTTATAATAGTATTTTTACCTTTTGAAACATCCTGAATATTTTCAACATTACTGATGGCATTGATTTAGAGTGAAGCTGGAGGTGAGGCTGCACTGGGTAGCACTGAACTCTGCTTATACCATAAGACCATAAGCCGTAAGAGCAGAATTAGGCTATTCAGCTTATTGAGTCCGGTCTGCCATTCATTCATGGCTGATTTATTACCCCTTTCAGCTGCATTCTCCTGGCCTTCTTCCCATAATCTGTGATGCCCTTATTAATCAAGATGCTATCCACCTCTGCTTTAAATATACTCAATGGTTTGGCCTCCACAGTCATTGGTGGCAATGAATTCCAGAGATTCACCACCCTCTGATTAAAAAAAAGTCCTTCTCATCTCTGTTCTAATTGGACATCCCTCCATTTGGAAGCTGTGCCTTCATTACAGGCTCATCCACTGTAGGAAACATCCTGATATATTCATGGTATTTCTCCATTAGGCCAACATGTAATTGCATTTGTTACATTATTGGCCAGAAGGGCTATTTTGTTGAAATGGAAAGATGCTTCTGCTCCTACTTTGATACAATGGTTATGTCTTAGTTTGGAGAAAATCAGAAGTTGAACTTTTGATCCTCGATTTGATTTTGAGAAAAGGTGGGGTTCATTCACCTGCTACTATCATCTGATTTGTGTTAATTAATATGGTTTCCTTCCGATTTTTATTTAAGTGGATTTGAGTTGGCGGATTGATGTTTTTTTTTAATGGAAGCTTGTATGATGGAAAGCTCCAGGGTTGTGCTCCTAATGGGGTTTCTTTTTGTTTTTTTTTTAGTTAGTCGAGGTTCTTTTTTTCCTTCTTTTTCTTTCAAAAAATATTCTTAACACTTTATTTTCTCTTATTATTATTGATATATTGCTTAGCTTTGTTAATCAGTTATTTGCTAATTTAATTCCTTATTGTACATAATGACATATTGACTTAATGTATCTTTTTTGTTAATCTTCAATAATAATTAATAAAAATGATTTTAAAATAAAACATCCTCTCCAGATCTATTCTATCTAGGCCTTTCAATATTCGATAGGCTTCAATGAAATCCCCCCCTTACTGTACTAAACTCCGGCGAGTACAGGCTGAGAGCCATCAAATGATTCTTGTCTGTTAACCCTTTCATTCCTAGAATAATTTTGGTGAACATCCTCTGGGCCATCTCCCATGAGAGCAGATCTTTTCTTAGATAATGGGTCCAAAACTGCCCACAATGCTCGAAGTGCAGTCTGACCTATGCCTTATAAAGCCTCCGCATCACATCTTACTCTTGTTTTCCAGCCCTCACAAAATTAATTCTAACATTGCTTTTGCCTTCCTTACTGCTGATTCAACCTGCAAGTTCACCTTCAGGGAATCCTGCACAAAGACTCCTAAGTCCATTTGCACCTCTGATTTTTGAATTTTCTCCCCACGTAGAAAATAAACTATGCCTTTATTCCTTCCACCAAAGTGCATGATCATACCCTTCCCAGCCCTATATTCCAGCTGCTGATTCTTTGCCCATTCTTCCAGTCTGTCCAAGTTCTTCTGCAGACTCCCTGCTTCCTCAACACTACCAGCCCCTCCACCTACCTTTGTATCATCTGCACACGTGGCCGCAAAGCCATCAATTCCATCATCCAAATCATTGATATATAACGTGAAAAGAAGCGATCCCAACACTGAAAGCTGTGGAAAACCATTTGTCACTGGCAGTCAGCCAGAATAGGCTCCCTTAATTCAAACTCTTTGTCTCCTGCCAATTAGCCAATTTTCAATCCATGCTGGTACCTTGCTTGTAATATCATGGACTCTTAATTTGTTAAGCAGCCTCATGTACAGCTCATCCTTAAAAATGGACTCCAACATGTTCCCAACCACTGAAAACCGGCTAACTAGCCTATAATTTCCTTTTTACTGCCTCCCTCACTTCTTGAAGAGTGGAGGGATATTTCTAATTTTTGAGTCATCTGAATCACTGTGGTAATATGTGAGGCAAATCTATCACACTGTGTGGTAATATGTGAGGCAAATCTATCACACACTGTGTTAATATGTGAGGCAAATCTATCACACTGTGTGGTAATATGTGAGGTAAATCTATCACACACTGTGGTAATATGTGAGACAAATCTATCACACTGTGTGGTAATATGTGAGGTAAATCTATCACACACTGTGGTAATATGTGAGGCAAATCTATCACACTGTGTGGTAATATGTGAGGTAAATCTATCACACACTGTGGTAATATGTGAGGCAAATCTATCACACTGTGTGGTAATATGTGAGGCAAATCTATCACAGGGTGTGATAGGTGACTAAACACTCTGCCAGTGGAAGTGGTGGAAGCTGATACAACAGCAATGTTTAAAAAGCATGTAGGTAGGCACATACACAGGCATGTAATGGAGCGATATAGATGATTTGCAGACAGAGGTGATTAGTTTAAACTGGCCTTATGGTTAGTACAGACATTATGGGCTAAAAGACCTTTCGCTGTGCTGTTTTGATTTAGGTTTCATCGCTCTGAATGATGTGTATGATCCAGAAGTGAAGGTTATCCTCCATCTGCATTGCCAGAAATAACTAACATTTCCAGCATATTACTGCATCTCATTCTTTATGCACATTCATAGCCATTCAGCCAACACAGGAATATCCAAAAAGTCATAGTGCTCCACTCATTAATACTTCATATTCTGTTTCCTTCTCATCCTACAATGTCTTCTGTTTGTTGAGGTACAGTTTGTGTTTTGTGTTACTGCAGAAATCATTCTTCTCTCTTACTCTTATTTACCTTTTGCCTTTCTCTTTTGGGACAGAAACTGCAGAGTGGCTGGGAAGCACTAGTGAAACTGTGTTCATTGAAATCACTGTCTGATGTTCTCCATCAGTCTGAACAGCAAAGCAAACCTGATTTTGCTTGTGCCTTTCTCACCTTCTCTTGCTCAACCTCCTCTTCTACTGCTGGTGGGGACTGAACCTGCATGGTTTATGTTGTACAGCAAATGCCAGACCACGAAAGGTCTTGTGATATATGTGGTGAATACTGCAAAGCTCTCCCTATTTCAGGAACTTGTGATGCCAGTGGTTGGCTCTGTAAAGCTACAGGTAATAAAATTAGCTTCCTTATAGACAAATCTTCCTTGTGAGCTGGAGTTGTGTAGGTGAGTCAAAAGCCTTTGCCATATTTGTCACGTAGGTTGCTTCCTGGATGTGGACAGATGCAGATGGGATCCACTCAGTGTGGATGGAATTCAGGGAATGCCAGCCCTTCCTAGTGCACATCTATGTGCCTGTAGCTTTATCAAAATGAATTGAATGCAGTCAATGGAACCCTGTGTCTTTGGGAAGCCTGCAATCCTAGCAAGTCTTTGTGTGAGTGTTGCATCCATTTCTCTAACAAGCGAGAATATGATTATTTAATTGCTGTAGAGTTCACCTGGGAATTCCTTCCTGCAAAGTGAAAAGCTACTCCTACTCCCTAGCTAGATACCACAATGAATGGCTACACTGTACCTTCAATAGCCTTTCAAATCATGGTCCTGGCCACGCTCGTAGCTCCATTTGTGACGACGACATGTGACATTTTTGTTAGCACCTCGCACTGAGTTTGCAGCACATTGCCCCATTAATGAGGAGACAGAGAAATATCCTCCAGAGTAATCGTGTCCTTGTTTGGCTGAGAGCCAAATGTGATACTCCCTTCTCCTCACCTCCTTGTAGAAAGTTGCCCTGCATGCTTTCAGTTTATTTATTCTTCCATGGTACACTATTTACAATATTTCATTTATTCTTCATGTTATACTTGAAGGAGAATGGAAAATGAGTACACTCGGAGTGGTGTAAGAAAAATTGCTGATTGCCGTTAAGAAGTGTCTATTAAAGCACTTGAACCTACTGGACAAGTGCTGGAAGATGGGTTAATACAGATGAGTACCCAATGATCAGGGTGGATGTGATGGGCCCAATAGCCTATTATCATGCAGTATGATGGTACATACAACACAACAGTCTATGATTCTCTATAACTTCCAGGTCAGAAAGCATCGGGTTCCTGCTGGAGTTGCAAGCACAGACACATAAGCTTATCAATCATACTGAGTTTAACAAACCAGGTAAGGCCTAAAAGCATTAAGCATCACATTACTGCCTAGCAATCAACAACTAAACTGAAAATAATTGAAGATCCCTTTAAAAAGCACAGATGACGGCCATAGGGTAAATGTTCACTTTGCCAGACATCAGGTCCTCGCTGCATGTCGAATCTGATTAAAATCAATCCTCCTGATTAAATCCAAACCCTCCACACAGATTCAAAAGTTGTGAATGCCCCCACTGTTTTGCTGATGTTGGCATGTATTATTTATTATCTTACCCTCATAAAGCATAGAGTATTTGTTACCAAGTATCACTCATTTTGTTTGACTGATTTGTCAATCAAGGCCAAACCTTAACTGAACCTGAAAGTTGCTAGGGGCATCTTTTGACTTGGAGTTTGACAATATGACATCAAAGGAGCAACGCACACTGACATTATGATTGGCCCCTCTGTGTAACTCCAGCCTCAGTAACCAACACGACTCACACCATATACTTTCCAGTGTGTATCAGATACCATATTGGAATCAAATCAGCATATGGTGCTCTTGAAAAACAAGTGAGATGTATCCGGATTTTGCCTCAGGGCATCTTTATGACACTTCTAGTCCCTTGACCCGCAGTTGCGAGCAATAATTAAATGTCACTTTGCGAAGAATGTTGGGAAGACACAGCCAGTGTACAGATGCGGACTTCAGCTTACTCTCCATGCAAGCTGTAGCAAGTGCTGCTTGCCGTTTGCAAAGCCGAGTCCTGTCAGAGTGCATGCCTTTCCTTTCCCAGCTGGAAGCTCCCCTCTCTGCACAATATTGCTGATGTTTCCATGGTGCTGAAATATTGCAATTTTATCCAAGTTACACACCATTAATAGGTAACCAAAAGCAGTAACCAAGGAAGACAGGCAAACACAAGACCAAGTACATTCTGCAAAGGCCAGTCTTGCCATTTTACCGATAAACTCACAAAATGATTAACATCCAGGTGCATGGTCAGAACAAAATATGGGACAATGTTCCAAGGGATAATGTCAATTACTTTTTTTATTTCAATGAAAGATTCCATTGTTCAAGCGTGTTTTTTTAAAATTAGCTTTATGAGATAAAATGGCTAAAATATGAGATGAAAACAATGTAGTGAAAGATGAGTACCTCTCTCTTTCCGGCGGCTGTTTCTGTTTAGAGGCTCTAGCCATTTTAACTGTCATTTGAAAGCGCAGAGCTCAGAAAAGAGTAACCTTGATAATGAGGTGTTCGGTGTTTGTTGACACGAAAGTGCGAAATGCGCAACTTTACTCTGTTTCCTTAATGATTTAATTGTTTTTAATTTAATCTAGCCTAAAATGTCGCTTTCCCAAAATCATAAACAAACAACTAGGCCACCCAGTTTAATCGGGCCTTCCCTCTTCCCTCGCGGCATTTCAGTACATTGTTGAGAGACTTGTCTGGTGATTTAGTGCTCTTCTAATGGAGTGTGCTGCTTTTTTCTCTCTGGCTTCAATCTATGTGGATTTAACTACTCGAAAATGAAAAATGAAGACCTAGCAGAAATAATTTCGGCCTCCTACGTTCTTGTTATTTTGGAGTAAAAGTAATCATCCACAGCAAAAAAAAAGACATAAACCTATTTGGATTACTTATGGCTTGACACTACTGGTCGGTCGTCATAAAGTGCGTTGGATAAATAATAAAGCCTTTCCAACTTCCGAGACAACAGTGTTCCAAAATACTGATCCACTTCCGTTTCAATTCGTCCCGAATTCAAAAGGGGAAGTCTCCACCTCCGTTCTCCTGAAAAGTCTGGTTCAAGGTCCACTGTGGGTACGGTTACCTACGCCTTGCTGCTGTAACCACACGGTTCTGCTGGACAAACGGGGCGCATTGGCCTCTTTATTGCAAATTAAGTTTCAGCAATATGTATTTTAACATTGTTAACTGATGATTATGCATCTATATTTAGAAATGCATGCTAAAATTATAGAAATAAATAACCATCTACACTGATGAGACAAACTACTAATAGCAAAATTGCAATTATGTAATCAGGCCAAAACTTACAGCGCACACCCTTACCACCAAATCCCCTCCTAAAGCCAATATACAGTAGAACGCAGGCATTTTCAAATTAATGTAATCCTAATTTGAAATCCGACCAGATAAATATTTGGTACGGGCATTAGGGAACAAACTGGGATTTGCCGATGGGATGAAAACAAAAGTAAATACTATTAAAAGTCACGAACTTCTCATATAAATTGTGATGTTTCTTTAGGTTACAGATGCAAATATTTCAGATATCTTTAGCGACAGCGATGTGAATGTAAATCAACTACTCCAAGTGGTAGGAATGGGAGGCGCCAATATATTTTCCCCAAGCCAAAAGCATTAAGAAGAAAAATGCAACGATTGAGTTACTGATAGACTTTGAAAAATGGGTTCTTCACGCTGCAGGCGGTCATCTTCAGTAAATGAGTGCTCTTTGTTCCCCAGCCCAGCATCGCCAGAGTACGTGACATGGGCAAATGAACATGACTCTGTCTTCTGGTGAAGGACAGGAATTCCGAGGAGGAATACTTTAAGTATAATACTTCTACTAAACGTGGGATCCCACGCATAAAAGAGTATAGAGATTGTGAGAAACACATGCTGAGATAAAACGAGAGAAAGAATCTGAATTAGGTTTAAAATCACCGGCATATGTAGTGAAAGTTGTTAATTTTATGGTAGCAGTACAACGAAATATATGATAAATAAATATAGAGAAAAAACTGAGATACACTAAGTATAAATATGTCTATTAAATAGTCAAGTTAAAATAGTGCAAGATAACAGAAACAAATAAAAAAGTAGTGCGGTAGTATTCGTGGGTTTAGTGTCCATTTAGAAATCGGAAGGCAGAGGGGAAGAGGCTGTT
Source organism: Hemitrygon akajei (assembly GCF_048418815.1). NCBI lineage: Eukaryota > Metazoa > Chordata > Chondrichthyes > Myliobatiformes > Dasyatidae > Hemitrygon > Hemitrygon akajei. The sequence goes on from NC_133131.1 coordinate 96,657,775, forward strand.
TCTGAAACGCTGAGTGTGTGTCTTCAGGCTTCTGTACCTCCTTCCCGGCGGTAACAGGGCATGTTCTGGGTGGTGGGGGTCCTTAATGATGGACACCGCCTTCCTAAGGCTTCTCTCCTTGAAAATGTCTTGGATACTACAGGGACTGGAAAGAGGGGGTTAAGCTTTCAGCGCAATAGCAGAAGTTCTTCGTCTCGAGAGGCTGACTGACCAACTGAATATTTACAGCATTTTCTGTTGTATTCCAAATGTCCATCAAACGCAATAATTTGTTTTTTATATATCAGACAAATTAATATTTAGAAAATTAGGTCTGAGACGTTTAGAAAAAGTTTATCACTCGATTTCGAGGAAAAACTCCTCGAAACAGAACGGGGGTGGGGGGCAATAGTTACTTCCGCTTTGAAAATACATTATTAATTATTTGCCAAGTTCTAGGTTTCATCAACTAAATTAACAGCAGGAATGTACTAGTTTGGTATAGACCCACAAAACATCCAAGAGAAGGGATGTCGCGTTTAAATGTGGCCAGAAAAAAAAAAATGCTGGAGGATTGAAAAGTGTCCGCTACTGTCTTTGGCATTGGATAGGTGACTGCCGACCATTATAATCTCTGAAACATCGGGTCTCAAGAAACGGTCCGTTCCAGTTCTCAGTCCATTTATATTCTGTCTGCTAAGTTCTTTAAACGGTCCGAAGCTTCTCAATAGCCCCGAAACTAAACCGGTTCTCCAATGAATACATTACTATGTTGTTCTCTCTGTATTTTTAATATGTTCATGCAAATGATTTGGGGAACGTATACCAACGATGCAACATTAGAATGATCCACCTTTCCCACCGAAATCGGGCCCATATTCTTCAGAAATTAAGATCCATTCATTGGACCGCAATCTTCTTTCTAGTATCAATGCATCATTTCAGGTTTAGCGGCCATTGCCAGAAAACGCGGCTTTGTTTAAGAGCAACGCTGTAGCCCGACAGTGTCTGATTAGAGAGGAATAAGAAAGAGCCCGTAGTATATTACATATGCCAAGCCGTTCCATTTCGCACTGCCGGGATTGTGATGAGCGGGGGCGTTTAAGACTCGCAGTCAGGGTCTGAAGAGCGGTCAGTCACATCTTGCAGGCACACCAGCGGCGAGAGACAAGGAAGCTTCAACTGCTGCATTTAGTCAGTCATTCATTCAGATCAGTCTCTCGGTGAGCGAAACTAAGATTCCGAAGAAGGAGAGGAGAGGCAGAGAGAGAGAGAGATAAGAATATTGCCGATGTTAAGACAGGAATTACAGGAACCTCGCGAATCATCGAAATTCAGCTGCATTATCTGTGCAGGAACATTGACATCAGGTGAGCTTTCTCATCTTTGGAGAGGAGTGAAAGAGAGGAAGAAAGATGCAGCTTTAGTAATAGCCTTTTTTTGATTTGAGAGCTGTCATCCCAACTCAGTTTATCTTCAGAGCAAGCATCTCGGAGGTATTGATCCTTCGTTTATTTAAGTTTCTTAAATTAAGCAATTAAGCAAAATGGTGATGAGAGGATATCTCTGTCCGGGCGCCGATTGTCAGGCTGTAAGATTGTGATGATTCATAAAGTTCATTTCTATTGCCGAATTTGGCAAGAATTCGGACCTACAGGAGCAACTGCGCCAAACCCTGACTGAAATGAGTGAAACTACTTGACACGAACCGAAAACAAGGGCTGACTCGTAAACCTAGCGTAACATTCATAATTGTGAAATATCTGCTGATTTCGGGCTCGACACAACTAAACACAACAGACCAGAACCAACTCGGGAACCTTTCAGCACTGTTCCTGAAAAAAAAGTGATGTTATATAGATCATATAAGATCGTGATTTTGTCTAAAAGGCGTAATGTTCGGCTTACTTATTGGGCCGAGTGTCTTGCGAAGGTTAGTTCTCGACATACAGTATGTTGGTGAACACTAGGAGATATTGGAACATAGACACTGTATCTAGAAAGAAAGCCACGTTGATCTATGCAGGATGTCTGAAACACAGTTTGAGCAACATTTTGTTTTGCTGGGATATCAGGTCCGTGCGTAACACCGCGCCTCGTCTCTGTTAGATATTTACCTCCACAGAATGAAGTTATATCAGGATGCAGATTCAACTATTTACCAGTAATACTTGTACAATATTGCAGTATAACATTGCTCCGTTCACTATCAGCCAGTGTGTAACTTACAGAGGTAGCTCCTCTGTAGAGCCATGTTGTCCATTAGGATGCATAATTTGCGTAGTGATCTTTCTCTCAAGACCACTACGTAAACAGTGATACGGAGATGTGAAAGAGATTATTCCTTTATAAAACTATATAAGATCTGACAGCGAGCAGACAGAATGTTAAATGCTTCCTTCTTGAGTGGGAACTTCGCAAACTACGGAATAAGATTAGTATGTTTAGCTAAACTAGCATCTATTTGTTTCTTTTTCCATCCTGGTTAAGTCTGATCTGAGTTCAAAATTTACTTAAGTGTAATAGGTTTTGGTTAGTAATGCAATTCCAAAATATATATGTTTTTGCAAAATAATATTTAATCAACTCGATTACACGCTGCTCTCTGCAAAGGACCACAAGCTGCTATTTGAGCACACAGTAGATAATTAAGTGCAAAACGAGCTGTTAAATGATTTGACATTTAAGATACCGAATATTCGAAGTAAACATATAATTGCGAATCTAATTCTTCATTCAGCCTGTCCTACAAGGTGCCCTTTCCCTGGAATAACTGCAGAGAACATTTGTCAAACTCTCGATAACGCAGCTTGAGAAATGCGAATTGCAGTTAAAGAGAAAAGTCGACTTTCAGCTATGTCTGTACTAGTTTATTTTTCCAGTGTCGCATTTTGCTACACTCACCTTAGCAGTTTGGGCTAAATTAAATTGCAGCGACTTTGATTAAACTATGCCAAAAACACAGTTTAAAAGGTAGAGTGCAAGAATGCAGCTGGTCCCCTAGTCTCGGGTGCACGGAACTATGAAAGCACTCTTGGAGAGTGGGATCTGCCTCGGTAGACTGACGCTCGTCCAAGTGCTAAATGACTCATCGATTGAGATTCAGCTGTACCAAACATTAGGAGCTGCCATCAACTGAACTCATCCGCATCTTAAGGCTCGGTAGAAATGTACTGATAATCCTACGGGTTTTGTGCAGAGAGGCGGGAATCGGAGATCGCGGGGCAGCAGAATCAAGACTTCGAAAGATAAGATAGAAATAACGCCTTCCCAAATTCTTCACAGTATTTTCAACGTAGGCTATTCCAAATAATTCACATCTGTATATTTATCTTTCTTTTCACTTGACACCGCTTATTGCTTGTGACTTGGTTGGATTCGGTTAATTGCACTGACACGTATACTTCTGCGTTTAGGTTCCATCCGGCGATATGTTTAAGGGATCTGCTCAATTAACATACATTACTAAAAAATATATTAGTCTGCAGAAAAGTTAGGACGCGGAGAAGATAAAAAAAAATAGATACTTAAAGTTTGTGTAAGAATGTGGACTTACTCGAAACAGTGAACGCTTGGAATTTATCGGGTGGTTACAACTCAATGCATTTGGGCATTTGCTTCAGATTTAAGTCCACAGGCCCGAAGAGACGAAGAAAGGGTGGCCGATATAGTCAGATGGAAATACATCGACCAGATGATTATTGAGTCTGCCGCATTCAAGAACAGTATATCTACAACAAGATTTCACCTCACATCCCTGGGCAATTTTAGTGAAACGCTCTGAAAACTTCGTCCTACTTTGCTCCATAGGGATCAAACAACTAAGCAGCATACTCTTGCTGGCTAATCTGCTTCCTGTGGGTATGTTAGGAATAGTGACTTGCTTTGAATTCAGGGTCATAAAACCTGTTGACAACATGTGGATATCCACAGGTCCTGTTATAATGACATTTATCTATTTTACATTACGTTCTCTCAGACTGAACCAAATGTGAACCTTTTTTTTCACTCATTAAACAACAAAAATTTTGTATTTATAAAATTCCTTTCTGATCATCCTGATAATCATTAGTGCATTGATGTATGCACATTCCTGTGCACAAGTTGTCACAAACTTGAATGAAACAAGTATTCTCTTCTAGCAAAAGTGGGAGAGAGATACAAACAAAAAGTTAAAGTTTAGTTTAAGTTGGTGTTGTGTGAAATATTCATTGATCGACTCAGGCAGTTCTGCCAATACTCCAAAACAGTGGTTAGTTGATCTTTGATGGTGATCTCTTTCAGTTATTAATGCTCATTCAAAGACTCCCCATATTGATTCCCAAATGCAATATTAACTTCATGAAGCAACCAAAACACTTTCATGGATTACAGTGATATGTTGAACATTATATCTTTTATTCAATCTGCTTTCCACAGCTGCTGAATGCAATCTTTTTTCTCACCGCTGTATCATATATTTTCATTTTTTTCAAAAAATTGTCACATCATGTGTAAAAACAGCCTACATTTTAAGTTTTTGTTCTATTTTGTATTTCTTCAGACCAGGCAGTTTTCCAGTGACCCAAGCAGTGTTGCCCTTTCTTAATATTCCTTATCTTTCAAATTGTATTGAAGTAAGTACTTCAGTCTGAAATTATAAATTAGTATCTTGCAAGTTTTACTCACACATCCACATTTCATATTCTCAATTATCAGAGTGAGAGATGGTTTCTACCCACTGTCATGTTTTTTTTGGCAGGTCATCAGTCTGCAAAGTTGTATTATGAATTTCTATCTCCAAATTCTTGTATAGATACTGCTTCCATTAAGATTCCAATTCCTACAGCTGTTACCAAATCAAAGTTCAAAGTAAGTTTATTATCAAACTATCTCTCTGTCACCATATTCATTTTCTTGTGGGCATCACAGGAGAACAAGAAAAAAATAGAATCAAGTGAAAAGCTACACACAAAGACAAGCAAACAACGTGCAAAAGGAAAAAGGCAAATACAATCAATAAATAAATATTGAGAACATGAAGTGTAAATCCTTGAAAGTGAGTCCATAATTTAAGGAGTAAGTTCAGTGTTGAGTGAATTATGCATTACGTCCCATTCACATTAATGATGTAACTCAACTACTTGAAATCAACAATTCAGTGTTTGGTATTCCTAATGTCAAAGACAAACAGAATTTAATAATAATATATCCAAAGTGTTTATTTTGTTAGGAAGAGTGGAAAGATAGACTAGATAGTGAACGCGGTTCAAAACAGGGAGGGGAGAGGAGAAAGAGAGAGAGAGGGAGAGACGGGACAATGGGGGAGAGAGTGGTAGAGAGGGCAGAGGGGATGTGAAGGGGCAGAGGGGAGGGGTGGGAGTGGGAAGAGGGGGTGGGGGAAGGGGAAGAGGGGAGAGATGGGGAAGGGGAGAAAGGAGGGGGGAAGGGGAGAGAGGAGGAGAAAAGGGGAGGTTGAGAGGGGGAGAGTGGGGAGGTGGGAAAGGGAGAGAAGGGGAGAAGGAGATGGGGAGAAGGAGGAAAGGGGAGAAGGGGAAGGGGAGAAGGGGAGGGGAGAAGGGGAGGGGGAGGAGGAGAAGGGGAGGGAAGGAGGAGAAGGGGAGGGGGAGAAGTGGAGGGGGAGAAGGGGAGGGGAGAAGGGGAGGGGGAGGAGGAGAAGGGGAGGGGGAGAAGGGGAGGGGGAGGAGGAGAAGGGGAGGGGGAGAAGTGGAGGGGGAGAAGGGGAGGGGAGAAGGGGAGGGGAGGAGGAGAAGGGGAGGGGGAGAAGGGGAGGGGGAGGAGAAGGGGAGGGGGAGAAGTGGGGGAGAAGGGGAGGGGAGAAGGGGGAAAGGGGAGAAGGGGAAGGGGAGGAGGGGAGAATGGGAGGGGGAGGAGGAGAAGGGGAGGGGGAGAAGGGGAGGGGGAGGAGGGGAGGGGGAGGAGGAGAAGGGGAGGGGGAGAAGTGGAGGGGGAGAAGGGGAGGGGGAGAAGGGGAGGGGAGGAGGAGAAGGGGAGGGGGAGAAGGGGAGGGGGGAGAAGGGGAGGGGGAGAAGGGGAGGGGGAGGAGAAGGGGAGGGGGAGAAGTGGAGGGGGAGAAGGGGAGGGGAGAAGGGGGAAAGGGGAGAAGGGGAGGAGGAGGAGAAGCTTGAGGGAAGAAGGGGAAAGGAGGAGAGAGAGGGGAAGAGAGTGGGGGAGAAGGGAATGGGTGAGGGGAGAGGGAGAAGGGTGGAGACATGGGAGGGGGAAGGGAAAGGGGAAGAAGGGAGAGATGGGAAGAGAGGGATGGGGAAAGAGGGAAGAGAAGGTGAGGATGAGAGGGGCAGAGGGAGGGGAGATGGGGGAGAGGGTTGGAGGGGGAAGAGATGGGGCCAGAAGAAGGGTAGGGGAGAGAGAGGAGAAAAGAGGGGGAGGGGAGAAGGGGAGTGGGAGAAGGGTAGGGAGAAAGAGGGGAGAGAGAGGTGGGGTGAAGAGAGAGAGAGAGAGGTTAAATGATGGAGAAAAGGGTTGAGAAAGGGCAAACCGGAAGAAATATAGAATTGTAGAGAGCAGGTGTTGACAAGATCAGGTGAACAGTCTCCTACATGTAGCAACCACTCTAGGATTCTGATTCAAACTCTTAGGTGCTGTATTTATAATGTGAATTGTGAGCTGGAGATTTACTTGGAAACCTTGAAGTGTTAAGTTAAACAACTAACCTTGAGAAAAATTTGATTTGCCATTTACCAATTTCTATATTTGCACAGCCCCAGTTAATGTCACTATGAATAGAGAGTAATGTATGAATTCAACCTAAGTTTTCATTCTGGTACTAACTTGCCATTCTTCAACAATTTCTTTGGTTTGATGTGAGGAGATTAGTAAAATAGTAAAGTAAGATAAGGTAAGATTTAGTTTTTCTGGCCGAAGAATCTACAACTGGGTATTTTAAATCCATTAGGGTATTTATGTATGAAATTGAAATTCAGAGAATTGAACATCCATGCCATGGGTGCCACAGTAGTGTAATGGTTAGCACAATGCTTTTACAGCTCAGAGAGTTCCAGGGTTTGGAGTTCAATTCTGGGGCTGTTCTCCCCGTGGATGGCATGCGTTTTCTCTAGGTGATTTAGTTTCCTTCCACAGTTCAAAGACAAACTGGGTACGTTAATTGGTCACTACACATTGTCCCATGATTAGGTTAGGATTAATTGGGTTTGTGGGGTTGCTGAGGTGGTGTGCTGCAACAGGCTAGAAGGGCCTACTCTCTGCTTTATCACTAGCTAAATAAATACATCCATAGATAGACAGACAAACAACTCAGGAAATGTTTAGAATACTGTATCACATACAGTAGTGGAAGTGACCAGAACAGATAGACTTTAAGTTATAAAACAAATGCATATGAAGGATTAGAAACACACACGAATAGAGTAAGATGAGGGTCAGAGGGTTGTAAATTTAGTTGGCTCCATCTTGGGTACTAGCTACAGAGTACCCTGGACATCTTCAAGGAACAGTGTCTCAGAAAGGCAATGTCCATTATTAAGGACCCCAGAAAACTTTTCTCACTGTTACCATTAGGTAGGAGGTACAGAAACCTGAAGGCACAAATTCAGCGATTCAGGAACAGCTTCTTACCCTCTGCCATCTAATTCCTAAATGGACGTTGAACCCATGAACACTACGTCACTTTTTAAAATATATATTATTTCAGTTCTTGCATGATTTTTAATCTATTCATTATATGCATACTGTAATTTATTTATTATTTTTTTCTTCTTCTTCTTCTATATTATGCATTGCATTGAACTGCTGCTGCTAAGTTAACAAATTTCATGACACACGCCAGTGATAAAGCTGATTCTGAATGAAAGAGACTTCCATGACGTTTAACATTGACTTACGCTATTGAGTTCAAATAGTCTGTTTTGGTTCTGTAAATTCTTTGTCACTTATCTGAACTTCTGCTTCATAAATGTTAGAAATATGATATCAAGTCAACAAAATATGATATATTTTTGTCAAAGCCAAAGTGGGAGCATAAGTCTTTTTTTGGTGTTAGAGTTTTTCTAAAGGACCACTGGTATCTTTTAACAATGGCCATTATCAAATTAGATATAAGTAATTCCAAGTGCAAGACAGGTCTCTCTTTCAATAGCAAATAATGTCAGCTTACTCAGAAAACAGAGTATTTCAAAATAGCAGGATAAATCAAACTGACAAGTAAGACCACAACAATGAAAACTGGGCAATTTCTACTGAAGATACAAATATTTCACAGCAACTCAGTCCAAATCACTTAGAACCCAGCAGAGAAGCCACCAGATTTCCCAGCCCACTTTGGATCTGCAAGATGTATGTCAGCACCTTTTGACGCTGGCAGCCGGCTAATCAAAGTAAAAGGGGTTCAATCACAAAAATACTTCTGGTCTTTTTCTCTGCTAGCAATGAGGCAGCTTAATAGCTTGACCACACTGCCTACCCAGCATGTGCTACATACATACTACCCTTCTTTGATTTTGGACTCTCAGCTCTGTCGTCACCCGGTTGATTAGTAACAGTGTAATAGGAGAAAGTCAGAGTGCATTTTATAGTAGTTTTACTATCTAACATCTTTTCTAAATTATGTCCTTGAACTACATATTGTAGCTGTTCTATTTAAGGGTAAATGCATGGAAAATTTAGAAGTTTGGTGCTCTTTTAGTGACTATTAATAATACTGACATGGTTAATCTGAGGTATTTTGAGTGAGAATAGACAGTTCCTTATTTCTTATACTCTACCTTGTTTATGAATATACAGTTTGCAGTAAGTTATAAACCAATATGATCCAGATAGAAGACTACAAACAACATATCTTTTATTTGTGGTGATTTTATAGTACTTTTGGGTTATGTTGGAAGGCTCAAACTAATTCCAGGAAAAGTGGTGGTTTAAATTCCAAACTTTAATTTAAAAAAATACAAAGGCAGTGTGTAAATTGTTCAGATTACCCTCTCACCACTTTTCCTCTCCTTACCTGCCCATCATCTTCCTCTTGTTCTCCTCCTCCTCTTTATCCCATGGTCCACTCTCCTCTCTTATTAGATTGCTTCTTCTTTAACCCTTTACCTCTTCCACCTGTCACCTCCCAGCTCCTTACTTCAGCCCTCCCCTACTTACAAAAACTCACCCCCCCCCACTTGGCTTCACCAATCACCTGCCAGCTTGTATTCTTTCTGCTCGCCCACCTACTTATATTGGCTCCCGTCCTCAGCTTTAAATGGCGGTTCTTTCTTCTTCCCTATGGATACTACCTGATCTGCTGAGTTCTTCCAGCATTTATGCACGTTGCTTTGGATTTCTCTTTGGATAACTCTTGTGATAACTTAGTTCCCTCTCGCCCACACATCCACCTTCCCCATCACCTATCATCTGCCAAATGTACTCACCTCTATTCTGGCTCCCCCACCCACCCCTCGTTACCAGTCCAGATGAAAGGCCTCGGCCCGAAACGTCGGCGGTTTATTCCCTGCATGTATGCTGCTGGACTTGCTGAGTTCCTCCAGCATTTTGTGTGTGTTGCTGTAGATATAACATCTGCAGAATCTCTTTTCCTTTCGACTTCACTGCAACAGTTTAGTAGTGAAATGAGTCATAAATATTTGGAAAGAGCTTTCTGCCCGAAGCATTTTGTTTGGAAAGCACATTTAGAGTTGATTCGACCAGAGAAGGTGGAACTTGACTAGGATGCCGTGAACCAATAAGCGGCGCTGTGGACCCGCTCTCCAGCCGACTGAATCGAGTGAAGCGTTACATAGGGTAAAATTGACCAGCTCACTCTGAATACCCAACCCGACCAGTGCGATGCTGGCGCAGTAAATTTAACGCTGTCACGGCTTCACCGGTTACGGCTCTTACGCTAATCAACATAAGATTGAAAGGATTTATGGAGAACTCGGCACTTACGCTGACGAATCTTCCACTGTAAGGACGTGAGAGGGAGAAGTATTATGAATATTATCCATTAAATAAGTGAACGAGGTTTGCTTTTTATTGTTGAACAGTCACTTGAAATGGCCAAAAAGTTAAAAGTACTCATTAGGGTTTAAGAAAAACAAAACTGCATATATGATTTCGTCATCGTACTTTATGCAGTTACCTACCATTCTCGAACTACTTTCGTTAATTGCGATGTTGTAATCTTGGGGTTTTGTTAGTTTTGGGGTTTTGAACAATATTTGTATCCCATCCCCCGTCTGGAAGAGGAGCTGAGGGTCTGTTTTGTTCACCCACAGCAGTTACGTGGTGTAGGTATTCCCACGGTGCGCTTCTGCATGTAGTTCTAGGATCTTGACCCAGCAACAATGAACAAATTCTGTTAAATATCCAAGTTGGGATGAAAATTGGTAAATTTAAGCAGGTATATTGGTTTTTCACCGTTATTTGTACAGAGGTACAGTGGGAGCGCTTTGTTTTGACTGCGATCCGCACTGATCATTTCATCACATCAGTACTTTGAGACAGTAGACGGGAAACAAGAAAATGCGGAATAAAATGCTACCGTTTGAGACAGTGCAGCGAGGCAGATAAGGTGCAAGGCCATAAGTGAGCTCCATTGTGAGGTCAAGAGTCCATCTCTTTATAAAATGGGACTCAATGTCTTATAAAAACTGGTTTGAAACTATCCTTTGACCTGGTGCTTACTAGCTTTTATATCAAGGTGACAAGGTTCTGCAAAGCAAGTTCAGGGCGTTAGGTGCCAAGTTGAAGGGCAGGGGCTCCAGGTTTGTGCTCTCAGGATTGCTCCGCATGCTATGTGAAAGTGCTGCAGAAATGGGAAGATTTTACTGCTTGAGCACATGACGAAGCAATTGGTGTGGGAGGGAGTTTTTTGGATCATTGGGCTCCCTTCCAGGGAAGGTGGGACCTGTACAGAAGAGGTGGTTTGCACCTGCACTGGAGGGCGACTAATATCCTAGTGGGATGATTTGCTAGTGTTGCACATGGGATGGGGGGATTACACTGGAGCTGCAAGGGAATGGGAACACGGGTGCCAGAACAGATAGTGGAGAGGTTATAGAGATAGGTTGTGTTAAGACCTCAGATAAAATCAGGAATCAAAGGATTGAGAATGGTGCAAAAAATATCCTGAACTGCTTGTACTTCAATGTAAGAAGTAGGAAAGGTAGATGAATGCAGGACATGGATCAACACTTGGAATTATGATGTTTTAGCTATCAGTGAGACTTGGTTGCAGGAGGGGCAGGACAGGGGCAGAATATTCTGGGGTTCAGTTGTTTTAGAAGTGACAGAGTTGGAAGGTGGCATTACTAGTCAGGGAAAATGTCATGGCAGTGCTCTGTCAGGACAGACTGGAGAACTTGTCTAGTGAGGTGTTATGGGTGGAAATGAGGAAGAAGAAAGGTATGACCCTGTTAATGGGGATAGCCTGTGGGATTTAGATGAATAAATTTGAAGAGCGATCGCAGACTGCAATTTTAACTTTCCACATATTGACTGAGACTCCCAAACTATGAAAGGACTAGATGTGATAGTCTGTTAAATGTGCTAAAGAATGTTTTCTTAATCAGTACATAGAAGTTCCAACAAGAGAGAGTGCAATACTTACCCTACTATTACATAATGAGACAGAGCAGGTGGCAGAAGTTTGTGTAGGTGAACACTTTGCATCTGGTGATCATAAAGCCATTCATTTTAAAGTATATGTGCAAAACAGTAAGTCTGGTTTACGGGTTGAGATTCTAAATTGGAGAAAGGCCAATTTTTGATGGTATCAGGAAGGATCTGGAAAGTGTGGACTGGGACGGGCTCTTTTTGGCAAAAGTGTACTTGGAAGGTGGGAGGCCATCAGAAGTAAAATTTCGAGAGCACAGAGTTTGTACGTGCCAGTGAAAATAGAAGGTAAAGAAAACAGATTTAGGGAACCTTGGTTTTCAAAAGATATTGAGGCCCTGATTAGGAAAAAAAGGAGGCGCATAGCAGCTATAGGTAGGTAGGATCAAATGAGGCACTTATTGAGTATAAGAAGTGCAAGAGAGCACTTAAGAAAGAAATCAGGATGGCTAAAGGAAGATGTGAGGTTGCCCTAGCGGACAAGGTGAAGGAGAATCCCAAGGGATTCTGCAGAGCCAAAAGTGATGGGGGAGATCTTCAATGAATTTTTTTGCTTCTGTATTTAATTATGAGATGGACACAGAGTCTGTAGAAGTGAGACAAAGAAACATTGACTTCGTGGACCCTATATAGATTATAAAGGAGGAGGTGTTTGCACTCCTGAGGAAAATTAGAGTGGATAAGTCCCCAGGTTCTGACAAGATATTCCCTTGGATTCCATGGGAGACAAGTGCAGAAATTGCAGGGGCCCTAGTAGAGATATTGAAATCATCCTTAGTGATAGGTAAGGTACCGCAGAATTGAAGGAAGCCAATGCTGTCTTGCTATTTAAGAAAGGCTCTAAAAATAAACCAGGAAATTATAGGCCAATGAGCCTGACATCAGTTATTGGAAAGTACTCTAAGGGACCTGATGTATGAATATTTGCTTAGACAGGGACTGATTAGGGATAGCCAGTATAGCTTTGTGTATGGTAGGTCATGTCTAACCAATCTTATAGAGTTTTTCAAGGAAATTACCGGTGAAGTTAATGAAGGCAAGGTAGTAAATATTGTCTACCTGGACTTTAGTAAAGCCTTTGATGAGGTTCTGCATGGGAGGTTAGTCAAGAAAGTTCAGTCACTCTGCATTTAAGATGAGGTAGTAAATTAGATTGGAAATTGGCTTTGTGGGAGAAGCCAGAGAGTAGTGGTAGATGGTTGCCTCTCTGACCAGAAGCTTGTGTCTATGCTGGGTCTATTGCTGTTTGTCATCTATATCAATGATCTGGATGATAATGTAGTAAACATTTCCAGATGACACAAAGACTGGGGGTGTAGTGGATAGTGAATAAGACTATCAGAGCTTGCAACGGCATCTAGACCAGCTGAAAACATAGGCTGAAAAATAGCAGAGGGAATTTAATGCAGACAAGTGTAGCACCTCAATAGGACCAACCAGGGTAGGGGTAGCACAGTGAATGGTAGGGCACTGAGGAGTGTGGTAGAATAAAGGGTTCCTGGAATACAGATCCATTATTCATTGAAAGTGGCATCACAGGTAGATAGGGTCATAGAGAAAGCTTTTGGCATATTGGCCTTCATAAATCAATGCATTGAGTACAGGCTGTGTTGAAGTTGTTGAAGACATTGGTAAGGCCTAATTTGAAATATTATGTGCAGTTTTAGTCACTTACCTACAGGAAAGATATAAATAATTTTGAAAGAGTACAGAGAAAATTTACAAGGATGTTGTTGGGACTGGAGGACCTGAGTTATAAGGAAAGATTCAATTGGTTAGAACTTTATTTCTTGGAACATAGCAGATTAAGGAGAGTTTTGATAGAGATATACAAGATTATGAGGGGTATAGATAGGGTAAATGCAAGCAGGCTTTTTCCACTGAGGTCTGGTAGGACTACAACATGATGTCATGAGTTAAGAGTGAAAGGTGAAAAGTTTAAGGAGATCATGAGGGGTAACTTATTCAGCAGGTCATGAGAGTGTGGAATGAACTGCCAGCGCAGATGGTGCATGCAAGCTTGAAAACGTTTAAGAGAAGATTGGATAAGTACATGGATGGAAGAAGTTTAGAGGGCTACGGTCCTGGTGCAGGTCGATGGGACTAGGCAGTTTAAATGGTTCAGCACAGATTAGATGGGCTGAAGGGCCTGTTTGTGTCTTTTGGCCATTGAGAGTGAGGAGAATAAAAAATGTCTGCATGGATGGAGTTGTTGATTATGTTGACTGATTTACCAAAGCAGTGAGAAGTGTAGAGAGAGTCCAAAGAGGGGAGGTTGGTTTCTGGAATGTGTAGAGCTCTGTCAACAACTCACTCTCAATAAACTGGAAGCTGATCCCTCCTGGTCATTTGACTAGTGAATATCAACTTGTGCTCCTTCATATGTATTATACCTTTTTTCACACTGGTGCAGAAGGTTAGAACCCATGGTTTCTAGGGTGAGCTAGATAGTCAACTGGTTACATAATTGGTTTGGTGGTATGAGGCAAAAGATGCAAGAGGAGAGCTGTTTCTCACTTTGAGGGCATGTGACCAGTGGTGTATGGCAGGGATTGGTGTTTGATCTTTTGTTATTTATTTGTTAAGGAGTCAAATGAGAAAAATACTGTAGGTAACATGATTATTGAGTTCGCAGATGGCACCAATAGTGGACAGGGAAGATGGTTATCTAAGATTATAACAGAAGCTTCATGAACTGGAAAAATGGGCAATGGAATAGCAGAAGAAATTTAATTTAGGCAAGTATGATGTGATGTATTTTGGGAGGTTAAACCAGGGCTGAAGATGTACAGTGAATGGAGGGACCTTGGGGAAATTTGTTGAACAGAGAGATCTTGAAATACCAGTATGTTGTTCTGAAAGTAGCCTAAGAGTTGGGATGTCATGTTACAGTTGAACAAACTCTTGGTTAAATCACACTTGAAGTACGCTATTATGAGCACCTTTGATTGCTACAGTATAGGAAGGGTGTGATAAAGCTAAAAATGATTAAGTAAAGTTCCACAAGGAAGGTGCCCTGACTAGAGGCTGAGTTACAAGGAGAGATTGGATAGACTGGGTTTGTTTACCCTGGAGTGAAAGGGCCTGAGGGGTGGTATTTTCAGAGGTATACAAAATTGAGAGGCATAGATCGGGTAGATAGCCAGTGTCTGTTTTCCACAGTAGGGGTGTCTAAAATAGTGGGAACAGGTTCAAGGTGCGAGGGTGGTGGTTTAAAGGAGATATGAGGGGTAAAATGTTCATACAAAGAATAGTTAGTATCAGGAATGAGCAGCTGGAGGAGGTGATGGAGACAGAGAGAATAACAGGATTTAAGAGGCATCGAGACAGTTCATTTTGAATGAGCAGCAGACAGAGGCAAATAGAATTAGTGAAGGTATGTGGGATTCGTATAGATAGGTGTGGTGGTCAGCACAGATGTAGTGAGCAGAATGGCCTCTTTCTATCTTGTAAATCTCAATGACTGCATAATTATGCTCCTTTATACTGGCTGTCCTTAATTTGGTGGTGGTATTTATAGGTTTGGACACTTCTGCCAAAGAAACCTTGGCCAGTTGATGCATTGCAGTCAAGAAAGAATGCACTGCAGTCAAAGGAGGTGGAAGATGTTGTGTTGCGTGATTAGGCTATTGAATCAGTACTTGATTAAGTGAATTACATTTTTGTGCATGCTTTGAGATTGAAGTTGTAGCTCACGGTGCTGAAACGTTACTGCCCTGACTTAAAGTGATAGCAATTTACATCATGTCCATGATGGACCGAAGTAGAGATAGTTCCCCTGCCCAGATCTTGATTTATAACTCTTTATCAGATCATTTGGGAAAGTTATGGCTAGGGGGTCTCCACATCCACCACACTTCAGGCCAGTGGGCTTCTGACCCCTGTAATGCATTAAATGGAAACAAACTCCTGACCCCCTTAGATCATTCCATTAGCAGCCCTGCTCTCACATTATTAACCTCCCTGCTAATGGAATTAGAGCAGCATACCTAGCCTTCTCACAAGTGTACACATTTCCATTAAGTCCCCTTTCAGTCTTTGTTAAAAAATAAACAACCTCAGCTTTGATAGTCTTTTCCCATAACGTTAATCGTCCCAGCAACATCCACTTAAATTTCATCACCATCCTTTCTAGAGTTATCAGTTCTTTATGATACAGTGGTAACAAGGAATAGTACTCAATCCCCTAGTAGTGGCTTGAGTAACATTTCACGCAGTTCTGGCATAGCTTTCCCATTCTTGTATCCTGTCCGAGGCCAATGAAGGTAGGTACTGTCTGCTTTATTTACCCAACATGCTGCCTTCAGGATCAATGGGCATGTTCTCTAAGATCCCTCTGCTCCTCAGCAGTTCGTGATATGCACACATTTGACACATATATACTATCTTACATATTTTGCATTTACTTTCATTGGTCTATTGCTATTTTCCTGCAGTCTCTAACCTTCTTCCTTACTATCAAGCACAATGCTGTCAAGTGTTATCAGAAAACCTCCCAATGGCAGCCCTCTTAAGTCTGAAAGATATTATATATCATGAAAACCCAGGGTCCTGCTACTGAGTTATGTGGAATCCCACTGCAGGCAGTTCTCCAGTCACCAAAAATTCTTTTGACCAATGTTCGTTAAGTGAATTTTTAATTCAACTGGCCTCTTCCCTATGGGATGCTTTCTCTTGAAAGTGTATACATACCTGATCAATTTGCCATTTGTGAATTTATCAACTGCCTTGCCAAAAGCTATTTGCACTACATCAAATATACTACCTTCATTGGCACTTTATGTTACCTCCTAATGAATAGTCAATTGGTAATCAGATGTGATCTTCCATATTCCAAATTCATACTGACTAACCAAGTGGTAATAACCTGCGTACTCCTAAAAGCTGATTTACGGAATTTTGTTCCAAGAATTTGTCTGTCACAAATGTTTGAATGTTTATCTGAGTGAAAGGCTTTGGGGAGTCAATGGTTATATTTATTTGCTGTAGGCATGCAGCCTCTAACCTTTTTAATCAATACTTGACATTTATGTGACTTGTCCTGTCTGAGTTGCTAGTCAGATGTCAACTGATAAGTTGTTTAACTTTATATCTTAGTGTTTTGTAAAAGTTGCTAAAACTGCAGAATTTTAAAGGTTCACACAGCAGGGTTATCAGGAGTCATGGTCTATGTCTGACTGAAGCCGACATGGGCATTGTCTGCATTGCATCCCATATTGATATATTGCAAGTATTCTCAGTCTTTTCAATATAGTCCAGTATTTCAACATCTCAGTCCAACCCTTAAAGGACATAGAAGTGCTTACCAGATGCAGAGGGGTAAATGGGGTGATGGTATGCAATGGGTCAGAAAAACCTGGAGAGACTCCTGAAGATCAGTGTCAAAGCTGGGCTTAGGCTAGTGAGGCCCTCAGGGCTCACACCAGGTACTCCTGGCAAGAAGCTACCAAGAATATTGCTTCAATGTGGGTGTAATCGCTGAATTCTTGTGCTCCACCTGATCCTGGGGTTGAGGCAAATGCCAACAGAATCTCCTGCGAGGTTTGGGCAACCTCCCAATGCATCAGGGAACAACAAATAGAAATGTGGCAGGGATCAGCAGCAGCTTCCTGGGCTGATCCTGAGCCTTGGAAGCTGAAAGTGATTGACAACCTGACATCCACAGGAAAAACAGTTAAGGCACGCACGGGGCACGGCATATAAGGTTGCAGGAAGTGAAAGGATTCAGTGAACATGAGGTGCGTAATTTGACCAGCATGATTTTAGTAAAACAAATTTTGTAGAGGCAGGTTGTTTGTAATTACTATCATATTTTCAGACCAGCAGGTTTGAAACTCTGAAGAATTAAAAGTATTTTCAATAAATAAATTATTAGAAGTAGAGGAAATGCAATTTTATATTGATACAGAGGCATCCAGAAATCTACTCTGGGCTAAAACGCTGAGGCTGTTAATGTTGGTGGAAGCAGCACTGAAAATATCATAATAGGGGAAGATAAATAGTTGGGCTTATTCTTGCTGAAAATAGTCAATGTCTGCATTTACCCAGTGGCAATGTTACTTGTTCATGTACCATGTCATAATGAACTAGTGGTGGTGCTCAGCTTTCCCAAGGCTGCATCAAATGCATGTGCGCGCACTCTCTCTCACACACACACACACACACACACACACACACACACACACACACACACACACACACACACACACACACACACACACACACACACACACACACACACACACACACACACACACACACACACACACACACATCCTTCTCCTTCCCTCGATCTGGAAATTGATCTTGCAGGTCAGGAGTGAGCTTCCTGAATGGGAACATAGCCTTCACCAAAACAGACCGTAATTTTTTTCCTCAAAGCCTTTGGTCAGAAAAATGTCCAGATTTCTAAATGTTTCTGAACGTCTCTAATAATCATAAAGACCGAGAAAGATCTTTTAACAGTTAAACAAAAATTAAGAAAAACAATTAACCAAAACACAAATAAAGCAAACATTAAATAAAATGCAGGTAATTTTAATAAAAGTAGCACCTTACTTTTCCCTTTCTTTCCTGCAGCGTAACAAATCTCATACAAAATAATGGGCTCCTGGCTCCTGGCACAGGTTGTGAGAGCTGCCTCCCCAGTACCGGTGAATGTTAGCACACTTATATTTTGATGCTGGATGCCATGGGGTGTCTTGTAACTGAGCACAGCCAGTAAGTTCTGGGCTTACACATTTGCGTGGGAGTCCCAGAGCATAATTATGCCAAGCAATACAGAGCTGCTGAGCAGTAGAGAAAGAACAAGCCATTATTGTGTATTGAACTGTATGAAAATAACAAGGGAATCCGGAAGAACTGAGTTGTATGTCACAGTGTATTAGAACATCAGTAACAGTGGCCTGCACATTAGATTAACAGAGTGGAAGCAGTGCAGTGTGTCTGAAGTAAACATTTCATTTTCATTATGTTGCAGTAGGAATGTAGATTAACACTGATTAGAAATCAAGCATGTAAAATGTTTCCTGGTACAAAACAGACTACTTATTCTTGTTTAGCTAGTATTATCCACAGGATGAATATTAACGCCTGCAGCTGCTGCATAGTCTGGACCTCAACGTGCAGATAATGATCTTCCTTCAAAATCCTTTACACTGTGTTGTTTAAGACTATGTCACACTGCAATGTCCTAGAAACACTTGTCATAACAGGGTTGTTCAAACAGTTCAGTATTCAGATTATCATTGATTCCTGGCAGTTGCAGTGGGAATTGACAGCTGTGACTGTATATGTGTCATGCTGTGCAACAGTCACAGACATAACAAGCAAAGAGTATTTCTGATCTTTTGAAGTTCTTTTGAGTGTTTATGTTGTTCTCTTTCCATCCCCTTTCCCCTGGAGAAATTGTTTCTTATTTCTGAACGTTGTATGGACATTGCCTTCCCTCTGATACCCTAATGCATGATTATTCTCTGTGTGTGAACTTAAATAGTGCAAACTGGAAGTAAACTTATTTTGGATAGCATTGGAGTTGTAATTAGTCCTGCCCTAACCTATTACTCTCACATACAAGGAGCAAAAAGGCAGTAGATAACAGATGACTGAAATATCTAGTTGTTAATCTAGAGAAAGAGGTTAAATTCAGAGACCATATTGATAGGGAAACTCTATCCTCCCAGATAAAAGCACCTGGAGGGCATAGTTTTACATTTGCTTGTTTTAAAGGACCAGATCCAATCAACTACTGAATTCATCAATGAACTATGGGTATCACAGTGAATGTAAATAAACTTTTCCCAAGGTTTGTTTACATCAGTGAGAATTTTGGAGAAGACAGTTTTGCTATTGTTTCATTAAAAAGAATGCATTTATAGTATAATTCTGCTATAAGATAATTTAAAAACAAAGTCTTGTGCCCCCATTTGAGGAAATAATTTTATTGCTGGATGTTGATTTTTCACGGGGCAGTTCTACATTGCTTTGGTAGTTGAAATGGAAAAATCATAACTTTCAGCTAAATCCAAACTAATAAAGTTCAAAGCATCAAAGCTGCGTTTAAAAACCATACTTTACTAGGCCTCTTGGCTGTCAAAGCCATTCTGTGAGTGCAGCTAGCCCTGGTGCTGAGACTGCACTATAGTATGTGTGCTGGGCCATGTCAATACCATGGGAGCCAGCTTCTCCAGAGAAAGTTGTCCAGATGCAAGATGAAATTGTATTATCTGCAATCAGATGGATAGTGATCTCAGAGCAGGACAACATCTCCCTGAATGTACTCAGGTATATTTACCTTCAGTGCATTATTAACTGTATTTCAGTGATTGTATTTATTGTTTTAGAAAGACTTTGGCAAACTGACTACCTTGTGTGGCCATGAGCAACAAGGCAGTTATATTTCCCCTACTACTCTGTGAAAGAGCAAAGTGCTTAAATTAAGTAGCAATGCTCATTGTTGCTTTTGAAAATCATTCACATGAAGTGAGTGCCACTGGTAAGGCCACCCTTTGTTGTGCTTTTGTAATTGTCCTTGGTGAGGTGTTTTCTTGGCCTACTGACACTCTTTCTCTTGCCATGATGTTGAATGTCAAGAAGACATGGTTGGATTCTCTCTGGATGTCAGTGCCCATTGCCTGCTATTGTGTTCACAAGTAATACTTGCCATTTCTGAGCCCAAGCCAACAGGCTTCAGAAGCGTATTTGTTCAGATACAAGTAGGTAGTCATCCCCACCTCTGAAGGAAGGAAGCCTACTGATCAATTAACTAAAGTGACCAATTTCCGAGCACTTAACTGAGGAACTACTGCAATGAGGCTGAGGTAGTTTGTTCCCAAACACGAAACCATGTGCATATATCTCTAACGATGGAGAATTTCCTGCCAATTTTTACTGACTTCAATTGCACTCGGATTATTGGGTCAAACCCTACCATGATGCTAAGGGCTGTCACTCTTGCCCCAGCTGACCATGTTTAAAGCTAGGCTGTAATATCCAGCCTGTCAGATCTGCATGAATGGGTAAGTTATTGGTGCTTAAGGGAAAATTTTATGACCCATTCCAACACTTTGCTGATGTCTGAGTCATGATTGACAGGGTAACAACTGTCATGTAGGATTGGTACTACTTCATACAGACAAGATATAACCAAGCACACGTCCACATTGAAAGCTGGATGTTAATGCAGTAGCTACACTAGAATCACTAAGCATTAGTTTTTAGTACTAGAGTTAAGATGTTTACGATGAGAGGGGAAAGATTCTTTACACAGAGGATGGTGCGTAGATGCAACAAGCTGACAGAGAATTTGGCTGAGGCAGGTGCAATAACACCATTTAAATGACATTTGAATAAATATATGGATAGAAAACACTTCTATGGATAGAAAAAACAAAGGATACAAGCCATTCCTGGGAAAATGGGACTAGCTTGGGTCGGCATCTTGGTCAGTGTAGACGAGTTGGGCAGAAGGGGCTGTTTCCCTGCCTTTGCTGTGTCCAGTGATCTCAGTCATTTCCTGCTATCGTGAAAACGGTATAGACTGCCTTACTGCCTTAAATCTTGGCTTCTGTCATAGCGGGGTCCAGGAGGAGGATGTGATGGCTGAAGTTGGCTACAAACCCTTGAGTATTGCCTTTGCATCCACATACAGGGCTCTGCTGTTGCTCA
This sequence comes from Hemitrygon akajei, assembly GCF_048418815.1. NCBI lineage: Eukaryota > Metazoa > Chordata > Chondrichthyes > Myliobatiformes > Dasyatidae > Hemitrygon > Hemitrygon akajei. The sequence continues at coordinate 96,678,994 of NC_133131.1, forward strand.
CACATGGAACTTCTGATTAGCTGTTTAATCATCTGCCACCATTCACAGGTAAATCTGACAGGACTGCAGAACTTTCAGCTGAGCCTTTGGTTGCTGAATATGGTCAGTGATGTGATGCTTCCACTATTGAGTATGCGTATAGTCCATGATTAGTTGCTCCAGGGTAGCTTATCTATGTTACTCACAGAGATGCCCACCATTCCTGTGCTGCCATCCCCCAGTTTCTCAGCATTGAGGATGCCTTTTGCTTTCACCTCAGTTTTTCAAGTCTCACAGTGGCTAATGAGGTCACAAAGGGGAACACATACACTTCTGCAGATTGGGTAGGAGCAGGTTGAGATGGAGTGAGAGTGGGCATTTTCAGAGGTGGTACTCCAAAGAATACCACTTCTGAGGCCACTTCTGCAGGGCTTACGTGACCTCAGATTCTCAATACCATCCGAAATTGTCGTTCTCCTACTTTGAGCTGTCATATCCAGAAGTTCCCATGAATTGGTGGGGACATTGCACTTTCTCAAGTAAGAGCATCCTCAAACTTGCGTGGTAATTTCCTTCTATAACAGAGTTCAAAATAGTATCTGCATTGGGAAGGAAGTGCTGGTGTGAAAATGATGTGAGTGCTTTGGTGGTGTTTTCCAGTGCATTGGGATGATTGCTCAAAAGCATATATCAATATATAATGTATATCATTACTCATAGGATGATTTGGCAGATAAATCTGTGAATGAGGGATTTGCGCAGCGGGCAGGGTTTCAGATTTCCAAATCATTGGGATCTCTTCTGCAGGAAGGTGTGACCTTAACAAAAAGGATGGATTCGCGTAAACTTGAGGGGACCAATATACTTATGAGTATGTTTGCTAGGGCTGTTTGGAATGATTTAAGCTAATTTGGCAGGGGGATGGGTACCGGTGTGATAACGCTGAGGATGGGGCAGTTGCAATACAAGTCAATGTCTAGTGAGACTGTGAAGAAGGACAGGCAGGTGAAGGGGCAAAATTGCAGTCAGTGTGATGAGTTGAAGTGTAATAAGACCATAAGACATAGAAGCAGAATTAGGATTTTGGTGCATCGAGACTGCTCTGCCATTCATCCTGGCTGATCCTGGATCCCACTCAATCCCATGTACCTATAAGGCCATAAGACACAGGAGCAGAGGCCATAAGGCACAGGAGCAGCATAGGGAAAAATCAAAAAGAGTGATGAAAACTGAATTGAAGTTGTTATGCTTGAATGCACACAGCATACAGAATAAGTGAATGATCTTGTGGCGCAGTTAGAGATTAGCAAGTACAACTTTATGGGCTTCACTGTGCCATTGTTGAAAGGAGTTCGTAGTTGAGAGCCTAACATCCAAGGATACACACTATATTCAGACAGGTAGGCGGAGGGGCTCCATTGTTAAAAAAAATCTGCAATCAAATCCTGAGAAAGAAGTGACGTCGGATCATAAGAGTTAAGAAACTGCAAGAAACTGTTGGGAGTTATATACAGGCCCCTAAGCAGTAGACATGATGTGGAATATAAATTACAACAGGAGATAGAACAGGCACGTGAAAAGGGCAATGTTGCGATAGTCATGGGGGGGGGGGGGGGCCGGTTTCAATATGCAGGTAGATTTGGAAATTCAGAAGTCACTGGATCCTGAGAGAGGATATTTGTAGAATAACTACAAGATAGCTTTTTAGAGCAGCTTGTAATTCAGAGTGGGGCTTTTTCTGCTTGAATGCCGGTGATTAGTGGTGTTGATCAGGGGTTGATGTTGGGATGGCTTCCTTTCATGTTATATATCAATGTTTTTGATGATGGAATTGATTGCTTCATGGCCCAGTTTTCAAGTGATAGCAAGGTAGATTGAAGAAGCAGGCAGTCTGCAAAACAACTTTGTCAAATTAGGAGAATGGGCAAAGAAGTGGCAGATGGAATATAGTGTAGGAAAGTGTATTGTCATGAACATTGTTAGAAGGAATAAAGGCATAGACTATTTTATAAGAGGAGGTTCACAAGAGCGATTCCAGGAATGAAGGGTTTGTGTCTGAGGAGCATTTGATGGCTTAGGGCCTTTACTCACTGGAGTTTAGAACAATGGGGAAGGATCTCATTGAAACCTATCGAATATTGAAAGGTCTGGACTCTAGACAGAGTGAATGTGGAGAGGATATTTCTTATAGCAGTAGAGTCTAGGATCAGAGGACGCAACCTCATAATAGAGGGATGTCTACTTAGAACACATGAGGAATTTTTTTAGCCAGAGGGTAGTGAATCTTTGGAATTCATTGCCAAAGATGGCTGTGGAGGTGAATTGGAAGTTGATTGCTTCTTGATTAGTTAGTATGTCTAAAGGCAAGAGAATGGGGTTGAGAGGGATAATAAATCAGCCATGGATGGAAGAGAGGAACCAACTTGATGGGCTGAACAGCCTAATTCTGCTCTTATGCCTTATGGTTTAAACAGGGATCACTGCTACCCATGTATCAATGCTGTTACTAACATAAGAAATAGGAGCAGGAGTAGGCCATCCATCCGATCGAGCCTGCACCGCCATTCAATAAGATCATGGCTGATCTGTCCGTAAGCTCGTAACCTATATAACTGTTTCTTAAATATATTTAGTAAGGAAGCCTCAACTGCTTCCCTGGGCAGAGAATTCCACAGATTCACCACTCTCTGGGAAAAACAGTTTCTCCTCATCTCCGACCTAAATCTTCTCCCCTGAATCTTGAGGCAATGTCCCGTAGTTCTAGTCTCACCTACCAATGGAAATAACTTTCCTACTTCTATCTTATCTATCCCCTTTCAAAATTGCGTATGTTTCTGTAAGATCCCCTCTTATTCTTCTGAACTCCAGAGAGTATAGTCCCAGGCGACTCAATCTCTCCTCATAGGTTAACCCCCTCATCCCTGGAATCAACCTGGTGAACCTCCTCTGCACTGTCTCCAAAGCCAGTATATCCTTCCTCAAGTACGGAGACCAGAACTGCGCACAGTACTCCAGGTGTAGCCTCACCAGTACCCTGTATAGTTGCAGCATTACCTCCCTGCTCTTGAATTCAATCCCTCTAGCAATGAAGGCCAAGATTCCATTTGCCTTCTTAATAATCTGTTGTACCCACAAGCCAACTTTTTGCGATTCATGAACAAGTACTCCCAAGTCCCTCTGCACAACAGCATGCTGCAATCTTTCACCATTTAAATAATAATCTGCTCTTCTATTATTCCTTCCAAAGTGGATGATCTCACATTTACCAACTTTGTATTCTATCTGCCAGACCTTGGCCCACTCACTTAACTTATCTATATCCCTCTGCAGACTCTCCACATCCTCTGTACAATTTGCTTTTCTACTCAGTTTAGTGTCATGCGCAAATTTTGCTACACTACACTCAGTCCCCTCTTCCAAATCATCAATGTAAATGGTAAACAGCTGCAGGCCCAGCACCGACCCCTGCGGCACCCCACTCACCACTGACTGCCAACCAGAGAAACACCCATTTATACCAACTCTCTGCCTTCTGTTGGTTAACCAATCCACTATCCATGCCAATACATTTCCTCCGACTCCATGCATCCGTATCTTATTTATAAGTCTCTTGTGCGGCACCTTATCGAACACCTTCTGGAAATCCAAGTATACGACATCCACCTGTTCCCCTCTATCCACTGCACTCATTATGTCCTCAAAGAACTCCAGTAAGTCTGTCAAACAGGACCTACCCTTTCTGAATCAATGCTGCGTCTGTCTAATGGAACCACTCCTTTCTAAATGTTTCGCTATTTCTTCCTTAATGACATCTTCAAGCATTTTTCCGACAACAGATGTTAAGCTAACTGACCTATAGTTGCCTGTCTTTTGCCTACATCCACTTTTAAAAAGTGGCGTGACATTTGCTGTCTTCCAATCCGCCGGGACCTGCCCAGAGTCCAGAGAGTTTTGACAAATGATTACCAACGTGTCTACCATAATCTCCACCAATTCCTTCAACACCCTGGGTTGCATCCCATCAGGACCAGGGGACTTATCTACCTTCAGGCCCTCTAGTTTGCTTATCACTATCTCTTTAGTGACAGTGATTTTATCGAGGCCCTCACTTCCCATTTCGTCTATAACATCCTTCTTTGGCATATTAGATGAGTCCTCCACCGTGAAGACCAACACAAAATAGCCATTCAATGCCTCAGCCATTTCCTTATCACCCAATCTCAATTTCCCCTTCTTGTCTTCCAAGGGACCTACATCGACTTTAGCCACCCTCTTCCGCTTTATATATTTATAAAATCATTGCTCTCTGTTTTTATATTTTATGCTAATTTACTCTCATAGTCTATCTTTCCTTTCCTTATTTCTTGTTTAGTTGTTCTCTGTTGCTTTTTAAAGTTTTCCCAGTCGTCTAGTCTCCCACTACTAGTAAAGTTAAAAACATTCAAGATGCTTCAAAAGATAAAAAATATGATTACAAATAAACCAATTAAACATTTAAGATAATGAAAAACAGTTAAGTTAAATTTTAACAGCAAAAGAAATCTACTTATTGTTCTATCAGAAGCTATTTCTTCCTATTTTAAAAACTGCACCATTGTTCTTTTGACGAGGTTTAGTCTGGTGAATGATCAGACAGCATGTTGCCCTTTGTAATCAGTGACAAACCCACTGGCACAGTGGTAGCTGGTAGCAAAGGCAACAAGACTGAGGTGCTGCTTCTGACTCACACCGACATTAGTCTAGACTGAAGGGATATGCAAGAAAATGTGTGTATATCCCAATAGATGTACTGGCATCTGTGCAGAAGATCTGTTATATAATATATGCATCCAAAAGAAAATTTTCCAGAGTTGTTAACTTCTGTGAGATTTTTGGCATCAAATAATCTACCCACTGCTTGCACTTCCATTTATATGCCTGCATATACAGTGGATTCTGGATAATTGGGCCATTGCTTTATCAGGACAGACATTTTTTTGGGACAACTCTTAAAGAACAAAAACTAGGTGAAAAAATAACCAGGATTCCCTTTGTTTATTTGGGACACTAAGTCACTTAGTTTGGCCAGGAGGCTGTTGCTAAACAGTTTCTATCTAGTGTCAGGCTCTACTCTGAGCTTAGAGTGAATGGTTTTTAAATGGCATTAATTATGTGTGTCTGTGTTCAAAAAGCAATGATTTTTTGTCACTGATAATTAGCAAGAAATAAGCAGTAAAGCAATTCAGAACTGTTTTACTCACTACAGTTTCAAACGTTTAGGCTTGTAGATGCCAGAAATAGCCGGGCGTGGAAAGGAAATGATTTCACTACTTCAGCAAGTTAGGAACTATGAAATTCCTTAAGGTATTGCCAATCATCTTGAAAGTTATAATGAAAATGAAGATTTGAAGTTTCAGTCATTGAAGGCATTGTATGAAAGCAGTCCATTATCTGGTAACCAGGAAAGAGTTAATGAATGGATTTCGAAGAGCTAGAAGGGGACAAGAGAATGCCATGGTGAGAAGGATTAAGGAAAACCCCTGGTCGTTCAACATGTACCCGAAGAAAAGGAGAATGACTATAGTCAGGGTAGGAGCAATCAGGATAAAAGAGGAAATGTGCCTGGAGTCAGAGGAGGTAGGAGAGATCCTTAATGCTTCTTCATTCACCAGTGACAGGGACTTTGATGAACATGAGGACAGTATAAAACAAGCTGATAAACTGGACGACATCAGTGTTAAGTTTCAGGATGTGCTGGAACTTAAAAAAAAGTTACCCTAGGTGTCTGCATTGATTTTGTTTGTTTACAGTCAATCAAAATAAAACAGCAGTTTACACTGAATGATTTCCTCTGCCTATAACTATTACAGATTCACAGTGCTATCATTGTAATGATAATGTTCTAATTTGTTCTGTATTTTGTTTAAATACATAATTTGTTACTCAATTTGTCTTTTTTATACCTTTTTAACTGTTTCCATGAAACTTTAGCTAATTGGGGTAGCCACTTAATTGGACCAAATTTTACCAATCTTCATGTGTCTTAATAAATCAGAATCCACTGTACTTAAAATTCCAGCCACTAATTTCTGGTGCCTTGTTAACTATAACATGATAGAAATGCAGCATTCAGTGGGTAATTTGTTACATGTTGGAGATAGCTTGAATTATCCAACCAGATCACCAAGCATTGATAAACTGGGCCTACCCTGTCAGACTTTCCTTAATTTTGGACTTATTTGGAATTAACCATTTGGAGTCAGCGAACCATGCACCATAAAAATAGACCCTTCAGCCCAACTGATCCATGCCTTTCAAGATTCCCATATAAACTAGTCACATTTCCCCGCATTTGGCCCATTTCCTCTCCAAGTGCCTTTTAAAATTTGTTAATGCACTTGCCTCAATGACTTCCTCTGGCAGGTCATTCACTGCACTAACTGTCCTCTGGGAAAAAATGTTGCCCCTCAAGTTCCCACTTAATCTCCCTTTCACACCTTGAGTTTTTGAATTGCCAGCCTTGAGAAAAAGATTGTGCTTTCTATTATCATGATTTTCTACATCTCTATAAGATCACCCCTCATTCTCTGATGTTGAGTGATGTGCTGTGTAATTCAATGCTCTTAGAAATATGGTCTGGTATAGAATTTTTTTCATAGAACAAAACTTCGAAAATTATGGCAGAGAGCGAGGCATTGCTTCTCTGCCATCTGAGAAAGCTACCCAGTCTAAGCCTACATAACACTGTTGGAATATGGCCCTGAAGGTGATGTCTGTTCAAACACAAGTCCAAATTTTGTATGATGGATTCTGCTTCCTCACACTTTCAGAACCCTACCAATCAGTAAGTGAAATAAGATCTCCTCTAGTCCTTTTACGAACTGCTTTAAATTTGTGCTCTTCTCCTCTCATCTCCCCCCACCACTCTGATCTTTAATCCCATGCTAAGGGAGCCGTGTCTTACTTACAATTCCAGATTCCAAGGGCCCTTCGTAATTAAATACCCCTCAACTATGTTGGCCCTCCTCCTGTTCTCTAACAAAGGAATCAATCATAATTAATCCAGTCTCCCCTTGGAGCTGCAATATCTAGTTCTGTGACATGCACATGAACTTCCTCGGTACCAAATCCAGTGTTATTGGAGCTTTTCAGCAATGTGCTTACCAGAAGTCTACGTGACACTCAAACTGGTTTTGTATGCTGTTGGCCAAATCAGTTGAATAGAAATTAGCAAATTGAATTTAATCCAGAGAAGTGAGAATGTACAAGAAGGCAAGGAATGTAAAAAATGGACAGATGTTGAATGGTGATGAAGGACAGAGGTTCCTGCATCTGTATTTTATAACTTGGCTGATAAAGAAAAGCATGTGCCTTTCTGGCCACTCTATTGACCTTTGAGAATCTGTGGACATACAGTCCCAGGAACCTCTGTCCTTCATCACCATTCAACATCTGTCCATATTTTACATTCCTTGCCTTCTTGTACATTCTCACTTCTCTGGATTAAATTAAATTTGCTATTTTCTATTCAAATGATTCGACCTTCTATACTTTTCTACACTATGAAGCTTTAACTTGCACTGTCAACCATACACATCCAATTTATGTATCATATGCAAAGGTCTTTACCGTTCAGCCCCTCCCCTTCCTCCTATGATAAGTTAATGATATATATTGTAAGAAATATAGACAGCCTTCTATTCAGAAAAATACCAGTTAATAGTTAAACTCTTCATCCTGCTACTGAGCGAAAATTGGATATAATTTGCCAATCTCTCTTAGATTTCATGGGCTTTTATTTTTGTTTTATCCCGTCTATCATGCTAAATTCTTGCTAAAATCTTGCTAGACTACAGAAATATACATATCTTTTTGAGCTGCCTTTCAACCTCCTCAATTAAATTCAATCAAAGCAGTAAAAAAGGACTTCCCCTTAATACATTCTGATTGATTGATCTGTGGTTTCATAAATGAAGTTTTATATTGCCAGTAGCATTGATTCCAATAATGTTCAAGGGATCTACATAAGATACCTTAAGGAGATTGTAACAAAGGAGACCCTTTGAATCAGATATAATCTTTCACATCTACTGTATATTTCTTTAATCTTCCTGAAAATAGATTTCTCAAAAAGAGATTTGATATAAGATTTGAAATGATCAATAGAGCAGTAGACAGTGAAACTCTGGTGATCTGCTGTCTGACTAGAAATCCTAATAGTTCAGTATTTGACTCACCAGGTGCTGATTCTTGCATTTGCTCATAGACACAAGGACCCCATTCTCATACTCTCACTATTCTATCACAGTCCTGCTTCCTGTGCTCCTTTTAAGAATACCTGGTTCTCTATCCTGCACTTATGATACCACTGTACTATGTAACATCTAACAATAAGTACATTAGAAGTTGCTGGCTGGTGGCATAGTGGCATCAGCGCCGGTCTTTGGAGCGAAGGCTCCCGAGTTCGAATCCGGCCGGCTCCAAAAACTTGGAAAGGGATGGGCTCCATCAGGTTTCAGATGCCCAAGAGACGCCATATGATAAGCAATCACCAAAAAAAGATCAGTGCAAAAAGCTTGTCATAATGGCGCCCCCACTAGGAGTTAACGTTGCATAACATACTATAGTCCAAAAACCTGTCTGTCCAGCACTAACAAAGTCCTGAGGTTTAATTCTAACTAGACTTTGATTACTAACATAAAAATAATGAACATATGATATGTCCCCACTTCTTTCTGCTTTCTTGCTACATCCTTTGTTCATGCTTTCACAGCTCTGTTATTCCAGGTGCCTGTCTTGTCATTGATTACAAATGTATGAAACTATCATAGCAGCAATTGGTATGAACAACAGCTTGAAATCCAAACCATCTTTCACACATCTCATCAAAAAATTAATCCTAATGTTCTTGTGAATTTCCCATTGTAAGTTAAATTCAGCCCACCAAATGTATTCATAATAAATATCACATAGAGTTCCTCATTTGAAAACATCCAAGAGCTATTGTTTGAAATAGGATGAAGCAATATGAATGTGTAGCAGCTGGGTTTGAACAGCATGTAAAGTTGTTGAGGTTCTGCCATATACAGGGTACATTACGATGGTAAGCTAAGCTTCATACAGCTTGGTCTTTCCTTAGTGATAGATGAAACAACTTGGAGAAAGTGGCTTTGGATGTTTGTGATGGTGGAACTGTAAATTATGGAAAGCCTAGATGATTAATTGAAGTTTATGAAGTATTTCAGGCAAATTGATATTTATGATAGAAATTATCTGAGGTTCCTGTATGTTTTTCCTGAAGGCAACAGTGAGAGGAGAGCATGACCTTGGTGGCTGAGGTTCCTGATGATGGATGCTGTTTTATTGTGACCACGCTCTGTGTGAGTGTGCTCAATGGGGAGGGCTTTACCTGTGATGGACTGGGCTGTACCCATTACATTTTGTAGAATTTTCAGTTAAGGGCATTGGTGTTTCCATAACAGGCTGTGATGCAGCCAGTCAGTATACTCTCCACTACACACCTATAGAAGTTTGTCAAAGTTTTAGATGTCATGTCAAATTTTTGCAATCTCCTAAGGAAGTAGAGGTGTTGTCGTGCTTTCTTTATAATTGCACTTACGTGCTGAGCCCAGGACAGGTCCTCTGAAATAATAACATAAAAGGAATTTAAATTTGCTGGTCCTTTCCAGTGCTGATGCTCCAATGAGGACTGGTTCATGGACCTCTGGTTTCCATCCCCTGAAGTCAATAATTATCTCCTTGGTCTTGCTGACATTGAGTAAGAGGTTGTTGTTGTGGCACCACTCAGCCAGATTTTCAATCTCCCTCCTATATACTGGTTCATCACCACCTATGGTTCGGCTTACAACAGTGATGTTGTTAGCAAACTTGAATATGGTATATGAGCTGTGCTTAGCCACACAGTCATAAGTATAAAGCAAGTAGAGCCAATGCCCTAGAGTCCTCAGTTCATCAATCTTTCAAAATGTTATTAACTCCTCTTTAAATACCTCCATTGATTACTGCTTTGAATCTTCCTCTAACTCAGTCTGTTGGTAAGTATATGAATATCAAATATTGTGAAGATCTTTCCTCCGCCTATCTGAATAAACCAATTACCAATCAGGGGTAAACAGCATCTGTCTAACTTTACATTCCTATTTACTGATAATTTATAATCTCACCAGAGCACAATAAAGCAATGTGCTTTGACTATAAGAAGAAAATAACTGGCCATGAGAAAAGTTCATTCGTTCAAAGACAACTTGTGATGGTATTGGATTTGCTGTCCATGAAGTTTTGAACTCAAATGAAAATCTTAAGCCCTAACCAATATAGATAAATACAAGTATCCTCACTAAAGCTATTATACTGTAGCCACTTACTCTTCAAGGCTACTTCACTTCCTTGTTTATCCTTCATGGTGAGTTTAGCTGCCATCTAAGCAATGTGCATCCCTACCAAGATGGAGATACTTCCAACTAACAATGTAGTTTAAACAAGTTCATTTATTTTCAGTGATATATATTTAAATTTACATATTTAAAACTCAGAGGTTTTCTATCTTATATAAGATTTCTAAATTTCAAACTATTTTCTAAACAAGGGATTTCCAAAACACAGGAAATCCTATAAGCTAAAAAGTCATACCAATGAGTTGCAGATGAATGAATCATCTGTTACAGAAATTGAAAGCAGAGGAATGGATTAGGGTGTTCTGCACATGGACTCCCAAGTCCCTTTGCATCTCAGATTTTTTGATTTTCTTCTTTCTGTTTTAATGAGTAAGCTATGCTTTGAAGTGGCTGACCAGATACCAAAGATCAGGATTTCCAAGCAATTGAAGAATGGATCATTGGAATATTTAATGCATAGAAGCAAATCCATTATCCTTACTCACGCTCTGTTCTAAATCTGATTCTGGACTTAACCTATATGGTTGACTCCTGAAAGTCCTAGGAAATTGTTTAACAAACTGCTCAGCATATGTTCAAACAGAGAAATAACTAACTCATCCAGAACACTTTTTATTGATGAAGGCATTAAATTTCATAAATGGTAAATGGTAAATTTGCTTGAAACTCAAGTCAGTCTTGCTGACCCCTCCTTTTGACTATAGAGGGACTGGAGAGACGACCCACAGACTAACTGACTGAGCTGTACTCACAGGATCATACATTGCCCTGAATGTGCCAACTCCTCCATCATATTCCCTGGGTGCATCTTGTCCCACAACCAGGACAAACTCAGCTGGAGAAGTAGCACAATGGTGGGGAAGGAAAATAAAATTCTTGATGGCTGTTGTATTAAAATCTTGTAGCATCAGGTCAAACAATTGTAAGGATGCCCTTTGATTTCCACCTTCCATCATGCCTCAGCTGATGTATCAGCACTACTCCATCTTGAACTTGGAAGATTCAGTCTCCATTACCAGGAGTGGCTTGTATTCAATCACTGATTGAAACCGGCAGGACAACGCTTCCATATTGGGTCTGTAGCAGATTGTGTGTGAATAAAACACAAGGGATAAATCTACTTGACCTCATTCACACTAATCGACTAATCGACAACTTTGGCCAAGGTTCTCATGGAGACCAAGTTCAATCCTCACACCAAAGTCACTCCGTCTTGTGTGTGATACTAAAATTATACTCGGCGGAATAGACACAGAGAGATCTGATGGCTGAAAACTAAGCACTGACCAGGTGCTATGGACACTCATCACCCGCAGATGGATACACCACAACCATCTGTAACCCTGGCATATCCCTTACTTGACCATTACTATCAAACCAAGGATTAATTCTGGTTTAATAGAGCAGGTAGAAGAGCATCCTGGGAGCAGGACCAGGCATACCCAAAGGTCATGAAATGGCACTACAGTGAAGGTGTATCACAGTACTATATGCATGCTGGACAGCAGAAAATCTATATCATAGCTGAGAAAAGCAATCTTGCAGTGAATGGATCTGATCAAAAGTCTGCATCCTGCCCAATCTTAACATGTATGATGGTGGAAAATTAAGGAACTAAATGGAGGAGGAGGTACCAACAATGTCCTCAGCAGCAGTGATGGTGGGACCCGACAGAAGAGTGCAGAGAACAATGTCGAAACATTCACAACAATGTTCAGCTTAAGGCGCTGTGTGGATCACATATCTCAGTCTCTTCCTGAGATAGCTAGTATTACAGAACGTAGATCTCAACTTCTTTACCTCTCACCTCATCGGAGTTCTCATGGAAAAAACTGTGACCGCTGGATACTGCAAGGGATACAACAAGTTCTTCAGTGCATGCCTTCAGTAATAAAGCTGCAAATACTGCAACTTCATTTCTGAGTCTCTGCAGTCTGCAACTTTCATGGATCTCTAAGCTTGGCTGTTCCAGTACAATTCTATAAATGACTTGCTTTTAATTTCTGTATGTTAATTTTAACAATACTAGTTTTATCAGCAATAGAAAGTGACTGGAAAATGAATGAGCATGTTACACCAGATGTGATTTCAGAGCTGCATCATATTGAATGTTAAACATAGGGAATAATCCATTTCTTATCATAGATACACTCCAGCTTGAAGAACTGAAACTTCAAAAGATTGAGAAAATATTCTGTTTAAACTAATGGAGAACCAAATTAACAAACCATCATCTCCACTGTCTGTCTGTGCTTCACCTTCATTTTATATCTGTTAATAATTAATTTTATCTCTTACATATGATGTAGATAGTCCAATCTCCCAAGTTTATTCTCATTTTTACACCCTTCATTTATCTTGAGTTTGAAACTTTTAGTTACAACTCAAGATTAAAAGATACCTCTTACACTTAGAAAACTATTGGAAACTGGGAGGATTTTGTGCAGCGATTATTTCAGATAATTTATAGTACTTAGCTAACCCAACCTCTATTTGTCAGATTTAATAGCGAAAATTGTCTAGTTACACAACATGAATTATTTCTTTTCATCCTAAAAGGGTTCTTTCACTTCTGGTTCTATTGTAGTTGAACTCTTGTAAATCATGCTTCCTGGTAGGCTGGGGTAAATCAGAACAAAGTGGCCTTCATTAATCTCGGTAACAATAACAATTTTAAGAGACATGCTGCAAGAACAGTGAGAACATTCCTATCTGGACTGCCAACACAGATGCCTTGTGCAGGAAGGCACAGAGTCGACTGTACTTCCTTAGAAGGTTGGCGTCATTCAATGTTTGTAGTGAGATGCTGAAGATGTTCTATAGGTCAGTTGTGGAGAGCGCCCTCTTCTTTGTGGTGGCGTGTTGGGGAGGCAGCATTAAGAAGAGGGATGCCTCACGTCTTAATAAGCTGGTAAGGAAGGCGGGCTCTGTCGTGGGCAAAGTACTGGAGAGTATAACATCGGTAGCAGAGCGAAGGGCGCTGAATAGGCTACGGTCAATTATGGAAAACCCTGAACATCCTCTACATAGCACCATCCAGAGACAGAGAAGCAGTTTCAGCGACAGGTTGCTATCGATGCAATGCTCCTCAGACAGGATGAAGAGATCAATACTCCCCAATGCCATTCGGCTTTACAATTCAACCGCCAGGAGTAAGATATGTTAAAGTGCCGGGGTTAGGACTCAATGTATTTAAGTAAACTACTTAAGAACTTTTTAAAAGCTATTATTAATGCTTTTTGAGAGGGTGATTTTAGATGCATATCATATTTTTACTGAGTTAAGTATTGTATGTAATTAGTTTTGCTACAATAAGTATATGGGACATTGGAAAAAATGTTGAATTTCCCCATGGGGATGAATAAAGTATCTATCTATCTATCTGGTGGTTCTGGGAAAAATAAATAGGTTTCATAGAATGGGTTAACACTGAAGTGAAAATTAGCAAGAGGCCTTAACATTTCACAAGTGTTGGAATCGCTTCCACCCCAGATTCCCAGATCTCCAATCAACTGCCCAGATTAACATTTGGATAGTTGATTGGAGGAATTTCTGTTTTTACACCAAATTATGGCAGGGGACATAGAGTTTTATGGCTAGCATTAGAGGAACAACAAATTCTAAGTCTAACTTAGATTTGGATATTACAATTGTTTGTCAGGAAGAAATAAAGATCAGCCAAATTTATTGTCTTTTAATTGTTGTTCACTAATTCTACTGACATATGTGTGTTGAACCCAGTTGAGGAACAATTCTGCTTCAAGTTTTCCAATTGTCTGCTGTCATTCCAGAGAAGATTGGCTGCAGCCTTGGAGGAATATTATGAACAGATGTTTTAGCTATTTCTCTCGGGTTTCATATGACCTTCCACCAAAGTAGCTTGAGGACATTGGGGGAGAGTAGGCACTGGGCTGAGTGCCCCATGGAATGCCCTGGAAAGTTCCATTGATAACCATTTATTGTTGAACAGTCCAATTTCATTTGATGTTTTGTGGAAGTATGCCTGAGGGTGGCAAGGCTTAATGCAACTAATCTCAGCAAATAAACACAAGAAATTGAGAATTTGAAAGGAATAAAAACACATTAAAAGCAATGAGGAGGAAAAACAATATTAAACTATGCAAAGAAGAATAATCAGCCATCTGGTAGGGAAGAATAAATAAGAACCCAGTTTCAAGTGATCTAAAACATAGCTAAACAGATTGCTTGTGAGGAAATTCTAAAAATACAGTAGTTATTCACTTGATGCAAGATTCAATACATGGAAATGTTCCTAATAAAAGCTGACGTGCAATGCTTACTTCCAACAAAAATCCTCTTATTAAATAATGTTTGATGTGACATAAATTATTTTGACAATCCAATTTGCTTCAAAGAACAATCTACTTTATAAATAGATTATATTATTAGTGGATGTGGATCCGTGGGACTACATTTGCCATATTATATTGTTTAATTATTTGATTTTAATTATTTAAAGGAAGATTTGGCTTCATTAAAATAGCTATAGGTTAACTCCATTATTTAAATTTTCTGTTGTTCCTTCTAGACAAATATTTTTAATCATAAAAGTGTGAATAAGGTTCAATAAGATATTTTGCTATAAATGTTTAGACAGAAAATATTTATGATATTGGTTTAGGTGAAAGAGACAATCCTACCTTATCCCATTCTACCTATACCACATAAGTGTACTTTCCCCTTCACATGACCTGTTCCAGATGTGGACCTATTCCCTAAAATTATTTAGCATGATTTGTTGCATTGATATAATTATTGTGCAACTTACATTTTAGAAGCTGGTTACAGAATCTAGCTTCTAATGATTAGGCTGATTTTCATGTTCAAAATCTGCTATTGCTAAGAATTAGCCCCAGTATTGTGAGAAATGGTTCAAAATTTTTCACTGTGTACTTTTATTATCAGAAAGTATGCTATGTAGCGGGAGTGGGTTCATATAGGATTTCATACAGAAATATTGCCTTGTGAATGTTTGTCTTGGAGTGGGTATTGGCATTGATCGCTTTTCCCTCCAGTGGATATGGTGGATTCGCCTGAGTCAGGATTGGTGGTATATTCCAGTTCCTTGAAAAGCCTGTTGTAATTTGTTCAAATCTTATTGTCTTTTGGCAGACATTGCTATGGCATTGAAACCATGTACCAAAGGCTGAGTTTCAAATCTGGATGAAAGAGAAGATGTCAAAAAGTGGAAGAAAATCCTAGGGTTAGTATATTCACTGTTTTGAAAGAATGGTTCATATTCGCTGTGCAGATTACAAGTACTTATATTACTTCACTAGAACATTCCTAGAATATGCCATAAAAGTCTTTCACTTTTAATAATTTATCAAGACTGTTATAAGTGTCATTTCAAGTAAGTGCAGATAAATTTTCTGTTAGTCCTGAATTTGCCACTGTGAAATTATGGCCTGTAATTTAGCATCATGCCTTGGACAAAATTTGTGAGGCAGTGAACTAGAATAGCCAGTGAACTGACTATTGGGCAGTGAAGCCAATGGTCATGGGAATGTTGCATTTCCTTGAATCTTTTCCACTGTTTCCGTGAACGAGCTTGGAATGGAGGATCTGTTTTAGGAGTGTAGTGTCAGGTGGGCAAATGGCGTGGGTTGCCCAGCCAAGCTGACAGAGTGCAATCAGAGCCTCATTTATGGAAACGCTGAAACTACAGTGTACAAGAATCTCCTCCCATACTGCCCTTTCACACCAATGTACTTCTCAACCATAAACGTTCACAGCAAGATCCTGGAAAACAATTCCCATATCTTAGGGATCATTTATTAGCAAAAGCAGACAGCTATGGTGAAATTCATTACCATTTTCAATGTAATAGCACTCTGGTTTCATTGAAGACCAAGGCAATAAGCATACATTAATACTCCATACAAAATAGTAATTCATCACATTCAGATGCAAATAAATAATTATAATTGCCAGAATGCAAACTGTTTAAGCTATTAAATTATTACAGATTAACATTTATTCTAAACACTTCAGTTTTGAATCCTTGCACTGACTCATTATTTAATGCATTTTTAAAAAAAATCTTTCATGCTAGGGGTAAAATAGATTAATAAAAGTAATGTTATATAAATATAAATAGTAATTGTCTTCCTTCTAGCTCAGTCTTCCCTTGAATGCCTTATCTTCTTGCTTGATTGTATATTGTGGCCCTGCTTAAGCTGTTAATATTCATGTGAGTATCAGCAGGATATTCATCCTTAAGGAACATCAAAGGTGAACTTCTTTCTATTCTTCCCTGTTGGCCACATCTATGAACTTGTGATTAGGGGCAAAATGTTGCGTAGTTACCTTTTTTCTATCCCTGAAGTATTGCAGTCAATTATAGTTTTCCATCTGTGGTCCTCACAGCTTGGATGATCTTTCTCAGGGATACAGTAATTATATTGTTCTTAGAATTATAGAGTCATACAACATGGAAACAGGCCATTTGGCCTAACTTGTCCATAGTGTTCAAGCTAAACCCATTGGCCATGTTGGGTCCTTATCTCTCTAAGTCTGTCCTACTCATGTACTTATCCAAGTGTGTTTTGAATATTGTCATTTTACTTGCCCCAACCACTTGCATTTGCAATTCAATGACTCTGTGTCATTGCCTCTCAGGTCTCTTCTGAACCCTTTGCCTCTAACCATAAACCTGTGCTCCTTAGTTCTTGATTTCCCATCTCTGCACATTCACCCAATCTATGCCATTCATGAATTTATTCAGCTCTGTAAGGGCATCTCAATCCCCCACGCTCACAGGAATAAAGTTGTAGCCTGCCCAGCCTCTCCCTATAGCTCACGCCCTGAAGTTCTGGTGACCTCCTGATAAAACTTCTCTGCACTCTTTTCAGTTTACTTAGTCCCTCCTATAATAGGACTCCCAAACTGTACATAATACTCCAAGAGGCCTCACCAACCTCTTAATTCAATCACTAGCGTCTTGTAGTTTAATACAGCATAAGAAAGTATTTTCTGAGCTAATAATATTACATTATATTACAGAATATTTCTGCTCCTCATTCATTTTCTATCATCAATCTTGAGGCATACATGTTTCCTCTGCTGTTGTGCAAAGTAATGAATGATTTCCATTACTTCTAATAGCATACTGGCTGACTCATTTGGGCACGGTACTTTTGTGTGATTTCTTAACTCAGAATTTCAACCAACACATCGAAATCTGTTAAAATAGTACACAAAATCATTTTACAAAAGTATGTTAAGCCATGAACTTAAGCAGAAATTAAAACTTTGGGTCAGAGTGCAATATTTTAGCACAATGTGAAATAATAATTGTATACATGAGATGCACACACTACACACATACTGAGAAATAATGACAATCTTATATTCATTTACCATTTTTAGACGTTACTGTAGTGTTCAGTTGTAAATGGTGTTTCTGTTCTTAAAAGAGGAACTACTGTTCAAAAGTATTTGATTGGCTGCAGTGTTCCGTGGCCATGAAATTATACTATATAAATGGAAGTTTTCTCTTTCTGTTGACTAAATTCCAGTTACTCAAACACAGGTAATGATTTCATCCTGTGTTAGTACATCGTAATGTATCAGACAAACCGCAGCAAATCTTCAAGTGTAGCATATTAAATCTAAAGAGAACTCCTTTATTACCTGTCCAGTCAAGCGTGAATGGAAATAAATGATTGAAGTTGAACATGTAAGTTTATTATAAGTATAAAAGGAACTTGTTTGTAAGTCAATAATCTTAGATTTCAATTTCAAAGAGCTTGAAAAAAGAAACCTTTCATCACTCACCAGAATCTTCATGAGACATTACTGAACTGTACACCACACTGAAGAGTAAAGCTTCTCTGAGTATGATAGGCAAAGCCCATGGACATCTAAAACCAGTGAAGTGAAATTTCTTAGAATTACTTACACATCTATTGAAGAAAAGAATTAATCATTGACCTATTTAGTTCAGTATAATTGTCAGTGATTCAGAAATCTGTGAGAAGAACATTAAACTATCTCCCAGATGGTTTTTATGACCTGAAGAAAATAATTTTCATGAAAAAAATGATGGGAAACTTGTTTTCTATAAATAACGGTATCTTTGGGAGTTTAATCTGCAGTAATCTGTATTTAAAGTGGTCCAGATGAAATCTGAAATAACACTTGGTAGAAGGCTGCAGTTTGAGAAAGTAAAGCCCCAGTCTATTTAGTGGACTTAATATCCCAGTTGGCTTGTTGTGATTGTAGATTATACAATTCATTATTTATTCATCTCCCATAACTACAGGATCATGCCAAAACACATGCTTGTAGGTAAAAACTGCTGCAAATCTCCGGTCATATTTTGTTGTAGAAATCATTTCCTTTTTAAGAGAAAATACTGGTTGATCCAGCTACTCAGTGCACTGCAGGAAAGCAATATTTTCTGATGTCAAAAAATCAATGATACTACAGAAAATAATGCAGTTTTCAGTGATATTGATTGCTAATTTTAGGTCTCTACATGTGCACTGATCTGAGGGACTGATCAATATTTTGTCACTCAGACTTAAGTGTTTTCCTAGAATATTTAATTGGCCACATGCTATTATTACCAACAAGTCAGCTATGGAACCAAAGAAACCAACACTCTTGACCACTGTAGTGCCGCCTTCAAGAATGCCACCCACACCCGTACGTCGGCAATTCCAATCAGCTAGCTGTACTTTACTCCCAGCATACAGGTAGAGAATGAACACCTCAACACTATGGCCAAGGGAGGTGGATGAATACTTACAGGACTGCTTTGAATTGGTGCACTGCACCATAATCAGGGGTTGATCTTTGGATCTGAATGAATATGCTGCATTTGTCAACAACTCCATTAAGACTTGTGTGCGCCTTCAGACGTACATAAACAGAAGCCGAATTTGAAGCAGGATATTCACAGTCTGCTATAAACTAGTTCTGTGGCATTTAAGACCAGTGATTCAGAATTCTGCAGGAACTCCAGGTATGACCAATGAAAGTTTATCCTAAGAGTGAATAAACAATTCTGAGTGAAGCTAGAGACAATATCAGATGCACATTAGCTATGACAGGGTTTGCAAGCCAATACTTTCGAGAAGGCAAAACCTAATTTCATAAATGGCTGTGATGCTTCACTCCCCAATGAGATGAATGCCTTTTATCCCCGCTTTGAAACAGTGAATGAAACTATCTCTGGTGACCCTGTGATAAGGCCTTGATAGTGTACCTGGCAGGATGCTGAAGACCAGTACTAACTAACTGGCTGGAGTGTTAAAGAACATCTTCAATTGCTGCAGTCTCTCATTGCTGCAGATGGAGTTTCCTACCTGTTTCAAAGGAGTATCAATCATACCAGTGCCCAAGAAAAACAGGGTGATCCGCCTCAATGACTTTCCTTCTGTACCACTCACAGCTATTGTGATGAAGTGCTTTTGAGAGGATGTTCATGGCTACAATCAACTCCTGCCTAAACAAGGACCAGGACCTGCTACAATTTGCTGTCCATCACAACAGGTCGACAGCAGATGTAATCTTATTCGCTCTGCACTCAGCCTAGGACCAGCCAACAGCAAAAATACCTGTGTCATTCTGCTGTTTATTCATTACAGCTCAGCGTTGAACACCATCATCCTCAGTACCAATCAACAAGGTTCAAAAACTGGGCCTCTGTACCTCCCTCTGTAACTGGATCCTTGACTTCCGCATCAAGAGATCACATTCAGACATCCTCTTCCTTGCTGACAATCAATACAAGCACACCTCAAAGATGCATGCCTAACCCCATTCACTACTCTCTCCAAACTCATGATTTTCTGGCTAGGCACAGCACAAAGCTATTTATAAATTCATTGATGACACATGGGTTGGCAGAATCTCAGGATAGTGATGAGGAAGCATACAGGAGTGAGATAGATCAGCTGCTTAAGTGGTGTAGCAACAACAACCTGGCACTCAACATCACTAAGACCAAAGAATTGATTGTAGACTTCAGGAAGGGGAAGTCTGGAGCACACATATCATTCCTCATCAAGGCTCAGCAGCTGAAAGTGTATGCAGCCTCACGTTCCTGGGTGTCAACATCTCTGAAGATTTATCCTGGGCTCAACATGTTAATGCAATTACAAACAAGGCACACCAGTGGCTATATTTCACTCAGAGTTTGAGGAGGTTTGGTATGTCAACAAGAACTCTGGCAAATTTCTACAGATATACCATGGAGAACATTCTGACTGGTCGCATCGCCTTCTGGTATGGAGGGGCCAATGCTCAGAATTGTAAAAAGCAGCAGAGGGTTGTAAACTCAGCCGTCTCCATCATGGGTACTAGCCTATGCACCGTTGAGGACATCGTCAAAAGGTGGTGCTTCAAGAAGTTACCATGCATCGTGAAGGACTGTTTTCATTGCAACCACCAAGGAGAAAGTTTAGGGGCCTGAAGGCACTTGCTCAATGTTTTAGAAGCAGATTCTTCTTCTCTGCCATAAGATTTTGAGTGGTCTATGAATGCTACCTAGCTATTTTGTTCTCTTTTTACACTGTTTATACATTTATATTTGTTATTGTAATTTATGGTAATTTTTACATATTGCACCATACTGCTACTGCAAGACAGCAAATTTCACAACATATGTCAACGATAATGATTCTGATTCTGATGAAGTATCTTCAATCATATCAAGGGGTTTCAGCTTGGTATTTAAAAAATATATGATTGCAGAAATTATTTTTTTCCCAATGGACTAACAACTAGAAATAGATTGGAAATTATGTGAAAGAAATAAGGACAAGCAGGGCAGATATAACTGAAATATTGTATTAAATGCTGCTATTGCAGTTATTCCAATTTCAGTGAAATAGTCCCAATCTAAATATCTCATTTGCAGCCAGTTAATTGAACATAAAATGTTAATACTATCCATCAGAACACAGCTTACCATAAAAAAGAAAAAGAAAATTATGGTATTGTAGCAGTGTGCTACACGCAGCGCTAAAATAACGACACGGAGTCAGTAAACTGCAATCAAAGATAATTTTATTCGAACTTCACAGCCTCGCTTTAAAGCCTCCCTGATCCCGCCCTCCCCGGGCGCGGATGCTGTAGGGGGCACGTATTCACAGTCCCGCGCAGGCTTTTCCCTTTGTTGGTGAAGCAGTCTTGGCGCCCTTTTGGGACTGGCCTTTGTGCCGGTGCACTGGCTATTTGTGAGCCGGTTCGAGTGCGCTAGGAAGTGGGTCGCCACATAACCCCCCAACCCCAGAACCAGCGATACACCCCCCAATGTTCACAGTCTGGGCCGGACCCTGTTTGGGAGGTTGGCCTCTGTGCCGCGGTGCCGGAAACTCGACCGGTTGTGCCACGTCCACATGGGCCGGTTTGAGTCGGTCCACCTTGAAAACTTCCTCTCTCCCCCCAACGTCCAGCATGAACGTGGACCCGTTGTTTCTGAGCACCGTGAACGGCCCCTCGTAGGGCCGTTGCAGCGGTGGCCAATGCCCGCCCCGTCGTACAAACACAAACTTACAGTTCTGCAGGTCTTTGGGTACGCAGGTCGGGTTCTGCCCATGCTGCGAAGTGGGTATGGGGGCCAGGTCACCGAGCCTCTTGCGTAGTCTGCCCAGGACCGCTGCAGGTTCTTCCTCTTGCCACCTTGGGGCTGGTATGAACTCCCCGGGGACGACCAGGGGTGCGCTGTACACCAACCCGGCCGACGAGGCGTGCAGATCGTCTCTGGGCACCGTGCGGATGCCGAGTAGGACCCAGGGAAGCTCGTCCACCCAGTTAGCTCCTCGCAGGCGGGCCATGAGAGCCGACTTTAGGTGACGGTGGAAACGCTCCACCAGGCTGTTTGACTGTGGGTGGCAGGCAGTGGTGTGATGCAGCTGTGTCCCCAGAAGGCTGGCCATAGCAGACCACAGGCTGGAGGTGAACTGGGCGCCTCTGTCGGAGGTAATGTGGGCCGGTACACCAAAGCGGGACACCCAGGTGGCGATCAGTGCCCGGGCGCAAGATTCGGAGGTGGTTTTCGGTGAGCTGGATCGCCTCTGGCCATCTTGCGAACTGGTCCACGATAGTCAGGAGGTGCCACGCTCCGCGCGACACTGGCAGGGGGCCCACGATATCCACGTGAATGTGGTCGAAACGCCGGTGGGTGGGGTGGAACTGCTGCGGCAGAGCTTTGGTGTGCCACTGCACCTTGGCCGTCTGGCAGTGCATGCACGTTTTGTCCCATTCACTGACCTGCTTGCGGAGTCCGTGCCAAACGAACCGGTTGGCTACCAGCCGGACAGTTGTCCTGATGGAGGGGTGCGCTAAGTTGTGAATGGAGTCGAAAACACGTCGCCGCCAAGGTGCCGGGACAACGGGATGGGGTTGGCCGGTGGCGACGTCACAGAGTAGGGTCCTCTCACCTGAGCCTACGGGGAGGTCCTGGAGCTGCAAGCCGGAGACTGCGGTTCTGTAACTAGGGATCTCCTCGTCTGCCTGCTGCGCCTCTGCCAGCGCCTCAAAGTCTACCCCTTGGGAAAGGGCGTGAATGTTAGGGCGAGAGAGCGCATCCGCCACGACATTGTCCTTACCCGAGACGTGCCGTACATCCGTCGTGTATTCAGAGATGTAGGACAGATGTCGCTGCTGGCGGGATGACCAGGGGTCGGATGCCTTCGTGAACGCGAAGGTAAGCGGCTTGTGGTCCGTGAACACGGTGAAGGGCCTACCTTCTAAGAAGTACCTGAAATGCCGGATTGCCAGATATAGTGCCAACAGTTCCCGGTCAAAAGCACTGTATTTGAGCTCGGGTGGCCGCAGGTGTTTGCTGAAAAACGCCAGGGGTTGCCAGCGACCCGCGATGAGTTGTTCCAGCACCCCACCGACTGCCGTGTTAGATGCGTCCACTGTGAGGGCGGTAGGGACGTCCATTCTGGGGTGCACTAGCATCGCGGCGTTCGTCAAGGCTTCCTTCGTTTGAATGAAAGCGGTGGCGGACTCCTCATCCCAGGTAATGTCCTTGCCCGGACCCGACATCAGGGCAAACAGGGGGCGCATGATTCAGGCAGCTGAAGGGAGGAAGCGGTGGTAGAAATTGACCATACCTACGAATTCCTGAAGGCCTTTGATCGTGGTGGGTCGGGGGAAATGGCGGACCGCATCTACCTTAGCGGGCAGAGGGGTTGCCCTGTCTTTAGTAATCCTGTGGCCCAGGAAGTCAATGGTGTTGATCCCGAACTGGCATTTGGCCGGGTTGATTGTTAGACCGTATTCACTCAGTCAGGCGTAGAGTTGACGGAGGTGGGACAGATGCTCCTGACGACTGCTGCTGGCTATGAGGATGTCGTCCAAATAGATGAATGCGAAGTCCAGGTCGCGTCCCACCGCGTCCATTAACCGCTGGAACGTCTGTGCGGCATTCTTCAGGCCGAACGGCATGTGGAGGAACTCGAAAAGGCCGAATGGGGTGATGAGAGCCGTTTTGGGGACATAGTCCGGATGCATTGGGATTTGACGGTATCTTCGGACGAGGTCTACCTTGGAGAAGATCCGTGCGCCGTGCAGGTTTGCTGCTGGGAGTGTGGCCTGGTGATCTGTGTGACGGACGCCCCACTCACCTTCTTGGCGTTCCACAGCAAGTCCGCCCGGGCTGCCACCTTCCGGGGGTCGCTGAAATCCACATCGGACAGCAGCAGGCGTATGTCCTCGGGCAGCTGCTCCAGGATAGCCTGCTCAAACATGAGGCAGGGTGTGTGTCCGCCGGCCAGAGACAACATCTCGTTCATCAAAGCCGATGGAGATCTGTCTCCCAAGCCATCCAGGTGCAGTAAGCGGGCAGCCCGCTCGCACCGTGAGAGTCCGAAAGTCCTTATGAGCAGGGCTTTGAATTCCGTGTACTTGCCGTCCGCCGGGGGAGACTGTACGAACTCCGCAACCTGGGCCGCTGTGTCCTGGTCGAGGGAGCTCACCACGTAGTAGTAATGGGTGTCCTCTGAGGTCAGCTGCCGAATGTGGAATTGGGCTTCTGCTTGCTGGAACCATAGGTGAGGTCGTAGCGTCCAGAAGCTTGGCAGTTTCAACGAAACCGCATGAACAGATGCGGCGTCGGTCATCTCCGGTCCAAAAATCGTTTGGACCGTCGGGGTCACCAATTGTAGCGGTGTGCTACACGCAGCACTAAAATAACGACACAGAGTCGGTTAACTGCAATCAAAGATAATTTTATTCGAACTTCACAGCCTTGCTTTAAAGCCTCCCTCATCCCGCCCTCCCCGGGCACGGATGCTTTAAGGGACACGTACTCACAAACCCCCGCAGGCTTTTTCCCTTTGTTGCGGACCTGGCCTTTGTGCCTGCACGCTGGCTATTTGTGAGCCGGTTCGAGTGCGCTAGGAAGTGGGTTGCCACAGTATGTTCTTAATTTCATACTGATGTACCTAAAGGTATATTTGTACAGTATGCTTTGTGTTTCTGAACAAATAACTTGAAAATTGTTCAGAACAGCATCAAAATTAGAAAGGAAAGGAATAAAATAGGAATAGAAAATATCTGAAACACATGTTGTGAAAAAATGTTTGTGAAATTTCATGCTTATATCTATAATTTATCGTTTCTTTTTCATAATTTTCAATAAACTTCTCTGTACTCCCAGTGAATTCTTATTTTATTTCAGTATTGTATGAAATAACTGTATTTTCCAATTAAATGCCTTCCAGAAAAGGTATTAGAACATAGAACATAGAATAGTACAGCACATTACAGGCCCTTCGGCCCACAATGTTGTGCCAACCCTCAAACCCTGCCTCCCTTTTAACCCCCCACCTTAAATTCCTCCATATACCTTTCTAGTAGTCTTTTAAATTTCACTAGTGTATCTGCCTCCACCACTGACTCAGGCAGTGCATTCCACACACAACCACTCTCTGAGTGAAAAACCTTCCTCTAATATCCCCCTTGAACTTCCCTCCCCTTACCTTAAAGCCATGTCCTCTTGTACTGAGCAGTGGTGCCCTGGGGAAGAGGCGCTGGCTGTCCACTCTGTCTATTCCTCTTAATTCAAAAGTATTCAAAAGTAATAAGTTAAATCAGTAGCAAATTGACTATGCTTATATTAGATCTGTAATCCTTAGATTCAGATTAAAAATTACTTAAAAGAAAATAATAACATATTTTGCTTCTATTTAGACAGACAGAAGTCAAAAACAGAGCAACTGAGAAATATTAGCTCTGGGACTAACTTAGTTATAGTAGTTCAAAGAACAAGCTGTAACACAATTGTAGTGTTCTCGTGCAGGTGTAAAAACTCTGAACTAAACACCTAGGTAAACCATAGTCAATGAGGCAGGATCCCAGTAAGATTAACCGTTTCCTGGTCACTCTTCCACATTAACGTATGGTGAAAACTGTTGATAAAGCAATACAAAATATATACAGTATTTGTTTCCTTCTGGGCATTGCATTTACATCATAAATTCTTGTAAAAGTAAAACTACAACAAACTATATTACATTAAAGTACAACATACAGTCAGAATCTACCTACGCCATCAACTGGCTTTAAATACACTTCACACAAACTATCCAGCAACGCTTTCAATAACAAAGAAAATAAACTTTATCAACCGTAATTACTTTTAACAGAATCAGCGTTAACATTTTTATTCAACATATCGATTATCTTATGAACTTACAGCATTGCTTCTATGATGTTTCTTAGTGCGTAGAATAAAAACTTTTCTCGCGTTGATCCTGCACATACAAGCCCCCTCCTTCCTGTCTCTCCAAACCGGTATTTTCCCACAAGACACGGCAAAACCGGGTGTGACGTCATCGCATGCCGCGATACATCACAGACAACGAATTTACTTTCAACAACCTTAACTTTAAATAGAAAATAATTATAAACGAATTACTAAAGTGAAAATGTAATAAAGCTAAACAAATGCCTTAAGGGCAACACAACAATTTTAGATTGTTATATAATCTACCACATGATCACTACTTTGTGGTTGGTATCAAAGGAAGTATTAAATTAAGGGAACACATTATGTTTAAAATTTCAGTGATATTAATGTCAGCCACCTAGTCCAATGGATGAAAATGAGATGAACTCAAAGCAAAGCAAACAAAACTCAGCAGGCTGGGCAGCATCTATGGAGAGGAATAATGCATTACAGACAATGCACAAAATGTCTGGTCTTTGCTGACAATTACCAATGTCCAAGTAATCGAAAAAACATTCAACCTGAGGTCACTGCTTACCAATGTTGAATTGAATTCACTTTATTTCTTACATCCCTCACATACATGAGGA
This sequence comes from Hemitrygon akajei, assembly GCF_048418815.1. Lineage (NCBI taxonomy): Eukaryota > Metazoa > Chordata > Chondrichthyes > Myliobatiformes > Dasyatidae > Hemitrygon > Hemitrygon akajei. The sequence continues at coordinate 96,705,672 of NC_133131.1, forward strand.
GTAAAAATCTTTGCCTTACGTCTCCGTACAAATGTGCAATGTGCAATAATAGTAATTTATAATAAATAGAATAGTCAATGTAACATAGAAAGGCACTCAAATCAACGTGAGTTAGTCAGTCTGATGGCCTGGTGGAAGTGCTGTCCTGGAGCCTGTTGGTCCTGGCTGTTACGCTGCAGTACCATTTCCCGGAAGGTAGCAGCTGGAATAGATTGCAGTTGGGGTGACTCAGGTCCCCAATGATCCTACGGACCCTTTTTACACACCTGTCTTTGTAAATGTCCTGAATCATGGGAAGTTTACAACTACAGATGTGCTGGGCTGTCCACACCAGTCTCTGCAGAATCCTGCGATTAAGGGAAGTACAGTTCCCATACCAGGCAGTGATGCAGCCAGTTAGGATGCTCTCAATTGTGCCCCTGTAGAAAGTTCTTAGGATTTGGGTGCCCATACCAAACTTCCTCAACTGTCTGAGGTGAAAGAGGTGCTGTTGTGACTTTTTCACCTCACATATGGTGTGTACAGCCATCTAGTCCAATTGATGAAAATGAGATGAACTCAAAACAACACAGTTGCTTCACTAAGTTCCTTGGTGATGTGGATGCTGAAAAACTTAAAGCTGTTTAACCTCTCAACTCCAGATCCATTGATGTCAATAGGAGTTAAGCCGTCTCCATTCCTCCTGTAATCCACAGCCAGCTCCTTTGTTTTTGTGACATCGAGGGAGAGGTTGCTTTCTTGACACCATTGTGACAGAGAGATGACTTCTTCCTTGTAGGCCACCTCGTTATTGCTTGAGATTAAGCCAATCAATATAGTGTCATTGGCAAATTTAATTAGCAGATTAGAGTGGTGACACAGTCATAGTATACAGGGAGTAAAGGAGGGAACTTAGTATACAGCTCTGAGGGGTTCCTGTGTTGAGAGTCAGAGGTGTGGAGGTGAGGGAGCCAGAATCCAGCTACACAAAGCAGGGTCGAGGCCGAGGTCTCTGAGTTTCCTGTCGAACCTGGACGGAATCATGGTGTTGAATGCTGAGCTGCAGTCCAAGAACAGCATTCTCACATAAGCATCCCTCTTCTCCAGATGTGTAAGGACAGTGTGTAGATCTGTGGCTATTGCGTCATCTGTTGATCAGTTGTGTTGGTAAGTGAATTGTAGGTGGTAGCATATTGCAGATGTAGTCCTTGACCAGTCTCTCAAAGCATTTGCTTATTATTGAGGTAAGTATGACAGGACGCCAATCAGTCAATCACGTTAGTTTGTTTTTTTTTTGCCACAGGGACAATGGTGGATAATTTGAAGCAGGAGGGCACTCTACACTGGGAGAGGGAGAGATTAAAAATGTCTAAACACACCTGCCAGTTGTGCTGCACACATCCTGAGTACTCGCCTTGGAATACCGCTTGGTCCTGCAGCCTTGGTCAAGGGAAGAATTTTGGAGGAATGTTACAACGTGCTGACTTGCTTACTTAGTGAGTTTAGCACCAGTGACAGGGGAGAAATTTCTTGGCATGTGCTTTTTTCAAACATTAATCTTCGGGATGAGGTAATTTGTCAGGTTTATGCATTTTATTCTGTTGTCCAACACTGGAGGAAGTTCACAGGACTTATATTTTATAAGCCAGAAAATAAGTGCTGGCAATTCATGGTGAAATTAATAAAGAACCATGTTTCCAACAAACTAACATGCTGTCTGTTCCAATTATTTAGAATATAAGACATAGGAGCTCTGCCATTCCATCATGGCTGATTTATTATCCCACTCAATCCCATTCTCTTGCCTTCTCTCCATAACCTTAGATGCATAACTAACCAAGAACCTATCAAAATCTCCTTTAAATATACTCAATGCCTTGTCCTCCACAGCCACTTTGAATTCCACAGGTTCACCACCCTCTGTCTAAAGAAATTCCTTCTCCTCTTTGTTCTGAATGGACATCCTTCTAGTCTGATGCTGTGCCCTCTGGACCTAGACTCACTCATTATGGGAAATATTCTCTCCATTTCCACTCTATCTAGGCCTTTCAATATTTTATACATTTCAATGAGATTCCCCCTCATTCTTCTAAACTCCAGTGAGTACAGACCCAGAGCCATCAAAAACTCATGATACATTAATTCTTTCATTTCTGGAATCATTCTCAGGAACCTTGTCTGGACCCTTTGCAATGCCAGCACATCTTTGCTTAGATAAGGGGCTCAAAACTGCTCATAATGATCCAAGTGCAATCTGACCTTTGCCTTATAAAGCCTTAGCATCACATCCTTGCACCTCGGAGTTTTGAATATTCTCCCCATTTAGAAACATAGTTCTTGCCTTTATTCATCTTACTAAAGTTCATGTCCATACACTTCCCTACACTATATACCATTTCCCACTTGTTTGCTCATTCTTCCAAACTATTAAAGTCCTTATGCAGACTCAATGCTTACCAAAACTATCTGTTCCTCCACCTGTCTTTGTATCAGCTTCAAACTTGGCCACAAAGGGAACAATTCCATCATCCAGATTATTGACATATAACATGAAAAGAAGCAGTTCCAATACCTGTGGAACACTACTATCCACCGCAGCCGACCAGAATAGGCCCTCCTTTATTCCAACTCTTTGCCTCCTGCCAGTCTGCCATTCTTCTATCCATGCTAGTATCTTTCCTGTAATACTATTGACTCTTGTTAAGCAACCTTATGTGAAGCACCTTGTCAAAGGCCTCTGAAAATCCAAAGAAACAGCACCCACTGGCTCTCTTTTGTTTATCCTGCCTATTACATGCTCACAAAGATTTCCCCTTTTGGAAACCATACTTACTTTGACCTACTTTATCATACACCTCCAAGTGCCCCAAACCTCATCTTTAATAGTGGACTGCAGCATCTTCCCAAACACTGAAGTCAAGCTAACTGGCCTAAAATTTCCTTTCTTCTGCCTCGTTCCCTTCTTAAAGAGCAAAGTAACATTTGCAACTTTCCAGTCGTCTGGAACCATTCCAGAATCTAGTGATTCTTGAAAGTTCATTGCTTCTGCTACATCTTCCAGAACCCTGAGGTGTAGACTATCTGGTCTTCATGACTTACCTACCTTCATATCTTTCAACTTCCCAAGTACATTCTCCTTAGTAATAACAACTACACTCACGTCTGCCCCCTGACACTCGTCAATTTCTGGCGTACTGCTGGTGGCTTCCACAGTGAAGACTGATGCAAAATGCTTATTAAGTTTGTCCACAATTTCTTTGTCCCCATTACTGCCTCTCTAGCATCATATTCCAGCAGCGCAATATCCACTCTCACTTCTCTTTTACTCTTTATATATCTGAAAACCTTTTGGTACCTCTTTTATAATATTCACTAGCTTACCTTCATTGTTCATCTTTTTTCTCCTTATGGTTTCTTGGTTTTGTACATTAATATAATATAAATGGTAAGACTCTTGGCAGTGTGGAGGATCTGAGAGATCTTGGGGTCTGTGTCGATAGGACACTCAAAGCTGCTATGCAAGTTGACAGTGTTGTTAAGAAGGTGTATGGTGTGTTGGCCTTCATTAACCATTGGATTGAGTTCAAGGGCTGTGAGGTAATGTTACAGCTATAAAGAACTCTGGTCAGACCCCATTTGGAGTACTGTGTTCAGTTCTGGTCATCTCACTACAGGAAGGATATGGGTACTATAGAGAGAGTGCAGAGGAGATTTACATAAATTTTGCCTGGATTGAAGAGCATGCCTTATGAGAATAGGTTGAGTGAACTTGGCCTTTTCTCCTTGGAGTGATGGAGGATGAGAAGTGACCTGATAGAGGTGTATAAGATGATGAAGGGCATTGATCGTGTGGATAGTCGGAGGGTTTTTCCCAGGGCTGAAAAGGCTAAAGTGCTTGGAAATAGGTACGAAGGGGATGTCGGGGGTAAGCTTTTCACCCAGAGAGTGGTGGGTGTGTGGAATGCACTGCGGGTGGTAATGGTGGAAGCGGATACAATACCATCTTTGAAGAGCCTCTTAGATAGGTACATGATGCTTAGAAAGATAGAGGATTATGTGCTGGGGAAATTCTAGGCAGTCTCTAGAGTAGGTTACATGGTTGGCACAACATTGTGGGCTGTAATGTGCTTCAAATTTCTAGGTTTGTTCTATTAACATTTAACTGCTAATTGTCAGTGGATGCAAGCCTCAAGAGGTAAATACTAAGAGCAACTAGCAGCACTTAAAGCTATCCTAGATTAGTTAAAAGAAAACAATTAAAAGTGCTTCACTGATGCCTCGTAGAGCTGCTTTCTCACAGCTCCAGAGATCCAAGTTCAATCCTAACTACTGTCCTGCCTCTGTGGATTTTGCATATTTTCTCTGTGATTGCATGGGTTTCTGTCAGGTGATCCAATGCTCCTAGCACATCCCAAAATTATGGAAGTTAATTGGTCCTTACCTGCAAATAATAGAATATGGGGCGGAAGGTGTTGTGAGGTAAATAAAATGAGATGAATATCAATGGTGCTTAATGATTAGTGTGGCCGTGATTGTTTCCCTGCAGTGTGACACTATGACTCAAAGATTATAATCTGAAGTGATCTAACATTGTATTGAAAGTCACTGAAATAGTGCATTTTAATATGTTTAATATGTTTGCATAGATGCACCAGGAAAATTCCACCCCCACATGATATACAATAAAACTGATAGGCAGATTTCCTTGCCTTTAAAACTGTTGAGTCTTTTGAATACTTCTGAAAATTTCCAACAGTTAGAAACAAAGTAGTAACATTGATTAAACAATTAATAAAAAGTCTTGAAATTGCTGACTCTTATGAGGGTAGACTTTGCCAATTAGGCAGTGACTGGTTGTTTCTTTCTCAATAAGTTCCAGCTGACTGAACAACAGCACCACATGAGGCTACATGCCAGAATCTACACTAAAAGCCTGAGCGGAGGAGTTGCAGATAAAGAAAGATTTGCTCTTTTCAGAGGATACTAAGTGGGCTGCCAGCCAAACCCCAGAAGCTGATTACTATGCCAGGCAATTCCAGAACTTCAAACCTTACCCACCTGCTTCAGTGCCTCAAGAAGTTCAAAAACTTTTCATACATGGGCCAGGCCAGTGAATGAACCAAGTATAACATTATGCACTGTTCAGTTCATCACTCCCACCACGTACGCATTTACAAACAACCTCTTTCAAGCAGGACCCACGCATTCTTTTCATAGGCTCACTTCACCTTTACACACTTGGCACATCAGGGAAGTTTCACCACCTCAATTTCCCAGAGTTCACTGTCCTTCTCTTCCAGGTGGACATTGGAGACATCAACAGCTAAGTAGTAGAGAACAGATATGGGTGCTCAACCTTTTCCCTAAATGCACAATTATAGTATCATTTGTTGATGATGGTTTCACCAGCAGCAGGAACTGAAAAGATGGTCTCCACATACTTACCCTCCTTTGCCCATCTCCTTCATTGTCATGCCAGAACTTTTTCTTAATTTACTTTGATTTTTGAAGCAAATTAAGAAGCCATTGTGAGAGCAAGTGGGGAATTTCCATAGAAAACCAACATGGAATTGATCACTAAATAAGTCATAGAGCCGAAGAGTTATATGGGCCCTTTGACCCAATAACATAAGCTGATGCCATTTGCTTTTATTTGGTTAATAATCTTCTAAAACTTTTCTCTTCATGTACCTGTTTAAATATCTTTAAACTTTGTAGTTTTACCCACATCTGCCACTTTCTCTGGTGCTTATCAATCTCTGTGTGAAACAAATTATCTTCCTGTCTCCTTTAAGTATTTCCCTTTTACTTTAAACCCATTCCCTCAAGTTTTAAACTCCCTTGATTCCCTTACCTTGTGGAAAAATGTGTGATCATTCATTCTAGCTATGCCCCCTGTGATTTCATAAACTTTTATAATGTCACCTCACCCTGCAGCCTCATACACTCCGGGGACAAAAGCACCTGTCTATCCATTCTCTTCTTATGACTCAAGTTGTTCGGTCCTTGTGAAACTTTTCTACATTCTTCTCAGCTTAATGACATCCTTCCATTAGCAAGGTGATCAGAACTGTTAGCTGCAGTTGATTTAAACATGGACCATTCAATTCTCCACCTTCCACTCCACTCAATAAGACCTGTCATCTTTCTGACACCCAAGAACTGAAATGTGGCCAATGGTGGAAGAGCAAAATGAAGTCACCATCTAACTATTTCGTATTCACAGCTGCCAGCTCAGATTCTGGTGGCTATGTTTAATATGGAGGTTAGACCACACTTGCAGTTATTGTGTCCAGTTCTAGTCGCCTCGTTATGCTAAAGCTTTGGAAAGGGTACAGAGGAGATTTAACAGGATGCTGCCTGGGTTGGAGAACATCACTTATGAGGAAAGTTTAAGTGAGTTAGGACTTTTCGCTTTGGAGTGAAGGAGGATGAGAGTTGACTTGATAGGGGTGTACAAAATGGTAAGAGTCATAGATAGAGTTGAAAGTCAGGGTCTTTTTTTCCTCAGTGGCAATTGCTAATAGCAGGGAACATCCTTTTAAGGGCGATTGGAGGAAAGTTTAGGGTGATGTCAGGGGTAAGTTTTTACATGGGGTGGTAGGTGCCTGGACCGCACTGCTGAGGAATCAGATTCGGTTTTAATATCACTGGTATATGCTGTAAAATTTTGCTGTTTGGTAGCAGCAGGATGTTGCAATAGATTAATAAAAATACTACAAATTACAATAAAAACATATTATATAAAACATAATAAAAACATAAGTAGTGCAAAAAAGAGAAAAAAACAAAAAAAATGAGGTAGTGTACACGGGTTCATCGTCAATTCAGAAAAGTGATGGTGGAGGGGAAGAGCTGTTCCTAACATACAGAGTATGAGCCTTCATTCTCCAGAAAACTGCTCCTCGATGGCAGCAATGAGAAGAGGCCATGACCTAGGTGATGGGGGGTCTTTATTGACTGCTGCTGCCTTCAGGGGCATCGCTTTTTGAAAATGCCCTTGAAGCTGGGGAGGCTAGTGTCCATGATGGAGCTGGATGAATTTGGAACTTTCTGCAGCTTTTTGCAATCCTGTGTGTTGGCCCCTCCCTATCAGACAGTGATGCAATCAGTTAGAATGCTCTCCACAGTACATCTGTGGAAATTTGCAAGAGTCATTGGTGTTCCCCCTTCAGAACCACAATCAATTCTTTGGTCTTTCTTACACTGAATGCAAGATTGTTACTGTGGTATCGCTCCACCAGCTGATCTACCTTACTCCTGTATACCTACTGATCACCAACTGAAATTCTGCCAACTATGGTTATGTCGGTGGCAAGTTTTTAGATGGTGTTTGAGCTATGTCTAGCCACACAATCATGGGTGTAGAAAGAGTTGAGCACTGGGTGAAGTACGTATCCTTGATGTGTGTCAGTGTTGATTATCATTGAGGAGGAGATGTTTTCTATTCCGCACTGACTGTGGTCTTCCAATAATTAAGTCAATGGTCCAGTTGCAGGAGGTGCAGAGGTCAGGTTTTGGGAACATTGATTAGAACTGAGGGTATGATGATGTTGAATTCTGAACTGTAATCAACAAACAAAAAACCAACATAGGTTCTGCCATTGTCTAGGTGACCCAAGGCCAGTGAGATTGCACCTGTAGCAATAGGCAAGTTACAGCAAATCCAGGTACTTGCTTAGTTAACACTGGCCATGACTAACCTTCAAAGCACTTCATAAGAGTAGATGTGAGTGCAACTGGGCGATAGTCATTGAGGCAGCTCACTCTGTTCTTCTTGGGCACTGGTGTGATTGCCCCCTTTTGAAGCAGGTGAGAACCTCTGAAGTTAGCAGTGGGAGTTTGAAGATGTAATTGGACACTCCTGCTAGTTAGCTGGCACAGGTTGTCAGTGCTCTACAAGGTACACTATCGAGGTCTGACATTTTGCAAGGGTTCATCCTCTCAAAAGATGTTCAGACATTGGCTTTTGAGACAGAGATCACAGGGTAACCAGATGCTGTAGGGATTTACACAGGTGTCATTTTATTCTCCCTTTTTAAAGCATTGAGCACATCTGGGTGTAAAGCATCACAGCTATTCATGATGACAGGTTTCAGCTTGTGGGAAGTAATGGCCTGCAAACCCTGCCAGAGTGGATTTGCATCCAATTCCATCTCTAACTTCAACCGCAATTGTTTTCTTGTTCTTAAAATAGCAAGTTCGTACCTGAACTTCTTGTACAGTTCTGGATTCCCTCTCTTGAATGCCACAGATATAGCCTTCAGCAGACTACAAATATCATGGTTTATCTATGGCTTCTGGTTTAAAATGCCTGGTGTGTTCTTTCAGGCATACACTCATCCACACAGGTCTTGATCAAGTCATTGACAACTGTGGTGTATTCATTCAAATTCAAAGATGAATCCCTGAATATTGTCCAGTCCACCTACTCAGAGCTGTCTTGTGAGCACTCCTTCACCTCCCTTGATCATACCTTCTTGGTTATCACCAGTGGTGCTGCAGTCTTTTTTCTTTGTCTGTACATTGAGAGTAGAAGTACAGCTAGGTGACTGGACTTCCCAAAGTGTAGGCATGGGATGTCACAGTAAGTGTTCTTGATGGTAATGTAACAGTGGTTAAGTTTCTTGGATCCTTTGGTTCCACAGCTGATATGTTAGTGGTAGTTGTTCAAAGTCTTCAAGATGGCCTGGTTGAAATCCCCTGCGAAGATAGAGATGGCATCAGGGTGTGATGTTTCGTGACTGCTGCTTATACTGCTCAGCTCCATTAGCGCTGGCCTGACATTGGCCTGAGGTGGAACGTACACCAATACCAGATGATCATGGAAAACTCACTTGGCAGATAGAATGGATGACACTTGATCGCTAAATATTCCAGGTCAGTTGAGCAGGATTGAGACAGAATGATGAATTAATCATGAAATGTATTCTAACTCCTCTACCTTTAAAAGCGCCTGTGTCCTGTCTTTTTGGTGGATGGTGAAGCCTTTGGCTTGCAGTGCTGTGTCTGAAATGGCAGAGGTGAGCCATGTTTCCATGATGCAATGTACACAGCAGTCCCTGATGTCCCTCTGGTACTGCAAGCTTGCTCTGAGGTCTTCAGGTTTATTTTCCAGAGACTATACATTTGCTATAATTGAGTGGGTGTCTAAGGCTTGTGCATTTCAATTGTTCCTGCTGTCTGGCTTGCTTTCTATGCTACCATTTTCTTAAAGGGGAACTGCATTTGTAACCCAAGTCTGCTTTCCAGAGTCCAACAATTTTGAGGAGCAATAGATGTGTTAAACATCTTAGAATGATGTTACTTACTGAAGTACCCATGTGTATTTCAGCTATAGAGTCCTAAATGGAAATATTTGATTATTCCCAGCAGCACTGCAAGCAAAGGGTCACCACTTATCGACAGCATTTTAGAGGGTGGTGGTAGAGTCGATACATTAGGAATATTCAAGAAATTCATAGATTAAAGAAAAATGGAGGGTTATGAACTGTGCAGGCAAAAGGGTTAGATTGATCTTGGAGTAGCTTAAAACTTTGGCACAACACTGTGGGCTGAAGGGCCCATTCTGTGCTGTACTGTTCTATGTTCTATTTTAGTTCAGGAGATTGGTTTACATTTAGAAACTCACTGGACAAATGAGCTGTAGCCAGTGCAGAGTGCAGGGGTGGTAAGGATGTGAAATCACATCATTAAATGAGGCTCTAATAAGATTCTCTTGAAAGTGGCTCAGAGGATAATCTTATGTGACAGTCTGGAGAGGAAACCTGCAGTATCAAACAGATATACTTGATATTGTGATAGAAAATCCGAGTGTGATAGTGAAGGTGAAAAGTGTTGGCCTAACACCTTTCTTGTTACAGCCTTTGTGCAGAGCCCGCAACCCATCCTCTAAGTATGGAAAAGATGAGGAACATCTTGTAAATCCAACTATAGTATTAATGCCTCAGCTTTCACTGCCGTACAAGGGAAAACATCCAATAGCTGGAGCTGCAGTGGAGACATAAGCATAAGTTTGTGTCATCACAGCTATGGGTACAAATAATCACAGTGGCTGTGGGAGTGTCACGGCAATCTGCATTTTGACCTCCAAGAGATTGCCAGAACTGTCAAATCACTCTCTAGGGAACTGACAGGGATGGGCCAGAGAAACCTTGTATCTTCACCCAAAATGACAGAATTCTTGCCCCATCTACCCTGTTGATGGTGGTGCTTTGAGTTTTCATACTTTTTCTTGCCACCTATAGTTCATGTTTGAATGTTGTCTGTGACTTAGTGCTTTGAGACATAGACTACTTCATTTTTTGGAGAGTTGCAAATGGAGCAAATACGCTCAATGTGAAAGCAATTGATGCAGCAGCTGACTATGATTGGAACTGGCACATGGCCCTGAGGAACCCCTGAATCAATATCTTGGGGTTAGGCTGATTAATCTACACTGGAATAATCAACTTTCTTTGTGTGATGAATGACAGAAAGCTGTCCTTTTAATTCCTATTGGCTCCCACATTGCTAGGGTTCTTTGATGTCAGGTTTGGTCAAATGCTGCTAAAATATAAGGAACAGGCACTCTTCAAAGTTCAAAGTAAAATTTGTTATAGACTACATACATGTCACCACATACAACATTGAGATTTTTTTTCCTGCAGGCATACTTTGCAAATCTATAGAATAATATCTGTAAACAGGGTCAATGAATGAGCAAGAGCACAGAAGACAACAAACTCTGCAAATGCAAAAATAGACACATGGCAACATATAACGAGAGCATGAAATAACAAGATGAAGAGCCCATAAAATGCGATCATTGTTTGTGGGAACATCTCAATAGAAGAGTGCAGCTATCCTCCTTTGCTGAAGAGCCTGATGGTTGAGAGCTGGTAACTGTCCTTGAAACTGATGGGCACTTGTACCTTCTACCTGATGGCAGCAGTGAGAAAATAGCATAGCCTGGGTGGTGAGGATCTCTGATGATGGATGCTGCTTTCCTATTACAGTGTTTCATGTAGATGTGCTTAATGTTGTGAGGGCTTTACCGATGATGTACTGGGTTGAACCCACTACCTTTTGCTTTCCCGTTTGAATTGAATTCTTCTATCTACTGTAAATTTAAGTTAAATTGGGAATGAGGTCTACATCTAAATAGTCCTTGTGAATCTAGGCATGGCATTGATCATATTGTTGGCAGCATTGAGCTGACAATGGTTGAAGGTGATGGATGGGGCAGTAGTCAGCTGAATTGGATTTGCCCTACATTTTGTGGACAGCACATGCAAACAACGGTCGTGTATATGCCAGTGTTTTTCAATATAGAATCATTGAAATGTATTGGATAGGAGAAGGCCATTTGACACATGCTGGTACTGTGATGCACTGGATCACTTCAGTTCCATGTGCTGTTCTGATTCAGATTCAGATTCTGATTGAGATTCAGATTTATTTCTTTGTCAGGTGTACATCAAAACATACAATGAAACATGTTGCTTTGTTGACAGTCAACACAGCCTAAGGATATGCAGGGAGCAGCCTGCAAGTGTCATCAACACAGCATACCCACAACATTCAGCAGAACAATGCAAGCCACAATGTCAATGACACAACAGTAACAAAATAAAATTACAGTGACAAAACAAGCCCCTATTTTCCCCACCCACCTACCCACACATTCACATACATAAATAAGCCATCTTCAGGCCTCCAACCCCAGAGCCTTGTCCAGGCTTGCAGGCTTACAAACCATGGCCCTCCAACTTCCAGACACACTGACCCGGGGGCCTTGACCATCAGGCCTCAAATTCTGGATTCACTGACTTTGGTCTTTGTCTTTTGGGCTCTGAGCTTCATAATCAACCCAAAAGCGACCCAGAATTCGCAGATCATGGGATGTTGAACTTCAGGACTCAAACTCTGACTCGCATGGGCCTCTGATTCTAGGATTTGCTGACCCGGGGTTGGTGGGGTGGGGGGGGGGGGGTGGAGGGGAGGTTGTGGTTAACCCTGGCCCATAGGGACTCACAGATATTGGACCTCTGACTTTGAAAACTAAGTCAGAGTATTAATAATGGTTCTGAAGCATTTTCACCACTAACACCAGGAGCGGCTGATGTGTTCTCTCCAATTCTCCAAAATCGAAAAGGGTGATGAATACATGATTGAAGGCACTATATTTGAATGTAAGCGGTATACAGAATAAGGTAGATGATCTTGTGGCAGTTAGGTATTGTCAGGTATGACATTGTGGACATCATTGAGTTGTGGCTGAAACAAGATCATAGTTGGGAGCTTAACATCTAAAGATGCACATTGCATTGAAAGGTTAAGCAGGTAGCTACAGAAATGACATGGCTTTGTTGGAAAAAATGAAATCAAATACTCAGAAAGAGGTGACATGGATTCAATAGATGTAAAATCCTTGTGCTAGAGTTAAGAAATTGAAAGGGTAAAAAGAACCTGATGGGAGTTATTTACAGGTCTCCTAATATTATCCAACATATGGTGTGCAAATTACATTGGGAGATAGGAAAGGCATGTCAAAAGGGAATGTTACAATAGTCTTGGGGGATTTCAAAATACAGGTAGATTGGGTAAATCAGGTTGGTGCTGGATCCCAAGAGTGATAATTTGTAGAATGCCTATGAGACAGGTTTTTAAGAATAGCTTGTGGTTGGTCTCATGAGGGGATTGCCAGTTCTAGATTGGGTGTTTTGTGTAATGAACCAGATTTGATTAGGGAAATTAAGGTAAAGGAACTTTTAGGAGATAGTGATCGTAATATGATTGAATTCACTTTGCAATTTGAGAGGGAGAAGGTAAAATTGGACGTATCAATATCACAGTGGAATAAATGAAATTAAATAGCCACGAGAGATGAGCTGATTAAAGCTGATTGGAAGGGGACACTAGCAGAGAAGACAGCAGAACAGCGTTGGCTGGAGTTTCTGAGAGAAATTCAGAAGGAACATGATCCTAACGTAAAGAAGAAGAGGTCATCTGAAGGCAGGATGACCAACTGTGGTTAACAAGGGACATAAAAGCAAAAGAGAGGGCATATGATAGAGCAAAAATTATTGAGAAGTTAAAGGATTAGGAAGCTATGAAAAACCAGCAGAAGACAACTGAAGAACTGAAGGAGGGAAAATATGAAATTTGAAGGTACCTAATTACTGCCTGTTACACTGCTGGCATTTAGGGCAGCAATGAAGGTCCTTCATCTCTCGTAGAATTCAGTGCTTTCTTCATCATGTCAGTAGCTTCCTCTTGGTTTTCCCTACTGTCAATCATGCAAGTCCCAAGTGGAGACTCAGGAATACCGTCGCACACAGTTATAGAAAGATTCATTATTGCTGTTTCCATAACAATTTTATTTCACCAGAGTTGTTAGCCCTGAGCTGAATCCCTGATTCTGGAGGACTGGTGGACCACTCTTAGTCTGGCCTGTACCCTTTGATCTGTTTGGCAAGGGTGACCCTACTGAGAGCCAAATATAAAGCCCTGACTCCAGTCAATATAGCTCTCCGGGTCACTGAGGCATACGAGCCTCCAAACTTCAACAAGGGTATGACACTCTTGGAAGAAATATGAAGGTAAGCTAGCCGATAATATCAAAGAGCATACCAAAGTTTGTTCAGGTATAAAAGAGAGGTGAGAGTAGATATTGGACTGCAAGAAAATGATGCTGGAAAGGTAGTAATGGGAGACAAGGAAATGGCAATTTAACTTAATAAGTATTTTGCATCAGCCATCACTGTGGAATATACAAGCAGTACGCCAGAAATTCAAGAGTGTCAAGGGGCATAAGTGAGCGCAGTTGCTATTACTTTGGAGAAGGTGCTTGCGAAGCTGAAAAATCTGTAGGTAGTTAAGTCACCTGGACCAGATGGACTACACTCAGAGTTCTGAAAGATGTAGGTGAAAAGATTGTGGAGGTATTAGTAAAGACTTTTCAAGAATCATTAGATTCTGGAATAGTTCTGGAGGACTAGGAAATTGCAAAAGCACTCCACTCCTTAAAAATAACAGGCAGCCTAGAAACTAGACTGTGCTGATCTACTAATCTGCCTAGTCCCATTGACATGCCCCCAGACTATAGCACTTCATACCTCTCCCATCCATGTACTTAGAGAGACTTCTTTTAAACATTGAATGAACTGAATCCATCTCTTCTGCTGGCAGCTCTTTCCATACTCTCACAACAGTCTGAGAGAGGGTTTCCCCTCATTTTCCCCTTTCACCCTGAATCCATGACCTCTAGTTCTAGACATGCAATCTCAGTGAAAAAAGCCTGCTTGCATTTGTCCCATGTATATCCCTCATAATTTTGTATACCTCAATTAACCAATTATTTCATCTTCGGAGCACCTATATATTTAATCCTATCTTTTGTAAATAAATAAGGGCTCTTTGTATGTGTCCTACTTTGTTGCATTTTCTGCATGTTTCACCTTTAAACTTGCTTGGTCTTATGTATGTTGTCCCCTACCACAACAGTAACACAGCTTGCTTGGCCAGGCATGTTTGTGTTTTGACACTGCAATTTTGTTCACGCTCAATTTCAATCTCTTAGTGCATCAGTAAGCTTATCACTGAACCGACAATGCTGACAATTTCTTAAATTCAGCGACACAAACTAAAGTGGACTCCCCTTCCTTTTGATTCACACTTTTGTAATCTAAAGTGTTCTGCAATCAACAATAGCTCTGGTTCTAAATGTTCCTGCATTACTTTCATAATTTCAGCAAAGCTTATTTTAGCTAGTTTGGTTGGAGCAGTCAAATTTCTAATCAAACTGTATGCTTTTCCACCTATTGCACTCAGTAACACAGCCACTCACTTTTCTTTGGCTATTTAATTTGCTTTGAAATACTGTGTAATTCATTCAGTATACATCTAATATATGGGACAACTAATTTTTCATATTTATCTCTTAAATTATAAGTAATTTTTTCAAGTGGAATACAGCCATGAAAATACTGATAGATTGTCCTGTTTACCCTTATAAAAGGAAATAACTGAAAAAATTATAAAAGGGGACACTCCTCTTAAAGTATTCCTGTTAATGTAAATCGAAAGTCTCCCTGGTATAGATGAGATGATCCGAAGGCAATCTAAAAAAAAGAGCTTAAGGTGAAAGAACCCTTAGGGAAAAGTGATCATAACATGTTTGAATTCACCCAGAAATTTGAGAAGGAGAAGCTAAAGTCAGATGTGTCAGTATTACAGTAAAGAGAGTTACAAAGGTTTGAGAGAAGAGTTGGCCAGAATTGATTGGAAAAGAACACTAGCAGGGATGACAGCAGAGCAGCAATGGCTGGAATTTCAGAAAGCAATTCAGAAAGTAATGGATATATACATCCCAAAGTGGAAGAAGTATTCTAAAGGAAAGATGACACTACTGTTGCCAACAAGAGAAGTCAAAGTCAACATAAAAGCCAGAGAGAGGGCATATAAGAGCGCAAAAATTAATGAGAAATTAGAGGATTAGAATTAGCTTTTAAAAACCAACAGTAGGCAACTAAAAACATGTCAAGGAAGGTAAAGATGGAATACAAAAGTAAGCTAGCCAATAACATTAAAGAGGATGCCAAAAGTTTCTTCAGATACATAAAGAGACATGAGTGGGTATCAAACCATTGGAAAATGATGCTGGAGTGGTAGGGAAATGGTGGGTGAACTGAATAAGTACTTTGCATCAGTCTTCGTGGTGGAAGACACTAGCAGTATGTGGAAGTTCCAGGTGTCAGAAGTCATGAAGTGTGTGAATTTACCATTACTAGGGAGAAGGTTCTTGGGAAATTAAAAGTTCTGAGGTAGATAAGTCACCTGGACCAGATGATGTATACTCCAGGTTCTGAATGAGGTGGCGGAAGAGATTGTAGAGGCATTAATAATGATGTTTACAGCTGTTTACAACTGTTTACAATATACATTAATGATTTAGATGAAGGGATTAAAAGTAATATTAGCAAATTTGCTGATGACACAAAGCTGGGTGGCAGTGTGAAATGTCAGGAGGATGTTATGAGAATGCAGGGTGACTTGGATAGATTGGGTGAGTGGGCAAATGTATGGCAGATGCAGTTTAATGTAGATAAATGTGAGGTTATCCACTTTGGTGGCAAGAACCGGAAGGCAGATTACTATCTAAATGGAGTCAAGTTAGGAAAAGGGGAAATACAATGAGATCTAAGTGTTCTTGTACATCAGTCAATGAAAGCAAGCATGCAGGTATAGCAGGCAGTGAAGAAAGCTAATGGCATGCTGGCTTTTATAACAAGAGGAATTGAGTACAGGAGTAAAGATGTCCTTCTGCAGCTGTACAGGGCCCTGGTGAAACTCTACCTGGAGTATTGTGTGCAGTTTTGGTCTCCAAATTTGAGGAAGGACATTCTTGCTATTGAGGGAGTGCAGCGTAGGTTCACAAGGTTAATTCCCGGAATGGTGGGACTGTCATATTTTGAAAGATTGGAGCGACTGGGCTTGTATGCACTGGAATTTAGAAGGATGAGAGGGGATCTGATTGAAACATATAAGATTATTAAGGGATTGGACACACTGGAGGCAGGAAGCATGTTCCCGCTGATGGGTAAGTCCAGAACTAGAGGCCACAGTTTAAGAATAAAGGGTAGGTCATTTAGAATAGAGATGCGGAAAAACTTTTTCACCCAGAGAGTGGTGGATATGTGGAATGCTCTGCCCCAGAAGGCAGTGGAGGCCAAGTCTCTGGATGCATTCAAGAGAGAGTTAGATAGAGCTCTTATAGATAGCGGGGTCAAGGGATATGGGGAGAGGGCAGGAACGGGGTACTGATTGTGTATGATCAGCCATGATCACAGTGAATGGCAGTGCTGGCTAGAAGGGCCAAATGGCCTACTCCTGCACCTATTGTCTATTGCCTACTGTCTATTGTCTATTGTCTATTATCTTTCAAGAAATACTAGATTCTGGAATGGTTCTGGGAGACTATAAAACTTCAAATATCACTCCGCTCTTCAAGAAGGGAGAGAGGCAGAAGAAAGGAAATTATAGGCCAGCTAGACCTCTGTGGTTGGGAAGATGCTGGAGCTAATTGTTAAGGATGGGCAAAGAAATGGCTGATGGAATGCTGTGTCAGGAAATGTATGGTCATGCACTTCGGTAGAAGAAATGAAAGGGATGATTATCTAAATAGAGAGAAAGTACAAGAATCTGAGGCACAAAGGGACTTGGAAGTTGTTGTGCAGGATTCCTTAAATTCATTTGCAGTTTGAGTCTGTGGTGTGGAAGTCAAATGCAGCGTTAGCATTCATTTTAAGAGGCCTAGATTATAAAGACAAGGATGTAATGTTGAGACTTTATAAAGCACTGGTGAGGCCTCACTTGGAGTATTGTGAGTAGGGTTTGAGCCCCATATCTTAGAAAGGATGTGCTGAAACTGGAGAGGGTTCAAAGGAGGTTTACAAAATTGATTCCAGGATTGAATGGTTTGTCATATGAAGAACACCTGATGGCTCTGGGCCCGTATTCACTGGAATTAAGAAGAATGAGGGTTGTCCTCGTTGAAACCTATAGAATGGTTAAAGGCATTGATAGAATGGATATGGATAGGATGTTTCCTATGGTGGGAGAATTTAAGAATAGAGAGGCGTCTTTTTAGAATGGAGATGAGGAGGAATTTCCTTCACCCTAGAGTGGTGAATCTGTGGAATTCTTTGCCCCAGGCAGCTGTGTAGGTCAAGTCTTTATGTATATTGAAGGCAAAGGTTGAAAGATTCTTCATTTGTCAGGGCTGGAAGGGATACTGGAGGGAAGGCAGGAAATTGGGGCTGAAAGGGAAAATGGATCAGCCATGATGAAATAGCAAAGCAGACTCGATGGGCCAAATGACATCATTCTGCTCCTATATCTTATGGTCTTGTATTCTAAGACCCCACACTGTCTCAGGTCTATATGGCAACCCAAAATAGCTGGAATGTGTAGCAGAAATCCCAGTTCCCACATTTTTACCAGCTCTGGGATGATTTTGGCCTGACACAGGTTGCCTTGTGTGGGGATTCAGAGTTGTACCATCCAAGTTGCAGGCTAAAGTGTTGGAGGTGCTATTTGCTAGTCATCCAGGCATGGTCAACATCAAAGCATTGACTTGAAGCTGGTGCCCTCGCCCTGGGACAGATCAGCAGATCCAGCAGCTTGCCACACATTGTTTGGGTTGCCAACACGTCCTGAAGCTGCCAAAAGCAGTGCTTCTCCATCTTTGGGAATATCCTGCATTGCCCTGGCAGAGTTAATTGTTAGAGAAGAAAGGTGTTCATGGCTGTCGAACCACTTTCTGCAATCGCAGACTAAACTGCAACCACCATAGAGGGGGCCCCAGAATGTGAGATTGTTTTCACAGCCGCAAATGTCACCAGCCAAGCAGAACGACCACCCTGGTCAGGAAAGACATTATCCCTTAAGAGTAAGAAATCTTGCACAGTGATTGAACCTGTAGATCTGAACGGGACAATTTAAAATTTACTTTGCTCTGGATATCGATATAGTAGTTGAGTATATAGTATACTGTATGTATAAGCAAGGAGGACTGTTGTGTATTCAATATTTCAGCAATGTTGTAAATATATTGTTTGATTAAGCATTCTTTATACAATTCATTTTGTGTTATATTCAAAAGTACGTGAATGGCATATGTCATTACACCACCATGTCAAATGTGAGCACGTCAAGAAAGGAAGAAACTAATTAGGCATGTTTTTCTGGTCGGTGGGTGTTTCTTTTTACAAAATGGAAGAGTCAGGATTAAAATTGAATCAAAGGAGGGGTGAAGTGGCTGCTACACAACCGTGCTGCCCATGTTCCTTTGGCAGACATTTTCCAGGCTCCATTATCTCCGAGGATAGGGATATTATTGGAGAGTTCTCCTCCTGTGAATTATATTAATGTCAAACCAAAGTCTTCAGCAATATTAAAGAAACCCTTGTAGAATCATGGAGACACCAGACATTCTGCAGATGCTGGAAATCTTGAGCAACAGACAAAAATGTTGGAGGAGCTCAGAAGGTTAGGCAGCATCTATGGAGGTAAATTAGCAATTAACATTTTGGGCCAAGATCCTTCAGCCTGAAATTGTGACTGTTCATTTCCCTCCATAGATGCTGCCTGACCTTCTGAATTCCTCCAGCATATTGTGTGTGTTGCTCCTGGGGAATCCCAGCAAGAGTCAATAGAAATGAATTGGAAGGTGGTTGATGATCCTTTTGGATAGTTCTGGTGGGATTCTACTTTCCTGCCAGAGATATGCCTGACGTGTAAATTCACTGAGCTTCAAAATGGCAGCAGGAATGAAGTTGGTATTGCTGACTCTGCTGCCTATAGTGGGTGTTGGCTATAATCGTGCTTACCTCTCACCCTTTCAAACGGGCATACATTGTTACATGAGGCACAGATGCTCAAACACTGATTAGATGCCGTTTTACAATAATTTCAGTACTTGGTGCCGAAAAATATATTCTGCTGAGTCTATTGCACTGTAATTTCTTCGGTCTCGGATACCAATATATGCATGAATGACGTACTTGGAAATACTTGCAACAATATTCTGAACTTGACAAAGCTATTGTAAACATAGAAACCAATTAAAGGACTTGCTCAATTTAAATATAAGAGTTAAGTAATTCTACTTAGTTCATAGATTTGAAGTGTATTGGAACCACGTCTGAATTCCCCGTTATCAACTCACGGAGTGATCTGTCAGGCAAAAGCAGCACAATAACTTAGGTGCTTTTCTCTGGGAACTGATACAATTATCTGTCCAAGTTGCTACCATCAGATGTGATTCAGCATTAATAAATACTTATTTTCAATACTTAATATGACCAATAAAATATGGATTTAATAACAGAATATTATTAGGCCATCTTTATAATTGATAATTATCCTGAGAATTTGAAAGGCTTGGTAATAATTGAGCTATGGTGATTTTACAATTTTTTGGGGAAATTATCAAATCAAAGAAATCGAATTTGAGTACTGCTTCATCAACACAATAATAATTTTCTGTCAGAAGGAGAAACCTGTTACATGTAGCCAGTTTATAAAGCTTGGGAGTCTAAGTGTACACAGGGTATTTAAAATATTAGATAAAAACATGAGGTGCACACTTTTAACTGGCCACTTATAATGCAGGCTTTCTATTTTGTTTCTATTGAATTGCTTGGGGAAAAATTACCCAGATATAGAGAGTGCATTTCTCCAAAAAGACAACAGAAATACTTGTGAATCTCCTGACACACCTGTTATTCATTGCAGTTTTATTTATTCATGCCCTGGGTGTGGATATCGTTGTCAATACCACCATTTATGGCTCATCCATGTTTACCCGAACGGAGGAGGCAGCCCTTCCAGTACAGCTATACCATCGGCATAGTTATAGTTGGGCAGAATGGCCTCCTCCCGTGCCATAAATTTCAATGGTTCTGTGAAAAGCACCATGTATCCATTAATATAAAGACATTACTGCTGTTTACGGTCCACATAAAGAAGAATTGACAGAAGTTTATGTAGGGGAACACCTTGCATCTATTGATCACAATGCCATTAGTTTGAAAGTAAATTTTGATAAAGATAAGCCTGCTCCATAGATTGAGATTCTAAATTGGAGAAAGGGCAATTCTGATGGCATTAGAAAGGATTTGGCCAGTGTGTTTTGGGACAGGTGTTTTTTTGGCAAAAGTGTATTTGGCCTCCGTAAGTGAAATTTTGAGAGTAGAGATCTTGTATGTGCCTGTCAGAATAAAAGGAAAGACAAGAGGTGTGGGAAACCTCGGTTTTCAAGAGATATTGAGACACTATTTAAAGAAAAGGATGCTTATGGAGTATAAGAAATGCAAGAGAGAATTAAGAAAGAAAGAAATCAGGAGGGCTGAAGAAGGCATGAGGTTGTCTTGCAGACATGGTGAAGGAGCATCCTAAGAGATTCTGCAGGAATGTTAAGAGCGAAAGGACTGCAAGAGACATAATTGGTCCTCTGAAAGATCAGAATGGTAATCCATGTGTGGAGCCAAAAGAGATGTGGGAGGATCTTAAATAAATTGTTTGTGCCCATATGTACTCAGAAAATGGACAAAGTCTGTAGAAGTGAAGCAAAGCTGCATCAACTTCATGGACCCCAGAACAGAGGAATGGAAGATAGCCAATATTGTTCCACTGTTTAAGAAAGGCTCTAAAAATAAACCAGGAAATAACAGGCCAGTGAGCCTGACATCAGTAGTGGGAAAGTTATTGTAAGGCATTCTGGAAGACTGGATATATAAGTATATGGCTGGCATGTGGAAAGTCATATTTAAACAATCTTAGAGAGTTTTTTGAGGAAATTACCAGAAAAGTTATTGAAGGCAAGATAGTGTATGTTGTCTACATGGACTTTAGTAAGGCATTTGACATGATCCCGCATGGAAGGTTAGTAAAGAAGGTTCAGTATCTTGGCATTCAAGATGATGGAGTAAATTGGATTATACATTGGCTTTGTGGGAGAAGCCAGAGAGAGTTTGTGGATGGTTACCTCACTGACTGGAGGCCTCCGTCTAGTGGTGTTCCGCAGGGATTGGTGCTGAGTCCATTGTTGTTTGTCATCCAGATCAATGATCTGGATTATAATGTGGCAAACTGGATCAGCAAATTTATGGATGACATAGAAATTGGGGGTGTAGTGGACAGTGAGAAAGGCTATTATGTCTTGCAGCGGGATCTGGACCAGCTGGAAAAAATCAGCTGAAAAATGGCAGATGGTGTTTAATGCAGACAATTGCAAGATGTTGCACACAGTGAATGGTAGGGTACAGAGGAGTCTGGTAGAACAAAGGGATCTGGGAATACAGGTTAATCATTCATTGAAAGTTGTGTCTTATGGAAGATAGGGTTGTAAAGAAAGCTTTTGGCTCATCGGCCTTCATAAATCAAATACTGGGTATAGAAGATAGGTTGTCATGATGAAGTTGCATAAGATATTGGTAGGGCCTAATTTGGAGTATTGTGTGCGGATTTTGATCACCTGCCTTCAGGAACGATGTAAATAAGGTTGAAAGAGTACAGGGAAAATTTACCAAGATGTTGGCGTACCTAGGTGATCTGACATAAAGGAAGATTGAATAGGTTAGGACTTTATTCCTTGGAACGTGGTAGATTGATTGGAGATTTGATAGAGGTATACAAAATTATGAAGGGTATAGATTGGGTAATTTTTTTTTCCACTGTGCTTGGGTGGGACAACAATGAGAGGTCATGGGTTAAGGGTGAAAGGTGAAAAGTTTAAGGGGAACATGAGGGGAAACCTCTTCACTCAGAAGGTCATATGAGTGTGGAACGAGCTGCTAGTACAAGTGGTGCATGTGAGCTCAACTTCAAAGTTTAAGAGAAGTTTGGATAGGTACATGGATGGTAGAGGGATGGAGGGCTATGCTTGTAGTGCAGGTCGATGGGAATAGGCAGTTTAAATAGTTTGGCACAGTCTATGGGCCTGTTTCTGTGCTGAACTTTACTATAACTATGATTCTCTAATTGCAGGTCCATCCATGTGGTTGGGAGGTCATGCTGAGTAAGAATGGTAGATTTCCTTCACTTGGCATTAGTTTTTATTGGTTGTTTGGCTCTGAGCATCCTTCAGTAGTAAGTCTGAATGGTTGAGCACTGTAGGTATCAAGTCTAGGCCATGGGCCAGATCCATTGTGATTCAACCCAGTGTTCTTCATCCTCTTAAATAATTGTATGGGATAATTAGATTCTGGATGACTTTTTATTCTGTACATTTGACTAACTTGTCTTTAATCATAGATTAGTTGACACTGAATGATAAATTGACATTGAAAAGCTGATGGAAGGCACTCAGGTTGACAGCAGGATCTGTGCAATGAGAAACAGATGTTTGATGTTACTGACACTAGGACATTTCCAGTTCCTTGTATGATTTAACTGTCATTTTAGAGTACCTGTAAGCTTTAGAGCCCAATGAAGCAGTGGAGGCTACCTCAGTAAATACATTTAAGCCAAGGTTGGATAGATTTTTGCATAGCAGGGGAATTAAGGGTTATGGAAAAAAAGCAGCTAGGTGGAGATGAGTCAGCGGCCAGATCAGCCATGATCTTATTGAATGGCGGAGCAGGGTTGACGGGCCAGATGGCCCACTCCTGCTCCTACTTCTTATGCTTGTTGAAAAATTTGGGTTATGTAAATAAGTGTGTAGGGAGGCAAAAGACTGTAACTGTCACTAATAACCCCACCCTCGAGTTTCATTCCTGAGCCTCTGGCAAAGAAAAATCCATTGCAGCTCACCAGAACAGTGTAGATGAACTGACCTGAGATGCAGAGAGTTTCTGCTCAGGTTCTCCCAATCTCTCACCACAACCCTTATCGAATACTGAGGAAAACCCTTCACACTCCTGCTTTTTGATATTTATGCTGTTTTTCTACGTGCTCTAGTAATCATCTTTTGACTTTACTAAAAGAGTCTTGTGCAATTCTCTGCTTGAGGAATTCATTGTGAAGTTGGCTTCATGCTTTTCTGTGATAAGCGGTTATATTCTACAAATGGAAATTAATGCTCAGAGAATGCATAGACACTGCAAGAGACAAGTAGTCCTCAGTCACACAGAATGGAAGCGACACTAATGTAGCAAACTACCCCATAGTAATTTACTGGAATGTTATCACATAAAATGTGATGCCAAGCCACAGTAAAGGCAATCAAAAGGTCAAAGAAGTGGTTTTTGTGGAGTAAGTTAAAGGAGGTGATAAGAGAGTTGGTTTTACACATAAAGTAATACATACCCACAGCATCGACACAGACTATTCATCTCAGCAGGTCTGTGCTCCATGGGACCTTCCCTTTTCCTCTGCCTTTGCCTCACTCTCAGTGTAATCTCAGTCCCTTTCTCTCTTACGTGTTTGCCTACGTTCCCAATTATTGCGTCTGCAGATTAATGCTTTTTTAAGTGTGCCCGGTGGAGTCACATGACATAAATAACATACGGTATGTTTAGTGTGGGAATAATTAGAGACCACAGAAAGAACTGCTTTCTCATAACTGAGTCTGGAATCTCAGTCAGTGTGAATCGAAGTGATGGATTGTTAATGCTGACTTCATTATGTAACAGAATTCCTGGTGCTCATTCCCCATATGTTAAAATGAGAATTTGGCTTTGTTAGGCAACTGTGATAATAATGAATTCGTAAATCCTTTAACAGAAATAGCACATTTATCGCTGGTTATTTCCCCAATGTGCTGTGCAATAAATAGGATGAATTATGAATTGAGTAAAAAAAAACTTAATTACCCTAACTGCATATTTTGGTTGATGATATGTTTTTGCAGGCTTTCTTCGGTGGGGTTATGATACTTCTCTTCCCAATAAGAAGAGATTTAATGTTACTGTTTGCTATTTTAGTGTTGGAGAAGAACAGGTCGTACTGTGGTAGAGATAAATCTGCCGTCGTAGCTTGGGAGTTAGGTCTCATACTGTCTACCATGTCACCTTCACTGGAAGGTCATCTCACTCCATTGAGTTCAAGGTGGGAATAATTCCAACATGGACTGGGACTTATGAGATAATTAAAGGGTATTTTAAAAGGTGTTTCTTGAGTCTCCGGGGCACATTATTAACTAGTGACATTTATTTTCCATGTTGAGAGAAGCGATGGTGTTGAGATGGTGTGAAAGGTAGGGTTACGCTCAAATCAACAGATTGTCAGCACCTTGTGTAGTATAACAAGGAGACAGATTTTGCAAAATTGTTGTGTAGAATAGAACACTCACCAGGTATCTCAACCAAGCTAATTCTTTTTTCCACCCAAGAGCAACAAGTTAACAGCCTCTGACCCAACAACGGTGTTAGCCACTGAGGATATTCTTATTTGAATTAGATTTCTGGATATTGAGAAAATGACAGGATCCAGAAACACTGCAGGAAGATGGAGCTGAGGTAGAAGATTAGTGGAGCAAGCTTGAAGTTCAGTGCGCTTACATAACAAAGAACAAAGGGGACCATGGCTCTGGTCTAGTAATTTTCCATGTTGTACTTTTTACTTAGAAACATTTTTATTTCCTGTTAAATCATTTCTCAGGAGTTTTTTTAACTGATCAGTCCATCTCACTGAAATTGAAGTCAACTCCCTATCTTTGAAATCTTTACAAAGAACACAGAACATAAAGCAGGACAGCATTGTTCAGGCCCTTCAGCCCACAATGTTGTGCCGACCTTTTAACCTAGTCCAAGATCAATCTAATGCTTCCCTCCCACAGAGCTCTCCATTTTTCATTCATCTATATGGTTATCTAAGAATTTCTTAAATCTCACTAATGAGTCCATCCCTACCACCACTCTAAAGGGTGTTCTATGCACCTACCCCTCTCTGCTTAATTAAACTACTGATCCCATACTTTCCTCCAATCACTTTAGAATTATGGCCTCTTGTATTTACCATTTCTGCTCTGGAAAATAGGCACTGACTATCCACTCTGTCCTTACACTGAGCCATTGTTTTACATCCCTCTAATAACGTAGATTGAATCTGCATGTGTTGTAACATCAAGGAGGTTTTGAACACTTTTACCAAATCATTCTTTGGGATTTTTAAATCAGCCAGAATTTTGGGCACAATCTACACTGAAATTGAAGATTTTGCCCACATTATAAGTTCATTGAAACATCTTAAAATAATGGAAATATACTGTGAATATTTATTTCCTTTATACTAAAGAACTAGAATATGTAAATACAAAGATAATTTGAAGAAAATCTAGAAACAGGAAATACTTTTCATCTTCAGACTGTGCATATAAAGGTTACCAACAAAATAAAAATTAAGTGTATGCCTATAAACACTGTTAATGTATAAAAATAATCCTGTTTAGACAGGAAATTGCTGACTGTAAATTTGGAAATGGTTTCATTTAAAGTAAAAGATGGTAATTCTTGAATGATTGGCCCATGAAAATTGTAGTCAGTCAATTGTGATTAACTTCAGACACAGTTAAATCATATTGTTAAATTTCATTCCACTTTCTTTCTGGAAGGGACAGAGAGAAAATAGGCAGAATATTTTGTTAACAGAATAAACAGACATTCTTTGATGGAACAAATCATATATGGTCTGTGAAGGAAATGAATTCTATTCCCCAGTTGTTCCCATGTAAAACTTCCCAGAGAATTCTGAGACCGTTGATGGTGGACAGAGACTAGCAGTGTTGGGAACCCACTATTGTGTGGAAAATGAATGGCAATGGTGTAGTGCAGGACAGATCAGGAAAGTCATCAAAGAAACGGTGAGAAAACTTTGAGCTTGTTGAAGACCAATAATCAAGTGTTGTGTGGCAACTGAAACAACAGAAAATCTGAAGGTCAGAAATTCAGGAATTGGAAAATGGAGCATCAGAAGCACGATGGCAGCGAATGGAACTCTATACAACCCTGAGATTCATTTTCTTGCGGTCATACACAGTAAATATAAAGGACACAATAAAATCAATGAAAGGCCACACCAAACAGGAAAAACAACCAATGTACAAAAGACAGCAAACTGTGCCATTGCAAAAAAAGAATAACAAATGACAAGTAAATAAATAAGTAAACAATAATTATCAAGAACATGAGATGAAGATTCCTTGAAAGTAAGACAACAGGTTGCGGGAACAGTTTAATGATGAGGCGATTGAAGTTACCGCTTTGTGGTTCAAGAGTCTGATGATTGAGGGATTGTCCCTGAACCTGAGGCTCTTGGACCTCCTTCCTGATGGCAGCCGTCAGAAGAGAGCATGGCCTGGATGTTAGGGTTACTTGATGATGGATGCTGCTTTTCTATGACAGTGCTCCATGCAGATGCACTCCGTGGTGAAGAGAGCTGTGTGGACTGGACTATATCCACTCATTATTGCTGGCTTTTCTGTTCAAGGGCATTGGTGTTTCCACAGCAGGCTGTGATGCAACCAGTCAATATACTCTCCTCCACAATATCCAATATGGATATTGTCAAAGTCTCAGATGATATTCCAAATCCCAGCAAACTTCTAAGAAAGCAGAGGTGCTGTTGTGCTTTCTCCATAATGATACTTAGTTGCTGATGGTGATTGTGGAGGTGATATTGTTGGGGTCTGCAAGTGAGGAAATTGAGGATCCAGTTGCACAAGGAGGTCTTGGTCTTGGAGTTGAAGCTTATTGATTTGTTTTGAGGGGATGATAGTGTTGAATGCCAAATTGTAATCAATGAAAAGCATCCTGATGTATGCATCTTTGCTGTCCTAATGTTCTGGGGTTGAGTGAAGAGCCAATGAAATGGCATCTGCTGTTGACCTGCTGTGATGGTAGGCCAATTGGAATAGATCTAAGTCACTTCTTACACAGGAGTTGATATGTTTTATTACAAATCCCTCAAAGCACTTCATCACAATGGATGTTAGTGCTACTGGATGATACTCATTGAGACAGATTACCACCCTCTTCTTAAGCATTGAAGCCTGCTTGAAGCAAGAGGGTATCTGAGGTACCAAAGTGAGAGGTTAAAGATGACAGCTAGTTGATCAGCACAAGCCTTTAGTACTCAGCCAGGTACTCTGTCTGAGCCAGGTGCTTTCCATGGGTTCACCCTCTTGAAAGATGCAACCACCTCATGTTGGCCTTGCCTCTGGAGCTTTGCTCTTTATTCTCTGACTGTATGCAGGTAGGAGGAGGACAGCCAAGGGTTCAGATTTCTTGAAATGTGGTCTAGGCATGGAATGGTAGGCAATTCTAGTTTTAGTATAGCAGTGTGGGAGTGTGTTGGGACCTTTTATGCTGCAGGTTGTATGTTGATGATAATCGGGCAGAGATTTCTTCAAAGGAGCCTGATTGAAATCCCTGACAGTGATTTGGATTCCCTTTGCCATTTACAGAATGGGCAGCAGTGTGTCCTTACATCATTCTCCGGCATTTAATAGTTACTGAAAGGTCCCCAGTTATATTAACAATTGTATTATACAACAGTCTGCTCATCGTAACACCACTTTTATTGTGAAGCTTGTAAAAGAATATTGAGACAACCATCAGATCATAGAATCTCTAGAAATTAAGACCATGGTGGGGGCCCTTTGTCTCCTCAAGTCTAAGCCATTAAAAACAAAATATTTTTTTTATTATGAACCTTTGTAGCATCAATCTGTGGATATGTAGGTTATAGCACTTCTGGTTCTCATCCAGATATTTTTTGAGGATTTCTGCCTCCTTTTTTAGAGAGTAAGTTCCAACCTCACTATTAATATTTGGGTAAAAAAAAACTTTACCTGCTATTTAATCCTTCTATCAGTTATTTTATATCATCATCTGCTAAATCCTGACAAAATAACTTTTCCTGTTAATGCTGCCCTGATTTTATGTACCTCAGTTAAATCTACCCTCAGTTTCCCCCTTGGTATCCTAGTCAATCTCTCCTATATGTAACTTCCCAGTCCCAGCAGCATCTCCTCTGCACCTTCACCAGTTAACACAACTTTCCTAAGTACTGAAGCACTGAGTATTTCAGTGACTTAGTTCCTTGACGTCTCTCTTCTACCATGCTGTGCCTCAGCTGATAAGGACAAGAATCAATGATACCTTAATACCTACCATAGCTACCTAACCTGCTGCCTTCAGGGATCCGATTACATATACTCCAAAATGTCTCTGTTCTTTCAGACTATTTAGTATCCTATCATTTCCTAAAAATTCCAGTCCATCCTGTAGTTTTGTTCTGTGAAGACAATGTTGCCCCAGGAATATCAGATACCAGGACAATATGGTCTAAGTTGCTAAAAGCAAAGTGTTTCACGGGAATGACATCATCTTGTGCACCGCTGACCTGGAGACCACAGCAAGGTTGCAAGGATAATAGGAACCAGGAAGTGGTCAGATTGATTTTTGTATGTGTTCACTCTGGAAGTAAATTATGTGTTCAATTTCAAAATCTTTACAACATATGCAATTGGTAATTAAAATAAAACTGCAGATGCTGGGTGTCCTAAATAGTGAAGGAACCTTGATCTGAAATGTTCATTCTGTTACCCTTGCCGCAGATGCTGCCTGATCAAATGAGTTGTTTGTGTTTCATTGGTCTCCTCGGCAAATGTATACGTCAGTGCCTTGCCTGCCTTCATCATTATCTCTCAATTCTTATCTTGGTTAAATACTTGTGTGTCCAATTAAACAAGGCATTAAGTATATCAGTAAGGAAGAATGCTACAGCTGTATAAAGCCTTAGTTAAGCTGTATTTGGATTACTGTGTGCAGTAGTCTTTACTGTGTTCTTATGTGTGCATAATGAAGAACTTCAGTCCCCAATGGGCAATGTGAGGGCTCACCTGGAACCAAAAGCTATGATGGTGACTTGCGAATGCGCGCACAGAGTTGAGCAGCAGTTCAGTAATAAAATGTTCCAATGTAACCCCATGCCAAGTGTCAGAAGACGATGTGAGATCCAAGCATGGAGAGTAAATGAATACCCTGTACATGACTGAGAAAGGAACTGTGTGAGTATGAAAGGTACTAGCAGCAAGTGAGGTTGGGTGCCAGTTACGACAGAGAAGCTGGCCAGCCAAGTGAGAGACAGCGCATTGTCCCAAAGTTCAGCAGTCACCGGGCTCACCAAGAGATACAGGTGAGAGGCTGAGAGTTCCCGTCACGCTTAAGCTAAGTCCATTCAAGCTCGCCTCTGAAGCCCAGGTGAATCTGTTGACATGGATGATTACCAGACTCTCGAAGTAAAGGGCAAGATTTACCCAGTGAAGTTAAAAGTGACAGGTCACACTGGGAAGAACGTTCCAGTAAAAGCGGCTGTATTGTTAACTTCAAGCACAAGGGCAGCACATTAAGTCACAGCTACTGATCATAGAAAAGAGAGTACAGCCAATATTAAGTCTGAGTGCATGTAAAAAGCTCAACCTGGTGAAAAGAATTTTCATTGTGGCTTCACAGACCAAAGATAACTACTCAACATTCATGGAAGAGTACGCAGATGTTTTTGCGGGGCTCAGATGCTTATCTGCTGTACACAAAATTCATATCGATGAGACAGTGACTCCTGTTGTCCATGCATGCAGGAAAGTTTTGTTTCCACTTAGAGACAAAATTAAACAATGACTAGTATGCACAAAGCTGTAGAGAAGATTAGGAAAACATTAGGGACAGATGAACCAATGAAAGAACTCAAAGATACAATACAGAAAAGATGGCCAGCAACAAAGAATGACTGTCCAATGTGTATTCAGAATTATTAGGCACACAGAGTTGAACTATCACTAGTAGAAGACGTGGTCTTCAAAGGGAACAGGTTTGTGATTCCGGTGTTGCTATGCAAGGAAATGCTCTAGCAGATACATGAAGGACATCTTGGTGAGGAAAAGTGTAAATGTAGAGTGATATACTAGCCAAGAATAAACCAAGACATCAGCCAGATGATTGCTTCGTGTGAAATATGCTTTATCTACAGACCGAAGTATCAAGCAGAACTGCTTACACCACACCGTGCACCATACAGGCTGTACTTCAAAACTGGAGCGATTTGTTTGAATGTAATGAGAAGAGTCATATTGTTATAACAGACCACTTTTCCAGTTACCCAGAGGCTGAAACACTTCAATCAATATCCAGCAAAGCAGTTATGCCTTCCTGAAAACTGTTCATGTGGCATGGAGTTCTATGTGAAGTAGTATCAGACAGTGGTCCACAATTTTCAAGATGTGAACTTAAGCCCTTTGCCAATGATTGGGGGTTTCCACATATAACATCAAGTACACATCATCCAAAAACTGATGGCCCAGTAGAAAGTTCGGTGAAGGTAGTGAAGGTCCTCATGAAGAAAGTGCAAGAGGTACGAGAGGATTTCCACAAAAGTCTAATGATTTGAAGAAGTACACCACCACAGAATGGCCTTTCGCCAGCCCAAGTGCTGATGGGTTGATGCATATGCACTGACCTTCCAATACATGAAAACCACTTGACACCTAAAGGAGCACACAAGGTCAAACTGGCTAATGTGAAAGGGAGAGACAAACAGAACCAGTATCACAACAAGACTGTGAAAAGCCTACCAATCCTGAAGCCTGGAGATCAAGTGTGAATCCAAGATAAGGATTCTGGCACATGGTCCATGCAAGGATATTTGCAAGAGGAAGTAGCTCCACATTCCTACCAGATTCAGATGGAGTGAGGGACACCTCCAAGAAGGAACTGTGTGGATCTACGCTCCAACCCATAGCTGTGACGTTCCACCTGTCAATACACCAAAGGGACCAGAATATGTAAAATATGTACATGTTTATCAGAGTTCTCAAAAAAACACAAATATTAACATGGCAAATGCAAGCAATACCACAGAGGAAGCAAATAGCAATCCGAAAGGACTTTTAAACCACCTCAGAGACCGATTGAAAGTTTGTCTTTATTAATAACAAACATAATAGTCACCATGCCATAAAAAGGATGCAGAGACTATGGAGAGGATGCAGATGTGGTCACTCCACTCTTCAAGAAGTGAGAGGGTCAGAAGAAAGGAAACTATAGGCCAATTAGTCTGACCTAGTGGTGGGGAGGATGTTAGAATCGATTATTAAGGATGAAGTCTTAGGGTACTTGGAAGCACATGATAAAATAGGCTGTAGTCAGCATGGTTTCCTCAAGGGAAACTCTTGCCTGGCAAGGCTTTTGAAATTCTTTGAATGGTCATGCACTTTGGTAGAAGTAATGAAAGGGATGACTTTTTTCTAATTGGAGAGAAAATACAAAATGCTGAGGCACAAAGGGACTTGGGAGTTCTTGTGCAGGATTCCCTAAAGATTAACTTGGAGGTTGAGTTTTTGTTGAGGAAAGCAAATGTGATGCTAGCATTCATTTCAAGAGGACTCGAATACAAAAACAAGGATGTAATATTGAGACTTTATAAAGAACTGGTGAAACCTCACTTGGGGTATTGTGAGCAGTTTTGCCCCTTATCTCAGAAATGATGTGCAGAAACTGGAGAGAGTTAAAAGGAGGTTCACAAAAATAATTCCAGAATTGAATGGCTTGTCATATGAAGAGAGTTTGATGGCTGTGGGCCTGTATTCACTGGAATTCAGAAGAATGAGGGGTGACCTCATTGAAACCTATCAAATGGTGAAAAGGCCATTATAGAATGGATGTGGAGAGGATGTTTTCAATGGTGGGAGAGTTTAAAACCAGAGGATACAGCCTCAGAACAAAGAGGCATCCTTTTAGAATGGAGCTGAGGAGGAATTCCTTTAGCCAGAGAGTGGTGAATCTGTGGAATTCTTTACCACAGGCAACTGTGGAGGCCAAGTCTTTGTGTATATTTAAGGCAGAGGTTGATAGATTCTTGATTGGTGAAGGCAAGAAGGGATATAGTAAGAAGATAGAAGATTGGGTCTGAGAGGAAAATTGGATCAGCCATGATGAAATGGTAGAGCCGGTTCGATGGGCCAAATGGCCTAATTCTGTTCCCATATCTTATGGTCTTATGGTCATTGATGAAAAGGCCTAAATAGTTACAAACCCTTCAAAATGTTTGCACTGATGGATGGTGATACTAGATTAATTCTGTATGCACTTAATATAAGATTTGACATAATTACATTCTACATGTTTTAAGAGTATTTTCCACAACTTATAAACATTAATTAAAACCATTTGTAAATATCTTATTATTGGATGCTATGTGCAAAATTTGTTTAAATGGCTTGTTTCTTTATGATAATAACTTATTGATCATTTCAAAAAGTTATTAACATAAATAATCGCCACTTTTTGTAATGTGATGATTTATTTTCAATAGACAATAGACAATAGGTGAAGAAGTAGACCATTCGGCCCTTTGAGCCTGCACCGCCATTTTGAGATCATGGCTGATCAATTACTATCAATACCTGGTTCCTGCCTTGTCCCCATATCCTTTGATTCCCCTATCCATAAGATACCTATCTAGCTCCTTCTTGAAAGCATCCAGAGAATTGGCCTCCACTACCTTCCGAGGCAGTGCATTCCACACCCCCACAACTCTCTGGGAGAAGAAGTTTTTCCTTAACTCTGTCCTAAATGACCTACCCCTTATTCTCAAACCATGCCCTCTGGTACTGGACTCTCCCAGCATCTGGAACATATTTCCTGCCTCTATTTTGTCCAATCCCTTAATAATCTTATACATTGCAATCAGATCCCCTCTCAATCTCCTTAATTCCAGCGTGTACAAGCCCAGTCTCTCTAACCTCTCTGCGTAAGACAGTCCAGACATCCCAGGAATTAACCTCGTGAATCTACGCTGCACTTCCTCTACAGCCAGGATGTCCTTCCTTAACCCTGGAGACCAAAACTGTACACAATACTCCAGGTGTGGTCTCACCAGGGCTCTGTACAAATGCAAGAGGATTTCCTTGCTCTTGTATTCAATTCCCTTTGTAATAAAGGCCAACATTCCATTAGCCTTCTTCACTGCCTGCTGCACTTGCTCATTCACCTTCAGTGACTGATGAACAAGGACTCCGAGATCTCTTTGTATTTCTCCCTTACCCAACTCTACACCATTCAGATAATAATCTGCCTTCCTGTTCTTACTCCCAAAGTGGATATCCTCACACTTATTCACATTAAACGCCATCTGCCAAGTATCTGCCCACTCACCCAGCCTATCCAAGTCACCCTGAATTCTCCTAACATCCTCATCACATGTCACACTGCCACCCAGCTTAGTATCATCAGCAAATTTGCTGATGTTATTTTCTATGCCTTCATCCAAATCGTTAACGTAAATGGTAAACAGCTGTGGTCCCAATACCGAGCCCTGTGGCACCCCACTAGTCACCACCTGCCATTTCGAGAAACACCCATTCACCGCTACCCTTTGCTTTCTATCTGCCAACCAGTTTTCTATCCATGTCAATGCCTTCCCCCCGATGCCCTGAGCTTTGATTTTACCCACCAATCTTCTATGTGGGACCTTATCAAATGCCTTCTGAAAATCGAGGTACACTACATCCACTGGATCTCCCCCGTCTAACTTCCTGGTTACATCCTCAAAAAACTCCAACAGATTAGTCAAGCATGATTTACCCTTGGTAAATCCATGCTGGCTCGGCCCAATCCTATCACTGCTATCTAAATATGCCACTATTTCATCCTTAATAATGGACTCCAGCATCTTTCCCACCACCGATGTCAGGCTGACAAGTCGATAGTTCTCTGTTTTCTCCTTCCCTCCTTTCTTAAAAAATGGGATAACATTAGCCATTCTCCAATCCTCAGGGACTGATCCTGAATCTAAGGAACATTGGAAAATGATTACCAATGCATCCACAATTTCCAGGGCCACCTCCTTTAGTACCCTAGGGTGCAGACCATCTGGACCTGGGGATTTGTCAGCCTTCAGTCCCATCAGTCTTCTCATCACCGTTTCCTTCTGAATGTTGTTATGCCCTCGGTCCCCTCCTTTGTGAGAATCGCAGGAGCCCTAGTCAAGGGGGGGTCAACTGACCCAAGAGAGAAAGAGACGTGCTGAATAGACACAGGAAAATGGGAGAGAGAGAGAGCTACGTGCTGAAAACCACGTTCTCCCGAGAAGCAGAATAAAGGCGACATTGACTATTGGTAAATTTGGCGCAGGCGTTAGACCTCACAGCGGTGAAGACAGCAATGAAAAAGCAGGAAGTGCGAAGGGTCATACAACAGCATTACGTTGGAAAGAAGGTGTTTGCAGCTGAGGATTTGGAAAATATTCCTGAAAAGAGATTAGCGAGTGGGACAGATCAGGTAGAGTTGGAGAAAGCAAGGTTGGACCATGAGCTTAAAGTAAAGCAGCTAGAAGTAGAAGCAGCTGAAAAGGCTGTGGAAAGAGCTGTGAGGGAAAAGGCTGCAGAAAGGGAGCATGTGTTCAGACTAAGGGAATTAGAGATGAAACGGGGTCATGAGCTCCAGCTAAAGCAGCTAGAAGTAAAAGCAGAAGAGAAAGAGAAACAAAGGAGCCATGAATTGGAGCTGGACAGGCGAAGGCAAGAGTGAAGAGCTCAAGGGGGAGAGAGAGGGGAGGGGGACGATTTAGCCAGAGGTAGGATTTGGGCAGCCAGCGTGCCGACCCACCGACCGGCGAGTACGGTCTCCCCGCCCCTAGAGTCCCAAAGCTATCGCGCATGCGCGGTCACTCGCAGCCTGTCGAGAAAAGCAGCTGAGAACCAGAGCAGTTTAAATCGGGCCAGTAGTGAATTGGCCAAGACGTTTTTACCGACCCTATACCACGAGGGTTCAGAGGGTAGTAAAACAGAAAGGAGTAAAGTGAAAGGGGGTAAGGAGATAGCCCCCCCTTAGTGAAGAGAAAGGTCCTAGAGGTAGGAAATAAAGATGAGAAACAGATAAAGCTGTTAAAACGTCCAGAGTTGGACATGGTTGATCTGTCTGGTTTGGCAGAATTGTTTGGAGAAGTTGAGAGTTCTAAAGGTGTTCTCGATGGTCCCGAGAGTGAAATGAGGGCAGTCTTAGAGAGGAAGGGTATCCTTGCTGTGGAGAAGTCAGCTGAAATGGCCGAGGAGATTGTTTCAGCTCACAGGGTTGCGCCTTCCCCAACGGGGGGCTGCCTAGAGAGTAGCTGGAAGGATCGGGGGACGTTAGAATTTGAAAAAGGTACAGGTGTTGAAAGCCTGGAAGAGGCCAATGTCCCGTTTGAGTGTGTCCAAGATGGGGATGCACGTGGTGCTGAACCTAGTCACGGAGCTCAGGAAAAAGTGGAGGTATTTGACTCAGCTGGACGAGACGGCCGTCCTTTTGGATCAGATAGACTTCGTTCGGGAAAAAAAGGGTTAACCTTGGGAAGTGAGAGTTCCCAGGTGTTTGTGCTCGAAGGTGGGTTACAAGTTGGTGAGGTGAATATTATTATTGAAGGAAAAGGGAAATGTGTAGTTCCCAAATTGACTGAAGAAAATTTAAAGGCTGGACTGATATCAGAAGCAGCAACCAGGCTACAGAGACAATGGCTTGGAACCACAAAGCCTGTGAATCAATTACAGGTTGAGTTGGAAGGTAAAGGGGCCCCACACGCTATTGTTATTCCAGAGTGTGGTGTGAAAAGGCAGAATTTGAAATGCTGTTTGAACAAAGAGTTTAAACTGAAAACTAATAGCCTGAAGGGTCCTGAAGAGGAAACTAACAAATTGCATAAAATTAAGGAATTGGGTGGAAATTCGGAAGATGGTCTAAGTTTGGAACACATTGTTGATAAAATAACTCCTATGAAAGGAGCGGACGAAAGCCTATTTCGCCAGGGTGCCCAAGATCACCATGAGGGAATTAACCGGAAAAGAGGCGAGGGTTAATGGGGACGCCATTTTTAAATAGCAGAAGCCGGTTTTAAGGGATTTTGACAAAGTATGTGAATAATAAAGACAACACCCATGGAAGCTTGACTGTTAAGTTTGAAAGTAACATAAAAATTAGTATTTTGCATGAACTTTTGTAGATGCATGTAAGCTAAGATCACAACTCTT
Organism: Hemitrygon akajei; assembly: GCF_048418815.1. Lineage (NCBI taxonomy): Eukaryota > Metazoa > Chordata > Chondrichthyes > Myliobatiformes > Dasyatidae > Hemitrygon > Hemitrygon akajei. The sequence continues at coordinate 96,742,138 of NC_133131.1, forward strand.
TAGTTATGTTGCTGAAGAAAACAAATAAATAAGGTGGTTATTGAGCTGAAGTTTGATGCTACCAGACTTTAGGATGGCACGTGAGGTTAAGGTATTAAAGAAAAGGGGCACTGTACTTGTTACCTGTTTAGATACTGACTTGAATGTATAACAGTAGTACTCTGTGAAGAGAAAAGCTTGTGTAGTATGTAGATTAAAAAAAAAAGTCCTGTACCAACCTGTTTTTAACCGCTGGTTAAAAACCTGCTATGGGGGGAGGTGTTATGCCCTCGGCCCCCTCCTTTGTGAGAATCGCAGGAGCCCTAGTCAAGGGGGGGTCAACTGACCCAAGAGAGAAAGAGACGTGCTGAATAGACACAGGAAAATGGGAGAGAGAGAGAGAGACGTGCGGAAAACCACGTTCTCCCAAGAAGCAGAATAAAGGCGACATTGACTATTGTCTCATGGAGACCACGTGAAAAGCCCTCGGGCAAAGTGGGCTGGTTGAGAGAGAGATCGCATTACCTGCAACCTGATTGACACCTGCAATCCCGTGAAGAAGTATAAAGGAGGGTCTGAGGGGGGGAGAACCCTCAGACGCACCAAGGAGACACCAAGGAAGCACGGTACCGATTCCCGTGGGAGCGGGAAGCCATTTTGAAGGAAGCCACGTGCGTTAGATTCCAAATTTTGAATCTGTGGCTAGAACCAACGAAAGACTGCTTTTAACTAACAACGGGGAAGCCTGCTCCCCTGATTCCAAGGATTTGCTCTGCAAAGACAACGGGCAAGTGTTTATCCTTTCTAAATCATCTCTCTCTCTCTACAACGTGAAAACCCCAGCGGTTCCCAAAAGGGAAAAGCCTGCAAACTTCTGAGTGACTCTTTATATTTCAATTGAACTCAGTATTACCCCTAGACAACTATAGAGCTTATTTCTGATTGATTATTGTTACACCGGTGTTTTAGATTGAGTTTTGACGATGTATATGATCTGAATGTTTAGTATTAACCATACGTTTGTGCCCTTTTTGAATAAAACGTTTGAAAATAGTAGCATCCGACTCAGCTGATCCCGCTATCTTTGCTGGTAAGTTACCTGGTTACGGGGTTACGTAACAATGTCAATCTGTTTCATTTCCTCTGTTACCCTATGTCCTTGGCCCATCCATACATCTGGGAGATTGCTTGTGTCTTCCTTAGTGAAAACAGATCTAAAGTACTCATTAAATTCTTCTGCCATTTCTCTGTTTCCCATAACAATTTCACCCAATTCATTCTTCAAGGGCCCAACGTTGTTCTTAACTATCTTCTTTCTCTTCACATACCTAAAAAAGCTTTTGCTATCTTCCTTTATATTCCTGGCTAGCTTGCGTTCGTACCTCATTTTTTCTCCCCATATTGTCTTTTTAGTTAAGTTCTGTTGTTCCTTAAAAACTTCCCAATCATCTGTCCTCCCACTCACCTTAGCTCTGTCATATTTCCTTTTTTTTAATGCTATGCAATCTCTGACTTCCTTTGTCAACCACTGTGGCCCCTTTCCCCCTTTGAGTGCTTCCTTCTCTGGGGGATGAACTGATTTTGCACCTTGTGCATTATTCCCAAGAATATCTGCCATTGCTGTTCCACTGTCTTTTCTGCTAGGCTATCCGTCCAGTCAACTTTGGCCAGCTCCTCCCTCATGGCTCCATAGTTTCCCCTGTTCATCTGCAACACTGACACCTCCGAGCTGCCCTTATCCTTCTCAAATTGCAGATAAAAGCTTATCATATTGTGATTACTACCTCCTAATGGCTCCTTTACTGCGAGATCGCTTATCAAATCCTGTTCATTACATAACACTAAATCCAGAATAGTCTTGTCCCTGGTCGGCTCTTGTACAAGCTGTTCTAAGAATGCATCCCGTAGGCACTCTACAAACTCCCTATCCTGTGGTCCAGCACCAACCTGATTCTCCCAGTTCACCTGCATGTTGAAATCCCCCATAACTACTGCAGCATTACCTTTGCCACATGCCAATGTTAACTCCCTATTCAACTTGCACCCAATATCCATGATACTGTTTGGTGGCCTGTAGACAACACCCATTAGGGTCCTTTTGCCCTTACTGTTCCTCAGTTCTATCCACACAGACTCTACTTCTCCTGACCCTATGTCCCCCCCTTGCAAAGGACTGAATCTCATTCCTCACCAACAGGGCCACCCCACCCCCTCTGCCCACATTTCTGTCCCTACGATAGCACGTATACCCTTGTACATTCATTTCCCAGGTCTGATCTCCCTGCAGCCATGTCTCCGTTATCCCAACAACATCATAGTTACCCATTTGCACCTGGGCTTCAAGTTCATCCGCCTTATTTCTGACACTTCGTGCATTCAGATATAGAATTTTTAACCCATTTCTCCTCTCTCTGTTTGAATCGCTGCCTATTGTGCTTAGCCCAGCTCCCCGAACTCCCATCGGGCTATACGCTCCTAGAATTTTGTTGTCCTTCCTAAATTTACTTATTCTTTCAACACATTTAACTCCATGTTCCGTCAGACCATCCCTCTGTACATGAGTCCTCCTTATCACTTGTTCCGCCCCACCTTCCTCTACTACACACTTAATATTCCGGAACCGTGTAGTCCCCACCTGTCCTTTATTCTTCCTCTCACTATCCTCTCTCACATTCTGGATCCCCGCCCCCTGCAAATTTAGTTTAAACCCCCCCAAGAAGCACTAGCAAACTTTCCTGCAAGAATGTTAGTACCGCTCCAGTTCAGGTGTTTCCTGACACTCTGTAGCTCAGCTCCAAGATAGTTATTGGCAACCTTAAACTTAGAGGCTTCTGTGATGAAAGGTTTAGAGTAAATTAATCTAGGTATGTTCATTTGTTACTTTTTATACAGTTAATGAATTTTTAGCATAAACATTCATTTGTATTATTTTAATACAAGCACTTCCCGTCTCCGAGAGTTATTGATGGTGCATCAGGCAGTCAAGGGATTGAGCTTAAAACTAACATTGAGGAGTACAGAAAAAGTTTGAAATACATTTGTGTAATTTTAATGCAAGCATTAATGTGCTTATTTCAAATGCCAATGACTGCATGAAAGTGTAAACTTAAGGAAAGTTATTAGTAAGTTTTCATAATAGCTCAGAGGGAAAAAGCCAACAATAGATGAATAAGTTGCTCAATTGACTCATCTGCACCAAGAGGACAGATGGTAAATGTGTCTACAGGGACTGGCTGCACAGACACATTATAAGTCAAGAGTTCAGAACCATAATAGATTTGAATGCACAATATATCTTGAATACTGCATACTGTACCATTAAGAATGCAGTTCCCACATCAGTCCTAGAAAGGCTGAAGAAATGTCACAATGCTAACCCGTCAAAAGTCTTAAAACTTAGTTTTCCTCCATTATATGCAATAACAATATGCAATCTGAAACCCTGCTTTGTAGCTTTACGTTTTGATGCATGGTTAAATCAATGAAATTTTAATTTATGTGACTTTGTGTTGTAAACCTAGTTAACTCCAGTTTGATGGATTGGTTGCATGGTGATGGTAACTCCTCAAGAGGCAAAAATATAAACAACTAGAGCTCTGTGAAGCATTGTGAGATTTAATATAAAGTGCTGTGGGGTAACAACATTTGATAGCTTCAGGAAATAAACGTGTGCATCATAATGTAATTTTAACTCACATTATTCAGTATAATGCAGGCAGCATGCCAACTTTCTGCTGCCCAATAATTATAATGATTGTTGAGTCAAGTTAGTGCCAGTAGCATTGCTCATTAGCTAGAGGCTTTATCAGGGAACCAATACCTGAAGTAGATAGTGCCTTTTAAATCTACCCTCCACTCGTAAAGTGACCATGCACCAAGAGGAAGAACCGTACGGCTGGAATAGATGGTAACAGTCATACTACAATGAAAATTCACATGGGAAACTTTGTAGATTGATGTAACAGAGGAAAGAGTAAAGTTTACACTTTACATTAGAAAGCTTGGTGGGGAAACTGTTGGGAATGAGCAATGTCCTTGATGCTTAGAGTATTAAGAAATTTCCAAATAAGTGTTCAGATGCCAGTGGGAATGGGTAGCTTCAGTGACCAAGTGCAGAGGTTAAGTGCTGAACATTTGCACACCAAGCTATGAGGCATTAAATGAGGTCAAATGCATTGCTGAAAGAATGCATCTTCAGAAGCGTTATCCTTAACCTTGTGAGCTCCTTACTTAGTCACCTCACCCTAAACTACAATGTACAGGGTTTCAGCTATTCCTCCATGTCAGCCACATTCCATACATATAGAACGACATGCACTGATACACCTCCCGTAGTCTAATGAAACAAGGTGTACACCAGCAGGCAACATTGAGGGAAAAGTAAAAATACAATCAGGATATCAGTATTTCCAAACCTATTCCTTCTTTGAGAATCTACCTATGTCCTAACCTCCCTCAGGACCACATTTCATCTGATTTTCAAGCTATAGATTGTGTGATCAGGTGCCATTCTTTCCTACTACTGTCCCTGTCTTTAGGAATTTTTCAACTCACATACCAATGAGTACAACTATACTCATCAGTAAAGGAACAGAAGACAAAGATGATGGAGACAAGAATCACAAATCTACCATCTCAGCCACTAGCAGTAATCGTGGTGTGGAGGTGGGCCAGCGTCTGTTGGGAGCTGTGCAACCAGGGCAGAGGAAACTGAAAAGCTGGGTGCCAGTTTACCAATGGGCAGGGGCTTGCACAGGTTCTGTTGTAAAGGCTAATCGATCATTTCAGCATATCAGTGGTTTGTTTTAGTACACATCAACATCTCTGCCATATTCTATGGGTACTGATGTGTTACCTCACTCACCAACCAAATGCTGAAGGAATGTAATGATATGGAGCATCATTAACACAAGTGGCCTCAAAAATAATGTGGTGGAATGTGTGCAATTTTCAGGAAGTTGCTTGTCCCATTCCCCTCTTGATTCATGATAAGTGAAAATGAATTATTGTTGATTTTCACTGAATAGGGAACATCTCTATGCAAACAGTGAAATGTTGCTAATATCTCCAGCTTCCACAGAAGAAGACCAAAGACAGAATTGCAAAAGTTGATTTTCACAGTTACAATGACAGTAACTTGTGTCCTTTCCCTTTTCTAACTTTTTTCTGCAAGAGATGATTGATTTTAATGAGGACACCCTCAAGGGAACACAGGTATCTCACACATAGCTTATCACTGAAAGTCATATGGCACTTTTCTCTCTGAATGCTCTAAGGATATTTTCCTGCTGAAAGCCTTTGTCAATCTTCTGCTCTAGCAGCCTGTCCCACTCTTTGCAGCCTCTGACCTATTCAAAGTGACAATCAATAACTCATGTTTGAGAGCACTGGGTTTCTGCAGTAGCAATATGAAAAGTGTCTCAGCATTTGACACATTAGCCCTGTAGACTTCTGCAGCTTGGATCATCTTGAGGAAGTATTGTTCACTTAAGGAATCACAAGAAGTTCCATGGCGAAATTAACCTCTAGGTAGGTGAAGGTTCCATTCATTGGTGGTTGTGCTGGTCCTGTGTCTTTCCTTCTGTTAAACATGTGGCCATCCAAGCAAATTAATGAGAAAATTTCCATATTTCATGATGGCATAGAAAGTGAAAGTATGGCCCCATTAAGTCCACGTTATTACATTGAACAATACTGTCAATCCAGTCCCACACTTAGTTCCCTGCAACTCCTCAATGTCATTCTCTTGCTACTGAACTACACAGGAAAAACTACAATACCCAATAATCACATCAGCCAGCATATCTATGGGAGAAACTAGTATACTCACAGGGAGAATGCATAAAATCCACACAGGCAGTACTAGATGTCAGAACTGAAATTGGGTTGCTGATTCTGAGACACCAGCTTTGCTAGTTGTGTTACTATACTGCTCTAACGTCGGCAGGAACATTACGCTTCTTAATGGCAGCACTGGTGTCAAGTCAGTATTTACACTTTGATAACAGCATGAATTGCTTATTCTGTATGAATAAGCATGAATTCTCTTGTATGAATTGAACTGTGCTTACAAAACAAAATGTCATCCATCTGACCCATGCTATGCTGGGCATATGTGCTGGCATTTCGAATCTCTAACTTATTTGGTAAATCTCAAAGATGATACTTCCATGTTAAATACACAAGTGATTCTGCAGATGCTGGAAATATTAGGCAATGCATGCAAAATGCTGGAGGAGCTCAGCAGATTAGGCAGCATCTCTGAGGGGAAATAAACAATCAATGTTCCAGCCCAAGTCCTGATGAAAGGTCTTGGACTGAAATGTCAATGGTTTATTTCCCTCCATGGACATTACCTGACCTGATGAATTCCTCCAGCGTTGTGTGTGTGTTATTTCCAAGTTAACTTTTGCTCCCCATTCAACAGAGGTTATAGCACTTTCCTTCTGCCAACTTGACTATTCTTGTCTGAAAGTGCACTGAAGGAAATAAAATTGATTCCACATTGCCAGTTCCACGATTCTCTTCTCTGAGCTGTGACATCTGTTCATAATGTTGTGAAGACATTTATCATTTATGCATGCTCCACGTTCAATGTCAGTACAAAATGCCTTCTACTTTGCATCAATGTGTAACTTAGAGTGTAAATCTAAAGTGAAATTCTAGTCTTCCTGCTTCAGAGTGTGATGGGATAGCCCCATGTAACTTTGAATTGACATTGAATGAGCTGTAATTGCATTGCTCATCTCGCTGTGCATTGCTAGATATTTATTGAGCAGGTATTTTCCTTCCTTATACACCAAAAATTTCAATTTTTACTTTTTAGGAGAGAGTATGTAAGTCGATCCAAAGACTTCTGCATTGGGCAGGTTACAATCCTAGTCAGACACCAAGCAATGAATTTCCACGTTTCTGCCTAGCTGGAGTAAAATCTGCAGCTCCTCCCTCTAACTAATAGTTGACAGACTCTTAAAAACAATCAGTTACTTTAAATTTTCTAAACTTCAATTTTGAATATTAAATCAAGTCCATGGTATTGTCCACTGAGGTCATTAATAAATAGAAAAGGTAATGAATAGTTTATGCTATTGATGGTTGTCCATCATGTCTGACGATGTGGAGGGAAATTTTGAAAGTGAGAAGTTGTTGCACCAGGGCAGTTCCATTCTCTCAACCTCAGAAATCCGGGTCCAGTGGTACGAACAAGTATCATAACTGGGGTCTTCCTTGGTTGCAGTAGATGACCATGACATCTTCAGTGCCTTGTCGTGCCCTTCGCTCTCCATGGAATGTTGCAGTACAGACTCCCTGTAGATCTTATCTGCACAGTTGGCCAGAGCTGACTTCGGATGCTAGGACAGGCATGTCCTTATCTCACCAGGGTATGGGGCCGCTGGCTACCCTCAGCTGGCCCACCTGTCGAAGTGGTGCACCAGGGTATGGCTGCTGTCAGGTGCAAACAGCCACTTGGAACCACAGGTGAGAGCTGAGTGCCCAGTGTGGAACAAAGATAAGTGAGCTGCCCCAGAGTGAACACGACAAGCCCCTTCACCAGGGGTGCTATTCCTCCCTGGACACCCCTATTTTTATATTTTATTACTTTATGTAAATTGTAGTTATTTGCTGTCCTTACAAAGCAGCAGATTTTAGGGAAAATCTGTATATTGGTCTTGCATGGTCATTTCTTTTCAGCACAGTTTATTTTCATCAGCTCTATGTCTTGCGGGTAATCTTTTCAGGATACAGTATTATGTTAGATAGTTAGGAATGCCGTAGTCAAGAGTAACCTCTTTCCATTCACTGTTGTGCTTAGGGCTCTGTGAAAGGATTGAATAACTTGAATATCTTCAAATGATTCTGGGATTTCCTGCTATTATACAGATAGAATGCCCAATACCTAACAAAAATTTGTCCTTATGATTAATTCTGCAAACATCATTCATGATTTTTTAATATTATGTTGGGTGCAGTTACGATGTGACCTTGGAGCAGTTCTGTGGGCAACAAGACTTGTTAATGAGAAAGGTTTTAGAAAATAGAACATAGAAATTTACAGAATATTACAGGCCATACGGCTTACAATGTTGTGCCAGCCATGTAACCTACTCTACAGACTGCCTAGAATTTCTCCAGTGCATAGCTCTCTATTTTTGTGAGTTCCATGTACCTATCTAAGAGGCTCTTAAAAGACCCTATTGTGTCCGCTTCCACCACTGCTACTGGCAGTGCATTCCATGCACCCATCAGTCTCTCTGTGAAAAATGTAACCCTGACATCCCCTCGGTACCTACTTCCAAGCACCTTAAAACTATGCCCCCTCGGTGTGGCCAGTCCTGGTAGACACATTTACCATCTGTCCTCTTGCTGCAGATGAGTCACTTGAGCAACTTTTTCATCTACGGTTGGCTTTTTCTCCCTGAGCTATTATGAAAACATATTAATAACTTTCCTTAACTTTATATTTTCACTCAGTCATTGACATTTGAAATAAGCACATTAATGCTTGCATTAAAATTACACAAATGTATTTCAAACTTTTTCTGTACTTTTCAATGTTAGTTTTAAGCTCAATCCCTCGACTGCCTGATGCACCATCAATAACTCTTGGAGACGGGAAGTGAACGATAGGCTTTTATTAGCAGCAAAAGGGAGCACGATATCTCGGAGACTGAGGGAGGAGCAGTGCCCCAATCGCCTTTATACAGGGGTCTGTGGGAGGAGCCACATGAGCAGTCAGCAGAGGGGCGTATCCAGACAGGTATATACATAGTTTACCACACTGCCATGTTTGGTATTGTTGAGGATAGTATTACAAAACTGAAGCCATCTAATTTGCGGGTATTGGCCTTTATGTCTCTTATGGCCAGGAGGGCGATCTTGCTCAAGTGGAAGGAGGGCCCCGCCCAATCATGTTCAATGGCTATCTGAAGTTATGTTGTGCCTTGATCTAGAGAGGATTCTTTGTTCGATTTCTGATTCTAAACATGATTTTCTAATGTTATGGGGACCTTTTCTGTGTTATTTTCATAATCTTTGAACTGTTATTAAAGCATGGTTCTGAGCCATCATTATTAGAATATTATATGGTAAGGTTTTTTTTTCCTCTTTTCTTTTTCACCTACCAGCTCATTTTGGTAGTGGGGGTAGATTTTTTTAAATAAAATACAATCATTCCACTTTATTTCATTTCATAATTCATTCTTTTTTTCTACATGATTGATTTGGAATATGGGATACTGTGATCTTATTACTGTGATTTAAATGTAATGTAATTTGTATTACTTGTATCCTTATGAACTTTGTATTTATATCCATGCAATTTATATAATATTAATAAAAATATTGAAAGAGAAAATTACACAAATGAATATTTATGCTAAAAGTTAGTTAACTGTATTAAACGTAGCAAATATGAACAACTAGATTAATTTACTCTAAACCTTAAATCACAGAAGCCTTTAAGTTTAAGGTTTAGGAGAATGGCCAGCTGGTTCACACTGACAGGAAGGCAATTGCAACTCAAATGACCACGCGTTACAACAGTGGTGCACTGTGAAGCAACTTTAACTCCAAAACTAAATGGATATGTTAAAAATCTACACTTTATACAGATTTTCCATGAGCTTGTCTCCACTTAATTGCAGAGAATTGATGTAAATTGATGTTTGGCCAGAGGCTTTAAAGTTAGTACAAAGAAACTTAGCATTCACCATACACTTCCTGCAAACTTTTGCAATTTGAGCCACAATAAATAAAGTTATATTAACAGCTGTTTAAAATGAAATTAACCAGTAATTAACTAGTTAATAGTTGAGGTTAATAACGAATACTCTGCTTATTGCATGGTGAGTTTATGAGCTTAAAAAAATCAGCTTTGCTGCTGTTAAAAATCAGCAATGCCCATATTAAATCAGTGTTTCTTACTGGATAATATTGTCAGCTGCCTATTTTGGCAGACTGTCACTGCAAATGAATTAATATCTATGCCAGGTTTGATCCAGAATTGGTTTTATTTGCAACTCCTCAAAAAAATGAAAGCATCAAGATCAAGACAATATTCTGCATGGGCTGAGAGTATTAAGTACGAATTCTCATCACACAAATGTGAAGTAATGAACAAATCTAACTGATTCTATCCATTCTGTCCTCAACTACTAATCACACTGCCACAGTGGGGGTTCCTAGCACCAATACCCTGAGAATGACCACGGACTAGAAACTCAACTGAGTTTGTCACATTTTTACTACAGCTACAAGAGCAGGTCAGATGGGTACTCTGTGCCAAGTGCATCATGTTCTGACACCCCAGTGCCTTTGCCCTACTTACAAGTCAAGTAACACATGGGTGATAGACTACTCCCATTTATCTCAAAGAGCTGAATACCATCCAGGTAAAGCAGACCAATTGACTAACTGCCTTCCAGTGTATGCAATTACTGATCCTTTGAAAATGCTGACAGTAGGAAAATCTGTGTTAATGTCATGTCCTTGAAATCAGGATATTCAGTGAAATCACAGAAGTGCAACACCGGTCTGAAAAAAATCCATGTTAAATTAGATGTTAAATTATTTCAAAGAGTTGAAATCAATGAAGACACTTTGTAATTTTTTAAACTAACTCCTAAAGATAGATTCTACAGTTTCAGGTTTGGATTTCTGCCTGAGAACCAATTAAAATCGCAAATCCCTGCTATCTTTCCCACATCTCTTAAATAAATGTACTGCCAAATGTAATAATGGCAGTCGATTTTCATCCTTTCCTATTCAACACTGTGAGAGATTGATCAATAAATAAATTAAAATGTAATTGAAAGTAACTACAGCTTCCTTTCTGCTGAATACCCATAACATTTTCTCTCCTTATCCAGAACGCATATACCTGTATTGTTAATACCAGATTTATAATGCAAAATTATATTATTCATTGAAAATGATAGCACCTGAGATCTGAGGTTAGGACAGTATAATTCTACATGCATGAAGGAGAATGATAGACATTCTATCTTTGACTTCCTTTAGTGTCCTCAAGTGGAGCCTTTTCAACGATTCTATTCAATCAAGGACATATACTCCAGGGCATATTGTAATTTTTTTCTCTCTGATCACCAAGAAATCTCTGCTTCAGATATTGTTGTATATTAATACAGGGTCATTAAAGTCACATTCACTCAACACGCTAGAAGTATGTACTTGATACCCACAGTAGTAGTGAGTTTATGAAATAATGGAAGCTGTTCAATATGAAAACAAACTGCAGAGACTAAAAGTCTGAAATTTTAAAAAAGCAGAAGGTAATGGAAAAGCTCTTCAGGTCAGACAGGATGTGTGGAAAAGAAACAGAATTTATATTTCTGGTCAAAGACCCTCATCAGAACTGGGAAAAGTGAGAAAACATTAGTTTTAAGTTACAGAGGGTGGTGAAGGTTGCTAGGGACAAATGAATATCTCTGATACGGGGTCATTGTGGAAATAAACAGTTGATGAAATAATCTGGTTGATGGATTACTGAGCGCAGTTAGAAAGAGACAACACAAACAGAGGAATATTAAAGCTACAATATTGCAGAACTGCAGGAGTGTTAAGTAGGAGAAAATGAGCTACTATGAAAGAACCCATGGCAGAACTGGTTAATTCCGAAAAAAAAACAAAGCACCTGTTTTCAGTCCGTGGAGGCAGCCCTGACTTCCTGTTGGCTATCATTTCAGTTCTCCATCCAAATCCCACTCCGACTGCACCTTCTGTGATCTCCTGCACTGTTACAATGAAACACAATGCAAGTTTGAGGAACAATACCTCACCCTCTTTCTGAGTATGTTATAGCCTTTCAGATTTAGCATGGAATTCAGCTGCTCTGGTAACTCTCCCTCTCTGTTTATTTCAAAACTGGCTAGTGGATCATCCATCTGTGATATTGGCTCAGCTTTGTTCCTATACGCTTGCATGTCTGACCTATATAGCGTTCCCTTCAGCTCTGCACTTAGTGAGTTAGGTGTTTCTCTAACTGCTGACAACACAGATTTGTTACTTTGTATTAGCTCTCATTAATCCATCAGCAAGGTAACTTCATCAGGAGCAGATCCACATAGCAATTCACCTTTAAAAGAGGCATCGGACGCAAAATGCTGGAGGAAGTCTGCAGGCCAGTCAACATCTATGAAAAACAGTCAGGCTGAGACCCTTAGGGAGGACTCAGTAGAGGTGTTCCCTATCACTCACAGACCTTTCAGAGTTTAAAACTAACTTCTCTCTTCTCTAGTCCTGATAAAAGGTCTTCAATCTGAACCTTTACTCAGCTTCTCTTTCCACAGGTTCAGCAAACCCATGCAAACATTAAAGCTGATGCCAAGCCAATGCAATGTAAACTGAAAGCTACACCATATGTACTAAACATCCAGACCGAAGAACTGAACATGCTGAAGCAATGTAATATTTCCAGCAATGTCTTATCTATTCTGAATTCTCATCCCAGACCTTAACAGTCTCTTACCTGGAAATCATGGAAATTTTAATAGCAAGGAACTAAATCCTCTGGTTAAGACTTGCCCATGGAATAATGGCCCATGCAGATTGTTCAGCACTCACATTTAATAGCAATCATGACAAACATGTGTTGCATGGCAATTAATGTTGCTGCTGAGTGACCAGCTGCCTCTGTGCATGGAAAATCACACACTCACACACACACACACCGTAATAATCAGTTTTGCAGTGCCATTCGCGTACTCGTATTAATTTCACAGTTCAAATCAACACGCACCAAATGAAAGTGATAGACCCGAATCTATTGAACACACACTCATTTCATAGTCTTCCATTGATACTATTTTAAAAAAATCATTTACAGGATATGAGCATCGCCAGTTGCCTTTGAGAAGGTGGTGATGAGCTGTCCTCTTGAAACACTGCAGTCCCTGAGGTGTAGGTGCATCCACACTGCTGTTAGGGAGGTAATTCCATGATTTTGGCCCGGCGACAATGAAGGAATGGCGACTTGTTTCCGAGTCAGGATGGTGAGTGACTTGGAGGGGGAGTTCCAAGTGGTGGTGTTCCCAGTTATCTGCTGTTCTCGTCCTTCTGGATGGTAGTGGTTGTGGATCTGGAAGGTGCTGCCTTAGGAACTTTGGTGTGTTGTTGCAGTGTATCTTGTAGATTTCCTGGTATGTATGTGTATATCACAATACCTTGTAGAGCGGGGCAATGAGAAATAGCTTATTTGCAATCGTTAATAATGTTTGGATCAGTACAAAAAATAGATTGGAAACAGATTGACCTGGAATTGATCTTTCAAAATTTAGGGTATACCTGAATAGAACAGAATTCTAAGTTGTTCAAGTAAATTTGGAATCGGTATCTCCCAGCAGTAGGTACCATGATCTGAGTCAGGAACACAAGTGGAATTGTTAGCTGTCATGTTCACAGTTTTCTATGTCTAAATACAACAAGACCTAAACAATATCAAGGCTTAGGCAGATAGTTAATAAATAATATTCATAATTCACATGTGGCATCTTATACAGATCTGATTTTCTTCTGGTTCAAAGTTCTGAGTAAATTTATTATCAAAGTATATGTATGTCACTATATACTACCTGAGATTCATTTTCTTGTGGACATTCACAGTAAATACAAGAAACACAATAGAATCAATGAAAGACCACACATAACACAGACAGACAAACAACCAGTGTGCAAATACAAAATAGAAAAAAAACACAAAATAATAATAATAATAATAATCATCATCATCATCATCATCATCATCATCATCATCATCATCATCATCATCATCATCATCATCATCATCAATAAGCAATCAATATTGAGAACATGAGTTGAAGAGTCTTTGAAAGTGAGTCCATTGGTTGTGAGATCAGCTCGGTGTTGAGGTGAGTGAAGTTATCCCTTCTGGTTCTAGAGCCTGACTGTTGAGGAGTAATAATTGTTCCTGAACCTGTTGGTGTGAGTCCTGGATGATGGATGCTGCTTTCCTATGACAGCTCTCTTTGTAGATGTGTTCAATGGTGGGGAGGGTTTTACACATGATGGACTGGGCTGTATCCACTACTTTCTGTAGCCTTTTCCATTCAAGGGCATTGGTTTTTTTCTATACTAGGCTGTGATACAACTGCACCATGCACCTATAGAGGTTCTCAAAGTTTTAGATAATATTTGTGATGAATTGTCCCTCAGCTGATAGCATAGTATATATGGATATTAATTTTAAGAAGAATTTTGTTTTCTTTCTCTTCATTAAACTCTGTATGGGTAATTGACAAGTCCAATTCAGTGAAGACCTTTACTCCTGGCAGTTCAATGTTGTAAAAACAGATAGAATCTTATTTCATTATTCCACACTCAATTAGGGGTCAGTTTATAATCTCTAATCTGCTTTGCTATACCTCTCATAATCTCATATACTTATGTGGATGGCTTCTATCATGCTGTTTTAAGACTGGTCTCTTTTTATGGGAAAATGGACCCTTGACCTCACAATTTACCTTGCCATAGCCTTGCACCTTATTGTCTGCCTGCACTGCACTTTATCTGTAACTCTAATGTGTTAATCTACATCCTGTTATTGTCCTTTCCTTGTATTACCCAAATGCAAAGACATGATTAAATGATCTTTTTGATGACATACAGAACAAAGGTTTTCACTGTAGCTCACTACACTTGACAATGACAAACCAATTCCCTTTGATCAACTCACCCTGCAGTCTTCTTTGCTCCGGGGGAAACAATCCCAGCCTATTAAATCTCTCCACATAACTGAAGATATACAATCCAGGCAACATTCTGATGAATTTCCTTTATACTCTCTCCACTGCAATGCACAGATCTTTGTGCACGGCAGTTCTGAAAAGTGACCTCACATATGTAATGATCAGAAGTTAATGAAAAAGGGAAAACTACTGCATAAAGTGAAAAAGGAAGGTCTCAATTGTGTATTGAAAGTGAATTCATCAGTGTCAAAGTGAACATATGCCTCTCATCAGTATGCTGACCATAGAACAAGCAGAGATCTATCACGGCGAACAGAAAATTGAAGGTAATTGTGAACACTCAGCAGGCTAGATGCAGAAATATAAGAAAAGACACAACATTAATATTTAAAGATTTGTGGTAATAAAGCATCGGCTGATAATGAAGCAGCAGAGAAATTCATCGATAACAAATATGAGAAAGTCTGCAGATGCTGGAAGTCCAGAGCAACACACACAAAATGCTGGAGGAACTCAGCAGGCCAGGTTGCATCCATGGAAGTGAACCAACAGTTGAAGTTTCAGGCTGAGACCGTTATTCAGGACTGAGAAGGAAGGAGAAAGAGGAGTTTGCCAAGGTTGTCACTGATGAAAATTTAACACACTGAATGCTGCATCAGTACATATGTGTGATGAACAAGCGTAAGACGAAGGCTGCTTACTGATAGCGCATAAATTTAAGGTTGGGAAAGATGGTGATGCCAAACAGCTACTGGTTATCTACCTGGGAGGCTGAGGTAGTGTTAACTTACCTTTCTGATGGTTCAATATACACACTATTGTTTCAAGTACAAAATTATTAAAAATGTTACTGTGTATAAAACTACCTTCAGGGTATATGTACAAGCTGTATATGTAATGCAAATATATTTTGTGTTTAAGCTTGCATCCCATCCCCAAGGTATTATATAGATGCAAATACTCCAATTTCCAAAAAAATCCGAAATCCGAAATGTTCCAGACCCAAGCATACTGGATAAGGGGAGCTCAACATGTAAGATGTATCCTTTTCTATTGTTCAGCTGTCTGTGAATTTCCTAATATTCATATTCGGCAATTGGTTGCTCTTACTTAGATTTCGATTTTTTTTTATTTTCATGCCATTAATGTTATACGTATTCTCTCCTCACATTGGTCATCTTCCTCAGTGTTGTGTTTGTATTGCATTCTTTGGATCCTGTTGACTGAGCACAGAAGTTCAATGTTCTGAGGAACCTAGAGAGGCAAGGAACCAATGGTTAGGTTGCCAGACAAGCAGCCAAGGTCCTGGATCATTGATCCAGACACGCAAATTTGAATCATGCCATAGCTGCTGGGGAATTTAAACTCAAATAGTTAAATAAATTGCTGTTTTTTTAGAATGAGCTCATAAGACCATATAGACACCGGAGCAGAATTAGGCCATTCAGCTCATCGAGTCTGCTCTGCCATTCTATTATGGCTGATTTATTTTCCCTCTCTGCCCCATTCACCTGCCTCCACCCCATAATCTGTGATGCCTGGACTAATCAGGACTCTATTAAGCTCTGCTTTAAACAAACCCAAGAATTTGGTTTCCAACACTGTCTGTGGCAATGAATTCCACAGATTCACTGTCCTCTGGCAAAAGAAATTCCTCCTCATCTCTGTTCTAAAGGGGCATCTTTGTATTCTGAGGCTGTGCCTCAGTACCATTTCAGCAACGGAAACCATGAAGCTGCTGGAATCTTGTAAAAACACATCTGGTTCATTTAGTTCTTTCAGGGAAGGAAATCTGCCATCCATATCTGGTCTGGCCTAGGGTTCAGACCCGGACTTGGCAATGTGGTTGACTTTGTTCAGGGGTGCTTAGGGACGGACGGTAAATACTACCTTCTCAGTGATGTCCATATCCTGTGTACAGATAAATAAGATATAAACTTAGATGTGCTGCAGCAACAGACTCTATTTAAATGCACCTAGAGTATTGTGTGCAGTTTTGGTCCCCTAATCTGAGGAAAGACATTCTTGCCATAGAGGGAGTACAGAGAAGGTTCTCCAGATTGATTCCTGGGATGGCAGGACTTTCATATGAAGAAAGACTGGATCGACTAGGCTTATATTCACTGGAATTTAGAAGATTGAGGGGGGATCTTATTGAAACGTATAAAATTCTAAAGGGATTGGACAGACTAGATGCAGGAAGATTGTTTCCGATGTTGGGGAAGTCCAGAACGAGGGGGTCACAGTTTAAGGATAAAGGTGAAGCCTTTTAGGACCAAGATGAGGAAAAACTTCTTCACACAGAGAGTGGTGAATCTGTGGAATTCTCTGCCACAGGAAACCGTTGAGGCCGGTTCATTGGCTATATTTAAGAGGAAGTTAGATATGGCCCTTGTGGCTAAAGGGATCAGGGGGTATGGAGAGAAAGCAGGTACAGGGTTTTGAGTTAGATGATCAGCCATGATCATACTGAATGGCAGTGCCGGCTCGAAGGGCTGAATGGCCTACTCCTGCACCTATTTTCTATGTTTCTATGTTTCTAAAGAAATGTCAGCAGATGAAAATTCTATATACAAGTTAATTTTTATTTTTTTAATCAATTCAAATTCTTTAACTGTATTTAAATGTTTAAAGTGTATTAAGTATATTAATGTGATTTAATTCTTGATATTTTGAACATTTTAAATAACTTCTAATTGTTTCATGAAGTACATTTGAGTGAGACAGTCCTTGGCAGCTTTGACAGCTGGAACGTTTCACTGGCAGACTTGTTCTGCCCCTGCTCTTTGCTTTCCAGCACCCCTTCCCCTGCATGCCCCCCCAAGAACTCCCAAATGATGACATGATGTTATTGGGTCTATGCTGGAAAATAGGTTCTTGTCATTGGAGACCTGTTCAGCTTTGGCTAGAAATTTGACACTGTTTGATTCTATAAAAGGGTAGTTTCATACTTACATTGTCACCACCAATGTAGTGGAGTGATATATCATGAGATTTTATTTGGAAATTAACCGAAAAGAATAATCTGAGCAAAACAAAACAGTGACGGGAATGCTTAGCAAGCCAGGCAAACGTTTATGAAGCAAAACCAAATGTAGCAATTCAGGGCATCATCTTTCATTGCAAACTGAGTCTCAATGAAGGCCAAGAGGCTGAAGGGTTCATTGTTCTTATTTATTTCCCTATTGTATGCATTCTGCCTAGTATTTCTAACATATTGGTTTGGATCTATTCAGATATGGCGTGTCTGTAGAACTCAGTCTGGAAAAGGTCCACATTCATTTATAAAACATCCCAGAAGATTGTTCTTCAAAGTATAATCCCACAATAAAATGGAATTATGTGGGAGGACTGGTAGGGGTTTATAAGATCTGTCACACAAAGTGTTGAAGAAACCATGCAAGAGAGTTTAGTCAGCTGTCAAAATTGTCAAAACACACTGAATTCTTTGTGAATGGCAGAAACACTAAAAACATTTAAACATTATAAAAACAAAACACTTAAAATGCTAATCTACGTCAATCGGTGTCAATGACAAATCTTCAATCTGCTAGCTTCCATCCATGCAAATATTGGATTATGTTCATGAGCAGGCAAGATGCCATGATTTTTGTTACTTTATTCCTGATGCCAGTTGTACCATTCCCCTGTCTTTCCACTGAACACAGCCAATACATCACAGATCAGGAACAAAGTCCAGAAATCTCATTGCTGCATAGTTCAGACACTCAATGGAAACTTGCTGAACCATCCTCACTGAGTCATACCACAGTGCTGGCCAAAGTAAGTCCATGCTCATATATCTGACATCAAATATCTGATGACGTAAAACCTTGATATTCAACTTTAGTGGTTCTGTTAATGTGAAAAAATCAATATGTTAAACAGCAAAATTGCAGATTCATTGATGAGAAATCATGAAATAAAAAAGCAAATACAGCATTAGTGTCTGGTATCCTACCATCTAATTTGTAGCACTCAAAGGCAGAATGCTGAGAAGCGCTGAACAGCATCATCTGGTTTCTATATTTATGTCAGGATACTTGGCTCATCCTGTGTGTAATGAGAGAGGAAGATACCCCTGTGTGTGTCTTGTTTTTTTTTGCATTGAAAGCATGAACCTATTTATAGAGAATTAAATCTTTCTACCCTCATCATTTCTTTAATCTATTCTTAACTAAAGCAATGCAGACTTTTATGTGGAATTAATTTTAGAATCTCTCTCAGTTAAGTCATTAACCCTTTCAAGATTTTTTTCCTGGAACATGGTACATGCAACACAATTTTACAGGAGTACATCAACCAATGTAAGCTAGATCAATAGTATACAAAGACAGTGCATCTAATATACTTTGATTCTCCTTTAGTTGTAGAATTTGACCAAGGTGTAAGAATATGGATAAATGAGTCAGGTAGCAGGGTGGATGAAAATTGGTTGTCAATCAAAGGAACACAAAGAAAAGGCTCAGCAAAGAATGGCTGCTGCTGTGAATGGTGTAAAGGTATTCATTGGCATTCCCCAGGAATTGGTCCCAGAAGCAAAGCTGTCCGTAATTTATATGAATAATTTGGACTCATGAACCCTAAATCCAATTTCAAAATGTATAAGCACAGCAAGCTAGAGGTGCGGGTAGAGGGCATGTTTATTACAAAGGATCAGTTTGACAACATACAAGAAGATTTTGATGTTTTAGTGAAACACTTATCTAATAGATGGGCAACAGTGAGAGAACATAACATTTACTAGCAGCACAGGGATGACATTGGTAAAGGAATTTCAATATGGATACAAAAATAATTTCTGATAAGTAAGTGAGACATTAGAGCCATGGAGTTGTACAGCATGAAAACTGGCCCTTCAGTCCAGCTCATCCATACCAACCAAGATTTCTACCTGTGCTAGTACCATCTGCTCAGCATTAGGCTCAAGTCCCTCTAAACCTTTCCTTTTATGTATCTTTTCCAATGCCATTGTAATTGTAACTGCACACTCCTCTATCACTTCCTCTTACAGCTCATTCCACATACCCACCACCTTTGTCCTTGTGATCCCTTGACATCTTATCCCTCTCACCTTACACATGTTTCCTCTAGGTCCTGTCATAATCTAGATAATCTTCTTCACTGTCCATTATACCATCATACTTGGTGTCATCTGCAAACCATTCCAACTAAATTCTCATCCAAGTTGTTAACATAGATGATGGACAACAATGAACCCAGCAGAGATCCCTGCAGTGCAGAGGTCTCCAGTCTGGAGAAACAACCCTTCATCATCACCCCTGACTCCTACTACCAAACAATTTTTAATCTAATTGGCAAAGTCATTCTGGAGGTACCATGTCAAAGTCCATTAGACAAAGTTTACCAACCTGCCCTTGTCAATCATTTTGGTTACCTCTTCAAAAAAAAAATCAAATAAATTCCTGAGACATAATTTCCCAAGCACAAGACAATGCTGACTATCTTCGATCAGTCCTCTCCTATCTCTCAGAATCCCCGCCAGTAATTTTCCCAACACTGATATAGTGCGCAGTGGTCTGTAGTTCCCTGGCTTGTCCTTGCAGCTCATCTTAAATAGTGACCTTTCAGTTTTCTTGTACCTCACCTGTGGCTAAGAAAGATCAAACAAATTTACCGGGGTCTACAGCAATTTCTTCCTTGGCTTCCCACAATGTCTTAGGATACACAGTCAGGATATGGGACTTTAAGACCATCAGAACCTTATCTTTTGTAATGTGCAGATGTTTCAAGTCATCAGTATTCACTTCCCTGAATTCCCAAGCTTCCATTTCCTTCTCCATTGTGAATAGAGACAAAAACTATTAATTTAATATTGTAGCGGTGTGCTACACGCAGCGCTGAAATAATGACACGTAGTCGGTGAGCTGCAGGTGCAAAAGAGGTTTATTCAAACTTCACGGCCTCGCTTTAAAGCCTTCCTGTTCCCACCTGCTCCGGGCAGGAATACTGTAGGAGGCGCGTATTCACAGTCCCATCCCGCGTGCGGGCTTTTCCCCTTGCTGTTGAAGCAGGCTTGGCGCCCTCTTTGGGACCGGCCTCAATGCCAGCGGGCGCCAATTTGTGAGCCAGTTCGAGTGCGCTGGGAAGTGGGTCGCCACATAACCCCCCCCCCCCCCCAGAACCAGCGATACACCCCCCAATGTCCTCATTCTGGGTTGGACTCTGTTTGGGAGGTCTGCCTGTGCACTGCAGTGCCTGAATCTTGACCGGCTGTGCCAAGTCCACATGGGCCGGTTTGGGTCGGTCCACTGTGAAAACCTCCTCTTTCCCCCCAATGGCCAGCACGAATGTGGACCCCTTGTTTCTGATCACCGTAAATGGCCCCTCGTAGGGCCGCTGTAGCGGTGCCCGATGTCCGCCCGGTCGTACAAAAACAAACTTACAGTTTTGCAGGTCTTTGGGTACGCAGGTCGGGTTCTGCCCATGCTGCAAAGTGGGTATGGGGGCCAGGTTACCGAGCCTCTCGCGTAGTCTGCCCAGGACTGCTGTGGGTACTTCCTCTTGCCCCCTTGGGGCTGGTATGAACTCCCCTGGGACGACCAGGGGTGCGCCGTACACCAACTCGGCCGACGAGGTGTGCAGATCCTCTTTGGGCGCTGTGTGAATTCCGAGCAAGACCCAGGGAAGCTCGTCCACCCAGTTAGGCCCTTTGAGGTGGGCCATGAGAGCCGACTTCAGGTGACGGTGGAAACGCTCCACTAGTCCGTTCAACTGTGGGTGGTAGGCAGTTGTGTGGTGTAGCTGTGTCCCCAAAAGGCTGGCCATAGCTGACCACAGGCTGGAGGTGAACTGGGCGCCTCTGTCGGAGGTAATGTGGGCCAGTACACCAAAGCAGGACACCCAGGTGGCAATCAGTTCCCTGGCACAAGATTTGGAGGTGGTGTCAGTGAGCGGGATCGCCTCTGGCCATCTTGTGAACCAGTCCACGATAGTCAGGAGGTGCCGCGCTCCTCGCGACACTGGCAGGGGGCCCACGATATCCACATGAATGTGGTCGAAACACTGGTGGGTGGGGTGGAACTGCTGCGGCAGGGTTTTGGTATGCCGCTGCACCTTCACTGTTTGGCAGTGCATGCACGTTTTGGCCCATTCACTGACCTGCTTGCGGAGTCCGTGCCAAACGAACCTGCTGGAGACCATCCGGCCAGTTGTCCTGATGGAGGGGTGCGCTAAGTTGTGAATGGAGTCGAAAACGCGTCGCCGCCAGGTTGCCGGGACGACGGGATGGGGTTGGCCGGTGGTGACGTCACAGAGTAGGGTTCTCTCACCTGGTAAGGGGAGGTCCTGGAGCTGCAAGCCAGAGACTGCGGTTCTGTAACTCGGGATCTCCTCGTCTGCCTGCTGCGCCTCTGCCAGTGCTTCATAGTCTACCCCCTGGGACAGGGCTTGGATGTTAGGGCGGGAGAGGGCGTCCACCACGACATTGTCCTTTCCCGAGACATGCCGGACATCCGTCGTGTATTCAGAGATGTAGGACAGATGGCGCTGCTGGCGGGACGACCAGCGGTCGGATGCCTTCGTGAACGCAAAGGTAAGCGGTTTGTGGTCCATGAACGCGGTGAAGGGCCTACCTTCCAAGAAGTACCTGAAATGCCGGATTGCCAGGTATAGCACCAACAGTTCCCGGTCGAAAGCACTGTATTTGTGCTCGGGTGGTCGCAGGTGTTTGCTGCAAAATGCCAGGGGTTGCCAGCGACCCTCGATGAGTTGTTCCAGCACCCCACCGACTGCCGTGTTGGATGCTTCCACTGTGAGGGCGGTAGGGACGTCCGTTCTGGGGTGCACTAGCATCGCGGTGTTTGCCAAGGCTTCTTTCGTTTTAATGAAAGCGGCGGCGGACTCCTCGTCCCAGGTAATGTCCTTGCCCTTACCCGACAGCAGGGTGAACAGGGTTCCATGATTCGGGCAGCTGAAGGGAGGAAGTGGTGGTAGAAATCCACCATACCCACGAATTCCTGAAGGCCTTTGATTGTGTTGGGTCGGGGGAAATGGCGGACCGCGTCTACCTTGGCGGGCAGAGGGGTTGCCCCATCTTTAGTAATCCTGTGGCCCAGGAAGTCGATGGTGTCGAGCCCAAACTGGCATTTGGCCGGGTTGATTGTCAGGCCGTATCCACTCAGTCGGGCGTAGAGTTGACGGAGGTGGGACAGATGCTCCTGACGACTGCTGCTGGCTATGAGGATGTCATCCAAATAGATGAAAGCGAAGTCCAGGTCGCGTCCAACCGCATCCATTAACCGCTGAAACATCTGTGCAGCATTCTTTAGGCCAAACGGCATGCAGAGGAACTCGAAAAGGCCGAACCGGGTGATGAGTGCCGTTTTGGGGACGTCGTCCAGATGCATCGGGATTTGATGGTATCCCCGGACGAGGTCTACCTTGGAGAAGATCCGTGCGCCGTGCAGGTTTGCTGCAAAGTCCTGAATGTGCAGCACAGGGTAGAGGTCCGGTGTTGTAGCCTCGTTCAGCCTGCGGTAGTTGCCGCATGGTCTCCAGCCCCCTGTTGCTTTGGGCTCCATGTGCAGGGGGGAGGCCCATGGGCTGTCGGACCGCCATATGATCCCCAATTCCTCCATCCTCTTGAACTCCTCCTTCGCCAGTCGGAGCTTGTCCGGGGGAAGCCTTCGAGCATGGGCATGGAGAGGTGGTCCTTGTGTCGTGATGTGGTGCTGTACGCCATGTCGGGGCATGGCTGCCGTGAACTGCGGTGCCAGAACCGATGGAAAATCCACCAGGACTCTGGTGAAGTCGTTGTCGGACAGTGTGATGGAGTCGAGATGTGGGGCTGGCAACTGGGCTTCACCCAGGGAGAACGTTTGAAAGGTCTCAGCAGTCTCTTCCTTGGCAGGTCGACCAGCAGGCTGTGAGCTTGCAAAAAATCCGCTCCCAGGAGCTGTTGGGCTATGGCGGCCAGTGTGAAGTCCCACGTGAACCAGCTGGAGCCGAACTGTAGCCGCACCGTACGGGTGCTGTAGGTCCTTACTGTGCTGCTGTTTGCGGCCCTCAGGGTGGGACCCAGTTCTCTGTTGCAGGTGTTGTAACTCGTCGGAGGTAAGATGCTGATCTCGGCTCCGGTGTCGACCAAAAAGCGGCGTCCCGGCTGCTTGTCCCAGACATACAGGAGACTATCCCGATAGCCAGCTGCTGTAGCCATCAGCGGCGGCTGGCCCTGGTGTTTTCCGGGAACTTGCAGGGCGGGCTACAGCGGCGGGCTTCTGCTCCCCACCGCTGGTGATAGAAGCACCATTGTTCGTTGGCCTCCTCACCCCTGCCTCTGGGGTTAGTGGGCTCTGCGGCCGGGCCTGGTCTGGTTTGCTGCTGGGAATGTGGCCTGGTGATCTGTGTGACGGACGCCCCACTCTCCTTCTTGGCTTTCCACAGCACGTCTGCCCGGGCCACCACCCTCCGGGGGTCGCTGAAATCCACGTCGGACAGCAGCAGGCGTATGTCCTCGGGCAGCTGCTCCAGGAACGCCTGCTCAAAGATGAGGCAGGGCATGTGTCCTCCGGCCAGGGACAGCATCTCGTTCATCAAAGCCGACGGTGGCCTGTCCCCCAAACCATCCAGGTGCAGTAAACGGGCAGCTCGCTCGCGCCGTGAGAGTCCGAAAGTCCTTATGAGCAGGGCTTTGAATTCTGTGCATTTGCCATCCTCCGGGGGCAGTCCCATCCCACGCGCGGGCTTTTCCCCTTACTGGTGAAGCAGGCTTGGCGCCCTCTTTGGGACTGGCCTCAATGCCGGCGCGCGCCGCTTTGTGAGCCGGTTCGAGTGCGCTGGGAAGTGGGTCGCCACAATATCTCACCCATCTTCTTTGACTCAATGCATAGGTGACTATATTTGATCTTTAAGAGAACCTATTCTGGAGTCATAGAGCACTGCAATACTGAAACAGACCCTTCAGCCCATCTAGTCTGTTCCAAATTATTATTCTCCCTGGTCCCATCAACCTGCACCTAAGCTATAGCTCTCTCTCACTCTAGTTATCCTTTTACTCTTGATATAATTAAATTCTCTTAGGAGTCTCCTTTATCTATCTGGTAAAGCTATCTGACATTCTATCTTTTCCTCTTCATTTCCTCATTGTAGGTAGTCTTACATTTCTTATACTCTTAAAAGGACATACTTGATCTCAACAGCCCATTCCTGACCAAAGCCTCATTTTCATGACCTGAGCCTCAACATTAGCCAATCTCCCTAATGTTACCAGCTTTGCCTTTCACTCTACCAAGAACAGGCTGGCTCTGAACATTTCCTGTATAACTTCTTGAAAGCTTCGACTTGCTAGATACCCCTTTACCTGTAAACAACATCTCTCAATAGGCGATATTTCACCTGTGAGCTGTCTATTGTATCTGGTGCTCCCAGTGTGGTCTCCTGCAGATCGGAGAAACACAGCATTTATTGGGAGACTGCTTCGCCGAACACCTATACTCCGTCTGCCAGGAAAGCAGGATCTCCCAGTAGCCACCCATTTTAATTCCACTTCATATTCCCATTCCAACATGTCAGTTCATGACCTCCTCTACTGTCACAATGAGGCCACACTCAGAATGAAGGAGCAACACCTTGTATTCTGTTTGGGTAGCCACCAATCTGATGGCATAAACATTGATTTCTTGAACTTCTGGTAATCCCCCCAACTCCTTCCCTTTCTCACCATACCTGTCCATCACCTCCCTCTGGTGTTCCTCTCCCTTCCCTTTCCTCCATGGCCCTCTGTCCTCTTCTATCAAATTCCCCCTTCTCCAACCTTCTACCTCTTTCACCAATTGACTTCCGAGCTCTTTACTTCACCCCTCCCCCTCCTAGTTTCACCTATCACCTTTCACCTACTACCTTGAATTTTTTTCCTCTGCTCTCCCCCCCCCCCCCACCTTTTTATTCTCCAGTGTGATGAAGGGTCTCGGTCCAAAGCATTGACTGTTTACTCTTTTCCGCAGATGCTTTCTAACCTGCTGAGTTCCTCCAGCACTTTGTATGCATTGCTTGGATTTCCAGCATCTGCAGATTTTCTTTTGTTTGTGATTGGACTCTTTCAACGAACTTTGGCAAGTTCCTTCAAATGTCAAAGTTGTCCTTGCAACACACACACAAGGTGCTGGAGGAACATAGCAGGCCAGGCAGCATCTATAGAAAAAAATACAATCAACGTTTCTGGCTGAAACCAATTATTCTTGCCCCAATTTAGCACTCTAAGTAGTGGGCCAGTTCAGTCATTCTCCATAGCTGCTGTAAAGCTAATAGAATTATGGTCACTGGTTTTAAAGTGCTCACCCACCGACACTTCAGTGGACTGAAATCAGTACAAGATGTTGTTCAGTGGTGATGCAGCATGAGGTTCAAGAAAAGCTCCAGAGCTTTCAGCTGTTTTCAGGAGTCTAAAATCTGTGCGGGGCCAATAAAAAGAAGGGAGATGTGAGCAGAGGAGCCATTGTGTGAGTGGCCTGGTGTTAGAGTGGTCAGACTTTGGTTCAACAGGCTTAGGTAAGCATAGGCAGAGGTTCTAAGTACAGTAAGTTATAATGCTTTTAGTAAACTTGTTGCTGTGCATACATAGCTAATGCACTGAGAATGGGTCTGGAGGTAGTGCCATCTCCATCAACACAGGTGCACCATAAGGCTGTGTGCTTAGCCCCCTGCTCTACTCACATTACACTTATGACTGTGAGGCTAAGCAGAGCTCCAGTGCCATAATCAAGTTTGATGATGACATCACTGTAGCAGTCCAGATCAAAGGTGGTGATGAATCACTCCTAAGTCACAGGAGGAAGGTACCTGGGTGACTGTGGGGAGAGGGAAAGTGAATTGGCATCCAATGCAGAGTACCCCTATGGCCCTTCTCCTCAATAATAAGTATACCATGTTGGATACAGTTGGGGGGGGGGGGAGGGGGAATGGAAACAGCCATGTTGGGAGACCACAGTGACCAGGTCTCTGACACTGAGTCAAGCTCTGTAGCTCAAAGGGAAGAGGGCAGGAGAGGAGTACAGTAGTGATTGGAGATTCCATAATTAGAGGAGTAGAAAGCAGATTCTGTGGACGTGAAAGAGACTCCTACATGTCAGGGTCAGGAATGACTCAGATCAGGTCCTCAGCATTCTAAATGGAGAGGGAAGTCATGTTACATCTTGGGACCAGCGACATAGATAGGAAAAGCATGGAAGCCCTGAAGAGAGAATACAGGGAGTTAGACAGAAAGCTGGAAAGCAAGATCTCCAGAGTAGTAATCCAGCATGTGCCACATACCAGCGAGGGCAAGAATAGAATGGTTTGCAAGTGAATTGGTGCAGAGTTTTCCAATTTTTGGCAACTCCCATCCCATCCCATTATCTTTCTGATCCTCCAGTTGTATTTCTGTCCCCATTTCTACCACCCCCCAATCATTCCTTACCCACCTTCCTTTTCTTTCCAGTCCTGGCACCATCGACTCACTTCAAATACAGATTTCCTCCACCCCTAACACTCCATCTGCGATCATTTACCTTTCCCTCAAGGTTCCAGTTTTCATCTCCCTTAATTATCCAAATCCAACACTAGTAGCACTGTGTGTTCCTGTTTACCTTTCAACAGCAGCTGTCTCCTATCAATAGCTTCATACCCTCCTCCCCCCTTGCTCCATCTGTTTTTTAAAAATTATTTCCTCTTTCTCTGTCTGCTTCTAAGTGTCATTCACCCGCTCTTCCAGCTCCACCTTTGCTCACCTCCTCTGCTTGGCACTATCTGCTGTCATCTTACACCCTCCTCGGTCTGCCAGTCACTTCAGCAGCCTTTTTGCCAATCTCCTTCCCTCCCATTGCTTACCACCTCAGTGCAGGGTTTTGACCTGATATGTTGACAATTCCCTTCATCTCACAGATGCTGCGTCACCCACTGAGTTCCTCCAACACATTGTTTGCTGCTCCATATTCCAGTATCTGCAGTCTCTTATGTCTCCAGTCCTTTGTCTGGCCTCTTTTCCCAGTATGGGTTTGAGTACTTCCCACTTTCTGGTAGGATTAACAACTTACTCCATGAGAAAAATTTCCTGGACACCCTAAACAAATTCTGCCACTCCAAACCCAGCAATGGGGAAATTAATAAAAACACAAAATGCTGGCAGAACTCAGCAGGCCAGACAGCATCTATGGGAGGAGGTAGTGACGATGTTTCGGGCCGAAACCCTTCATCAGGAGTTCATCAGGAAAATTAATGCTTTTAACCTAGCTATAATATCCCAGCCACATTTATGTATTCATGCATTAATTTTACCTGCCTTACATGACAGATTTCAGATTTCCTTCATTAAAATAAATGTAGTTTAGTCCATCAGATTTTCTTTGCTCCCCATTCTGCCCTGCCTGTCTTGGCTTCTGAATTTGCTTGCTTTCACTTCTAAAACTGCCTTAACTCTTTCATCTGTGACACTACTACTTTGAGCTTCAGATTAAACCCTCCCCCCAAACGTGCCTGACTAGGTTCAACCCTCCATACTAGCTCCAGCAAATTTCCCCACCAGGATATTGGCCCTGCCCATTCAGGTACAACTCATCTCCCTTGCTCTAGAAGGTCAGCTTTGCTCTAGAAATTTTCCTCATTTTGAAAGCCGAAGAATAAATAGCTAGAAAAGCAAACAGACCTAGAGCAATTGGTGTATAGGTAACTTTAAAAAATAATTGTGTTTAGACAAAGCACTAAATTTCACTTTTAAAATGATAAAATATAAAAACAGGCCAGTTCTGTTAAAGTTGCTGAGAAACTTTGCCAGATCATTTTGCAGAATATTCACAGCTTTGGAATTCATTCCACAGAGAGGAAACAGAGTCAAAAGGAAAATGCAGAAAAATAAATAACAACATATTATATGAAAGCAATGGTAATCAGTACAGACAGCATCTGTTGAGAGAAACAATGTTTCTCAGGTGAAATGAAACATTAAAATCAGTTGTGATGATGTTGGGTTTGCTGCCCATGCAGTTCTGAAATTAAATGACGATCTTAAGCCCTATCCAATATAGATAATCATGTTATACTAGAGCTACCTACACTTCAAAGGTTAAATTACTTCCCTTTTAACTTCAGAATCCAATATATATTAGAACGGAAGAGTAGTTCTTGGTTATGATAAGAACCTGAGCAAGGAGTATTGGTTGGGAGTTTAACTTACTCAGAAACAGTGCTTTGATCCCTGGAAGTGTCAGCTGCTGTGTTAAAAAGTTGAGCTCAGCAAAAATAGTCCGCCTGGACCCTGGACAGTGAATATCCGTCACACAGCCTGTGCATTAATCCTACAAAAGGTAGTGGATTCAGCGCAGTACGTCACGGGTAGAACGCTGCCAACCATTGAGCATGTCTACATGAAATGTTGCTGTAAAACAAAAGCAGCGTGCATCATCAAAGATTCTCACCACTCAGCCCATGCTCTTTTCTCTCTGCTGCCATAACATACCGATTCCTCAGGACTTGCAGCACTAGAGTCAAGAACAGTTACTGCGCCTCAACCATCAACAAAAGGGGACAACTACACTCATTTAAGGACTCTTTTATCTTGTTATTTCATGCTCGTTATTTATTGCTATTTGTTTATTATCTGTATTTACACAGTTTGTTTACGGTTTACAGATCTGGTTTACAGTTACTGTTCTATAGATTTGCTAAGTACGCCCGCAGAAAATGAATCTCAGGGTTGTACGTGGTGACATGTATGTACTCCGATGATAAACTTTACTTTGAACTTTGAACTTAACTCTCCTTTCCTATATTTTGAGGCAGTCATTTCAGATTATGAGCACCTGCAGTTTTCTGCTTTTCATCTACTAATAAGTTACTCGAATTAGCAGGCAGGGCACCGTTACACAGAGTGAAGTCTTAAACCTGATAGAACCTCTTAGAAAGAGGGCTTGATAAAGTAGATGCAAAGAATATGTTTCTAGATGGGAAGAACCAAAACTAGACTTCAAAATACATGATAATCATTAACAAATCAGTACAGAATCAGGATAAATGTCCTTTCTGGTTAGAACATGGAACTCACAATTATGAGGAACCTTTGATGCAAGTGGCATGGTTGCACTCAGGGAGAAGAGATTGACAAGCAAATTAGGAAGTTGGAGAATACTAAAGATGTTGCAAAATAAGAGACGATGTGTGTGGGGCATGAACTCAAGCATGTGCACTTTCTCTGTCCTGTGCATTTTATATAATGTTATGTAAGTTAGTAATACATACTTCTTTATTTTTAATTGTATTTTCAGAAAACGCTAGTTTGTACCAGTCCTACAGAAGCAACCATGGCAAGACTTCTCATACATACCTTCATGTTAACAGTGGCACTTACTTCGGTAAGTAAAACAATGCCAAGCTAGCTTTACTCCTTTCTGTACTCATCCTGTTTATTCTCATAACTTCTGCTTCACCCTGGCAAGTCTGCACCTTCTTCATACTTTGTACTTTACTTCCCAACACCCAATGCTCTTCTGCTTCACCCAGGGAATGATTACTGCTACAAATTCTATTGATGTACAAAGGGATCATGGAGTCCAAGTTCACAACTCCCTGGAAGTGACTGCATACATTCTGTGAGTGATTAAGAAGGCATTTTGCACACTTGCCTTATAATTCTGCAACATAACTTCCTGACTCTAAGTTGGAGAGTCAGGAAGTTATGGTGCAGAATTATAAAACCTTGGGTAGTCCATAAATGAAGTACAGTATTGCATTGAATTCTGGTTACCCCATTAGGGGAAGGATGTGGAGACTCTGGAGAGCTGGCAGCAAGGTTTAGCAGGATGCAGCCTAGATGTGCTGTAAGGAGAGGTTGGACAGACTTAGGGTGTTTTCTCTGGAGTGGTGGAAACCGAGGGGAGGCCAGATAGAAATTTAAGTTTATGAACCACCTGGAGTAAACAGCCAGTATCTTTCTCCCAGGATCAAAATATCCAACACTGAAGGGCATGCACTTAAGGGTGTAGCAAAAATATTTTTAAAATTTGTGCTTTGTTCTTTTCTGATTCAGCAGCAAAAGGTATCCATAAATGAGGCACTGTACATGTGTTAAATATTATAAGAAATCATTTTATTATAGTTATATAAAGAATAAACGTAGTAAGGAAGAAAATGATTAATAAAGTAGTAAAAGAGACAAAATAAGCAATCACCCAGCCACTCTACACAATGTACTGTTGGAGTGAACTGCAGGTACGCAACAGCTTTTTTCTTGTTTTATTTAATTATATAGTATATCTCTAATCTCTCTCTCTCTCTCTCTTCCATCCTTGTCTCTATCTCCAACTCTTAGCACTAGTTGCCACACAGCCTAAGAAAAGATCCTCATTTGCACAAATAAATTGCCCCTTCAAGATCCCTTCAAAAACCTAACGTAAATTTTACCCCAGTACTTTTCCTTTAGTCCCAGCCCCTAATGGTACCAGACTGTATCTTCTAATCTCCTGTGAGCTTTGGCCTGGACACATAACTTAGAAATGGAGTTGACATGTCTGTAATGAAGAAAACATCCTTTATCAGTTTCTAACCTCAAGATGCACATCTGCAGTCTATACACAGGTACACACTATAGACTACCGTAGATTCCGGATTATAAGCCGCTACTTTTTTCCCACGCTTTGAACAGCTTTGAACACTGCTGCCTTTACTACGGTGCGGCTAATGCATGGTTTTTTTTCATGCCGCCAAAAACATTTTGCCTCGTAACAGTAGACCAATAAAATTGATGAGTAGTTCACAGAGGTCCAATGAAATTGTACGATAAATCAAGCGCACTTTCACAATTAAATTATTGTAAATCAGTCATTTGTACTCACCCTCATCAACATGGAAAACACTCGAAGAAAAGCATTGTGCTGCCTTTATGGCAGTTATTTAGTTTATAATATTTTCGCTTAGTAATTCATTTGTTAGTATTTTCTAGTTAAAGTTAGAAGTGTTTTAAGTATATTTGTTTTCTGTACTACATTCCGGGATGCTATGACGTCACATCCGGTTTCGCCACGTCTTGTGGGGAAAATACCGGTTTGCGATAAACGGAAAGGGGGGGGCGAGCGCATTAGACCCGCGCGAGAACGCTGCAAACATATGATGCAGCTTTTAAGTTAAAGGCGATCAATAACTTTTCCTGGTAGGCTGCAGTATTTTTTTTACCAGTCGTTAGGAGATATTGGAATGTTGTTCGTGCACTGTTCAGTAAAAAAGTATACGCAACATAATTTGTGTGTTACCGATACGTATGTATATTTAAAAGTAGCCGTGTTACAGGCACGGTTCGAAAAAAAGCATTTGCAATATGTATTTGTTTATGTTACCATACAGATTTAATTAAAAGTTACAAAATCCTCACGTGTAATATCTTTCTGTGTAAATATCTCATATTACAACGTGGGACACCTGCGGCTTAAAATCCGGTGCGGCTTGTACAAGTACAAAATTGATTTTCTTTCTAAAATTAGAGCCTGTGGCTTTTAATCAGGTGCGCTCTGTAGTCCGGAATCTACGGTAGTTCTCAAATCATGGCTGTGGACTGGTTTCCTTCTATTTTTTTCAAAACATTCTCACATCCCAGACTAACACAATTTTGTCTCACAAGCTTCCGTTTGGTGTTACACATTTTAGCATATAGTATACTAAGGAGGAATCAAACTTAACTCCTTCCTTATACAGAAGTAAGTGAAAAGGAGAAGTGCAGGGCAAGTTTTGATTTTGCATACAGAGTAGAGAGTGCCTGGATTGCTCTGCCAGGGGTGATAGTGGAGGCAAATATAACTAAGGGATTGAAGAAGCTCTTTGATAGACACATGAATATGCAGACTGTAAAGGGATATGGTCTTGTGTTGGGAGAAGGGATTAGTTTCATAGACATTTAACTACTAGATGAATTAGTTTGGCACAATATCGTGGATCGAAGGGCCTGTCCTATGTTCCATTATTCTTTGGTTAATTGCCCCTTCCCACTGTCTACTCCTGCTCATAGTTCAGCCTACAGTCTACTCGGTCCTTTCAAATCAGCGTCACACAAACTCTACTTCCCCTCTTTAGGTCAGCTTGAACTGGTCCGCACCCAGTTTGCCAGATACACTCTTAGTTGTCTTACCAGCTACATATTTCTTTGCTGTCTTCCACCTCTCTGCCCTATGTGAATCACTTTCATTTAGCTCCACCTTCTCAGCCTGTTCATACTTCAGCCTGCCTCATCCAGTGACTTGAGGAACACACACAAGATGCTGGAGGAACTCAGCAGGCCAGGTAGCATCTACAGTAAAGAGTAAACAGTCGATGTTTTGGGCTGAGATCCTTCTTCAGGACTTGTTTCACCTGTACCTCTTTACATTACTGGGCCTGCTTTTAGTTGTTCCTGCGCTCTGTCCATCTCTGCTCCTGGTCCACTTGGTCACTGCCAATTGAAGTCTGCTTCAGCTCCTCTCCCTTACAGGTCATCCTGAGCGGCACTTTGGGACCTGATCAGGATTATGTTGAATATTCATAGTTTAACCTTAGACAAGTCAGACAGGCTTCAAAATCAACAAATATTTAGCCTCATGAATTAAGTCAATATAATTATTATTGATAACTTGTTAAAAATTGCAATAGTTTTCAGTACCCTCACTCATAAGGGAAGTGTCAGGTTACAATCATAGTTGACTTTCAAACATGTTGGGCTTTGTGGATGGGTTTTACCAGTTATGGATTAGGCTAAGAGATAACTGAACATTTGTTGATGACGCTGATTAAGTTGATAGCACAAATGCATCTAAAATCAGAAGGTTGAAGAAAAACCATTAAAAAAAATAAACTTGGTTAGGTTCCAAACTGATTAATTCATAGATGCCTCAAGTTGGTGGTATTAACTTTTTGCTGGAAAATTGCTAACTCTTTTGATCATACTATCTCTCCAGTGAGGTCTGAGTTTACACCAATAAGGAATAATAAGCTGTGTTTTAAAAAGAACCGTGTGTGTTTACACTGTGTATCTACTTGTACCACAATAGCACACATGATAAACATTCCCCTTTAGAGAAGAAAATAAAATACCAAACATATAGGCTGCTTTGATTAAGCAAGTAATTCTCCTCCCTCTCACCAACAAACCTCAGGATGCTGGTATGAAATGAAGAAAAAGAACATGAAATGTATAAATGCTTCCCCTGGAATAAATATCAAATATAAAAGCAAGTATTTTCAATATTGTGTAAATTCAGATAAATATTATTTGCAATATCTACTTCTCAAGCATTTGTATTAAGATAATATTAAATAAATTTCAGAAAGCCAGCGCTGCACAAAGCTAGTGTGCTCATCAGCTAGTAAGATAAGATAAAGATAAAGATAAAGATAATGGCAAGTGGAACTCCTCA
Organism: Hemitrygon akajei; assembly: GCF_048418815.1. Classification (NCBI taxonomy): domain Eukaryota; kingdom Metazoa; phylum Chordata; class Chondrichthyes; order Myliobatiformes; family Dasyatidae; genus Hemitrygon; species Hemitrygon akajei. The sequence continues at coordinate 96,776,204 of NC_133131.1, forward strand.
CCACGCTAACAGTTTCAGTTAGTAAGGAAAAGGAGAACATTGGTGAAAGAGGGAGTGAAAGGAAAAGGGGAACGTTGGTGAAAGGGGGAGTGAAAGGAAAAGGGGAACGTTGGTGAAAGGGGAGTGAAAGGAAAAGGGGAACGTTGGTGAAAAGGGGGAGTGAAAGGAAAAGGGGAACGTTGGTGAAAAGGGGGAGTGAAAGGAAAAGGGGAACGTTGGTGAAAAGAGGGAGTGAAAGGAAAAGGGGAATGTTGGTGAAAGGGGGAGTGAAAGGAAAAGGGGAACGTTGGTGAAAGGGGGAGTGAAAGGAAAAGGGGAACGTTGGTGAAAGGGGGAGTGAAAGGAAAAGGGAAACGTTGGTGAAAGGGGAGTGAAAGGAAAAGGGGAACGTTGGTGAAAGGGGGAGTGAAAGGAAAAGGGGAACATTGGTGAAAGGGGAGTGAAAGGAAAAGGGGAACGTTGGTGAAAGGGGGAGTGAAAGGAAAAGGGGAACGTTGGTGAAAGGGGGAGTGAAAGGAAAAGGGGAACGTTGGTGAAAGGGGAGTGAAAGGAAAAGGGGAACGTTGGTGAAAGGGGGAGTGAAAGGAAAAGGGGAACGTTGGTGAAAGGGGAGTGAAAGGAAAAGGGGAGCTGTGTTTGGTGTGCCATGACAATTCTACTTCTCCTGAAAAAAAGTTCTAAGCTCACACAAAGAATGATGGTGGAACTTGGTGAGCTAGGCAGTATCTATGGAGGGAAATTTGCAGAGGACATTCCGTGCTGAGCTCTTTCATTGGGATTAGAAAGAAAGGAGGCAGAAGCCAGAATAAGAGTGTGTGGGGGGCAGGGCGGAGTACAAGCTGGCAGGTGATAGGTGAGGCCAAGTAAGGGGAAGGTGGGGGAGGGGATGGAATAAGAAACCAAGAGGTGATAGGTGGAAGTGGTAAGGTGTTGAAGAAGAAAGCATCTGATAGAAGAGGATAGTTTATCGTGGAATAAATGGATAGAGGAGGGTAACCAGAGGGAGACGATGGGCAGTGGAAGGGAAGAGAAGGGGTGAGAGAGCCAGGAGAATGACGAAAAACAAATGGGTAGATGGAGACTACCAAGAAAGAACTTGAAGTATTGCAACCCCCCCCCCCCCCCCACCCCACCCAGCCTGAATTTGGCCGTATTGTGACAGTAGTGGAGGCAGTGGGAAAGGAAATGAAATTCAAATGGATGGTCACTGAGTGCAACATCTGTTTCTGAGGGAAAGGGAGTTGTATCAATGGAATAGCTGTCAGGTATCAGGTAATCACTCTAAGGACTTGATCATGAATACCAGCTGATTAAATTTTGCTGCGTTTCAAGATATGGAGTGAAAACAAAAAGCTTGGGGAAGTGTATAGAGGGTTGAAATGGCATCTGGAGAGGTGAGGTGTTGGATGAAGGGAAGGGAGAGAGACAGTTGTGGTGATCAGGTCTGACCCTGCAGGGAAGGGAGAGGGGGAAGATGGTCATAGAATCAGGCCTTTTGGCTCATCAACCATCAAACACTCAGACACTATAATCCCATTTTATTCTCTCCATAGCCACTTAAACTCACTCCAGATGCAACCACTCACTCACGCTCTAGGACAATCTCTAGTGACCAATTACACTGTCAAAACAACTGTCTTTGACATGTGGGAGGGAACTAGAGCAGCCAGAGGAAACCCACACAGGCTGCGGATGGTGAGGAAAGGTGGTGGTGATCAGGATTGAACCTGAGTCATTGGCGTTTTGAGGTAGCAGTGGCACCATTGTGCAGTGTTGTGTTGTTATGCCACTGAGATCAAATCATTGAGGATGGTTGCTTTGGCATCATGACATTGTTATACTATCACGGTCAGGATACTGAGGGTCAACCTCTGGAGTCAGGGTATAAAACGCTATACTGGAAGGGTCAAGGCATGTAGCATAATATCATTGAGGATCAGGTCACTGAGGGACACAGGGCTGAATATCAGGGTGTTAAGACATAAGGAATTAATAGTTAGGGCATGAAGCATTCAGTTGTCAAAGACCAGCATTTCAAGAATTGGGGACGCTACTTGATGGTGAAGGAAGGACTACCAGTGCCTCAGTGGCAATGAGGGAAGTGTTCAGTGGTACATGGATATTGTGAAAGGCACAGATAGCCAAATTGCCTGTCAACTCACCAAGCAATGGAAAGATGTGACATATACAGTATTTTTTTTTACCAAAACTGCAGCCACACTGACTTGCAGTGTCAGATTTCATTTGCTGTCAACTAAAGTGAGCTGTTTAGTTCTGTGCTTCAAATAATTAGACTGGTAGCCATCCATAACAATCATACAAAATGCAGATGAGATAATTACCAGTTAATCAACAAATTGAGAACAGGAAATTGAGACTTGGGTTAATATTTTATTGCAATGTCAACAATAATCAAGAATTCCTATTGTCACATGTGACTGACTCCAGTTGTTATTTGTAGCGCCTGTTTCCTACTTTCTAGGTTTGCATCATTTAAAAGTGAATGATGTTTCTTTCACATCACTAGTTCAATGGTTGAATTTAATATTGAAGAATGTATGTGCAGTACATAACCTGAAATCCTTATTCTTCGCAGACATCCAGAATGAATGATAGAAATATCAGAACCCCAAAGCCCCCTCCCCCACCCACCTATGAACAGCAGCAAAAGCAACAACAACCTGCCACCCTCCCCCACCATACAAGCAGTAGCAGAGACCTTGAACTAGAGTCCATCCCAACACTTTGGTATCTCAGACAGGCTCTCTCTCACTAGCGAGGTAGAGAGAGATTGCTCCTGCAACCACAAGGGCAGGAGACCAGCAGCTCACTGTTCTGATGTTACCATCTTCTGCATCACATCTCCAAGTCTTCCAGCTCGAGGACCGACAGACTCTCACTCACTATCAAAAAGAGAGAGAGAAAGAGGATCGTGATGTCTCAACAACATCAAGGCACATTGCACTTGCAACTGTTGATAATGTCTATATTTGCATTTTCATAAGCTTTCAGCTTGAATTATGAAAGTCCTTTTGTGTAATAACATCTGGCAGCAGAACCTTGTTACAATTTTTATTTAGGACAGGCAATATATTGTTCAAATTTCAGAAATCTGCACTTGGCATGACTTCATATAGTAGAAGACAACATTTGGATAAGTAAGCCTTTGCTTTCAAAGAGTTACTTAGTTAGCCTTACTTGCCTGCTCGTTCTTCACATCCCTGCACCACTTTTTCTCCATTAACTTTTTATATGAAGTGATAGAAATGTTACAGCACAGATAGGGGTTATTTAACAACAGTCACTCTCTACAAAAGTCCCGCTGGTGGTGCAATAATATCAGCGCTGGACTCCAGAGCAAAGGTTCCCAAGTTCAAATCCAAGTCAGGTTGAGTGTTGAGCTAGCAACTCAACCTCGTAAAATCAAGAATAAATTGCTATGGAAACACCATCATGATGATGCCCTGATAACTCCACTGCCAAGATAAGGGCTATTCTTCTTCTTCTTCTTCTCTCTACAAAACCAATCCAACCATTCCCGTTCCATTGTATTTTCCACCTAGGCCTACATATATATTTCCTAATTCCCTTTACTCAGCAGTGTTTGCCAGATCATTGGTGCTTACTGTTTGGAAAAGCTTTTCCTCAAATCAGTTTTGCTTGTTTTGTCAATCACTTTCAATCTGAGACTTCCAGTTCTTGACCCCTCTTCCACTGGAAGCAGTTTCTCTTTTCTTGCTTTGTTTAGCTCTTTTCTTTCAGACTGAAACAGTTCAAAGTTCAAAGTAAATTTATTATGAAGCTACATACTGTATATGTCACCATATACTTCCCTGAGATTCGTTCACTTGTGGGCATTCATAGTAAATAGAAGGAAACAGAACAGAATCAATGAAAACCCATACACCGCAGCCAATGTGCAAAAGACAAGAACAAAACTGTGCAAATACAAAAAGAAAAGAAGAAAACAAATTAACAAAAATAAATGATCAATAACAATCAAGAACACGACTTGTAGATTCCTTAAAAGTGAGTCCATAGGTCGTGGAATCAGTTCAGTGTTGAGCTAAGTGAAGTTATCTTCTCTGGTTCAAGAGCCTGATAATGGCTGATGGGTAATAACTGTTCATGGATGTGGTGGTGTGGGATTTGAGGCTCCTGTACCTCCGTTCTGCAGCAGTGAGAAGAGAGCATGGTCTGGTTAGTGGGGTCATTGATGATCGACACTGCTTCCCTGTGACAGAGCTCCTTGTAAATGTGCTCATGGTGGGTGGGATTTATTTGTGATGGACTGGGCTGTATCCACTTCTTTTAGTAGTTTGTTTTTCCATTCAAGGAAATTGGTATTCCCATACCAGCCCATGATCAAATCACCTCTCAATTTCCTAGTTTCTTCAGGAAATCCACAAAACTGAAGCCATCTATACTTCAGTAAATCTCTTTGCACCCTCTCTCTTGTTTTATATCCTTCCTAAAGCATGGTATCCAAGAGGTCACAATGCTCCAGATGAAATTGGAACAGTGGTTATAGATGTTCTTTCTCCTGCCTCATGCATCCAATTATGATATCTCTTTATCCACCAGTACTACTGTCTTCAAACCAGAATGACAAAACTACAGATCTGTGCACCACAGTTCCAGGGAGATTTTGGATTGTGTAGTGAGAGGAAACATAGAAACATAGAAAATAGGTGCAGGAGTAGGCCATTCGGCCCTTTGAGCCTGCACCGCCATTCAGTATAATCATGGCTGATCATCCAACTCAGAACCCTGTACCTGCTTTCTCTCGATACCCCCTGATCCCTTTAGCCACAAGGGCCATATATAACTCCCTCTTAAATATAGCCAATGAACTGGCCTCAACTGTTTCCTGTGGCAGAGAATTCCACAGATTCACCACTCTCTGTGTGAAGAAGTTTTTCCTCATCTCTGTCCTAAAAGGCTTCCCCTTTATCCTTAAACTGTGACCCCTCGTTCTGGACTTCCCCAACATTGGAAACAATCTTCCTGCATCTAGCCTGTCCAATCCCTTTAGAATTTTATACGTTTCAATAAGATCCCTCCTCAGTCTTCTAAATTCCAGTGAGTATAAGCCTAATCGATCCAGTCTTCCTTCATATGAAATTCCTACCATCCCAGGAATCAATCTGGTGAACCTTCTCTGTACTCCCTCTATGGCAAGAATGTCTTTCCTCAGATTAGGGGACCAAAACTGCACACAATACTCTAAGTGCGGTCTCACCAAGGCCTTGTACAACTGCAGTAGAACCTCTCTGCTCCTGTACTCAAATCCTTTTGCTATGAATGCCAACATACCATTTGCCTTTTTCACCGCCTGCTGTACCTGCATGCCCACCTTCAATGACTGGTGTACAATGACACCCAGGTCTCGTTGCACCTCCCCTTTTCCTAACCGGCCACCGTTCAGATAATAATCTGTTTTCCTGTTCTTGCAACCAAAGTGGATAACCTCACATTTATCCACAATAAATTGCATCTGCCATGAATTTGCCCACTCACCTAACCTATCCAAGTCACCCTGCATCCTCTTTGCATCCTCCTCACAGCTAACACCGCCGCCCAGCTTCGTGTCATCCGCAAACTTGGAGATGCTGCATTTAATTCCCTCATCTAAATCATTAGTATATATTGTAAACAACTGGGGTCCCAGCACTGAGCCTTGTGGTACCCCACTAGTCACTGCCAAAAGAAGTGAACAGGGGCAGTTGGGACATTCTTGGCACCATAGTTCCCAAGGAGATGTTGGATTGTACATAATTATGCACTTGTCAAGGGCCAATAAAAATAAGTTAGGTTTAAGTGCAGTGGCCATTGTGGGCGTGAGCCAATGTTAGAATGGGGAGTTCAAGCTTTCAGTCATAGAGCCCAAGACTCTTTATCAGGACTGGAAAGGAAGGGGAAAGGAACCAGAATGAGAAGATGGGAAAGGGGAAAGAGTTTAAGCTGACAGTTGATAGGTGAAACTAGGCGAAGAGGAAGGTGGATGAGTGGGTGGGGGAGGAGTGATGGAATGTAATTTTTATAATTTTCCTGTCCTTTGATATTAATCCTGTATCTTTCTGGAGATTAGATCCAGTGTCTCTCATTAGACTAGGATGGAATGATATCCTGATATGATAATATCTATAATTACGCTTAGACATAATAGCTCTACTCTTTCAACTTTCATCCTGTCCCTGTATCCTAATTACTTAGACTTTGGCAGCATGTTCTTCATCGGCAAAATCAGATGAAACGTAAAGCTGTTATGTTGGTTGTCAGAACAACTTTAATACTCCTTCTTTGTCCCACTTTTACAAGGGGTGATTGATAAGTTCGTGGCCTAAGGTAGAAGGAGTAAATGTTAGAAAACCTAGCACATTTATTTTTCTGACATTTACACACTTAGTTCAGTGGTTATGGAGCATACGGATCCATTCTTTGTAGAAGTCGGCATCTTGGACCTCCAGAAGTGGTCCACAACATGGGGTAATTGATAAGTTTGTGGCCTAAGGTAGAAAGAGATGAGTTATTAACTTCAAACTTCCTGTATTTTCATTCAAAGAGTTGAACTGTGCATGCATGTAACGAGAGTCGTATAACCCATCTCCTTCTACGTTAGGTCACTAACTTATCAATTACCCCTGCTGTGGACCACTTCTACAAAGAAGGGATCTGTATGCTCCACGACCACTGGACTAAGTGTGTACATGTAGGAAGGGACTATGTTGAAAAATAATTGTGCTAGGTTTTCTAAATTTGACACCTTCTACCTTATGCCACAAACTTATCAATCACCCCTTGTATATTTTTATGCTGATCATTCTATATTCAGCCAGCTTCTCGATTGTACTATCAATTCACTACCTATAATATTTTCTTTCTTCTATTTCATCTTGCTCTCCATCTCTTGATCATTGTCCAGAAAGTTCTGGCTTTAGTTCTCCCAGTGAGAGATACTCAATCTCTTAAAACAACATCTGTTGCTTAGATTCAGTTTTGACAGTCAGTTTTTAATTTTAGCAATGCGTATTTTCAACACATTGGTCCACTTACAATAAATAATTTTACTTTAGATTGCTCTTTATCCCTTCCCATTGTTTATATAAACCCACCTAGAGATGTTTACTCTCTTTAATCCATCTCTTTCTTCGGAACATTTACAGTAATGCCCTATTCTGCAATAGAACAGAATTATGCTGAATGAGAAAGTTGTCTGTAATATAATCAAAGAATTCCCCCTTTTGCCCTGTACATTACTTAGGCATCTGGATAATCATCAGAGATTATTTATCCAAAATTAGAAATGTGCAAATCTTTGTGTCTTTTTAAAACTTCTATGAAAATTTTCTTTCACTGGGACCACAGACATCTTTATATCTGCTTTTAAATTCCAGTTAAAAAAGCATAAACTAGGGTGCCAAGTATTATATATAGAACAATGACATGCCATTTGCCTTTAACAGAAGATGATCTATAAACATCAGTAAACAACAATTTTCACTTTCTTTTCATTTTTGTTGTACTTTATGCAATGACCAAGTGTTATGGGTGAGGTTCCAATAAGCATAAAAGAGGAAACCACTTTTGGAATGGAGTGTTCCTTAAAAATTCTTTAATGTAAAAGTTACAGTTCAAAATGAGCATTCAGAAATTATGGATGGAACAATGCCATTTTCGTTACAATCAAATTTTGGTATTAGCATCCATAAGAAATGGGTATGCGATTAATTACAAAATGAGGCCCTTCATCAGCAATGGAGAATAGAGACAAAAAGTCAGAGTAAGAAGTTGGTGGAGGGGAGGAAGAAGTAAAAGGTCGTAGGTGATAGGTGAAACTGGGAGAGGAGGAGAGGTGAAGTAAAGAACTGGGAAGTCAATTGGTAAAAGAGATAAAGGGATGGAGAAGGGGGAATCGAATGGGAGAGGACAGAATGCCATGGGAGAAAGGGAAGGAGGGGCACCAGAAGGAGGTGATGGGCAGGTAAGGAAGTATGGTGAGAGAGGAAAATGGGAGTGGGGGATGGTGAAGGGGGTGGGAGGTACAATTACTGGGAGTTTGGGAAATCGATGTTCATGCCATCAGGTTGGAATATAAAGTGTTGCTCCTCCAACCAGAGTGTGGCCTCATTGCAGCAGTATGGACTGATATGTCAGATTGGGAACGGGAAGTAGAATTGAAATAGATGGCCACTGGGAGATCCCACTTTTGAGATGGACGGTAGGTGCTTGACGAAGCAGTCTCCCAATCTAAGTCAGGCCTCACTGATATATAGTGAGCTAAGCTAAGTTCTAAGGTATAAACTAAGCTCTACTTTCTGCTACCAGGATAACATGAATATTTTGTCATACATGCTTATTTGTAGAACTACTGCTCAGGACTCTATTCCAGGAAGTGACATCAGGTCAAGTCGAGTTTATCGTCATATGCACAAATACAGTGAGGTATAGTGAGGTGAAACTTTACTTGTGTGGGTGGCATGATAGTATAGTGGTTAGTGTAATACTGTCAGCTGTAAGAAAGATTGGTGTTCAATTCCTGCTGCTGTCTGTAAGGAGTTTATATGTTCTCCCCGTGACCTCATGGAGGGTCCATTTTCTACCTATACGCCAAAAAGTTGTATGGTTTACGGTTTGTAAGTTGTAGGTATCCTACATTGACTGCGGAAACATGGCAACATTCGTGGGCTGCCCCCAGGATACCGTGGACTGTGTTGGTTGTTGATGCAAATGGCACATGTCACTGTATGTTTCGATGTACATGGGAATCATCAAGCTAATCTTTAATCTATCTTCAATCACAGGCATAGGGGTTCAGACAACAACAGAATATAATAACACATAAATTATACTGGTGGTGAACAAACTGAAGCCTGTGCCAAACAAAGCATTAGTGCAGAGAAAAACCTATCTGAAAAGAAAGCCATGGTAGTGTGGTAGGGCAAGAGGTACATAATGTTCCACTCTTGAGGTAGGATTAGGGTTGCAAACAAGGGAAAATCTACAGATGCTGGAAATACAAGCAACACACTCAACGTGCTGGAGAAACTCAGCAGGCCAAGCAACATCTATGGAAAAGAGTACAGTTGATGTTTTGGGCCGAGACCTTTCAGCTGGAAGAAGTAGAGGGTAGTAGGTGACAGGTGATATCAGGAGAGGGGGAGAGATGAAGTAAAGAGCTGAGAAGTCAATTGATGAAAGAGATAAAGGACTGTGAAGGGGGAACCTGATAGGAGAGAACTGAAGACCATGGAAGAAAAGGGGAAGGAGCACCAGATGGAGGTGATGGGCAAGTAAGGAGGTAAGGTTAGAGAGGGAAATAGGTAGGGTCCAGGGGTCCTGCTGAAGTGTCTCAGCCCAAAACGTCGACTGTACCTTTTTCCATAGGATTAAGGTTGCACAGGTCTGTTCAAGAACTGATGATTGTAGAAAAGTATCTGTTCTTGAACCTGATGGTGTGGGACCTCAGGCTTTTGTGCTTCCTGACTGATGCAGAAGTAAGTTGGGATGTCCTTGACAATAGGATGCCACTTCCTGTAGATGCTGTCAATAATGGAGAGACCTGTGCCCAGTGGTAGACTGGGCTGTGTCCACGACTCTTTGTCTCCTCTTACATTCCTGCATGTTGGATTTACCATTACATCAAGTTAAATCAAGGCTCTCACATTTGTCTTTTAATTATTTGTAACGTCAATGGCTGGAGCTTCAATGAGTAACATAAATTAAAAGCATGCATTCTGTAAGGGAAAACCGAAAGGTGTGACAGCAGTTTGCTGATTGCGTTCTGAGTTTGAACTTCTCGTGGACGTTTGTGTGGGAGCTCAGAATAGTGGAATAACCTGAATAATGAGTGCCAGGTTGCACTAGGTGCAGAAACAGCCTCATTTGTTTAAATGAGGCAAAATATCTGTGAGAACATAAGAAGTAGGAGCAGGAAGCAGGAGTAGGTCATCTGGCCCGTCAAGCCTGCTCTGCCATTCAATAAGATCAAGGCTGATCTGGCCATGCCTTTTCCCCATAACCCCTAATTCCCCTCAGAGAGGGACTATAGCTAGTTCATAGCACACACAAAATGCTGGACGAACTCAGAAGTCAGGCGTATTCTCAGTATGGGGGACTGTGGTGAACTACATATACCTGTCTGGACTGCTCCTGTGGCTCCTCCCACAGACCCCTGCTGACTGCTCCTGTGGCTCCTCCCACAGACCCCTGTATAAAGGCGATTGAGGCCTGAGCCCGGCCTCATTCTCCAGGATGTAGTGTTGTTCATTCTTCCAGTCAATAAAAGCCGATATCTCGCTTCTTACGTCTCAGAGTGAGTTATTGATGGTGCATCAGGGAGAATAAGCTTCAGGCCAATACTCTTCATCAGGACTGGAATAGGTGGTGGAGGAAGTCAGAATAAGGACCTGGTGAGGGGGAAGGAGTACAAGCTGGCAGGTGATAGGTGAGAGGGGATTGAGTGAGGGGGAGGTGAGATCATGGTGGAGGGGAATGAAGTAAGAAGCTGGGAGGTGATTGGTGAGATCGGGAGAGGGGGAGGTGAGATCATGGTGGAGGGGAATGAAGTAAGAAGCTGGGAGGTGATTGGTGAGATCGGGAGAGGGGGAGGTGAGATCATGGTGGAGGGGAATGAAGTAAGAAGCTGGGAGGTGATTGGTGAGATCGGGAGAGGGGGAGGTGAGATCATGGTGGAGGGGAATGAAGTAAGAAGCTGGCAGGTGATAGGTGAGATCGGGTGAGGGGGAGGTGAGATCATGGTGGAGGGGAATGAAGTAAGAAGTTGGCAGGTGATAGGTGAGATCGGGTGAGGGGGAGGTGAGATCATGGTGGAGGGGAATGAAGTAAGAAGTTGGCAGGTGATAGGTGAGATCGGGTGAGGGGGAGGTGAGATCATGGTGGAGGGGAATGAAGTAAGAAGTTGGCAGGTGATAGGTGAGATCGGGTGAGGGGGAGGTGAGATCATAGTGGAAGGGAATGAAGTAAGAAGCCGGGAGGGGATAGGTGGAAGACGTAAAGGATGGATGGAGAAGAAATTACAGGAAGTTAGAGATATTGATGTTTACACCATCATGTCCAAGGCTACACACGTGGAATGTAAGATGTTGCTCCTCCAACCTGAATTTGGCCGTATCATTGCAGTAGAGGAGGCTATGGACTGACATATCAGAATAGGAATATGTAGTCATATTGAAATGGGTAGCCACCAGGAAATCCTGCCTTTCTTGTGGCTTACGGAGTGAAGATGCTCGACAAAGCAGCCCTGCAATCTGCATCATGTCTCATTGATGTAGAAGAGGCTGCAGCAAAGCATTGGAAATAATAAATGGCCCCAACAGACTTGGAGGTGAAGTGTTACCGCATCTGGAAGGCCTGTCAGTGTTTATTACCCTTCATAGATACTACTTGACTTGCTAAGTTCCTCCAGTATGATGTGTATGTTGTTCATGATTTCCAGCAACTGCAGAATCTTTATCCTTAGTTTATATATATTTTATTGATTGTTTATTTAAGCATTTTTAAGTGTTAGGTTTTTTTTCTTAGAGTTTTCATGTTTTAATATATTCATTTTTAGAACAGGTTTAAATGCTTTCCAATAGCTTTAAAAAACTGTGTTTCATTGACTTCAGAGAAAATGTTTTCAAATTGTTTGATAGCAACATTTGTTCTGGCATCATGGTTGAAAGGCTATGTTATTGCACAAGGTCTTGCCTTTGAGAACTGGATAGACTTGGGAGAGTAGGTTGATCCTGCTCAAACTACACAAGGCCAGCACTGAGCACACTCAGCTCACTGGTAAGCCTAATGTTACTTTGTTTGTGAAAAGGTAGTTTGTTATGTCATAACAAGTAGCCTGATATGTTTTTTCCATATTGAGAGGGCAAGGATATTAATATTACACGATTTGCAAGAATGGAGATTCAGATTCTATAAATCTCATGTTCTCTACTGCTCATTAGCTTGATCACATGGCCTTTTAAAATTAATATTCCTTCCATTTCTGTTTCTCATCCTGTAGAGGTTTACTGTTTGTTGTTCCAGGCTGCAGGTAAATTCTTCATTATTTTGTCAACAAGGCCAGCTTCACCTGTGGATGTGGCATCACAAACTTGCTCAGTCTTTCCTTGATCTGCTGTTTGCATGTGTTCACTCACATCTGGCAGGATCCATCCAGTTGGAATTCTGGCATTCTGTTCCCATCCAGGCTCTGGTGTTGGGTATATAGTGCTTGACCCCTGGCTTCACAGGAAAATAGTCCTTCAATGGTAAATCTCTGATTATGAATCTTCAATGAAAAAATAATGAACTAAAGGAGAAATATGCAAACAGAAGTGCATACTTGCTATAAGTTATGGACTTCCTAGAGAAGACAAGTGGAAACAGAGATCACAGCAGATTATTTGCTTTATTTTCAAAATTAGAGGAATTTAAAATTCATTTTCATACCAGCTCTAATTGCCATTCACTATTCTGTCTATCAGATTGCAAATCTATGCAATGAATTTTAAAGGCAGTTTTATTATTAATCAATCAATTTAATTCATAAACAGGACGATTAACAACTCTTCTGTGAAACAGAGGCTTTTTATAGCTTTTTTTACTCTTTCATTCACTTATAATAGCATATCCTGCTCCTCATTCCGCGTCAATTGTAAACTTTGATCTATGATTACACATGCAAGGTGCTATTTTTAGGTTGAACAACCCAGATGTTTATTAGAAAAGACAGATAATTTAGCAACACACAGCTGGTGCACCCCTAATAGTTCTATAAAAGAGCAGGTAAGTTGGTAATTTCTATCAAATTTAGTGTCTTGTTACTGAGAATATGAAATACTTAAAAAAAATACCCTTCAAATTGTCATTAATAAAGATTTACATAAATATATCAAGAATGATTCATTCCAAATAGCATTCAACAGGGAGATTTATTACAGGAATTTAAGAAGCTATTTTATATTCACAGGGACTCTTAAAATATTAACTTTCTTCTAACTGAATGGTTCAGCTTCAGCAGTACAAATGAGAACATTTGCTAAGTTGAGCTCACTTTGTCATTTAATAAGGTTACAGCTGATCTTCATCTCAATGCAAACCTGAACCTTTCCAGTGCATCCAAAAATCTATCAAACCTGGTTTTTCATAAACTCAGCCACAGCTCTTTTATCATCCTCAGGAAAACCTAAACCATGCTCTTTCTTTCCACTCTGGAGGAAGTAGGTCTTGTTAACTTGGTTTCTCCTCATCTCTGAAATGTCCACTGAACCTTTGTTACAATTCCTCAGAGGACAGTGCAATATCCCTAATGTAAAGAGACCAGAATTATGCATTTTACTCCAAGTGTGATCTCGCCAAAGCGCTAATAACTTGCAGTTATTCTTTTTTATACTTTAGTACTTATTCTCCAGTTCCTTTGTAATTAACCATAGCACACCACTTGCTTTCTAATTTAATATTAGATATGTACAATAATGTTGGCATTTCTATGATTTAATAACATACAATGTTTTCTGAGTGTTCAAATTTCACAATCCTCACTTTTAAAGTGTATTATGCTTTTCTATTCTTATCTCTGTTCAATTTATTTGAATTTTCCTCAAGTTTTTGACCTTTATTGCATTATAACTATTTTATTATCTTTATGACATGTGAGGTTGGCCAGGCTAGGTCTTTATTCCTTGGAATGCCAGAGAATGAGTGAGGCTTTATAGAAGTGTTTAAAATTATGAGAGGCATAGATAAGGTGGATGGTGGCAGACTTCCATTTTTTATTGAGTTTACATATTTATTTATTTATTGAGATACAGCGTGGGATAGATCGTTCCAGCCCTTCGAGCCATGCTGCCCAGCAATTCCCCTAGTTAATCCATGGGTCAATTTACAATGACCAATTAACCTATCAACTAGTACGTCTTTGGACTGTGGGAAGAAACCAGAGCACCCGGAGGAAACTCACGTGGTCATGAGGAGAATGTACAAACTCCTTTCAGGCAGTGGTGGGAATTGAACCCAGGTCGCCGGGTAGGTAAAGCATTGTGCTAGCCACCATGGTACCATGCTGCCTCTCTGGTTCAAAAGCCTAATTATGGTTGATGGTAATAACTGTTCCTGAATGTGGTAGTGTGGGTTTTGAGGTTCTTATACCTCCTTTCTGGTGGCAGTAGTGAGGAGAGAGTTTGTCCTGAATGGTGGGGTCCTTGATGATGGATGCTGCTTTCCTGCGACTGCACTCCTTGTAAATGTGCTTAATAGTAGGAGGGATTTACCTGTGACAGACTGGGCTGTATCCACTACTTTTTCGTTTTTTTTCCACCCAAGGGCACTGGTATTCTCATACCAGGCTGTGATCAAATCATCTCTCACTTTCCTTATTTCTTCAGGAAATCTACAAAACTAAAGCCATCTATACTTCAGTAAATCTTACAATACATTTCTTTGCACCCTTTCTCTTGTTTTATATACTTCCTAAAGCATGGTATCCAAGAGGTCACAATGCTCCAGATGAAATTGGAACAGTGGTTATAGATGTTATTTCTCCTGCCTCATGCATCCAATTATGAAATCTCTTTGTCTGCTGCCTTCAATCCAGAACCACGGTTGAGGGTGGTGATTATATGTACAATTGGGAATGCATTGCAGCAGATTGTTGCTTTAGTAACTTTGCTGACATTGGGAGATGTGACTGGGCAGCTTCAGACTGAACAAAAGTGCTGGTGTTAAATAGGGCTGTGATCAAGTCTGATCAACACAAGGCCAGTTGAAAGTGAATAGTGTGTGTGTGTGTGTGTGTGTGTGTGTGTGTGTGTGTGTGTGTGTGTGTGTGTGTGTGTGTGTGTGTGTGTGTGTGTGTGTGTGTGTGTGTGTGTGTGTGTGTGTGTGTGAGATTAATTTAAATAAACATCTTCATTAATCTTTGTCCTTATGTTGGACTTATTTAAGCTATTCATCTTTTTAAAGTTAAAGAAATATTTTACTTAAGTATTTCAAAGCATACGGACAAACATAGTGCAAAGTTATTAATGCATTCAATGTAAATTCTGAGGGTCAAAGGAATATTATTGCTGCAATGTTATCAGAGTAAATATAGTCAATGTTGAACAGTAAGCTCACTTCGACTAGTAGCTTGCTTAG
The DNA here is from genome assembly GCF_048418815.1 of Hemitrygon akajei. Taxonomy (NCBI): domain Eukaryota; kingdom Metazoa; phylum Chordata; class Chondrichthyes; order Myliobatiformes; family Dasyatidae; genus Hemitrygon; species Hemitrygon akajei. The sequence goes on from NC_133131.1 coordinate 96,791,336, forward strand.
TTTTAAATAAATTTGTGCAGTTTTAGGACTGCAGATGGAATGCAATTTAGGCAGATAATTTTTGAACATGAAGCATTTTCTCTTTATCTCACAGAGAATTATGCCTAGCCTTGCATCAACTGAGAATTATGATGAATTTATAACTGAGCCTCCAACTGTGGAAACTGCTCAAAATCTGATAAAGCAGAAGATAATGGATGCACAGTTTAAGTGTTATGAAAAAATGGCCAGGGATACTTCTTATAATAAACCAGGTAACTGATACCATGCTAAAATAACTGTACTTTTGTTAACATGGTTACTTAAATAATATTAAGTAATAAGCTACACTTTCTGACATCACAGGCCTATATTGCAATAGAACCTGGGATGGATGGTTATGTTGGGATGATACACCAGCAGGAACGTTAAGCATACAAAATTGTCCAAATCACTTCAATGATTTTGATGAAACTGGTAAGAGACTTATTTCTTCACAAAATTTCTGCACTACATAGGAATTCTACTTCTGTTCCTCTAGGCTAGTTTACAGAAATGTTTGGTGTCTCAAACGTAATCTTAAATCCCTCTCTCTCTGAAACTTTCAATAAGAACAAGACTCGAACCAATAGACAGATATTACACCCATATTTCCATTTTAGTCATGATTTTATGAAGTGAAGATTGAACTAATGTTTGTTTTCCATCAAGCAGACTGAAATTTTTCAGTGGTTATTCTGAAAACATCAGTAAACTCTACACTAAATTCTCCTCTCTGCACTTCAGTTTCTTTGTTCAAATGTTTCATACAAGGAATGAGATTGATAACACAGGCACAGAGTCATAATCTAAGAGGAAATTTTTGACTGGCCTGATGAAGTAAGGTCTAGATTTAGCCATTAACACAAGGGTCAATGCAGAGTCCGTCAGTGGTAATTTTGACTGGTTATAAAGGATTCTAATTTCCATCTCCCTTCCCTGTTTCAGTGTGATTGTTATGGAAAGGTAGGTAAGTTTGTTCACTGGAATAAAAGAGGAGAATGTTTATATAAAGGGAATTAAATAGTTTGAAACGAAATTGCTTCACCGAATGAAGGGTGGGGCAAAAAGAAGCCATATCCCTGATATAAGAAGGGATAGCCAGAGAATTTCTCAGCACACAGATATAAGTTTGAAAATGCTCCTATAAACTGAGCAAAAAGGGATTGTGAAGCAATATGTTTCTTTGAATGGACAAGTAATACTTAACAGCTTAAATGTTTTTTGAGAAATTGATGGCTAAGATGTATTTCATACAACTTGGAAGAGGAATTTAATAAAATATTGCTCCTAACCAGTTTTGATCCAAATGCATCACAATTAATTACTACCAATAAATCAGTCTCTTGGATCCTCTAGTCACACTTGGTCAGTAGTCATGTATTCATTGCCTCGCCAAGTTACATTGTCTGGTGCCACAGCCTAAAGAATCAATCTCTCATGACTCTTCTTTCCCTGTCTGAAAAATGTTCTGTCCAACCTTACAACAGAAAGCAGTGTTGGAGCTCCCTGGTCCTTCAATATCAGGCTGATTTACAAACACGGACTGCTTGCCTCACTGCTATTCCTATTACCCTGCACTATCCAATTCCAATCGGCACCTGTGACCACAACTTGCAGCTTTGGATTTTCCTCCTAACCTTTCTTACCCCTCTGTGATCCTCTCCTTTGTTAGTCCAACCCTTTAATCAAGATCTTTACAGTTGCACTAGCTTTGGCTCATGATTGATTCTCGTATGAGTACGCTTCTGTGAGACAACTCGCAGCTTCTACTCGGTTAATGGTGCATTGTAAGTGAAAATGTTTGTAGAAGTTTTACTAATGCACACAGAAAAAGTCTTCCACCCTCTCTCTCTCAAGGAAACTTAGAATGCATTTACAGAACTTGCTAAAGACAGCATGAAAGGTGAATAAGGTGGTTAAGATTACACACAAGGTATTTGTCTTTATTAACATAATGTAGAATGTAAGAGCAGGGTGATTTTGCTACAACTCTATAAAATCTCCACTGAACCACACCTAGAGTTAATGCAATATGGAAAGGTTGTGAGAATTTTCAAGGATGTTTCCAGAATTGAAAAAGTATAGCTGGAAGGAAAGAAATGACTTCATTTTTTGTTCTGAAAGAGAATGAGGGGAGATTTAATTCACCCCTAGACAGTATAAACAGAAATTACCTATCCATCATGGCAGAGAGGTTGCTAACTAGCTAATTGGTGGAAGTATGGAAGGGGAAATTAGAGAAAAAAAAAATTCAATGACTGGTACAGGATTGCAATTGAATGAGTGGTGGAAGTAGTTGAGATAAATACCCTCCCCCCAATTAAGGGATACTTGGATTAAGTATTTGAAGGATAATAATCTGAAGAATTTTGGATTCGGGTCTGGAAAGTAATGTTACCCTAAAGTTCAGTTTCAGACAAATATGATCATGATGGACCAAAATTGCCTCCTTTTTCCTCATAACATTATATGATTCTATATTCCTCTCTTGTGCAAAATTCCCAGTCTGAACACACATTTGATATTTGGATGTAGGTCTTACTGAGGGAGAGCTGGATCTGACCATGTGAATTTGTTGTATTTTTAAATGAATGAAGGGCTCAGTGACTATTGAAGTGTGATTCACCTATGATCTAAATTACAGTAAAAAGTTAGAATTGCATAATATTACAATTTAACTTTTCTGGGAGTTAAACATATCTAGGAACAGGAGCGTATGAATAATTCATACATAGATTTTATGTTTATGTTAATTAGGTCAATGATCTCCCTCTCCCTCTTCCAGAAACACCACATACACACACATACTCTCCCTCTCCCTCAACCCCCCCCCCCCCCACACACACACACTTTCTCACATTGCCTCTACTGCTGAAGTACTGATGACATTGTGCTTGTATCATGAGTCAGGGTGACACCTTGGCCCCCTGCTTCAATTTGACTTGTCATTCTCATTCCAATGGCATGGTGGTGCATGGCCTCCTCTGCTGCGTTTGTACCACCTCCAACCTGATGGCAAGAACATAAATTTTCCAACTTTTGATAAATTCCCCTCATTTCCCTTCTCTTTTTTTCCATTCCCCATTCTTGTCATGCTCTTGTTGTGTATTTAATATCTCAGTAATATTTGAGTAATACTGTAAAGTAAATAATTTATTAAATAATCATTTCAGTAATTTAATATGGGCTATATGTTATAGTATGTGAATTGCATATGAAATGACACTACCAAGTCATATATGTGTGCCTCACTTAAAGTAAAATCAAAGTTAGACTTAAATTCTGGACTCTACATGTTTTCCTTTCAATTAGTTTTTATGTTTTGGAGATACACTGGCAATGAGTAAGTCTTAAACGAACCCGAGACAACTACCTTTCTGTTGAATTGCAACAAGATGTTCGAGCTAAGAAAAAAAAGCAGTGCAACATGTGTTTCTTCTGAAAAAGAGACAGGCGATCAAGATAAAAAAGATGGCAGAAAATGGGCAGGTTCACGGGTTCGTCTATAGTGAGTCACAAAAGCAACTGGCTACTCCAGAAAAATTGATGAGTTTGATTACCTAATAGATAACTGAATTTTGTATATTGAGCAAACTGAGCAGTATTTTACAGTAAATGAAAAACATGAGAAACATGTGCCAATTTTGCTGAGTGCATTAGCTTTAAATCAGAATCAGAATCTGATTTATTATCACTGGCATGTGATGTGAAATTTGTTAACTTAGCAGCAGCAGTTCAATACATACATAATATAGAATAATAATAAATAAATATTATTCAGCATACTTTATACAGTGTATGTATATTGAATAAATTAAAAATTGTGCAAAAAGAACAGAAATACCATATATTAAAAAAAAGTGAGGTAGTGTCCAAAGGTTCAATATCCATTTAGGAATCGGATGGCAGAGAGGAAGAAGCTGTTCCTGAATCGCTGAGTGTGTGCCTTCAGGCTTCTGTATCTCCTACCTGATGGTAACAGTGAGAAAAGGGCATGCACTGGGTGCTGGAGGTCCATAATAATGGATGCTGCCTTTCTGAGACACCGCTCCTTGAAGATGTTCTGGGTACTTTATAGGCTAGTACCCAAGATGGAACTGACTAAATTTACAACCCTCTGCAGCTTCTTTTGGTCCTGTACAGTAGCCCCCCCCCCCCCCCATACCAGACAGTGATGCAGCCTGTCAGAATGCTCTCCACAGTACATCTATAGAAGTTTTTGAGTGTATTTGTTGACATGCCAAATCTCTTCAAACTCCTAAGTATAGCTGCCTTCTTTATAACTACATCGATATATTGGAAACAGGTTAGCTCCTCAGAGATCTTGACACCCAGGAACTTGAAACTGCTCACTCTCTCCACTTCAGATCCCTCTATGAGGATTGGTATGTGTTCCTTCATCTTACCCTTCCTGAAGTCCACAACCAGCTCTTTCGTCTTACTGACGTTGAGTGCCAGGTTGTTGCTGCGGCACCACTCCACTAGTTGGCATCTCTCACTCCTGTATGCCCTCTCGTCACTACCTGAGATTCTACCAATAATGGTTGTATCGCCAGCAAATTTATAGATGGTATTTGAGCTATGCCTAGCCACACAGTCATGTGTATATGAAGAGCAGAGCAGTGGCTGAGGAAGAGATATTATCACCAATCCGCACAGATTGCGGTCTTCCGGTTTGGAAGTCGAGGATCCAATTGCAGAGGGAGGTACAGAGGCCCAGGTTCTGCAACTTGTCAATCAGGATTGTGGGAATGATGGTATTAAATGTTGTGCTGTAAGGCATACGGTTTGCTTAGAAGTTTGTCTGCTTAACCAAACCAGCTGAAATTAGTTTTGCTGATATCATGAAAGTAATGCAGGAACATTTAGAACCAAAACCGTTGTTGATTGCAGAATGCTTTAAGTTTCATATGCAGAATCAAAAGGAAGGGGAGACCACTTCAGCATATGTGGTTGAATTGCAGAAGTGTCTGTGCATTGTCAGTTCAGTTATTGGCTTAACAATGTATTGAGAGACCATTTAGTTTGTGGAATCTTTCAAGAAATCATTCAAAAGTGGCTCCTAACTGAAGCACAACTTACCTTTAAAAGAGTAGTTGAAATTACTGTATCATTGGAAACAGCAGACAGAGATGCCAATGAGTTGCTCTCAGGAATGAAATTGAGTATGAACAGAACTGCAATGTCTAAACTGAAGCTGGGCTGGCTGAACAAATTGTGTTACAGTTGTGGCAGGAGTTCACATGCACCAAACTAACAAGGGTTTAAAGGCAATACTTGCAGAAAATGCAACAAACTAGGACACAAACAAAGGACATGTTGGGCAAACAAAAATAAATGAACTACACAGGGAAGAGAAAAAGCTAAAAAGTCAAGCTGCAGTTTCAGCATGAGCACTAATCTTCATGCTGTTGATGAAATATCTGATAATGATGAGAGTGATACAGGACTGAATAGCCTTTAGATTTAAATGTGAAAACTAACAATAGACAAGCAGAAAATAAACAAGACAAAATCTGCAGATGTTGGAAATTCGTGGCATTTTTTCTCCAGTCCTGATGAAAGAGTCTCAGCCCAAAACGTCAACTATTTACTCATTTCCATAGATGCTGCCTGATCTGCTGAGTTCCTCCAACATTTTGTGTGTGTTGTTTGAATAGATAAGCAATATGGCTTACACCAGAAATTAATTGTAAATTAATATGGAATTGGACACTGACAGCTGTTTTAGTCATTCCACAAAATGAGTTTAAATGGCATTTTAAAGATATTGAACTGAAGCCTGCAGCTGTCCAATTAAGAACCTATACTGAAGAAGAGGTAACTCCTGTGGGAATGACATTTGTAGCAGTGAGATACAATAGCCAACAAACCACGTATGTGGTTAAAACAGGAGGACCAGCTTGTGGGGATGTGAGAACTACAACTTGATTGAAGATCCGTCCATCCATTTCATGCCACATACCCTTCAAGAGAGTCAACTGAAAGCAAATTAAGGTATTGGATGATGCCACTGAAGTGTTCAGGGATGGCATTCAAAAACACAAGCATATCAAGTCTAAAATAGTGCTAAGTGAAAATGGCACACTCAAGCTCACCTAGTTCCTCATACCAACTGTAATAAAGCAGTCAGTGAGCTAGATTGCATGGAGGCTGAAGGAATTAATTTTTTCCAACATTGAATGGAGCCCATGGGCATTACCAGTGAACCCAGTAGCCAAGAAGAATGGGTCTGTCAGGATCTGTGGTGATTTTAAGGTCACCATCAATCCAGTACTAAAAGTAAATCAATATCCACTGCCCAGGAAAGCAGGTTCCTTTGCAAATCTTTCTGGATGGAAGCACTACCCGAAGCGGACTGAGCTGAGGCCTACGTACAGATAGACACGGAAGAAGAATCTGAAGTATTCCTCACCATAAACACTCACAAAGGGCTTTATCACTAAACCAGGCTTATTTTTGGAGTAGCATGTACACCTGCTCTCTGGCAGAAAGCTACACAAGAGGCCTAGGCACCCTGTGTTACCTGGATGACACAGGGTAACTTTTCCAAAATCTCACCACAGTATGCTAAGAAAATTTAAGAAGTAGTGGATGTCCCAAGGCCAAAGGTCATTTCATGGCTGTGTTTCATTTCAGGATTTGTCAATTATTATAAAAGTTTCCTGCCAAACCTGCGCTGCACTCCTTGAAATCATTACTGCAGATCAGGAAGAAATGGCAATGGACAAAGCAGAATGAGATGGCTTACCAAAAGGCAAAAAAAGTGGTGATGTCAGACAGTGTACTCACACATTACAATTCTTATCATCCAGTGAAACTTTCCTGTGACACTTCACCATATGATACATAAATTTCAACTGCTCTTTTAAATGTGATTTGTGCTTCCTTTAAGAGCTGTTTTTGAATGCTTTCTTGTAAGATTCCACAAATTAAACAATCTCTCAGGGCATCATTAACCCATCATTAAATGATGCTCAAAGCCGAAATGCACTCACTTTCCTTTTGATTCTATTTATGAAACCTAAAGTGTTCTGAAATCAACAATGGTTTCCATTCTGAATGTTACTGTATAACATTCATAATATCAGCAAAACTCATTTTGGCTGGTTTGGTTGGAGCAATTAAATTTCTAAACAAACTGTATGCTTTTTTACCTATTGCACTCAGTAACACTTGCACTCGCTTTTCATTGGCTATTTCCGGTAAAGCCTGCTATTTCAGCCTTTTCAAAATTTATTATTATTATCACCCAGAATTCACTGTTTATGAACCCGTGGCCAGACTCATTACTTGCTAATTTTGTCTATATCTGACCTTTCTTTAACCTTGAATATCTCTCTGCTCTTTCAAAGAAAAATGTGCTGCATATTTTTTAACTTGTCCGGCTGAATAAAATTTTACTGTGCTTCAACAGGTAGGTAGTTGTCTTAAGTTTGTTTTAAAACTTCCTCATCACCATTGTTATGTTTTTATAACTCCAGAAACTATCTGAAAGAAAAACACAGGAGTTGGGGCATGTTCCATCTACTTAGTTTTTTTTAGTGAGATGCTGACATATAACATGGTTATGTAGTGACGTATGCCATCCACATACTTCATACATGTAATGCATAATGAATTATGTAAACAAACAAAGAATGCTTAATCAAAAAATATATGTACAATATTGCACAAATATTAATGGAAAATTGAATAAACTACAGAATCCATTTGAGGTTATCAAAGAATGAAATTTTGCAGGCTCTTGCTACAATGTTCCAATCCTCCTTTGACAGTAGGGATTTGAGATGGGGCAGAGGATTAGAGGATTTCAAAAACTGTATCACAGTTTAAAATAGAGGAATGAAAAAGTAATGAGAATATGTCAGGCAGCTGGTTGGTTGATGTTGAAACTGAGATATTTATCTTTTGACTATCAGCACTAAACATGAACGCATTGCTCAGTAGCTGTCTCTGCTTGCACGCTTACATTCAGCTCTAGTAACTTCAATAACTTAACAGTGACCTGACAGAATAATAAATACCAGCCCTGTAGTATTAAATCAGCAAGACACTCCAGATGCAATCGACTCCATTTGATAAAAAATTCAGTTAACTATTCTAATTACTCCCAATCTGTTGTATATTTGAAGTGCTTAATTCAAATTATTGGTTAATTCTTTTTCTTTTACGCTAAACCAACCTCAACTCGTCAGATGTGGCTTGTGTAGTCTCGTTTGACTTAGCTGTTTGTAAAATTAAGCAATTACTGAAACAATTTTTTATCTTCCCACAAGAAAAAGCTACAAAGTACTGTGATGAAAATGGGAACTGGTTTATACATCCTGAAACCAATCGAACTTGGTCCAACTATACGTTTTGTAATAAATATACAGACTATAAACTAAAGGTCAGTATCACTTGTTCATCCTCCATGCACCTGAAACGTTTGGTATATCATACTGCACTTCTGTTTTGGGAGGGAGCACTGGGGCTCTGTGAGTGTATAAGAGTTAAGAAGTCTGCAAGGACGTACATGATCTGCATAGCAAAACAGAGAAACATAGATAAAAGGAGTAGGAAAAGCCTATTTATCCCTACAGGCTTGTTCTGTTGTACAGTATAATCATGGCTGATCTTCTATCTCAATACCACATATTTGCACTACCGGCATGCCTTTTGCATCCAGAACCTTTAGCTGTCATCTTAAAAATTAAAGTTTAAAGTATAGATGAAATTTATTACTCAAGAATGTATGTATATCTTGAGATTCATTTTTTCCAGGCATTTAAAGGAAAATAAATAAATACAATAGAATTTATGAAAAATTGTCTGTAAATAAAGACTAACAAACAACAAATGTGTAAAAGAAGAAACATTGTGCAAGTAAATTTCTCACTGCTGCCATTGGCAAGGAGGGACAAGAGCCATAAGTCCCACACCACCAGGTTCAGGAAACAGTTATCACCCTTCAACCATCAGTGCCTCGAACAAGAGTGGTTAATTTTGCTCACCTCAACTCTAAACTGATTCCACAACCTTTGGACTCACTTTCAAGTACTCTACAACTCATGTTCCCACTATAATTAATAAATAAATTATTTATTTGTTTATTATTATTTGTTTCTCCCCATTGATTCTATTGCTTTTCTTTGTATCTACTGTGAATGCATGCAAGAAAATGAATCTCAGGATAGTATATGGTGACGTGTACGTAAGTGTGTACTTTAATAAGTTTACTTTGCACTTTTAACTTGCCTCCACTGCCCTCTATGGTAGCAAATTCTACAGGTTCACTATCCACTGAGTGCAGAAATTTTTCCTGCCAGAGTTTTGAAAATTCCAATTGGATCACCTTTCATTCTTCTAAACTCTAGTGAATACAATTTTAATTGATTTAATCTATCCTCATATGATTGTCCCTACATCCCAGAAATCAGACTGATGACCTTTCAGTACACTTTGTCCGTGCCAGACGTGCACACAATACCCCAAGGATGATCTTACTAGAGCCAGTATGATTATTGTAAGGCATCCTTGTTCCTGTACTCAAATCCTCTTGCTAGGGAGGCCAACATGCCATTTTCCCCTTCTTCTTGTTTCAGCAACGTATTTGTTGTCAGGGACTGGAACACAAGCACACTGACATCACTTTATACCTCAAATCTTCTTGAACATTCAAATAAAATGCCTCCAATCTGCTTTTCCTACTAAAACCAATAACTTCAGATTTACATAAGTGAATGTGGCAATTCTTCATGCACACTTTAAGACATTTTCCATTTACAAGGTTTTATGTAATTTATCATTTCACCTGAAATTGCACTTTGTATTTTGTTTATTACATTTATTGATGTTTCTCCTTGCAATTACATCAACAACAGAGAGGCTTCGGTAGGAAAAGTACAATTAAGAAGTTCTACATCATTCAAATACTTGGCTGAGGAGAGAGAAGAAAATAAAAATCCTCTCTGATAAGCTATACTCTACATGTGGTCATTTATTTCTTGTAGAGGTTGAACTTAAACAGCTTTTTTTGACATTTATCTTCTATTTTTTTACAACGATTTCTCCAATAACATGAGAGGCAATATTAATCAGCCCCTTTGTTATCTCAGCTCCTCACTTTTGTAATGATTTTACTTTGGCATTAACAACTTTGTTTATTTGATACATATACATAGCATAAGGTGTGATAAGGTTCCGCTTAACACATACAGATATGCTATTTTTTAACAAAACAAAAGGCAATATCAGAAGAAAAGATTAATCAAACAAAATGTTGTAAGTGAAAGATGTCTGAAAGGGTGCTCAAAGAACCTACCTGATCTCTTATGTAATGTTAAATGTGGGTAAATATTCCTGGCAGACCTCAAGAATATTGAACATTTTATCAATCATACAATTAATAGTTTTATCTTTTCAGATGTATTTAGTCAGCCAGATTTTATTTATTCAAAATTTCATTTAACAATTACAGAAATGTTTTAGAATTGACCTTGATTATGGATTACAGTATTATTACCTTTGTAAGGAATGTATTCTTTGTCCTTACCAGATGGCACGAATCCTTTACTACATGGCAGTTGTGGGTCATATTCTGTCAATTATATCTTTACTGATTTCTCTGGTCATCTTCTTCTATTTCAAGTAAGTACAATTTGGTCCATTTTTATTCTCTGCTGGAAAGATTTGTTTAGCCAGATTCTGCTGGTTATATTAAATAAATCATAAAAAGGTTATCAATTGATAATGATCTGCTTAAACTGTAAAGGTTTCTGGGCTCATTTGGCTACATGCCAGTCACCTACTGTAGGCATGGTCAAAATGAAGGTGCTGCCTCAAAATTTTGTCTGCTGGCCTGGGATAGGTCAGCAAATCAAGCAGCTCCCCATGCACTGTTTGGGATGCCAACACATCCAGAAAATGCCAAGAGCAGAGAGAACAGCACCTTGCTGAAAGTAAAAATCAAACTAAGACTCTCATCTCTTGGCCCTTTTGTTTTTCTTTCATTAGTTTTTTTATGTTTTAGAGTTACAAAGCTTAAGACATTTTTTCTGGGTTAGTTACTGAACAACTTGGCTTTATCTCTAGCAGAGAAACCAAAACATGAGCAAAGCTATGCGGACAGGGGAAAATCTGCAGAAGCTATCCAGGCTTCTGCTTACTGGGAACAGCCCAGTTTCTCACAGAAAACAGGCAGAGGGCTTTTTATTACTTTATCAAATTCAATGAACTCTGAAATGGAATGTCAGCATAAATATACAAATAATGAAATAATCCAGGAATAGAGCCTTTTATACAGATACATTTTATAATACCTGTTGCCTAAAATGTATCATAGAAGGAGGGCATTTGGTCCACTAGCCTGGGGCTAACTTCCTACGCACATTCCCCAGTATACTCCAACATTTTTTGCATGAACTGCTCAATAATTCCTTCTCAAAAGAACAGATTGAAATGGATTCCATCACTTTTTGTGAATTCCAGACCATGACAATCCATGAAATATTTCCCTCAAGGCATCACTTGTTCTTTTACAAGTGACTTAAGGTTCTTTGATTCTGGGCTCCATTCCTTTCCACAGCCCCACTGGATCTCTCTCACCAAATACCAATCCCTCAAATTGATAATCCATTACCAATTCACCCCTTTTAATCAGCCCAATAATTTATGGGATCCCTGCACTCTTCCATTTATGGCTCCTAAAGCCTTGTCCCTCTTTCCGCTCATGTCCTAAACTCTTTGAACAAAGTTCCAAAAACTCTCTGGCACTTTAGTTCCTTCTCATTCAGAGTTGGAATCAGAATCAGATCTATTGTCACTGACTTACAGCACATGACATGAAATTTGTTGTTTGTTATAGTAATAAACTTACTATAAATTACTAAGCAGTAATGAGGTACTGTTCATTCTTAAAACTCTGATCATTTGGTAATCAGCTCTAAAATCTCTTGGTGTGGCTCAGCTGCATAAATAAAAGATGCAAGATAACCTGGAAAGAGAGTCTGGTCAGGCGTGATGAACTGTGAGCACATTACATCAACTATGAGCCCCATTACAGCCTGTTGCAGGAAGTACAGCAATATTACCAATGTCCTTGGACCGAGTGTCAGACTGCACATCTGATGACAAAGTGAGAAGAGGTGTGGCTTAGCGTCAAGCACAAAAGGAATATCTGTCATCACTGCTTTAACTATATAATTAATTCAATGTGAATCATTAAAAAGCTTCTCATTTCTCTGTTGGATGACAGAGACTTAAAACATCAACAAAAAAAATCAATGGAATCCTCTTGGATTTTGTTTTGTCAATGCCACAAAGTTAACTGTTTTCTGTTTATTAATTGGCCAAAGACAACATAGAAATATGCCAAGATAATCCACCGGCCTCACAATGCATGGGTGATGTACATTTAAATATTATGTGAAGTTTCCATTTATAATTATCGAATAAACAGTCACTTGCCAACAAATGGACAGAAACTTTGAAGTGAAATGTGAAACTTGTAGATTTGAGGAAAGATGCAAAATATAACAGCACATCTGAAAAAATATGTACCAGTTCCTGCTGGGATCTTTTGTTAAATAATCAATGTGCAAGTTACTGTTTGTTGGATGTTTAACATCCCATGGCAGTCTTTAAACATTAAACATTGCATAGACTTTTCTTTATGCTTGGTTTATTTAATTGTTTCTGTATCCTTTGAGCAGAATTCTGTACAAAGATACTGACATAAACTTTGAATGCACAAGAACCTGACAGTATGGAATAATGATAGGCAGCAAATCATCCAGATTCCTCTTGAGATATTTTCCTCCTCAAATAACGTAATGTGTAGAATTTACCACTCTGAGGAATATTATCAGAATAAAAATGTAAAGTTCAAAATAAATTTATTATCAAAGTACATATTGTATACTGTATGTCACCATGTACAACCCTATAGTTGAGAAAGAGCATCCTGACGCATGCACCATTGCCATAGAGCTGCCCCAGGGTTGAGTAAAAAGCTGATGAAATGGAATCTGCTGCAGGGCTAATGCGCCAGTAGGCAAAGTGGAACTGATCCAATTTGCTTCTCAGGCAGGAGTTTATGTGTTTCATCATCAACCTCTCAAAATGCTGGAGGAACTCAGCAGGCCAGGTAGTATCTATGGAAAAGAGTACCATCGACGTTTTGGGCCAAAACCCTTTGGCAGGACTGGAGAGAAAAAGATAAGGAGTAGATTTAAAAGGTGGGGGGAGGGGAGGTGGGAGGTGAAACCAGGAAGGGGAGGAGTGACGTAAAGAGCTGGGAAGTTGATTGGTGAAAGGATTAAGGGCTGGAGAAAGGGGAAACTATTAGGAGAGGACAGAAGGTCATGGAAGAAAGAAAAGGGGAAGGAGCACCGGAGGGAGGTGATGGGCAGGCAAAGGGATAAGGTGAAAGATGGAAAAGGGGATGGGGAATGGTGAAGGGGAGTGGGGGAGGGGGGGTCACCAGAAGTTCAAGAAATCAAAATGCTTCTTCACTGTGGGTGTAAATGCTACTGGATGGTAGTCATTGAGGCAAGTTACCATGTTCATCGTAGGCACCAGTATGACTGAGACCTGTTTGAAGCAGGTGGATACCTCAGACTGCTGCAATGAGTGGTTAAACAGCTCAGTGAACATCCCCAAAAAGCTGGAGGAACTCATCAGGCCAGGTTGCTCCTATGGAAAAGAGTCAATGTTTCGGACCAAGACCCTTCATCAGGGCTGAAGTCGACTGTTTACTCTTTTCTATAGATGCTGCCTGGCCTGTTGAGTTCCTCCTGCATTTCAAGCATCTGCAGATTATCTCATCTCAGTGAACACCCAGACAATTGATCGGCACGGGTCTTTAGTACTCGGCCAGGTCCCCTGTTTGGACTGGATACTTCTTTCCATGGATTCACCCTCCTAAAGGACAGTCTCATGTTGACTTCAGAGACTGAAATCACAGGGTCATTGAGGGCTGTTGGAGTTTGTGCTGGTTCTTCCATGTTTTGATGGTCAAAGCGAGCATAGAAGGCATTGAGCTCATCTGGGAGTGAGGCCCTGTGGTCACCTGTGTCATTTGATTTCACTTTGTAAGGAGTAATGGTATAAAATAGCAAAAAGTACAAAAAAGGCTTCTTCATCTGTTACTTCTAAAGGCTAATACTTTAATGATGAAGTCAATTGAAAATAATCTGTTGAATGGCGAGAGTGAGAATTGCATCTATAATTAAATAGCAATATTATTGAAACTCTGGAACAAAGTGGCTGTGAAGTTTTCTTAATTATCTCTGAAATTGTCCATGGCAACACAAAAGATTGAAGAATTTTATATGCAACTTACACTGAATGTAATTAGAATTTCTACTATCTTTAGTGCTGACTTAATAAACATTGATCTGGAACCTAGTCTTACACACAAAATTGGCCACATTCCCTCATCAAGGTCACAAACAAGATGAAGTTTTACTGGTTGTGCCCATTTGCCAGTGTTTGAGATTTTAAAATGATATTGTAGATACAAAGCACTGATAAAAAAATAATCTAGCAAGAAACTGGCTATTACATACCAATAAAATGTTTAATGTATCAAAATCTCTTGAAACAACCATTTTAAATTATTAAAAATAAGCCCTAGAAATGTAATTCTAATTTGGTGCTTGTTGCACAGATATGATAGTGAAAATCAAATTTTTGTGACTGAAGTACAATAAAAATCATTTGCCTATCATTTCTTGTCACTCGGAAAAATTGACAGGGTTCTACATGTCATGAATTATCCTTGGAATGCTGATGTAATTTTGTATTTAGGGCTGCAAAGCACATCATCGGTTCCCATGCAGTGCTCTATTTCGGCCATTGCAGCAAAATTTGAATCACATTAACTAGGGAGAAACCCTAATTGACTATTTCCAGGGTAACAAGTTTTTCATACCACTCTGCTAAACTAGGAGGTATATGTGTTATCAATTGCTTTCACCCTTAATCCTTGCCTTCCCTCCTGATCTACTCTATAATCTAATCATTGTGTACTGATCCAACACCCCTTCCCCTTTAATGCCATTTTCCCAAGCTATTCTAATGCATTTGCAGTTTCCACTTCACCTCTCCCTGATGAATGATGATATCTGATTTCTCCCGCCACTCTTTACTGAGCTCCTGACCACTTACTCTGCCCTCTCTTGAGAGTTTCCCTGTTTTCTTAGGCTAGGCAGATAGATAAATTCCAGTCCCGGCATAGGTGTAGTTTGAAGGCAGTTTTATTATTCACCAATGCATTACAGTACCCTAAGGGCTGATGTAAAAGGTCAGTACTTCTCAGCATTTTCACGAAAGATAGATTCAAATATTGATTGAAATTCCTTTGACTTCTAACAGAGTGCTTCTAACTACTAGTGACTAAGTGAAATGTACAAACAATTTAAATTAGCTGACCTCATGTTGAAAGCTAATTGCTTAACAACACAATAACAAGTAATCAACAATGGCTATGAACTTACAAGTAAGCAGTGAGATCTAGTAATTAGAAATGAAATAACAAACCACATCAGGAAGGACATAACACCACTACTATCTTTGAAGTATAAAATGACTCAAGTGTTTCAATTTAATATCGGAGAATGTATGGAGTATACAATCAGAAGGTCCTACTCTTCGCAGACATCCACAAAAGAGAAAAAAACAAAGAATGAATGACAGAAATATTAGACTCCCAAAACTGCCTATCCCAATAGACTCACTCACCATCAAGAGAGGCAGAGTTTGCTGAAGTGCATGGGCCTTCTGACAGCAGTGCACACTACCTGCTCTGTCAGTGTTTCTATCTCCCTTGACGCTGCAGTCGGTGACATCGGTGAAGAACCGGGTTTTCCACTGGGCTGCACCCCAAAGACACGCGTCTTCCAGGCTGCACCTGGATATATCTAAAAGCCAGGTCATGTGTCAAGTCCAAGAACGAGAACCCACAGCCAGTGGAGAACTATAGTTTGAGCTATAGCTGTAGATCACGGACTCCAAGAGGCCCCCAGCTACTTTAAAAAGAAAAGAGAGACATGAAAAAAAAGAAGCTGTTTTGTGGATGAACTGAAGATGTCGTCTGCATCTGCAAAAATCACTGCTGTCAACCTTTATTACTTATAAACTCTGACCTCCATATCTTCCAATCTACCAATGATCTCAGATCCTACCTTCTTCTCCCCTTTCATCATTCCAAGGTGACTGCTCCATCTTCAACTCCTTGGCCCTCTCTTCCATCTCCAACAAACACTCCCCTTCTCATAGCCCCTCCCTGTGCAACTGTAGGAGATGCATACTTGCCTTTTATTTCTTTCTTTGTCTCTGTCTAGGGATCCATGCAGTCCTTCCAGATGAAGCAGCAGTTCACTCACACATCCTTCGATTCAGTGATCCCCTCTATATCAGAGGAATGAAACAAAGACTAGGTGATCCCTGTGCAAAGTACCTCTTTTCAATTCTCAAAGGCAATTATGATCTTACATTTCTCTGTCACTTTAATTCGTCAACCCACTTATGTCTCTGGCCTCCACTGACACTCCATGTAAAAGCATTTGTAAGGTTCCCTATGCAAGGCTCAGTAAGGCATTTGATAAGGTTTTCCATGCAAGGCTCCTTCAGAAAGTAAGGAGGTTTGGGATCCAAGGAGACCTTGCTTTGTGGATCTGGAATTGGCTTGCCCACAGAAGACAAAGAGTGGATGTAGATGGTTCATATTCTCCATGGACGTCAGTAGCCAGAGATTTTTTGATTCTTGTAGATGACCTGGATGAGGAAGTAGAAGGGTGGGTTAGTATGTTTGCCGATGACACAAAGGTTGAGGGTGTTGTGGATAGTCTGAAGGGTTGTCAAAGGTTACAGTGGGGCATGATAGGATGCAGAACTGGGCTGAGAAGTGGCGGATGGACTTCAACACAGATAAACATGAAGTAGTTCATTGTGGTAGGTCCAATTTGAAGACAGAATATAATATTAATGGTAAGACTCTTAGCAGTATGGAGGATCTCAGAGATCTTGGGGACCGTGTCAATAGGATACTCAAAGCTGCTGTGCAGGTTGACAGTGTTGTTAAGAAGGCGTAGGGTGTGTTGCCATTCATCAGCAGTGGGAGTGAGTTCAAGAGCCATGAAGTAATGTTACAGCTATATAAGACCTTGGTCAGACCCCTCTTGGAGTACTGTGTTCAGTTCTGGTCACCTCACAACAGGAAGGATGTGGATACTATAGAGAGAGTGCAGAGGAGATTTACCAGTCTGTTGCCTGGATTGGAGGCTGTACCTTATGGGAATAGGTTGAGTGAACTTGACCTTTTCTCCTTGGAGTGACGGAGGATGAGAGATGAACTGATAGAGGTGTATAAAATGATGAAGGGCATTGATCGTGTGGATAGCCAGAGGCTTTTTCCCCAGGGCTGAAATATCTAACACAAGGGGGCATAGTTTTAAGTTGCTTGGAAATAGGTACCGAAGGGATGTCAGGGGTAAGCTTTTTACACAGAGAGTGGTGGGTGCATGGAATACACTGCCGGTGGCGGTGGGGCAAGTGAATACAATAGGGTCTTAGATAGGTACAGTTGAAGTCAGAAGTTTACATACACTTAGGTTGAAGTCATTAAAACTTATTGTTTAACCACTCCACAGATTTCATATTAGCAAACTATAGTTTTGGCAAGACGTTAAGGACATCTATTTTGTGCATGACACGGGTAATTCTGCCAACAATTGTTTACAGACAGATTATTTCACTTTTAATTGACTATATCACAATTCTAGTGGGTCAGAAGTTTACAAACAAAATCAAAAGAAATCAGCCAAAACCTCAGAAAAAAAAATTGTGGACCTCCACAAGTCTGGTTCATCCTTGGGAGCAATTTCCAAATACCTGGAGGTACCACATTCATCTGTACAAACAATAGTACGCAAGTATAAACCCCATGGGACCACGCAGCCGTCATACCGCTCAGGAAGGAAACGCATTCTGTCCCCTAGAGATTAACGTACTTTGGTGTGAAAATTGTAAATCAATCCCAGAACAACAGGAAAGGACCTTGTGAAGATGCCAGAGGAAACAGGTAGACAAGTATCTATATCCACAGTAAAACGAGTCCTATATCGACATAACCTGAAAGGCTGCTCAGCAAAAAAGAAGCCACTGCTCCAAAACCGCCATAAGAGAGTCAGACTACAGTTTGCAAGTGCACATGGGGACAAAGATCTTACTTTTTGGAGAAATGTCCTCTGGTCTGCTGAAACAAAATTTGAACTACTGACTTCAACAGTACATGGAGCTTAGAAAAATAGAGGGCTATGCGCTAGGGAAATCCTACGAAGTCTCTAGTGTGGGTTCCATGGTCAGCACAACATTGTGGGCCGAAGGGCCTGTAATGCGCTGTAGATGTTCTATGTTCTATTTAAACCTGATGAATGGCATCACATTTTCCTACTGTAACAACCCCGGATATAATGTTAAGTTTAACAATTTCAATAAAGCTCTCTCTACTCAGAAATGTGCTGTACCTTTGTTCCACTTTATTTCTGTTTTTAAAAGGAATTGTTACTATAACTATGAACTGCCTCCATGGCAGACATTCCCTCTGTTCTATTCACTTCTCGCCTTTCCTCAAATTAAAACACGCTGATCTTGTTACTTTACATTTTTGGTGAATGATCCTTGGCTTGAAACGTTAACCCTTGTTCTCTTTCCACTAATGCTCCTCAAACTCCTGTGTGCTTTCAGCATTCTTTGTCTTGAATGTTCTGCTTTCGCTGAAATTAAGCAACAGACCTGTGTCTTGGACCTTACTTGCAATTGAAGTTGGATGCAATGGACTATGACCAGAACTGTCAGGGACGTCAATCATCTGTGTCATTGGTGATGGGCACATGGGAAATACTGGATGAAACTTGTTCTCACAAGTGGTTCATCAAACACTGAAAATGTATGTTTTGTGATAAACTTGTTTTGGTGCATCAAGTTATCGCTGAAATAACTTGTAATCCAAGAAAGAGATAAAGGAGTACTTTTACAAAGAACTTGTTCATGAAATACATTCAGTTCTGATTAACCGAACAAATTCGACTGAACAGTTGAACCATAATTTCTGTGAAAAGCCAGAGTATTTTCTGGACCTGTCTTCCACTGTGATGATTGAGGATGGAAAATACTTGCAGAGGTGGGGGCAATGGGAACGTTAGGCATGAAGACGCTGTCAGCAAGCAGAAATTTGTCTCATGGAGTTGCACATTAAAGACCACATTGGACTGTTCCTCCAGTAAAGCAGTCGCTGATATTTAATTCAATGGACTATAATGAAACTGAATCTAATCAGGAGAGGAATGAACTATGGGAAATTACAAAGCTGTTGGTTCAACTTTAATATTAGATAAATAGTGGGACACTCGATATTTCTAAAAATTGGGCAGAGGTTCTACCTGCTAGTTATCATTAATATACAGAAGATGGAATAGACAGTCTCACAAAACATATAAAATTGTTTGAGAAACGAATGTTTACATAAAGTCTACAAACTTGATGAGCTGTCTATTGGATGCTATTTACTTAGATTTTTAAAGAATATTCAGTCAAGTTCCGTAAATGCATTCTTCAACTCTATAGGTGACATATCACCTCTGGTATGGTGATAGCGTAACACACCCAAAAGCAAATCTTTCCCTAGCATTGTGTCTGGGGATACCTTATTCACACCGAGCTAGTGTCTTTGGCAGTATTCTGGAGTGTCATATTTAATGGCTGTCAAGTCCAAAATACTCATTAACTTGCATCCATTTATTTCACTGTTTCAATTTCAATGTATAACAGGTAAAACAAAATGCTGCAATATACAGAAAAGGAGCCTTGGAAGACCTTAGTTGTATTTTAGTGCAGAGTGCAAGATCTGAATGAATGGTCCATTGCCTGCGGATTGACCACAGTCACAGCCTACCTTCCCTTCCAGGCCCAGAATGCACCAATGTTGAACAGTGAGGCTCTGGGTAGCAAGTGGGCCTTGAATATCATTGGTCTGAAGAAGCTTCACCCAGGAAAATTCAAGGGAAGCCTTTGACATTCAGAAGTTTTGAAAATGATAAAAAAAATATATAATTAATTAAAAAATTGGCTTTGCTTTGCATAAAAGATAAATAAATATGAGCATGTAAAACACTTAAGTCATTAAAATATTAATCCAAATATAAAAATATTTTAAAAATTGTAACTTATTCATCCTTGCAGCCCTGGAATCTGCTCTGCAATGTATAGACTTGTGATTCCTGATGCAGGCTCCAAGAGATGAATCCCCAGGTGTACTGACAGGGAATCTCAACATACAGCTGCTCTGCCGCTGGTTTCATGTGAAGTTTGGTGGTGGATTATGTTGCAGAAATGAATGATGGAGCAGGGTCTTAGTGTGCGCATCCTGGAAACTGCCAGCACAAATGGAGAAATGTCCGCTGTTCACTGCAGAACTATTGGCGACAATGTGCAAGAACTCAGATTAGATTTTGTTATTTTCTGAACTGGTAGCTAACTGTACAAGTGCAGAATATCTTTCAGCAAGGAACATGTTGTTTCCGCTGTAGCTGTATGTTTGTATTGTAATTCCATTGGCTGATTCCTGATATGTTCCTGCTTCTCAAAGAAAGTAATTACTTAATTACTTTGCATTGAGTTTGGAGACTCAGGGTATAGTTAATGTGCTGCCTTGTAATTAGCCTGCTTCTTTTTTGGATTTGGATTTGTGTTCATGAATTGTCTTTGAAATTCTGACGTGATTTCAGCTTCAGGGTAATAAAGGGAGAAATAATTCTTCCCATTATATTGCTTTACTTGGAGCATTGCAGGGGACCTCAAACCTCATTTTCCAGGGAGTGATCACCACTGAGTATGCCCAAGGCAAGCTAGTCTCTATATTGCAGCAATATACAGTGAGACCTGCAGGTAATTCAATCTCTGCATCTTTAGGCCCCCACTAAACACCGTGATTGTGCACCTCCACCCAACTCCCTCCTAATTTCATGAGTACCCCTACACTCACAGTCTGGTACCCAGCACCACCCAATGTACCGTTCTTTGAATTTTGATTTGTTGTGTCTCAACACACGCTGAACAACGTTCTGTTGGACTAGGGTGTAGAATTGTTGGTTTTCTAGTATTTTTCTTCAGCTTAACTTTCCAAGTTTGCTTATCATTTTTATAAAATCATATGTATAAGTGTAATTGCCCAGAAGATTCTCTCAGAGTCAGAATCATGTTTAATATCACTGGCATTTGTCTGAGGTTTGTTTTTTTGTGGCAGCAGTACATTGCAATACCTAATAATTAAAAATCGTAAATTGCAGTAAGAAGTATATATTGAAAATTAAATTAAATAATTAGGGCATAAAAGAGAGCCAAAAAAATACTGAGGTAGTGTTCATGGGTTCATTGTCCATTCAGAAGTCTGATAACAGAGGGGATGAAGCTGTTCCTGAAATGCTGAGTGTGTGCCTTCATGTTCCTGTACCTCCTCCTTGATGGTAGCATGGAGGGTCCTTAATGATGGATGCTATCATTTTGAGGCATCGCCTTTTGAATGTGTCCTCGATGCTAGGGAGGTTGGTGCCTATGATGGAGCTGGCAGATTCCCATATTTCTGCAGCTTTTTCCAATCCCGTGCAGTGGCCCCTCCATACCAGACAGTGATGCAACCTGTAAGAATGCTCACCACGGTGCACCTGTAGAAATTTGTGAGAGTCTTTGGTGACATACTAAGTGATAGTCTAGTAATTGTGGTGTAGCTCATACTCTATCTTCTAGAAGCTTCTCAATTTTTTCTGCATCAGGTGTCCTGACACTTGAATCTGAGTATCTTATGGATTAATTGTTATAACTGGAATATTGTTATCTCTAGTCTGAGTATGAGACAAACACTACTTCTTTTTCTTTGCTTACTCATTGTTCTTGTAATGCTTAAAGAAATAGCCATAACTATCAAGTTTTATGCTCATTCTTGACTTTCAAAGAACCTCTGGATCAATATCACCAGATCCAACAATTCTATATTAAAAGTAAGATCTTTTTGGCAACATACTGTATCTGCATGAATAAGATGACCTTAATTATTAAACTGGCTGGATTGAAAAGTTTTTTGGCAATATATAACAGAAGCTGATAATAAATGGAAAAGATGTCAGCTGTAGCCAGTAACTACTATAGACCAGCAGGAGTATATTTTATTCCCATGAGTTTCTCATAAATGGCAGATGAAAAAAGTATATTGTTTTAAATAAAATAAAATTTGCAGATGACACAAAGGAATGCAGCCATGTATAAATTTAAAAAAAAAGACTATGCTCCAAAAGATTAGGAAACAGCGAGCAGAAGTTATAGATGGATTCTAATGTCAACTAAGCAAAAATGATATATATTTGCACAGGAAACAGATGTGTAATAGAAGTGATTTCATCTGTAAAGGCAGTCAGTTATAAAAGCCACCAGCTAATCTAAGTACATTTGTAGATAAGTTGAAATAAATTAACTTCAATGGTGTATTACTTATTTCTGACTCTGCAATATTTGGCATAGTAACTTCAGAAAAGTTACTTATCTTCCATATAATTTAAATCCCTATCTCAATTAACCTTGTCCTCTGTCACTTAACATCTTCCTATCCTTCCTTAACCTTTCCCTACAAATAAGCTCTTCACCCTAAATCATGACGGTCATTGACCTTAGCTTATCATGTTGCTAGTCCACGCATTGCCAGACCTTCCTTGACACCGACTCTTTTTTTGCTATTTCTACGCTTAGTTCCCTCAGGCTCTGGCCTGGAAATAATTCTCCCTCTGTTCACATACAACAGTATTTTACATTTTCTACTATTTGGCTTTTTAGTGCTGCAATAATCTTTCCAACTGCTTTCTTGCACCTGCCTTTCACACATTAGTTTCCAAAAAAACACTTAACATCTCCCAAGATGGTTGCTTTCCCTTCCATTCTGGTCTCAGACACTGGCCAATTTTTATTGTCTGAAGTACAAGGAATGCAGAAAATTACTCTGAACTCATCTTGTCTAAACCTGCTTTTCTCTCTTTTAAAAAAAATCCTATTTTCACTCACACTCTGATTAACCAACTTCCATTCCATTTTTTAAATATGCTGAAATTATAAAGACTTGTTGATCGTTGAAGTTGTCTCCCCTTCTTTTCTTTCATAAGTATATCACGACTCTACCTCAAACTTAACTCCTCTGCTGTCGTTGACTACAGTTCCATTCCTCCAAACTTTGGCAATACAACTAATGCAGTGATAAACACTCGATATACAGACAAAAGGTGTGTTACTGTATGATTAGATTAATCACACTGGTGATTCATTGCTTGCAGTAGGAAACGTGTGAAGCTGAAGTTGAATAATTAGTGACTTTATCATGATAAACTTATTTTAAAGTTGTTAAATAATCTGCTGCTTTAATATTACAAATGCAAATGAATCATTCATTTGAGTTTTATAATCAGTATGAACAACAATCAAAAATAAAAGAATATGATAGAATGCCTGGAAGACTTTCAATTATAATAATCTGTTCATTACTTCTTGCTGTTTTATTTTCTTGATAACTAAAAGTAAGCAATGTGCATTTATATTTCACTTATATAGGTCTGTTAATGCAGAAAATTATCCTTAAGTATTTGAAAGAGGCATAGTATAGGTTAAGATACTGAGTCAAAGAATACCCCTACGTAGATTAAAAATTCTGTGAATGCAGAATGGTTTACTTGAAACGCATTGATGCATATCAATAATGATCATTTTGAAAACCTATTTTAAATACAGCCTGCTGAGGAGGGGGATATCAGAATGATTGGCAGCTATGAACCAAATTGGGCCAATGCTGTGGTCAAAGTATAAGAAGTCTTTGTCACTTTGGTCAGTACAGGGAGTAGCAGGAAGGTTGTCGGAAAGATATTGGGTGCTTTTGGTGAGATGTTTAGAAAAGAGGCATTTAAACAAAGGATCCTGCATTACACCAAGGATGAGATGAGTAAGAAGGGTAAGGAGAAGTTGAAGATCATAAGTCCTCCAAGGGCATTGTGGGAACATGTAGTCAAATCATAATTCAGGAAGTATCTAAACACAACTGTGGCCCATTGCATTTATCATCTTGTTTACAGATGAGTAACATCATAATATGAACTATGTGAATCTCATAAAGTACAAAATCTTTTGTTCAGGAAGGGACCTCCTTCAGTGATTGGTTGTTGTCCAAACCAACTCTCCAGATATAGGGTATGTTCCATTATCTCTCTACTGGTACCCAGATTCAATCTTATCAAGCTATTCTTTTCCTCAGGCATTCCAACATACAGCTCTAAAGAGTTTTCTCAAGTGTGAATTTCCTGGTTATTTTCAGGTAGGAAATTCCACTGCAGCCATTCTCATTCCAGCTTCCTGCCCATCCTTCCTCCCTGAGTTTCAACTAGATAACAATGTCCACTATACCTCACTTCTTCCTTAGGTGTCAGCCAAAAAGCCAAAAAAGAGGGTTTGTTATTGTAAGCACGAAGAGTACCTGACACAATGTTGCCAATATTTTAAAGTTCACTTTGGGAGTAGTTGAAATCCTCCAGCAGACTGTATACGATTAACTTAAAAGACGAGGGATTCTGGAGATCTTGAGCAACACCCATGAAATGCTGGAGGATCTCAGCAGGTCCTCTATGGTATCTATGGAGAGGAATAAAGAGTGAAAGTTTCTGGTCAAGATCCTTCATGGATTCACTCACTTTAAACTTCTTCTCTGTTCTTTTCTAGGAGTCTCAGCTGCCAAAGGATAATACTGCATAAAAATTTGTTCTTCTCCTACATGTTTAATTCAGTCTCTACCCTTATTCAATTAATGGCGGTGGCCAATGACCAGAAAGTAGTCTTTCAAAACCCTGTAAGTATTAATACAGAATTAACAACTTATATTTGTATAGCTTTTTCACAAAAGCTCTCACATGACACAATAAAAGATTTGCTTTCCAGTTCCTTTAGGAAATTTAAGGGAAGAAACATAACAATGAGTGAAGAGGTAAGTTTCAAGATAAATTCAGATTTTAGTCTCTGCTAGCTGAAAGCTTAGCCACTAATCAGAGAGGTTCAAGAGTCAGAATTGATGGTACTCATAGATCATGCAAGGTTATGAAGCTGGAGAAAACTATTAAGGGAAAAAGGAATAAAGACATGGAAAGATTTGAAAAGAAGAATGATAATTTTAAAGCTGTGGTTCAAAGTAACTGTGCTGACATAGGTGATAGATAAACAGGACTTGGAAGAGTCCATGTTGATAGTGTTTTTCAACAAACTGTGCAACCATTTTCTATGTAGTAAATTATTCATTTAGCAGCCAAATTCTAGTTCACAAATGAGTTTTGTTTGGCAATGAAAATTATACCAGTATAAATTAGTAACTCTTTGCTGTAAACATCTAGGGTTAAATGATACTGATGCAAATGCCAAGTCATGTAAATCAATGAATAACCCAGGACTTATATAACCATGGCTTATATGCACACACATTTGATGAAAATATTTATCCATTGTAAGGCAATGTATTTGCAATAATTTTGCTCGATGGTATTTTGCTTGCTGATATGCTGAAGCCTAAAGGAAGTATCTTTAAGTATAAAAACTGTCTTTTTCATCCATTTGCTAAGATGGAAAAAAGTCATAAGGAAGCTCACAAATGTTGGTATAATTCTGTGTAATTTATGCATTATGCTGGGTCATATCTGCAGCAACCAAGGAGATGAATTCAGGCAGTATTTTCTGCAGGCACAGAATTTCCCGAAGTGCTTTGCAGCCAATGGATAATGTACTCAGACTGTAACATAGAAAGTGTGGCTGTCAATTTATCCACAGCATATTCCCAGAGCAGCCGTGAGAGAAGTACCGAATTATCTGTTCAGGTGTCAGCTCTGAATAAATATCAGACAGGATTCAGTAGAGTGCAAATAATAGTACAGGTGGGATATAAGCTTACCTACAAGCTTAATGTTCTGCACTCACATTTACAGATACAACTGAGACTGAACCGCAAACGCCAACACAGTTCGTCATTCACTTGTCTCAGTTGATTGAGTTGATCACTTCACGTGATTATCATAATCTGTATAAAAGGCAAAATGTCTTATTTATTTAAATATAACTCATTTTTCCTCACTATCCAATTCTCCTAACGAGAGGATAATGTCCAAAAGTCTGTGGAAGAATGTCCTAACGACTTGGCTGAAGGAAGATACATGAAATTAATCACTCCTAGGAAGTGGTATAAAATCCTGATCCAGAAGATATAGAACATAGAACTTTATGGCACAATACTGACTCTTTGGCCCATGATATTGTGCCGACATTTTATACTACTCTAAGATCAATCTAATCCTTCCTCTTACATAGCCCATTTTTCTATCATCCACATGCCTATCTAAGAGTTTCTTAAATGTATCTGATGTATTTGCCTCTACTGCCACCCCCGGCAGCACAATCCATCCATCTACTACTTACTGCAAAAATCTTACATTGCTTCTGACATTTTCCTTATACTTTGCTCCGATCACCTTCAAACTATGCTCCCTCATATTAACCTTTTCTGTTCTTGGAAAAAATTACTTATGCCTGTTAATCAGCTTATACAACCTTTGTCAAATCACCTGTCAGCCTCCTTTACTCCACAGAGAAAAATTCTATCATATTTAACCTATCCTCACAAGACATGTTCTCTAATCCAGGCAACATTCTGGTAAATCTCCTCTACATACTCTCTAAAGCTTCCACATCCTTCCCATAATGAGGCAACCAAAAGTTAAAACAATGTTCCAAGTGTGGTCCAACCAGTGTTTCATAGAGCTCCAATATTACCTTGCAGCTCTTGAACTCACTCTCTCCAACTAATAAAGGCCAACACACCATACACCTTCTTAACAACCTTATCAATTTGTGCAAACCTCTCAGGTATCTATGGACATGGAACCCAAGAATCTTCCACACTGCCAAGCGTTTTGCCATTAACCCTGTATTTTGCCTCAAAAATTGACCCTCTGAAATTAATTGCTTCACTCTTTTACAGGTTGAATTCCACCTGCCACTTTTCAGCCCATCTCTTTATGCTGTCAGTGTCCCATTGCAACTTGTTAAAACCCTCCACACAATCCATAACTCCACCAATCTTTGTGTCATCTGCAAACTTACTAAACCACCCTTTATCTTTCTCATTCAAGTTATTTATAAACTTCACAAAGAGCAGGGTTCCCAGAACAGATCCCTGCAGAACACCACTGGCCACCAACCTCCAGGCAGAATATGCTCCGTCTACAACCACACTCAGCCTTCTATGTGAAAGCCAATTCTGAATCCACATAGCCATGTTTCCTCGGATTCCATACCTCATGACTTTCTGAATGTGTCTACCATGGGGAACCTTATCAAGCACCTGACTAGAATCCATATACACCACACCTATGGTTCTACCTTCATTAATGTGCTTTGTCACATCCTCAAAGAATTCAGTCAGGCTGGTGAGACATAACCTGTCTCTCACAAAGCCATGCTGACTATCCCTAATTAGCCTATGCTTTTCCAATTGTTCATTACTGTGATAGTTAATGGGTTAATCCTATGCAACTCAGTTAACCACTCCCACCAAGAGAGGAGTTCACATATTGTACAAGCAGAGTTATCAATAAAGTTCAGCTGAATAGTCTCCATGCTACCGTGCTGGTGTGCTCTGCACGCTCCCTCATTAAGAAACACAACATGGTGTCAGAGTGGTTGATCGTCAATGAGTTTGGACTACAGACCAAAGGAGATCCCCACCAAGAAAGAATTTGCAGTAAATCTGTTCTTGTTCGCATATATCTATGGGAGGTGTCCAGGGACTTGTTGCCTTCAGTCTGCACCTAAAAGTGGATACATTGTAATAATGTGTGGACCACTAGCCTGGGGAAGTACACAGAGACACAGACACAGCAAAGAAGTCAGTCAAACTCTCAGCAAGAGAGAGAGAAAAAAAAAGAAGACTTTTGTAGTCTAAATAAATAAAGTAATAAATAGACAAACAAACAAAAAGGAAAATAAAGCAGTACCTGCAATACCTATACCTACTTACCCAATAAAGCCCCCTGAAAAATTTGATTTCTGTAAACCAGGGGACCTTGAGAGATGGCCCAGATGCTTTGAGAGATTTCAGATTGCAAGCAATTTCACTCAGGCTTCAAGTAAGTACACTGATATACTAATATACTGGGGCTACTGAAAGAGCAGTACCTTATCCATGTGAGACCAGGAGTGATGCCCTACTCTCTGACCACAGTGAGACATATACCAGTCCCATTGTCAGAGCTGAACATTGGAGGCACTTGACATCATAACTAGAGTGAATGGACCTACTGACTGATGTGTGGGTATTGTTACTGTTCCAAAGCCAGATGGCACAATGAGGGTCCGTATTGATCTAACAATATGAGGCAGGAGGTTTTTCTGCCCTCTGTTGAGCTCACAGTGGGTATGCTGGGTAGAACAAAGATCTTCAGCAAACTAGATCCAATCTCAGCATTCAGACAGATCTGTTTAGCTCCTACTGAATGGTAATTCAGTAAAATTGAAAGAGATGTTGGCTGTCATGTGGGCTTGTGAATGCTTCACATGCTACCTGATAGGCACTAAATTCCTACTTGAAACAGACCACAAGCTACCTGTCAGCCTCCTGAACTCGAAACACTTGGATGACTTACCTCCACGTCTGCAAAAATTCAAAATGAGGCTTATCCAGAAGTGAATGGAAGGCAGCTGACTCCACCCTCATGAAAGATACCAACATCTACTACTTAACTGAGGTGCGTGAAAACGTCCCTGCATCACAGAGTAAACTGGATGAAATTTGCACTGAGTTGAAAAAGGAAAATAATCTGAAGCAAGTCCATGTGAGCATGGATGGCTGAACCTCTTTGACCCACAGATTTCCCAGACCTTCCATGACAAATTGTAGGCACAGGTATTTTTGAGCTGAAAAGAGACAAATATCTTCTCACTGTAGATTACTACTTACAGAATATTGAGGTGTCGAAGCGTCTTGTGCATCCTCAGCATCAGTTAAACAGCACCCGAAAGCTGTATTTATTCACACACTCGTCCACAATTCAGCTGGTCAGAATTCAAAGCCTTTGCTAGGAACTGAGTTCAAACAGCAGACAAGCTGTTGATGGTAACCACAGGCAAATGGAGAAATGGAAAGAGCAGTGCTCTCCTACTGAAGGGAAAAGACCCCTACAAAGCATTGCTAGCTTATCGCTCCACACCTCGTGTGAATGACTGCAGTCCGTTGGGTGGGCTGGAGACTGAGAACAAGCCTGTTGTTCTTCCTTCCCTTCTGCACCCTCACTCGCCGGACTTGGACAAAGCACGAAATTTTAAGAAATCACAGCGTGAGTAAGTGAGGAGCAGGCGTGATCTCAGGCACAGAGTAAAATCTTTGCCGCCATTCAGGTGCGGTGAAGCCGCTTGAGTTCCAGCCAATCCACCAAAGAAACAATAGTCACTATAATCATTTGTGTTCAGAACAGCACAAAATGAAATCAAGCAGACTAGACATGTGTCCTTGTGCCTTCAAAGTCCACAGAAGGTAGAGAAAGAAATAGAGTGGTCTGATCCCTATGATGAGGGCCACTTACCTGAGGTGGACACACCTGTACAAGGATCTCCATCTGCTCCAACACTTCCAGGAAGCTATACAGATACGTTTGATAATCTGTCTCACCACGTGGATATACCCCATATCTTAGGGCAAGTGACTAAAGAGGCAGAATAATCCTCTCACTTTGCCTGAGTGTTCAGGCAGTCTACCCTGATCTCCGGTAGATTTAGATTTTTTTTAAAAAGAGGTCTAATGTTGAAAACATTTCACATACAGAAAGTATTCTTAAAAAAAAGGAATTGGAAATAAAAGAGGAAAACAAAGAGAGTGAGACACCATTAAAAACAAAGAGAAAGTCAGTTATAATGTTGGCAATTCTTTGTTTATGTAAAGAGCATAAGTTATGTGCTATGAGTAAAGTGAATGGAATCACTCAATATCAGTGACTACAATTTAAATGCGTTTCTATAGTACGTACCTAGTTTTTCTTTTACTTCAAGATGGGGAGATGTTGTAGTTGTTAATCATGTTATTGCTAAGCCACTCAGTTAGCCATTCCCATATGGGAGGAGTTCACATATTGTACAGGTAAACTTATCAATAAAGTTCAGTTAAATATCCTGCATGCTGCTGGTGCCCTTGTGTTCTCTGTGCTCTCCCTCACTGTGAATGCAACACTTGTAAACCTTTATCTCTATATCTCCATGAATCTTCTGCAAGACCCACTGGTCTATAATTCCCAAGATTATCCCTTTACCGAACAAAGGAATAACATTTGTCACCCTTAGTCATCTGGTACCATGCCCGTGGCCACTGAGGACATAAAGATCATTGCCAAAGTTCCAACAATCTCTCTCCTTGCTTCCGGTCCAGGCCTGGAGATCTATCTATCCTAACATTTTTCAAAGATTCCAGCACATCCTCATTCTAAAAGTTGGCATATTAGCCTGTTTTACACTGACCTCACAGAAGTCAAGGTCTCTCTCAGTGGCAATATGTTAGAAGTTTTTAAGGGGAGAATCAGTCTCTGTTACCCTTTATTAGTTCTGATTCTTCAATGTTATGTAGTCTAAAGCACTTCCTGATTTTAGGTAAGATAATAGCCTAGAAGGGTAATGATTGAATATATTAACTCATTTTTTTGGCAAATGCATGGTATGAACATTCTCCAACAGTTTTACTATTTTCTATTCATCCTTTCATCCACCACGCCAGAAAAAGCAATATTTTGTGAAGTGGAGAGAACTTTCTATTACTGACTAAAGATCAGTTCTTAAATGTTCATTGTGGCAAAAGTATATATTTTCTTCCTTTACAACTGTGACGTTAATAATTATCAATGAGATAT
Organism: Hemitrygon akajei; assembly: GCF_048418815.1. Lineage (NCBI taxonomy): Eukaryota > Metazoa > Chordata > Chondrichthyes > Myliobatiformes > Dasyatidae > Hemitrygon > Hemitrygon akajei. Next base: position 96,822,349 of record NC_133131.1, read on the forward strand.
ATTTTCTGAAAAAAATAATAAAGTGATAAATGATGTTGTTATGAAATAATCAATACTACACTAAATGTTTTCATTCCTCCTTCATCCCTTTCTTTAATTGAATTTCCATTATTTTTTATTACTTCTGGTCTGGTTCATATTTACTGATGTGTTTTTCTCTAAACCCAGAATACCTATTTTGAGCACAATTTACCTTATCTAAATTATTTGTCAACCAACTATTTATTTGATTTGTTCCTGTCACCAGTTTTTAATAAACTGATCAAAACATTTATATTAAATAATGATTCAAAAGCTTTACAGTCAGAAACTCAGAAACAAGGCATCACCTAGTTTACTGATAATAGCACACTGAAAAAGAGCACCTCGAAGCAAACTAATAAATTTATTACTTTGTCAGAGCCATCAGTTTTCATTTTGGCTGACACTGTCCCTCCTGGAATCATTGGATGACAAGATTCTGAGGAATTTACTGAAAAGTCATGCCTTTTAATGACACATCTAAGGCATTCAACCGTATTCTGATATAGATGTTCCAAGAAATTATAGCATTAGTGAGTTATGCTACAATTTATTATTTCAACTCCCTGAAGTTTCTGGGCCATTTACGCCACTCCACCAAGGCCATCGGCAAAGTAGGTATCAATTATAACTGCATAGTACCCCTCAAAAACAGTAGCAAATATTCTGGATTCAAGTTGGCCAGTTCTTGCAGTCATGCTGACCAAGGTTGGTGGCTACAGGTTGGTCACTTTGACTAAACAAGATTAACTTGGAGCAGACTGATTTGTTAAGGAAATAAAAAGCAACCCTGAAGCCAGCTCTGAGTGTTCCAGGCTCATAAACTCTTGCTGCAGCTCGCCCCCCGATGATTCACTCCAGCTGAACTGGAATGTCTCTGTTGCTTGCTGTTAATCTTTGCTTTCTACCATTGTGACATTTTTATAAAAGCTTAAGCAGGGAATTCAATTCCCTTACGGGAAATAAATTCAGCTATAAAGTCAGTTATTTTTCTTCGTGTGGAAAAGATGTAGGAAATGTAATATTTTATCACAGGTTATGCGCAAATAGAAGTCAAATACCCCTATGCATAGATCACTATTCAAGTATTTCATTAAACTTGCCCTGGTAAAATATAAAATATATCCACTTTGGCATGGAATACTAAGACATTAAGTAGTCACAAATAAAGAAACAGATGCGGTATATGTCTTTCTGATAAACACCAGTGCACTGGATTAATAGACCTGCATCTTATCATTGTAAGTTTGTGCCACCAGATGCAGAGTGAGTGCCAGCATTCACAGTTGGCCACTCCAGAATCGAACATTACAAGACAGAGGTTCTGGGAATGAGATTAGAGATGGAAGGAGATGGACTCAAGGATGTAGGTGGCAAGCTCGACCAACAGTGTTAACATCCCGTGGAAAAGTCAGGCGGAAGATTTGAGCTAAGTTCCCCTGAATCATGCCTACCTCACCCAGCCCATAAACACAATGATTATGTAGCAAGCCAGGAAATTGATAGGTGAGCACACTCAAGGTTCTCTGACTATGCTGATTACTGGAGATCAGTGTTGGTTATTTGGCACTGCCTGAGCTGCTGCAGCCCTGGGTCAGACAACATGTTTTGCCTATGTAGCTGATATACAGTAACTCAGGGTGTGTTACATTACTGTGCACCTGAGCAAAGTACAGGCAACTTATTGAGTTCTTGATGTTGTAATTTGCACATTTTTCAAGCTTTCTATGTCAGAGAGACACGTGACCCAAAGGTATGAACACCATATTCTGAACTCCCATCCGAGCCATCACTATAATGTCCACAAACATTTCTCATGAGCTGTCTGCTTTCTTTATTATTTAAAGTAAGTCTTGATAGCTTGTACAAAACAGCAGGCAAGTCAGGGCTGGCTAGCTCCATGTACCCTAACATAGTAGATATGCCCATAAATAGGATGACGAGTACACTGAAGAACTTCGGCCCCCTCAAGCCAGTGACTCCATTCCTCCAAGGCCAACTTAGCCGCAAGTGGCTCCGGATTCCTAATGTCATAGTTTCCCTCTGCTGGGGATAGCCGCTTGGAGAAAAACACACACGAGTGCAGTTTACTGTCTGAAGGTTACTGTTGAGACAACACAGCACCTACTCTGATGTCTGAGGTGTCCACCTCCACAATGAAGTGAGGACCCAGAGTAAGAAACCAAGATTGGAGCTGATGTGAACCATTGTTTGAGCTCTGCAAAAGCAGCCTCCACTTTGGTAGTCCAGACTAAAGGGCCTGTGGAGTTCTCAATTTGAGCAGAGCTGCCACCAAGCTGACATTCCTGATGAACTTACAGTAAAAGTTAGGAGATCCCAGGAATCATTGGACTTGTTTGACACTGGATGGTTGTGGCCAATCTCTGACTGCCTGGCTCTTGGTCGGGTTCATCTTGAGATTGCCATTGGAGATGATGAACCCAAAAATGAAATGATTGTCATGTGAAAATCAGACTTCTCTAGCTTAATATAAACCCTTTCTAAAATATCCCTGATGTGACCGTTATCCTCCTGCATGGACTTCAAGAAGATTAGGATATCATCTAAATAGATGAAGGTGTGCTCATGGAGAGTATCCTGTAACATGTCATTTATAAAGGCCCAAAAAACTGCTGGAGTCTTGACAAGACTGAAAGGCATAACCAGGTACTCATTGTGTTTTGTCAGGGAATTGATGAAGCCTTCTTGTTGGAGCCACTGCTGGTTCAGATTGAAGCATTTTTCCACTTACTACCTTCCTTTATGCAGACCAGATTGTACACACTGCACAAGACTAGCTTCATGAGTACTCTTGCCCCTTGGAGCACCTCGCAGGCTGTATTCATTAATGGAAGAGGTAATGATTCTTGACCGTCATGCAGTATAACACTCTATAATCAATGCATGGCCACAGGCTCCCATCTTTTTTTTATGTATGAAGAACCCTGCGCCAGCTGGTGAGGTGGAGGGCCGAATGAAACCCATGGCAAGAGCCTCCTTTTTATACTCTTCCATTGCTCTTCTCTCTAGGCCAAAGAACACATGTAACCAATCCCATGGAGGACAAGTACCAGGCAGAAGGTCTATAGTACAGTCATAGGGTCAGTGTGGTGGAAGAGTTAACACTTTTTCCTTGCTTCCTTTTTCCTTCATTTTCAAGTGTTTGTAAACAGAAGGAGCATCAACCTGTCAAGGATGACTTCTGAGGCTTCTTAGATGACAGTAGCAGTTCAACAGACCTCAAAGCCTCCCCCTTTGGTTTACTAGACTCCTTCATTGTACTAATGGCTGAATACTCATCCAAATCCTCATCTGTATCCTCAGGAGATGGCAACGAGGTGTTACAGATGGTCCTTGCATCCCCAGGAACAGGCTCCAAGTGTCTGCGTTTAGAAGTCTTTCCAATAGTGGGAATCTGGTGGCTGGATCCCTCAGCTTCACTGCAAGAGTTCCCAACTGCTTGGGCATTTTCCTGATCTTCACCTGAACTGGAGATTCCTTCTCTTTAGTTCCAGCTCACCTCTGACAAAACAGAGTCAGAACTCATGCAGTCCCGTTGGCAGGGCCCAACTTGCCTGTTTTTGAGGGCAGGACTAGGTCTCCAGAAGGCTTCAGGTTACCTTGCACTGAAGTCTGCCCCCTTGTTGGTCTTTGCTCTCGGGAGAGTCTGAGAGTTGGACCCCAACTCCACAAGCATACCCTCTTCCATTGACTGGACCAAACAATTCTCCCTTTCTTCCAGTTCATGGAAGGGTAATTAATGGTATGACAGTCAAGGGTACCGGAGGATCAGGTGTATGAGTGGTGAGTCAATGTAGAATGATGTAGAAACTAATGTCTTCCACGTGATCCTCGATCTTCATCTGACCTGCCCAGAACCTAGCAGACAGCCGTTCAAGGCAGTTGCGGGCATGAACTGGCTCAACTTCTGCAACAGTATGTTGAGCTAACGAATGATCCCCAAGTCCTGGAAATTACCAGCTGCCCCAGATTCCACAAAAGCCCTCGCCTGTCCTCAGTTAATACCCCAGGTAATCACCTTCAGCTTGACGCCAAAATCCATAGGGTTGGAAGTGGTGGTTGTTACTGTTGCAGTCCTTCAGTTTTTGCAGTTCTCCTGATGGCTGCAGCCTTGGGCACTCAACCCACAGGTGCCCCGTCCCCCGCAACAGTCTTGACTCTGATGCTGGGACCTCTCATCAGCGGCGAGCCTTCTGTAACCAATCTGCCTGGTTTCAACCGAGTCCTGACCAGGAGAGGGGCAGGACGTTGTCCGAGATTGGTGTGGGGGGGTGGATGGAACTGCGATGCATTGAGGCCAGGCTCAGGCTAGCCCTCTTCAACCTCTTGATGTTGTATGCCAGACGATTATCGAGGCGGATGGACTCGTTGATCATGACCCCTAGGTCTCCTGCTGGTTCTTCCAAGGTGAAAACGTCCTTTAGTTCATCCCGGAGTGTGTGGTGGTACAGAGTGGCCAAGGCTTCCCCTGTTCCAGTCGCTCTCTTGGGGTTCCTCTCTCAAAGCTCCTTGGTGTTCAAACTCCAACTGTTCAGTTCCCTTCAGAGCATGAAAAAGTGGCCTAATAGGAGAGGACAGTGGATCATGGAACAAAGGAAAGAAGGTGGTCAGGGGATCCAATGGGAGGAATGTGTGGATGGTGGACAGATCTGGAGGGGATGGGGCTCATGTGATAAGTGGAGTGGTTACCAAAAGTAGAGATCGATGTTCATGCCATCAGGCTGGATACTACCTAGACAGAATATGCTGTTCTGTTCTCTCCTCTTTCTTTTTAGACCTGATGAAGGACCTCAATCCAAGATGTCCGCTGTGCATTTCCCTCCATAGGTGCTGCCTGATCTGTTGAGTTTCTTCAGTGTTTTGTGTGTTGCTTCAGATTTCCGGCATCTCTTGTGGCCCATTATCGTGTGCAGGCTAGTCCTAAAGAAAGAAATAAAGAACAGTGTCATTGTAAGGGTGGTGAGATGTGTTGAGAACTCTCTCTCAGGGTGATGCCATCTTTGGCATGAAGAAGATAAGATATCGGGGCAGAATTAGGCCATTCAGCCCATCTAGTATTAGCTCTGCTAATTCATTATGGCTGACCCAATCTCCACATATCCCTTCATGCCCTGACCAATCAAGAATCTATCAACCTCTGCCTTAAATATTGATAAAGACTTAGTCTCCACAGCTGCCTGTGGCATAGAATTCTACAGATTCACCACCATCTGGCTAAAGAAATTCCTCCTCATCTCCGATCTAAAAGGATGCTCCTCTATTCTGAGGTTGTGTCCTCTGGTCTTAGACTCTCCCACCACAGGAAACCTTTCACCATGGCAGAGTTGTAAGCAGGTGATGGAAGTATTAGCAACACTGCAGCTTAGCAGCTTGCCATTTGGCTAGAAGCTAGTGAATGAAGTCAGTGGCACCAGTTGACGGGGAGACATGGGTTTTCAGAATGAATGAGTTGTTTATGCAGAGGAGATAGGTAGTCCAAGCCTAAGGAAAGAATAATTAGAGCTGAGTTAAAAGGCTTATCTTGTCAGTAGGTTGAAATATTTTCTTGCTTACAGCCATGCACAATAATCCAGTCACCATCTCTCTACACAGTCAAGTTGGCAACTTGCCCTGCTGTGGTCAGAAAAATGATGGATTTTTGTGACCTGTGACTGTCACTAACAGCATGCAGCAGCAGTTGCCAGTGGACAGATGCAAGCCTTTTTTAAATGGCATCAGCACACTGTATTGATGTTGTGGTAAGTCAGAACTGAACAATGCAAGGAGTGCTGGCAGACTTCCTGATTATTCAAAATAATTGGAGAGACAAATTAGTCTTTGTTTTGCCTACATAATCTAGCTCCTCCACTAGAGTACGTAGTTACTTTTTGCATAAAAAAGCCATAAATCATGCACAAAGTAATGCTATGCTGCCAACATTTCCTGAGCCAAAGGTGTAGTAGTTTGAGCAAACTGGCCTTGCACATGAACATAGAAGAGTACTGTACTGTAGAGGGAACAGGCCCTTCAGCCCACTATGTCTACTCAACCATGAAGCCAATCTAAACCAATCCCACCTGGCTGCACATTGCCTGCATCCGTTGATTCCCTGCCTGTTCCTGTGCATCTAGATGCCTCTTAAACGTTACTTTCAAATCTGCTTCCACAACCTCCCCTGGCAGCGTATTTGAGGCAGCAGCCATTCTCTGTGTAAGAAAAATTTCTCTTGTGACATTCATCCTCTCATATTAAACTTCTGACTTCTAGCATTCCACGTTTCCCACTCTGGAAAAAAGATTATGACTATCCTACCAATAGTTCTGATAATCTTATCTATTTCTATGAGGTAATACCTGACACACTGACACTCTGGAGAAAACAGTGCAAGTTTGTCCAACCCCTCCTTTTAAGTGATGCACTCCAATCAAAGCAACATCTTTGTGAACCTCTTCTGCACCTTTTCCAAAGCCTCCACATTTTTCCTATGGTGAAGTGATCAGAACTCCAAGAGTGGCCTGGACAAAGTTTGATACAACAGCAACATGACATACCATTTTTTAAACTCAATATCCTGAACAATGAAAGCCTTTTTTTAAGCACCTTGTCTACTCGTATGTCCACGTTCAGTGAGCTGTCTACTTCCACCCAAAGATCCCTCTGTACATCAATGTTCCTAAGGGTCTTGCCGTTTACTGTATACTTCCCTCTTGCATTTGACCTCACACTTGTCTAACCTGAACTTCATCTGCCACTTCTCTTCCCAAATTTCAAATGGATCCATACCATGCCATAACATTTGAAAACTTTCCTTGCTATTGATAGCTCTACCATTTTTGTGCAAACTTCAGTTCAAATTTTAAAGTATATTTATTATCAAAGTATATGCAATGTATGCGACCTTGAGATTTGTTTTCCTGTAAGCAGACACAAAGCAGAGAAAATAGAACCCATTTAAAGAAAACCCCACACAGTAAGATCATCAAACATGCAATGTGTAAAAAACAGAACAAATCGTGCAAACAATAAAAAGTAATTAAACGACATTAATGATACCTTCTCCAAAAGTGAGCTCACAACCACAGAGCTGATGAGGTGAGTGAAGTCAATCCAGGAGCCTGATGGTTGCAGGCCACAAGTGCAGAAATCAGCTCAGCACTGATGCATTTTGATCAAATTGTGCAAATTAGTAAAAAAGTAGACAGAAACATAAGAAACATCAACTGTAGAGTCCCCAAATAAGAGTCCACAGCTGCAGAGTGTGTTCAGCGCTGAAGCGAATGAAGCCTGTCCGGAAGCCCAATGGCTGCCGGGTGAAGCGGGTGGTGTGGGACCCAAGACTTCTGCACCTTCTGCCCTCCAGCAGCAGCAAGAAGAAACTGATCAAGCGCCGGCACGTCACTGAACACCTGTTCATTTTCCGCTCTCATCCTTGACAATTTTAATCTTGCTCAGTGCTTTAATTGGCACAAAGTAATGGAGCTGACCACGGTCGCCATTAGGAAATGAAGCAGCAAACACCCCCCAGAAATGGCCACATTCCACTCTCATCCCCGCCGAATTCCCCCAGAGGCTGAAGAGGCAACAGATCATTTAGTCAGTTCAAAAATACATCCTTAAAAGAGAAATTACAGGCTGGAGATTGGAGCTCAGGAGAGGAAGAATACTTTGTCGTGTTGTGAGCTGTCTGCAGGAGTGTCACCTTTAGTTGCTGGTGCCACCTTGCCAGAAGATCTGCAAAATTATCAATCAGAATGCAAATATTTTCATCCAGATCACTTAGATCATCACAAACAACAGAGGTTCAAGCTCTGATCACTGTGGAACACCACTAGATATAGTCAGAAAGAACACCATTCTACCACTTACCTCTGTCTTTTATGACCAATCATATTTTGGATCCAGTTTACCAACTCAACATGGATCCCATGTGACTTAATCTTCTCAACCGCCTTACCATGAGGGAAATTGTTCAATTAACCTCCCTTGCATAAAGCATTGCTGACTATCCCTGATAGGTCCATGCTTTTCCAAACATGAATAATTTCAGGACCTAAGAAACTTGTGCAGTTATCTCCCTATTACTGATGCAAGGCTCACCAGCCAATAACTTTTTGGTTTGTACCTGTTACCCTTCTTAAGCAAAGGAACAACTTTGGCTGTTCTCCAGTTGTCTGGCATCTTGCTCAGGGCTGAAGAGAATACAAAGATCTCTGTCAAGGCCACAACAATCTCTTCCTCTTCTCCTGGGATATATTCTATCATGCCTTTCAGATTATGTTCATTTAAATAACAAATACATTTTCCAAGGTAACAAATGTGAAAGTAAACCTGTCCAGATTCTGATTCTGCTTCTCTCTAAATTCTGCATTATCAAAAAAGCAAATCTTTTGAAGAAAAACAATGCTGACCTTTATTGGTTTTGATTACAATGTTCAAATAGCTTTAAAAGCAACTCATAATGATGCAGAAAAAAGCGAGGTGGGGAGTTAATCGATAATTACCAATGCTTACAATAGTATTGATATTTGTAGTAGCAGTATATTTAGATGAAGTAATTCACACATAACCTAGTCACAGATGATCTTCCTTTCCATTGAAGTCTAAAGAAAGGCTAGCAGATGTGAACAAGTCAATTTTCATCACAATGATGTACATAGAAAGAAACATCTGATTTTCATGAAACATTTTTAACTCAGCAGCAGTGTTTAATTCAAAGTGCATCAATACAGTGTGAAAGATACAATTTCACCTTAAATGTAAAATTTACAGTCGCTTTTCATTGGATTGATACCTTCAGGAAACAGGTGGTATTTTGGTTGCCTCCAAGCAAACTATGCAGTTTTCTTCCAGTACGTTAAAGAGGAAGATCCTCGGGGAATTTTCAGTCTTTTATTGAAAATAACTGCCAAAACATGTTTGAATTAAAAACATGCTCTATGCATCCGGAAATGTGAATCACACATCGTACATTTGCACAGAATGTCACTTTTTTTTTCAAAAGAGTGAGAAAGCAAGATTGCAGGTGACTGAGCCAGATGTTTTAGTCAAGGCACATGATGTAAGAGCAGGATAGTAATGAAAACAGTAATTTGGTTTCAGCTAGAGTACTACATTGGAAACAATGGCAAAGGTAGAAACAGGGAAGAGGTCCTGTTGGGTAAATATGGGGAGCTAGGCTGAAAGTTAAAAAGGAGAAACTCAAGGGTTGTAATCTTTAGATTACTTATAATGCCACACACTTGAAAAGGTAGGAACGGGAGGATAGAGCAGGTAAGCCTGTGGCTGAGTAGCTGTTGGGGGGATTCAGAATCTTGGATCATTCGGATCGCTTCTGGTTCGGACAGGACAGGTTGCACTGTTCTGGAGGGAGAACAATATCCTGGCAGGGAGATTTGCTAGAGCTACTTGGGAGGGTTTAGAGTGGCAGGAGTGCGACCTAAAGTTGTAGGTGCAGGACAGGGATCAAGGAAGGTGTGATAGGAAAAAAAAACTGTGCTTATTTTAATACAAGTATCCTGACAGGTAAGGCAGATGAATTCAGGGCATGGATAGTCACATGGCACTGGGAAATTATAGATATTGCAGAAGCAGTATTGAGGGATGGGCAGGACTCCTGACTCAATGTTCCAGAGTACTGGTAGGTGTAGAGGTAAGAGAAAAAGGGGAGCTGCATTTTTGTAATACGTGCAGATAGTATCCTTGGGCTTCATGAGATTTTAGTGCTAGAACTGAGAAATAAGAAGGGGAAGATCACTTTGATAGGATTGTATTATAGACCCCTCAATCATCGGCAGGAATTAGAGAAGCAAGTATGTAGGAAGATCAATGAGAGCTGTAGGAATAATAAGAACGTAATAGTAGCTGGTTGTAGAGGGTTGTTTTCCAGATTGCTGGCCCGTGACCATTGGGATGAGAATATAGTTACCATAATTAGTAAGTTTGGTGTTGGCACTAAAATTAGCTATGTGATGAATAGTAAGGAAAGTTGTCTAAGGTCGCAATGGGACCTAGATCAATTGGATAAGTGGGCAGATGGAAGTTAACTCACAAGTGATGCATTTTGGGAAGTTATGCCAGGGCAATGCACTGTTAATGACAGGGTCCCAGGGTGCATTACAGAACAGGGAGATCTAGCCTTAAAAGTAATTAGTCCCTTGAAGATCATGACACAGTTAGACAAAGTAGTGAAGAAGACATATGACATGCTTGCCTTCATTAGATGGGGCACTGAGTACAAGAGTTGGGATGTTACTTTGCAGCTATACAAGACGCTGGTGAGGTGACACCTGGAATATTACGCATAATTCTGATCATAATACTACAAGAAAGATGCCATTAAACTGGAGAGAGTGCAGAAAGAAAATCACAACAGATTTTGCTAGGACTGGTAGGCTTGATTTATAAGTAGAGACTCGACAATCTGGAATTGTTTTCTTTGAAGTGAAGAAATATGGGAAGTGACCTTATAGAGGTTTATAAAATCATGAGGGGTACTTATATAATGGATTCACACTTTCTTTTCCCTGGGTGGGAGAGTATATAACTAGGGTGCATAGGTTTGAGGTGAAATGGGGAAGAATTAAAGAGGACCGGCAAGGCAAGGTCTTCTGCACAGATGATGGAACATATCTGGAATGAGCTGCTAGAGGAGGTGGGAGAACCAGTACAACATTCAAAAGGATAAGAAAAGCTTATAGGGATATGGACCACATGCAGGCTAGGGGAACTAACTCAGGACAACACATTGGTTGGCATAGACGAAACGGGCCTAAGAGTCTTGTTCCATCCTGTACAACTCTGACTGATGTCTCTGAGAAGTTTACGAGGAATGAGATGTCAGCTAGGAGTACAGAGCAGAGAATGATGCAAAGATCATAAAAATTTAGCAAGAGAATAGATTGGATTAGATTATATAAACATTCTTCTAGTTCAGGAGTTAGCAACCTTTTTATGCCATGGACCCCTACCATTAACCGGTGGGTTTGTAGACCCCCGGTCTAGCTCAATAGTGAAGCCTGGGGAGCATAATCTTAATAGATAATGCAATGATATTATGAGGGGAATGGAGAAGATCACTGGAGCTTCCTTTCCTTTAAAGAAAGTTGACTAATCAGAGGATAGAACCTGAGCAGAGGAAAAAACTTGTTTTCACCAAAAGGTGGTGGATTCTGAAACTTTTTGCCTGAAAGGATGGTAGAGGCAGAAATGCTCCTCACATTTAGCAAATACCTGGGCACACTTACGTCATAGTTTACAAGGCAACAGGATTGGTGCTGACTAGTGGTATTTAGCAGGATAACCCTTTCTCAGCTTACACAGATGCAGTGGGTCAAACAATCTACTTCTATGAGTGCATGAATGAGCCTTCAGAGAAGGATGGGGGGGTGCAAGGTGTCACGGTGTAATCAGTCTTCAACACTTTAGACAAGCCTAATGCCCTGATTGCTTGGCAAAGGTGAGATGCAGGGTTCACTACTTCTAATCCAGCACACCTCCCAAATTCTGTGGGTCTGCATATTTTCAGAGTATGAATCGCTCCATTGTTGCAAATGAAAAGCTGGTTCTTTTGCACTTGAACTTCCTTTACTGGCCCATGCCTAAGTTCTTCAGCTAGGAGTTCTGCTTCTCACCCGTCTTGCCTACCAAACCACCTCTAACTCTGGGAGACGTCTCTTGCAGGCGGCTGCCTTACGAAATGCACTAGACGTCCGCACAGATACAGCACTGATGGATTTACAAGAATACAGTGTGGAACCTTTCTACAAAATGAAAAGCAGTGACCTAAATGAGATTGTTTTAGAGCTTTAATACCAACATATTACTCAATTCAAGTTACTTCAGATGTTTATTTTAAAGAGGGCATGTTGTCCCCAGCTGGAGCTATGGTAACAAAGGGTATTTGTTATATTCAGTAATGTAGGGGAAAGATGGGCTGAGCTCGAGTGGAGGCATCCAGTTCCTGTCAGTTTAGTCGGGGCTTTGATTTGTGGTAGTCTTGAAAATTATTGGGCACTTGCCAGTGCAGTCCAGGGGGATCTTCTATACTTGGCAGTTGAAAGCAAACTTATGAATCTGATGACTTATTTATTTTTTATCATTGGCGGTTTTGTGCAGGAATCTATTTTGCACAGCACATCCAGTGATGAGCAGATATCCATATTTCCTGCAAGTCTAGTTGCGAGGGATTAATGTTTTGTGGTTGGGAAAGGGGAGAAGGTTGTTGGCAGAGAGGTGGGGAAGGGGCTCATCTGTGTATTTATGTTTCCTGGCAATAAGATGAGACAATCGATAGAAAGTGGATCATGTGGATCAGTCTGAAGATAACTCACATGTTGAATTGTGCCAGACACAAAACTGGAGCGGGCACTTCCGTGTACTAGTCATGCTTTCTTGGCATCAGACAGGCACCAAATGATGTCATTATTTGTACAGAGATGATTCCACGCATACCAACATAAACTGGATCAGAAAACTCCACAAATAAGACTGACATGGAACAGCCTCGGAATTAGAGGAACTTTGTGCTAGACTGTTGTTTTCGGTCATTGTCTGAAGAACACTGTGCTCACATGGGAAGACTTGGCCATGCACTTTCAGAACTGAATGTAAGCTCCTCAAGCACCTTCCAAACAAAGTCCACAGAAAAACCTTCCTAAAATCTCTGCCACCCCTCACAATCTGCAGCTCACTGCAGCACCACAGATCTCACTTGATTTTGCATTTGCTATGAAGCTATTCATCTAATTTCTGAAGTGATGTGCCCATGAAGTATTTTCTTATTGGCCGGGGGGTTTGTATGAGTAGGAAGGTATGCACTCCCACAGTGGTACAGAAGGTGGGGTGTTAGGTTATGAGGAGAATTTATGTATGGTTGTTTGCATGTTTCCCAGAAGAACATGCTATTCCTTCTTCCTGCGGGGATCTAAAATCATCTTGGCAGCCAGCGCTACCTTCAGGATGAACCCTAGGTGAAAACTTGCCCTCTACTTACTCAGTTGTTTCTACTGAACCACTTTCCAACCACAGCAGTTCAGCATCGATACACAGATATCAATGCAGGGTCAGGGCAGTTGTGAAATATGGTACAGATCTCTCCGGGATGAGATTTTATTGGCTGCACCTGCCCAGCTCACCCAGCAGAAAACACCACTCTGGCAAGGAGACTTCATCAGTCGTTTAGCAGGACAGGGTCAGCGGCCCATGCCAAAGGAAGAGCAGTAAGCTGACCTGGGATCTGAGAGCCGTGAGGGACACCCTGGAGAGCAGCAAGAGCAAGAGGTGCTGGAGGATGAAGGCTACCTTGCAGCTGTCCCCATCCAGCATTTGTGGCCTCACTTCTGAGCTAAGTCATGGGAAAAATGATTAAGGGTGTCCATAATGGAGAGATAACTTTTACAAGGAGTCTGCAAGATAAAATTTCCCAGTGGAAACCAAGGGAGCCTCTGCACAATGCAATCATTATATTGACAGTACATCAGTAACCACTCAGGAGTGAATGACTGAATTCCCGTTCCAGTCACTTCAACGTCTTGCCACAACACCTCTTTAATTTTTGGTGAATGAAACCTGGATTTCCACTCCCAAAGTGTAAATGACAACTTGCAGATTGCCTTGCAAATCCTTGTGGGATTGTAAAATTTCTTTCTATATTGCTCAGTTGTACTGAGTTTTTTTTTGCAAACAAAAAAAAAGCCTTGGATATATATTTGAAATAATCAAATGTGTTGGAAACACTTGCAGTCAGTCTTCATCTGTTGAATGTTGATATTTGGGGTTGAAGACTTCTTCAGAACTCACTGTGAAAAGGCATCAGTGTTACAGAGAACTGAGTGGGCTTGCCATGAATCATGTGCAGCAGTTAGGAAATTGAATGGTATATTCTGTATTGCAAGAAAATTTGGGGCTAATTTTGTTGAGTCCTGATGAAACACCATATGGAATGTGTGCACTAGGTCTGGTCGACCTCTCTCCGGAAAGATATGCTTGGGATAGAATGCATGCAATTCAGGCTCATTCCTGGGATAACAGGTTAATCTGAGGGGAAATGAAGAGATGAGAGTGTACTCCTCAGAGGTGACCTTACTGAAAATCACAACAGTTTTAAAGAACTTGACAGGATGATGGATTGAACAACAAACAGCACAACACAAAAACCTTTGCAACACACACAAGATGCTGGAGGAATTCAGCAGGCCAGGCAGTTATGGAAAAAAGTACAGTTGATGTATTGGGCTGAAACCCCTCGGCAGGACCCTGGCAAGGTGAAGGCCAGGGCACTTGCCAACCTATGTAAAAAATCTTGCCCTGCACATCTCATAGAACAACATAGCATAATACAGGGCCTTCAGCCCATAATGTTGTGCTGACATTTTAACCTCCTCTACCTTTTCCCTCCCACATAGCCATCTATTGTTCTTTTATCCATGTGCCTAATGTATCTGTCTGCACGAATGATCAAACCCCTGGCAGCATGATGCATGCACCCCCCACTCTCTGTGTTAAAACCTACCACTGACATCCCCTGCCTCTATATTTTCCTCTAATCACTTTAAAATTATGGCAAAATTATAACCTACACAACAACCTTCTGCACTATCCACAACACCATCAACCTTCATGTCATCTGCAAATTACCTAACCCACCCTTCCACTTCCTCATCCAAGTCATTTATAAAAGTCACAAAGAGCAGGGGTGTCAGAACAGATCCCTAAAGAACACCACCAACCTCCAGGCTGAACATCTACCACCATCCTTTGCCTTTTGAAGGCAAGCCAATTCAGAATCCATGCAGAAAAGTTTCCTTGGATCTAATGCGTGCTGACTTTATGAATGAGCCTACCACAGGGGACCTTGTCAAAAATCTTAAAACCCACACACGCTACATCCATTGCTCTACCTTCATCAATGTGTTTTGTCACATCCTCAAAGTATTCAATCAGACTCAAGACATGACTTGCCCCTCACAAAGAAAAGATGACTGTCCCTAATCAGACTATGCTTCTCCAAATGCCCATAAATCCTGTCTCTAAGAATCCTCCCCAATAGTTTTCCCACCACTGACACAATACTGACTAGTCTGTAATTCCCAGGATTACCTCCTGTAAACTCTCTCCACACCTTCAATACTCAACATCTCTATGCTGAGCAAAAGATTCTGACTGTCTACGTGATCTATCTTCAGGATCAGTCTCTCAGAATTTTATAACCTTCGTTCAGCTCTTCCCAAAGTCTCTGATGCTCCAGATAAAATAATTCAGGTTTGTTAACCCTCTCCTGATAGCATATGCTCTTTAATTCAGACGGAATCCTGGTAACTCTTCTGCACCCTCTCCAAAGTGCCCATACCCTTACTGTAACTGAGTAATCAGAACTGCACACAGTGCTCAAACTGCAGCCTGGCTGAAGTTTTATACGGCTGCAGTGTGACTTCCTAACTCTCTATATAGTCAACACTCTGATTGATGAAGGCAAGAATGCCATATCCTTCTTTATCAGTTTGTCTACTTGTGTCGCTGTGGTGAACTACATATACCTGTCTGGACACGCCCCCCCCCCCCCCCCCGCTGACTGCTCCTGTGGCTCCTCCCACTGACCCCGGTATAAAGGCGATTGGAGACACCGCCCCGGCCTCAGTCTCCAGGATGTAGTGCGGTGGTCAATTGCTGCTTGTTCTTTCTTCCAGCCAATAAAAGCCTATATCTCGCCTCACGTCTCAGAGAGTTATTGATGGTGCATCAGTCTCCACTTTCACAGAGCTATGGACATGGAAGTCAAGATACTGTTAAGGGTCCTGCCATTCACTATGTACTCTGTACTCACACTGGATGCCCCAAAGCGCAACACTTCGCTTTTGCCTGGATTAAACTTATCTGCTATTTTTCTTCCTATATTTGTAACTGATTTAATCCTGCTGCATTGATATTTCTCACAAGGGAGAGGATAAAAGTATTTCTGGGAAATGAGTGCCACCTCTTCGTATTTCTATATATTCCCATATTTCATTATGACATAGAAGGAAGCCATTTCAAACAACTTCACTGAGATGATTCAAGACAGAGATCAAAAGCTGTTTTTTTGGAAATAAAAAAGTGAATGACACAGCTAAAGTCATCTCACGTTGTTTCTTGTACTACTGTGCACGTATCTATTTGAACAGCATATGCATGTTCCCTTGCATGATATCGGGAGACATCTCTCTATCCACTTCAGTATCTGTCTGCCCAGATACAGGATCTTGACCCAAAATGTCCTGCTACAATTTCTGCCTGACCCACTGAGTTCCTGCAGCTTTTTGTGCAATGCTCCAGAATCCGAATCTGCTGTCTCTCGTGGTTCTGTCTGTTCAGTGGCAGCCAAGGGAGTTTGTCCTAAAGGGCTGATAGTCTTCTCTGAATGCTGTGCAATAAAGCATTGAGAATTTATAAAATTCAGTGGAGTAAAATCATTAGGAATTATATTGGTCCCATTTTAGGACTTGTTTCAAGGTGAAAACTACCCTAACAGCACTTCAATCTGGAATTCGACTAATCTGCATTTTTTTCAGAGGATGTAAGTGGTTATTTGTGCTAAATGAAGCAAAGTCATTGTGTAACAAAGATGGCTGCAAACCAGTTTAACTTAAATTCTATTAGTAATTTAACTTCTTATTTTTTTCCAAATGCAAGTACAGTATTTGCAAATATGGCAAAATTTTGGAACATTTATTGGTTTATATCCCTTTATAAAAATATAGTTTAAATAATTGTTTATATATTTTTATGTACACACTAAAGTTAAAAATTGAGAAATGAATATAATACTCTGCTGAAGTTGAGCAATTACATTTATGCCCCTGATTCCTGTCATAACCCATTGACAGCAGTTAGTTTTACATTAGTGAACCTACCTACAAGATGAGTATGGTTCATGTCAAGATTAAGGGCTGAATTTGTTGAGCAAACTCTACCTAAGCAGCTCACATATTAGGCGTAGTCACTTAATGACAGTGTCAATTGATCAACTACTCAGAGTTTGAATCGCACCATGACCACTGTGGAATTGAACTGAATTCAATGCAGTTGGTAATTTTTGAGCTGGCGATTGTACAGTTTTGTCAAGCATTTCATTACCGTATCCAAGGTCAAAACGGAAAACCAAAGAAACCCAAAGAATGTAAGTAGATGAACCATCCAATAAGTGGATGTCCTGGCAACAGCTCCTACATCATCAAAGGAATAAAATTTGAATTCTGAATATGTACGACAAAAAGCATACCCAGGCAAATGAATTGAATTGAAAGCCAGCCAAACAGAAATGCATCTTGAGGCATACGAGCTTCGATGACTACTGAGGACAACACATTGGGGATATTCAAACAATCAAGACTATGGTGAAAATATATAAAACCCCAATTATACATTTGAGATTGTTTCTAACCTATACAGCTTGTAAGGGTCAATCCCAAGAGAAGGAAACTTACACTTAATTATCTGTGTTTTAAATGACTGAACTTATTGTGAATTGAGTTGCCACATTAGTATAGGCAAACAATCAGATATCTACATGGAAAAGAGGAGTCAAATCCCTGTTTAAAATTGTATCTTCAATATTGCCACAAGAGAAAAAAACATTAATATACCTACATTCAGGATAATATGGTCTGAATGTAACATCAAATGCTCTTAAAGTGAATGTTACAGATTTTGCTAAACAGTTAAGATGTTAACAATATTTAAGCTAAATGTGGCCGAAGAGTTTAAAACTAGGGTGTACAGATTCACTCTTGCCTTTTATGGAAGAGGTGAAAGGCATTTTCCTTATTCAGAGGGTTGCGAATGATAGAAATTTGCTCCTGTAGCAGGTCCGGGTGTTCAACCTTTAATTATATTCAAGGATGAGATCAATGGATGTCTGGGTCCACTGAGAAGCAAAGAATATGTAATAAAATGGAAAGATAGATTTAAAGGACTGAATTAGATACAGCACTGAATGGAAGTGCGGAGTCAAGGAAGCAGTTGTACTACCTCCCCGTGTCTATTCATCGCCATGTTCTGTTGACATAGTTCCCTTGGTACCATGTTCATTTGCGGAGGTGGCAATTTGGAGAACCACTCCACCCTCAATATGATCAGGACCTTCAGCATCTCCCAGGCATTTGAGATGGTTAAATGGACTCCAAATCCTCATTCTTTACTTTTTGATGTCTGTGTCAGCTTGTTGAAATGAGTTCATCAAAATATACCATTTACTACAAAACAGTTAAAACAATTACAATAATCTTCCACAAAATATATATTAACAATTATTAGGGGAGAAGAATGGGAAAAGAGAAATGTCTATAGCTACTCCTGGCAATGGTGACCTTCTTTTCTTGGTTATAGTCTAGTAGGTGCTGAACACTGTCCAGCTGCTCCCATGCAGGGAAGGATTAAAAAACTGGATGGAAAAATGAGGAGATAATATAAATACCTTAAAGTGCTGAAAAATATATGCTCCTCGGAATTGCTGGTCAACCCAACCTCTGCCCAGTGCTGCAAATCATGACATGTCAAACAAAACACGAGATTTAATGTTTGCTAACTTGGACAAGAAAAACCGAGAGCACGTTGTTCCACAACAGGTGTGTCCTGTTGGCTGGTCACGGAACACCGCTGGCCATAGACCTGGCCACATGCCGTGCAGGCCCTTTGGCTCCTTCTCAAACTAAATAGCTGAATGCAGTAGAACAGTAAATCTAGTTCAGACAGCAGAGACATTTGGGAGAAATGCAATGTAAATACCTCTTCAAGAAATCTGATTTTAAAACTTTTCCTTGAAAATAACTTGCTCTTACATTTTCTTTGTGGCTATAATGCAGCATTAACACTGAGTGCACCAGCGTATTATATTGGCATTATGGTCTCGGACTGCTAGTGTTCACATTGCAAACTGAGATTATAGTGGACACAACAATCTGATAACTTGGTTAAGGTCAGCCTCATGTCATAATTCAAAGTTCTACTGCCACATTAGAAAAACATACAGTCATGATCGAATTACCATCAACTGAAGTAATTGTGATGTGCTCCCTGTTATATTCTCTAAATAACTACACCAAAAATTTACAATTCTGGCTATAAGCTACATTAACTTTGGAAGCATACAATCCTTGTCATAATGTTAATGATAAAAGGGCATTCACAACATACTTATCTGTCAGTTCAATTGAGATCATCTATCTTAAATGTCAACTGATAATTAAATCCAGCCAAAAAAACAACATTGCAGATAATCCCAGAGATCAGATCTAGAAATAAGGCAAATTTTTAGATGATTACACTTCACCAGTTGCAACAGAACTGTTTTTAATTTTGATTACAATTGTCCAAACAAAGTCTAAACTCTACATAAATGGAAAATTTTCTTGTTAATTTTTGGGTGTAATTGGCTCACTGTTTGTTGTAAAATTAAAATTACAATTTGCTTTGAAAGAATAAGCAAATTTATTCCAAGAATCTTTACTATTGATTTTGTAAACAAATGAAGTTGATTCAGGTGAAATAAGTTTTGTTTGAAACGATTTAGTTGGCAAAAAAGAATTGATTGAAGCTAAAAGAAGCGTGTGATATTAGAATGAAGGTGCACCTGAATCCAAATAGGCATTTACCCACACACTTGGTTTAGAATCCAATGCACTAGTACTATCCCTTCTAATACCCAGAACAAACACAAGTTATCACTGGATTACAAGGGAACATGGCATAATCTAAATGAAAGTTGAATTAATTCATTTGGGGAAACATGAATAAAGTATAATTTTGGTTGAAAACAATAAGCAACAGACTTACGTAAGTCAGTAAACACAGTCACCTCAGGGGGTGCTAGAGCACAAGTAGATCACGAGGACCCAAACATACAGAAGCAGGAGCAGGCTATTCAGCCCCAAAAGCCTGGCTCAATTTACTCAGGTGGATTTATACTAGTCCTCATCTCCTTTTCTGCGCCCGATACATGAATTCCCCAAACTTTCAAAAAAATTATCTAACTCCTCTTCAAATACTTCCAGTGATCTAGCCACACAATGCTCTTAGACAGAGATTAGAGGTTCACCAAGTTGTTATGCACCTCAACTTTAAGTGATCACTCCCCTACACCCCCTCATTCCAAGACATTCAGCAGTTTCAAAAGGAAAAGAGGGTAAATTTCAGATAAATTTCAGATAAATTTCAGATAAATTTCAGATAAATTCTTTTTCATTTTTAGTCAAAAGAAAGGGAAAAGCATAAGGATAATAATAGAGGATGAAGGAAACTGCTTGAAATCATGATAATGAGAAGAACAGAACTACTGCAAGCTAATACTCTTGGAAAAGAATGGCACTGAATCAAACAGAACAACTAAAGAAAATAACAGCAAACGGTAGAGATCTGCAATTTAAGTAGAAAATATTGGAGATTCATCAGAAGGCGTAAAATGAAAAAGCAAGTTAATATTTCAAGTGTGAGCACTTCTTCAAAACCAGGTAGAAGCTACTGTATGTCCACTGGATATCAACACCACCTACCAAAGTTTGTGATGAACAGGCTCTGGGGGATAAACTGTAGTCTGACATATTGTAAATCAGTTCAGAAATCCATAGTGTGCCAAAAACCTGCTCATGGAGGGCTCTGGCTTTCCTCTGTGTAGTATTACTGTCTGTCCTCCACTGACATACAAGGATGATACAGAGATATCACCAACCACTTAGTGAATTATAACCCCCACAAATAAACCTTCTGTTTCATTGTAGTTGAATCACCTGGTATTCATTCTGTACATTCAGTTTCTTCAGTGTAAGTGGCCTACTGCCTTTATCTTCTCTTGTACCAGGCAGAGGTATTTAGCAAACCAATTGTCTGTCAGAAAATTGTGTCTCAGAAAACTATTTTCAACTCACTAACATTTAGCAATTCTTCTGGACTAATTAATTTTTTTCTCTGTAATTGTTGCACTAATCACCTTTGGCTTCTACATATTACTGACTTAGAAAAATAATTGCATTTATTTTCCTAATTTCTGGTTGTCTGTATTTTAATTATAATTTTAGAGTAGCCTGAATGAACTTATTAGAATGTTATTTATTGAGATACTGTGTAGAATAGGTTCCAGCCCTTCGAGCCACTCTGCCCAGCAACCCCTCGCCTATTTACGGGAAAGTTTACGATGACCAATTAACCTAGCAACTGGGACATCTTTGGACTGTGGGAGGAAACTGTAGCGCTCTGAGGAAACCCATGTGGTCACGGGATGAACATACAAACTGCTTACGTACAGTGGCAAGAATTAAACAAGGGTTGCTTCTGTAACCACTATGCTACCATGCTGCCTTTTTAAATGTGCTTTCATATTTTTTTTTAAAAAATATATCCAGAGTCATAGAGAATTATAGAGGTGTACAGCATGGATCGAGGCCCTTTGGCCCAATGAGTCCATACCAACCACAATATCCACCTATCTAATTGCCCTTTGATTGATACCATTTTACCTGCTGCAACTACTTCCTCTGGTAACATCCATATACTCACCATCTTCTTTGTGAAAAAGTTGCCCCTCTGGTCCCTTTCAAAGATTTCGCTGCTTACCCCAATATAAAGTCGCTCTCATTCACTAACATTACAAGGAATAAAGACTTATTCTGGCCAACTTCTGTTAATAATTTGGGCTCTCTAGCCCTGGAACATCCTCGTAATTTTTTTTCTGCATTGTTTCCAGTTTAGCCACATCTTTCCTATAACTGGGTGACCAAACGTGTACCCATGAGTCCAAATGTGGCTTCACCAATGACTTATTCAGTAAATACAACAGTGTCCCAACTCCTATCTTCAGTGCCCTGACTGAAGAAGGCCAGTATGCTAAGCACCTTTTTCTCTACCCTGTCTATTTTCAATGAACAACGCAGTTGTATTCATGGATTCCTCTGTTCCTTTATGCTCCCTAGTTCCCTACGATTTATAATACAAGTACAACTCAGGTTTGACTTTCCAGACTGTATCACCTCACACTTACCTGCATTGAAACTCATTTGCCACTCCATGGCCCACTTCCTTAACTGATTCCCCCCTGTAATCTATGATGACCCTTTTTATTATCAATAGCAACACCTAATTTCATGTCATCTGCACTTGGTGATCAAACCTTGTGCACTTCATTGAAATTGTTTATATAAGTAACAAATAATGAGGGTCCCAACGCTGGCCCCTGCTGCACTCCTCTAGTCATTAGCCTCCATTCTAAGAAATAACCTTCAACTGCCATCCTCTGCTTCCTACCACCAAGCCAAAAATTGGTCCATCTAGCTAACTTTCCTTGGATTCCATGGGAACTAACCTTCCAGACCAGACTGACTTGCAAAGGTCCAAATAGATAATAACTGCTCCCCTACCTTCAATTGCATTTCTGTTAACTCAAGAACAAATGCTAAAAGGTTTATCAAACGTGATTTTCTACACACAAATCCATGTTGGCTCTTCCTTATAAGACTCTATGTATCTAAATGCTGAAGATGTTGTTTCTCAGAAATCCCTCTAGCAACTTCACCAGTGGCAAATGATGAAGTAAATATCTCCACAAGGTCCTCTGCAATTTCATCTCCACAAAGTTTGAGTTAGGCTTAGGGATTTATCCAACTGAGTGTGATATGGGGCTACAAGTACTTCCTCCCTGGCAATGTACATGCTCTCCAAATATCTCCACTTGTCTTATTTATCACCTGAGGAACCATGATTTTCTCAGTAAAAACTGAGCAGAAATCTTCATTAAAAATCCCATCCATCTCCTATAGCTCAAAGACATAGTTGATATCTACGAAGACTTACTTCCGCCCTAGTCACACTTTTACTCTTAATATATCTTCAATGATTCAATGATTCAAAGTACATTTATTATCGAAGTATGTATGCAGTATACAACCCTGAGATTCATATTCTCCACAGACAACCACAAAACATGGAAAACCATGGAATCCATTAAAAAAACATCAATTCCCATATATGCAAAAAAAAAACAAACTGCGCAAATAACAACAAGAATGAATGAGCAACAAAAACCTCTTGGGATTTTCCATAATTTTACCTGCCAGATCCATTTAATATCCTCTCTTTTGGCTCCTGGTTTCCCTCATAAATATATTCTTAGTATTGCACCCTCCCAAGTAGGTCCCTCCATATATTGACTCAGGAAACCTTCCTGAATACATTCACCAATTCCACCCCATCCAAGCTCTCAACACTTTGGGTGGCCCAGTCAATACCAGGGAAATTAAAATCTCCCACTAATACAACCTTATTATTCTTACAACCATGAGCAATTTCTCTGCACACCTGCTTCACAAGTTCATACCAACTATTGGGGAGAAGAATGAATACAACATCTCCAGAGTAATCCTCCCCTCTTTGTTCCTAACCTACCCATATGACCTCACTGGATGATGCTCTGAGACTATCATTTCCAGGCATTGCTATTACCTTCTTCCCTTATCTAGAAGGCAACAATTCTAACTTAACACTCGATGCCTTGATGGTCAGACTGAAAGGCCCATTTTTATTTATTTATTTTATATTTATTTGGAGATAGAGTACAGAGCAGGCCCTTCCAGCCCAATGAGCCACACCTCCCAGCAACCCACTTATTTAACCCTAGCCTAATCACGGGACAATTTACAGTGACCAATTCACCTACTAATTGGCACATCTTTAGACTGTGAGAGGAAGCTAGAGCACCCAGAGGAAGTCCATGTGCACACGGGAAGAACATATAAACTTTTTTACAGAGCGACTCTGAACTCTGATGCCTTGAGCTCTAATAGTGCTTTACTACCATGGTGCCCATTTCCAACGAGCTAAGACTCAAGAGTGGTGCACTTAAGTAAATCGATAACATTTGAATCTTATATGCAAACTGATGCATGTATGGAAATCATTGTAAGAGCTTACCAACATATTCAAATCTACTAAGCATGATGTGGTTTATTGCTCGTCAACTAGTACTGTGGAAAAAGAAGCTTAAACAAAATGTCAGAAAAAATATTGATGATAGAACAAATCAAAAGTGACACCAAAGTGTTCTATTTTTCATGAAAGATCTCAGAATAGGTATCAGCTTAAACAATGAGGAACAGATGGTGGTTTCATTACTCATGTTACTTAACAGGAGTCAGATTTTAAGGTGTAAATTAAAAGTGCCCATATATGTGCCAGCTCATCGCCTCTTGTCACACAGTTCATTTGGAAGTCAAAGCTGCTTCTGATGCAAGTAACATCTAATCTTCACATTGCTCACCCATTTACATGATGAGGCCTTTCAGTCAGCGCTGTCTGTGCTGTTCAGAGACTGCTCACCTCAATTTTTGATTAATATTCTAAGGACTTTGGTGTTGTGCCACAAGCAGTTCAGTGGTCAGGGCTAATGGGTATGTTCTCAGATGCAAAATCCTATCACCTGCACTTCCTGCTCTAACAGATACTTATCCCACTGCATCACTCACAGCAATCTCTACCACTCTGGGCTCATACCTATCTTTCTATGCTCCAATATTCTTACAAATACAAATCTCATAACACATTTCATAACAAATCTCATACAGCTACTCAACCTTAGCAGGCACCTTGCCAAAACAGATGATGGACATGACTTCTCTTTTATTGTTGGGTTAATTGGTGTGTAAACAATGGAAATGGTAGAGAACTGGTGAGAGTCAATTGTGACAAAACTCGACATTGTGACATAACTCTGAACTAGTGATCCAGCAGGAAGGTATACTGTTACTTTATATAACAGCCCCAGTTTTGACAGTCTCACTTTACAAAACGTAGATGTTGGCTTTAAAATGGAAACTATATGCAATGAACCAAAAACTCAGGTAAAAAGAAAAAATTAGTCTAGCTGTCAACTCCCTGGAGGACATGATCACAAACACGTTCTGTTACTGAGGATTTAGGTGAGGATCTAGAGAAGAAGACACAATATCACTCAGAGTCCTGCTGGAAAGCATATGCGAAAAGTCAAGGATTCTAGTTCCAACATTAAATACATAACATAGAACACAAGACAGTTCTGCACTAGACAGGCTATTCAGCCCACACTGCTCTCCTGATTGTAATCCGACTGAAGTATAGTTTGTCTATAGTTTGATGTAACAGCATGCTGTCCTTATTCATACTCTTCCAATGATATCTTCCATATCATATGCCTCCTTTACCATCTTATCCACTTTCAGTGAACTATGGACCTGTGTCTCAAGATCCTTCCTTATCTCAATGCTTCTAAGGGATCTACCATTAACTGTATACTTTCTCCTTTCAATTGACCTCCCAAAGAGCAGCACCTCACTCCTGTCCAGATTAAACTCCATCTGCTGCTTCTCCGCACATATTTGTAACTGGTCTATATCCCATTGTATTCTTAAACAGTCCTTTACAGTGTCCACAGCTCTGCCAATCTTGGTGTGATCTGCAAACTATCTGATCCACCCAGTTATATTTTCATCCGAAACATTGATATGTATCATGAACAACTGAGATTCCAGCACCGATCCTTGTGGAACACAACTGCTCATAGACCTCCAGCTAGAATAACTGCCTTCCAGCCCAGTTCTCTGTTTTTTATGGGCAAGTCAGTTCTGAATCCAATCTTGCAATTCACTCTCAAGCCCATGCAAATTTATCATCTGAATCAACCTACTATGAGGGGCTTTATCAAATGCCTTACTAAAATCCATGTCGATAACGCCAACTGTCTTACTCATTCAGCTTCTTTGTCACTTCCTCAAAATATTTGATCAAATTTGTAAGGAACGATGGAAAACCATGCAAGTGGGATTAGCATAGATAGTCATGATGATGGATATAGATGTAGTGGGCTATAGGGCCCTTGCCTATGCTGTACATCTCTGTGACTCTAGGAATCATTGGCGCAAGTCAATTTTATTTTCCGCCACTCCACCCCGCCCACTGTCATTAACACAGTCAGATTCTAAACTCACCTACACCCTACTGTTGATTTATGACAGCCAGCTTCCACATCTTTAAGAAGTGGGAGGAGACTGGAGTGTGTAAAGGAACCCCACACGGTCACAGGTGGAATACGCAAAGCCCAAACCGGAAGCATAACAAAGGTTGGGATTGAACCTAGATCAGTAGAGCCAAGTGACAGCAACCCCACTAGCTGTGTCTTTCTGCTGCCCGATCATACTTTGAAGATGTAAGAACATATCCAGCCCGTATAAAAATCATTGGTAAAATATATAAGCTTTTGTCTTTGGATTTTGACCTTCATTTTTCACTAACTTTCCTTTGTGGGCTTAAATAATTATATGTCCATAAAATACTCTCCTTTTAATCATTCTGAAATTATGTCAAAAATAAAGAATTGCTTCTGTTATTTTTCAGATAACTGTAACTATAATTAGCCCTTCTTAATTGTACTTGAGGAAGTGATTGGACAAAGCCATTGTATTTGAATGGTAAAGACCAGGTGTAACTTTCTCCACAGGTGGGATGTAAAGTGCTGCAATTCTTCCTTCAGTATATGCTGGGCTGCAATTACTTTTGGATGCTTTGTGAGGGGATCTACCTGCACACACTCATTGTGGTGGCAGTATTTGCTGAAGAACAACATCTACACTGGTATTACCTCCTGGGCTGGGGTACGTATCACTTTTGAATTTTGTCACTTTAAAGGAAAATCACAAAAAAAAAAAGAAGCTTCTCTTATTTTGAAAATCAAAAAGGTTGGAAAATTATTAAGTTATTGTAATTTTTGGTAACCTATCTACAATACCACCCACTTTAGTGTCATTTGCAAATTTACAAACCATGTCTATTCATTCTCATCCAAGTTATTCATATAAATGACGAACAACATTGGACACAGCACCAAAACCTGTGTCATATCACACTAATCCAAAAAACCAAACTTCCACCATCAACCCCTACTTCTCACCATAACGCCAATTATTTATCCCTTTCACCAGCTTTCATTGGAGCCTATGTGATCTAACCTTTCAGACTAGTCTTTCATACAGGATTCTGTCAAAGGCCTCACGAAGGTCCATACAAAGGTGCATTTGGCAATCTTATTGTTCACTTCTTCATAAAGCTCTAACAGTTTTCCATCTATTTCTAAAGAAGAATATTCACCCTGGAAAAAGAGTTGTTACAGACTAATGTTCCCTTTCATTAACAAGGCTGACTCTGAAAGATTGTGCTATGATTTTGTAAATGTGCTGCTGCTTTTTTTCCTTAATATCAAAATCCAATAACTTTATTATGGAGTACAGCAGTATAATAGTTTACTTATTGAATTTTCAGAGAGAGCCTTGCACTAGTAATAGAGAATCAAGAGCTTGAATTTCAATATGGCAGCTGGGAAACTTAAAATCAAGTAATCAAATAAATCTGTTTTTGAAAGCTTGTAAGGATAACCATGAGTTCACTAGTTTGTTGTAAAAACACACGTGGCTGAATGATACCATTGATTGAGGGAAACCTGCCATACTTAAACAGTCTGTCCTGTACTGTATATATCCCCAGACTCACCAATTCCATTAACTACCCTCGTTTTGATACAGAGTGGACAGTAATTGAACACATTGGCAGCGATGTCCGCTACCTATTAGTTAATAAATATTAAAGAATCCAATGAAAAATTCCTAACTATTTCAGTGTTTTCTCTTTTTCTTCAACAATCTGGCAGGCCCCTTCCATGACTTTGGCAGCATTGGAAGATTACAACAAATTTATCTGTCATCTCTGCAGGCTCTTCTTTTAAGACCTTAGGATGCAGGCCAGCTGGCCCAGGGGACATGTCAGCCTTCATCCCCATTAGTTTTGCTTGCGTTGGTAATTGTTTTAAGTACCATTCTCCTTTCTGCTGCCAGGCTTTCAACTGTTATTGAAATGCTTTTAAAGCTTTCTACTGCAAAGTCAGATGCAAAATATTTGTTAATGTTTCCTTTATTTTGTTATTGCCCATTAGCGTTTTCCCAGTCTTATCCCCTAAGTGATCAGCCTTAACTAATCTGTTCATCCTTTACTTTTGAGTTTTCCCTGTTGTTGTCTTCATTCATCCTCTGCGGTTTCTCTCTTTTTTTAAACCTTTTTCTCACTGATTTGACACAATTCAGCCCATTTGTTGTTCCCCTGTCCTTAATACAGCCATTGAAAAGCTCTAAAATGTTTAGTCCAATGTGCAAAATTAATGGGTCAGTAATTTGAAAGAGCGGATTTTCCATATTTATATGAAAATCATAGACACAAAATAAAACATAAAACAATATAGCACAGGAACAGGAACTCCAGCCCAACTATGTCTTCAAAGTAATACTATCTGTCTTCACCTGACCCATCTCTATCTATGTCCTACGTGTTCATGTACCTATCTAAATGCTCTTAGATGTCACTAACAAGTCTACATGTCTACTTCCACAACCACCCAATGTGTTTCAGGCATCTATCACTCTCTGTTTAAAAGAACCTACCCCATACATCTCCTTTGAACTTTTGCCCTTCCACCTTAAAGCTTTGTACTCTAGATTTTGAAATTTCTACCCTGGGGAAAAAGACTCTGACCAGCTACCCAATCTATGGCTCTCATGATTTTATAACCTTCTACCAGCTCTTCCTTCAGCCACTGATACTCAGAGGAAACAATACAAATTTATATAACCATATAACAATTACAGCACAGAAACAGGCCATCTCGGCCCTTCTTGTCTGTGCCGAACACTTACTCTCACCTAGTCCCACCTACCTGCACTCAGCCCATAACCCTCCGTTCCTTTCCTGTCCATATACCTATCCAATTTTACTTTAAATGACGATATCGAAACTGCCTCTACCACTTCTACTGGAAACTCGTTCCACACAGTTACCACTCTCTGAGTAAAGAAGTTCCCCCTCGTGTTACCCTTAAACTTTTGCCCCCTAACTCTCAACTCATGTCGTGTCTTGCTTGAATCTCCCCTACTCTCAATGGAAAAAGCCTATCCACATTACTCTATCTATCCCCCTCATAATTTTAAATACTTCTATCAAGTCCCACCTCAACCTTCTATGCTCCAAAGAATAAAGACCTAACTTGTTCAACCTTTCTCTGTAACTTAGGTGCTGAAACCCAAGTAACGTTCTAGTAAATCTTCTCTGTACTCTCTCTATTATGTTGACATCTTTCCTATAATTCGGTGACCAAAACTGTACACAATACTCCAAATTTGGCCTTACCAATGCTTTGTACAATTTTAACATTACATCCTAACTCCTATACTCAGTGCTCTGATTTATAAAGGCCAGCATACCAAAAGCTTTCTTCACCACCCTATCCACATGAGATTCCATGGAACTATGCACCATTATTCCTAGATCACTCTGTTTTACTGCATTCCTCAATGCCCTACCACTTACCATGTATGTCCTATTTGGATTATTCCTACCAAAATGTAGCACCTCACACTTATCAGCATTAAACTCCATCTGCTATCTTTCAGCCCACTCTTCTAACTGGCCTAAATCTCTCTGCAAGCTTTGAAAACCTACTTCATTGTCCTCATGCCACCTATCTTAGTATCATCTGCATACTTACTAATCCAATTTACCAAGTTTGTCCAATATCTTCTTGCAGCTACTCAGTAAATTGGTAAAATAGATTTATTATTGCCACAGGTACCGAAGCACAGTGAAAGTCTTTGTTCTGCATGCCATTCATCACATCAATACATTAAGGTAGTACAAAGGGGAACAATAACAGAATGTAAAATATACTGTTATATTTTCAGAGAAAGTCCAATGCAGGTGGACAATAAGGTGCAAGGTCATGACGTGATAGATTGTGAGGACATGAGTCCATCTTATCGTACTAGGGGACCCTTTGTTACTCTTAAACAGTGGGATAAAAGTTGTCCTTGAGGCATGTGTGCACGGTTTCGTGCTCTTGATTGTTCCGCCTTATAGGAAGGGGTAAAAACAGAACATCAGCGTTGGGTCCGGTGCTTGCTTGAATGAGGCAGACAGATTCTATGTAGGTGAGGATGGTTTTTGTAATGTGATCAACTGTGTTCACAGCTCTCTGCAGTTTCATGTGGTCTCAGGCAGAGCAATTGGCATATGACAACGAGATGCACCCAGATCGGATGCTTTCTATGATGCGTCTCTAAAAATTGGTGAGGATCAAAGAGATAATCCAAGTTCCTTTAGCCTCCTGGTGAAATTGAGGTATTGGTGAGCTTTCTTGGCTATGATATCTATATGGTTGGACCAGGACAGAACATTGGTGATGTTCACTCCTAGGAACTTGACTCTCAAAACTCTCTAACTCTACCATTGATGTATACAGGAGTAAGTGCAACACCCTTTCTTGAAGTCAAAGACCAGCTCTTTATTATTGTTGACATTGAGGGAAATGTTGTTGTCATAACATTATACAACTATACGGAATATCTCCTTCCTGTCCTCCGACTCATTATTTGAAATTTGACCCACAGCAGTGTTGGTATGTACAAACTTGCAGATGGAATTAGAGAAAAATCTGGCCTTACAGTTATGAGTGTGTAGGGAGTAACGTAGCAAGCTGAGGACGCAGCCTCGTAGAGGACCAGTGTTGAGGATAATCCTGGTGGAAGTGTTGCCGTCTATCCTTACTGATTGCAATCTGTTGGTCAGGGTACTCTCTAAAGCAGGCAGTATGGTGGTAAACCTCTTCTGCACCCTCTCCAATGCCTCCATGCCCTTCCTGAAATGGAACAAGCAGAGCTGCACAATATTCCAAACATGGCCTGACCATAGTTTTATATAGCAGAAATATGACTTCCCACCTTTTATATTCAGAGCACCAGCTGATCAAGGCAATCATTTGGAGGTTTTAACTTGAAACTTCAGTCCTGTTTCCTTCCCCACACTTGTGGCCTGATCTGCTGTGTATTTACAGCATTTTATTTTTTTTTAAGATTTCTAGTATCTATATTTTTAAAAACAAGATTCATTGAGCTGTGTAAAACAAATAGGGGTCAGAGGAGGCCAAATACTCCTGAGCTTGTTCTGCCCTACAATACAATCGTGACTGATCTAATCTTAGCTTTACATCCACAGGCTGGCCTATTTCCATAATTCTCAAATCCCCTATGGTCTAAAAAGCTGACTATTGCAGCCTTGAATATGTTCAGACATTAACAGTATCAAGGGAATGAAGTCACTGTAGTGTGTCGAAAATTTGGGAACAATTTGGGACTGATAACTAGGATCTACAAGTCAACAGTGAGCAGAAATTAGTAAAATGAAATTCTCCAGAAAGAAAAATTAGATGAAACAGTAGAAAATAAAACAGTAGATAGTAAATTAAAATGCAAGGTGAGCTAAGATGCCTGATAAAGAAAAGAAAAATTGTCAATATTTTTAAATTGAAAACTTAGTCTATATACCTGCTGCACATTGTTGAAGGCTTTCATCAACAGAGCATGGATCCAATATTCTCTATACATGCATATCCTGCCCTTCAAATAAATCATCCTTGCATTTAACTTGTTAAAATTTCTCACAGTGTGGTGTTGTACTCAATGCTTTAATAATTTGGAGTGGTTTTAATGAGTAAAGTCTGAATAAAAAATGGTACAAGTGATATTCTACTAGAAAAATAATGATAAACTTATAGCTTGTATTTTGCATGTACATACAGATTGTCAATAATTGTTCCCCTGATTTTCCAATGTGCACTAGCAGAGTGGGGTTGGGGAGGCTGTGGTATGATTTGTCACTTGAAAATCTTTATAATGTTAAATCTTCTGAAGTTCAGTGAGTGCATTCTCTAACATCTAGAAACCTCTCTTTCAGGATTTCCATCAATACCAGCTGCCATTCATGCAATGGCCAGAGCAAAATACTTTAATGACAAGTAAGTTTTTCACTGTTAACTCTTTTCTTCCATTTGTTCTCTCATACTTTAAAGGTACCAATATATGCTAATAAATTCACAAACACCCACAGCATTATTGTAAGTTATCATTTCATGCAAAGCTACAAGTTTGAAATGTAAATTTGCTTTCTGGCAGATGTTGTAAAACTACTGAGCAACTGATCTGAATTGCACTGCTGGTAATGGGCATCGAACAGCTTCTGTCAATTATTTCTCCCAGTTTTAAATATTTTTCCTTACAAATTTCACTAAGTAATTCTATCTTTATTAATTAGTGCTGATATAGCTTAACTGTTATCTCCTGAAATCTCTTATAGTTCTCCACCTCAATTATACTGTAATTTATAAAATATATTTCATAGTTGATTAGGCTATGCATTTAGAATCATAAATGTTTACTATTGTGCTCTTAAATAATAAATTCTAGTAATTTTTCTACCATTACTATCATACATAAGTTTCCAATCCATGTTTCTCTAGCTTATTCTCCACTCCAGGTCATAGTTGTTACTACCAGTCTTCCTGGATAAGTTTCACGTCTAAAAGAAGATCGAAAAGCACTGTTACCTCTTTCAAATGCCTAAAGGCAGGGCTCTGCAAATGAGCAAGAAGAGAGAATAGAGAGAGTGAAAACAAAGAAAGGAAGACATAGAGCATTACAGCTCAGAAACAGTCCCTTCGGCCCATCTAGTCCATATTGAACTGTTTTTTCCTACCCAATCCCATCAACCTTCATGTGGCCCATAGCTCTCCATACTCCTCACCCACATACCTATTCAAACTTCACTTAAGTGTTGAAGTTGAACCCACATCCACCACTTGCACTGCAGCTCATTCCACACTCTCACCACCCTCTAAATAAAGAAGTTCTCCCTCATGAGCCCCTTAAACATTTCACCTTTCACCATTAACTTATGACCTCCAGTTCTTGGTAGAACGAGACCTCAACCACAGTGGAAAAAGCCTGCTTGCATTTACCCTATCTATTCCTCCTGAAATTTTATTTATCTCTATCAAATCTCTCTTCATTCTTCTACACTACAGAAAATAAAGTCATAACCTATTCAACCTCTCCCAATAGTGCAGGTGCTCAATATTGCAACACTGTTATAAATTGTGTTTGTATCCTTTCAATCTTACTTATATATTTCCTGTAGTTATGTGACCAGAAATGGGCACAATACTCCAAATTAGGCTTCACCATTATCTTATAAAACACCTTATAATAGATAAAAAATTGCAGAAAGTGATAAGGAATAAGGAAAAGAGGAAGAATGGAATGGATATGGATAAAGAAGAAATGATGAAAGATATGGAGAGAAAAACACAAAAAAATTAAAGGAGTAGGAGATCATGGAAAGAGGAAAATTAGTTGACATTGGTAACTGTTCCTGATGATGTTCCCCTGCAACTTCACTTTGACTGAAAGAGTTGGGCTGGGAACAGTGCTGTATGGTGCAGTTTCTGAAAGGAGAATTGAGTTGAGTTGCTGATTTTCTGCAAAAAGTGGGGCAGGACAAGCAAATGCCAAAGGAGTTGTAATTCCTTCAGAGGAGTGGCAAGTGATGGCACCACCCTGTTTACCCAGAATCATACTGACACGTGAAAAATAAGTTCAAAGATGTCTTAGAAACTAAAAAGAAAAGTGTGCAGCTTCCAATGAAATGAACACCTGTCCCTTTAACCAATCAGCGAAGGTGGTACTCAGCAGTTGACCACAAAGCAGAACTTCTGACTTTTAAGAATGAACCGAAGTCTAATGATGTCATAGGAAACTTATTTGGATGCTTTCATGACTTCTCCCATTCTTTTACTTTTTCCTGCGAGCACTTCAGCCAAAAGTAAACCTGCACTCATAAAATGGTAGTAAGAATCCAGTAACAGTGGGGCACGTCACTTGCAAATGTAAGTTTAGCAGCAGATGCTGCATTCCTATCTTATCGGGTAATATCACAGTCATGCAGAGAGAATTATATATCAGCTGATCTGTAACGAATGGATAACATCAGGAAATAAGGAGGTGGGGGGTGCTGCATGATGCTTTCCAGCCAGAGATACTGGAAACTGTTTGTTAACCCAGTGTTTCTAGTGATTTGTCCATTTCTATACACCAAAAACCTGCACAAAACACACCTGTATTAAAATTCTATTATCTTCTCAACCACTCAGATAGCCTGGGATTAAAATGCACTCAACAAACATTGGCAGATGACTTTGTCAGTACCATACCAGCATCTTTCTAAAGCTGCTTTCAAATGATCTGCTACTTCACTTCTGGATCGAAGTTGCTCCAAAGACTGGAACTGAATAGTTCTGGAGGAACCCAAACAGACAACATGAGATTGGTAGCTCCACTTAAGTCTGTTGAGGACCCACGTGCCACCTAGGCACTGAGGGTTCAGACAACGATGACTTCAGTCTGTTACTCCTCCACCACTTTGCAACTCCGTAGGCTGCATTGCATTTCTTGTGTTTTTTATTCAGAGTGAAACAGATCCAGGCAGTCTTCCACGTGGCAAATTGGATGCCAATACAGTATTTTGGACATTATTTAATTCTTCATGCTGATTTGTTTCTTTTAGGCTACCCCCTTGAGAATAAAATAATTACTTATATTCAGTTTCAGAAAAATGTTTCATTCATGTCTCATGGGATTTTCTAGTTGAAAACCTCTTTGTTTTGTAACTATTATTCATTTCACTGTGTGTCCAGCCATGAGTCAGTTCCTCCTGTATTCATTTTGTGGACAAAGTGCTTTCATTGAATTATAAAATCAATCATAAGTGGATGAAAAAGAAAAATGATTCTTTTCTAAAACTGATGAATAACATTTAAAAATATATTGTTTTCTTTGAATACCTGCCAATATTTGAAATCCAGTAGAACAGCTACTGTGGCTTTGAGTGGATCAAGCTCAAAGATGAATGCAGTTCAGCAGGGTTCAGCAATCACCAACACGTTATTCATCTTATGAACTACTCAGGCTGTTGTCTGCTGTGTTACGTGCATTATGGTGTCCACCAAAGTATTTGCACAGAAAAAGAATTTCAGGTGTATACCTAAATACTGAAAAACTCATTGATATCACAGATTTGTTTAAATGCATTGAATAATTGCATGAAGGGGAATGAAAGGGACGGATATTCTGATAGAGTTAGAGAAATTAAAGTTGGACATAATTGTGAAGGGTCTGTAACGGGCTGTACTGCCAGATATAAGTTCAAGGTATCCTGGTATGCTGGTTCCTGAGGCCCAAAAGTATATTGATGTAGCCAGCAATTAGAAGCATTATGACACTGGTTTACATTGAAAGAAGGCTGGTATATGGAAATAAAAATTACTGAAATGACACTTCATTTATAGTTATGCGTGCAGTTTGGATAAACTCGTGTCAGAGTCAGTACATTGTTGATTCATAAGATTGATAGCAAGGTTGAAGGGATTGTATAAAAAATGTTGAGTAAAATTGCTCTGTCCTAACTAGAGTTTAGAAGAAAGGGAGGTGATTTACTGAGAATTGTTCGGCAGGTACCTGCTGAGTGCCAGATTCCTCAAAATGGAGAGTCTCAGAGTAGGGGTTGTCTATTAAGGATATAAAGGAGTATAATTTTCTTGTTGCAGTAGGTTGGCAATCTTTAGAATTTTCTACCTTAGAAGTCTGTGAATATATTTAGCTTTAAGGTTGATGAATGTTTTGACACCAAGAGTATCAGAGTATAAATACATTGGGTAGGAATGTGGATTTGTGGCATCAGCCAACTTATTAAGTGGGAGAGTGGGCTTAGAAGATCCACAGTGGCTCCTTAGATTTGGAAAAGTCTTCATGAGAGGTTGAATGGACAGAGATAGAGATCTGCTCTATTGCATTTCTATTGAGCAGAATAGAGCTTCCATAATTCTGATCTTTGTATATTTTTTCCAGGTTATAGTGCCCTACTGGAATCTTAATTGTTAATACTAACATAGAAAATATTAAATGTATTGTTTAAAAATAAATAAATTCACAATGATACAGTTAAGTGCAGGGCACAGCGATGCACTGGTGCTAATTATGGTTGTTTCTGTGACTCAAGTGTACTGTTTCTTATAATTAAACACTATGATCTCCCCTGACCTACTGACTGCAGAGCATAAGAGGGAAGCCCACCCTACAACTGGTGTAATGTTAATAATAAAATATACTCATTAAAGTATGAATCAGTTTTGCATTCCAATGAAGCATCAAATTAGAAGCTGAAGTGAGCATTGTGGCATATTATTACGACTTAATATTTTGCAAACTAAGGGAGTGTTAAGGAAGCAGTTCCTGTCATTGAAAAAGTATGTGAATGATCATTAGAGAGTGAATAAACATTAATTAGTGATTAATTTAGCCCAGAGATTTTTTTTGAAATTCATGCATGATATATAGAGCACTTCATTTATAATACAACGCTCATTAGAGAGCTAAACTGATTTCTTACTTGGTGCAATAGGTACTGGTGAGATATTTTTAGAATGTAGAAGTGTTGGTCATTACACATTTGTGTACTTCATTTACAATGTTTCATTTTTAAAAAACTTAATTACCATAGCTTAGGGATACATTAATATAGAAATATTTTTGTAACCATTGATTTTTCTGACTCTTGGCCCATAACCTTCAATGGTTTGGCTTTTCTAGTGCTCATCTAAATAATTCTTAAATTTGTGAGAATACATGCCTCCACCTCCCCCTTCATTCCAAATTCCAAGTACTTCTCATTCTTCGTTCCTCAGTCCAACTATACAAGTGAAAAAGTACTTTTTCAAATCAACCTATCCATGCTCCTCATAATTTTGCATACCTCAATCAGGTCTCTGCTACAAAGAAAGGAAACTCAGCCTATGCAGTCTCTCCTCATAGCTGAAACGTTTCGTCTCAGGCAAATTCTGGTGAATCTCTGCAGCACTGTGGCATAGTTAGCTCCTCAGCATTGGAGATCTGGGTTCTATCCTGATCTCTGGTACTGCCTGTGTCCAATGTTTCATGACTATATGGGTTTCTTTCAGACAATCCAATTCCTATTGGTTCAGAGATTAAAAATTCGCCACTCTAAATAGTTCCCAATTGCAGAGGTAACTGATATGACCTTAAGAGGGACAGTATTGGAATATAAAGCAAAACTAAATACTGCCAGAAACGGTCAAGAAAGATAAAGAGAGGCAATGTTTCAGATAGGAAACCATTCGTCAAGGATGTGGGGAGAATGTGCTACAAGGAGGAAAAATAAAAGTGGGTGAAAGTGAGTGTTTTGTGAACCAACGTAGGCTTGATGGGCTGAAGTGGCCTTCTATGGTGATAGGAGATCTGAAAATAATATGGAAGATCACATTCTCTTCAGTGTTTTCATATGCTTTAATATGTGATGGACAGAACTACACATAGATCTGTTGCTCAACTAATGATTTATCTAATTGTATCATGAACTCCCTGCCTTTATGCTCCACCCCTAACTAAGTATCCAATATATTTTACAAACCACCTTATTTACCTGTGTTACTACCATTAGGAATCCTTTCACATGTAAACCAATGTCCTTCTACTCCTACTTGTTAGGAACCTGTTGTTCATTGTGCACCTACTAGTTTTATTGGTCTTCTCAGAATATATCATCTGACATTTCCTGGCCCAGTGTATTGTCCTACCACCATTATCCTGGGAAAGAGTAGTAATGAAATTCACACTGAAGTCCATGTTGTAGCCCAGGCCAGAGAGTAAAATTATTATTACATTTTTTATACTTTCTCTGAACACAGTAATCATTCAGCAATGGGAATGAACCCCCTCACATTAATTCACTATCTGCAATTGGATCTTCAGGTTTCAATTTCTCTCAGCAGCTGGTCTTCTTGGGCTTAATGGGGCATTTCAAGCAAGTTTCCTGTGGAAGCTTTGGAATGCCCCATAAAACATGTAGTGTTATGTTATGTTATGGTGAATAAAAGGCAGGAAAACAAAGTGACAGGGTCTTGGAATGCAGCTTTCCTGAGATTTATCAATGAGGCAGAAACCCAGATGACTTAAAACATTAACTGTTTCTCTTTCCACAGATGTTGCCTGGCCTGCTGAATGCTTCTAGCCTATTCTGTTTCATCTGCAACCCTAGTTATGTTATACACTTCCTACTTTAACCAACTATGTTCTGGAAAGTCCAAACATTTGTAGACAGGCATCTTTATAATTTTGTTTTAGGCTATTATAATTTCCTCACATAAGAATATCTCATTAAACAAGCTCAGCTTGTATTCTTAACCATAAGAGGTCTAATTGCTATTCCTCCTTAGCCAATCA
This sequence comes from Hemitrygon akajei, assembly GCF_048418815.1. Lineage (NCBI taxonomy): Eukaryota > Metazoa > Chordata > Chondrichthyes > Myliobatiformes > Dasyatidae > Hemitrygon > Hemitrygon akajei. Next base: position 96,860,577 of record NC_133131.1, read on the forward strand.
TTAGTGTTGTTAATTAACAATTATACCCCAATCTGCTGTTCCCTCACTGAAGAAAGTGACAGAAACATTCTTAAAGACCGACAAACCATAAGACTCACAAACAAAAGAAAATCTGCAATTACTTTGAAATCAAAGTAATACACACAAAATGCTGGAGGAACTCAGCAGGCCAGGCACCATCTTTGGAAAGAAGTAAACAGTTGCTGTTTTGGGCTGAAGCCTTTCATCAAGACCGGAACAAAGAGATGGGAAGTCAGTGTAAGAAGTTGGGAGAGGGGAGGAAGAAGTACAAGGTCATCGGTGATAGGAAAACCGTGAGGGGAGAGGTGTGAAGTAAACAGATGAGAAGTTGATTGGTGAAAGAGATAAGGGGCTGGAGAAGGGGAAATCTGATAGGAGAGGACAGAAGGCCATGGAGGAAAGGGAAGGGGAGGAGCACCAGAGGGAGGTGATGGGCTGGCAAGAAGATAAGGTGAGAGAGGGAAATGGTGACAGAGATGGTAGAGGGCAATTACCAGAAGTTTGAAACTATAAGACAGTTGTGACAAGTTCATGAGTTATAGTATTTACTGTACATTGTATACACAATTATAGCTACCTTATTAAAAGAGTTATTATATTTTATAAGTTACAACTGTGGCATTGAATTGAAACAATTGGTCAGGAATACGACATACTTTCATTCTTATTCGGGTGCAAAGTTATCCTCCCACTAGTTACAGACTCGCTGCTGTAGGTTTATGTTTGTTCCAGGTTTTCTGGTCCACATACAGTATATTAAGGACACTTGTTTCCTCAAGCTTTTGCAAACGTGACCTTAGTGCCCCAACAAGTTGCTGTGCTGTATGAATCACTGTAATTACAATTTGGGTTGGGTTGAAGTTCAGTCTCCTCAGCGAAACTTGTCTTAAAGCTGCATACTTGACCTTCTGGTGATGATTTTGGTGATTTGTAGTTTACTAGGGATAATAAATTACTTTTCCACTTTATACATATTATGTTTCATTAAGAATGTAACTTGTTCTTTCAGACTAATCTTACTGCTCTGTATTACCTGACATGAAGATATTTGTTGTTAAAGGGGCAAAAACAAATGCTAATGAATAAAAGAAAAATAAAAAAAGTGAGGAGGGAGGAAAGGAATGTAACATTTAAAGCAAATGGCTGGCCAGAAATAATCTTTTTTATGACCCTGTCAAAACTGAGAGTTACAATTGAGGCTTGTATGTCATTGATGAGGACTTGATCGCTTATCTTTTTATTAAAAGCGAAGTGAGACAAGGGTATCCATCAGTTTGAAGATTCAAATATTAAATCTGGCTTCATCGTGTTTGAAAAATCTGTACATTATTGAACAGATATTTCTACTTTGAATTGGTATCATCTCGACGCAAGATAACTTCAGTGGAACTTTGCAGAAGCATAAGCCACTTATAGTTCTGTCACCCAGTTTAGATATAAATGTCATTGTATTTGACTTTCATATTTCTGTTTTGATTTCTTGCAGTTGCTGGATAAGTGTTGAAACATACCTGCTTTATATAGTGCACGCCCCGATTGTTGCAGCTTTGATGGTAAGGATTTCAATTCAATGGCTAATATACAGTTGCATGGCTACAGTATGATACTTGTAGCAAAGTACTATGATGAATAATTTTGCAGGAAGTACTTAACCTTCTATAACATAAATATGTCTCTGGCCTTGGCCATATAATCACTTTAGTAAATCCATGCAATTACTAAAATCACCATACTAGCTATAAATAACCTTGGAGTCAAAGTTACACTTTTAATTGCTTTTGGCCCCATATATCAATGGAGTGGTGTAGCTTAGGGTAAATTCCAAGATACACCATAGCTGATAATAGTAGAATGAGGGAGTTCCATCTTAAGTATAATCTCAGGTTCTCATGCAGATGGGGCAATTGTGTTGCCACTCTGTGTTACCAATAGACAGAAAGGGCCTACAGAAAATGACTGAATCTTCTGGAACTAGGGAGACCATATTCTTCATCCAAGCTTCACCATATGACTATGGCCACATTTAGTAGAGACTCAGTCCACAACAGTTCATGTAAGTATTCCAAGGTCATATTGACCCAAATTATTAGGTCCAATTTCATCTGCTCATTCCAACTTATTCCCCAAATTTATGATTGGAGACTATAAGAACAACTCTGCATGTTCAGGGCAAATTTATCAATCACTCAAATATATGGAACTTTTTAAATAAGTGGCTCTCATGATTTATTTCAAACTAAAAAAATCAGATTCAGAAAATTGTTGATGGAACACTATATTGTCATTAATTGTGGTTTTAATTCTGTTGTTTCTATTAGCCAAGATATCCAATAAAAGAAGTAATTTAAACAAAGATACAATGCTTGATGTTTCCAGCTGGAGATATATTATTTGAAGGTTTGTCAGTTTGTGGTCACCACTCATGAACATTACAGTATTTTTCTTTGAAGTGCATTCAATTAGCATACCAAGGATCATTTACAAGTTCAGGTTACATCAGGAACTCTTACTCACCATCAATGACTGTCATAAATTCCAACATTAGTTTCCTATGTTTTTCAAACATTTACTTCAAAGATTTTAAACATTATGTGCATAATTCTTTTCATTTAACAACTGTCTTTAGGCAAAGTTCCCTACTGGAAGTTGAAACACATAATGGCACTACTGCTCTTGAGCTGCTGGACTCTGCGTTGCAACTCAAGCTTAAATCGTTGTGCTGACAACAGGGATTCTGCACAAAGTGTATTTAGATGGTTTCTACCAGTTCTGGTGAATAAGATGACCATTTGAAAAACAGCACAAATACTTTAAAATATCTTATTTTAATCTCAGTTGCTGCATTAAATAGAGTCATCAATATTGAACAGCTTTTAAATAGTTCTGTCCATTGGGACATTCAACCTCAGATACAGTCTGTAATACCAGCCAGCTGCTTGATTAGAATATTTGGTTCAATTGATAAATCAGGCTGATATTGTGGTAAGCATATTTCCCTCATAGTGCTTGATATTGTTCATCTTGCTCAGCTCAGTGTAGTATAAGATATTAATGGATGACAGAAAATGGAAATGGAAGGGGATTTGCAACATATAAGATATGTAAGAATAGTCAAAGAAAGACTAGAGCACTTGGAAGAAGAGCCAAATTTGTACCTTGGTGGGAGAATGGCAATAATGATTCATTGGGTGCACATAAACCTAAATAGGATAGCCATTTATCCATCATTCAATTCAGACTTTTTGTTCAAACAGTCCATTCAGATTCCGCATCTGAAACTCTAAGATACCCTGAAACCCTGCCTTTACACTCTACCCCTAACTAATGAAGGCAAGTATCCTATATTCTTTACAAGCCATCTCACCTGTGCTACTGCCATTAGGAATCCTTTCACATGTAAACCAATGTCCTTCTACTCCTACTTGTTAGGACCCTGTTGTTCATTGTGCACCTACTAGTTTTATTGGTCTTCTCAAAATCTATCACCTGACATTTCCCGGTCCATTGTATTGTCCTACCACCATTATCCTAGGAAAGAGTAGTAATGAAACTCACACTGAAGTCCATGTTGTAGGCCAGGCTGAAGAGAGTAAAATTATTATTACTTTTTTATACTTTCTCTGAACACAGTGATCATTCAGCAATGGGAATGAACCCCCTCACATTAATTCACTATCTGCAATTGGTTCTTCAAGTTTCAATTTCTCTCAGCAGCTGGTCTTCCTGGGTTTAATGGAGCATTTCAAGCAAGTTTCCTGTTTTGAGAGATTAAAAGCATACAATGTGTTTTATTCTGCACAAAAAATATGAACTACCTCTAGTAGCTCAAAATCTGGCTAATAATTCTGTAGTCGAATTTTGTCCTCTTATGTGCCTGGTTAGGAGTAACGAGGCTCGCATGCATGGGATTTCTTTGTTGGTTGACTGCTTAATTGAGAATATTATCCATTCAGTATTAATTCTTAATTTTCCAATGCAAGCCATCCTATTCTCCAGACTCTGTTAGCACTTAATTGCATCTCCCTGTGCATGAGATATACAGTGTGTTCAAAATCCTTTGCAATCCTGTTAGTGATAAAATTTCCCTCATCAGACATTGCTAGTCACATATGCATAATTCCAATGTTGCCTTCTTTTCCCCAGCACAGTGAGACTTAGCTATCAAATTTTACCTCTCCAGGCCTAACCTGAGCATTTTCAACAAAGCCTTGTAGAGCATAAGACCATAAAACATAGGATCAGAATTAGGCCACCTAACCCATCAAATCTGCTCTGCCATTCAATCATGGCTGATCCTTTTTTTACTATCTCCTCCTCAACCCCAGTTTCCAGCCTTCTCCCCGTAGCCTTTGATGCCATGTCCAATCAAGAACCTATCAATCTCTCCCTTAAATACACCCAATGACCTGGCCTCTACAGCTGCATGTGGCAACTAGTTCCACAAAATTCACCACCCTTTGGCTAAAAAAATTTCTCCACATCTCTGTTTTGAAACGGTGCCCCTCTATCCTGAGGCCATGTCCTCTTGTCCTAGACTCTCCCACCATGGGAAACATCCTTTCCACATCTACTCTGTCTAGGACTTTCAACATTCTAAAGGTCTCAATGAGATCCCCTCCCCCTTTCTGAATTCCAGTCAGTACAGACCTAGAGCCATCAAACATTCCTTGTATGATAACCTTGTCATTCCTGTAATCATCCTTGTGAACCTCCTCTGGACTCTCTCTCTGATGCCAGCACATTTTTTCTAAGATGGGGGGCCCAAAACTGTTCACAATACTCAAGGTGAGGCCTCACCAGTGCCTGATAAAGCCTCAGCATCACATCCTTGCTCTTATATTCTTGAAATGAATGCTAACATTGCATCTGCCTTCCTCACCACCGACTCAGCCTGCAAATTAACCTTCAGGGTGTTCTGCACAAGGACTCCCAAGTCCCTCTGCATCTCAGATTCCTGGATTTTCTCCCCGTTTAGAAAATAGTCAGCACATTTCTTTCTACTACCAAAGTTCATGACCATGCATTTTCCAACATTGTATTTCATTTGCCACTTTCTTGCCCATTCTCCTAATCTAAGTCCTTCTGCATCCTATCTGTTTCCTCAACACTACCTGCCCCTCCACCCATCTTCATATCATCTGCAAACTTGGCAACAAAGCCATTATCTAAATCATTTCTATACAGCATAAAAAGAAGTGGTCCCAACACTGACCCCTGCGGAACACCACTAGTCACTGGCAGCCAACCAGAAAAGGATCCTTTTATTGCCACTCACTGCCTCCTATCAATCAGCCAATGCTCTAACTATGTTAATAACTTTCCTATAATACCTTGGGCTCTTAACTCGGTAAGCAGCTTCATATGTGGCACCTTGTCAAAGGCCTTTTGAAAGCCCAAATATACAACATCTACTACATCCCCTTTATCTATCCTACTTGTAATCTCCTAAAAGAATTTCAACAGGTTTGTCTGGCAGGATTTTCCCTGAAAGAAACAATGCTGACTTTGTACTATCTTGCCTGTATCACCAAGTACTCCATCACCCCTCATCCTTAACAATTGACTCTAACATCTTCCCAACCACTGAGGTCAGGCTAATTGGTCTATAATTTCCTTCTGCTGCCTTCCTCCTTTCTTAAAGAGAGGAGTGACTTTTGCAATTTTCCAGTCCTCTGGCACCATGCCAGAGTCCAATGATTTTTGAAAGATTATTTCTAATGCCACCACAATCTCTAATGCTACCTCTTTCAGAACCCTAGGGTGCAGTTCCTCTGGTCCGGATGATTTAAGTACCTTTAGGTCTTTTCAGCTTTTTGAGCACCTTCTCCCTTGTAACAGTAACTGCACCCACTTCACACACTACAACATCAGGCATACTGCTAGTATCTTCCACAGTGAAGACAGATGCAAAATACTAATTTAGTTCATCAGCCATCTCCTTGTCTCCTTTTATTATTTCTCCTGCCTCATTTTCTAGTGGTCCTATATCCACTCTCATTTCTCTTTTATTTTTAACATACTTGAAAAAACTTCTGCTATCCACTTTGATATTATTTGCTAGCTTGCTTTCATATTTCATCTTTTCCCTTCTAATAATTGTTTTAGTTGCTCTCTGTAGGTTTTTAAAAACTTCCCAATTCTCTGTCTTCCCACTAATTTTTGCTTTGTTGTATGCCCTTTTTTTTCTTTTACAATAGCTTTGACTTCCCTGGTCAGCCACGGTTGTACTATTTTACCATTTGAGTATTTCTTCATTTTTGCAATGCACATGTCCTGCACCTTCCTCATTTTCCCAGAAACACATGCCATTGCTGCTCTGCTGACATCTCTACCAGCAGCTCCTTCCAATTTACTTTGGCCAACTCCTCTCTCAAACCTCTCTAATTTCCCTTACTCCACTAAAATACTGCTGCATCAGACTTTACTTTCTCCCTATCAGATTACAAGTTGAACACAGTCATATTGTGATCACTAGTTCCTAAGGGTTCTTTTACCTTAAGCTCCCTAATCGCCTCCAGTTCATTGCATAACATCCAATCCGGTATAGCTGATCTCCTAGCAGGCACAACGACAAACTGCTCTAAGAAGCCATCTCTTAGGCATTCAACAAACTCACTCTCTTGAGATCCATTGCCAAATTGATTTTTCCGATCGACCTGAATGTTAAAATCTCCCTTGACTACCATAACATTGCTCTTTTCACTCGCCTTTTCCATTTCCTGTTGTAGCCTGTGGTCCATCTCGCAGCCATTGTTGGGAGGCCTGTATATAACTACCATCAACATCCTTTTACTCCTGCAGTTTCTTAACTCAACCCACAAGGATTCAACATCTTCTGATCCTATGTCACATCTTTCTACTGATTTGATATCATTCTTTACCAGTAGAGCCACACCACCCCCTCTGCCTACCTTCCTATATCTCTGATATAACGTGTAACCTTGGACATTCAGCTCCTAACTACAACCATGCTTTAGCCACGTTTCGGTGATGGCCATAACATCATACCTGGCAATCTGTAACAGGGAAACAAGATCATCCACTTATTTCTTATACTATGTGCATTCAAATACAACACCTTGAGTACCGTATTTGCTATTTTTTCTAAATCTGCATCCCTAATGATTTGATACTCAGCCTGTTGACTGCAACCAAGTCTCATCATCTGCCTGCCCTTCCTGACAATCTGACTGCATGCTATCTTTACTTTTTTTACCATCTGTCCTTTCCTGAGTTCCTTCACTCCGGTTTCCACACCCCCCCCCCACCCACCAAGCTAGTTTAAACCCTCCCCAACAGCTCTAACAAACCTGCCTGCAAGAATATGGTCCCCCTCGAGTTGAGGTGCAGTCTGTCACTTTTGAATAGGTCATACTTCCCCCAGCCCAGCCCCCTGCACCAACTTCTCAGTCACGCATTTATCTGCCAAATCATCCTGTTTCTACCCGCACTAGCACATGGCAGTGTTTCAATCCAGAAATTACTACCGGGAGGTCCTGCTTCTCAGCTTTCTACCTAGCTCTCTATATTCTCTTTTCAGGACCTTGTTGCTTTTCCTTCCTATGTCATTGGTATCAATATGTACCAAGACATCTGGCTACACACCCTCCTTCTCCAAAATATTGTGGATGCGATCTGAGATACCCCTGACCCTGGCACTTGGGATGAAACATACCATCCGGGTGCTCCCGTTCACATCCACAGAATCTTTCCACTTCTTCATTGAATTATCAGTGATCTATCCATTGTAGAGATGAAGCTTACAGTGTGAAACCTTGCAAAGTTGGGGCTCCTGAGTGAATCTGCACAACAACAGATTATAATGGAGAAGATGAAAGTCATTCAATCATAAAGTAATGTATGAACTGCCTTAGTGAGGAAAGGATGGAAAAGTTTCCTGATCTTCAGCTCTCTAGGAAATATGTGATTCTGCACCAGCATTTTTCAATATGAAGAAGATAATATTTTAAAAATATATTTGTGTTTCATGACAGTGGTTCATGTGTGTATCTGCAGTTCATGACAGTGTTGAATGTATGCTCTTAAAAACTATGGGTGGCAATAAATGACATCAGAAAAATTGGAGAGAGGCAGCACAATACAAAAAATGCTGTCTAGTTTAATGTCCAACCCAAAACAGAGAGTTTTTATTGTTTATGGAAAGGGGCATTTAAAATGTACTGAAAACTGGGGAAAACATCAGCTTTTAAGTGAAAAGAAAGAAATAAACCACACATTTAAAAAGTAGTAACAAGGACTGTCACTAAGTGGAATTGAATACCAGTAGTTTTAATCATACATATTAAAAACAAATTAATTATGGGAGACTCTGCAACCAACAGAGAACTCTATGCACCAGATTATATCAGCCGTAAGTACAGTACAAACTCCAACCAGGAATGTAATACTGACCAGGAATACTGACTTTTACATTTCAGAAGTTAAAAAAACTCTTAGCTGAATGAGAAAATACAAAAAATAGATACTGCTTGAACTAACTATTGAATCTGTAATTTAAATATAAGGTACATCAAAGAAAATGATGATTCAATATCATAATTCAATTAATTACACACAGCATGAGAATTGGACAATTCTGCTTAATGCACTTCATGGGAACATTTTTTTATTTTCTTTAGGTAAGAGTGACATTATTCTTCTCAAGGATCAACTTTATTCACCCGTATACTGTACATTTACCTGTATTAGTAATTTGCTTAGGAACATTTCAACAAAAAACAACATTCAAAAATTATTTAAAAATTATATAAAAATAAGTTAGAAGTTAAAGTACAGATATGGAATAAAATGTTCACAAATACATTAATAGCAGCATGTATTTATAATGTTAAGAGCAGGTTTAAAGTGTTTACAGAGAATTGCTGTGACTGAGGTAATAAGTGGGTGAGGGGGGCTAACCAAAATTATTAACTGGCTGTGGGAAGAAACTTTTAAGATGATGTGAAGTACTATCTATATGTTGTTTTTTGATGAAAAACTGGATGAAAAATTTGCTTTCCAGTAATTAAGAACTCAAAACTAAAATCAAATAAAGAGGAATTCCATGATTCAAAGCTCCATATTCCTGTTATGTAGTCAAAAGCTTTTCTGACATATTCAGTAAAAAAAAGTTGCACATTTATTGCTTCTTATTTCTGGTAAAGTTTGATTTCCAAATGACAACAGATACACTCACTTGACTTTGCAACATCATCCATGTGATACCAACATTTGAAAAATCAGAACTTACAAGCTGAGTCCTTGTGATGTTTTAAGGAGAAAGGAATTAGTTTCAAGATATTGCAGTTTCATTCTGTTCCTGTGCAGATGAAACTAGACCCTCAGCTTTGTAATAATATCAAAACTCAGTAAATGCTCTTTTTGTTGAAAATGTGACATTCTGTATCCTTTTGAAGTCTTTATGAAAGTGGTTCTTCAGTCAGATAAAACTGATTTCAAGGCTGTCAGAGTAATCCACCATGTCATTTACAAGCCTGTTTCAAAGTGCCATTTCTTAACTTCTAGTCTGATTGTCTTTACAACAGATTGTTAGTAAGATTGGTAAGATTCTTTCCTCTGATGTTCATGGACCCACTATATCATTTACTAGACCATATTTTTACAGCCTCCTAACATTAACGCAGTTTAATTAGGCATTTATAAAAGTGTTCAGTTGCTCTAACTGTACTGCTCACTCATCCAATCTTGTCTCTAGCCTGAAATCACTTCAGAGCAGTAGAATAAATATATAATCCTGAAGTGACTTTTGAGGTTAAAAATAATGATGAAGCAAATTATATTAGATCATGAACTCAAATTTTATATCTAAAGATCTTCTGTCCCTGATGCAACCTGTATAGAGGAGATGTACCAACAAATGCCGTCCAACAACAATCCCTTCCCCCATTAATTGTGTACCTCAGTATGAAGTTTTGATATCAGAGAGCTCTATGCACCAAAGACAGCAAACACAGAATTTTCTATATTCAGCACAATTAGGCCCTGCTGCTTTAGATCAGTTTTGGAGAACAGCCCAGCTTTTAAAATTTGCAGTTTCCACGTGAGTAAGCTTGGCGTATTTGGTTTGCTGACCATTGGTAATCTTCTCATTTAAGTTCTGTTATACTTGAGTCAAGCTTTAGTATTAGTTTTAGTAATAGTCGAGCTTTAGTCCAGTTGAAGGGTCTCAGCCCGAAACACCGACTGCTCATTCCTTTCCATAGATTCTGCCTGGCCTGCTGAGCTCCTCCAGCATTTTGTGTGTGTTGCCTTGGATTTCCAGCATCTGCAGGTTTTCTCATGTTTAGTATTTATTTATTGGATTTGAATATAATTCTGAAGTGACCTCAGCCTGGAGACAACACTGGATGAGTGAGCGCTCAAATGTTTGTCTTTTCAATGATACCCAACCAATAAATAAATTAAGTAGAAAGGAAGTCTGTGCAAAAGGTCCATCTAACTGAGCTTATATGGATTGCAGTGGCCTCCTCATGCCTCTTGTTCCATCATTTCAGATTTAGTTTCCTTTGATCTTCTTTGATGTATTCCAAGGATAAGTAGATAGAACAAAATTATAATCCTTCTTTTGAATGAAGATGCTAAATAGTAACTTTATTGATTAATGCAAGTTTGTCAAGGATGCAGTTTATATTAAATGAAAATGCTTTAAGAATATCCATTCAATCTATCAAGCGCAGACCTTCCACAGTATATATTGATTCTACCATACTCGGTGGAGAGAATATTCTGCAAACTTCCATCGTAAATCTGGAAAAGTCAAGGAGCAAATTTCTCTTATTATCACAGTAAAGGTTTCATTTTGAAATATTGTTTACCATTTATAATGTCTATGCCCAATTAAGTTCCTTCAATGGAACAGTTAGATAAGAGTGTATGTGTGATTTAGTTGAGCAAGCCTGTTAGTGTGTCATGAATAATCAAGACTTTGGAATTTGAGAAGTATATTTCTTATATTTTTGCTGGAATTTGGAATTGGTGGTGGTGGGAGTGGGGAGATGAAGGAAAAGCATATGAGCTTATATTAATGTTCTTGCATTTGGAAGCCAGTATTTTTAATGTCTAATATTATACAACCCCATACTTCTATTAAACAGTATCTTATAAATTCCTTGCAATATGTAAAACTTCTTCAAAGCTTCTAAAAGTTTCCACTGCTTTGCTGTCATTGGCAGGTGAACTTATTCTTCTTGCTGAACATCGTTCGTGTCTTGGTTACAAAGCTGAGGGACACTCACCGCTCTGAATCCAATATGTACATGAAGGCTGTCAGGGCAACTTTGATACTTGTGCCGCTGTTGGGTATTCAATTTGTTATTATTCCTTGGAGACCAGAAAACCAACTGGCTGGAGAAATTTATGACTATATTATGAATATATTTATGCATTACCAGGTATGCTACTGTGACATTTAAAGTTACTGTATATTCTGAAGGTGTTGAATGCAATTTAGTTATTGCCAGTAATCTACAACTTACATGTGCCTGAAGATATAAGGAAATATTGGTAGTTCCACACTAAACCCCTTAAGTATCAGGATTTTTTTTTTTACTCTCACACATTCAAGAGCCTTACTTTCAAACTGAATTCCACCAGCCATGTGCAGTGGTGTAGTACGAACATTCCATATTTCCAAGCATTTATGAAGGGCATCTCTACTCTGACCTTACGCAGTTTGGCCATGATCGTACGGAGTTGCAGGGTAGGCTTGAGCAGCCAGGTGGCTTGTACCTGTAATAGTTTTGTGTGCTCTTGTGCAGTGACTTTCAGATCACCATACCCACTCTTCAGTTCAGTGATAAAACTCCAACGATGATTGAGAAAATAAATTTCCTTTGACCTGTGAAATTTCAAAGTACCTATGGTCAGTATATATTAAATAAGTAATACACTCAAAATACTGGAGGAATACCAGGCAACATCCATAGGTACTTCGATTTTCTGCAGATTTTCTCTTGGTTGTGATTTACATATTAAGTAAGTGATGAGCTTCTTGGATATCTTCCAAGAGATTATTTTAATAGAAAGCACTGTGGGATATTTTACTATAATAAAGTCAGCATATAAAATTCAACTGTTGTACTTGATAGTTTAATTTCCATTGCTTACAAGCTGATTATCATTTATTGAATATTCATTATTACACATTATTTTCTTCCACAGGGTGTACTGGTGGCTACTATGTTTTGTTTCTTTAATGGAGAGGTAAGTGCAAAATTGGAATTAGAACTGGAGCAGCTGAAATTGTGTCTATCATGCTGTTAATATGTATACAGGGTTAAATGGCACTTTCCTGCACTGGAATGAAGAATGCTAATGTGGAGATGAGAAAGCCAGTATTAATGGGGGAATCACCCAGACAGATTAACTGGTATTTTTCTGAGCTGATTTTTACAGATGAAATTTTGAAGTGAGCATTTTCCTCATCAGTACAATGAATGAAAAAGATCACATTATGCTGTTCTGTAAAGAGCATTGAAGTCATCCCTGGTATTGTGATAAATATTTATCACTTAATCAACACTGCAGAACTGGATGATCACTGTTTGTGGAGGCAGATTGACTCTTCAAGTGACCGTGTGCACAGGAAGACATCCCCAAGCAGTTTCAGTAAAGAATATTAGAAACCACTGAGGATTCTGGAAGACAAGAGGAGAATGGCAAAGGCAGAGTCAAAAAGGAAGGTTTTGAAGGCAGTGAAAGTTAGGTTTTTAGATATTAGATGAATCAGGGTGTACGAAAGTGACTTGAAGTGAAAAATTGCTAATGATTTCATTGAATGGCCTATTTCTTATATTCCAAAGGAATTGCAGATAGAATTCCAGAAGTCAGGACTGAAATAGGAGATAGCAATGATTACACAAGGGGAAAAGGGGAAGAGAAAAGGAGTACCAATCTGTGCCAGATACTTATTCCGGAGGATAATATAATGACCATATGAGACAAAGCTAAGGAGGGACTGAGAAGTATTTTGACAATAATGTACTGGAGCCTGAGCAACTCAAATGCTCATAAGGTGGAAGGATTTTTGGATGGAATAAATTTTCAGAAATGAACATGCAGGCTTCAATATTTTACAAATTACATGTAGAAAAAGACTTGGATATTTGATATTTCTGGATGCTATGATATGCACATCTGGACAGTACAGGCAAGGAATGAGCTCCCTCATAAAGTAAGGGCCAATTAGAAAAATCAAGATTGTAGCCAGAATATAATGCATTAACCATCTTACCAACTGGAGGCTTTTCTTGTGAATGCTGGTTGTAATCTGGAACATTTTAGGTGGACTCTCTTTGTTTCCCACTTCCACCAACCTCATTCATCACTTCCCCACTCCAGTGCAGTTGAAATTTTCTAGCTGCCTTTGATTTCACTAATTAGCTGCAGTGTTTCTTTACGCAGTAACAAACAATCTGCTGGAGAAACTCAGCAGGTCAGGCAGCATCTGTATGGGGAAATTAATTAAGAGTTCATCAAGCAGATTGTTTGTCACTTCGGATTCCAGCATTTGAGGTCCCTTGTGACTCTAGTGTTTCTTTATGCATGCACTTCTCTTTATGTGTTTGTATAAAACCTGATCTCACTTGAATGCTTTGGACATGTTTTAACTTTGACATCACTATGGATCTCGGATTGTGTGCGCTAGTTCTGTCTGTGCCCTTTGCTGACTTACAATGGGACAACACAACGACCCCTATTGGCTGTATTTCCAAGCCTGAGAACCATTCAACACATATGGTTGAATGATCATGAAAGCAAACGATGTTCTAAAGGATGAAAGTCAAGGTGTTTTAACAATGGCAAAAAGAAACGCAGGGAGTCAAATACAACTCACAGAGACTGGGCCGGGAACATGTGGTAAGCTTTCAAATCTTCTTGCACCTTGCAAGGCGAAAGATGTTTTGATTTAAAGATGTTTTGTAGAAGCTGCAAGGCCACTTTAATCTAAATAGCTAAAAACTCTATTTTAGAAAAGGCGGTAGAAGCAGGAGGAAGCAGTGAGAATGCTGTTTTGTTGATGAACTTTAGTTGTATTTTTGGACCATGCCTAACACAAGAGTTTTTTGAATGATTTCTGTCAAAGCTATCCAACATGCAAAACTTAACATTTGAACTTGCATGTCATATTCTTATGATGATGGATGCTAGAGAGTTTTGTCTCCGCAGGTGATTTGCTTAGCTGTTGTACACAGTCAGAAATCCATAGAAATGGCCAAAGCTAAAACATATCTGAAGCATACTACTGGGATCGGTTCAGTCAGCAGCCATCACTGCAAATCACCGTCATTTACCACTATTTTGCCAGTTGAGAAGAACCAACTGCTTCAATTACCTAAAGAGAGATCATATTTTGACAGCTTGCTGATCCAAGCAACAGGAGTATTTTCGATGCAATTCACAATGACAATGGGAAGGTGTACATCACAGTCAAAGAGGGACTGGAATTTTACAGTAACTGTGTTAAAGGAACACACAGCATGCAGACTATTGCATGCACAGAACAACTAGATGGTTCTTCTTAACAGCAGAGAAGGCCTGGACAATATTTGATAGAAATGTTCAAAGTTACCAAAGGTTTGGCTATTAGTTACACCCAGCAGCTAAAGATTCAATAGCATCAAGGCAGAAGTTTAAGGTGCAAACACGAGGAAATCTGCAGATGCTGGAAATTCAAACAACAACACACACAAAATGCTGGTAGAACACAGCAGGCCAGGCAGCATCGATAGGGAGAAGCGCTGTCGACGTTTTGGGCCGAGACCCTTCGTCAGGACGAAGGACAGCGAAGGACACAAAACGTCGACAGTGCTTCTCCCTATCGATGCTGCCTGGCCTGCTGTGTTCCACCAGCATTTTGTGTGTGTAGAAGTTTAAGGTGGCTGGAAGGCAGAAACAAACAATTACGCAGTGTATTGTGCTACCTAAAAGTATAATGTTTACAAGTTCAATAGCTACTTTTAAAAGGAAATAGAATAAATCATTGAAAGGAATATGGAGAAAGAGTGACATGAAGATGGTGGGGCAAGTATCTTTCTACGCATGTGCATGTCTGTGTGCTTTGAACACACAAACATGGAGGAGGCCTGCAACAAAAAAGTCAGCTAGAAAAGTATCAGGAGCCTTCATGGCTGCAGAACAACAGGCAAGAGCTGAAGATAAGGGAGACTGTCTCCCAGATTTAGATAAAAGTGGCCTTTGCATTGAAGCAGATGATAGTGCCACAGGTCAGGACTCAGCTGGGGCTTTCATATGAAATGAAGAGCAAGTTTCTTAAGCTCATTAATCTCAGCTGGGTAACAGAGGAGAGCTAAAGAATGGCATTAATGAGCAGGAGTACAGCAGCAGAAAATCGTTTACAGATACCTATCCCATGACCTCTGTTTTACAGTGCATGCTGTATTGGACAGTGTTATGTTCAACTGAAATTCTCTCTTTGTTGCTTACTCTGCCAATACTCATTCTAGACTCCCAAGTGAAAAATGACCACTTTAGCACTTTTGCAAGAGCATGCAGCACTGGTGGGACTGCACGCCAGCATATATCAACCCACTCAGGAGAGCTGGCAAATGAAATATAATGTTGTGTAACTAAGAAGCATGGATCTAAGATAAAAGGCACAGCTCTGCAACATAAACTGAAATTTTTTCAAGGAATACTGTAAGGTCCAAATGAAATATTATTGAGGTTGCTCTGAAGCTAGAGAACTGTAAACGAAGTCATTTCAACTGTGGAATGACCTTATATAACATCTTGAGGGATATGGGTAAGGTGTCAGGGTGTCTGAAACTAGAGGGCATAGTTTTTAAGGTGAGAAAGGAAAAAAATTTAAGGGTGCAAGTTCTTTCTTTGCAGAGGTTGGTGGGTATGTGGAAAGTGCTGCCAGAGGAAGCAGAAGAGAGGTATATGTGCAACCGCAAAAGACATTTAGACAGGTACATGGGCAGAAAAGGTTTAGAGGAATATGGACCATAAGCAGGTAAATGGGACTAGTTCAGATAGGAATCTTAATCAGCATGGATGAATTGGGCCAAAGGGCTTGTGTCCATGGTGTTTGATGCCATGATTCTAAGCTCTATGACTTAAGGACATAAGAGCCCTTGACATTTGGATCTGATATTGGCTCGATGATAGGAGACAGTTGTTGAGTTCTCTTCATTTGGACTATGTAAGCATTTAGTTGGGATGTGCATTTTCCCTGTTATGCGTATGTGCGCATAGGGGGATGAAGGTTGATTGTGAGTAAGAAAATGGTAGCCGTTGGTTACTGAACGGGGAAAGTAAAGTTGTTAAAGTGAAAGAAAATGTTGTCTTTGGTGTTTAAGCATTAACAGTGATAGGTCTCCATTGATAGGATCCCACTGGCATTCGACGAGAGCAAGCCTTACGAAAGCTGGAAAAATGAAATTGGAATATGTTACTGAGCTCATGAAGGAAAAGCAGGTCCTTGCATTTCTACTGTTACTTTTGAGATCAGGATGGGAATTTCAGTGGGAAACTTGAACAAGGATTATAGTATGACTACACTAATAAATACATGACTCAGTTTTTCAGAAGAAAGAAAAGGATTAGATTTATGAGGCATATTCATACCATGACAAGATCTCCAGTGACATTTCTGAAATATGGCTGATTATATTATTAATTTTAAATAGAAGTGTAGTTGCATGTGTAAATAAAAAATGGAACTTCCTGATGCAGTATTAGCTTTTAAATTGTCGGATACTGAATATCTAGACATAAAGGACAGGCAGCTAGTGTTAACTGCATGTATAGAACTTACATTTGCAAATATAAAATCGGCACCAATGCCAATTTTTGGAGAAAAGGCCAACAAGACAACAGTCAAAATTAGTTTGAGTCAGGAAATGGCATACTTCACTGAGCAGAAATGCGAGTGTAGCAAGCATAGGTCCCAGAGTGACCAGGTGAGGGGACTTTTACCTGGCACAAATCCAGATTGAAATGCAGCAGCAGCTTGAAATGTGTGGTTTGTCAAAGTACGTACCACTGGGCAAGAAACTGTCCTTGTAAAACTAAACAAATTAGGCTAACTGAAGAAAATAACAAATCTGAAGATGTAGAGGAGTGCTATAAAACATTGATTGCAAAGGAATCACTAATACAGAGACATCTGATGCAGAGATTTTGATGATAGAGTCTCTAGGATCTGCTACAATTGATACAACACACACACTCATACTGTGTGGAGAAAAATGTCTTTAAAGCTGTGTAAGTGAACTAAACCCAAATGAAGTTCATAAACCGATTAACACTGATAACTGGTGTTGGCGCATGGCCAAGTGGTTAAGGCTTTGGTCAAGAAGGTCATTAGTTCAAGCCTCAGTCAAGGCAGAACGTGTGTCCTTGAGCAAGGCACTTAACCACGCACTCCTCCTGCACGTTTATAGCCCAGTGGCGGCAGTTGGTGCAGTATGGGGACAGAACAAGATACATCCCGTTGAAAAGCATTCACATTTGGAGATTAAAAGATTGTACATTCCACCAAAAAGAGTGAAAATTCCCCCAAAAATAGGACAGATAAAATGTAACATAGAAGCGGAAGTGGTACCAGTGAACATTACATTCCTCCCGAGTAAAACTTCCTGAAAGAAAGCAGGGGCGGTACTGGATATGGAGAATGATCAAGCAACAATACTTCAGCAACCAGTGTCTCTTGAGCTCACTGGCTCTGGACGTTACTGTGTGACCAATCTAGATAAAGGTGTTACTGAGAATCAAAGCAAGAATGAAGTACTAATTATCACAGGGAACATGACCCCAGATGAGAAGCACAAAGTGTTGCTCAATCTTCACAAGCAGTGTGGACATGCTTTGACTGACAGACTTCAGAAATGGAAAGATGCAGACTAGTTTTTCCATTATAAAGCAGATAGTTGACAGCTATGAGACATGCCAAAAGTTTGGAAAGTCTGAACCCAAGCCTGCGGGTTTGGAGTAGCATCTGAATACAATGAAACGGTAGCTGTAGACCGACATGAACTGGAGCAAGGAGTGTGGTATCTCCACATCTTTGATGAGTTCACACATTTCAGTGCTGGTAGCGTTGTTAACACAAAGAGAAACTCACAGATAGTAAAAAACTTCATCCATTCCTGGATAAGTGTTCATGGCCTACCTTGGGAAATATTCAGTGATAATAGTGGTGAATTTAATAATGATGAATACAGAGATATGGCAGAGAGCTTTAACATTGAAACAGCGTATAGTCCTTGGAATAACGAACTTCTGAAAGGATACAATGAGAGGCTGACTGAAATCATACTGAAGGTAAAGAAAAGCAATAGTTGTGAAGGAAATGCAGCCCTGGAATGGGCTCTTACAGCAATTAATACCATGCACAATGTACATGACTATAGCCCATATCAGAATCCAAACCTTCCCTCTGTACAGGCCACCTGCTCTAGAGGCCACTACAAGGAGTGAGTGGGTTGGGAAACATATCTTCAGCACTGCATGCACCAAGGAGGGCTTTCACTGAAACAGAATGTTCAGAGAGAGGGCACAGCTCTGTCCTACAGATGAGAAATATGGGACAGGTGTCAAAGTGTGTTATAAAAGAGCAGACTGTACCAAAAGGAATAGTCCTGGAGCTGTGGTATTCATGAGAAACGAAGATACATATGTGAGAGTGCATCATTCCAGACTACGTAGAGCATGAGCTGAAGACAATCAGAACGCCATGGAAAATGATACAAAAAATGAAAAGCACTTGTGTGATACAGTGTGATACCCATATCACAGACAGTCCTGACGGAGTGCAGCTGAGGGCCTAACAGGTTTGCTCAACAGTGACACGGACAGTGCAGTTAGAGAGTGCAGCTGGTGATTCTACAGACTTGCCTGAAGAGAAGTCATCACAAGTGCAAAGACAACATGGGAGTTTCAGTCTTAAAACAGGACAAACAGTGAGATTCGTAGACCAAAACACTGCTATTTCATGCAAAGCCGAAGCGTTAAGACAAACAGGCAAGGCCACTGGGAGAAACAAAAGTGGTATAACTTGAATTAACTAGAATCAGCCACAGTCACTGTCCCTGCAGGGTCAGTCGACATGTCACGTGTAGACATATTGAACCAAGTATAGATCAAGCTGGACCATCTGAGAAATGTCAAGCTGAAGATGTCCTAGTAATTAAGGAGGTGTCATTTGAGTCTGCAGAATGGGATGAAATGAGTAGTTGGAGAAATAATGGAGTGTTTGAGGAAGCCAGAGACAATGGCCAAAGGGCAATGCCTACAAGATGAGTGCATACCCTGAATGAAACCCTGACAGCAAGTACACCTACTCGGTGGCTAGAGATTTTGAGGAACTGATCATAAAAGGACTCCAAAAAGACTCACCAACATATGCATCAGAGTCTCTCCAACTACTTCTCTCAGTAATATGTCAAAAGCATTGGCAACCCCATTCCATGGGCATAAAATCAGAGAAGAGGCTTCGTCTAGAGATAAGCAGCATCATGGAACTTGTCCAAGCGCAGAAAATTCTTCACGTGCTTTGGTCAGCTACAAAGAGACAACTAGCTGACCATCTCACAAAGAAGGAAGTACCTGCTCTTGGTAGCTTAAAACTGTATCAACAACTAGGGTTAGAACTAATTTCCATATCCTAATGGACATTTGAATTGATATAATTTTTTATATACATAAAAAGGATGGGAGATTGTTGAGTTCTGTTCATTTGCACTATGTAAGCATTTAGTTGGAATGCACACTTTCCCAGTTACAAGCATTAGTGCGAGTGAGGGAAGGGGATTGTGAATAAGAAAATGGCGGCCTTTGTGTACTGAATGTAAGTGGAGAAAGTAAAATTGTTACAACAAAAGAAAATCTTGTCTTTGTTGTTTAAGCGTTAACACCAGTGACAGTTAAAGATTTTTTTTTTGGCAGTTACAAGCATATGACAAGCAAGTGAATGAGTGCTTGTTATCTATACATTAATGATTGAGATGTGAATGTAGGAGCTATGTTGGTAAGTAAGAGGATGACATGGAGATTGGTAGTTCTGTGGATAGTGAGGAGTATGTTTCTGTTTTGTTCTGCATGGTACAGTGGCAAAAATCTTGATGATAGGTAAACAGAAAAAATAAGCAGAATAGGGTTGGTTAGTTCAATACTTAACCCAGACATGGAGAACATAAAATATTAAAATATAATATATGATCATAAGTGCTTCTTTGTAACCATGGCTTTAGGTATGTTCCCTACAGCTTCTTACATAGTGGTGTGGTGTTTTAATCAGTACATTTTAGAGAATTGGCCTTGTGGTCCAGAGACCCATTTTCAAATCCATCAACAGTGGAATTTAAATTCAGTCAATAATGTGGAATTTGCAATAATTGCCAGTCAGAATCAGAATCAGGTTTAATCACTAGCGTATGTTATGAAATTTGTTAACTTTACGGCAGCTGTACAATGAAATACATGTTAAATAAATGTAGAGAAAAAACAGTTACACTAAGTATGAGTATGTCTATTAAATAGTGAAGTTAAAAGAAGTAGTGCAAAATAACAGAAATAGGAGAGTAGTGAGGTAGTGTTCATGGGTTCATTGTCCATTTAGGAATCGGATGGCAGAGGGGAAGATGCTGTTCCTGAAACACTGAGGGTGTGCCTTCAGGCTTCTATACCTTCTTCCTGATGGTAACAATGAGAAGGGGGCATGTCCTGGGTGGTGGGGATCCTTACTGACAGATACCACCTTCCTAAGGCATCACTCTTAGAAGATGTCTTGGATACTACGAAGCTGACTAATTTTACAAGTTTCTGGAACTTATTTTGATCTTCTGCAGTAGTCCCCCTGCCCATACCAGATGGTGGTACAGCCAGTCAGAATGCTCACTCCACTGCACATTTGTAGAAGTTTTCAAGTGTTTTAGTTGACAAACCAAATCTCAGACTCCTGATGAGGTACAGCCGGTGTCTTGCCTTCGTTATAGCTGCATCCATACATTGGTCCAGGTTAGGTCCTCAGAGATATTAACACCAAGGAACTTGAAATTGCTCACTCTCTCCACTTCTGATTCCTCTATAGTATTAATTTGTGTTCCCTCATCTTACCCTTCCTGAAGTCCACAATCAGCTCTTTGGTCTTGCTGATGTTGAGTGCCAGGTTGTTGCTGTGACACCACTCTACTAACTGGTATTTCTGGATTCTGTATGCACTTTCATCACCATCTGAACTTCTGCCAACAATGGTTGTATCATCAGAAAATTTATAGATGCTGTTTGAGCTGTGCCTAGCCACACAGTCATGGGTGTAGAGAGAGTAGAGCAGTGGGCTGAGCACACACCCTGTGGAGCACCAGTGTTAATTGTCAGTGAGGTGGAGATGTTATCTCCAATCTGTAAATGAATTGTGGTCTTTTGGTTAGGAAGTCAAGGATCCAGTGCAGAGGGAGGTTCTGTAGCTTTTTGAGCAGGACTGTAGGAATAATGAAGTTAAATTCTGAGCTATAATCAATGAACAGGATCCTGGCATAGGTATTTGCATTGTCCAGGTGATCCAAGGCTGTGTGGAGAGCCATTGAGATCATCTCTGCTGTAGATCTATTGTGGCGATAGCAAATTGCAGTGGGTCCAGGTCCTTGCTGAGACAGCAGTTAATTCTAGCCAGTCTCTGTAATGGTGGTCACAAGATGCATTGGATTTCTGTAAGGCACCATCTGGTTCATTAATGTCCTTCAGGAGAGGATTGCCATCATCCTTACCAAATCTGCCCTGTATATAACTCCAGACCCATCCTATGTGGTTGACTTTTCAGCAAGACATTCTGTTGTAGGAAATCTACAAGTATTTGAAGAGCAAGAGGATAAGATGTGAGAGGATGGGTCCAATCAAGTGTGAAAGTGGAAAAGTGTGTATGGAACCGGAGCAGATAGCAGAGGTACTTAATGAATACACTGCTTCAGTATTCACTATGGAAAAGGATTGTGGCAATTGTAGGAATGACTTACAGTGGACTGAAAAGCATGAGCATGTAAATATTAAGAAAGAGGATGTGCTGGAGCTTTTGGAAAGCATCAAGTTGGATAAGTCACCGGGACCAGACAAGGTGTACTCCAGGCTACTGTGGGTGGCAAGGGAGGAGATTGCTGAGCCTCTGACAATGATCTTTGCATCATCAATGGGGACAAGAGAGGTTCTGGAGGATTGGAGGGTTGCAGATCTTGTTCCCTTATTCAAGAAAGGGAGTAGAGATAGCCCAGGAAATTATAGACCAGTGAGTCTTACTTCAGTGGTTGGTAAGTTGATGGAGAAGATCCTGAGAGGCAGGATTTATGAACATTTGGAGAGGCATAATATGATTAGGAATATTATAGTGTGGTGAACTACATATACCTGTCTGGACTGCTCCTGTGGCTCCTCCCACAGACCCCTGCTGACTGCTTCTGTGGCTCCTCCCACAGACCCCTGTATAAAGGCGATTGAGGCCTGATGCCCGGCCTCATTCTCCAGGATGTAGTGTTGTTCATTCTTCCAGTCAATAAAAGCCGATACCTCGCTTCTTACGTCTCAGAGTGAGTTATTGATGGTGCATCAGTCAGCATGGCTTTGTCAAAGTCAGGTTTTGCCTTAAGAGCCTGATTGAATATTTTGAGGTTGTGACAAAACACATTGATGAAGGTAGAACAGTAGATGTAGTGTATCTTGATTGCAGCAAGGTATTTGATAAGGTACCCCATGCAAGGCTTATTGGGAAAGTAAGGAGGCATAGGATCCAAGGGAACATTGCTTTCTGGATCCAGAACTGGCTTGCCCATAGAAGGCAAAGAGACAGGTCATATTGTGCATGGAGTCGGTCACCTGTGGCATGCCTCAAGGATCTGTTCTGGGACAGCCTACTCTTAGTGATTTTTATAAATGACCTGGATGAGGAAGTGGAGGGGTGGGTCAGTAAATTTGCTGATGACAAAAAGTTTTGGGGGGGGGATTGTTGTGGATAGTATGGAGGGCTGTCAGAGGTTACAGTGGGACATTGATAGGATGCAAAACTGGGCTGAGAGGTAGCAGATGGAGTTCAACCCAGATAATCCTGACAGGATATTCCCTAGGACCTTGAGGGAAGTTGGTGTAGAAATAGCAGGGGCTCTGACAGAAATATTTCAAATGCCATTAGAAACGGGGATGCTGCCGGAGGATTGGCATATTGTTCATGTGGTTCCATTGTTTAAAAAAGGTTCTAAGAGTAAATTTAGCAATTATCGGCCTGTAAGTTTGACGTCAGTGGTGGGTAAAGTAATGAAAAGTATTCTTAGAATTGGTATATATAATTATCTGGATAGACAAGGTCTGATTAGGAACAGTCAACATGGATTTGTGCATGGAAGGTCATGTTTGACAAATCCTATTGAATTTTTTGAAGAGGTTACTAGGAAAGTTGACGAGGGTAAAGCAGTGGATGTTGTCTATATGGACTTCAGTAAGGCCTTTGACAAGGTTCCACATGGAAGGTTAGTTAGGAAGGTTCAATCATTAGGTATTAATATTGAAGTAGTAAAATGGATTCAACAGTGGCTAGATGGGAGATGCCAGAGAGTAGTGGTGGATAAGTCCTGATGAAGGGTCTCGGCCCAAAAAGTCAACAGTACTTCTCCCTATAGATGGTGCCTGGCCTGCTGTGTCCCACCAGCATTTTGTGTGTGTTGCATGAATAACTGTTTGTCAGGTTGGAGGCCGGTGACTAGTGATGTGCCTCAGGGATCTGTACTGGGTCCAATGTTGTTTGTCATATACATTAATGATCTGGATGATGGGGTGGTAAATTGGATTAGTAAGTATGCAGATGATACTAAGATAGGTGGCGTTGTGGATAATGAAGTAGGTTTTCAAAGCTTGCAGAGAGATTTAGGCCAGTTGGAAGAGTGGGCTGAAAGATGGCAGATGGAGTTTAATGCTGATAAGTGTGAGGTGCTACATTTTTGTAGGACTAATCAAAATAGGACATACATGGTAAATGGTTGGGCATTGAAGAATGCAGTAGAACAGAGTGATCTAGGAATAATAGTGCATAGTTCCCTGAAGGTGGAATCTCATGTGGATAGGGTGGTTTTTGTATGCTGGCCTTTATAAATCAGAGCATTGAGTATAGGAGATGGGATGCAATGTAAAAATTGTACAAAACATTGGTAAGGCCAAATTTGGAGTGTTGTGTACAGTTCTGGTCACCGAATTATAAGAAAGATGTCCACAAAATAGAGACAGTACAGAGGAGATTTACTAGAATGTTACCTGAGTTTCAACACCTAAGTAGAGAGAAATGTTGAACAAGTTAAGTCTTTATTCTTTGGGGTGTAGAAGGTGGAGGGGTGACTTGATAGAGGTATTTAAAATTATGAGGGGGATAGATAGAGTTGACATGGATGGGCTTTTTCCATTGAGAGTAGGGGAGATTCAAACAAGACGACATGAGTTGAGAGTTAAGGAGCAAAAGTTTAGGGGTAACATGAGGGGGAACTTCTTTACTCAAAGAGTGGTAGCTGTGTGGAACGAGCTTCCGGTAGAAGTGGTAGAGGCAGGTTCAATATTGTCATTTAAAAAAAAATTGGATAGGTATATGGACAGGAAAGGAATGGAGGGTTATGGGCTGAGTGCAGGTAGGTGGGACTAGGTGAGAGTAAGCTTTCGGCACAGACTGGAAGGGCTGAGATGGCCTGTTTCCATGCTATAATTGTTATATGGTTATAAGTGTGAAGTTGTTCATTTTGGTAGGTGAAATATGCTGGCAGAATATAGTATTAATGGTAAAACTCTTGGCAGTGTGGAAGATCAGAGGGATTTTGGGGTCTGAGTCCATAGGATACTCAGAGCAGCTGCGCAGGGTGACTCTGTGATTAAGAAGGCGTACGGTGTATTGGCCTTCATCAATCATGGAATTGAATTTACGAGCCGAGTGGTAATGTTACAGCTATATCTTACCCTGGTCAAACCCCACTTGGAGTACTGTGTTCAGTTCTAGTTGCCTCACTACAGGAAGGATGTTGAAACCATAGAAAGGGTGCAGAGGAGATTTACAAGGATGTTGCCTGGATTGGGGAGCATGCCTTAAGAGAATAGGTTGAGTGAACTCAGCCTTTTTTCCTTGGAGTACGGAGGATGAGAGGTGACCTGATAGAGGTGTATAAGGCGTATAAGATGATGAGAGGTATTGATCGTGTGGATAGTCAGAGGCTTTTTCCCAGAGCTGAAATGGCTAGCACGAGAAGGCACAGGTTTAAGGTGCTTGGAAGTAGGTACAGAAGAGATGTCAGGGGTAAGTTTTTTACGCAAAGAGTGGTGAATGTGTGGCATGGGCTGCCGGAGGCGGATATGATAGGGTCTTTTAAGAGACTCCTGGATAGGTACATGGAGCTTAGAAAAATAAAGGGCTGTGGGTAACCCTAGGTAATTTCTAAGGTAAGGACATGTTCAGCACAGCATTGTGGGCCGAAGGGCCTGTATTGTGCTGTAGGTTTTCTATGTTTCTAAGTGTCTCACCATCACCTTCTCAAGAATAATTAGGCATCACTAATAAATGTAATGCCCAAAACTTGAAGAGTGAAGGAACAGTACAGTTCAATTTTCAGTGATTTCATTCATGCTTTTAGAAATCTATAATGTTGCCCTGGTTGGTACTACACTATTCTCCTCCAATTTCCTGTAGTGCTTTTCCCTGCTTCTCAGTTTCCATTATATTGCAAGAGACATTGAGAAGAGTCTTTTCATGATGGTTGGTAAGGAAACACACAGTTGTCTGTTTTAAAGTCCCAGTCCAATATTTAAATATTACGATCTTGCCCATCCCTTTATCTGTAATGTCTGGCCTTGTAACACTCTATGCTGCAGTTGCAGCATCTATTTTTATCATCTGTTTTAATAGCTGTCCTTTTGATGCCAATACCTATTTCTGTCCAGATCCCAGGCTCTGGGAATCACTGTCTGAACCTCTCTATACCCTTCAGAGTCAAGCCCTTGGTCATCATTGCAAATATGTGCTTACGTGGAACAGTTAATATTTCTACTGAGTAACACTGTTATTGGCAGCCTGTGATCTTTTGCTAAGTTGTAGGTGCTACATAACTGTAAGCTGCCCTTGTAAAATGGATATAGACAAGGACCATGGTTGTTTTTAATGTCATAATACTGAAAAAAAGACTGTGCTTTCAGTTACATTGTGGTCTATTTGTATTTTAATATTGGGCTTGCTTTCATAACTTTAACACCCCAACCTAACAAAATTACATCAATTTCTGTACAATCTTCTCAACATCAAGAGCTTTTTCCTTGAGAAAGCTGTTTACTTACACTATTTTTGTGTAAAAACTAAGAGCTTCCTGTATTGTCCTTAACAACCCTGCTCAATTTTTGAAGAGATACCTATACTTCTTAGAGGTTCCACTACCAGGAGAAAGGTTGGCTGAATGATTTCTTGGTTAGTTAGTTCTGAGAGGCTGGTGAAACCTCAAACAGCAGATTTCCTGAGGGTCTCTCAGGGTGGTCTGATATTGGCAAGCTCTCAGCCAGGAGGCCTACCACAGAGGCCGAAGCCCACAAGAGCATGTAGGCAAACCATGACGGGAGTGGTGACTGTTTGTTTTGGAAGTGTTGGGAGAAGTGGCCCAGTACATTGGTGGAGTTCCAGTTATGAGGAAAAGAGGAAGAAGCAATTATGTCCGTATTGTGGTATGTGACGAGTAGCCCGTGGAAGGCAGATGCAAGGTCCCAGTCTGAGAATATGACTACGGACAAAGTTCTGGGAGAGGATGCTAGCCTGGTCGCTTTTGTGGAGGGTGAGTCATTACGGTTAGGTGGCTGATTGTGTTCGGGGGGGGGGGGGGGGTGCAGAGAGATTGAAGAAGAAACTAGAATCTGGAGGGGATCACTCCTGTGAATTTCAGAAGTGTGCTGACTGACATCTTTCTTACTGCATATTGCAATCTCCAACTAATACAGCTACATACACCAATGCTGGCCTACAGCCTGTATCCCAAAAAAACATTGTGTGTGTAAACTGAGACCCGAGCACAGATGAGGCAGAGTTCTGAGTTTTGTTCCCAGAGAAGCGATGATATTCATAAATTATCAGTGATTCCAAGTCAAACCAAAGAAGTCCAATATATAGTGGCACAATGAAAATATTGTATGTCAAAAAGGACTACATTATGTGAAATATAAAACTGCTTTGATTTTAACATAACTACTTGAAGATTTAAGCAGTTACTTCCTCAGTTAGCAAATCTACAAAAATGCAATGAAGAACATTTTGCATTTTCAATGTGACAGTAATTTGTAGTTAATAACCACAGGAGATTCTGCAGATGCAGGAAATCCAGAGCAGAACACACACAAAACACTGGAGGAACTCAGCAGGTCAGGCAACACCTGTGGAAATGAATAAACAGTCAGTGGTTTGGGCTCAGACGTTTCTTCAGGACTGGAGAGGAAGGGGGAAGATGCCAGAATAAAAAGGTCGGGAGAGGAGACAGAGGATAGCTAGACTGTGATAGATGAAGTCAGGTGAGTGAAAAGGTAAAGGGCTGGAGAAGAAGGAATCTGATTGAAGAGGAGAGTGAACCATGGGAGAAAAGCAAGAAAGAAGGGCAGCAGGGGAGGCGATAAACAAGTGAGGAGCAGAGGTAAGAGGCCAGAATGAGGAATAGAAGAAGAAGGAAGGAGGAGAGGAAAAGTAAAAAAAAGACCGGAAGGAGGTGCTCAACGAAGCGGTTCACTCCACCTGGCAAAAGCAGAACTTGCGAGTGGACCACAATTCCGATCCCCATTTCATTTCCAACATGTTGGTCCATGGCCTCCTTTTCTGCCATGAAGAAGCCACTCTCAAGGAGGAGCAACACCTCATATTCTGTTTAGGTAGGCTCCTACCTGGTGGCATGAACATTGATTTCACTTTTTGGTATTTTTCCCCAATGTGCCCAATATTCCTCCATTATTTTCCAAGTTTATCCATTTATCAGCAGCAAAAATCCCCCTGCTGAGTTTCTCCAGCAGTTTGATTTTTGCTCCAGATATCAGCATCTGCAGTCTTTTATGTCTCAATTATCTATTAGTCAGCATTCAATAAGACCATAAAACACAGGAGCAAAATTAGACCATTTAACCCATCGAGTCTCTTCCGCCATTCCATCATCTTAGTTATTATCCCTCTCAATTCCATTCACCTGCCTTCTCCCCAGTACCTTTGACGTCCTGATTAATCAAAGGCCTATAACTCCTCTTTACGTATACAAAATTACTTGGACTTTGTATCCACCTATGCAATTAATTCTACAGATTTATAATCCACTCGTTAAAGAAATCCCTTATCTCTGTCAAAATGGATGTCCCACTGTTCTGAGAATGTGACCTTTGGTTTTAGACTCACCCACTATAGAAAACATCCTCTCTACATGCACTCTATCTAGGCCTTTCAAACTTCAATAGGTTTGAATAAGTTTCCCCTCATTCTTCTAAACTCCAGTGAGTACAGGCCCAGAGTGATCAAACATTCCTCATACATTAAACCTGTAATCATTCCAGTAATTATTCTCATGAACCTCCTCTGGATGCTTTCCAATGCCAGCACACCTTTTTTGAGACAAGGAGACAAAAATTGCTCACAATACTTAAAGTTATGACTGACCAATAAGGGTTCAGCATTACAGCTTTGCTGTTATATTCTAGTCCCCTCAAAATCAATGCTAACATTGCATTTGCCTTCCGTACCACCGACTCAACCTGCAGTTGATCTTTGAGGAATCCTGCACAAAGACTCCCAAGTCCCTTTGCACCTCTGATGTTTGAATTTTCTCTCTGTTTAGAAAATAGTCTATGCCTTTATTCCTTCTACCAAAGTTGCATGACCATACACATTCCCTGCATTATATTCCACCTGCCACTTCTTTGTCTGTTCTCCCAATCTGTCTACGTCCTTCTGCAGATTCCCTGTTTCCTCAACACTACCTGCCTCTCCACCTATCTTTGCAAATGTGGACACAAAGCCATCAATGCTGTCATCCAAATCGTTGAATATGATGTGAAAAGAGGTGGTCTCAATGTGGACCCCTGTGGAACATTACTAATCAGTGGCAGCCAATTGGAAAATATTCCAGTATACTGCTAGTGAATTCCAAAGTGAAGACTGACACAAAATACTTGTTAAGTTTGTCTGCCATTTCTTTGCCCCCCCCCCCACTACTACCATTTTCCAGCAGTTTAATATCCACTCTCACATCTCATTTGCTCTTTATACATCTGAAAAAACTTCTGATATCCTCTTATTTTACTGGCTAGCCTACCTTTATATTTCATCTTTTCTCTCCTTAAGCCTTTTTTAGTTCCCATATGTTAGTTTTTAAAAGGTTCCCAATGTTCTAACTCTCTGCTAATTTTTGCTACATTCCATGCCCGCTCTTTTGCTTTTATGCTGCCTTTTACCTCCCTTGTCACCTGCAGTTGGCTCATCCTTCCTTTCAAATTTGTCTTCATCTTTGGGATGTATCCACCTTCCACCTTTCAAATTGCCCCCAGAAACTCCAACTATTGCTTGTCTGTCTTCATACCTGATAGTGTCCCTTTCCAATCAACTTTGGTCAGCTCCTCTCTCGGGCTTCTGTAATTTCTTCTACTCCACTGTAATACTGATACATTGGGTATTCCCCCACTTCTCTCTCTCAAATTGCAGGATGAATTCTATCATATCATGATCACTGTCTCCTAAGGGTTCCTTTACCTTAAGCTCCCTCACCAAATCTGGTTCATTACACAACACCTAATCCAGAAATACTAGGCTGAACTATAAACTGCCCTGAAAAAAACTTGTAAGCATTCTACAAAATCCTTCTCTTATGATCCAGCACCAACTTGATTTTCCCAATCTACCTGCATCTTGAAATGCCCCATGATTATTGTAAAATTGTCTTTATTGCATGCCTTTTGTATCTCCCTTTGTAATTTATATCCTGCATCCTGCCCACTGTTGGAAGACCTGTATATACGGTAACTACCATCAGGGTCTTTTTACCCTTATAGTTTCTTAACACTACCCACATGATTCTACATCTCCCAATCCTATTGTATCTCTTATAAGGATTTTATTTTATTTTACTTTTACCAACAGAGCTACCCCACCCCCTCTGCCTATTTGCTTGTCTTTTCAATATAAT
This sequence comes from Hemitrygon akajei, assembly GCF_048418815.1. NCBI lineage: Eukaryota > Metazoa > Chordata > Chondrichthyes > Myliobatiformes > Dasyatidae > Hemitrygon > Hemitrygon akajei. Next base: position 96,890,777 of record NC_133131.1, read on the forward strand.
GTGTATCCTTGGAAAATAAGCACCCAACTATGATCTTTGTTCAGCCATGACTCAGTGATGCCCAGAATGTCATACCTGCCAATGTCTTACTGTGTGATAGGATCATCTGCCTTATTCTGTAAACTGTGCGCATTCGAATATAATACCTTTAGTCCTATATACATCAGTCTTCTTGATTTTGCCCCCAGCTCATCAGTTCAACTCATCCAACTGACTGCAACTTTGCCCTATAATCTGCCTGGGCTTCCTCACGGTCTCACTACACAATGCATCAACTTGTACACCAACTACCCCATCCTCAATGCTATCACTCCAGTTCCCATCCCCCTGCCAAGTTAGTTTAAATCCTTCCCAACAGCTCTGACAAAACTGCCTGCAAGGATATTGGTGCCCCTTGGGTTGTGGTGTAACCCGTCCTTTTTATACAGGTCATACCTTCCCTAGAAGAGATCCCAATGATCCAGAAATCTGAATTCTGCACAACTACTTCAGCTGCTCGTTCATTTGTACTATCATCCTATTCCTGACCTCACTAACACATGGTGCTGGGAGCAATCCAGAGATTATTACCCTGGAGATCCTGCGCCAAAGCATGGCCACTGTAACACTATCCATTCCAACAATGGCTGCTCCACTTACACCTCATTTCTTTACTAACTGCCTAAGAGATTGTTACGATTGCAGCCCACCATAAGGTTCCAAAAGACGCCAAGCTCTTTTTAAACCTCACACTACCTCACCAACTAATGTCCTCTCATGACGATTGCAGCCCACTGAGATGTTCCAAATGGCCCTGTTAATGTGCACATGGAAAATAAGTAAGTGTCAAAGAAATATATGTGTCTTTGTCACCCTCTTCTGACTCATCTCCTTGCTCCAGCTCCAAGTCCTGCTGTGTCTTCAGCACCCCACACTGACTTACCTTTCTCTGAAGCTAAGTGGCCTCTTCTCAGCAAAGACCTCACCTTTGTAACCTCAATGGGCCCACTGTGATGTGGAGCTCTTTTTCTGTGTCTCTGCCTATGTGCCTATTTCTCAAACAAGGAATCCTCCCCCTTCGCAGATGACCCCTTCTCACGTCTGACAGACTGACCTCAACCTTGCAAAGCCCAGGTGCTAGTTTGTGGCTACTTTATCTTCCAACTGCTGGACAATGACCTCTCTGACAAACACCAGCCTATCATCTCCTGTGTTGTCATTGCAGTTCTCAGTACCCTCCACATTCTCTGATCTGATAATACCTGAATTCTGTACTTCCCACTTCTTTTTCTTAACTGAGATCCACAAACAGAACTGTCCCGATAGGCCCATTATTTCTGCCTGCTCTTGCCACACTGTAATGATCTCCTCATACTGTACCTCACTTCACCATGTGGGCCCTTGTCCGATCCTTCCCACCTGTATCCGGAATACCATGCATGCCCGCTTGGACAACTTCACTATACATTTCCTATACAACTGTATTCCCATCAAGAAAGTCTAAAAGCCCCCAGCTCCTTCCTACCACAAACATCCAAACATCTTCCCTTCACCAAAATTCTCATCTGCCTGTATGACTTTGTTCTTACATTAAACAAATTCTCTTTTGACTCTTTTCACATTCTAGAAATCAACTGTGTTACCATAGCTTCCACATGAATCCCAGCTATGCCTGTCTTCTGTTGGCAATGTGAAACATTCGCAGTTCCAAACCTTCTCCAGTATCACTCCTCGTCTCTTTCTCAATTGCTTTACATTGGCGCCACTTCTTGAACCCATAAGGAACTCACCAATTTTAACACATTTGCCACCAAAATTCACATTGATCTCAAATTCAAGTGGATATTTTCTGACACTTCTCTTCCTTTTCTAGTTGTGTCCTTCTCAGAGGACAAACTATTGATTGATATTTACTATAAGTCCACTGAGTCCCACAGCTACTCAGACTATATTTCTTCCCATTCTGTTTCTTGTAAGGATGCTATTCCTTTCTCCCAGTTTTTACTATCTCCACTGCATTTGCATTCACAATGAGGTTTTCTGTTCCAGGAAATCTGAAACATCTTTTTCAGAAATTGTGGCTTCCTTTCTGCAGAGGTTGATGGAGCCCCATCTCCTATCTCCCCTGTTTCTTGTTCTTCTGCTCTCACCCTGCCTTCTCCCCAACAGAACAACTGAATGCATCCATTCTTGTCAATAGACAGTAGGTGCAGGAGTAAGCCATTCAGCCCTTCGAGCCAGCACCATCATTCAATGTGATCATGGCTGATCATCCACAATCAGTATCCCGTTCCTGCCCTCTCCCCATATCTCTTGACTCTACTATCTTTAAGAGCTCTATCTAACTCTTTCTTGAAAGCATCCAGAGAATTGGCCTCCACTGCCTTCTTAGGCAGAGCCGTTCATAGATCCACAACTCTCTGAGTGAAATAGTTTTTCCTGAATTCTGTTCTAAATGGCCTACCCCTTATTCTTAAACAATGGCCTCTGGTTCTGGACTCCCCCAACATCGGGAACATGTTTCCTGCCCCTAGCATGTCCAATCCCTTAATAATCTTATATGTTTCAATCAGATCCCCTCTCATCCTTCTGAATTCCAGTGTATACAAGCCCAGTCACTCCAATCTTTCAACATATGACAGTTCCGCCATCCCGGGAATCAACCTCGTGAACCTACGCTGCACACCCTCAATAGCAAGAATGTCCTTCCTCAAATTTGGAGACCAAAACTGAACACAGTACTCCAGGTGTGGTCTCACCAGGGCCCTATACAACTGAGAAGGACCTCTTTGCTCCTATACTCAACTCCCCTTGTTATGAAAGCCAACATGCCATTAGCTTTCTTCACTGCCTACTGTACCTGCATACTTACTTTCAGTGACTGATGAACAAGAACACCTAGATCTCATTGCACTTCCCCTTTTCCTAACTTGACACCATTCAGATAGTAATCTGCCTTCCTGTTCTTGCCACCAAAGTGGATAACCTCACATTTATTCACATTAAACTGCATCTGCCATGCAGCTGCCCACTCACCCAACCTGTCCAAGTCACCCTGCATTCTCCTAACATCCTCCTCATATTTCACACAGCCACCGAGCTTTGTGTCATCTGCAAATTTGCTAATGTTACTTTTAATCCCTTCATCTAAATCATTAATGTACATTGTAAATACATTTGTAGCTGTGGTCACAGCTCTGAGCCTTGCAGTACCCCACTAGTCACTGCCTGCCATTCTGAAAAGGACTCGTTAAGCCCTACTCTTTGTTTCCTGTCTGTCAACCAATTTTCTATCCATGTTAGTACCCTACCCCCAATACCATGTGCTCTAATTTTGCCCACTAATCTCCTATGTCCCTTATCAAAGACTTTCTGAAAGTCCAGGTACACTACATCCACTGGCTTTCGCTTGTCCATTTTCATAGTTACATCCTCAAAAAATTCCAGAAGATTAGTCAATCATGATTTCCCCTTCGTAAATCCATGCTGACTTGGACCGATCCTGTTACTGTTAACCAAACGTGCCGCTATTTCATCTTTTATAATTGACTCCAGCGTCTTCCTCACCACTGATGTCAGGCTAACTGGTCTATAATTCCCTGTTTTCTCTCTCCCTCCTTTCTTAAAAAGTGGGATAACATTAGCTACCCTCCAATCCTGAGGAACTGATCCTGAATCTATAGAACGTTGGAAAATGATTACCAATGCATTCACAATTTCTAGAGCCTCCTCCTTAAGTACCCTGGGGTTCAGACCATCAGGCCCTGGGGATTTATCAGCCTTCAGTCCCATCAGTCCACCCAACACCATTTTCTATATAATGTGAATGTTCTTACACCACCTCCCTCACTACCATTCAGGGACCTAAACACTCCTGCTAGGTGAGGCAACGGTTCACATGTATCTCTTCCAACCTTGTCCACTGCATATTGTGCTCTTGATGTGGCCTCATTGACATCAGCGAGACCAAGCACTGTATTGGAGACCATTCCACAGAATACCTACACTCAGTCTGGCCATCCAGCTGCAGAACATTTCATCTTCCATCCCCATTCCAACACTGACCTGTCAAACCATGGCCAATTGGAGGAGCAACACCTGGGTAATCTGCAATCCAATATTTTTTCCGACTCTAGGTACTCCCCACTATCTTCTTATACTGTTACTTTCCTCCTATTTCCCCCATTCCTACATTCCTCACATTTTGTCCCTCTTCCCACCTTCCCTCCAGCCCCCCTACCCATCTTTGTCCACTGCTCTCTTCTCCCCTCAACTTCACAAATAGTTAACATACTACACTGCACCTGCACCCACCCTCCACCATCATCACCACCACCTTCCATCTGGTTCCAGCTGTTGTTTGCATCTCCCTTCTCCTCACCTCCTTTACTTGTCCAAATCCAGCACTGGTGCGCTGGTTTATCTCAACCCAGCAGCTATATCCACCCCTCCCCCACTTTCCATCATCTGTTGTTTCTTTTAATTTTTTTCCACTCTCTGCCTCCATCTATCATTCACCTGCCACAGTTAAAACTCTACCACTGCTCACCTCCCCTAGTTGGCACTACCTGCCTGACATCTTACAGCCCTCCTCAGTCCACCAATTGCCACATAGTGCTTTCTTGCCACTCCTCTTTCTACACTGGCCATCTCGACTCCTCTTCTTTCTACGCTGGACATCTCAACTCCTCTTCTTTCTTCGCTGGACATCTCAACTCTTCTTTCTACGCTGGACATCTCAACTCTTCTTTCTACGCTGGCCATCTCAACTCCTTTCTACACTAGCCATCTCAACTCCTCTTCTTTCTACGCTGGACATCTCAACTCCTCTTCTTTCTACGCTGGCCATCTCAACTCCTCTTCTTTCTACGCTAGCCATCTCAACTCCTCTTCTTTCTACGCTGGCCATCTCAACTCCTCTTCTTTCTACGCTGGCCATCTCAACTCCTCTTCTTTCTACACTAGCCATCTCAACTCCTCTTCTTTCTACCCTGGCCATCTCACATCTCCACTCAGTCTTGATGCAGGGTTTTAACTTAGACATTGACAATTCCTTTCTTCCCACTGTAGCTTTTACACCCACTGAGTTCCTCCAGCAGATTGTTTGCTGCTTCAGTTTCCAACATCTGTAGTCTCTTTTGTCTCCGGTCTTGGAAATGAATATGGAGAACTTAAAGAATGAGCTGGTCATACTTAAGGAATAAGAAGAATTACTTGGCATGTTTGCCTGGTGACTGTTACTCTCATAAGAGTTGACAGTGATTATAAAACAAAACTCAGTAATTAATGATAATTTACTTCTCAAAACCTGTTGACGAATACCTTAATGGAGTATGAAGGTTGCTGAATTTTTATTAAATTCAACTTATTAATTAGTGTCTATCAGACCTGGATATAATGACTGTCCCATAACATGTGATTGATTCTTAAAAACTATGAAATGACCCAGTTTGAAAAAAATATGAGAAACAGATGGAAAGTCAAAAAGAAGCATTTGATAATGAATAAAGAGTGCTTGGGGAATTAAAAAATTGATAGAAGACTTTATTGGGAAGTTTTATCTTCGTCAAGCAGTGGGATGTCATTGATAGAGAATGTGACTCTTTGGCAGTTAGCTTTAAATATTAGACTGCCTGTAATGCCACAGGACACACGCAGGATATTACTTCCTGTTCAACATCAACTATCAGATGAAAAATCTTCCTATTCATAATGTTAGCCAAAGAAAGGGCTTTATATAAATCCAACAAATGCAATAATTTTGTGCTATTATAGTAATTCATCTAATGTTTAACTAACTAAATTATCTAATTAAATCACTAGTATTAAAATAGTCCAGCAAGTGTCTTTTCAAATTCTACACCTACCTTTTTGGTAAATTTAATAGAAATAATAAAAAATGACCACATTAAGTGAAGGAAATTTGGACCGACCTTCAATGTGAAACTATTTATGTTTCATAGAAGAGAGTTCTTGTTAATTCAGGAAAAATCTTCATTCATTTGTTTTTCTGCAAGCTGGCTTTAGTCATTACATTTTACAAAAATTATATTTCCTACAGCCACATAAAGCCAGTATATCAGCACATATTCCATGAAATATCGAATAGTACCCCTACTATTAAATCCTGCTTTCCATTGGGTACATACTGAATTTATTTTGGCAGAAATTTGCTGTTAATGCAAGAAGTCAGAACTTGCCACCCATGGCAAGCTCTAGATGAATTGTGTGGTAAGTATATACTTGGCTTTTGTGGATCTCCTGTTGACAGCTTGGCACCACTCTGTAACTACAGATGCTTGATGAAATATAACTGGGGTCTTTTCCTATTTCTCCCATTATTCCTCTCAGCAACATTAGATGCATCCGTCTGCTGTGCAGTTACCTCTTTAAGTACAGCCAGCCTTTCTAGTAACCCCTCTTTGTCAATCAGAATCTTAGCTGCCTGTTCCTTAGCTGACCCTCCAACAACACCATCTGCCCTGATGATTATTTTATATCTCAGCTGCTCTCTCAGCCTAGATAAATAATCTTTTTGATTACCTTTCTTTCCACAACGCTTTACAATTTACACACCAGTAAAATATTTTTGGATCCCCATTTATGTTTGACTCTAATCTTTTCTTATACTCTATACTTGTTTTTCTTATTCTTTTATTTTAGCCCCCTTTGAAGTATTTTATAATCAGTCTTGTCCACTCTTATGTTTTCTATCTGACATCTATCATATGTCCTTTACTTTGACACTTTTTAAAAATTATTATTTTGTTCTTCAGGGAACTCTAGTTTTAATTTCTATACTCTTTTCCCTCTAGGAAAAGTCACCCGATTCTACCTGAATCATCTCTGACTGGAAGGCTTCCTGTTGGGCGACTATATTTTGTCTGCCAGGATTTGATTCGAAATTATCTGGGCCAGATGTGTTCTCATCTCAGTGAAATTGGCCCTTCTCCATTTGACAGCTTTGACATTGGAGTACCCTTTTCCAAAGTTGATTCTAAATCTTATGTAGCTTAGACAAGTGAGGTGGGGGGGGGGGGGGTTGCAGAACATAATTTCAAAAGAAAAATAGTGGATGATACAAAACTTGAATTTCTGGTGAACTATAAGGAGAAGGAAAACAGGCCAATGGAATGAGAAGGTAAAACTTACCTCAGGAGCAAGAGAATCGTTATATTTTAGCTGTAAAAACAGAGACCACTTTAAACTGGAGGGCATATTTTTAAAAGAGTAGAGTGACTTGGGTTACATGTATGTAGATCATTCAGTGTGGCAGGTTGAGAAACAGACCAGCCAACTCGTTCTCTTGAGCTTGCAACTGGAGTTTGCATTCAGCAGTAGCAAGGATGCGACATCACCGTTACTTATGGGAATCAGCAGCTACCTAATCGTCAACTGATTTCCACCAGTTGTTATTATCCTACAAGTGGTTGGCACTTTCTGAAATTGCTGGCGTTTGTAGAAACCAATTGCTCCCAAACACTGGAAGATTGGCAGGAACTTCTCATCATGGACAGAGTGCTGCAGAAAGAAGGAACTAGAGGGAAGAGCTCTCAGTAGGAGTTTAAGAAACAATACACCTACCTGAAGATCAACAGGAACTGCCATATATTTTACTACTCTTCAGTGGGTTATCTTCTTCTGGTGTCTACAATGTGCTCCAGCCACAACTGCAATTTAATTTGGAGATACAGACTATATTTCTAGTGGCTGTTAAGCATGGACCATCACATTATATTCTTTTACTGGTGGTTCTGCCTTGTAGATTTGCTTAATCTGACACTGATTCTCCCTATTCAAAGTGTAATCATTTTTATTTAGTCCTTACATGGCTGAAAGTAGAAGGCGGAACAAGTATGCGGCATTACAGAGATTGCAGGCTTCTTCATGGTGCTGCATTCCATTCACATCCATTTGAAATTCTCACTGCAGTTTGAAGGATTTCTCCTTGTAAAATGCAGAGGATGCATTGTCATGTTGGCCCAATTTTGCTCCTGTGTCTGATGGCTTTTTCATTTAATGCCAGGTTGTATCCATCATGCAGCTAGTCTCTGATCCATTAATACTTCAGCCACCACAACTTTTCGAAGGATGGATATTGTACAACAAAGTCAATGCACCGCTATTGTGATTGATGAGTCCAATGTACAACCCATGCAAACATAGTCACGGTGCACAGAATGAAAATAGAAATGCTGTACAAGAAATTATTGTGCTGAAGTAGTAATTTCAGTGTGTGAACTGCTGTGAGGGAGCCATGCAGTGCTCAACAGGGAAGGTGTCAGGTTCAGCGACAGTTTGCTTTGCACTGCACACTATGGACGTGCAACTGCTTCTCACAGCTCAGTAGCAAGCAGCTGTGGAATAGCATGAATTTGAATAAGAAGACAAGGAGAGAAAATGGAGAGGAGGAGGAAGGGGGAAGGCAACGTATCGACATGTTCTGGCTGGGCTGTGTGTGTACCTACAGTTGCAGTTCCCTAATCATTGAAAATCTCTCATGATGCCTTTCCTTTGTTACAAAAGTAAGGTTTGGCAGAGAATATTAACTCAAAACTATTTTTTTTAGTAAAAGCATATCACATTATTTAGATATATCAACCTTTCACCCTCATGTGTCCTTTTTGTGCTTAATCTACACGTGCTTTTGCTTACACTAGTATTCCCAGGCAACACCACCTTACTTTTGTGTTGTGACACCTGGGCTCTAGGCTCTCTGCACAGAGCCATCCAGTGGAGGGAGTATCAAAAACACAGGGGCATAGGATTAAAGTGAGAGGAAAGAGTTTTGAATTGGAATTGTGGGTACAATTTTCTTTACATGGAGAGGAGTTGATATCCATATCGCAATTCCAGAGAGGTGGTGGAATCATATAGGACTATTATGTTTAAGATGCATTTGGAAAGACACCTGAATAGGCAAAGTACAGAAAAATATGGGCCTAATGTGAGCAAATGGGATTTGTGTAGATGGGCAAAAAGGTTTGCACTTCCATGAGTCTGTGACTTCAAGGTTGGTCCAAGCTCTTCCAGGCTTTGCTGAAAGTGATTTCACAGGTAGGCAGGTTGGTGAAGAAAGTTTTCAACATGCTAGCCTTCATCAGTCAGGCCACTCAGTTGCAGTTGTACAAGATGTTGGTGAGGCCACATTTGGAATATTGTGTTCAGCTTTGGATCCTTGCTATAAGAAAGATGCCATTAAGCTGGAAAGAGTGCAGAAAAGCTTTATGAGGGTTTTGCCAGGACTCGAAGGACTGGATTATATGAAGAGGTTGTATAGCCTACGTCTTTAGTCCAGGAAGCTTGGGAGACTGAGGGGTGATCTTAACAGGGGGGTATAATATTATGAGGGGCACAAATAGGGTGAATGCTCTCAGTCTTTATCACAGGGTTGGGCAGTCATGAACCAGAGAGCAAAGCCTTAAGCTGAAATAAAGATTTAATAGGAACCAGAGGGGCAACTCTTTCACAAAAAGGTATAAGTAAGGAATGAGATAGCAAAGGAAGTAGTTGTGGACAGGTGCAGTAACAATACTTAAAAGATATTTGCTAGGTGGATAGGAAAGGTTTAGAGGGATATGGGCCTAGCATAGATGGGAATCTTGGTCTGCATCAACCAGTTGGGCTGAATGGCCTGTTTCAATGCTGTTGACTCTTTGACTCTGTTACGTACCCGTGACACGTGACAGTGGTACCCTTGTCACGTGACTGGGGTTGAAGTTATACTGGACTTGAGGTAATGGTCTTGTGATGGTGGAGTGACATCATTTTCTCACCAGTAGAGGTCATGTGACAGGTTTTTTTTACAGGGTATAAAAGGAAGACCCACCCTGTCAGGTGGGGCAGTTCGTGGCGGGATTTGCCAAGCTGACTTCATGTCCCTGCGTGATTTAATGTGATGACGCAGTTTAGTTAAAAATGAAGTTTTATATAATGCCTAAAGTTTAAAAGGTCATTGCCAGCAGTTTCTTTGCTGGTGGAGAGTGAAGATAAGAATTTGGAAGTTAAAAATCGAGGAGAATCGATTTTCGACGGTGGATTGGTTTCGACTTTGTGTGATCCTCATTCGGAAGGATTTCGTTGACTGTTCTCGTGTTAATCTCCGCTGGGATAGCGGGAGATTAAGAATAGTGTGGAAAGAAGGTCAGTGCCCTTAAGCCGTTATATTTCATAAAATTCTTCGTGGGAAAGTTCGACGCCGGGGGAATCGAAGGACAATGACGTGGAAGAGGATTTAAATCGCTTTAAAAAGTCTCTCCTTTTATAAGGACTGTGAGCTTTTGAACTTTCGGCATACCGTTTTAAAGAACTGTTTTTTTTCAATACCGCTTTTAGAACTGTTTGAACTGCAGCGCTATTAAGAACTGTGAATCTGCCGCACAGCAGCTGAATTCCGGTTGAGCTAGTGTTTGTTTACTTTTGGGGGGTTTTGTTTTCAGTGTTTAATAAACGTGTTCTTTGTTATAAAAACCCTTGCCTAACTCATATATATTTATTGTTGCCTGAATACGTAACAACTCTATGATTCTGATATTATATTCAGACTTTTACGTAGAGGTGCCAACGTTCCTATCAAACTACTGTTTAAACTAAGTTGAAGTTTTACAACAGAACTCATACACAGTTGTGCTCTTTGCAATAGCAGTATCCCTTTCTCCTCTGCCCTGATATCAGGTCTCTAATGCTTGAAGTAGGAACACATACCTCTAGGTAAATGTTCTCATAACCTAGAGAACACTCTGGGCTAACCTCTCAAGTACACACAGTGTCAATATCTGTACTCGGGACTGACAGTTCTAAAATGCGTTTCTCCGTTCTTAGCACTTCCCTGCTCAGTTTGCAGTCCTTAGGTGCAAGTCAGAAGGCCACAAGAACAGGGTTGTGGTGCTGGAGATGGAGGTGAGAGACAGTATTGATGAAATGAGTGGAACATGCTCACAATATTTGTACTTGAAACTAAGAACAGATTGTAGGTTGAGGATGGTGTGGGATGTGAGAATAAAGACCAGAAATGAGGACACATTTGAAAGGTTGAGTGAGCTGGGGCTTTTTGCTTTGGAGCAATGGAGGAGGAGAGGTGACTCGATAGAGATGAACAAAAGGATAAGAGGCATTGACCGAGTGGACAGCCAGCACCTTCATCGCTGGGCAGAAGTGGCTAGTCTAAGAGGGTTTAATTGCAAGTTGATTGGAGGAAGGTATAGTGGAGATGTCACAGGTAGTTTTTTTACACAAAATGTGGTGGGTGTGTAGGATGCCCGGCAAGGAGCAATGATAGAGACAGGAGCATTAGGAACACTTAGAATGACACATGGATGATAAAAAAAAAATGGAGAGTTATGCAGGGGGAAAGGGCTAGATTGATCTTGGAGTAGGTTAGAGGTTGGCATGAAAACAAAGGCCCTGTATTGTGCTGTAAACTGTTCTATGACACCTTCTGTTGTTGCTGCCCGGCTATTGACTGTGATATCACTAATGGTCACTTTAACCACGTTGAGCATTTGGAATTTAGCTTATCATGCTATATTTGCAAGTAATTGTGCAACCTTACCATCCAAGAGAGGGAGAAGTGTGGTAGTAAATGTCATGCCTTTGTTAAATAGTTGGGAGATGTCAGTCAATAAAGCCCTCTGGGCAGGTTACAACTCTAAGTCAAGCAGAGTAGAAATCCAGGAAGACAATGCTCAAGGTAGGATCTCTGTCTGTGCATCCAACCCATGGACTCCTGACTGTATAAAGGTGCAGTGATTACCAGTAAACCCATATCAAAGAAGCATCATAGGCAAGCAGACACTCTGATGTTTTGAGACACCATGTCTGCATGAGGATCATGCTGATGGAATATCAGGACCTGGATATTTCTGAGATAACATCAAGCGGCCAATTACTGCTCTTGGTAATATTAAAACAAAAAAGGGTTTGCAGGAATATGGTGCCTTACATGTGATAGCATTGTAGTTATTCTAGAGGATAAGCAACTGAAAGATCCATACTAATAATCTGGAAATAAAAATTCAAGTCCCACTAACGGAAGCTGGAGAATTTAAATTCAGTTGACTTCTTCAGAAATAAACCTGAAATAAAAATCTAGCAGTGCTCTGAAACTGCTAGCTTATTACAAGAATCCAGCTGGTTCCCTGCTGGTTCTTCAGGAAAGAATATTTGCCGCCTTTAGTTAACCTGGTCTGCGTATGACTCCAGACGTGTTGCAATGTAGTTGACTATCAACTAAACTCTAGCGTGGCCTGGGTAATCCTGAAATTCAAGAGTTGGGTGATTAAAGCATCAGTATATATATATATATATATATATATATATATCAGCAATGTAATAAATTACGTTGATAATATATCAGCAATCTAATAATGCAGATGTAACAAAGCTGATAATGTCAAATTTGTGATGTATTTCTGGTGTCTTATGTCAAATTTTAGGTGCAAGCCGCTCTGAAGAGGCAGTGGATGCAGTACAAAATACAGCTGGGTCAGAAACAGCGGGAACACTGCTCCATGCGCTCAACCTCATACACAGCAACATCCATCACTGAGGTTCCCATTTACCCCAATCATCAAGATAGCAACAGCGAACATATAAACGGCAAGTTCATGGAGGATTCTGAAATTACTGCCCTGAAATCAAAAGAGACGTACGCTTGACTTGACTGAAAGATAAAAACAACTGCTTCCCATTTTACCCATTAAAACACAGAGTCCAATATCAACTGTCAGTCTCTAAAATAAGCAACCCAACCCAGCAGGGAAAAAAGGTAAACACTTTGCTGGCAGTGGCAGTCAAGAAGGGGGCCAGTCAAGGCAGATGTTTCAATATTTCATACAGTACTGCTTTCAGAAATCTGACTGGAAAATGGAGCTGTCAGTTGACAAGTGTGACATTTCTATGGCTACACGTCCTTCTTAAAAAACAAGGTCTACTACAAAAGTCTGGCTAAGAATACTTCAAAAATCTGCACCAGGATCATGGAGTGTAAACGAACGCCAAGGTGGTACACAACTTATCCCAATGGGGCACTACCTGGCAGTTCCAGACCAAGCACAAATCCAAGCTCTGGAGGCTGATTTATTCCATGAGTTCTGCTCTGCTTCTCGTGAAAATTAAGAGGCCTTGAAGATTTAGCCCTTGGCCCTAAAACCATTCTTTTCTTTAATGCTAGTTTGGGGAAGTGGTGAAAGTTGTTCTTAATTTACAGGTTTACAGGGATTATTAGGTACATCTTCCTCATGTTTTGGTTTTAATGGAGAAAAACAACTGCATATATAAAGGAAATAGTGTGCGTAGACTAGTGGGATAAGCATGATTGTATGTTTCAAAATGAAATCCATCACAGCTAGCTTGAAAGTCATCATCAAACTGTACCTTTGAACACTCATGGCCTATCCGTCTATTAGCAATGATATAATTTGGCTCTTCATCCTTGCTGTGGTTTGTTTCCAGCAAGTTAGCAAATAGCATCAGTGAAGCAGTTGTATGGAACTCTGTGAACTGTACCTTGGCACTGGAGAATGAAGAGGCCAAACCAGACAAGCAGGCAGGGCCAGAAAGTCCTTTCCAAGTCAGTTCTTTAATGGAGAACTAGTCAACAGTGTACGCAAGAGTCAAGATTTTACGGTTGTTAGTGCGATATGTTGAACTTAGTGCAGAATAAGAAATATTCACTAAAACTCACATTCTATGTTCTCTCGAAGCTGACATTTTGCTCTGGTATAACTTGTCCTTATGATACGTGAAGCTGTCTTCAACCCATGCATGTGGATTGAATTCATTGGTTAGATTTTGCAAATGCTTTGTAGAATCTATAAAGTATGATATTGAGAGAGGGATCTTTTTCTCTTCAAAAATTGCTGCTTGGATGGAAATGAGCAACACTGTGTCTGGGAGCGCTCAAGCCTGTTCATAAAGTTCCACTGAGGTCATCCGAACCACATGTGCTGGAGGCAAATAAGCAGGACAGCTAACGCTTGTGCTTGGGTTCAGCACAAGCACCCAGAGGCATTTCTACACAGCCCGTCTGCAGAAGCAAATGCCCTTCTATCCTGGAATGTAAAATGACATTTCACAAAACAGGAAGTGACTGAGATCTTGATTTCACCAAAGTAGATTGGAGCTGATGAAACTAATTTTGGAGTAGATATTTTCAAGATATTTTAAACTTGCTTTTCTAACTACTGTTTTTTAAAAATATAACATTCTAATGTTTGATTAATAGGCAATGCTAAGTTTCTCTGTACTAAGTGGTGAAGTCGAAAGAATGGGTGAGAAATTCTCCAAATCTCTATTTTTAGCCACATCATTAGAATATTTGTGAAGGTTTCTCCTGTTCATTATTTCTACTGAGATTGTAAATATGTTATTGCAGAATGCTTTACTGTTTCACTAGAAATAATGAACAAGGAAGATCTTTTACAGACTTACTTACCATATAGTTAGCTAGAGCTAGGGGAATTTGTGCTCCCATGATACTGGAAAGGTATTTCATTGCAAGAAATGCTATGGATCTGACAGTGCACAGATGAGAAAAAAATGTCATGTAACCACTAGTGTTTCCAGATTCAAGGTGATGAATGAGCAATCTTGCCTAGATCATAACTCTGTTCAAAGTTGAATTTGTGTCAAATGCACAAGTACGCGTATACACAGCTGCAATGAAACAGTACATGTATCATAGGCACATATGATCATATCAGCATCATTCACAAGAAAAAGACAAATTAATCATAATTACAACAAAACAAACTCAGTTTTGGTTGGAGGTAGTCAAAGAGTTGCTAAACTGTAGTGATTGGTGTTTTGCCAGTTGGTTCAAGAACAGGATGTTTGAAGGGAAGTAACTGTTCATAAACCTGATGGTGTTGGACTTCAGCTTCTGTAATTCCTATTCAATGATAGCTGCATGAAGATGACATGGCCTGGATGGTGGGGATCTCCTGTAATACCACCAGTGATGGGTAGGGATGGGTGCACCCATGTTGCTTTGAGCAGAATCCACTGCTCTCCGCAGCTTCTTACATTCCTACTTCAAAATTTCACATGTGACATACTGAATATTCATTGTCATGAACTTCCAGTCAAAGAGTGTTTAAAAAGAAGGGTTTAAATTCTCATTCCTGAGGAGAAGAACTGAGAATTGTAATGGATGATGCATTTCTAAAGGAAAAATGTCTCCTTTTCGGAAAGGATGAATTAACTACCAGGTGACTGTTTAGTGATGACACCCAGACTGTGGCTAAAACCATTGAACATGTATAATTAAAATTATTGTCGTGGTGGTGGAATTAAATTGATATATACCTATTTAAATATTTGACCACCATCAGCACATCTACATAAAAAATACTGCAGGAATAAACACCTGAGATAAATCCTCCGATCACTGAGACCCACATCTCACTTTTGTTAAACTGACTGTCTTGTCAAACCTGCAGGTATGAAAAGGCAGGAATTCAGCCTGTTCCTAAAATAAAGGATTCCAAAGCAAATTATTTGTGCCTCAGAAATGCAACTAGACTCCCCTCATTTGGATCTACTCCTTAGAGGTACACTCTCACCTGAAATAGATAAGACTTCTGTCTATCAAGTGAGTCTCTACAGTTCCACTTTAAGAACGGCCACAAATGACCCTTGTACTGATGAAAGGTCATCAGCCCAAAGTCATAGCTCTGTTTCTCCCTTCATGGATACTAATTGAGCTGTCAAGCATTTCTGACAATATTGTTCTTATTCCATAAACAACTTGATACTTAAGTGCACTGTCACTTTGCTTGCATCAGGAGATTGTAGTTAAAATGGACTGTTGTCTCTATAGTTGCAATGCCAATATTAAATTACAGCATCAATTTTCAATCTAACATAAATTCCATTTAATTTTACTGCAAAAGATGGCATTGATTTGAAGTCCTTGCCCCTAGTGGAAATGATGTGAGTGAAGCTGGAGGCAATCTGGACCATTACAGTAGGCAGGGTGCACTTACACTTCTGACCTGCCTAATTGACTGTCATTTTAAGTTGAGGGTGGCAAAGAGAGCTTCACAACATGTGATGTTCTCCTTACACGTATTCCACGGGTTCTGGTCACTGGGACCTGATTTGTTATTTAACCCGAGGCAGTGGTGGCATCAGGACATGACATGTTCTGATTGCAGAACTATTAGTTGTCAAAAAGCTCTGAAATAATTAATTAAGACTACCAGGATTTCATCGTAGGCAGATTGTGTTGGTTTCTGATGTTTACAGTGGAAGAAATAATGAATTCTTGTTCAAAATAAGCAAAAATCAATAAAAAAAACAACTGAATCTGCATAATCACAAAACCTCCATGAGGATGATTGTATTCCTTCATTCCGTTCATCACTATTTGTACTAAAGTGGTATTTGAATAGTTTTATACTTAAAGAATTAATGTACAGTCAGTTGCTTAATGTAATGTTATTTTCTGTTACATTGTGTTCTATGGAAAATAATACTAGAAATTCTCCCTGTAAATATTTCACCCAGTGAGCTTCTCCTTTAAATACATAGATTTGTTTATTACATATATTCTTTAACATGTCACTTTATCTCCAAAATGGTTTACTTAAAGTTCACATTTGAGAAATTATTCAATGTCAAATGTTGACAGCTTTGTTTTAAATGCATTACTAACTAAACACAAGCTCTGGCTTCTGAAGTAGCTGTTATTTAAAATATATGTGAATACATTACAACATTAAAGCTGACTGAAAAGAATTTTTGTTACTTTGTATTCATCTTAAAAGATGGACAACTGTTAGAACAGTGCCAAGTCAACAATGAAGAAGAAGCATCTGCTGTGGCACAGAAGGAGAGCAGATACAGCAAGATTGCATTACAGGACCCACCTGACAGAGAAAGCATTCATTCCAATTTGCCCTGTTAAATTTGATTCAAAAGCATTGGCACCAGGCTGCCAGTTTCACAGCCTGAGAAAGAGAACAGTCCAAAATACTTCCTCCCCCACTGACAGAATTAAGCCACAACTGCTTCAAAGCTTATGTCTGTCAATTTCCTTTCCTCGTTTAATAGCACTCTTTAGTATCAAAGCATTGAGAATGTTCAGACCCATACAGTGTTACATCTGATAAACCTGAGCCAATAATAACATGGCATCTTGAATCAAGCCTTTCCAGCAAGTCATACACACATTTATGCTATTGAACTTATCATATCATATTCTAATTATTAGAGTCATGTTTTACTTGAAAATTCATTCCAGTAATTACGATCCACAGCAATACAGCATCAACAGTTTCTATTTATGTATCAGGATGTCTTAAAGCATTTCACATCAACACTATTAAAAAGAAAAGGAAGCTGAACACATTGGGAGACAATGAAAAGCTCGGTCATTGAAGGTTCTGGCATGTGGATCAATGACCGGTAATTGTTGTGAAACTAAAATCAGGGACAGTGAAGGGACCAGAATGGAGAACAGGCACCTCAAGAGTACAGTGTTGTTGAGGAGGCCAGGCAATGGAACAAACGGTTCCAAGTGGCTCCATTTTAATATCAGAGAATGTATGCAATATACAAACTGAAATTCTTACTCTTCGCAGACATCTGCGAAAAACAGAGGAGAACTCCAAAGAATGAATAACAGAAAAGCATTAGAACCCCAAAGCCCACTCTTCCCACCCTATGCACAATTGCTGCAAAGTATCAACCTCAACCCCACTAATTTCAGCAGAAAACATCATCGCCCAGCACCTGCTAAGCAACTGCAAGGCTCTCAAAGGGAGACCATGATCTTCAGCCAACAAAAACTATTGTTTACCCGACAGTTCGACATACCACAGGCTATCTGTCTCTCTCACTCTCTAACAAGGGACAGAGAGGTGTTGCCCTTTTCGTAGCAAAAGGGGAGACTGACAAACAGTCGCTGTCATGGTGTTGCAGTCTGCTGCATCGCTTTTTATCCTGAGATCTTCCGACTCAAGGATTGGCAACAAACTCCCCCTACCATCGAGAGGAAGAGTGAGAGGGAGCGATCACTCGAGTACAGAGACCAACAATTTTAAAGTGGGGGAATTGCATGTCTGGATTTGTCAGAAAGCATGGCTGAAGAGTAAATATATTGCCACACAGGCATCACTTGTCCCGTCAAAGCTCTACCACGTCCTTTTTGAAAGGCAGAGAGGGTGCAAGAGCTGAATGACTTACCCCTGCTTCTTTTCCTTATGTCCTCCTATTCTCTATTATTATGCTTCTTCACTAAATAACAAAATGTAAATCGATGGACACTATTAAATTCCCTTTTTATTCCAGACAAGTCTTAATTTGAATTTCCTCCTTCCAGTTTATCTAGTACAGTATCCATTAGACTGCTATACACATGTTAACAACTGTAGCTAAATGAAAAAAATGGGGCTAAGTCAATAAAAGCTCAACTGAAAATCAGAATAAAATAAAAGCACAGAGTGTAATCCATAAAATTGCTTGAAGGAGCAGGGCATCCATTCAGGAAACTAATAAGGAAACATGAACGTTCTATAAGTCGCTGAGGTAACAAGTAGATTTGGGCTCCATCAGGAAATTAAATAATGAATAGTTCTCATAATCTCACTTTGTCATCCAACATTGCTACTGGTGAGAGATTCAGACCCAACTGGCTCCATTCTGACATTCAGTGGCCACACCGTGCAACTGCATGCAAACCTTACCATTCTTCCCTTGCCCTAATTCATGAGTGTTACCTTCTATATCATTTGCCTCCTAATCTATGGTGCTGGGAATCACCATGCCAATCATAGGGATGCTGCTCCTTGTTGTGTAGAATGGAGATCTGGCTGGTATAGATCAATTCCCCATTAGAAACACGGTCCATCACAAGACTCTGCATGTGCCCGGTGCCCAGCGTGTCCCAGGATTAAAGCAGCTCGGCATGAATCTGGGATCTACTAACACAGGAATAGATAGATGCCAGGGGTCCCTCCCAGTATCACCAGCTACACACTACTTGCTTCAGTCCATGATGCAGGTCCAGAAACTCAGAAGTAAGAGTTCCTTTACAATAAAATCTGAGAGGGAAGCTGGGAATGTAGAACTTACAGTCAAATCCAATGAAAGGGAAAAAATAAGGTGGAAGAAAATAATAGAGAAGAAGCAGGAAGTCGTAGTTATAAAAATTTTTAATAAATTTATCTTTTTAAAAATCTGAAATAATAATTCATCTATTGCTGTAATAAAAACTCAGTTTATTCTATCAGTGTTTTTCAAAACATATCCTGCTTTTCATCTCACAATTTACTACCTACAGGAATGAGTCTGCACAATTTCAGTAGATCCTTTCCTGGGCCATAAATTCAGTCCCGTCATAAAATCAAATATATCCTCATCAAGAGTTTGTATGTGGTTAAGTAATTCTATTAAATTCCCATGGAGAGTTTAATTGCTTTAACATTGCAAGTACAGCAGTTTCTTGAAGATCATTGGGAGTTCCTACCCTTGGGTAATTTTCTTCTCTGCACATGCATATTAAACTCACTGCTACTCTATTTTCCAAGAAAATCTGGATTAATGCTATGTAAAATAAATTAATTTAGCCTATATTTGTTCTGGATGGCCAGCAAGTCACAACACCCTCAATCTGCGTGGTTTACAGCAATTCTTAATGGTAGAGAATTGGATTATCATTGGTATGATGACCAGTTTTTGAGTAACTTCTCTAATTCTGGTCTTCTGCGAAATATTCCAGCAATCAGACCTTGCAGTGGCAATCAGCTAGTACTTTTAACTAGTATCTACAATTGTCAACACAATGCCATTTCATTATACGCTTAATCGATATATTTAGTTAATATGCTGGTGACTGGTTGATTGATTGATGATCCAACATGCTCTCTCTTAAAATAGTAAAAAATGTTTATTTTCAAAGCCAGAAGTAATGAATATGCAACTTGAATTTTGTCCTTTTAAAATTCAGGAACTTGAACTTTGCAATAAACAATGTTTCTTTCAACTCTAATGTAGCCATTCTTCCAAAAACTCCGAGTCTTCCTGGAATATTAAACAAAAATTTTGGGAATTATCTTGATAAATACCTTGCTGTAGTATTTAAACATTTCAAATTAGTGTTTATTCAAGGTAATTTAGATAAGCTAAAATCAAAAATACAGAAATAATTATCATTATTCCAACAAATTGGGTCTGAATGTTTTGTGATTTTCTGTTTCTGAGTTAAGTCAGGGGTTCCCAACCTTTTTTACACCATGGACTAATACCATTAAGCCAGGGGTCCATGGACCCCAGGTTGGATTCCCCTGAAAGTGAAGTGCAAATGATTTCTAATCTCTGCATGTAGATTGTGAAGCAAAGAACTAGATGGCAATTTATTTTTAAACTAACCAGACGGAAAAGCTGACTCAAGTCATTGATTTCCCCATGCAATCTTGCAACTGATAGTTTAAGACAAGGTAAGAAAAGCCTGTTTGTCACATCTCTAGTAGCGGTGCTGAAGGATGTCTCCAAAACATCATAAATCAGGAAAATCACTGGTCTTTGTGTCATTAGTAACTGTCATGTTACAAATGCATTCTCGCTGTATCCCCTAAGATTTTTTTTTGAAAAAGACAGAGTGCACAAAAAGAAATCAAAGCTCGGGAAGAATAAAATATAGGTCAAGTTTTACTGAGAATTGTACTGGACATAACACAGTCTACTCTTATTTCGTAATCATATAAAATGTCATTCTATACCTCCAGTTTTCAAATGAATGATTTAACTCCTTGTACTCAGAATGTTTCAAGGTATTTAATAGCAGCCCATAATCTACAGAAATCCACATTGATTCATCCAGAATATTTTCCTGAAAGGTAACATTCTTAGTTGGTATCACCTTGTCGTTGTAAGTGAAGAGGGGATGACAATGAAGCAGTTTGAAATTTGAGATTATTTTATGTGGTAGCTAACATTTTTAAGGGCAGAATTGCAATTCAGTGACCTTTGGTTTGAACTTCCTACAACTTATGCCAGTTATCACTGGGTCAGAATATTTATATGAGCCTTTGCACAAAACATCTTTCATACCTCAAAGGCAGAGTAAAATTGACTGCTGCCAATTAGGTATTGCCTACAGTATGTCAGGAAACTCGTGGGGGAGGGGGAAGAGGTTTACAGAAGGAACGCTACAGACATGGTGGCAGAGGCATGCACTGTTTAAATGGATTTTAGATTTACTCATGCAAAAAGTACTTTGTGGTTCCCAAAATGATCAGAACATAATCAACTGATTCAGTCTTGAAAATGGCATTTGGTGCCATAGAATTCCAATTTGCATATTAAAACAAACAAACGCTTAGGAAACCAACAAGTATGCCCCTTTCAAAATATCAATATTGCCAAGGTTATGACTTGGTTAATCAATCAACTTCAATTTGACAAAGCCTTGCCACAGTAAGTCTAATTGCAGGAGGTTATAATCAAATCTTCACCTTTAAATATGAATACTTCATTGATGAATCTAAATGTCCCGTAAGTCAAGGGCAACCGAAGCGTGAGTGACTTATGAGAGATCAGTGCTGGAGGTTCCTTGCCCCAATCCATCAAAGGTGCAGTGACCTGCTTCCACAGTGTTCAGTGAGCCATATCATGAACTGCACTCTGGAGGTTACAGTAAATTATCGCTTCTTATTTTAGTTTGTTGTTCAATACTGTGCCATGAAAATATCATTAAACCATAGTGATTACTAAAATTAACATACTTAGCAACACTGCCATAATTGTCCTTCTATTCAGGCGTATTTAATAATATTGTAATTGGGTTACAGATTGAGTTTTAAGATTAATCAACTAACTCTATTTTGAAATGAGACCTTGTAATGAAAGATACACCGAAGATTTATATACAGACATTGAATTTATCTACCCTAAGTAGAACAATTTGAATGGGAATGTATCACTTAATGCATGCAAATGGTTTTCAAAACAACTGTCATAGAAAACTGCAGCACAGAAACAGGCCCTTTGGCCCATCTAGTCCATGCCGAAATTATTTAAACTGCCTACTCCCATTGATCTGCACTGAGACCATAGCCCTCTATACTCCTACTATCTACGTACCTATCCAAACTTAGGTTGAACATCGAAATTGAGCTCGCATGCACCACTTGTGCTGACAGCTCATTCTGCACTCTCACGGCCCTCTGACTGAAGAAGTTTTCCCTCATGTTCTGCTTAAATTTTTCACCTTTCACCCTTAACTGCTGGTTGCAATCCCACCCAACCTCAGTAGAAAAAGTCTGCTTGCATTTACCCTATCTATACCCCTCATAATTTTGTATACTTCTGTCAAATCTCCTCTCAATCTTTTACATTCCAGGGAATAAAGTCCTAAATATATTACTTAAATGTACATTTTTGTACATTAACAATGCTCAGAAAGTGATTCAAATGATGAGATGTATTATATAAAAATTTTTAAAATTGCAAATCACTGTGAGAATGTGTATTATTACCTCATTGGTTGTGCATTTTGTGAAACAGACTATACTGTCACAAGACACAGTGAACATTCATCAGCAGCCTGATATGCCTTTGTGGCATATTAATTCAATACAGGGCTACTTTGAAGTGTTCTCCTGTTAAACTATGGAATCACATTTCGTATGTTAATAATAAAGAACAGAGACATTATTGGAAAATTCTCCATTAGTTCATGACAACCTGCAGATATCACTTCTTTACTTTGTTTAAATATCAAAGAGATTTGTGTAGATTAAAATAGAGTTGACAACCAGCTGCATTGTTGTACAAACACTTCACAGGCATGTAACCAGATGTTTAATATGCTGTATTAACAAGAACACTTATGATAGATAAATTAGGCTGCAGAAAGTGCCAGGAGAATCTTGTGCATGTGTAGTTGGACCACAATGATGTATAGCCAGCACGCCTTTGTGTAGGCTCTGGCCCAGAATCTATGCCATTGTGGTATACCGAGGTTTGTAGGTTGAGGGAAGGCCTGTGTGAGAAAAGTCATGTTCCACAAAACAATGTTAGAATTTCCAATAGAATTCAAGTCCTGGGCACCTCTGCAGACATGCGTCTCCCCTTTTCCATGCTTCATTACCCCCACTCCCTTATCACAACCACAAGAAATTTGTCAATATCTCCAGACACATTAACTGGCCCAGTTACTACTCCAACTGTGGTGAACTAGATATACCTGTCTGACTGCTCCTGTGGCTCCTCCCACAGACCCTGCTGACTGCTCCTGTGGCTCCTCCCACAGACCCCTGTATAAAGGCGACTGTGGGCTGCTGCTCTCCCTCATTTTCCCCAGGATGTAGTGTTGTTTATTCTTCCAGTCAATAAAAGCCGATATCTCGCTTCCTAAGTCTCAGCGTGAGTTATTGATGGTGCATCACCAACCCTGGAAACTCACTTTGTGCACTTCCAGCTTTTCAGGTCTTCAATGTTGTCACATGAGAGCCAGTTCAGCCTTGGTTCAGTTGTTTGGTAGGAGTACCTAAAAACAAGTTGCATGGTAATCACGATGAGAGGAATTTCTGATGTTTTTGTGGGAGCAACAGTGGGAGCACTTTGGTGTCATATGACATCCCCCTGCTGACATTATTATCTGTGTCCAATGCCTTTTCATTCTTTTGGCCGAGGATTATTTGATAAGCTTAGCAGGGAAGTCTTTTGTCGATGGAAGGCTCAAGCTATGAAGTCAATAGAAAGGAAGATAGCAAGGATGGACTGTCTCATGGATATAATGCAGAGAGGGAAGAAAATTCTAAACTCACGCCTTAAACAGAGTCAAGGGTCTACTTTATTGGTGCAGCTAAGTCAACAGAACAGCAAACGAGGAAGCTAGCTGTTAATTCACGTCAATGGAATGAGAAACTGTCGCAGATGCTTTACATGCTCGATGTATTTCTGTCGATTAAAAGTGTGTTTAATAATTAGATCTCATTTTCTTCTCTGCGCATCACAATCAGGAGTCAATTCAGGTGCATTGTGACAACTTGCAATTTGGGTGTAATTTCAGTTTGCTTTTTGTAGTGTGACAAATTGTTGCGGTATAAGTAGAGGGCTTCCATCTTCTTTGGTCATTGCTGGATCAATGGCCTTTTTTCTGCTTAACTTCAAAGGATGTTAAAATAATATCATAAGGATCTAGCTCAGGAGAATTATTTCAACATAGTATATAGACAGAAAGTGTGTGTGTGTGTGTGTGTGTGTGTGTGTGTGTGTGTGTGTGTGTGTGTGTGTGTGTGTGTGTGTGTGTGTGTGTGTGTGTGTGTGTGTGTGTGTGTGTGTGTGTGTGTGTGTGTGTGTGTGTGTGTGTATGTGTGGTAGGATGGAACCAGATTTGGTGCAATAGGGGATAAACATGGGAGGACTAGAAGAGGATTAGAAGGAGAGCAGTGCAAAGAGGTAAAGCCAACTGAAGGGGAGGGTTACCTAAATTGGAAAGCTCAGTGTTCATACCATTGGGTGGTAAACTATTCAGGTGGAAAATGAGGTGTGGTTCCTCTCGTTTGTGTTGGGCTTCACCCTAGATGAGGAGCACGTCAAGGCTGGGTGGGCCATTGTGGGAATTTGAAGGCAAATTGAGAAGGCATGCATCTGGGAGTCTGGGATGGCCACTGTGGGCAGAACATAGGTGTTCTGCAAAAGTCTCCCTGTATGTGCTTATATTGCCGATGTAGAGGAGACAATGGGAACACTGATTGCAAGCAAGGCTGGAGGAGATGCATGCCTCACCTGGAAGAGCTGTCTAAATTCCTGGATGGTAGTGAGGGAGAGGGTGTAAGGATGAGTGTTATTTTGAGTTATAGAGTCATACAGCATGGAAACAGACCATTTGGCCTAATTCCTTCATTTAAACAGTCCATTTGCCTGTAAGTGGCCTGTATCCTTCTAAACCTTTCCAAATGATATACTAGATTAGATTAGATTCAACATTATTGTCATTGTGCCGAGTACAAATACAAAGCCAAATGAAATGCAGTTAGCATCTAACCAGAAATGCAAAGAATGGTGTTATTTACAAAATAACCGCAAATAAAAATTAAGTGCTATAGCACACAAATATAAAAGTACTGAGACAGTACAATATGGGTGCAATACTGCTTAGTGCTGTGATGTGAGGTTCAGCAGGGTCACAGCCTCAGGGAAGAAGCTCTTCCTGTGCCTGCTGGTGCAGGAGCAGAGGCTCCTGTAGTACCTACCGGATGGGAGGAGAGTAAAAAGTCCATGGTTAGGGTGAGATGCATCCTTGATAATGTTTTTCACCCTGCTCAGGCATTATTTATGGTAGATGTTCTCAATGGTGGACAATTGGGTGCTGATAATCCGCTGGGCAGTCTTCACCACACGCTGGAGTGCTTTGCAGTCCAATACGGGACAATTGCCATACCACACTGAGATGCAGTTGGTGAGTATGCTCTCAATGGTACAGCAGTAGATGTCCGTCAGTATCCTGGGACAGAGGTGAGCTTTCTTGATGCTCCGCAGGAAATAAAGGCGCCATTGAGCTTTTTTTGATCAGGATGGAGGAGTTCAGGGACCAGGTGAGATCCTTGGAAATGTGGACACCAAGGAATTTGAAGCTTGATACACGCTCCACTACAGCTCCATTGATGTAGATGGGGACATGAGTGTGGCTCCTAGCATGCCTGAAGTCCACAATGATCTCCTTGGTCTTCTGTGTGTTAAGGGCCAGGTTGTTATCGGCACACCACGCGGCCAGGTGCTGGACTTCGTCCCTGTAGGCCATCTCATCATCCCCTCTGATCAGGCCAACCACCGTGGTGTCATATGCGAACTTGATTATGGAGTTAGAACCATGTACAGGAACACAGTCATAGGTGAATAGGGAATAGAGAAGAGGGCTCAGCACACAGCCTTGAGGCACGCCGGTGTTCAGGGTGAGAGTGGAGGAGGAGAGGTTGTCTAACTTAACAGACTGGGGTCTGTTAGTCAGAAAGTCCAAGGTCCAGTTGCAGAGGGACAAGCTGATACCAAGCTGGCGAAGTTTGGCGATCAGCTTGGAGGGGATCACAGTACTGAATGCCGAACTAAAGTCAATGAACAGCATTGTGACCTATGAGTTGGGGCTGTCCAGGTGGGTCAGGGCAGAGTGACCAAGTGTATTTTAAATGTTGTTACTTTACCTGCCACAAACACTTCCCTGATGCAATAATATCTGACAGAATGGGAGATGCTGGCCTGGTGTTAGTCGGAGATGGTGAGGGCTCCTGCCATAACTACCAGTGTTGCGATATTTGACTACAAATTGAGTACATAAAGGCATAGTTGTGGCATCTGATGTAAGTTTTGCTTACAAATGTGACCAGTAGCATTAAAATAAGATCATTTCTACAGCATTAAAGACACAAAACATAACCTGCACCATTGGCATAAATTGGTAAACCATTTTGACAGGACCGATGTGGGAAACATTTCCTCATATGATGTGTTCTGTAGGCAGAGTGGTTTTAACAGGCAGGCTAGGGAAGGAAAGTATCACACAGGTGCATGGGGTTGTGAAGAAGGCATTTACCTAGCTTGCCTTCATAAGCGGGGGTATTGAATATAAATAAGTGGCAGGACATCAGATTACCGCTGCATGACACATCGGTTAGGCCACACTTAGAGTATGATGTGTATTTCTGGTCCCACGCTATAGAAAAGACATAGTTGTGCTGGAATGAATGCAGAAATTATTCACTTTGGATGTTGCATGGAACAGAGGGCGTTAGGGGAGATTGGATAGAGGGGATCCATTTTCCCTGGAGTGCAGGAGGCTGAGGAGTGATCCTGTAGTGGTTTATAAAATTGTAAGTGGTATAAATAGGGGAGATAACTACAGCAGGGCTTTCCAAGAGTAGGGGAGTTTAAAATTAGAGGGCATAGGCTTAAGCTCAAGGGGAAGTATTAAAAGGAAATCTGAGGGGCACATTTTTCACACAGAGGGTGATGGTTGTATAGAACAAGCTGGCAGAGAAAATGGTAGAGGCAAGAATCATCATAATTGATTTGTTTAGAACCAAAAATGTAGTGAGTCCAATTTTCGATATAACTTTAAGCCACTTTGGCAGATCTTCTGAAATATAACTTCAGGCCCTGTCTAACCAATTTCAGGTTTGAGAAGTAAGGTTGAGCTACTGTAAAGTAATAATAAAAAGCATCATTCCTCAGTAAGGCATTAAAAGAGATCTCTTTTCATTTTTGTACAGAAGAAATGGTCTTTTCAGGTTAGCAAAGGTCTTACCAACACCATGGAAAAGTGGGTGAGAGAACATTGATGTGATAGAGTTCTAAATATTATTCATCAGAGAGGGTCCCCCATGATAGTCTATTTCTCAGCTGATAAGAGTTGCTATCATCGCATTACTTCCTTATTGGAGCAAGGCTTCGGCATCGCGTTCAAAAAGCATTTGGTTAGGAAAGGAATAGGACAATATGGCCCAAATGCAGGAAAATGGGATTAGTATAGATCATGGGCCTACTTCCGTACTGTACCACACTACAACTATCTGGAATCATACTAGAGAAATTAATATGTTTTTGTAATGTTATAAAGCACTTTTCATGAGCTCAGGACTTCTTAATATCTTAGACTCAGAGAAATACTTCTCAAGCATAGCCACTGTTGTAATAATAGAAATAGGACAACCAATTACTGTGTAAGTGGATTGCACAGAGAACAGTATCAATGACCAGAAACCCATTTCAGTGATATTCTGTGAGAACAGATGATGAAAGCTTGTTTGTTCTTCTTTAAAATAGTGCAATGTGAGTCGTCTGGAGACTGTCTGTAAGGAGTTTGTACATTTTTCCCGTGACCCTGTCGATTTCCTCTGGATGCTCTCATTTCCTCCCACATTCCAAAGATATACAGGTTAGTAGGCTAATTGGGTGACACAGGCTCTTTGAGCTGGGTGGGCCTGTTAACATGCTGTATCTCTAAATAAAAGCAAAAAAAAATAAACAACCATCTTTTCAGTAGCAGCTGCCTCCATCATGACAGCTCACAGCATTCTGACTAAGCGCCAAGAGAATCACCACTGAGTGAAGCAAACAAATCTACAGCCAGCAGACACTTTATTAGGTATACCTGTACACCTGCCTGTTAATGCAAATATCTAATCAGCCAATCCTGTGGCAGCAGCTCAATGCATAAAAGCATGCAGACATGGTCAAAAGCTTCAGCTGTTGTTCAGACCAAACATCTAAATGGGGCAGGAAATGACTTTGATTGTGGATTGAATGTTGGTGCTAGATGGGCTGGTTTGAGTATCCCAGAAGCTGTTGTTCTCTTGCAATTTTCATGCACAACAATCTCTAGAATGTACAGAAACAAAAAACATCCAGTGAGCAGTGGTTCTGTGGGTGGAAGTGCCTTGTTAATGAGATAGATCAGAGGAGAATGCCCAGACTAGTTCAAGCTGACAGGAAGGTGACTGTAACTCAAATAACTATGTGTCACAGTAGTTGTGTGCAGAAGAGCATCTCTGAATGCACAACATGTTAAATCTTGAAGTGGATGGGCCACAGCAGCAGAAGACCATGAACATACACTCAGTGGCCACTTTATTAGGTACCTAATAAAGTGGCCACTAGTTGTAGATGCACAATTGTAAGGTGAATATTTATGTGTAAAGTAAAACTTTTCTGTTATAAAGTTCAGCTTGTATCCACCAACATAGCTACCATTGATCAGATACTTGTTATCCAGAAATGGGCAGCAACCTGCAGAAGAAATGCTCTTTAGAGTGTGAATGAACTTCAGCATGTTTTGTCAGCCCACGTGAAATCCTACTGACAGCAGAGAAGTGCCTTAAAGCTGGAAGTTTGGACCCCTGCCTGCTGTCTCACATCTGCCACAAACACAGAGAGCCAGAGGAGTTACGATTATTGAGTCATTCACCAAAGGAATCCTGGATGCCATCAGTACCCAACCAGATGCTACATCTGTGAGGGCTAGTCAGATGATGATTTAAGAGAGTATCCAAACATTAGCCCACTGCTGAAAGAAAAATTCCATCATGGGAAATTGCTTTCTTGCATCCCTTCAAGTCTTGGCTAGTATGCTAGAACTAATAGGTCCATCATTGAAGGAAAATAGTTGGCAACCTTCCTGAAAAAACATTTGATCCAGAAATAGTTCCTTAGAAAAAATGTTATTAACAACTTATGTTTCAACCAAAAGAGAAAGATCGGCACAGAGGGTGGCAGACCTTTGGTCAGTGACTCACCTCCTGCCTTCACTAGACTGTGTAGTACAGACAGCTTTTGACCAATTCTTCACTATACTTCAACACTGGACTTATTCAGTCCAGTGTTCTCTGCTTCAGCAAGATGGTCAAAGATATTTCTGATTCAAACTTAGAATTGATGGATGACAAACAGCATAATTTATTCGAGTAGTTGAATTTTAGCAAGGTTCAGTATCTAGAAATTTGA
Organism: Hemitrygon akajei; assembly: GCF_048418815.1. Classification (NCBI taxonomy): domain Eukaryota; kingdom Metazoa; phylum Chordata; class Chondrichthyes; order Myliobatiformes; family Dasyatidae; genus Hemitrygon; species Hemitrygon akajei. The sequence goes on from NC_133131.1 coordinate 96,920,201, forward strand.
ATTCAGTGATAATTGATCAATATGTGGCAGTTGTTAAATACGATGCAGTAACAATCTAACTAATACTTCTTCCTGTGCTCCAGCTTGTGGGTATTTAATAGTAACCATAGTGTGTTAGATAGAAAAATGTACAAGACAACCCCTGTTGGCAATGTACAGCATAAAAGGTTAAAGCATTACTGACTTTAATTGCCAAATATAATGTAGTACAATAACAATGTGAGAATGATGTGACCTGATTAATAAACAGTGTCCATACCTGTAAAATACACTACGTAAGTGAATTTTATACCCTTATCATTCGTCCCACTATGATTCAGCCATCATAATGCCTGTCCCAAAGAAAACAAACATCAACAATTTGAATGACAATCGTCCTGTTGCACTCACAGCAACAATAATGAAGTGCTTTGAGAGATTGGTCCTCTCCCACATTAAAGTCACTATCCCTGCTACACTGGACTCACACCAGTTTGCCTATAAAGCAAACAGGTCTGTGGAGGATGCCATCTCATCAGCTCTTCACACTGTCCTGACACCTCTGGAGGGAAAGGGCACATATGTGAGGATGTTGTTTGTTGATTATACCTCCGCTTTTAATACTGTCATCCCCAGCAAGCTCATCTCCAAACTCCACCAGCTAGGCCTCAGCTCATCACTCTGCAACAGGGTCCTGAATTTCTTGTTAGAGCGTTCACAGGCAGTGAGACTGGTCCTCACCTGTCCTCCACTACTATCCTGAACACTGGTACACCACAAGGTTGTGTATTGAGTCCCATACTCTAATCCCTCTTCACTTATGACTGTGTACTTGCATTTAACACCAATAGTACAATAGTCAAATTTGCAGACGACACAACAGTGATCAGGTTGATCTCCAACAGAGACGAATCAGCGTGCAGAGCGGAGGTACAGAACTTAGTGAGCTGGTGCTCAGAGAACAACCTGTCTCTTAATGCATCAAAGACTAAGGAGCTAATTATCAACTTTGGAAAGTCACGGGATGACGAGTACGCTTCAGTCTACATTAATGGTAGACATAGCGGAGAGAGTGGCCTGTTTCAGGTTTCTGGGAATACACATCTCAGATGACCTTACATGGTCCACTAACACCACAACAATAGTTAAGAAAGCACAGCAACGCTTGTTTTTCCTCAGGATGTGAAGAAAGCTGGTCTACCTGAACAGATGCTGGTGACCTTTTACCGCTGCACCATAGAGAGCATCTTAATATACTGCATCTCTGTGTGGTATCTCAGTTGTACGGCAGCTGATAGGAAAGCTCTTCAGCGGGTCGGCTCTAGCCCACAGAAGATCATTGGGACACAGCTCCCAGCCCTGGAGGACACCTACAGCTCACGCTGCCTAAGGAAAGCTACAAGCATCTGTAAGGACAATACACACCCATGCAATCATCTGTTTGAACTTCTTCCATCTGGTAGACGTTATAAGATTTTCTATGCCGGCACTTCCAGACTGAAAAATAGCTTTCTCCCCAGAGCTATAATTGCTCTGAACCAATCGATCAAGCATCATCCCTAAATTTGTTATATTGCTACTTTTAATACTGGTTTTATGGCTGTCCTGCATCTGAGTTGTGCTTTTGTACTGCTGGACATTGCTTGTACTGGCTGGTTACTTGATTTTATTTATTGTTTATTTATTTTATTTGTTGTTTTATAACATTGAGTATTCATTGAATCATCCAATCAGCTTTCCACTGTCCCACTTCATTTATAATTGAATTCCATTTCTTACGTAGAGTGAGACATTCTACTTTTTAAAAACTCTTTTCCTCTAGTTTTATTTCAATGGCTTCCTTCACCAGGTGATCCCAAAAGCCATTGGCACGGCACGGTAGTTTTGTGCTGTCAAAGTCAGTCCTATGGCCATTGTGAATGCAATGTTCTGCTACCGCCGATTTCTCCTGGTAACACAAACAGATACACCTCCTGTACTGCTTGATGCAGATTTCACTGTATATCCCGTCTGAGATACACTGCTCTGCATTCACTCTGGATTAATACCATCCACAAACCCGTAAGAAAGCTCAGATCACAGCTTATGTGGGTCAAAGGTGACCTGGGACTCAAGACAGCTGATGTTAACAGAATTCCCTGTGAATGCAGAGCAGCATACCTCGGTCAGACGGGACGCATGGTGGAAACCCGCATCAAGGAGCACCAGAGGTGTATGCTTGGGTTACCTGGAGAAATCGGTGGTAGAAGATCATTGTGTTTGCAATAGCCGTATGATTGACTTCAAAGGCACAAAACTATTGTACTTTGCCAATGGCTTTTGGGAGCAGTGAAATAAAACTGGAGGAAAAGAATTTTAACAAAGATGAAGGTCTCACTCTACGTAAGAAATGGAATTTAATTGTAAACACGGTGGGACAGTGAAATCTTGTTTGGATGAGGATTAACCAATCAGGACAGACAGATGATGATGGCAAAATACCACCAGACTTGACATGCCCAGGCATCATCCCTGATGAAGATAACAGAGTTTGTCATTGAAACATTAGTTAAAATCAATACCTGTACCTGGCTGGAAGCCTGAGAAGAGTTTATTTGTCATATATACTGGGAAAACACTAGATTCTTAGGTGATTTGTATTCACTGAATCAGAGAATTATTTTTTTAGTGGCATATTTTGGGGTGCCAGCAGTATATCAAAATTCTTAGCCTCTATTTAGAAACAGATTTTAATGTCTAAATTTAGAGAGGTTGAAATGAGATCAAAGTGATTGTTGCACGTCATCTTTGTGATAAACCAACCTTGCCGAAAGAAAATTGGAAACTAGGAAAATAAGTAATTGTGTCTCTATGTCCTAAGTTGCTTTAAGAAGTAATTCTTGAAAAAAAGGAAATGTGTCACCAGACGTTTTAGAGGCTTATTTTCATGGAATCTGAGAATGCCTCAGCCTCAGCGCAGGAGGAAGTCATTGACTGCATGCCAGCTTTATGAAAGATCTGTCCAATTACTTCCTCTTTCTTTTCTCAGGGAGTTCACTGGGGTCAAGAATGATTTGCTACCATTCCAGTTTTGTTGGTTCTGATGTTGCTGTTGAATTCTATGTGGGAACTATAATTTCTGACATAATAGGAACACGTGGAGCTTGATGGGATGCAGACACATAATGATTGGTTTACCACCAGCTCTTTCTGCTACTTACACTTAGACCCCACACGCTCCTATTGAAGACATTCAATGTGCTCCCTGCTTGTCCTGCAGATTTCCATAGTCTGTGGGGTTCCTGTAATTTTTTGAAGATGATTTTGAGAATGCCATGATGGAACCTGGGAGAGCGCTGAAGCAGAATTAATGATTTCCCTGTTGCAATAGTTATGAAATGGCTGAACATGTTAACAAGATGGCTGGGTTAAGTTTGATTTTAGGCTCTGTTTGCACAGGTTGCCTTGGAGGATTTACTGAAGTTAAATGAAGTTAATTATTCAAACTGTTTGTGTAGTTGTGATTTTAAATGTCAACCTGGTCACTCGACAGGAATCTGAAAACTCTGAGCTTCATTTTGGGACAAGTGCTTGTGTCAAGAGTTTGATATTGAGAATGTGCCCCATTCATCAGACCATGCTGCAGATGTGGACCTGAAAGAAGGCATTGACTTTTGATCACTTATGCCACCAACAGATTTGGAGAATTCTGAAGAGGCAACATCAGGGGTTTTTCACTTGTCTATGTATCTGAGGTCACAGTCACATTGGGTTTGAGGACAAGCACTCCCCTCAGCGGGCTGCTGACTGTTGTACTGTTGCACTGGAGATGCTGGCTGATTCCAGTGTTGCTGTGCCCCTTTGCTAAGAGAAGTCTCCACATTGACCAGAGTCTCACAATGTTTCAGGAAGGCTCTGTCAATGAATTATGAGACTGTAAAACTTAAGAGCCAAATTAGGCCATTGGCCCATTGATTCTGCTTTGCCATTCAATCATAGGTGATTTAGTATTTTCCTGCCTTCTCCCTATAACCTTTGATGCCCTGACTAATCAAGAACCTACCAACTCCACTTTAAATATACTCAGTGACTTGGCATACAGCTGTCCGGGGCAATGAATTCCACAGATTCACCACCCTCTGGCTAAGGAAATTCCACCTCATCTCTGCTCTAAATGGTCATTCCTCTATTCTGAGGCTGTACCCTCTGGTCCTAGACTCCCCACTATAGGAAACATCCTCTCTGTATGCACTCCAGGCCTTCCTATATTCAATAGGTTTCAATGAGATCATGGCATGGATCAATGAATCATGACATAGCATCTTCAGGTACCATCCATATTCTCTCATTCTCAAAGGAAGTCTTTCTAATTGTTTTGGTATGGTTGGTCTCCTCTTTCATTGAAAGACCTATTCCAGATGGACATTCAATGGCATAATGTTTTATCTGTCATTAAAATCAAAAAGTATGTTACAATTACCTATCTACTGTACCACAGCAGAGAAAATTATCTACAAAAAAGACCTTGTTAGTTGAAAGATCATTCAGGAACTGAAGTCAGTAATTGACTGAATGACAACGACCTGATATTTAGTAATGGAGTCTTGCTTCGGTTGAAATTATGTGGAGGTGTCAGAGTACTGACATTTGACATCAGTGAGGGAGAGTTCAGAGCACTAAGTGGCAACAACGCTACTCTGATCAGCAAATGAAAACACTGGTAGTGTTCCCTTTTGAATGTGCTGAAGTTGAATAGGGCAGAGGAAATGTTGAGATAGTTAATGCCACGAAAATAATCATGATGGATAGACCTAGAGAGAATACAGTTCCTAAAGGAGTGTTCCACTGGATTGAAAATTCGGGGAATGGGGGTAAGGTTCCACAGCTTGGGGTGAGACTTCTGGTCAATGCAAAGAACATGGAGGCAAAAAGATGAAGAATATTATGTTGGATATATAATTGACTCAGAGAATGAAGTGAAGATCTCTACTTAGGGAATCAGTCAAGGGAAGGTCAAGAGAAATGATGAAAGTAAAGTAAGCAGCAAGAGAAAGATAAAGTATTCCATTAATGTATCATTTAGCTTTGCATTCTTCTAAAGTGTCTTCATGGTTATAGTGGTATGGAAATTCACCCAGTGATGGCCTTATTAGATACAGTACCTAAAGAAGTGGGTACTGGGTGTATTTCTGTATGCTTGTGGTCTTCTTCTGCTGTAGCCCAACTATTTTAAGGTTCAAAGTGTTGTGCGTTCAGAGATGCTCTTCTTCATACCACTGTTGTAACACATGGTTATTTAAGTTACTGTCACCTTCCTGTCAGCTTGAACCAATCTGACCTCTCTCATTAATAAGGTGTTTTTGCCCATGGAATTGCCACTCACTGGATGTTTTCTGTTCTTTTTTGCTCTATTCTCTGCCTAGAGTCTGTTGTGCCTGAATATCCCAGGAGATCAGAGTTCCTGAGATCCTCAAACCATCCCATCTTGCACCAACAATCATTCCACGATCAAAGTCACTTAGGTCACTGTTCTTCACCATTCTGATGTTTGTTCTGAACAAGAACTGAACCTCTGGACCATGTCTGCAAGCTTCTATACATTGAGTTGCAGCCGCATAATTGGCTGACTAGACATTTGCATTATCGAGCAGGTGTACTGGTGTGCCTAATAAAGTGGCCACTGAATGTACTCTCTTACATAGTCTTAATAACATACTCTCTGTATAAATGTGATTCACATCAGTAATGGCATCTGCAGTCTTTCCTTCATTTCCTGTAGTACCCCACCTGCATAGTTTGTTATTCTCATTCGTACTACATCTGTCCTTTAGCTGGATATAGAGTTATACCTTTCCTTTAAAAGTCTCAATGCAACTTGAATATAATTATGAAATATTTAGACTCATTCCACAGCTGTTTCCTCACTTGATTCAGCTCTGATGAAATGTCATCTATCAGAAACATTAATTATATTTCCCTTTTGAGAGAAGCCGCCCAACCTGCTGAGTATTTCCATCAGACCTGGTTTTTATTTCAGAGTTCCGGCATCTGCGGTTCTTTGCATTGCAGGTTGTGTTTTGTTTGTGTAATACCTATCATGAGTTCACCAAGCGCATCCAAAGAAGCACAAGAGGGGTCACAGGGGAAGAATATCCATCTGTTTCTCTTTGCACCTTCTTGAGGAGCCTGCCGTTACATGTTGTGTTTGTGTGAGGGGGAAGGAAAGGCAGTGGGGAGGGAGGGGTTGTTGAACTACATTCATCAAGAAGCAATTATTACAACTTTAGACACCACAATTATTTCTAACCTAATGCGTCATTAATTGGCAGCCATTGAAAGAGTGGAAGCAATATCTTAATGTGAACCTCTGTGACCTTCATTGCTTGAAATGTTAACCATTTAGGTAAATGGGTTAGCTTCAAGGGTGGAAAGTGGATAGACAGCCAGTGCAGTGTACCCTGTGGTAGCCCCCCTCAACAACAGGTGCAATTCACAGGGGGTTCAGATTTATGGATCTGGGGAAGGTATCACCTGCACAAAAGGGAAGGGTTACACCTGAACCTGAGGAAAACCAATATCTTTGCGGACAGGTTGGCTGGAGTTGTTTGGGTGGGTTTAAACTAATTTGGCAGGGGAATGTGAACTGGAATGAGTGTTGAAGATGAGGTTGTTGGTTTACAAACAGAAGCAATGTATTGTGAGAGTCCTAGCAAGGAGATGCTAATGATAGGGCAAAATTGCAATCAACAGAATGAGTCACAATACAAAAGGTGGAGAAGGTTGTAAAGGTTGAATACAGGACTGAACGTTTTATATTTGAATGCGTGCAGTACACAGAATAAGGTCAATGAACTTGTAGCACGGGTACAGATTGACATGTACGATGTTGTAGGCATCACTGATTCGTGGCTGAAAGAAGATTATAAATGGGAGTTTAATGTCCAAGTACACACACTATATCAAATGAACAGGCAGGAAGGCAGAGGGGGTCGCATGGCTCTATTGGTAAAAAGTGAAATCAAATCATTAGAAAGAGGTGACATGGGGTCAGAAGGTGAATAGACCCTGATGGGAGTCATAAACAAACTCCCAATAGTAGTAAGGATGTGGTCTGCAAATTACAACAGGAGATGAATACGCATGCCAAGAAGGCAATGTTACAATAGTCATGGGGGATTTCAATATACAGGTAGACTGAGAAGATTTGGTTGGTGCTGGATTCCAGAAGGGGAAATTTCTAGAATGCTGATGAGGTGGCTTTTTAGAGCCACTTGTGGTTGAGCCCACTAGAGGATCAGCTATTCTGGATTGGGTGCTGAGCAATGACCCAGAATTGATTAGGGAGCTTAAGGTAAAGGGACCCTGAGGAAAGAGTGATCATAATAAGATCAAATTCACCCTGAAATTTGAGAAGGAGAAGGTAACGTCAGATGTATTAGTATGATAGTGGAGTACAGGTAATTACAGAGGCATGAGAGAGGAATTGGCCAGATTTGATTAGAAAAGAACACTGGCAGGGATGATGGCAAAGCAACAATGGCTGGGATTTCTGGAAGTAACTCGGAATGCACAGGGTATATACATCCCAAAGAGGAAGAAGTATTCTAAAGAAAAGATATCACAACTGTGGCTAACAAGAGAAGTCAAAGCCAACATAAAAGCCAAAGAGAGGGCATAAAATAGAGCAAAAATTAGTGGAAAATCAGAGGATTGGGAAGTTTTGAAAAACCAGCAGAAGACAACTAGAAAGTCAGTAAGATGATACCAATGGAATGCAAAAGTAAGCTAGCCAATAATATTAAAGAGGATCCACACAGACTGCGGTCTTCTGATTAGGAAGCTGAGGATCCAGTTGCAGAGGGAGATACAGAGGTCCTGGTTCTGGATCAGAACTATAGGAATGGTTGTGTTAAATGCTGAGCTGTAGTCAATAAACCGCACCCTGACATAGGTATTTGTATTGGCCAGTTGATCCAAGCCACATGAAGAGCCAAGATCCTTGAATTGCTACCATCAGGAAGGAGGTACAGAAGCATAAAGGCACACACTCAGCAGTCCAGGAACAGCTTCATCCCCTCTGCCATCCAATTTCTGAATGGACATTGAACCCATGAAAATTACCTCACTACTTTTTAAATTCTATTTTTGCACCACTTTAATTTAGCTATTTTAACTATTTTTGCACTATTTTAATTTAACTATTTAATATGTACTGTATATATAGTATACTTACTGTAATTCACAGTTTTTTCCCATTATAATACATTGCTTTGTACTACTGCTGCAAAGTTCACAAATTTCATGACAAATGCCGGTGATATTAATCCTAATGCTGAACATTGGGAGTGTAGTGGACTGTGAGGAAGAGTATCAAAGCTTGGATTGCGATCTGAACCAGCTTCAAAACTGGGCTGAGAAATGTTAGGTGGAATTTAATGCAGACAAGTGTGAGGTGTACTTTGGGAGGACAAACCAGGATAGAGCTTACACAGTGAGTAGTAGGGCTCTGAAGAGAGTGGTGGAACAGAGGTATCTGGGAATACAGATCAATATTTCCACGGAAGTAGCATCAAAGGTAGATAGGCCGTAAAGAAAACCTTTGACACATTGACCTTCATAAATCAAAGTATTGAATACAGGAGATGGGATGTTGGGTTGAAGTTGTGGTAGTGTGTACAGTTTTGGTCACCTACCTGCAGGAAAGATGTCAATAAGATTAAAAGAGTGCAGAGAGTATTTATAAGGGTGTGTCCAGCACTCGAGAAACTGAGTTATAGGGAAATGTTGAATAGGTTAGGAATTTATTCCCTAGAGTGCAGGGAATGAGAGGAGGTTTGATAAAGGTATACAAAATTATAAGGGGAATAGATAAAGTAAATGCAAACAGGCTTTTATCCACTAAGGTTGGGTGAGTCTAGAACTGGAGATCATGGGTTAAGGGTGAAAGGTGAAAAGTTTAAGGGGAACATGAGGGGAACTTCTTCACTCAGAGGGTGGTGGAAGTGTGGAACAAGCTGCCAGCAGAAGGGGTGGATTTGAGTTCAATTTCAACATTTAAGAGAAAGTTCGATTGGTACATCGACAGGAGAGGTGTGGAGGGCTATGGTCGGGGTGCAGGTTGATGAGAATAGGCAGACTAGATGGGCTGAAAGGCCTGTTTCTGTAACTCTATGACTAATTTCTTACTCACTGAGTGCCAATCTGGTTAGGGTCTTGTCATATGCATTATGCTCAGCTGCTACATACTGACTTGTTGACTAAGTCACTGTTGAGTTTCCACAAATGTTTAAAGATTCACCAAATTTTAAACCTCCAGAAATGGACCAATCCGAACGAAGTGCATTTTGCATCAAAATTACTGATTTTGAAGCGAGGTACCGCTCATCAGTAAATTCTGAGAATATGTGTCCAGCTACTGATGTTATACAGTTAGCGAATTATTCATTTCTCTGTCATATTCACAGCAGAATGTGAAGGAGTTTCTGGATTATATGGGCTCTTCACACTGATTAATGGCATAGTGTTTTGGCAGAATTTTATTATAGTGATTGTTGGCTTTCCTCTGGGGACTCTGATTTTGCAGACATTATATAAATGGCCTCTCGATTAAGGAGCTGTTTATATCCCGGGTGGCCAGCACCTCCCTCTGCTGTTTGACTGAAGGGTAAGGTTGTGGACACTGAACAAGGTTGCCAGTTGGCAGCCTCCCCCTTCTTCAATTCCCCCTCTCTCCATGACTGCTCCCCTGCCTCTTTCTCATGACCCTCAGTCTCTATGTCTCTGATTTTATTGTTCCATCGAGGTTTTCAGTTGGAAAGATGCAAGGGATTGCAAGTGCTCAAATCTGGAATGAAACAGAGTCTGCTGGAGGAACTCAGCAGGTCAAGTGCCATTAGTGGAAGAAAAATATATTGTCGGGTTGAAACTCCTCTATCAGGAATCCGAATGGAGGGGCAAAATGGACAGAGGGAAAGGAGTGGCTAAAAAAAGGACTCCCAGGTGACTGATGGACTGCAAAATGACTGGCAGCTAGTGCCAGGTAGGGGAGGTGAGCGAGGGTGGAGTTGGAAGTCTGTGATAGATGAACAAAGGGGAAGAGGGGAGAAAAAACAACAGATGGAGAATTGTGGGAGGAGGGAATGTGAATATGGGAGACAGGTGCAGAAGGGAGATAAGCAGGCACACCAGTGCTGGATTCAGACAAGTAGAGGAAGTGAGAATGGACACCATTAGATGAGAAAGGACATGATGGGAGGTGGGGCTGGAGGGAAACCTGTGTGCAAAGTGGGTGAATGGAAAAGGGAAAAGGAGACATAACAGAAAAAAAAGGAGAGGGGAGTGGTTCACCAAAATCTGGAAAACTCACTATTCATGCCTGTGGGTTGTAGACCACTCAGGCAGGTGCCAAGTTCTGGCCCCCGACTCTCTTTTCCATCCAGCAATTTCACAGATAGTTTTTCCTTGCCTATCTGCACACACCTCCTCTCCAAAATGGTTCCAACTGCGGTTTACCTCTGTCTTCTCCTCTAATGGGTCCCATTGTCATTACCTTTACTTATGGTAACACAGCTCCAGTAGTGCTTTGTTATCCTGTGTATCTCCCTCCAGTAGCTGTCTCCCAATCCACTCCCCCCACTTTATCCCAACCTGAAGACACATAGCTTCCAACCTCATGGCATGAACTGTGATTTGCCTAACTTCCAGTAATTTCTCAACGCTCCCTCTTCTCAATTTTTCTACTCCGCATTCTTATCCCTTCCTTTCTCCTCACCTGCTGAACACCTCCCTCTGGTGCCCCTCCACCTTCCCTTTCTCCCATGGTCCATTCTCCTTTCCTATCAGATTCCTTCTTCTTCAGCCCTCTTCCATTCTCCACCTCCCAGCTTCTCACTTCATTCCCTTCGTCCCCCATCCACCTTACCTGGCTTCACCTGTCACCTGCCTGCTTGTACTCGTTCCCCTCCCCCCACCTTCTCATTCTGGTTTCCAATCCTGATGAAGGGTCTCAGCACAAAATGTCAACTGTTCATTCCTTTCCATAGATCCAGCTTGAACTCCTGAGTTCATTCAGTATTTTGTGTTTTGCTCTGGATTTCCAGCATCTGCATAAATCTCTTGTGTTTATAATTTACTCAATACATTCTTTTTATTTTCTTTCTCTTTTCTCTTTTTGTCTGCCTCCATCTATCATTCACCTGCCACATTCTCCCAACTCCACTGCCTCCTCACCTCCACTACCTGGCACTATCTGCCTGTCACCTTACACCCTGCTCGGCCCACCAGTCACCTTCAAGTCCTTCCTTGGTGTTACATTTTGCAACTTCAAAACATTAAACTAATTCAAAGGAAGTCATGGGAGTCCAAGAATGCAGGTATATGTAAGATTACTCAAATGTTACGTAAGTATTATGAACACAACATTTGCTGCTCCCCTTCCACTTTCTATGCTAACCATTTCATCTCTCCGTTCTCAGTCCTGGTACAGGATTTTGCCATAAAACACTGACAATTTGTTTCCTCCCACTGATACTGTTTGACCTTGTGGTGAACTACATATACCTGTCTGGACAAGCCCCCTGCTGACTGCTCCTGTGGCTCCTCCCACGGACCCCGGTTTAAAGGCGATTGGAGACACAGCCCCGGCCTCAGTCTCCAGAATGTAGTGTGGTGGTCATTTGCTGCTTGTTCTTTCTTCCAGCCAATAAAAGCCGATATCTCACCTCACGTCTCAGAGAGTTATTGATGGTGCATCAGACCTGCTTTCTTCCGGCAGACTATGTTGTTTTAGTTGGGAAGATTATGTAGCAGCCCTAGACAGATGCAGACAACAAATTCCAAACTTTATGCATTTCCTATTACTATCCTGGTATTTTGACAGTTCTGATATTTCTGTGCTCACTGCTCTGGTTGGATTCACTGCTGTGAGTCACGAAAGAAGCAGACAAAAGCCCTTTCCCCAGGTACCATCCCTCTGTGCACTGAAACTGTCCTGCACTGTGTACTACCTCAGGATGACAGCATCATATATATTTCCCAGAAAAAAATACAGATTTCATGAGGTAATATCCTTGTAGTCCACAAACATCTGCACATTGAAGGAATGAAAATGTTCCCTGTTCACAAAAGGATTCAGGTTGCTAGGGGACCTAAAGGTTTCAGATTTATTTCTGAGAAATTTTAAGATTATGTACCTCAACCACTCTATTACAAAAGCATACTTTGTGATTATGTATACATGGTACTGAAATATCAGCAAAGTGCTTAATGATAATTTAATTGACAATTGAATATTATGAATCTTAATAGATTGATTTCCCAGCACATTGTAATCTGCACAGGATCTGGAAGCAATAACGTGCTTCATGCTGTTGTGCATAGCTGAAAGAATTCTAATCTTGGCAAATGAAATGGTGTGATTTTTTTTCTCACTCTTTAGTAATGGTTAGAGAGAACACATTCATGCAGAAGGAAATAACATAATTCTTTATCTTTATTTAGCATAAGCCAGGAGGATATTGCTTTAGATTTAATTAATGTGACAGTATTACTCATTCCCTTCTCCAGTTCAGGGAGCCAAAGCAAGTTGCTGAATTAATTTAAATTGCAAAATAGATCTCTCTCTCTCCCTCTCTCTCTCTCTGAAGGTTTGAATAGATTTTGCAAATCCTCGTTTGAGGCCAGTTCGTGGTAGAAATTGCCAGACACGCTGCAGTGACCTTTTTAACATACACTGTGAGCAGGAGGGACATCTCCCCAATTAATTTGTTTTAAGGACACAAAGCTTTTATTTTTCCCCTCTTTATAAAGCCTGATTTGGTAGTAAGGTATGAATTGAAAATACTTCAACTGAGTAAAGTGAGGGGTACCGGTTGTCTGGCTAATGAACGTAGATATTCCCAGACCTGGAATATGTCATTCATGGACAGCTGTCTGTCCAGTAGACTGGTCACACTTGTTAGGTTTTAGCAATCACTCAAGCTGCTACAGACTTTCCTGGGATCTGCAGGGCAAAGGGTTGTGCTTAGATGAAAATGATGAACCTGAAAATACTGAACTGAAGCAGGTCCTTCAGCAACACATACAAAGTGCTGGAACTTAGCAGCTAGGGAAGGAAGTGAACCCAATGAACAGTCATCAACTCCGTTCAAGACCCTTCATCAGGACTGAAAAGGAAGAGGGTAGAAGCCAGAATAAAAGGGCGGGGGAGCCTGAGGAGCTCAAGTTGGCAATTGATAGGCGAGTGAAGGCGAGGAGGGGGAACAATGTGAGAAGGTGGGAGGTGATAAATGGAAGAGATAATCTGATAGGAAAGGACAGTAGACCATGGAATAAAGAGGAGGAGGTGGGGAGTGAGGAAAATGTGGGTGATGGGGAGTGAAATTATAGAGGAGAGATTACAGGAATTTGGAGAAATCAATATTGATGCCATCAGGTTGGAGAATACCAAGACGCTATGTGAAGTGTTGCTACTCTAACCTATGTCTATCCTCTTCTTGGCAGCAGAGGAGGCCATGGACAGATACGTCAAATGGAATTGGGAAGTCAAACTGAACTGGGTAGCCACTGGGAAATCCTGCTTGTTGCAGCAGATAGAGTGAAGGTACTCAACAAAGCCGTTCTGTTGGGGCCTCACTGAAGTAGAGGAGACAGCACTGGAAGCACCGGATGCAAGAAGTAACACTGATGGATTCATGTACAAAGTGCAGTTGCAGGGTTGCATGCCTGGAAGGCGATCGGGGAGAGACGAGTCGACAGGGGTGCCATGGACGGAGCAATCCCTGGGGAAGGTGAAGAGAGGAGGGGAGGGAAGATGAGGCTGGTGGTGGAACCCAACTGGAATGACTGAAGTCACAGAGAATAGTGTGTTAGATGTAGAGGCTCAAGGGCTCATGGGTGAGGACAAGTGAAACTCTAACCCTATACCTCAGTGGGGTAGTGAAATAAGGGCAGACATACAAGAAATGGAGCCGATTTGGGCGAGGGCTGCATTGATTGCAATGGAGGCAAATCATCGTTTTCTGAGAAAAAAGGACATCAAGGAATGAAAAGCCTAATTTCAAAACATAGAAACATAAAAAAACCTACAGCACAATACAGGCCCTTCAGCCCACAAAGCTGTGCCAAACATGTCCTTACCTTAGAAATTACCAATGGTTACACATAGCCCTCTATTTTTCTGAGATCCATGTACCTATCCAGGAGTCTCTTAAAAGACCCTATCGTATTTGCCTCCACCACTGTCGCTGGCAGCTATTCCATGCATTCAACATTCTCTGTGTAAAAACTTACCCCTGACATCTCCTCTGTACCTACTTCCAAGCACCTTAAACCTGTGTCCTCTCGTGCTAGCCATTTCAGCCCTGGGAAAAAACCTCTGACTATCCACATGATCAATGTCTCTCATCATCTTATACACCTCTATCAGGTCACCTCTCATCCTCCGTCGTTCCAAGGGAAAAAGGCTGAGTTCACTCAACCTATTCTCATAAGGCATGCTCCCCAAACCAGGCAACATCCTTGTAAATCTCCTCTGCACCCTTTCCATGGTTTCCACATCCTTCCTATAGTGAGGCGACCCGAACTGAGCACAGTACTCCAAGTGGGGTCTGACCAGGGTCCTATGTAGCTGCAACATTACCTCTCAGCTCCTAAACTCAATCCCATGATTGATGAAGGCCAATGCACTGTATGTTTTCTTAACCACAGACTCAACCTGCACAGCCTTAAGGCACACCACTGGTGACCGACCTCCATGCAGAATATGACCCGTCTACAACCACTCTTTGCCTTCTGTGGACAAGACAGTTCTGGATCTACAAAGCAATGTCCCCTTGGATCCCATGCGTCCTTACTTTCTCAATAAGTCTTGCATGGTGTACCTTGTAAAATGCCTTGCTGAAATCCATATACACTACATCTACTGCTCTACAATCATCAGTGTGTTTAGTCACATCCTCAGAAAATTCAATCAGGCTCCTAAGGCAAGACCTGTCTTTCACAATGCCATGCTGACTATTCCTAATCATATTATGCCTCTCCAAATATTCATAAATCCTGCCTCTCAGGATTTTCTCCATCAACTTACGAACCACTGAAGTAAGACTCACTGGCCTATAATTTCTTGGGCTGTTTCTGCTCCCTCTCTTGAATAATGGAACAACATCCGCAACCCTCAATCCTCCGGAACCTCTCCTGCCCCATTGATGATGCAAAGGTCATCGCCATGGGCTCAGCAATCTCCTCCCTCGCCTCCCACAGTAGCCTGGGGTACATCTCGTCTGGTCCCGGCGACTTATCCAACTTGATGCTTCCAAAAGCTCCAGCACATCCTCTTTCTTAATATCTACATACTCAAGCTTTTCAGTCCACTGCAAGTCATCCCTACAATTGCCAAGATCCTTTTCCGTAGTGAATACTGAAGCAAAGGTACCTCTGCTATCTCCTCCGGTTCCATACACACTTTTCCACTGTCACACTAGATTGGCCCTATTCCCTCTCGTCTTATCCTTTGAGATCCCACTTCTCTTCTTTGTGGTTCCATCCTAACTTCCTGTAGTCTGCTTCAGGACCTCCTCCCTTTTCCTGCCTATGTCATTGCTACCAATACGTACCACGACCTCTGGCTATTCTCCTTCCCACTTCGGGATATAGTGGATGTGATCAGAAACATCCCGGACCCTGACACCTGGGAGGCAAACTACCATCCGTGCTTCTTTCCTGCATCCACAGAATCGCCTGTCTGACCCCCTAACTATAGAGTCCCCTATCACTACTGCCATCCTCTTCCGTTCCCTAATCTTCTGAGCCACAGTGCCAGACTTTGTGCCAAAGGCATGGCCACTGTTGCTTCCCCCAGGTAGGCTATCACCCCCACCACCCAACAGTACTCAAACAGGAGTACTTATTATCAAGCATTACAGCCACAGGGGTACTCTCTAGCCTCTGACTCCTGCCCTTCCCTCTCCTGACTGTTACCCACTTATCTGTCTCCTGAGGCCCTGGTGTAACCACCTGCCTATAACTCCTATCACCTCCTTACGCTCCCTGACCAGACGAAGGTCATCCAGTTGCATCTCCAGTTCCCTAAGGAGCTGCAGCTGGATGCACCAGATGCAGATGTGGCCATCCAGGAGGTGGGAGTCTCCTGGACTTCCCACATCTGACACTGAGCAGAAAACACCAGCCTCACACACATTCTTCCCGTCTGTATTCTATACAGATAGCCTACCTCACCTCGAAGAAGAGATTTGGTGAAATTGAAGGAACTGACAGAAGAAAATAAGTATCCTTGCAAGTGACAAGGTGGAAATGGGTACGGTCAATGTAACTGTGGGAGTCAGTAGGTCTGTGGATAATCTGAATCCACTGATGGAAACAGAGAGATCAAGAAAGGGAAGAACATTTTTGGAGAGTGACTAATTGAATTTTAGGGTGGGGTAGAAGTCAGAGGGTGAAGTTGATGAAAACAGTGAGCTTTTCAGGGGAGCAGGGAACAACACCAATATAGACGTCAATATAGCAGAGAAACTTTTGGGAAGCACCACCAGTGCAGATTTGGAACATGAATTGCTCCACATAAGGAAAGCATATCTGGGGCCAACGCTGGTGCTCATGGTTACACTACTGGCCTGGAGAAAGTAGAAGTTGTCAAGGGTGAGCACCCGTTCTGACAGACGGGGAAAGGTGCCGGGGGAAGGGAACTCGACGGATCAGTTATCCAGAGAGCCCTGAGGACCTCTGATAGTGGAGGTGTTGGAAGTGTCTAGACACCAAGTGTGGTAGCAGATGGTTGCTTCTCTGACTGGAGGCCTGTGACTAGTGGAATGTCACAGGCATCGGAGGTGAGTCTATTGTTGCTTGTCATCTATATCAACAATCTGGATTATAATGTGGTAAAATGGATCAGTAAATTTGTAGATGACATCAAGATTGGGCGTATAGTAGACAGCGAGGAAAACTATCAAAGGTAACAGCTGGATCTGGACCAGCTGTAAAAATGGACAGAAAAATGGCAGATGGAATTTAGTACAGACAAGTGTGAGGTGTTGCACTTCAGTAGGACCAACCAGGGTAGGACTCACACTGTGAGTGGTAGGGAACTGAGGAGTGTGGTAGAACAAAGACATCTGGGAATAGAGGTCCATAATTCATTGAAAGGGACATCACAGGTAGATAGAATTGTAAAGAAAGCTTTTGGAACATTGGCCTACATAAATCAAAATATTGAGTACTGGAATTGGGATGTTATGTTGAAATGGATAAGACATTGTTGTTCTTGACTGCCATCGAGTAATCATTGACTCATGGCAACTCTGTGGATAGTGTAGTTGTCCATAGGGTTTTCGTGGCAAAGTACAGAAGGAGAATCCCAGGCCTTTCTTCCAATAAGACATTGGTGAGGCCTAATTTGGAGAATTGTGTGCAGTTTTGGTCAGGAAAAATATGAATAAGATTGAAAGAGTACAGACAAAATTTACAAAGATGTTGCTGAGACTGGAGGACCTGAATTATCAGGAAAGATTGAATGGGATAGAACTTTATTCCCTAGAACATAGAAGATCGAGGGGAGATTTGACAGAGGTATACTGAATTATGAAGGGTAAAGATGGGGTAAGTGCAAGCTGGCTTTATTCACTGAGGCTGGGTGGGACTACAACCAAAGGTCATGGGTTAGGGGTAAAAGGTAAAATGTTTAAGGGGAACATGAGGGGAAACTTCTTCACTCAGAGAGTGATTGAAGTGAGGAGTTTGGACAGGGACATGGATAGGAAGGGAATGGAGGGCTATGGTCCAGGCGCATGTCAACGGGATGAGGTAGTTTCAAAGGATTGACACCGACTAGATAGGCTGAAAGACATGTTTCTGTTTTGTAGTTTTCTATGACACTATAATACTTCATTCAAAATATATCCACTAAATGTTTACCAATATTAACAAATGTTAAGACTCACAGACATTGCTGCTTCAAGGGTAAATAAAGAGTGAATAGAGATGGATGCCTTCCCACTGGGTGCTTCAAAATAAAATCCAAATTAACCCACACAGGAAATTATATGAAAAAAATCTTACATACAGGAAGTGATGTACATACAAAAAGAATTGTGTCTCCAGAAGCCAGAACACTCCCCACCTGGCAACCATAAGATGTCAATTTAACTACAGAAACTAAAAGTCATTAATTCTTTAGCAAAAGGACAGTCTCAGAGACTGGTCATGAAAGACTATTCTGGATTTAGTGTTATGTAATGAACAGGATTTGATAAGTGATCTAGCAGTAAAGGAGCCATTAGGAGGTAGTGATCACAATATAACCATATAACCATATAACAATCACAGCACGGAAACAGGCCATTCCGGCCCTCCTAGTCCGTGCTGAACTCTTAATCTCACCTAGTCCCACCTACCCGCACTCAGCCCATAACCATCCACTCCTTTCCTGTCCATATACCTATCCAATTTTACCTTAAATGACACAACTGAACTGGCCTCTACTACTTCTACAGGAAGCTCATATGATAAGCTTTTATCTGCAATTTGAGAAGGATAAGGGCAGCTCGGAGGTGTCAGTGTTGCAGATGAACAGGGGAAACTATGGAGCCATGAGGGAGGAGCTGGCCAAAGTTGACTGGACGGATAGCCTAGCAGAAAAGACAGTGGAACAGCAATGGCAGGTATTCTTGGGAATAATGCACAAAGTGCAAAATCAGTTCATCCCCCAGAGAAGGAAGCACTCAAAGGGGGGAAAGGGGCCACAGTGGTTGACAAAGGAAGTCAGAGATTGCATAGCATTAAAAAAAAGGAAATATGACAGAGCTAAGGTGAGTGGGAGGACAGATGATTGGGAAGTTTTTAAGGAACAACAGAACTTAACTAAAAAGACAATACGGGGAGAAAAAATGAGGTACGAACGCAAGCTAGCCAGGAATATAAAGGAAGATAGCAAAAGCTTTTTTAGGTATGTGAAGAGAAAGAAGATAGTTAAGAACAATGTTGGGCCCTTGAAAAATGAATTGGGTGAAATTGTTATGGGAAACAGAGAAATGGCAGAAGAATTTAATGAGTACTTTAGATCTGTTTTCACTAAGGAAGACACAAGCAATCTCCCAGATGTATGGATGGGCCAAGGACATAGGGTAACAGAGGAAATGAAACAGATTGACATTCGGAAGGAAATGGTGATGAGAAGACTGATGGGACTGAAGGCTGACAAATCCCCAGGTCCAGATGGTCTGCACCCTAGGGTACTAAAGGAGGTGGCCCTGGAAATTGCGGATGCATTGGTAATCATTTTCCAATGTTCCTTAGATTCAGGATCAGTTCCTGAGGATTGGAGAATGGCTAATGTTATCCCACTTATTAAGAAAGGAGGGAGGGAGAAAACAGAGAACTATCGACCTGTCAGCCTGACATCGGTGGTGGGAAAGATGCTAGAGTCCATTATTAAGGATGAAATAGTGGCATATCTAGATAGCAGTGATAGGATTGGGCCGAGCCAGAATGGATTTACCAAGGGTAAATCATGCTTGACTAATCTGTTGGAGTTTTTCGAGGATGTAACCAGTAAGTTAGATGGGGGAGATCCAGTGGATGTAGTGTACCTCGATTTTCAGAAGGCATTTGATAAGGTCCCACATAGAAGATTGGTGGGTAAAATCAAAGCTCAGGGCATTGGGGGGAAGACATTGACATGGATAGAAAACTGGTTGGCAGATAGAAAGCAAAGGGTAGCGGTGAATGGGTGTTTCTCGGAATGGCAGGTGGTGACTAGTGGGGTGCCACAGGGCTCGGTATTGGGACCACAGCTGTTTACCATTTACGTTAACGATTTGGATGAAGGCATAGAAAATAACATCAGCAAATTTGCTGATGATACCAAGCTGTGTGGCAGTGTGACATGTGATGAGGATGTTAGGAGAATTCAGGGTGACTTGGATAGGCTGGGTGAGTGGGCAGATACTTGGCAGATGGTGTTTAATGTGAATAGGTGTGAGGTTATCCACTTTGGGAGTAAGAACAGGAAGGCAGATTATTATCTGAACGGTGTAGAGTTGGGTAAGGGAGAAATACAAAGAGATCTCGGAGTCCTTGTTCATCAGTCACTGAAGGTGAATGAGCAAGTGCAGCAGGCAGTGAAGAAGGCTAATGGAATGTTGGCCTTTATTACAAAGGGAATTGAGTACAAGAGCAAGGAAATCCTCTTGCATTTGTACAGAGCCCTGGTGAGACCACACCTGGAGTATTGTGTACAGTTTTGGTCTCCAGGGTTAAGGAAGGACATCCTGGCTGTAGAGGAAGTGCAGCGTAGATTCACGAGGTTAATTCCTGGGATGTCTGGACAGTCTTACGCAGAGAGGTTAGAGAGACTGGGCCTGTACACGCTGGAATTAAGGAGATTGAGAGGGGATCTAATTGAAACATATAAGATTATTAAGGGATTGGACAAGATAGAGGCAGGAAATATGTTCCAGATGCTGGGAGAGTCCAGTACCAGAGGGCATGGTTTGAGAACAAGGGGTTGGTCATTTAGGACAGAGTTAAGGAAAAACTTCTTCTCCCAGAGAGTTTTGGGGATCTGGAATGCACTGCCTCAGAAGGTAGTGGAGGCCAATTCTCTGGATGCTTTCAAGAAGGAGCTAGATAGGTATCTTATGGATAGGGGAATCAAGGGATATGGGGACAAGGCAGGAACCGGGTATTGATAGTAATTGATCAGCCATGATCTCAAAATGGCGGTGCAGGCTCGAAGAGCCAGATGGTCTACTTCTGCACCTATTGTCTACTGTCTATTGTCTATAAAGCAATCTTACTACAAAGTCTTTAACCATTCTCACTTTGAGAATGTTGGCCTTGATAACATACTTGCTCGTGGTAATGTCTGATGAGAAAAGCGGTGATATATTGCTCACCCAGAACAATGATTGAGTGAGGTACCTCTGACGTGAGTTGTGCCTCTTTTAATCCATTCTCCAACTTGCTGTAACCTCTCAGAATCAAGAAAGGGAAAGAACTCACTAACGTAACTTTGGATTGGGAGAAGTTCTTGCTTTATGATGAACTGTACTTCTTCTGCATACACTTGTCTTTGAACAACAAGAGGGATCCTAACCTTTGCCCAATTCAGAAGCTCTGTACTAAGAGGTTGCTTACAAATGTGCCATCAACTGCAAAGGCTGTTTTTGGTTAATCCTCCAATCTTCTCTTTCCTATAGATACAACTCTCACATGGTCTGAAATGACTTGGGCAGCTATTCCCCGGACTATTAGTCTTAAATGCACTGGTGGTGCACTGATGAGTACCATTGAGGCCGACGTCACCTACTATGATGCCATCCAAAGCCAGTCGTTGGCCACAAGGTGTATCCTGCCAACCATTGCATTGTTCTTGTACCTTATGTGTTCAGATGGTGTCTCTGCCAAGCAACAGGAGAATCTCAGCAGGAGTCAAATGGGGAAATCTCGACAGCTATGTCCTTAAGGTATGAATCTTGCAGATTCAAGATTCCCTGTTGTTGGGGCATGGTCACACTAAATGAAATTTAGCAAAGATATGCAGACCTGCCTCCTGTTGGCTCCAGAACAAACCCACTGGCTTTTCTTCCAACAACGTCTGATGTTCCCAAGCATATTTTCAGAGTGTATGGAGAAACAGAACATAAATACTGAATACGTAAAAGAATGGTGATTTTGCCAATGACACATTGCTCTGACCATCTAATATCACGTATGCCTTTTTTTTTGCTCATGGTGTCCTTTTGAGTGATGTTGACTAGACATATTTTAGAAAGGATTTGCCTTGGAAGCCTTTCCCACATACCTATGAGCATGAAAACTAGTTACTTCTGATAGGTGCTAAGCGGGCTTGTCGCGGGAGAGCTAGAACCAGTAGTAGTCCAAGGTTCTGGCCTGGAATGAAGTGCTGGTCACTGTTGCACTCAGTGCAGTGTATGATAGCTTCACAGTCTCTGGCACAGTGATCTGTTGAAGCACAACTTTTGAAACATGTTGAGTACTCCTTTTGAAAGTACCTTTGGTCTGCAAGCAGTTTCCCTCTGAATCCTCTGCGTTTCCTTAAGGGGTGAGTTTTCTTAGGACAAGGTATTGTCTATTGGGGTTCATAACTGAATTTTCCACTTGAGTTTCTTTAACCATGATAGGGGTTTTGGTTTTCCATGCTGCTTCTAGAGATCTCTCTTTGTATAAGGTGTTAATGAAAATTGAGAGCACAAAATTACGATCATTTCACATTTCTGTGTGGTGACAGACGAACTCCACAAAGAATGAAAATGGCAGATAGTGGACATGATGTTTTGCTTCATACTTGAACCTTTCAGCTTTCAGCTGTTCTTGGATATTATTCAGTAATTTATACCCATAGGGTTTATCCTTCCTGCTCTATCTAAGAAACTGAGCCCTTGTAGGTAACCTTTGACTTTTGCGGCTTACAATTCCGACAGCAGATCTGAAAGCTCCAGTAGCTTCTGCAGTTCATTGTGTAAGAGCTTTGGAAAATTATCAAGTCTGCTGAAGAGGCATTTTTTTATTGCCTCTGGAGAGCCATAGCATTTGCCTAACCTCTGCCGCATTTCTCTAGCTTCTGCCACATTTGTAAACCCTTAGACGGATTATTAATATTCACTGATCTAACTCTTCTTGCATGTTGCAGAGACTCCCCATCAAGCCACTTACCGAGAAGGTCTCACTCTTCACCAGGTTTTGGATTTAGTCCTTCCATAAAATTGCAAAAGCATGACGTCCAGGATAGATAACTGGCTGACTGGTTGTCAAGCACTTCTAGTCCTGCTATGACAAGGTCTCAATGAGCCCGATACCAAGCCAAATTTAATGAACCTACGGCTCCCAAATGATATCATTATGGAGTCCGGTTTGCCAAATGTTAGTCTGGAATGGATGGAAATTCAATCTGTCCGTGTCTGTGCTGATAGCATTGGCATCAGTAGCAAGTCAGCTGATGTCTTTGATGTGATGAAAGCATGACTCACTCTGGTTGTAGTCTCTCCAAGTCTAAGTCAGCTGCAGCTTCATACACCTTGGCTTCTTCTGAGGCAGCCTCAGTTTCACACTCTTCCTTGAGTGCACTTCAGATAGCCTCTACACATGCTCCATGTCTGTACAAACTTTCTCTATTTGCACCTCCATGTCGCATTTATCAGAAGCTGCTCTCATTCTTGCCGCTTCAGCTTTGATGCGTGCTCCTGCCGCACCTATGCTAATTGTCGATTCGCTCAAGCATCGTGAAGAAGAGATCGATGCACCACTTCCAGGTCTTGGTGATCAATGTTGTTCAGGTAGTAAGTTGACATTGTCGTGTACAGTGCTCAGACATGTTCCCAGTCTGCGGGTAATACCTTTGAAGTCAAGTTATCTTTTCACTCTACTGCCCTTGTAGTGCATATGTACAAAGCTATACAGTGAATTAAACACCTTCTCAAAGCCTTCTGAGTTGGAAGCTTTCTTCAGGGTTTTTAAGAAAACCTTACTTGTGAAACTGCAGAAAGTTAAGTAAAATATGTATTAACTTTAATACAAAGTCATCGGGTGCCTAAATATTTTAATACAGTCGATTATTGCTGTTAACCAGTGTTATACACATACAACACACTATAATTATGCCATATAAACAAGAGTAAACTCATGGCATAAAAATATCTTAATAACGATAAATCAAACATGATACTTCTTTCAAAATACATCTATTAAATGTTTACCAATATTAACAAAACTTAAGACTCACAGATATTGCTGTTTCAAGGGTGAACAAAGATAGGATGGAGATGTATGTGCTTCAAAACTAAATCCAAATTAACTCTTGCAGGAAATTATATAACAGAACAACTCACATGCAGGAAGCCTAATCCCAAACAAGAGAAAATCTGCAGATGCTGGAAATCCAAGCAACACGCACAAAATGCGGGAGGAACTCAGCAAACCAGGCAGCACCAATGGAAGCTGACATTTCGGGCCGAAGCCCTTCAGCAGGTCTGAAACGTTGATTGTACTCTTTTCCATAAATGCTGCCTGGCCTGCTGAGTTCCTCCAGCATTTTGTGTGTATTGCTTGCAGGAAGTGATGTTCATACAAAAGAAACTGTGCATCTAGAGGCCAGAACATGTACTGTGAAGAGCAGTCTAAATGGTTACATCACCGTCAGTTGCAGAGGATTGGAAAAATCTGCTGAAAGGTGTAACTCAGCCAGGTCCGTAATGGGCAATTACCTCCCCAGCATCAATGAAGAAACCTTCAAAAGATGATGCCCCAAAGGGCAGCACCCGGGAAATGCACTCTTCTAATTGCTCCCATCAAGGAGGGGGTAAGGAGCCTGAAGACACACACTCAATGTTTCAAAAGCAGCTTCTTCCCCGCCACTATCAATTTTCTGAATGGACAATGAATCCATGAACACAGCCTGACTATTGATTTTTTTTCCTCTCTTCTTGCACTAATTATTTTATTCATACATATGTGCTTTTTATTGACTAATTTATTATTACGTATTACAATGTACTGCGGCTGCACAACAACAAATTTCATGACATTGACCAGTGATATTAAACCTCTGGTTCAGATTCCGGAGCCATACAGAAGTGAGGTAGATCAGCTGGAGGAGTGGCGTTGCAGCAACAGCCTTGCACTCAACATCAGCACGACCCAGGAATTGATAACAAAGTTCAGGAAGGGGAATTTGGGAGAACATACATGAGTCCTCACTGAGGGGTTAACAGTGGAAAGAGTGAGCTGCCTCATGTTCCTGGGTGTCGACTCTTCATGAGTCCAACACATTTTTGCAATTACGAAGAAGACGTGCCAGTGATTATACTTCATTAAGAGCTTAAGGAGATTTGGGACGTCACCAAGGACTAGCAAATTCCTACAGATGGATGGTGGAGAGCATTCTGATTTGCGGCATCACCATCTCGTACAGAGGCTCCAAACTGGAGGATTGAAAGAGGCTGCAGATGGTTGTGTGGATTCATCCAGTTCCATTACAAGCACGGCCCTCCCTACGTTTGAGGACTTGAAAAAGCTGTATCCATTGTTATGTACCCGTGGGTATCTTGTACTTGTCACGTGACAGTGGTGTTGAAGATATGCTGGACTTAAGGTAGTGGTCTTGTGATGGTGGAGTGACGTCATTTTCCCACCAGTAGAGGTCATGAGACAGGTTGTTTTTACAGGGTATAAAAGGAGGACCCCTCCCTGTGAGGAGGGGCAGTTGGTGGCTGGATTTGCTATTTTGACTCCATGCCACTGCGTCCAATATTATGACGCAGTTTGGTTGAAAGGTGGAGTTTTATTTAATGCCTAATGTTTAAAAGGTCATTGCTGGCAGTTTCTTTATAATACTGCCAGTTAAAAATCAGTGGAGAGTGAAGATCGGAGTTCGGGAGCTAAAAGATCGAGGAAAGTCGATTTCGACGGTGTTTGATCCTCATTCGGAAGGAATTCGTTGGTTGTGCCCATGTTAACCCCTGCAAATAATAGCAGAAAGGGTTGAGTACAGTTTTGTAAAGGAAAGGTCAGTGCCTTTAAGCCGTTTCATTTTCATCTTCGTAAATTCTCCCGAAAAAGTATAGTTCAACTGGGAACTGCAACAACACAACGTGAAAGAGAATTTGAATTGTCTAAAAAGTCTCTCCTTTAATGGGCTGTAAGCATTTTGAACTTTTGCAGTACTACTTTGAAGAACTGTTTTTGCAACATCGCTTTAAGAACTGTTTAAGCTGCCGCACAGCAGCTGATTTCCGGTTACGTTAGTTGTTTGTTTACTTTT
This sequence comes from Hemitrygon akajei, assembly GCF_048418815.1. Taxonomy (NCBI): domain Eukaryota; kingdom Metazoa; phylum Chordata; class Chondrichthyes; order Myliobatiformes; family Dasyatidae; genus Hemitrygon; species Hemitrygon akajei. Next base: position 96,945,948 of record NC_133131.1, read on the forward strand.
GGGGGTTTGTTTTTCAGTGTTTAATAAATGTTTTATTTATTATAAAAAACCTTGCCTCATTTATATATGTATTGTTGCTGAATCAGTAACAGCATCATTCAGGGACCCTACTATTCAGGGTGTGCACTTTTCTCATTACTATCAATGGGGACGAGGTTGATGGCCTGCAAGACCACACTCGATGATTCAGAAACAACTCCCCTCTTGCACTATCAGATTTCTAAATGGTCCATGAATCTATGAACACTACCTCACTTTTCCTCTTCTATTTACTTATTGTAACATAGTAATTATTATGTCTGGCACTGTACTGCTGCTGCACGGCACATATTTCATGACATATGTCAGTGATAATAAGCCTGATTCTGATTTTGATCAGTGAATACATTTCTTGAATGCTCACTTAAATATTTTATTTGAATACTGGCATTTCTGATGGGCAAAACCTTCAGAACCTACTCAGTACTGTGTCAAAATGTTAGCTTACTGCTAATGCAGTGATGCCTGGGACTGGCTCCTAAATCTACTTCCCAACTTAAATGTAAAAATAGTACCAACCATAAGGGTACCTAAAGAACATTAGCTACTGACATGTACTGTGAAAACATCATTAAATATGCTCTCAATGGAGACAGGCACAATAATATAAAGCCAACCACTACTGAAAAAAACACATTAAATTGACATATAGTAGAGTAAACACTTGAGCGTGCGTGTGCATCCTTAATCTGCTTAATAATATAGGAGGCAACTCATTTGGCACCAGCCCCCATCCCCACCCACTCCCGATCACCCCTTTCATTTTAAAAAAGCTTATAAACATCTAGCAAAAACCTTTTTTCCCAAACTGGCAAGTATTTTGCCTACAGCATTCAGTTCAAATCTCACTATTATTCTTGATGACTAAATCTGTTAGAGGTTGGAAAGCACTTCAGTAATGCCAATGTTACAACACTGTGCCATGAATGATTAATCTTCAGCTATGATTGCTGGAAATAATTTAAACTTTATTTGGTATGCCAAATACAGTCTATTGGTACCACTTCCATTTAATCAAAATCCAAAAAATCTAGCTGCTGCTGCTGAGAATTTAAATTTATATCCCCTCTTGTTCTCCGTCCATATTAATAGCTTACAAACCACCTGTTAATATGATAAAAATGTCATGTGTGACTGTTGATGAAAGTATTTTACCTTACGTGTGGCCTCCATTGCTGAATTATGCATGAACCCATCTTCACTTCCAATAACTACTGGAAAAGAGTTGCCATTGAAATTCATAAAAAAAACATTATGTGAATTGATTTTAAAACATTATTAAAGAGGCTAGGTCAAGGTGGAATAGAGATCCCATTGGGTTACAATATAATGGTCCAAAGAAAGGAGTGTTTAAAAGAATGGAATCTAAATCTCTTAAATTAACAGGTGACGTTATGGCAAGACTGCCAAAATAGCTGACTCTTTCCAACTACTGGACCGGCATAGGAATATTTACCCAGGATTCCCACTTCTAACATTAATCAAATAACCCATTCACAAGCATACAGGCACCAGGTTAAGACTGAATGTAAATAGATGGCAAGTAAAATACTCTCCAAACATAGATGCCATGGTACCAGTCCCTTTTTCTTCAACCTGATGTCATTGAAAGAAATCCTTCCAAATTCTTGGAAGTGAGTCTGAGATGTTGGAAGATGATATAGTATATAAAATCAACCTGACCTTACTTGGACAGTTATTGATTTTGTCTGGAAGACCAAGATTTTCCCTGTAGAAGTGGGATGCAGGGAATTTGTTGCTATATCTACAACCAGTCTAGTGAAGAAGGTGGGGGTGAGGGGTGTCTCCCTCCAACAAGCAATCAAGTCCTTGTCAAATGTAGCAGAGGAAAGTAGCAATTGGATTTGGATTAAAAGGAAAGACAACAACTGGGCTGCAAGATGAAGACAGAAGGGTATGGAACTGAGGGGGGTGTATCTGGGATGCCAGGTAGCACCGTTGAGCCCTCTGGAGACGTCATGGGCTTATCAACGAAACGTCAAAGAAGGAGGGTGCCCAGCTGATGATCCAGATGACGTAGCTACCCTCATCATCACCACTCCAAGCCCACTACCAACATCGAGAGTGCCGACTTTATCATTGGGATTGAAACATTAAGTCCTAGTAGCTCTATTAATAAATATATATCTACATGAGGTTATTTCCCCTGCAGAGAGTTAGCTGTTAAGGCCAATTTATATTTCTGCATCAAATCTATGCTGTAGGTACGACATAGCTGCGTACTCTACGCCATAGCCTGACGTGCACCTCCCTAAAATGTAACTACGCACCGTAGCAATGCAGACCACAACAACTGTGATTGGTCCGCTTGGTAGCATCGCATTTCCTCCTACGCATTTCCGGTTGCTTCTGAACGATGAACCAAATCGTCAAATCTACCTGCCAACATCAGAAAATATTTGAAATGCATTTACTCGTCCATGTCTCTGCACAAGCACAGAAAATTCACCCTCCCTCTGCCTCAATCTGTTCAATGGTCATACACGCCATCTCCTCTGACGTCTTCTCTCTTTTCTGCGTTGCAGTAATTTCAATAAAAGTAACTCCTGTTCGACATTTATTAGCTCCAACTCCAACATGATGCGCTCGGTTTCAGTCGCCATTGTTTGAAGTACATGAAGAAACGGAACACAGTGGCATAGAAACCCCATCACCAACTAGCATTTTGGCAGTGAATTGCAGAGTGACACAGACACACCAACGCACAAGAATAAATACTCACAATGGCATAGGTCACTTGCGTAGGCTATGGCGTAGAGCCTACGCAGAAGTATAAATCAGCCTTTAGAGGAACTACACCTCACATTCCATCTAGGTAGTCTCCCAGTTAATGGCATAGACATTGTTATATCGAACATCAGGGAACGACTTCCCACTGTTTCCCCTCCTCACTCCCTTTGTTTCCTTTATTCTAGAGTCCCGCTCATCCCTTCCCCTCTCCCAGCCTCGTGACCTGCCTGCTATCTCCTTCTTGTTCCCCACCTCATTCTTTTTATTCCATGGCCCACTATCCTTTCCTATCTGATTAATTCTTCTTCAACCTCTCACACCTATCATCTCCCAGCTTCTCATAGCATTCCCTTTCAAGCTCCCTTTCCTGACCACCCACCTTCCCACTCACCTGGATTCATCTATCACCTGCCAGCTTATATTCCTCACCTGCACCCACCTCTTTTATTTATTCATTTACAGGATGTGGGTGTCGTCAGCTGAGCCAGCATTCATAGCCTACCCCTAGTTGCCCTTGAGAAGGTGGTGATGAGCTGCCTTCTTGAACTGCTGCAGTCCCTGAGGTGTAGGTACACCCACAGTGCTGTTAGAGATGGAATTTCATGATTTTGACCCGGCGGCAATGAAGGAACGGCGATTTGTTTCCAAGTCAGGATGGTGAGTGGTTTGGCGGGGGAGTTCCAAGTGGTGGTGTTCCCAGTTATCTGCTGTTCTCGTCCTTCTGGATGGTAGTGGTCGTGGATCTGGAAGGTGCTGCCTTAGGAACTTTGGTGTGTTGTTGCAGTGCATCTTGTAGATGGTACACTCTGCTGCAACTGTTCATCGATGATGGAGGGATTGGATGCTTGTGGAAGGGGTGTTCATGCTTTTACTCTTTACTTTCCAATCCTGATCAAGGGTCTTGGCCAGAAACATTGACATAAAAACATTAAAAAACACAATAAATTTAAATATAAAATCAATCTTATGAAATGCAAAGTACACGCAACAGCTACTTGTACATTGTGTTTTATAGGGCTGCTACTATATTTACATTTATTGTGGGGAATTTTGCTTATTGTGTTTCTCTAGTGCTGCATCAGATCTGCAGTAATAATCATTTTGTTCTCCTTTACATTTGTGTACTGAAGAATGAGCATTTTAAATCTTGTTGGTTCATTTCCCTCCATCGATCCTGTCTGATCTGTTGTGTTCCTCCAGCATTTCCTCTGTTTTGTTTCAGATCTCTAGCACCTGCAGAACCTCTTGCGTTTTCCTCTTTCCAACTACATTCACTGGCCACTATATCAGCTACGTCCTGTGCCCAATGAAGTGGCCACTGAGTGTATGTTCCTGGTCTTCTGCTGCTGTAGCCCACCCACTTCAAAGTTCAACACACTGTCCAAATGAGAAAATCTGCAGATGCTGGAAATCTGAGCAATACTCCCAAAATGCTGGAGGACCTCAGCATTCCTGCTGAAGGGTTTCAGCCCAAAACATCGCCTGTACTTTTCTTCCATAGCTGCCGCCTGGTCTGCAGAGTTCCTCCAGCATTTTGTATGTGTTGCTGGACATGCTGTCCATTCTGAAATACTCCTCTGCACACCACGGTAAATATGAGTTAATGTCGCCTTTCTGTCAGCTTGAACCAGTCTGGCTATTCTCCTGTGAGCTCTCTCATTAACAGGGTATTTTCACCCACAGAACTGCTGCACACTAGATAGTGGGTTTTGGCACCATTTTTTGTAATTTCTAGGAAATACTGTACCTGAAAATCCTAGGAAATCAGCAGTTTCTGGGATGTGCAAACTACACTATTGAGAAAGTAAGGAAGCATAGGATGTTCAAAGCAACTGCGCAGGAAAATTAGAGGTCTATGGGTAACCCTAGGTAGTTTCTCAGGTAAGGACATGTTTGGCACAGCTTTGTGGGCTGAAGGGCCTGTATTGTGCTGTAGGTTTTCTATGTTTCTATGTTAGACCGCCTGGCGCCAATAATCATTGCACGGTCAAAGTCAATTAGGGCATATTTCTTACCCATTCTGATGTTTGGTCTAAACAACAACTGAACCCCTTGACCACACCAATGTTTTTATGCATTGAGCTTCTGCAACATGATTGGCTGATTAGATATTTGCATTAACGAGCAGATGTACATGTGTACCTAATGAAGTTGCTACTGGGTATATATTTGCAGATCAAGTCACTGATTTCAATCTAACACCACTTTGACTGGATTAAATAGGCAAGGGATTTGAATCTTAATTCAAAGTATTCAAAGTTCATTTATTGTCAAAGCATGTATAAATTACACAACCTTGAGATTTGCTTGCTTCCATACAGCCACAGAATAAGAAACCCGAAAGAACCTAATTAAAAAAACAAAGAGATCAACACGCAATGCACAGAGAAAGAGAAAAAACACAGCTCTCACAAACAACTAAATTGTGTCTATAGATCTGAATCCCTGGAGCATTCAGAGTAGGCCCAAAGCCTCGGTCTCAGTTCATCATATTACAGTGGCAAATTGCCGCAAAGCTTGCAGACACAAAGCCCAGCAGCCGGAGCAGTCTCACAGCCTCAGCACCATGCAGAGAGGAGTGAACATCACAGGAGAGGGAGAGAAATTGGCCTGACCCTTGCCTCCACTCCCAACACCCTGCCTATCCAATCTATCTGGGCCAGCATTTAAATTGCCTGAACACCAGATGCCTTGCATTAGGACCCGGGCCGCAGGTGCTATGGTACGCTCTGGGCCTAGACCTTGACGCCCAGCCCAAAACCCTTCTCAACTTCTCCAATTCAGTTCAGCACTTAGAGCAATCCAACCTCACACCCCAGGTGGGCCATCGAAACTCTTTCACCCGACTCTTCCTCACCGAATCGATCACTCCAACTCCATCCTTGACAGCGATACCATCTCCATCTGCGACCCCATCTCGAACATGTTACCCTTCGACTTGGCAACACACCACCACAGCACATAGATTACCACAATTTACTTCAGAAATGGTGTTATCAATAATGTTTTTAGTCAAATTTCTTCTCTTTTGAATGAACAGTAAGCTTGCCTTCAGTACATCCATCTTAAGCCAATGTTATTCATTTTTGCCTAGTAAAATCAAATAACTATTTTGTAATCGAATAGAATAAAAGTGGAACATTTCCTTGAATGCAAGTGATTTAATTAAACGGATATCAGTTAAAAACCATACACTTATTTAACTATTTAAAACACTAGCTCAGCTAAAAGAGAGCAGAAGGTCTTTTGCAGAGCAGTTTTTTCTCTGAATTTATTATCAATCACTAGGGAAATCAATCTGCTCGCTTGCTAAATGCTGATCAGGGTGGGGGTGGAATAAGTCCTCATCCAAACGAAGATACATTTAGCCAGGATCTGCATTCACAAGTCTTCTTGCAGCTGGCATTCTTAGATATGATCTTGCATCCATCAACTGGATAATGTCAGAGGTGAAAACTGATAATGGCACAAAGAGAGATCTGGTGCTCGGCGAGAGTTCCTACACGTCTTTAAATCATGCATATCCTAAACTCCTGCATGTCCTTAAACACACCTTTTTCAGGTTTGAGGAATAAAGAGTAGATTAATTTTAAATCGGAAACACAAAGGAATAGAGAAAAGAATGATTAAACTAAGAATAAGTGAAATAGGAAAGCACACCAAATGAAGAACATATGATATTTTAAAATTTCCATCAACACCCTACTTGTTGGAAGAATGAGATGCCAGAATTTCTGTTGTTCTTTATCTGCACCAGGGATGTTGGTGGGCAGTGATTAAAATTCCCCATTCACTTTACACTGCTCATAACCAGACTTAATTTCCAGTGGTGTCTTTTTAAGCGATTCAAAAGAAATCATGTACCAAGCAGGACACCCTAACTTCAGTTTCAAAAAAAAAAAATTTTTTTATACAGAAGTATTGTGTTGGGCCACGGTATATCTTACCTTTTATACACAGTGTCTCCAGTTATAATGTCCTGATGCCCATTGACTTCTTCATCAGTTTCTAATTCTGTTTCTTCAAAGACTTGTGCCCAACCCGCACAAAGTGTTGGAGGAACTCAGCAAGTCTGGCAGCATCTGTGGAGAGTCATAAGATCATAAGATATAGGAGCAGAAGTAGGCCATTTGGCTCATTGGTTCTGCTCCGCCATTCAATCATGAGCTGATCCAATTCTTCCAGTCACTCCCACTCCCCTGCCTTCTCCCCACACCCTTTGATGCTCTTGCTAATTAACAATCTATCTCTCTCTCTCTCTCTCTCTCTCTCCAATGACTTGGCCTCCACAGCCGCTCTTGGCAACAAATTCCACAGATTTACCACCCTCTGACTAAAGTAATTTCTCCACATCTCTGTTCTAAAAGGACATCCTTCAATCCTGAAGTTATGCCTTCTTGTACTAAACTCTCCTACCATGGGAAATAACTTTGTCATATCTAATCTGTTCAGGCCTTTTAACATTCGGAATGTTTCTATGAGATCCCCCCCTCATTCTCCTGAACTCCAGGGAATACAGCCCAAGAGCTGCCAGGCACTCCTTATACAGTAACCCTTTCATTCCTGGAATCATTCTTATGAATCTGAACCCTTTCCAATGTCAGTATATCCTTTCTAAAATAAAGAGCCCAAAACTGCACCCAATACCCCAAGTGCGGTCTCACGAGTGCCTTATAGAGCCTCAACATCACATCCCTGCCCTTATATTCTATCCCTCTAGGAATGAATACTAACATTGCATTCACCTTCTTCACCACTGACTCAACCTGGAGGTTAACCTTCAGGGCATCCTGCACAAGGACTCCCAAGTCCCTTTGCATCTCTGCATTTTGAAGTCTCTCCCAATCTTAATAATAGTCTGCCCATTTACTACTTCCACTAAAGTGCATGACTATACACTTTTCAACATTGCATTTTATTTGCCACTTCTCTGCCCCTTCCACTAAACTATCTAAGTCTCTCTGCAGGCTCTCTGTTTCCTCAACACCACCCGGTCCTCCATCTATCTTTGTGTCATCAACAAATTTAGCCACAAATTCATTAATACCATAGTCCAAATCATTGACATACATCATGTAAACCAGCAGTCCCAACATCAAACCCTGGGGAACTCCAATGATAACTGGCAGCCAGCCAGAATAGGATCCCTTTATTCCCACTCTTTGTTTTCTGCTGATCAGCCAATGCTCCACCCATGCTAGTAACTTCCCTGTAATTCCATGGGCTCTTATCTTGCTAAGCAGATCTTGCTAAGCAGGATGTGTGGCACCTTGTCAAAGGCCTTCTGAAAATCCAAGTATACTACATCTGCTACATTTCTTTTGTCTACTCTGTTTGTAATTTCCTCAAATATTGCAGTAGGTTTGTCAGGCAGGATCTTCCTTTCAAGAAACCATGCTGGCTTTGGCTCATGTGCCTCCAGGTACTTCGTAATCTCATACTTAACAATCAATTCCAACAACTTCACAACCACTGATGTCAGGCTAACAAGTCTGTAGTTTCTTTTCTGCTGCCTCCCACCCTTCTTAAATAGCAGAGTAACATTTGCAATTTTCCAGTCATCCAGTACAATGCCAAAATCTATCGATTCTTGAAAGATCATTGTTAATGTCTCTGCAATCTCTCCAGCTACTTCCTTCAGAGCCTGAGGGTGCATTCCATCAGGTCCAGGAGATTTATCCATCCTCAGACCATTAAGTTTCCTGAGCACCTTCTCAGTCGTAATTTTCACTACCCCTACTTCACTCTTGAATGTCCAGTATACTTCAGATATCTTCCACTGTGAAGACTGATGCAAAATATGCATCCAGTTCCTCTGCCATCTCTGCATCTCTCATTACAGTATCTCCAGCATCATTTTCTATTGGTCCTATATCTACCCTCAACTCTCTTTTACCCTTTATGTACTTAAAAATGCTTTGAGTATCTTCTTTGATATTGGTCGCCAGCTTCCTTTCATAATACATCTTTTCCTTCCTAATGACTTTCATGATTTCCTTCTGCAAGTTTTTAAAAGCTTCCCAATCCTCTATCTTCCCACTAGCTTTGGCTTCCTTGTAAGCCCTCTCTTTTGCTTTTACTTTGACTCTGACTTCACCTGTCAGCCACGGTAGTGTCCTTCTTCCATTCGAAAATTTCTTCTTATTTGGAATATATCTGTCTTGCACTGCCCTCATTTTTCACAGAAACTCCAGCCATTGCTGCTAGTGTTTAGGATGTGCTCATAGACCCTCTTCCTGATCTTGTGGTGTACATTGTAAAGCACCTCATAGCTGCTGTGAGAAAGTGTTTGGGGAGTCTGTTGCTGCACTTACCATCTGCCAGATGGGGACGACAGTTCTGCATGCATTTTTTGTCCACCATCACCCTCCCTCCCTGTGAGCCGCAACAATGGGGGGGGGGGGTGTTTGAGTCAAGTAGGGCAGGAAGAAGCCCTGAGTTGGTGAGTACAGCTGGTGGCTTCTCTGCTGCTCTTTTTATGCTTGCATGCTCTCCCGTCACAACTTTTTCTGCGACCCTCTCCTACATGCTGTATTGGTTCAGTTCTGGATTATGAGCAGTTTGGTTTGCAAACAATTCTCAGGAACAGAATCCTGTCATAACCAAGGGACTTCCTGTATCCCTAAGATATTAATTCAGGAAGTCCTCAAATTTCCATGTGATATTTTATTGGACTCAATTTTTTTTCCCTTATGTCCTGTGATTCCTTCTGCTTATGAATTTATTAATTATTTTACCTTCAGCACAATTACATACAAACTTCTCTAAATAATGAGAATGGAACAGAAGAGTAATTAAAGTGAAAGCAAGCTGGCTATAACAGCAGGTCTGAACACTAAAGCTTTTGACAACCTATTGAAGGTAATATTTTGCCTTACACAAAACTGCCCATCTTTAAAAACATTCCTAAGTAGGACAGGAGTGGCAGGAATCCATCCTGCCAGCTTTTTAATGGTTTTGTGTTACTGTGTAAGGAAAATAGCTGATTGTTCCAGAGACTAATTGAAATTCTCGTGCATTATACCATAATGAAGGAAGCTCCGCAATGCAAGTTGAATTTATAAAAAGCAAGGTCTCTAATGAGGGTTGGATTGAAGCCCAGCTTGGAACGGTTGGATGTAGAATGCAGATCGTCAAATGCAATGTGCAAAGGGATTGTCCAATTCATCTATGTGTCAGTTCCATTTCACATACGACTAATACTTCCAGCTCCTTGGTCACCAGCACTGTGTGCACAGAATCTACATGGCAGATTCTGAAAGGATAAGCACAAGAGATTCTGCAGGTGCTGGAAACCCAGAGCAGCATACACAAAGTGCTGGAGGAACTCAGCAGGTCAGGTTGCATTCATGGAAATGAACAGAGAGTCAATGTTTCAGGCCAAGGCCCATTTCAACACTGGGAGGGAAGGGGAAGTCCTCAGAAACTGAAGCAGCTAATTGGGAAACTTTCTGATCTTTTGTCTGCACTACTCTTAACTTCTAAATGAGGTTCTACATTGCCAAGTATTATCACCATTCATCTTGGCTACATTATGCTGAGGCCATGCACCGATTGCCAAGAATTTATTATTTTAGAAAATAGCACTCTTTTGATTCCTAACGAATGGCAGCATTTTAAACCATTACTGAATACCTGGCATGATTTAACTTGTTCTGGTTATAGCTATCTCATGTGGGTTCCAGTGTTTGTTTCATGTAGATTACTGGTGTGTAACCTGGGGGGTAGTGTATATATTGCCAGTATGCCAACAAGTAAACTCAAGGAATCAAAGCACAGTTCTGCACAGAGGCACGGTTAGTAGAACTGCTACTACAGAGCTCTAAGGACCCAGGTTCAATGTTAACCTCCAGTCCTGTCCATGTGGAGACTGTACGTTCTCCCTGTGACCATTGGAGTTTCCTCCCGCATTCCAATATGCTCCTTGGTGGTTAATCAGCTGCTGTAAATTTCTTCCAGTGTGCAAGTAGACATTAAAATCAAGGAGGGGTTGACAGGGATGTAAAGAACAGGATCAATGTAGGAATAGTGCCAATGGTGCTAAGGAGGAGGTGGTTCAGATGCTCAGGCAGCTGGGTTTAAATATCACTAACAATTTGTCCTGGTCCAACCAGTGCCTCTGCTTCCTCAGAAGGCTGAGGAAATTCAACATGTTCCAGTTGACCCTCACCGATGTTTATATCTACAAGATTCAAGAATCAAGATTGGATATTGTCATTCTTCAGTACGCTAATATAAAGGAGAACAAAATGGTCGTCACTCTGGACCTGATGCAGAATTTAAAAATGTGGTAAGCATATAGAGCGCAATAAAAAAAACCCAAAACCTTTGACAGAGGTATACAAAATTATAAATAGGTATAGATAGGGCAAACACAAGCAGGTTTTTTTCCACTGAGGTTGGGTAGGACCACAATTAGAGGTCATGGGTTAAAGACGAGACGTGAAAAGTTCAAGGACAACATGAGGGGAAACCTCTTCACTCAGAACGTCGTGAGAGTGTGGAATGTGCTGCCAGGAGTGCGTGTTGTGCATGCCAGCTCAATTTCAATGATTAAGGGAAGTTTGGATAGGTACATGGATGGTAGGGGTATGGAGAGCTATGGTCCCGGAGCAGGTCGATGGGAGTGGGCAAATTAAATGGTTAAATAGACCAGCTTTCTTCCGCTTCTTCAGAAAGCAGAGGCACTGGTGACTGTGGAGGATGTGTTCTAGGGCCATGAGACATGATGGGAGATGTGCATTCACGGGAGTTTCAAACTGAGCACACTTCCCACCGGTGTAAAGTAGGATGTGAGTGGGGCTGGTTTTCCTGAAGGTGATAGCCATCTCCTTTGTCTTGTTGACATTGAGGAAGAGGTTATTTGCCTAGCACCAGGCCTTGAGCTCTTCCACCTCCTCTCGGTAGACCACCTGCTGTTGGTGGAGTTCCATCTCTGTCATGTCTCTGGCAAACTCGACACTGTGATTGCTTCGGTGTTTGGGCGTGCAGTCACATGTGGGTAGATTACACAGCAGTGGACACAGCACTCCACCCTGGGGGGTGCCCATGTTGAGGATGATGGGGAGGGAGGAGCGGCTGTGCATCCTGACTCTCTGAGGTCTGTCAGTGAGGAAGTCCAACCCTCAGCTGCACAGTGAAGTATTACACCTGGGAGTAGGAGTTGTTCACAAGGTTTATGGGACAATGAAGAACTGAAATCCAGAAGCAGCATTCTAATGCAAGTGTCCTTGTTTTCAAGGTGTGTCAGGGCCAGCTGGGTGACAGATGCTATGGCATCTGTTGTGGGACAGAACTGTCAGTAAGCATATCTATGAATATTCAGTGTGGCAGAAATGGAGTTTTTGATGTATCCAATTACCTGTGGTTCAATGCACTTCATGACAATTGGCATCAATGGTGGTGAATGATCAGTTCTGAAGCTGTAGGGATCTATCTTTGGTAAAGGGATGATATTGGCTGATTTGAAGCATGTGGGGACAGTAGCATGGATGGATGAAGTGTTGAAGATGTCCGGGAAAATGTCAGTCAACTGGTATGCACATTCCCTGGGTACTCGGCCTGAGATGTTGTCTGGGCTGGCAGTCTTATGGGGCTTGAATCTCTGCAGAGTCCTTCTCACATCTGCTGCTGTTACAGACTGTGTCTGCTCACCTGGGAGTGGTGCAGCATATGTGGCTGGCATTGTGTTGCTTTCCTTGAGGTATGCATTAAAATTGTTTAGAGCATTAGCGAGGGACTCCTCATTGGTACAGTTGACACTGTTGTCAGTAATGCTATCGATACCCAGCCACATATGCTGGGACATGTTAACGAATAGGTGTTTCTGAATTTTTTGCCCATAGGTTGTCTTTACCCTTCTACTGCCTAAGGTGAGGTTCCTCCCAGCTGCTCTGAGAACTGTTCTATCTCCAGACTTGAAGGCAGCATCCCAGGCCGTTAACAGGGAGCGTCCCTCTGTGTTCAGCCAAGGCTTTTGGTTGGACTGTGAGAAGACAGTCCTCAAGGTTGCCCTTCTATATTGATGTACTTATGTTTTAAAATGATCTGTCCAAATAGCAAGTAAAGGAAAGATTTCAGTGCATGTGACAACAATAAACAAATCATCAACTGATGACTGCAATAGACCTGGTGTGCCAACTGCCCTCCCTCTGTGCTTTATCTTTGTAAGCTTCCGATCATGTGCCGTTACAGCAGACCACGTGTCAAGTGTGGAACTATGTCAGTATATTACATGCACACATTACATATTTGCCACAGTGGCGGTAACAGAAAAGAATGAAGGCAACTTCTTCAGTACCCCTACTAACTGGTCAAGTCAAGTCTATTTTAATAACTATGTACATGTATACCATCAAACGAGACAACCTTTCTCCGAATATAGGTGTAAAGCACAGAGTACAAATGATGCTCAATAACTTTGGAAAGTAAGGATGAAATCTGCAGATGAATAATGTACAAATAAACAAAGTAAAGTGCATAAATTAAATATTGTAAGGTACAGAACAGATTAAGCAGTGACACTTTGAATGTGATGTTGCAGGGAGTTCAGAGCCTAATGGACTGAGGGAAGAAATTGCTTCCCACCCTGACTGCTTTTGTTTTTGTGCATTGGAGTCTCCTGCCTGATAGTAGAAAGTCAAAGAGGAAGCTAGATGGATGGGTGAGATCCTTAATAATACTATGGGCCCTGCGTTTCTGATAAATGTCAGCGATGGGTGATTCCCCTATGATCCTCTCAGTTGTTCTCACAGACCTTTGTAGGGACTTCTGGTCTGATGCTCTGCTGCTCCCATACCAGGTGGAGATGCAGCTCCTCAGCATGCTCAATCGTGCTCCTGTGAAATTCAGTTCAGATGGGGCGGGGGGGGGGGGGGTGGAAGGGAGCCGCACTTACCCCAATCTCCTTCAGTCTCTGGTTTGACAGACTAAATGACTGGTCACAGCAGACCTGCTTCATCATCAGTACACTTGCCTGTGTCCAGTCATCACAGTATGACTTCCATCTTTAAAAAAAACTCTATAAACTTAAATAGTGATGACAATTTAGTACAGAAAAGATACAGGATAAGAATTAATTTGACAAGAAGCAAACAGTTACTAATCAGGCCCTAATTATTGGATCATGTGTTGAGTTGCATGCTAAGCTTTCTATCTCTATTTCTGTGTTGACCAAGATTTTCTATCAGTCACCACCAATGACTTGGGAAGAATGAGCTCCACTAAATCCTCCCATTTATCTCTTTGCCTCCATTTCCTCTTTAAGCCTCATCAATGCTCAGTTTTTATTTTATTTTTATAAGCATGGGTAATGCTGACAAGGATCATGCCCAGCTGCCCTGAGGAAGGTGATGAGGTCCTTCTTGCAAGTACTATTGAGTAGGGTGTTCCAGGATTTAGAAGAGAAACCGAGGCCAGTAATCTTGCAATTTGGAAGGATGCCTGCAGTCACTGGTATTCCTATGATGGTAAAGGTTGTGGGTTTGGCAAATGCTGTCAGAGCAGTCTACGTGAATTACTGCAGGGTCAGTTTTATAGATGGCAAACACTGCAGTTATAGTGTGTCAGTAGAGCAGTAAGTGAATGTTTAAGGTATGAATGGGAAATGTCTTTTCTGTGAAGGAGAATGATGTGGAGAAATTAAATCTCTACTTAAAATATTCCCAATGTGTTGGCCTCCACAGCCACCTGTGGCAATGAATTCCACAGATTCCCCACCCTCTGGCAAAAGGGAACATGCACTAGTCTGACTGTGCTCACAACATCAAGGTCATCCTGTCCAGTTTCAGTTCTGAAGCAAGCGACGATATAAACTGTGGATTCGCTGACGACAGTCCTCTACGCTCTAAGTATGGAGTTAGAAGACTAGAGATTTCCAGATTTGGCTCTTTTTTTTTTAAGAAAAAGCAAGAAACAAAATCTCATCAACTGTAGCCCAGAAGAATAATGATGAAAGCAACCTTCAGGGAAAATATCAGGGAGAAAATTAACTGAATTAAAGAAATATAGATGAATAAATGAAAAACAGCAGAGTGTGTTCAGAGTTATACGTAATTAAGCTCTTTGGGGAAGTATTGGAAGAATCTCTGAGCGGTATGGCTGATCTGCAATGAGCTCTTTCAAAAAGCATTTTCATCTCAATGTGCTATAAAAGCTGAAACTTCTTGAAGTAAAATGAATGTGGCTCAGCAGATTCAAATCGACTGAAAGGCATTTACAAGAAGTTCCGCTGAATAGTTGTTTTCTGTCCAGACATTCTTCCCAGAGATAATTTTTTGAACCAATGCTCATTTTCTTTTCTTCTTTTTCAATATTTTTATTAATTTCTACATAGAAGAATACAGAGTTCAAGAAAATACATATTATAAAATGAAAGAACGATATAATACCAAATACAATATATTTGAATCACATTAATTAACTCCTTACCCTATATTCATGTAGATTAGATTAATTCTTATGTTGAGATATGATTAATTTTTTATATATATAAAAAATCTAAACCCACTACCAAAACTGAAGCTGTTTGGTAAAGAAAAAAAGGGAAGAAAACCTTATCAGATAGAGAAATATGCTATTCACCAGCATCTATACTTTAACGGGAAATCAAAGGTTTTAAAAATAATTTAAAAACAGTCCCCACAAATTTTGAAAATCTTGGTTAGATTCAGAAATTGAACAACAAATCTTTTCTAAATTTAAGCATGCCATAATATCCCATAACCACTGAGCATGATTAGGCGGAGTAGCATCCTTCCACTTAAGCAAGAGCACCCTCCTAGCCATAAGAGAAATAAAAGCCAGAACGTGCAAGTCAGATGTCTTCAAAATGATATTGTTCCCTCCAACAATACCAAATAAGGTGGTCAAAGGATTAGGCTTAAAATTTACTTCTAAAAATACAGAAAAAGTTTGGAATACTTCCTTCCAATATTTTTCAAGACTTGGACATGTCCAAAACATATGAATGAATGAAGTTTCTCCAGTATTACACCTATCACAGTAGGGAGATATATCCATATAAAAATGAGATAGCTCATTCTTGGTCAGATACGCCCTATGGATCACTTTAAATTGTAGGAGAGTATCATTTTCAAATAAGTTACTGATTTTTATCACAAGTTGAAAATGATATTGAGGTAAATAATTAAAAATCAACAATGGAGACAGGAAGATTGGTTAAAGGAAAAAATCTAAGGGAAGATTTGCGATGGAGAGCAATAAGCTTAAAAGTCAGAAAAAGATTAATGGGAGGAACAAAGGGTAGTTTAGCATTGGGGTGGCACAGAGCAGTTGGTATAATGCAACTACAGTGACTATAACCTGGATTTGTTTCCCACTCCTATTAAAGAGTTTGAGTGTTATCCCCATGACTATATGGGTTTCCTCCCACATTCCAAAGACATACGGGTTAATAGGTTAGTTAGTCATATGGGTGATTGGACGATGTGGGCTCATTGGGTCAGAAGTGCTGTATTTCTAAACAAATAAGTAAAATTGTCACATGTACTCAGGTACAGTGAAAAATGTTGTTTGGCATGCCATTCATACAGATCATTTCATCACATCAGCACACTGAGGTAGGACAATGGAAATGCAACACTGGAACGCAAAGGGAAGTGCTACAGTACAGAGAAAGTGCGCCACAAGCACACAGTAAGGTGCAAGGCCATGATGAGGTGGAATGTGATGCCAAGGGTCCATCTGATTCCACTGGGGAACCATTGTATTATTTTATAACAGTGGGACAGAATCTGTTAGAGCCTGGTGGTACATGCCTTCAGGATTTGACATCTTCCTTCTGCCTGATTGGAGGTGGAAGAGGGAAGAATGCTTAGGGTAGAGTAGAGTCTTTGATTAAGATAGCTGCTTTACAGTGAAAATCTAGAGGTGGCATTAACAGAAGAAGTGGAATCATTACCTTTCACTTCCTCCCACCTGCCTATTACTTTGCCCTATGTCTCCTCCTCCTTCCCTTTCTCCTATTGTCCACTCTCCTCTCCTATCAGATTTTTTCTTCTCATGCCCTTGATGATTCATCTATTCACCTTCCATCACTTCCCCCTCCCCCCACTTTTTTTTCAGGCATCTTCCCCCTTCCATTCAAGTCCTGAAGAAGGGTCTCAGCCTGAAATGTCAATGGTTTACTCTTTTCCATAGATGCTGCCTGACCTGCTGAGTTCCTCCAGCATTTTGTGTTTGTTGCTTCGGATTTCCAGCATCCGTAGAATTTCTCTTGTTTATCATTACCTGATTTCTTTGAACTTACTGTTGGTTCCAGTAAAGTGTCTCAATGAGAGATGAAGAATTGAACTTCACAAAAACAATGCAGGTGGACAAGGTCAGAGACAGAAGCAGATATTGACAAACCATCAGCAGCTCTGCTTCACACTTGCTGACTCAATGTTTGGTAAAGTGACCCTAGGTTTAGAAGACTGCAATGGAGATGTAACCTGTTGTGGAAAGAATATCAAAATTGCATGGATTTGGAAGTATCTGCTCCAGAGAGCTGTGGAAATATTGTCAGCAAAAGAGGAAACTATACTAAGTAGGCTTCTGTTTCTGTAACAATTTCCATTGAGTACAGAACAGTGTACTAGACAAAAAAATTGGAAAAGACTAGTTTCTCTATTTGGGAAGTCATGAATAAGAAGTTATCAATTTAACATTATCATTGAGGATGACCTGATTAGAAGTTTCTTTCCAAAGAAGTTGGCAGATACAGTATAATGTAGTAAAATGTGAGCTTATTCACTTAGGAAGAAAGAACAGAAAAGTAAATAAATATTTAAATAGAGGCAGACTGCAAAATATAGTGGTATAAAGGGATAAAGGTTTCAAGTACATGAAGACAAAATACTAGTTTGTCAGCGAAATTGACTAGGAAGGCTAATGTAATGTTAGCTTTTATTGCTTGGGCTACAGAATGTTAAAGAACGGAAATGTTGGTGCAGTTTTGTTGGGCTGTAGTAAGATTGTACTGGAGTACAGAGTGCAGACTGTACTTAACACAGGATATGCCAGCAATCGAGATAGTACAATAATGTTCTCCTAGCTAATTCCTGTAATGAAGGGGTGCAGAGTTTACGCATGAAGGATCTCCAATTTCAGACAGTGGTGAAGAGGACTTTCTTTGGGTTGAGAACCTTTGGAAGTTTCTACCCCAAAGAGTTGGGGAGCCACAGTTATTTAAAGCAACACTTACAAAATGCTGGAGGAACTCAACAGATCAGGCAGCATCTATGGAAATGAGCAAACAGTTGACATTTTGAGCCGAGACCTTTCTTCAGGACTACTTAATATATGCAAGTTGGAGACTGAAAGGAATTTGAACAACAAGAGAGCTGAAGAGAATGGAGAAAATGCTGGAAACTTTTGTGGAAGCATCATTTTTTATGATCCACGTTTAAATTTAACAGACATTTAACACTCAGTTTTGATGCATAAAAGATTTCTGAATTACAAAATATTGAGAAACTATAAAGGATTACCAAATAGAGGTACTACTCTTTCGAGCATACCAGTGAGTTGCACATGAACAACTCATCTATCTCAGAAACTGAAGACTGAAGAATCAACTTTAGTTCTTCTTTCTATCACCCTGTTGTTCTGCCATTCTCCTTGTCATTCATATCAATCTCCAATGCTTCCTAAGATTTATTCTGTTTTGCTGCTAGATGACATCATCTGCATGTGATGTTTTCCAGGTACATTTGCTAGGGCAGATTATTTTACACAGATGGTCTAAAAGCTTCTGAGGACAATGGTGCAAATAACTTAGCTGCAGCTGCTTGGTTTAATGTAGGCCAATGAACATAGCCTCATTGTCTGGCATTTGTCAAGAAGTCTCATGGTCACTTCACTTTGCAAACCACAAATCTAAGCAACCAGCCCGCATGTCCTTTAAACTGCAAACAGACTACTGCTTGCAATTTACATTAAGAATTGAAGACTGGTTCTTGTTTACAAGAAGAAGCTGAGCAAGGAATATTTCTTAAAGGCTTAAATTTGTCACAAACAGCTCTGACTCTTTGGAAAGGTTATGCTGCTGTAATAGAAAGATGAGGTTACAATGACCTTCTCAGGCCCTGGAAAGTGAATATCCATCACAAAGAAAAGGCTTGTATTTATAAAATATGTATTACATTCTCAAAATGTCCAAAAGTACTTCAAAATCATTGTTTAAAGAGTGCAATGTTCCACCAATAACAAAGAGGAGAAGTGAACTAATCATCTTAGTTTAGGATTTGAAAAAAGAAAATTTGGCCAGAAGACATCACCTTTAAGTGATTTATGGGTTTTTCCAAGGAGAACCACACACTTTTATACATCCAAATGAAACAACATTTTTCCGGACCAAGGTGTATAACACAGTACATGTAACTCACACACATAAAGTAATATTACCAGAAATAAATTAGCAAATAATAAAGTGCATATATGATAGATGTTTGAAAGTAAATAGCATAACGCTACTGGAACTTCATACATGATGAGATTCATACATGGTAGCAGGGAGTTCAGTAGTCTTTGGTCTCCTCCCTGATGATAGTACTGCATGAATATGTTGGACCCAGGATAGATCCTCAGAGATGTTGACACCCAGAGATATAAGACTTCATACTCCTAGAAAGATTGTGGACATTTGGTCCCATCTTCTTAGGATAGAGGAGATGAAGGGAAAATTTGATAATCAAAAACTAGGAAAGCTTTTGATGTGTATAAAAAAGCAGCAAATTCTATTTTCAAGGTTTCATGCCAGAGGTTGTAACTTTAATGGAGGTGGAAAAGGAACCAAAGGCAACATGAAGATTAAAAGTGCCAGCACTTAATCATTATGATCTGGAATTAACTATTTGGAAGGGTGGTGGAAGCTGACGCAGTCATAAAATTTCAAAAGGGAATTGAATAAAGACTTGAAATTGGAAATGTTGCAGGGCTAGTGATAGAGAACAAGGGAGTAGATTCTTTTGAAGAGCCAACAAATGTGCAGTGGACTAAGTAATCTCGTTTTGTGATATATCATTCTCTGAGTCTAAAGTATGTTGAACAGAAGTTCCTATTATGCAAAAAAGTCAGCCATTCCTGATCCTGCCAAAACAGTCTTCAACCCAACAGCAACAAGAGCAAAAGTTAAGCTACAATAGTTCAACAAATTAAAATCATTCCCTGAGAATTAAGATAAATATCAGAATGCTAAATATGCCAATTTGACATGAAATATTTTTTCCTAAATTAAATGAATTATGGATATGTGACAATGAGGAATTTAAGTATCTAATTTCAGGACTCAGCTCCAAAGCTATTAAAAAGGTCTGTTATTCTAATCTGTAAAACATCCTCATGCAACCAGGTTTCAAGCTTCAAAAAATGTTTTTAATGTGTGATATTTGAAACATCAAACACTTATCATATGGATTAACAAAAGCCAAACAGGATAATAACTTGGATTCCAAGAGACCATGAAAGTGCACAAGAATTTCATTCCTTCCAACTTCCTGAATATTACTTTACAGAGGGAATGACAATCCAGCGCCAACTAATGCATGTCTTTTTTTTTTACTCTTAAATTGGGGATATTGTATGGAACCGAACTAATATTTCTTTTAAAACAATTTTAGATATAACTTTAAGCCATTTTTACTGATCTTCTGAAATATAACTTCAGGCCTTGCCAACCAATTTCAGGTTTGAGAAGTAAGGTTGAACTGCTGTAACATAAAGGGGAAAAATATCATTCATCAGTAAAGCATTAACAGAGATCTCTTTTCATTTTTGTACAGAAAAAATAGTGCTTTTAGGTTAGCAAAGGTCTTACCAACACCATGGAAAAGTTGGTGAGAGAACATTGATGTGATGGATTTCTAAATATCATTCATCAGAGAGGGTGCATCATGAAAGTCCATTTCCCAGCTGATCAGAGTTGTTATCATTGCACTACTTACTTATTGGAGCATAGTGTAGGCATCAGCTGCATTACTAATAAAGTGTTCAATCTCCTATGAGATATCTAACAGAGTTTTCCTCATTATAAATTTAGGAAGCACATAACAAACTAGCATAATTCATCTGTTCTTTATCACCTGGCAATTTCCTTTATCTTGCTACACTAGAATAACATCATTGCCACGCCCAACATATTGTTAATTCAAGGGGAAGATGTTTCTTCGGTTGTTTGGAGATTGGAAGTCTTTCAATTATAGACAATGAAGCAGCTATTATTCAATCTTCATATATTAACTTGATAGATGCTTTTATAAGAAGCAAACACGAGGAAATCTGCAGATGCTGGAAATTCAAGCAACACACACAAAATGCTGGTGGAACGCAGCAGGCCAGGCAGCATCTGTAGGAAGAAGCACTGTCGAAGTTTTGGGCCGAGACCCTTTGCCAGGACTAATTGAAAGGAAAGATAGTGAGAAATTTGAAAGTAGGAGGGGGAGGGGGAAATGCAGAATGATAGGAGAAGACCAGAGGGGGTGGAGTGAAGCTGAGATCTGGAAAGGTGATTGGCGAAAGGGATACAGAGTTGGAGAAGGGAAAGGATCATGGGGTGGGAGGCCTAGGGAGAAAGAAAGGGGGAGAGAGGGGGAGGAGCACGAGAGGGAGATGGAGAACAGGCAGAGTGATGGACGGAGAGAGAGAAAAAAAGAGGGGGAAAAAACTAAATATATCAGGGATGGGGTAAGAAGGGGAGGAGGGGCATTAAGGGAAGTTAGAGAAGTCAACTTTCATGCCATCAGGTTGGAGGCTACCCAACCGGTATATAAGGTGTTGTTCCTTCAACCTGAGTGTGGCTTCATCTTGACAGTAGAGGAGGCCATGGATAGACATATCAGAATGGGAATGGGATGTGGAATAAAAATGTGTGGCCACTGGGAGATCCTGCTTTCTCTGGTGGACAGAGCGTAGGTGTTCAGCAAAACGGTCTTCCAGTCTGTGTGGGGTCTCACCGATATATAAAAGGCCACATCAGGAGAACCGGACGCAGTATACCACACCAGCCGACTCACAGGTGAAGTGTCGCCTCACCTGGAAGGACTTTCTGGGGCCCTGAATGGTCCTGAATGGCCGTTTAAAAAAGGAAGACATCTCCTTTGCCCTGGAATGAAAAACCTCATCTGAGAGCAGATGCAGCGTCAAAGGAGATGTCTTCCTTTTTTAAACAAAGGGGCTTCCCTTCTTCGAACATCATCTCTGATCTCAAAAGCATCTCTCCCATTTCATGCACATCTGTCCTCACCCCATCCGCCCGCCACTCCACTCAGGATAGGGTTCCTCTTGTCCTCACCTACCATCCCACCAGCCTCCGGGTCCAATGTATAATTCTCCGTAACTTCCACCACCTCCAACAGGATCCCACTACCAAGCACATCTTTCCCTCCCCCCTCTTTCTGCTTTCCGCAGGGATCACTCCCTACGTGACTCCCTTGTCCACTCGTCCCTCCCATCCCTTCCCACCGATCTCCCTCCTGGCACTTATCCTTGTAAGCGGAACAAGTGCTACACCTGCCATTACACTTCCTCCCTCACCACCATTCAGGGCCCCAGACAGTCCTTCCAGGTGAGGCGACACTTCACCTGTGAGTCGGCTGGTGTGGTATACTGCGTCCGGTGCTCCCGGTGTGGCTTTTTATATATTGGTGAGACCCGACACAGACTGGGAGACCGTTTCGCTGAACAACTACTCTCTGTCTGCCAGAGAAAACAGGATCTCCCAGTGGCCACACATTTTAATTCCATGTCCCTTTCCCATTCTGATATGTCTATCCATGGCCTCCTCTACTGTCAAGATGAAGCCACACTCAGGTTGGAGGAACAACACCTTATATACCGGCTGGGTAGCCTCCAAACTGATGGCATGAACACTGACTTCTCTAACTTCCGTTAATGCCCCTCCTCCCCTTCTTATCCCATCCCTGATATATTTAGTTTTTTCCCGCTCTTCTTTTTTTCACTCTCTCACTCTGCCTGTTCTCCATCTCCCTCTGGTGCTCCCCTCCCCCTTTCTTTCTCCCTAGGCCTCCTATCCCATGATCCCTTCCCTTCTCCAGCTCTGTATCCCTTTTGCCAATCACCTTTCCAACTCTCAGCTTCACCCCACCCCCTCCGGTCTTCTCCTATCATTTCACATTTCCCCTCCCCCTCCTACTTTCAAATCTCTTACTATCTTTCCTTTCAGTTAGTCCTGACGAAGGGTCTCGGCCCGAAACGTCAACAGTGCTTCTCCCTATAGATGCTGCCTGGCCTGCTGTGTTCCACTAGCATTTTGTGTGTGTTGCTTTTATAAGAAGTTGCTTTTCAAGTGTTCAACTTTGGTTCAGTCTGCGATAGCATTTAGGATTTCTGTCTCGTTAGGATTCTTGTCTAGTCTCATCAGGTTCTTGTCTAGCATCTACTTACAAACATTGTTATTGCCTCAGTCTTGAAATCATGTCTCAATTCTACTCTTGGATACTCCAGCACTTGGGTCCTTACCATCCTCGACTAGGCCACTTGTCAACAGTACGACTGAGGCAAACATGCCTACTGTGGGGTATCAGAGCCTCTTGACAGCTGTGGCCTGCCACAGTGAGAAGATTGCAAGACAGAGCCTGAAAATACATGATCTCCAGGTCATCATGTGCCAACTGTTGCAAGGAGGAAGCCAGAATGGCTCAGATGTGGTTGTCAGTCGCACTGCAGAGTCAGTCCATCTTCCAACCCTGGAGAAGTTTGACAGTGACACAGGTTCGTGTGTGGCTTCCTCCACAGTGCCTGAGATCTCTCTCCTGACTGGGGAGCCGAGGTCGGGGAATTGGTTTGATTCAGGAGAATTCACAAACACCATGAAGAGGGTGTTCTGACATCCTGCCAGAGCTAGGAGATCCTCGGACCGTCTGATGAAGGTATACCAAGGTAATCGGTCAGCCACTGACTACACCATTGAGTTTTGGAATTTGACCGAGGAGTGTGGCTGAAAAAGGGAACCTTGGCCATTCTGTACCACCATGGACTCTGAGGTGAACTGAGAGATGCCTTCCCTTTGGGAGAGCTGATAGAGGACAGAGGCTCTGACTGATCAGTCCACCCACCTCTGTAATTGCCTGACGGAGGAAAAGTGGGACTACCTCGAGAGGTCAAAGAAGGCTAGTCCAAGCCGGGTCTCATTGCATCATATTCCACTCCCCATCCTCGGACACTGGCCAACCTGTCTCCTGCACAAGACCCTGTCAAGCCAGTACAGATCGTCTGCACAAGACACGGCTGCTATGAGAGGTCCAGGCATCAGAGTCAAGACTGCTGCTGCTACTGCAGGGAAAAGGTCACCTGTGGGCCGTATGTCCAAAGATACAGCTATCGGGAAAACCACTAAGACCATCCAGTGTCAGGAGGACTACAATGGGAGCAGCCATTACTTCCAACCCTACAGATTCTGGTGTCGTGCTGGAGACGGAGTTGTCCCGGGAAAAGAACAAGAGAAAGGTGAATGCCTCTGTGGACTCTTGGAAGCTGGTAATTTCCTGGACTTGGGGACAGCCCATCAGCTCATCATACCTTTGCAGGAGTCAAACCAGCACATAACCACAACTGCCCTGGACAAACATGTTCTTGGGTCCAGGCAGACATTGGCTTTGCAAATGATGATAGGGGTTTCTCCTGACATACCCTTGATCCTCAGGCACCCTTGGCTGTCCAGGTATAACCCTTCTGTGAACTGGGAGGAAGGAAATATTATCACATGAACCAGTCCTTGCAGGAAGGAGTGTTTTCAGTTTGGTGTTCCAATCCCCAGAATCTCCCAAGACCAGTGGCTGACAAGGAAACAGAAGTCTGCTCAGGGTAACCCAAAGCCTTCAGGAAACCAAGTCACACCTCCAAGGTGAAACCAGTTTCAGTCAACAGGACCACGTGAGTTCCAGTCCTGTCTTGTTTGAGGTGTGCTGGAACAGGAGAGAAAGTGTCTCACATTTAGGACAAAGCCAAGAAACCCACCAAGGAGGCGCCCAAGAATTCTGGAGTCCTGGCGGCCAAGGCTAAAGGAACCAGTTGCCAGGTCCTGTCTAAGGGAAAGGTTCATAAACGTAGATTATCAGAGCCTAGTCTGAGGAGGACAAAGACTATTTGCAGCACCTTGGTGCTGCCGTCTGAGGATGCGGATAAATATTTGGACTCTGCTTTGACAAAGGACTCTAGTGAACCCATAGAGGAGATTATGAGGTCTGCTAAATTGCCCATGGTTCAGGAGTCATCCTTGGGGAAAAGTTCAGGAGTAGTTGCAACACCCAAGCTGGTTGAAATTCTATCTGCCTACAAGGATTTGGAAGAGGTCTTCAGTAAGGGAAAAGCCTGGACTCCTCCACCGCACCGACCCTACGACTGTGCTACAGACCTTCTGCCTGGTATTTGTCCTCCACGAGGTCAGTTGTACGTGATCTCACGCCCAGAGGGAAATGCTATGAATTAGTACATAGAAGGGGCACTTGCTATGGGGTGCATTCGACCCTTCACCTCACCAATCAGCATAGGCTTCTGCTGCATACAGTAAAAGTATGGATGCCTGCAGCCGTGCATTGATTATAGAGGACTGGATCGCATAACGGCCAAGAATCATTAACCCCTTCCACTCATGAACACTGCCTTCGAGATACTGTAAGGGGCAAGAGTATTCTCGAAGCTAGACTTGCAGAGTCCATACAATCTTGTCTGCATAAAGGAGGGTGATGAATGGAAGACTGCATTTTATACATCAACAGGACACTATGAGTGCTTGGTTATGCCCTTCAGCCTTACTAACGGCAGCAGTATTCCAGGCCTTCATAAACTACGTGCTCTGGGACGCTCTCCAGCTACTTGGATGACATCCTATTTTTCGTGAAGACCATGCAGGAACACATCGCTCAAGTCAGAGATACCTTAAGGAAGCTTCTAGATCATGGACTTTACGTCAAGCTTGAAAAATCCAATTTCAGGTGACCACAGTTTCATTTTGGGTTTTATCATCTCTGATGGCAATCTCAAAATGGATTTTTACTGTGCCTACTAGGACACAGACAGTCAGACATTGGCCATAGCCATTCAGTGTGAAACAAGTCCAATGCTTTCTGAGATTTGGCAACTTATACAGAAAGTTCACCTCAGTGGCTGCTCCACTGATAGCCATTTTGCTAGGATTTCTGAACCAGAGGCTGCTTTTGCAGAATTCTAACAGCAATTCATGACAGCTCCCAGTTTGGTCTCACTTAAGCCAGACCTTCCCTTCATCATAAGGTGGGCACCTCAGGTGTCGGAGTGGGTGCTGTTTTGACTCAACAGACACCCTAGGACAATAAGCTGCACCCATATGCGTTCTTCTCCAGGTGTCTATTCCTGGAAGAGATGAACTATGTTATCGGAAATAGGGAGCTGCCTGCAATCAAGTTGGCACTGGAAGAGTGACATCACTGGCTTGAGGGTGCCAAGGACATGTTTATTTTGTGGACAGACCATAAAAACCTGGCTTATATATGGGAAGCCAAAGGACTGAATTCCAGGCAGGGCAGGTGGTCTCTTTTCTTTAACCAGTTCAGTTTTGTTCTGATCTATCTACTGGGGTCAAAGAAACAAAAAACAGATGCCTTATCTCATCAGTTCGATTCACCTGAGGAAGAGGAGCAGCCTGCCACCATTTTGCTCCAAGTAAGGGGATAACATCCATTTATTAGGGAATGAATGCGCTTGTACACAAGGACCAGACACTAGAATGGATTCCCAAGCCTGGTCCACTGGGTTGTCTGCTTGTTCCACGTTCAGCCAGGTTTAGTCAGGTTCTTCAATGGGGACAGGCACCTAGAATGGCCGCTCACCCAGAGGTTGCCAAAACATTCGAGAGGAGAGACTGGTGACCTGAAATGGCTAAAGAAGTCTGTCAATATGTGCAAGTGGTTGAGGTGTGTGTCTGGAACAGAGATACATGCACCCAACCTCAGGGGCTCCTTCACACTCTACCTGTCCCAGACAGACTATGGCTGCACATCTCCATGGATTTTGTCACGGGTCTTCCGCTTTCCAAGGGGAAGACTGTAATCCTGGTGACTGGGGATAGCTTCTCAAAAGCCTGTAAATTCATAGCATTAGACCGGTTTTGCAGCCAAGACAAGTAATCTGGTTGTCCTCTCATGATTTGCTCTCCAGGTGGAGACAAGGAAATCGGCACCCAAATTCATTGGGCCCTTCAAGATCCTTAAGAAAGTGAGCCCAGTAGCCTGCACTTTGCAGCTCCCCAAGGCCAAGATTAATCTCACCTTCCACGTCCAAGGTGAAACCTATGAGTACCAGTCCTTTAGCCCCACAGCCACCCAGATTTGTTGATGGGGAACACGTCTTCACTGCAAAGAAACCTCTGCATTCATGGACTGTCCAGGGCCTATGGCAGTTCCACATTGACTGGGATGGGTTTGGACACAAGGAATGCCGCTGGTTTACAGAGCTGGACATCCTGGACGCAGCACTGATCGATGAATACCATCAATGTCTCTCTGAGCAGCCAGGACTGCAGGAGTTGGCTGTAGGGGAGGGGGTCCAATTACAGTATGCCCCTGACTGCACCAGCTTCTGGGATTTAGACATTTCCGATTCTCCAGAGTATGGATAAATGACATGGTCCCTTAAAAGATTCAGGCCTGCTCCAATACATAGCGGCCATGTCTTGGTACTAAGATTTGGATATTTAACCAGCATCTTAACTCAGGTTTGGGTTTCAATCATCAACTCAACTTTGGTTCAGTCTGCAATTGCATTAAGGATTTCTGTCTCATTTGGATTCTCTTCTAGTCTTGACAGATTTTCGTCTAGCATCTATTCAAGAACCCTGTTCTCACCTCAGTCTCAAAATTGTGTCTTGATTCCAGTCCTGGTTATTCCAGCACTTGGACCTTTACCATCTTTACCTAGGACTCTCATCACATAAGAAGGATAGGGCCATCCTACATTACTCCATCAGATGTCTACTTTTGGCATACTGACAAGACATGAAGAGACACAACAGAAGTTAAAACGAGCACTTCTGCATTGCAAGTATTAATTCTGTCAGAAATTTATGAACACCTATAGGTGCAATTGAAGAAATATTCCTTTCCCAACTGAGAAATTTAAGTAGCAATATTCTTTCCTGTTCTAAAAAAGATATATTCAATTTTGAATTTATACACAGTAAGTGAATACAATGGTCTCTATATGAGTTACAAGTTATGTGCCAAGGAAATGATTTGTTCTGTGAATGAAATACTAACCTATTCTACAAAGATTTAATTACGTGCCAGATCTGGAGGACCTGAGTTATAAGGAAAGATTGAATAGGTTAGGACTGTATTCTTTAGAACATGGAAAATTGAGAGGAGACTGGAAAGAGGTTTACAGAGTTATAAGGGCTATAGATAGGGTAAACGCAAACAGGCTTTTTCCATTGAGGTTGGGTGAGACTGCAACCAGAGGTTATGGGTTAAGAGTGAAAAGTGAGAAGGGGAACATTAGGGGGAGCTTATTCATGCAGAGGGTTGTGAGAGTGTGGAATGAGATGCATGCAAGATCAATTTTAACGTTTAAGAGAAGTTTGGATAGATACATGGATGGTAGCAGTATGGAGGGCTATGGTCAAAGGGAGTAAGCATTTTAAGTGTTTTCAGCATGGACTAAATGGGCCAAAGGGCCTATTTCTGTGCTGTGCTTCGCTATGGTTCTATGACTTTAACGTTGGTGCCTGGATGAGTGTCTTTCCCAAGAAGTAGATACAAGTCGCAGAATACAAGAGATCTTCAAGTGAATTTTCTTACTATGCACAAAAGATCACCATTTCCATATCATTGTAAAGGCTTATTTAGTGATTTCCTTCTCTCAAGCAGCAAATGGATAGCATTCAATAAGCAGTCCCACACCCAAATCCCCCAACTAAGCTAAAGGAAGAATTAACGAAAACAGCAAGAAGTTCAGAGGAGGAAACACAAGAAGCTTCAGATATGGAATCTGGAGCAAAATAAATCAGATTCCTGGAGGAACTGTGGGGCAGACAGGACGAATAGGGGTTAATAGACTGTGGATGTTTTGGGTTGAGACCTTTGGGTTGAATGTCCAGATGAAGAATTTCAACACAAAGCATTGACGATCCATTCCCTTGATAGATGCTGCCTTGATACACTGCGATTCTCCAGAAATGTGATTTTTTTTTAATTCAGAGGAGTTGATAATGACAGCAAGAAAGGCAATTCACAGGAATTTCAATACAAACCTGTACAGGCAAGTTGGAAGGAAATAATATTAACAAGAAAGTCTGCTGAGAAGTAAGTTCAATTCTGTCTGGTACTGATAACACTGCTACAGAAGATGCAAATGTATGAGGTTTAGGGAAGTGACTAGCAGCCCCAATAACAATTGTATACAAAATTATCAATTGACCTCAATCAAGAGTACCACAGAAAAAGTTCAAGTTCAAGCTTAATTGTTCAACCATACGTGAATATTCATGAATACAGCCAAATGAAACAGTGTTACTCCGGGGCCAAGGTGCAAAACACAGTACCAATAGTCGTACACAGCACAAGGTATATACAGTATATAGCTCATATAAGAGAGCAGTAAACATACTGTCACACAAAAAATATAATACAGCCCAAGTCCCTGAGCTCATGCAGGTTGTCAGCAAAAGCAAGCCCCAGCAGTCTGCAGACGAATGCAGTCCAGCTTGTCCTCCACTGAGCGAACACTGCAGAGCCGCGCCAACACCAACATGGACACCGTGCCACACCGACTCTGTTGCCTCTCTCCCGAGTGGCTGCAAACAGGTGACACTGTGGCATGAGGGTTAGTCTGCCCTACAACTGAGACCATGTAGCTCCCCCATTGTCAGTCCTACCAATGAACCAGTGAACTTGACTTGTAACATTCCTACTTGGCTTGTAGCATCCCTGTCCAACAGGGTCTTGTGGTCTAAAGAAAAGTGACTAAGACAGGCACTTGCTGTTAGACAGCACACCGCCTTTGTGCACTGACTCCGACACCTCTCTGCCTCAGGCAACGTCCAGCTCCTCTGCCAACAAACAACGCGCTGATGGGGTAGACCTGCAGTACTTAAAGTTCTTAATGTCCAGCGGTGCCTTGTGATCATAAAAAAGATGTTTTAAAAAGACAGTAACGCCATTGATTGGGCCTGTAGGGGTCAGTGTGTCTGAGCACCCCACCATCTTCCAGGAAGCTGAAACAATGACACAGATCACAAAGTATCTATGAAGGAAAATAGATGATGTTTTGGGTCAAAATCCTTCATCTGGAGTTGTTAAAATCAACCAAAGTAGATGTTTATTTTTAATTCATGGTATCTAATAATACAGCAAAATCTATTGCAGGAGTCAGAACCAGAATCATGTTTAATATCACTGGTTGGTGTTTTGTGACAGCTGTACAATGTGAAGACATAAAAATTACAATAATTTACAAAATAAATAGTGCAATGAAAAAGATTAATGTTTATGGACTGTTCAGAATTCTGATGGTAGAGAGAAAGAAGAACTAAATCTTCAGACTCCTGTACCTCCTTACCGATGGAAAGTAACAAGAAGAGGGCATGTTTTGGATGCTGAGAGGTCTTAGTGATGGATGCTGCATCTTAAGGTACTGATGCACCATCAATAACTCTCAGAGACGGGAGGCAAATGATAGGCTTTCATTAGCCGCAAGAAACCACCACACAACATCCTGAAGACTGAGGGGGGAGCAGTGCCTCCAACCGCCTTTATACAGGGGTCTGTGGGAGGAGCCACAGGAGCAGACAGCAGAGGGGCGTGTCCAGACAGGTATATGTAGTTCACCACAGGTACTACCCCTTGAAGATATCCTGGATGGTGCGAATAGTTGTGCCTGTAATGTAGCAGGTTTAGTCTACAATGTTCTGCAGGATGTCATACAATCAGTCCAAATGCTCTTCACTGTCCATCCGTAAAAATTTGCTGAAGTCATTTATGACATACCAAATTTCTTCAAACTCGTAGCAAAGAAGAGCCACGTGTGCCTTCTTCAAGATTGCATTATGGTGTTAGGCCCAGGGTAGATCCTCCGAGATGCTGACACCCAGGCACTTGAAGCTGATCGCCCTTTCCATCACAGACCTCTTAATGAAGAGTGCCTCAGAATAAGAAATAGTTTTAATATCGTTAGTATATGTCATGAAATTTGTTGTTTTGCGGCATCAGTACATTACAATACATAATAATTTAAGAAAAAACAGAAATTACAAGTATATATATTAAAAAAATAAATATTTAGTGCAAAAAGAAAAGGGAAAAGGTACTGAGGAGGTGTTCATAGATTAATCGACTATTCAGAAAACTGATGGCAGAGTGGAAGAGGCTGTTCCTGACATGTTGAGTTGTGTCTTTAGGCTTTCATGCCTGCTGATTACAGAGCTTAGTTCTTCCAGTGCCAACCTGACGTTGGCCAGAGGTGGAATGTACACTGCTATCAGGATGATGGTGGAAAAATCCCTTGGCAGATAAAAAGGATGATATTTGACCGTGAGATACCTACCAACTGTGGCATAGATAGATAGATGGATAATTTATTGATCCCAAAGGAAATTACAGTGTCAAGTAGCATTATAAGTTTCTGTTTGGATGTTGCAATTTTGTTAATGCTCACTTTCATTCTTGAGTGTAACTGAATTGTGTCTCTGCCTGTTGTTTCCATTGATTCAGCATTTTCAACTGCTCTTTTAAATGTAAGTTGTGCTTCAGCTAGGAGCCATTTTTGAATGCTTTGC
The DNA here is from genome assembly GCF_048418815.1 of Hemitrygon akajei. NCBI lineage: Eukaryota > Metazoa > Chordata > Chondrichthyes > Myliobatiformes > Dasyatidae > Hemitrygon > Hemitrygon akajei. The sequence continues at coordinate 96,977,503 of NC_133131.1, forward strand.
TGTAAGATTCCACAAGATAAATGATCTCTCAGAGCTTCATTAAGCCTCTCTCTGAACTCACAGTGCTGTGATAACTTGTTCAATTCAGCCATGTATACTGAAATGGACCTCTCTTCCTTTTGATTCTGCTTATGAAACCTCATGCTTTTAGCAATCAACAATGGTCTTGGTTTGAAATGTTCCTGCATTACTTTTATATTAGCAAAAGTTCATTTTGGCTGCTTTGTTGGAGCAGTTCAACTTCAAAGCAAATTGTATGCCTTTAAACACAATACACTCAACAAAATTGGCACTTAACTTCCCATCTGCTATTCCATTTACTTTAAAATACTGCTAAATCTGTTCAGTACACAAAATCTAGTTATCTGTTATGTAATGGAACACATCTATCTTTGCAATGGAGCCTGCCTTTTCTGTTCTTTATTTATGATTATTATCACCTAGTATTGACTGTTTTTGAACCCATAAATTCTTCAATTTTCTGCCTTTTTTTAAAAACCTGACTGTGCTGCCCCATAGAAAACAAAATGTTGCACTTTGTGTTTAACTCTACCATTTCTCGTGGTGTTTTTTAAAACTCAAATATATTGCTAAACTTCAACAGGTAGGTAGTCAACTCGGGTTCACTTTAAAAATTTTCATGGCCACTGTTATGTTTTGTAACTTCAAATCATAAATCTAATTGCAATTCCAGTGAGTACAGACACAGAGCCATCAAGCACTCCTCATATATTAACCCATTCATGCCCAGAATCATTCTTGTGAACATCCTCTGGAACCTCTCTAATTCCTGTACAACTTTTCTTTGAAAAGGGGGCAAAACTGCTCATAATACTCCATATTATGACCAATGCCTTCTAAAGCCTTAGATCATATCCTTGCTCATATTCTAATCCTCTTGAAATGAATGCTAACAATGTATTTGCCTTCCTTACCACCGACACAATCTATGAGTTAACCTTTGGGGAATCCTGTGCACGGACTCCCAAGTCCCTTTGCACCTCTGAGTTTTGAATGTTCTCCCCAGTTCGAAAATAGTTTATGCTTTTATTCAGTGTACCAAAGAGCATAACCATACACTTCCCTCCACTATGTTCCATCTGGCATACTGCCAGTGTTTTTGACAGTGATGTCTGATGCAAAATACTTATTAAGTTCATATGCTTTTTCTTTGTTCCCCATTAGTATCTCTCCAGCATCATTTTCCAGCAGTCCAATATCCATCCTCACCTTTCTTTTACTCTTTATATATCAGAAAAATACTAGTATTCTCTTCTATATTTTTAGCTAACCTACCTTCATAGTTCACCTTTTCTCTCCTTATATATATTTTTAGTTGTGTTCTATTGGTTTTTAAAAGCTTCCCAGCCCTCTAACTTCCCATTAACATTTGCTATATTACAGTGGTATGCAAAAGTTTGGACACTTCTGGTCAAAATTACTGTGAATAGCTAAGTGAGTAAAAGATGACCTGATTTCCAAAAAGCAAAAAGCTAAAGATGACACATTTCTTTAATATTTTAAGCAAGATTACTTTTTTTTATTTCCATCTTTTACAGTTTCAAAATAACCAAAAAGAAAAGGGCCCGAAGCAAAAGTTTGGGTACCCTGCGTGGTCAGTACTTAGTAACACCCCCTTTGGCAAGTATCACAGCTTGTAAACGCTTCCTGTAGCCAGCTAAGAGTCTTTCAATTCTTGTTTGGGGGATTTTCACCCATTCTTCCTTGCAAAAGGCTTCTAGTTCTGTGAGATTCTTGGGCCGTCTTGCATGCACTGCTCTTTTGAGTTCTATCCACAGATTTTCAATGATGCTTAGGTCGGGGGACTGTGAGGGCCATGGCAAAACCTTCAGCGTGCGCCTCTTGACGTCATCCATTGTGGGTTTTGAGGTGTGTTTAGGATCATTATCCTGTTGTAGAAGCCATCCTCTTTTCATCTGCAGCTTTTTTACAGACTGTGATGTTTGCTTCCAGAATTTGCTGGTATTTAATTGAATTCATTCTTCCCTCTACCAGTGAAATTTTCCCCATGCCACCGGCTGCAACACAAGCCCAAAACATGATCGATCTACCCCCATGCTTAACAGTTGGAGGGGTGTTCTTTTCATGGAATACTGCACCCTTTTTCTCCAAATGTACCTTTGCTGATTGTGGCCAAAAAGTTCTATTTTAACTTCATCAGTCCACAGGATTTGTTTCCAAAATGCATCAGGCTGTTTAGATGTTCCTTTGCAAACTTCTGACGCTGAATTTTGTGGTGAGGATGCAGGAAAGATTTTCTTCTGATAACTCTTCCATGAAGGTCATATTTGATATTTGTGCAGTGTTGCTTCACAGTAGAACAGTGCACCACCACTCCCGAGTTTGCTAAATCTTCCTGAAGGTCTTTTGCAGCCAAATGGGGTTTTGATTTTCCTTTCTAGCAATCCTATCAGCAGTTCTCTCAGAAAGTTCTCTTCCAGACCTCAACTTGACCTCCACCGTTTCTCAACTGCCATTTCTTAATTACATTACAAACTGAGGAAACGGCTACCTGAAAACACTTTGCTATCTTCTTACAGCCTTCTCCTGCTTTGTGGGCATCATTTATTTTAAATTTCAGAGTGTTAGGCAGCTGCTTAGAGGAGCCCATGGCTGCTGATTGTTGGGACAAGGTTTGAGGTGTCAGGGTATTTATAAAGCTTTGCAATTTGTATCACCTGTCCTTTCCTAACGATGACTGTGAACAAGCCATAGCCCTAACAAGCTAATTAAGGTCTGAGACCTTGGTAAAAGTTATGAGAGCTCAAATCTCTTGGGGTGCTCAAACTTCTGCATGGTGCTCCTTTCCTTTTTTTCACTCAAAAATTGTACAAAACAAAAATAATACACTAATCTTGCTTAAAATGTTGAAAAGAATGTTTCATCTTTAACTTTATGACTTTTGGAGATCAGTTCATCTTCTGCTCACTTAACCACTCACAGTAACAGTAATTTTAACCAGGTGTGCCCAAACTTTTCCATGCCACTGTATCTGTCTACTGCCCTCGCAATGCATGTGCACAAGGCTAGGCAGGGAGTTAAGCGCTTTCTCAAAAATCACCCAAGCCAGAAGCTTTCTTCAGTGATTTTAATGAGAAAACTTAGTAAATCTGCCGAAAGTTAAGTATAACATGTATTAGATTCAGTAGGGAATCGTCATGCACCTGGGTATACTAATACTATTGATTATTCTCATGATCAATGTTAATCAAGGTAAGACACACATGTATCATTCCATAACTATGCTGTGTAGACCAGAGTGAAGTCACGTAATTCCATTGATCAAACACTGGAGGGCAACATTGACAGGACAAGTACCCAATCCAGCATGGAAGCCATGCTACACCTCTCCTGGACTGCTGCAACAGACAAACCCACGACTTCAGGCCTTGCCCTCACTATAAGCAAGGCCACACAGATCCACTGCCGTCTGTCCCACCAATAAACAAGGCCAACAGTTTTGCAACACTTTACATTATCAACGTTCAACAGGGTCTTGCAATCGTAAGAGAAATGTCCAAGACAATCATTTGCTGTTAGACTGTATACTGCCTTCATGCACCTACCATGATGCCTTCCTGTAGTAGGCAGTAACACGGTCACAACAAATCCAGCTCCTCCACTAACAACCAGTGTCCTTTTCCAATCAACATTGGGCAGTTCCTCTCTCATGCCTCCGTAATTACCTTTACTCCGCTGTAATACTGATACATCAGACTTTATCTTCACCTTCTCAAACTGCAGGGTGAATTCTATCATATTATGATCATTGTCTCCTGAGGGTCCTGTTACCTTAAGCTCCCTAATCAAGTCAGATTCATTATGTAACATCCAACCCAAATTGCTTTTCCCTTGTGGTCTCAACTGCAAGCTGCTCTAAAAGCCACATCTTAGGCATTCTGCAAATTCTCTCCCTAGGGATCTAACACCAACCTGATTTTCTCAATTTACTTACATATTGAATCCCCCATGACTATCGTAACAGTGCTCTTTTGACATGTGTTTTCGATCTCCCATTGAAATGTATATCCCACATCCTGGCTACTGTTTGGAGATGTGTATATCACTCCCATCAGGATCTTCATACCCTTGCAGCTTCTTAATTCTACCCACAAGGAGTTTACACCTTCCAATCCTATATCACCTCTATCTAAGGATTTGATTTCAATTTTTACCAACAGAACCACCCCTCTGCCTACCTACCTGTCTTTTAAATATAAATTGGTTCCTTGGATGTTAAGTTCCCAGCTATGATCTTCTTTCAGCCATGACTCAGTGATGCCCACAACATCATACCTGGCAATCTCTAACTGCGCTACAAGAGCATCTACCTTATTCTGTATACTGTATGCATTCAAATATAATACCCTCATTCCTGTACTCATCACCCTACAGATGTACAAGATGAGTTGAATAAATATTCAAAAATGACCAGTAAAGCTGTTAGAAATTTAGATCAATAAAGAAATAATCCAAAAATAATTACTTAACTTGTATACAACATTCCATTTCTAAGAATATGTAGATTTTCATAAGACTGTCATTATGTCCTAAGTCAAACAAAAATGTGGTAAAGAGCTTATCGGTCAGCCAGATTGACAAGTGGAACTCCTACAACTGATTACATGTCCAGCAGTCATTATCAATGTTTCATTTCCCAGGTTATCCCATAGTAGCTTTAAGTTCCCCTGTGCATTTGTTCAGATGTTTCTGCACTGATTTACTGAAAACAATAGGCAGAGAAATTTTAAATGATGTTTAATGATAATGGTCATTAAAAAATAAACTATGAATACGCACTCTCAAGAGATTCGGCAGATGCTGGAAATCTTGAGCAATACACAGACACAATGCCAGAGGAACTCAGCAGGTCACGCAGCATCATCTATTGCCTCACAGATGCATTTTTAAAAGCTAATCATTAGATTTGGTTTTGTCTGGTCTAAAACTACTCCCTTTTCCTATTTCTCCACAGTCTTTTTACAGATTAGCTAATGTTCTCTGGAGTTTGAAGTACATTCTACTGAAAGATTATAAACAACTGACGGAAGTTAGGCAAGCTTCCAAGCCATAGAAAGTAGACCGCAATACATGTTCTATTAATTTGTAAATGGAAAAATAAAGGAATAAAATAAATCTTCTGATGTTATCTTATGTTAAGTAAATCTCTAATGTAATTTATCCAGATACACAATGAAATCGTTTTCACCCAGATGTCACATTGTTTTTTTTGTGGAATCATTCTGCTGAAAATGAGGAACAGAAATGGAGAGGGCCAGTAGCTTTAAATTCCTTGGCATTAATATATCAGCGGATCTTTCCTGTGACCAGCACATAAATGTCCTCACATAGAAGTTTGGGTAGATTTGGGATGTCACCAAAAACTTCGAACAACTTCTATAGATGCACTGTGGAGCATATCCTAACTGGTTATATCACAGCCTGGCATGATAATACCAAATGCCCAGGGACAGAAAATGCTAAGGGAAGTGATAGATACCATTCAGTCCATTACAAGCAAAACCTTCCCACCACTGATATATTTACATAACTGCTGCATTAAGAAAGCAGCACACAGTATCAAAGACCTCAACCAACCAAGCAATGCCCTCTTCTCGCTATTACCACTGGGTAGGAGGTACAGAAGCCTTAGGTCCAATGCTATGAGATCCAAGAATAGTTATTATCCTCTGCAGTGGATACCTGAAAACAAACCAAAGCTGCCGAGACACTAAGCAGGGGCACTGTATGACACGCTTCCAACTAACGAATTTCTAAATCATGAAAGGGGTGTTTGATCCTTTATTACAAAACCAGCAAAGATGAACAATCTTTTAGCGATAAAAAACTAATGAAACCAAATTAGCAATGTAACAGTCAAACTTCTGGTATAATAGTGTAATTTGTGAAGCTAGCAGTTGAACTAAATTAGAGGTCACAAAAAGAAATCATCCTCTGTGGCTCATTCCCTCTTCACTAGACCAAATTAAACTAAGATCAAACATGAATACGTAACTATACTCATTTGCTCCTACCATGCCTAACCCATGTGACATATTACCATATTAAACATGCCACAAAATACAACTCAGACAGAAAATAGATACATGGCTCCTAAATCCCTGCCACTAATTATTACACTATAATAGTAACAACTACATACTACTAGAATAGGAGACATGAAATTGTCAAGGATAAACAAACATCTTACCATTTACACAAATGTTATCTTTCTTCTTTCTTCTTTCTTCTTCCAATCAGGTCATGTAACAGTCATCTAGACCTGACGTTACCAGCACTTAGCCCAGTGCAGAGTGATCCTTACCACCACTCTCTGTCAAGTCAGTAAGTCAAGTCAAAGTCATGAATTTTCAGATGTCTGCCTCCTGTTGAAGACAGATCTTGGTTATAGGCCTATCCAGACAGCCCATCTTGATCCTGTTGTGCAACTGCTGCACAATTCCTCTTCTGTCTGCAAAGACTTGAATGGCTCATCCCATAATCCATGAGTTTCAAGACGATGTGCTGTCAACTATAAAACACAATGACTCCTGGGAGGAAATGCGTATTATACTTGACCATTTCTGACGTTCTTGTCACTATGACAAATACTCCTTGATCCACCATTTCCAACTCTTCCATTTCAACTCTTCGATCATGTGCTCACCCAGACCCGCTACCACAGCTTTGTCAGTCCTGATGAATGGTCTCAGCTTGAACCATCAACTGTACTCTAGTCCAAAGATGCTGCCTGGACTTCTGAGTTCCTCCAACATTTTGTGTGTGTTGCTTGGATTTCCAGCATCTGGAACTTTTCTCTTGCTTGTGCTTGGACCACCGTTTCCAAAACAAGTTTGGCATGTATTGGACATGCTTCCATCCATGAGGAACATAAACATCTTCCTTTTTGAACTCTCCTGGTAGTAAAGAAGTCTTCATAAACAACAGATGATTAGGTTTTCGTGCTTCCAAATCATTGGAATGCTTTAATAATTGGATCACCATTGATAATAGCCTCCATTTCACAAAGGACTGTGTGGAAACAGTCTTTGTCAAGACTCTGTACCATCATGGTAGAATTGAGGATCTTTCACACGGACCTGATCAATCTTTCCCATGTTCTTCCATGATGCTCATGTCTCAGAATGACATCTGAGATATGGAGATCCTCCACTGCGAGACAACCTCAGCCAAAATTACCTTTGTTTTTTTCAATCTCTCTCCAAAGAATAAACCTGTTGTTCTTCATCCAAGTCAGAGAGAGCAAGAGTGTTGTTCAATTTCTCCCTCTTCCGACTAAGGAATCTAAATCTAAGAATCCAGGCTACCATCTACCTCAAATGGGACCAAGACAACAAGTGACAGATTATACGTGTTTCTGCATCTACCTCCTCCTCGATCTGCATGGCATTCAGATTGACTTCCAGATCATCTACCAGAAGCTCTCCAGAACAATTGGGATTCACAGACCATTCCCTTTCAGGCTGAAGAAGATACTGAGGCCTTGACCCCCTTGTTTCATTCTTCAACCCTCTATTCTTCAACTGTTTACATACCTCCACTGAGTTGCTTGTGAGACATTAAGAATTTCTGAAATTCTATTTGCAATGAAGGTTCAGAACCTGGAAGTTTTATTCTTGATGTACTTCAGCACAAAAGTATTATCAGTCCAAAACACTTGAGTCATGAAGCTGAATGTGCAACTGCTTCCTCCACCATGTGTCCATACGGCTTGTCATCGTAGCAGCAGTGAGCTCCATATGAGGGATGGAAACTGACTTCAACAGACTACCCTAGATTTTCCCATGATGAAAGCACTGTGCACTTGAGAGCACGTGTTATGCAACAATAGATAGGGCACTGCTCCATAGCCATCTTCAATTGCATCTGTAAAGTGGTGTAACTGTGCAGCAACAGCTTCTCTAAAATCCAGGGATTTCAAATATCCAACAAACATAAGTCTTCCAACTGGCACAGTTCTTCCAACCAACTTTTCCATTCATGGCTAACTGATGTTGGTATAGTGTAATCCCAGCCAAGCCTTTTCTTACATAGATCTTGTAGAAACTTTGTAGCAGATAACACCACCAGACTCAAGATTCCTAGATGATGGAACTAACTGTGAAAAGATTTCCCCTTCTGGTGAGTGGTCTAACTTGGATCATGATCCTAAACTTGTAAGTATCAGACTGAATGGACCATTGCACATGCAGTATTCTCTCCACTGAAATTATATCTGGATCCAAACACAAATCCTTCCTATCTTACACTCTTTGCTCTTTTGGTATCACAGCTGACATATTATGTCTGTTGCTTATTTACTTTGTGTGTCAAAGGCCACCTTTAGCACAAATAGATACAAGGTCATGATAGAGAGACACTGCTTCTTCTTCAGAGGACACTAACAAAAGGAGGCCATCAATATAGAAGCAACACAAAATCTTAGTCATCATCTCGTAGCTGAACTGTTCTTCATTGTCTTCTGTGCATTTCATATGAGTGGAATTGGCACAGCTCAGTGATAAAGTTGCTTCAAAGAGATGTACCACTACTCTAAAGTCCTCCATATCTTGGCTGAGGTCACCATCAGGCCACCAGAGAAACCTCAGCAGATCTGCATCTTCCACTGGTAATTCAAACTGATGAAACATTGATTCAATATCTGCCATGATCACCATTAGTTCTTTTCTGAATCTGGTTATGACTCCATTTTGAGCTAGTAAGACCTGGTCCCTATAAAAGCTGAGCATTAAGTGATATCCCCCAACAATTAGCTCCACAATCAAACACAACATGAAGTCTCCCTTTCCTGATATGGTAAACACCATGATAGAATATAGAACATAGAACAGTACAACACAGGAACAAGTTGTTCAGCCACAGTGTTATGCTGAACCAGCCAAAAAGTAAATCAAGAACATCCAAACACTAACCCCTCCTACCTACACCATGTCCATATCCCTCTGTCTTCTTTACATCCATACACACATTGAAATGTCTCTTATAAGCCTTTAATGTATTTGCCTCTACCTGGGTTAAACTCCATCAGCCATTTCTCAGCCCACATCTGCAACTGATCTATGTCATGATGTATTCTTTGCCAGTCTTTTACACTATTCACAACTCTACCAGTCTTGATATCATCTGCAGAATTACTAACCCACCCATCTACATTTGCATCCAGATCATTTATATGCATCACAAAGAGCAGAGGTCCCAGCACAGATCTCTGTAGAATACCATGAATTTCAGACCTCCAGCTCAAATAAGTCCCTCCTACCACTACCCTCTATCACCTGTGCCCAAGTCAGTTCTGAATCCAAATAGCCAAATTGCGATGGACCCCGTGCATCTTAATTTTCTGGATTAGCCTTCCATGAGGGGCTTTGTCAAATGTCCTACTAAAATCCATATAGACAACATCCACTGCCCTACCCTCTCCATTCCCTCTTGTCATCTTGTTATAACACTCAATCAAGTTGGTAAGGCACGACCTGCTTCACACAAAGTCATGTTAGCTGTCCCTAATTAAATCATGGGTTGCCAAATATATCCTAACCCCTAAGAATTTTCTCCAGCAATTTCCCTGCAACTGATGTGAGACTCACCAGTCTATAGTTCCCAGGATTTTCCTTTGATCCCTTCTTAAATAAAGGTACAAAATTATCCACTCACCAATCCTCTGGGACCTTGCCTGTGGCTAGAGAGAACACAAAGATAATGCTCAAGGGTCCAGCAATCTTGTCTCTTGCCTCCTTCAATAACCTGTGGTAAATCGCATCAGGCCCTGGGGACTTACCCACCTTAATATTCATTTGGAGGCCCAACACTTCCTTCTCCTTGACCTCTAAACACCCTAATATATTTATACACTCAGCACTGATCTCCATGTCCTCCACATCGTTTTCCTTGGTAAATACTGAAGCAAGGTACTCATTAAGACTGTCAGTCACATTTTCCACATCCAAGCAAACGTTACTCTTGTTACCCTTGAGTGGTCCCACCCGCTGGCTGGTTATCCTCTTGCTCTTGATGTATGTATAGAATACCTTGGGATTTACCTTAATCCTACTTGCGAAGGACTTTTCATGGCCTTTTCAAGCTGCCTTAACTCCCTTCTTTCGTTCTTTTCTTGCTTCTTTATACTCCTCATGTGCTTCATTTTATCGTAACTTCCTAAGCTTTACATACCCCCTTTTTCTTCTTGACTAAATTCATCACCTATCTGAACATCCCCATCCTTCCTTCTAGCAGGAACATACCTTTCCTATACACTATGCAATTGATGGTTGAACACCCTCCATATGTCTCATGTGGACATGCCAGAGAAAAGGTGTTCCCAATAAGCGCTTCTTAGTACCTGCCTAATGCCCTCATAATTTGCCCTATTCCAATTTAAAACTTCTCCACAAAGACCATACCTATCCTTATGTAGAGCTATCTGGAAAGTTAGGAGTTGTGGTCACTGCTCCCTCTCTGTTCACCCACTGAAAGGTCAGTCACCTGGCCAGGCTCATTACCCTACACCAGAGTCTAGAAGGGCCCCTCCATTCATTGGACCACCACATATTGATTAAGGGACCTTCCTGGATACACTTAACAAATTCTGCCCAATCTAAACCCTTTACATCAGTGATTAGGGTGTTTACTTGTCCTAAGAGGGTGTTAAGGGAAATAGAAGTCATCAGGGGCTTTCAAGATTCTTGGGGGGTGTGGGTGGCAAACAGCACCCTAACTTGAGGCACGAGACATGACCACTACTAGCAGAGCAGGCACTTCCAAAAAAAAGGGATGAAGCACTGGAACGCAGGAAGAACCATAGTTCTGCAGGTGGTGAGCACTCATTATCAGAATGTGTCTGAAGCTCGGCAATCTTATCCCACTTTACCAACCAAACAGATATTATTGGGGATGCATAAATTAGCAATTAGGGTGCGGAGCCGTTCCCCTTGACTCGCAGCACAGAATGAGTTCATGCAATCTAACAGTTGGTAAGTCAAGTACACCCTTTCAATCTTCTTTACAGAGCTGTGGAAAACAGGTTGTGCAATGATACAGTGCTGTTTGGAAACAGATGCTGAATAAAAGCCATTCAGTGAATCTACCGACCCTCAGGATACTGCTTGCGGTGTTCAGAGTGACCTCGCTTTTACATGTGTGGTGAAGAATCATCTTCTGGGATTATGAGCCCTTACGTGATTGGCCAATCATGTCAACTGGAATAGTATAACTCCAGCTCTGTCCTGACTAACATTCAGATTCCAATCTGAGTTCACGTCAATGTAATTTTTGCTGTTGTGATCATCTTCATCTTCACCTCACTGTTCCTTTGCGTGCTGATACCGTTGTTCTACTTGTGTCAAGTTGCAGCTGTCATCAACATCTGATAGGTATCCCCAGTTTTTGTTAATTTTTTTATTTTAATTTAGCCCCATTAATGATGGATAAAAAGATACAGTGCAATCTCAATGTCTGTAGGCAGTGAAGCCTTGAATTCTAATCCTGCTAAGAAACAGGAACTCCAGAGTGTGTCAATACAATGTTATGTACTTGGAGAATGGTTTTATCCCTTTCCTGACAGATCAGTGATGCTCCATATGTCTTATTTGTAATACTGTACTGTCTAATGAAGCCTTGAAACCATCAAGATTGCAGGAACACTTCCGTACAAGGTACCCTGAAAAGACTACTTACTCAATTTCAGATGATGAAAGAAGCATTTGAAAAGTATTGCACACTTGAGCATTTGCCAAGAAAGCTAACAATCACCTTAATGGTGATTCTTTCACTATTGCTTCTTATAACATTTTCACCTCATCGCTTTATATAACATTTCCCAAAATGATAGCAAAATCTGGAAAATCTCATACAATGGTGAAAGATTAATAAGGCTTTGGGGTTCTAACATTTAACTGTCGTTTATTCTTTGGGACACTCCTCTGTTTTCATGGATGTTTGCGGAAAAAAAAAAGAATTTCAGGATGTATACAGCATATATTTCTCTGGCATTAAATGTATCTCTGAAACCTTTGAAAACTTTGTATCAGAAGTGCTCACTACTGTTGTCACAATGGATGTGTTGGTTGTCCATCATTTCTAACCTGTGTGGGAGGAGTTTTATAATGAAAAAAACAATTGCACTGGGACAGTTCCGTTCTCTTGGCCTCAAAGTTCTTGGACCAATAATATGACAACTCGTCACAACTGGAGACTTCCTTGGCTGCAGTGGATAGCCGTGACACCTGTGCCTTGTTATGTCTTTTGCTCTCAAAATGGATACCAGTATTTTAAAATCAATTCCTCTGAGCAATAATTCTGTAGCTCATCGTATTGACAAATTGAGTGGTCATTGAATATCAGCTATGCACAAAGCTACAAAAAACAGAATTTTGGATGAGTTAACTGTGCCTGACAACAAGGCATTGCTAATGGCATATGTACAGTTTATCAAAAATGGAAAAGTTTATGAAGAGATTCTCTTTAGTAAAAAGTTAATAACAAATATCAATGGAAAATGAATCTACGATGAACTCAAAGTGTATATTGAGGATCGAAGTATTCCAATTAGCAGCATAATTTTTTTGTGCAATAGAGCACCATATATGACAGGTCACATGCTGGTTCAGTTGCATTTATATAAAAAGAAATTCCACGTCTTTTTGCAATCCATTGTGTAATTTATTGTCAACATCACGCAGCCAAAAACCTCAGCCAGTTACTTTTTTTCAAGCATGACTCTTGTAATATCTGCTATCGACAACATTAAATCTCAGTCATGAAATAGTGGAATATTTCACCAGTTAAGCCAAGATAACAATGAAAAGTTTGAGCACTTGCTTCTTTGCACTAAAGTATGTTGGCTGTCAAAAGGCTGCTGTTTAGAATGTGTCTTTGATCGTTTTGACACTGTGGTTGAATTTTTGCTCAAAGTTGACAAGAGTTTGGAAAACAAGATTGAACTTTTATGTGGAGATGCGGCATACCCAGCCAATCTGTATGACAAAATGAACATTCTAAATATGAAACTGCAGGGTGAGAATTTCAATTTAATGTAGGTAAAAAGTGTACTACCACTTTTATCAGAAATTTGGAAATATATAAGCAAAACATTGGGAGAAGAATGTTCTCACAGTTTTCCTGCATGAAATGTATGTCACTCACTTTCACAGACGGTGATTTACAAGAGTACTACTTACACTTGCAGTCACTACTGTGGCCTCCATCGGTTGTGGTCGACCATGGGTACTGCGCCTCTGGTAGTCACTGGGAGTGATTCTCCAGGGTGCAAGCCAGGGCAGAGTTGATATAGAGATCTGTCTGTTGCCCATGCAGTGGGTCCCCCCTCTCCATGCTGATGACAGGTCCAAAGGAGCGATGAAAGTCGATACAGTTTGGTGCCAGCAGCATCGCAGGAGTTGTCGTGCCAGTGCTGGGTACATCAGTCAGCCACCTTCGAGACTCCGACTCCTGATGTTTCCTTGGGGTTTACTCCCAAAGCCTTTCCTGTGAGCGGGTATAGCCGCAAGGCAGTGGAGGTTTGAAATCGGAGTTTTCAGAATCGGTTCCAGAATTTGAATAATCTGGAAATTCCAGACTGGGGTACTTAACCCATTTCTTTGCAAGGTGGAAGAACAGGAAGAGAGACTGTAAGAAGAAATTATCAAAATTCAGGATGATGAAAAAGGAAAAATGCTTTTCAAAAATGTTGGGTTTTTTTGTGGTTTGGGGCTACACTGTTATATGAAGATTCTAGTCTTTGGAGCAGAGCCAAAGGTCATTACATTTCCATCCTCTTACTTTATTGAAAGAGGCTTCAGTGCAGTGAACCACATACTCACAAAAAGCAGAAACCACTTGGACATTGTTACACATGAGGGCTTAAGGCTTTGCTGTCTTGCTAAAAACCATCAAGCTCAAGGACCATCTTGATATTGAAGCTGCTCTACAGTGCACAGGAACTGTGAAAGCTAGGTTTAAAGACAAATAACTTTTCTTTTAGCCAGAGGGTGGTGAATCTGTAGAACTTGTTGCCACGGGTGGCAGTGGAGGCTAAGTCATTGGGTGTATTTAAGGCAGAGATTGATAGGTGTCTGAGTAGTCAGGGCATCAAAGGTTATTGTGAGAAGGCGGGGGAATGAGACTAAAGGGGAGATTGGATCAGCTCATGATGAAATGGCGGAGCAGACTCGATAGGCCGAATGGCCGACTTCTTCTCTTTTGTCTTATGGTCTTATGGTCTAAAGCAGAATCATTTTTCTCATGTTAGTATATGGTAGACATGATTTTACACTACGGGGGCTGCAGAAAGTATATTGTGCTAAAGAGGGGGGTTAGCACATATGAAGGTGCTTTGGGCTAAAAAAAGATTGGGAAACACTGCCTTACACTACAAAGGCCCCAGTTTATATTAGGGAGGTTGAAATCCTCCATAACAACAATCCTATTAATTTTACACATTCCTTTTATCTGCTTGCATATCTGTGTCCCGGTGGCCACTGGGGTGGGTTGGGGGCTCTGTAGTACAATCTCATCAGTGTGATTGCACCCTTCCTATTCCTGAGTTTCACCCAAATGCGCTCAGTGTCTGACCATATGTCTCCCCTAAGTGCAGCTGCGATATTGTCCCTGATTAGTAATGCCCCTCTCCCCACCTCTTCTACCCCTCCTCTATCTTTTCAAAAACTTTGAAAACCTGGTTCATTAATCACCCATTCCTGCCACTCTCTCAACCAAGTTTCAGTAATGGCTGCAACATATAGTTCCATGTACTGAACTGAGCTATAAGTTCATCACCCTTACTCATAATGCTCCTAGCATTAAAATATACATACTTCAAACTATCTGACCATCATATCTGTTATTTTGATCCTGCCTTTCAATACCTTCTGCAGCATCTACCTTCTGGTACGATCCTTCCCTTACTGACATGGGGATCTGGTTCTCAGCCCCTGCAAAAATAGTTTAAGCTCTCCCAAGTAGCATTGTGGGGTAATGCAATTGGGAGAAGTGTACATCACTCACAACCGCTGACATTGAGTTGGGGTTTCACTTTAAGAAGCTGGACCGATGTGATGACATTATTATGTAAAAGGTTTTTAGCGCACTTTTGTTGTTTAGGTTTTGGAGTTCAGTAAAATGTGTTACAGGTTTCATTAAACATAAAGTGCCTTTCTTTGTTTCAGTTGCAAAAACCTACATTGGTGATTTCAGTGCTCTAGGACAACTCCGGAGTTATTGAATATGTCGGCCAACTTTGATACTTCGGTTACTTTAAAACTGCCAGAGTTTTGGGAGCAAAATGCCGCCGCTTGGCTTGTACGGGGGGGGGGGGAGCCAGTTCACCCTGCAAGAAATCTCCGCCGACAACATCAAATATTTCTACCTGGCAGCATCACTCAGCAACTCCAGGGCGGGCAAAATAGTGCAGCTGCTTGAACACCAGCCTAAACACGCTAAAAACACACCTTTTACAGACTATCGGAGTCTGAGCGCACCAAGCAGTTGCTCTCCTTCCCCTGTCACAGTGATGGTAACACTTTGGAGCTGATGAACCACATGCTGTCCCTCCTGGAAAGTCACCATCCTTGTTTTATTTTTAAAGAACTCTTCATGCAGTAGATGCCTGAACCAGTTCACGTAGCGCTCACTAATGCATCCGTGAAGGACTGCAGGGAGCTTGCTAAAGCAGCTGATCCAGTCAGTGGTGAATCATTCCTCCTCCTTTTTCGACCCCTAGCCCAGTCAGCAAGGCACCCAACTTAAGGACACCCGTGGCTGTGAAACAGACGATGGTGGGCCTGTGGTTTTATCATGTGCGCTTTGGTACGAACACAAGAAAATACCAACTGCCGTGTAGTTTCAACAGTGCCAGTGCATCAGGACATCAGAAGTCTGTGAACTCCATGGGGTCCAGCTGCCAGGAAAGTCTACTGTTAACTACAGACTCCCTTTCAGGGAGGCATTTCCTGTACTCAGGTGAGAGTGCTGCTGGTATCGCCTATTGATGAGAAGACACCGAGCAACAAAACCTCGCTGCAGGCCCCTAATGGCAGCAGGGTCCAGACTTATGGGACACGATGGGTGACGGTCTGCTTCAGTGGGCGGCAATAATCGACCCATGCTGGCGTAAGTGCTCAAAAAGTGTGCACAATTGGATACGTGTTCAGATTTGGATGCATTGGCAACAAGTATGTCTGGGTAAACAGAAGGAAAATCTAAATCCTTTACCACAGAGTCCATCAGCTGGGACTTTGTCCTGCCTGAGGTAGCTAGACCTCTGCTTCGTGCAAATTTCCTGTGTGCCCAAGGACTGTTAGTCAACCTTCAGAACAGCCAGCTTGTGGATGTCAAGGACTTTGGGTCATTACCCTGCTCCCCTAGTAAGTTCCCCACAATGACTCTCTCAAGTGCATGCAGCTCTGCATGTAAGTTCACTTGACTGCTGGATGAACTCCCAGACCTCAGCAAGCCCACATCCTCCACTATAGTCACAAAACGTGCAGTTAGGCACCACATTTCTACAAATGGCCCGCCAGTCCATGCCCACGTGCTTAGACTGGACCCAGAAAAGCTGGCAAATGCGAAGGCTGAGATAGCCAACATGGAAAGATTCAGAATTAAATGCCGGTTGAACAGCCCCTGGGTTTCACCCGTCCACATGGTTCCTAAGTGCAATGGCGGTTGCCGCTGCCTTAACAGGGCCACCATCCCTGATCATTACCTGGCATCTCACATTCAAGACTTTCTAGCATGTTCAGCCAGAAAGTTAACATTTTTCCCCAAGTTGATCTCATTAAGGGCTACCATCAGGTACCTGTGTGCTTAGAGGACCTGCTCAAGACAACTGTGATCACCCCATTTGGCCTTTTGAGTTACTGCACATGCCGTTTGGATTGAAAATTGCAGCACAGGCTTTCCAACGGCTAAAGAACTCTGTATTAAAAGACATAGGTCTTCTTTTTGTTTACCTGGATGATATACTTGTCACAAGTGCATCCAAACCCTAAAATGTACCTCATCTCCGCATACTTTTCGAGCACCTAAGCATACTGGGTTGATTTTTAACCTTTCTAAATGCCAGCTTGGTTTGTCAACCATTGACTTCCTCGGCTATCACATCTCCAGAGAAGGTGCAAAATCCCTCCCATCAAAGCTATATGGATCTCCCACCATCCCACACTACTGAAAAACTACAGGAGTTCTTAGGCATGGTTAATTTCTATCACCACTTCCGTCTGTGAGCTGCTGAGCTTATGCTCCCCCTGTACAGTGCGCTCAAAGCAATACTCATGATCAGGTGCTCATCTGGTCAGCAGACGTGACCAGGGGCATTTGATGATACCAAATGAGCTCTTTCTAAAGCGATCCTACTGGCACACCTACTCCCCAACACACACATGGCCATTACAACTGACGCTACACCCTATGCCATGACTTTGCTTATCGGAGGCCTGTGGCAGCTGCTCACCATCTTCAGCCGGCAGCTCTGTCCCCCGTAAGGAAGTACAGCACGTTTGATCATGAGCTTCTCGGTCTCTATCTGGCTGTCTGCCATTTTCATTTTCTTCTAGAAGGTCGCTATTTCACGGCGTTCATTGACCACAAACCCTTTGTGCAGATGATGACCAAAGTACCAGAACCTTGGTCTGCACGGCAGCAACACCACTTGGCCTACATATCCGAGTTCACAACAGATATATAACATATCAAGGGGAAAAATAATGCTGTGACTGATTGCCTCTTACAGCTAGCTGTTGAAGCCATGCACATAGGGGTTGACTATGCTGGCATGGCAGCCAGATGAGTTACTGACCCAGAGGTCCAGGCTTACTGAACAGCAGTCACAGACCTGCGGTTAGCTGTCATTAAGTTCAGGGAAGCTGGGGGGTTTTCTCCTGTGCTATATCTCAACTGGTTGCCCTCACCCCATCATGCCTGCAGACTGGAGACAGACTGTTTACGACTCCATACGTGGCCTCTCGCATCCAGGTCGGAAGGATTCACAGAAACTGGTTGCAGTAAAGTTAGTCTGGCGCGGCCTCAGAAAGGACATGCGTGATGGGACTGCAGCTTCTGTGGAGAGCTAGCAGGCAAATAGTCTATATTTGGGGCTGAGACCCTTCATCAGGACTGTCCTAAACATCAACTGTTTCCTCTTTTCTATAATGCTGTCTGGCATGCAGAGTTCCTTCATCATTTTGTGTGTGTTGCATCTGCAGATTTTCTCATCTTTGTTTACACATTTTCTTATTGAAGGTGATGTAATGGTTTGTATATTCTCAAACACTGGATGTGTAGCAATCTTTAAATGCCTTTCAAAAAAATTAACATTGTCATTGAAGTAATCTCATAGTTGTGCCTTTCTTGCAATTTCATAGAAAAAGACTGTAGCCTTGAAGAGATTTCACATCTTCAGATTTGATACATACCCAAGAAAGCACCTTTGTGTAGGTGGATGTAATTTTCTGTTCGGACCAAAATGCTCCTGTAATGAAGCCTTAGCCTTTATTTGTCCTTTCTTAGGGTTGTCACGTTGGCAAATTCTGAGAAGTACTTTCAGGTGACACCTAGTGTACCGTTCAAGGAAATAGAGGCAGTCACTTTAGCTATCAGTCTTGCCTTCAACACTGTTTTCAAAAGCCCTCATGATTGCATGATACTACAAAGGATTGCCATTGAAGATTTGAAACTCTCTTTTCGGCAAAGATGAAATGCATTGTGTCATACCAATAAGGTTGTTATTTCATTTTGCTTCCTCATAATATCGATAGTACTATTCTGACATCTATCATCTGTAACGAGAGTACTTCCATGCTGAAAGTGAATGTCCAGATGAGCACCTTGAGCTGTTAGATATAGCAAGGGTTCAGAGGGCCTCATTAGTGCAGGCTGATAGTAAACACTCTGAACTACCTCTCGGAGGTTTTGATCATGCAACAAATAAATGAACATTGACATTGAGTGTCTTTGTTTCTCTCTGTGCCTTGTCAAAATAAAAAAAAACTCACAACAAAGTCCTGTTGGAGCACTTTCACCACTGCCATCCTTTAATCCCTTAACACATTAACTCTAGCCTCATGTGTGGCAATTTCTTACTCCAGCCTAAGCAGCATATGGCGTACTGTCCGTTATTTCGTGTGACTGACTTGCAACGGGGGAACCAGTCACACAGCATCCACACAAGCCAAAGGTTTTGCACCTCAGACTCCACACGTTTGGCGGGGCCAGAGACTGTCTTCCCTAGACTAACGCCACTGGACGAACCTGCGGGTTACAATTGTGGGGGTATCTTTCCAGAAATGAGTCCTGAGGAAGTGGCAGTTACTCAGCAAGCTGACCCGGGCATCAGTACCACTGGTCAGCGGTCGAAAAGGGAGACATGGCCCAAGCGGAGAAGATGAAACAGTCTGTGGTGCCTCTGTTACCGAGAGAATGGCCCAGATTGGAGCTGAGGAACCAGATCGCCTCCAGACCGATCTCGGCACTCCCAGCTGGATCTGCCTGAGGATTGTATTGAAGTCATTTCATGATGATTCTGGACATTTGGGGATTGAAAAGACCTATAGACTGCTCAGAGATCAGTTTTACTGGCCCTGAATGAAGCTGGAGGTCAAAGAATACTGCAAGTCATGCATTCAATGTATAGGGAGGAAGATACTGCCTACGAAGGCCGCTCCGTTGTCCCACTTGCAGAGTGCAGGGCCTCTGGACCTGGTGTACATTGATTTCCTGTCAATAGAGCCACATGACAGCAACATGGCCAATGTCTTAGTCATCACGGATCACCACACCAGATATGCGCAGGCTTTTCCTACCAAGGATCAGAGGAAGTCTGCAGTGGCCAGAGTGTTATGGGAGAAGTACTTCATTTATTAGGGCTTTTCCAGGTGTATACATAGTGATCAGGGACAGGATTTTGAGAGTAGGCTCACACAGGAGTTACTGAGCCTGCTCGGAGTCGAGAAGTAGAGGACTACTCCTTATCACCCACAGGGTGATCTCCAACCAGAGAGATTTAATTGAACCTTGCTGGACATGCTCAGAACCTTGGAAACCAGCAAAAAGAACAAGTGGAGTCAGCATATTGGACATCTGGTCCACTGCTACAACTGTACACAAAATGAATCTACTGGGTACTCGCCATATTATCTGATGTTTGGGTGCGAGGCGAGGTTGCCCTTCAACCTTTGTTTTAGGACTGGCGAGGAAGACTTACAACCAAAGATTTATATGAAGTATGTGTCTGATATGAGGAGGGAGCTGAAAAGGGCTTATGAATTAGCTGAGGTCGTGGCAGCCAAGCAGAATCAAGGAAATAAGAGGAGGTATGATCAAAAGGTGAGGGTCTCCCAACTCATGCTAGGAGGTTGAGTCCTCATAAGGAAGTTGGGGCTACCTGAGAAGCATAAGTTGGCTGACTGCTCGGCAGCCACACCCTATGTAGTGGAGAGTCAAATGCCAAACCTACCAGTTTTCCAGATGAAACCAAAGGATGGGAATGGGCCTATCAAGATTCTCCTTTGGAACCACCTTCTGCCTCTGGGACAAGAGGCACAGGTTGGCTCAGAGCCCGACCTTGAGCCTACACCCAGTGAGAGGATTCTGTGGCAGCGTGGGGCGACTGAAGGACCAACAGCAGGAGAGAGTAGACCAGCCTCTGCCGCTGAATGGGAATAATTTCAAGGATGAGGAAATGGGGGTGTGGTATATGCTGGCTTTTGCTAACTCCCCACTGAATAAGGAAGAGATTCCCAACCCTTCTCATGCTGAGTCAGGTGAAATCACTGGGGGCTACCTGTGGGCAGCCTGGGGTTCAGTGGGGCTTAGCCAAGGAACAGAGGGGTCCAAGTTGCAGGAGGGCATGAGAGATAGACCGAGGGAGGCCTCGCAAGGTAGACCAGACATATCCCAAGCAGTGTTGGAACGTGAAGAAGTAGATCGGGGGGGTCGTGGGTCCAGGAGACCACCAGATAGGCTGGCCTATGTAGCACTGGGGGAACAGAATGTGGCTGGCCCCTACCACTTTGGGGAGCTATGTCACTGCTTTTTACACCTGGGTTGGACCTTGTGCTTTACAGGAAGGGTTGGCAAACTATCTCAATGTCATGAGGACATGACAAAGTTTGGTAGGGGGAGAATTTAACACCCTGGGAAAGGTTCCACTGCTAATGTAATGGGTTTTCTGTAGCAGTAGTGTTTGGGTTATGGCTAGAGGTAAAGAGGGCTTTGGAATATGCACCGTCCAATGAAGGGAGTTTTTTTGTTGTGTGCCTGAGAATGAGATGGTCTAAGTCTTTTGTTTGGCGAGAGATGAAGAGAGAAGATGCCTGAAAGGAGAGGTTGTAGACAGCAGGACAGAATAGACTTGGTGTGGGGCCGGGAGTCGACAAAGCCCGGTGAAATCGATGGAGGACCAGCGGAAGTGAAACCATGAGCTCCGTCTTGAGCACGTTAGACTGTTTCATTAAAATGGGCCCTTTACTTTTTGTTTTCTTTACTAACATTTCAGTCAAATTAAGAATTATAAAGCTAAATCATTTAATTGCATATGGCGTACTGTCCATTATTTCGTGGGACTGACTTGCAACGGGGGAATCAGTCACACAGCATCCACACAAGCCAGAGGTTATGCACCTCAGATTCCAAACGTTTGGCGGGGCCAGAGACCGTCTTCCCTAGGTTAATGCCGCTAGCCGAGCTGAGGATTACACTTCCTTTTCCATAGCTGCTGCTTCCTTTGCCGTAAATGCTACACTTGTTCTTCCATCTACTCCTCTTGTTCCTCCAGTGAATATTTGTTCTTCAATAATTGTTGCCATGTGATTAATGCAGCTTAATCAGCCTCTGTTTTAATGCGTGGAGAGGAGGTATCAGAAACAGAAGATATTCTTCCTGCTGCGGAACAATGAGCGCTGACATTTGACATACTGTCTTATGGGTCCTATGGGTCCTCTGCCATATGTGTAGTCTAAACTAGCCTTGGAATTTGAGAAACATTGTCTGATAGAACATGAAACACCTATTCACTTGTTGCAGCAACATGACCTTAAAAGGAACAAGCTTGGTTCAACCATTGTTTCATATCCCCTATGAATGCACTACTATATTCTTCAATGCTTGAAAAACATCTATTTTGTCTTTCCTGTTTGACCTTAGGAAGTAATGTGATTATCATGTGATATTACTTAGCAACAGCTTCGCAGAGATTAGTCAAGTCCTCAAGAAGAGATTGCACTTGCAAGGCCTTTTCTTTATTTTTCATAAGTTCATTAATTGATGGTATTAAACCTTTAAGTTTGTTCACGTTTGTTTTCATACTCCTTTTGAAGACTTTCCAACAGATTAGGCTTGGCTCTAACTTTAATTTTTCTTTTATAAGCCCCAACTGCAGAGTTGCTGACGCCAATTCCATGCTTCAATACACTCACGTTACTTTCTCTAGGTGCGCGACTCAGAATTAGCCCTTTATTTACCTGCAGCACCAGCAATATTTGACACAATAAACATAGTCAACTAACAAACAGTCCACACAACCACAGTGTTTAAGCAAGACCGAACAGACAACCAGCAACTGGAATATTTTAGCATTTCAATGAAATAAAGCAACGAACCCTCAGGCAAACACTACATGATTGAGCGATGAACCCCACTGGGCTGGCAATGCTGACCATTCAAAACTTTGTTCAAACCAGCATGAATCTACAGAAGGTTGTTTTCTTGCCACAAGATGCCCCAGTTTAACAAATAGCCCAAGGCAATCCTTATGTGTTCATTTGGTATAACTATTTTTTGTTGACAAAAATGTAACAGTTACTGGAAAACAAACCAAAACTGCTGAGAGACTAAAGCAGGGTAATCAACACTGTATGACGTGCTTCTAAACAACAAATTTCCAAATCAAGAAGGTACATTCTATCCTTTATTGCTAGACCACTAAACTAGCGCATCTTCAACATGAGTCTAGATCAGAGAAGAGTACCCAGACAGTGGAAAACATCTTGTATTGTCCCGGTACCGAAGAAACCACAACCAAAGGAGTTGAATGACTTCAGACCTGTTGCCTTGACGTCGCACGTGATGAAGACCATGGAGCGGCTGATTATACAGAATCTGAGGCCACAAACCAGGCACGCCCGGGATCCGCTTCAGTTTGCGTATAAGGAGAAGGTGGGAGTGGAGGATGCTATCACGTATTTGCTGCACAAATCACTCTCTCACCTAGATGGGGTCAGTTGTGCTGTGAGGATTACATTCCTTGACTTCTCTAGTGCCTTTAACACCATCCAGCCCAAGATCTTAAAGCACAAACTAACGGAGATGGGAGTAGACTCTCACATGGTGGATTGGATAGTGGACTACTTGACAGATAGACCTCAGTATGTGCGGTTGGGAGACTGTAGGTCTGACACAGTGGTCAGCAGCACAGGAGCGCCACAGGGAACCGTACTCTCTCCGGTCCTGTTCACCCTGTACACATCTGACTTCCAATATAACTCGGAGTCCTGCCATGTGCAGAAGTTCGCTGATGACACGGCCATAGTGGGGTGTGTCAGGAATGGACAGGAGGAGGAGTATAGGAAACTGATACAGGACTTTGTGATATGGTGCAACTCAAACTACCTGCGTCTCAATGTCACCAAGACCAAGGAGATGGTGGTGGACTTTAGGAGATCTAGGCCTCATATGGAGCCAGTGATCATTAATGGAGAATGTGTGGAGCAGGTTAAGACCTACAAGTATCTGGGAGTACAGTTGGACGAGAAGCTAGACTGGACTGCCAACACAGATGCCTTGTGCAGGAAGGCACAGAGTCGACTGTACTTCCTTAGAAGGTTGGCGTCATTCAATGTCTGCAGTGAGATGCTGAAGATGTTCTATAGGTCAGTTGTTGAGAGCGCCCTCTTCTTTGTGGTGGCGTGTTGGGGAGGAAGCATTAAGAAGAAGGACGCCTCACGTCTTAATAAGCTGATAAGGAAGGCGGGCTCTGTCGTGGGCAAAGTACTGGAGAGTTTAACATCGGTAGCTGAGCGAAGGGCGCTGAGTAGGCTACGGTCAATTATGGAAAACCCTGAACATCCTCTACATAGCACCATCCAGAGACAGAGAAGCAGTTTCAGCGACAGGTTACTGTCGATGCAATGCTCCTCAGACAGGATGAAGAGGTCAATACTCCCCACTGCCATTAGGCTTTACAATTCAACTGCCAGGACTTAAGAACTTTTTTTAAAGCTATTATTAATGCTTTTTGAGTTAGTGATTTAGATGCATATCATATTATTACTGAGTTAAGTATTGTATGTAATGAGTTTTTGCTACAACAAGTGTATGGGACATTGGAAAAAATGTTGAATTTCCCCATGAGGATGAATAAAGTATCTATCTATCTATCTATCTATCTATCTATCTAGACCTGCAAAGGCAAATGATCGTGTAGTGATGAAAAACCAACAAAACTAAATTAGCAATCCAATTACCAACTAATAGCGATATTGGCGATACTAAGTGGTCTAATAGCATAATTAGCAAAGTTAGCAGGTGAACTAAATTAGCAGTCAACAAAAAAAATCTCCATGACTCATTCCCTCGCCATTAAACTAAACTGAAGACCAAGTGTGAATACCTATCTCTACTTGCTTCTGCCACGCCCCAACTCCCATGACAAATTACCAAGCAATACAGACAGATAATAGAAACATGGCTTCTACAGACAGAAAATAGATACATGGTTCCTACATCCTACATATGTAGGCTGCTGAATCAGTGTGGATAATTCCATTCATCACAACTCTGACCTAATTCTATGACTTACAGACTCACTTTAAAATACTTGGACCTTCAACGTTCTTCTTAATTTCTGGTTTTTCGCCTCAATCATCTTCAAAAAAATTCCTGAATATACTCAGTCCATCTGTTCATGATCTTACCTTTTTCCATGATAATGGTGCTGTCCTTTGCTTTCAAACATTCACCTGAAGAACAGAGGAGCTTTTTACCAGTGATATTCTTGATTTGTTGATGAAACCTTTTTGGATCAGTAATATGGATTCTTTCTAGTTGCTCACATTCCTGGTTTAACCATTCTTCTTTGGCTTTTTGACGTAAGCTTTTAGCTTTTTAATCTAAGGATTTATATTCTATAGGATTTGCTTTCTTCCGTCTCCCTTCTTCCATTAATTTTTAATTTCATCTGTCATCCATTTATTCTTTGTGCTTTTTTCTTTTTCAGGAATCACTGATTTTGCAGTTTCTGCCAAGGCCTCCTTCAGAGAGTTAAACTTCATTTCTACATGATTGCTACATCTTTAACAGATTCTATTTCTAGACTTTGAAATCTATTCCTTACTTCAGTTGTAAATTTTTGTCTTAAGCTTTTTTCTTTAACTGATTGTGAGTAGTCAAGGGACTATTTAGGTGTTTGCTGCTTTAGTTTTTAAGTTTTACTTTTACATGACATATTACTGGGTTATGGTCATTATTACAGTCTGCACCTGGAAATGTTTTGCATTGAGTCACCGAATTTCTAAATCTTTGGTTTACAGTAATAAAGTTAATTTGATTTCTGGTATTATCACCTGGACTTTTCCAGGTCCATAAGCATCTTGGATGGTTTTTAAAGTAGGTATTCATAATGACCTGACTATTCATCTTGCACCATTTTACCCGTTTCTCGCCTCCTTCATTTCTTTCCCCAGTCCAAATTTTCCTATGGTATTTCCATCAGCACCTTGTCCTACTTTAGCATTTAGATCTCCCATGACAATAACAATATCTTGAGATTTGCATCCATTCTTTGCTTGTTCAAGCTCTTCATAGAATGTCTATATCCTCATTTGCTCCATCTGTTGTTGGTGCATATACCTGTATAATTGCTAAGTCAAATGGTTGTCCTCTGAATCTAACAAGGAGCACTCTTTCTGATATAGCCCATCATCCTAAAAAACCTTTTGCCATGTTTTCATCCATAAGAATTCCTACTCCATCAGTATGGGATGTTCTACAAGAATAAATTAGTGTTGTATTTCTATTCAGACATGTTCCAGCACCTGTCCAATGAACTTCGCTAATTCCCATATGTTAATCTTTAGTCTTTCCATTTCATTCATCACATTGTCCAATCTTCCTGCTTGATAGAGGGTTCTTACATTCCAAGTGGCAATAATTTTCTTTTGTGCTGCTTGAATTTTATGAGCAGTAGCTTGATGACGGTCAGGGATCCCCTGCTGCCCAGAATCAACCCTACCAAGTGAAGCATCTTCAGAATTGTCTTGAAGATCCTCTTGACACTGTTATTATGCAATACATTTAGTGAGTTTGACCATGGTTTTCTTAGCAAATAGAATCTAGGAAACCTAGTATCTAGCAACGGTGGTTTGCTATTGCCTTCCGTTGGGCGAACTAAAGAAATCGCCATTTCTCTTCACAAATGTTCATAATGCAATAAATAAGATGAAGAAAGTAAAGGCAGCAGGTTCTGATGAATTAGTAATAGAACAAACTATCACCCTTGAAGATGATGGAATTGAAAAACTTACTGATTTAATCAATGACATTTATGAGACTGGAATAATACCAGAAGAGATGAAAAAATCAGTATTTATCACTCTTCCTAAGAAACCTCGAGCAATAGAATGTGAATTACATAGGACCATAAGTTTAATGAGTCATATCACCAAGATACTTCTAAGAATTTTGATGACAAGAGCTAAGAGTAAGAGACAAGCTGAAATAGGTAAAGAACAATGTGGTTTTGTGAAAGACAAAGGTACAAGAGGCACAATATTGATGTTAAGGATACTATCAAATGAGCTATTCAAGTGCAAAAAGTTTGTTTGTTTGTGTTATCGACTACACAAAAGCATTTGATAAAGTGAAGCACAATAAGTTATTTGAAATATTACAGGAAACTCTGGATCTAGATTCAAAAGACCACTGCCTAATCAGAAATTTGTACTGGGAACAAACTGCCACTGTAAGAATAGATGGAGAAATGAGTCAGTTTACGAAAATCAAGAGAGGCGTTAGACAAGGGATTGTTGAAAACATCAATGATTTGAGATATGCGGATGACACTGTGTTAATTGCAAGTATGAAGGAAGAACTACAAAGCTTAATTGATATAGTTGTTGAAGAAAGTGTAAACATGGGTCTATCTATCAATTGCAAAAAGACAGAAGGTACAGTGATATCCAAAAAGGAGAATTCTATCTGCAAGCCGAGAATAAACGGGGAAGACATAAAAGAAGTACAGAACTTTTGCTACTTAGAAAGCTGTGTGACAGCAGATGGCAGGTGTGACATGGACATCAAAAGAAGAATAGGGATGGCAAAAGACACCTTCATGAAAATGCAGAGAATAGTGACCAACACTAAACAAGGCATGACAATCTACCTCAGAGTACTGAAACATTACATTTATTCAGTTATGTTATATGGCTCAGAATGTTGGACAATATCTAGTAACATGTGGAAACGAATTGAAGCAGCAGAGATGTGGTTTTTGAGGAGCATGCAAAGAATATCATGGACAAAGTGAATATCTAACGAGGATGTCATGAACAGAGCAAGCACAAAAAGAGAAATAACGTATGAGATCGTGAAAAGGCAACATGACTTCATTGGACATGTGATTAGGAAAGAGGAGTTAGAATGCACAGTAATTATGGGAAAGATTGAAGGGAAGAAAGCGAGAGGAAGGCAAAGACAAATGACGATGGAGACAGCAGCCAGAGAACTGGAAATAAATACCAATGAATTGATCCACTTGACCCGGAACAGGAGTGTGTCGGCCATGGCAGTCAGAGCTCAAACTGGGCATGGCACCTGATGATGATGATGATGATGACAGACACACTTACAAGCACTGTTTACAACTCTTGTTCTCAGTATTTTTGTTATTTGTACAGCTTGTCTTCTTTTGCACATTGGTTATTTGTCAGCTTCTGTCTGTTTACTTATAGCTTTTCATGAAATTCTATTGTATTTATTTACTTCCTCTAAATGCCTGCAAGAAAATGAATCTTAAGGTATATAGTAACATATACTTACTTTTATAATAAATTTACTCTGAACTTTACAGTATTATCTGTTCCTCTCACTATAAATGCTGCCTGCCTTGTTGACTATTTCTAACTGAATTTATTTCAGCAACATTAATAGCTCTAACAGAGCAAAACATCCCAAGGCATTTTATCGGAGGTAAAAGACAAGAGTCTCACTCTGACTCTGACCATAGGCTTTCTACACCCTCCCAACTGCACTCAATGTAAGTTTAAGGAGCAACACATCAACTTCCATCTGGGTATGCTGAACTTTAATAATTATTTCAGTAATTCATTTTTTTATTCTTTCCACAGATGTATATGGTAACTCCATTTTCAAAGTGTCCCTTTCTTTTTTTATTTTCTAACTGGTGATTTTTATACTTGACAACTTTGATCAACCCCAATCGAAAATGTTCCTTTTGATTTCTTCATCCAGCTCATTTCCCGCAAAGTAAAACACGTCTTTTCACACTTTTCAATTCTAATGTAAGGTCTTTGAAATCAACTGTTGACTATTTCTATTTTCACAGACAATGCCTGAGTTAATGAGTTATTTTAGCATTTTTATTTCTTATTTTTAACAGCTTCAAACTTTTTCTCCAATTATTCAGCATTGTGTATGTCAGAATAGTCAATTTTAGAAATAATATAGGTTTGAATGATAATTTCAACTGCAAAATTAGAGGCAGGCATCATAGTGTCATATGATCCAGTGATCATTTCAGTACCAGCTATGTCACCTAGGTTAGAAACAATCTGGTTCACCTTCAGTTGATAGAGGTGAAGTCAGTGTCCAAAAATAGTCTGTAACAAGGACAGAAGACATCAAATTTAGGCTTCTGAGTATTTAGTTGAAAAACAATATTGCTTATCTAAAACTAGACAGTGAAAGTCAGGGAACGTCATATTTTCACCATTTTGCAATTCCAAAAGGCAACATACTGTACATATAATCTGTGATGTTGCACCAAAAAGAGGTGATCTATTTTATCTTCTGCTAGATAAGTTTCATTAACAAAATAAAGCTAATTATGATTACATAAAAAGGGACACACAGGTACTTAGGTGAGCACTAGACTTTGAGCCATAGAGTCAATCCCTTCCATCCAGCTGGTCCATGTCAACCAAGTTGCTCAGCTGAGCTAGTTCCATGTGCCTGCATTCGGCCCAATTGCCATTTGAACCAATAATTAATCATCGGCAGCAAATGAGCTCGATGGAGGAGTGATTCTCACAGGTCAGAGTCGATGATTTAATGTAAGATCTTCACGGTATTAGTCCATTGTGCGGGGCCTATCACCGGCGGAAACTGAGCTCAAGGATCTAAATAAAAGCACAAAAGGGATAAGCGGAATGGTCATTGTCGGGAGTAGGTCAGTGGCGAGAGTAGAAGCAACAGGCTTCGGCGAGGTAAGTGGACTTCAATTTTGGTTTCTCTTTGCATTTTTTTTTGAGGAATACTGATTATGTCGGTAGGGTTAATGTTTTGCTCTGGGTGTCGGATGTGGGAACCCTGAGAATCTTCCAGTCTCCCAGGTGGCCACGTCTGCACCAGGTGCACTGAGATGCAGCTCCTGAGAGACCGTGTTAAGGATCTGGAACTGCGGCTCAATGACCTACAGCTTATTAGGGAGAGTGAACAGGAGATAGAGAGAAATAACAGGGAGTTAGTCAACCCAAGGCTGTAGAAGTTAGATAAGTGGGTGATGATTATGGAAGCGAGGGAAAGAGCTCAGATAGTAGAGTGTGGTTGAGGGGGATGACCTGACAAAGGACGACCACAGCGATCGGGTCTCTGGCACTGAGCCTGCTTCCGTGGTGCAGAAGGGAAAGAGGAAGATGAGGAATGCGGTAGTCATAGGGGATTCCATAGTGAGGGGAACAGACACGACATTCTGTCAGCCTGATAGAGATACCTGCATGGTGTGCTGCCTCCCAGGTGCCAGGGTACAGGATGTCTTGGATGAGATGCAGAGTATTCTGAAAGGAGAGGGTGAACAGCCAGAAGTCTTTGTATACTTTGGTACCAATGACATTGGTAAAAAAAAGGAGGTCCTGAAGAGAGAATTCAGGGAATTAGGTAGGAAGCTGAAAGGTAGAACCTCTAGGGTCTCGGGATTGCTGCCTGTGCCACGTGCTAGTGAGCGCAAGAATAGCATAATCAGGTGTATTAATGTGTGGCTGAGAGACTGGTGGAGGGGCAGGGCTTCAGATTCCTGGATCACTGGGGGAGCCTCCTCTGGGGGAGGTACGACCTTAACATAAAGACGGGTTACACCTGAACCCAAAGGGGTCCAACATCCTAGCGAGCACATTTAATAGAGCTGTTAGGGAGGGTTTAAACTAATTTGGCAGGGGGATGGGAACCAGAGTGATAGGGCTGAGGAAGAGGAAAACAAATAAATCAAAGATAGCATGCAATAGAGATTATAGAACGGACAGGCAGGAGATGAGACAAAATCACAGCCAGTGGGATGAATTACAGGGCAATAGAGGCATGGTGCAGTTAAAACAGAAAGCAATAAATACTGGACTGAAAATGTTATATTTCAATGCACGCAGCATAAGAAATAAAATGGATGATCTTAAAATTCAGCTACAGATTGGCAAGTTTGACATTGTGGCCATCTCTGAAGCTTGGATAAAGGATGGCTGCCATTGGGAGCTGAACGTCCAAGGCTATACAGTATATCAGAAAGATATATTAGTAGGCAGAGGGGTGGTGTGGCCCTGTGTATAAGAAACAATATTACATCATTAGAAAGGGATGACATAGGATTCGAAGGTGTAGAGTCTCTATGGGTTGAGTTAAGAAATGACAAGGGTAAAAGGACCCTAATGGCTGCTGTATACAGGCCTCCAAACAGCAGCCGGGATGTGGATTACAATTTAGAGCAGGAGATAGAAAAGGCATCTCAGGAGGGCAATGTCATGATAATCATTGGGGATTTTAACATGAAAGTGGTTTGGGAAAACCAGGTCAGTACTGGACCTCAAGAGAGAGAATTTGTAGAATGTCTAAGGGATGGCTTTTTAGAACAACTTGTTGTTGAGCCCACTAGGGGATCGGCTGTGCTGGATTGGGTGTTGTGCAATGATCCGGAGGTGATAAGAGAGCTTAAGGTTAAGAAACCCTTAGGGAACAGTGATCACAATATGACTGAGTTCACCATGAAATTTGAGAAGGAGAAACTAAATTCCAATATGACAGAATTTCAGTGGAATAAAGGAAATTACATTGGCATGAGAGGGGATCTGGCCAAGGTTGACTGGAAAGGGACACTAGCAGGAAGGACAGCAGAGCAGCAATGGCTGGAGTTTCTGTGAAAAATTAGGCAAGTGCAAGATAAATATATTCCAAGTAAAAAAAAAATTTTGAATGGAAGAAGGACATTACGGTGGCTGACAAGTGAAGTCAGAGCCAAAGTAAAAGCATGAGAGGACATACAATGGAGCCAGAGCTAGTGGGAAGATAAAGGATTGGGGAGTTTTTAAAAACTTGCAGAAGGAAACTAAGAAGGTCATTCAGAAGGAAAAGATGAATTATGAAAGGAAGCTGGCGACTAATATCAAAGAAGATACAAAAAGCTTTTTTAAGTATATAAAGGGTAAAAGAGAGTCGAGGGTAGATATAGGACCAATACAAAATGATGCTGGAGATATTGTAATGAGAGACGCAGAGATGGCAGAGGAACTGAATGTGTGTTTTGTATCACTCTTCACAGTGGAAGACATCTGAAGTATACTGGACATTCAAGCATGTCAGGGCAGTGAAGTTTGTATAGTGAAAATTACGACTCAGAAGGTGCTCAGGAAGTTTAATGGTCTGAGGGTGGATAAATCTCCTGGACTTGATGGAATGCATCCTCAGGTTCTGAAGGAAGTAGCTGGAGAGATTGCAGAGGCATTAACAGTGATCTTTCAAGAATCGATAGATTCTGGCATTGTACCGGATGACTGAAAAATTGCAAATTTACTCCACTATTTAAGAAAGGTAGGAGTCAGCAGAAAGGGAACTATAGACCTGTTAGCTTGACATCAATGGTTGGGAAGTTGCTGGAACTGATTATTAGAGATGAGATTACGGAATACTTGGAAGCACATGACAAGATAGGCCAAAGCCAGCATGGTTTCCTAAAAGGAAAATCCTGCCTGACAAGCCTATTGCAATTTTTTTGAGGAAATTACAAGCAGAGTAGACAAAGGAGATGCAATAGACATGGTGTACTTAGATTTTCAGAAGGGTTTCGACAAGGTGCTGCAGGTGAAGCTGCTTAGCAAGATAAGAGCCCATGGAATTACAGGGGAGTTACTAGCATGGGTGGAGCATTGGCTGATCAGCAGAAAACAGAGAGTGGGAATAAAGCGATCCTATTCTGGCTGGCTGCCGGTTACCAGTGGATTTTCACAGGGGTCTATGTTGGGACCGCTGCTTTTTACGGTGTATGTCAATTATTTGGACTATGGGATTCATGGATTTGTGAATTTGCCGATGATACAAAGATAGGTGGAGAAGCGGGTAGTGTTGAGGAAACAGAGAGCCTGCAGAGAGACTTAGATACTTTAGGGGAATGGGCAAAAAAGTGGCAAATGAAATACAATGTTGAAAGTGTATGGTCATGCACTTTAATGGAAGAAATAAACAGACAATTATTTAGATGGGGAGAATTCAAAATGCAGAGATGCAAAGAGACTTCGAAGTCCTTGTGCAAGATGCCCTAAAGGTTATCCTCCAGGTTGAGTCAGTTGTGAAGAAGGCGAATGTAATGTTGGCATTCATTTCTAGAGGTATGGAATATAAGAACAGGGATGTGATGTTGAGGCTCTATAAGGCACTCGTGAGACCACACTTGTAGTATTGTGTGCAGTTTTGAGCTCCTTATTTTAGAAAGGAGATACTGACATTGGAGAGGGTTCAGAGAAGATTCATGAGAATGATTCCAGGAATGAAAGGGTTATCATATGAGGAACGTCTGGCAGCTCTTGGGCTGTATTCCCTGGAGTTCAGGAGAATGAAAGGGGATCTCATAGAAACATTCCGAATGTTAAGAGGCCTGAACAGATCAGATATGACAAAGTTATTTCCCATGGTAGGGGATTCTAGGACAAGAGGGCACATCTTCAGAATTGAAGGGTGTCCTTTTAGAACTGAGATGCAGAGAAATTACTTTAGTCAGAGGGTGGTAAATCTGTGGAATTTGTTGCCATGAGCAGCTGTGGAGGCCAAGTCATTGGGTGTGTTTAAGGCAGAGATAGACAGGTTCTTGATTAGTCAGGGCATCAAAAGCTATGGGTGAAAGCAGGGGAGTGGGGATGACTGGAAGAATTGGATCAGCCCATGATTGAATGGCAGAGCAGACTCAATGGACCGAATGGCCTACTTCTGCTCCTATATCTTATGGTCTAATTAGATGCTGCGGAGATGACTGGTCATATGGTTTTTGAAAACAATGCAAAAGCTAGGAAATGGAAGGGGTTTAAGTTTAGGATTCTGGACTGAGGGAATTGCTGACTCAGGGCTCTGCCCCTCACAGCTGTTTTGGAGCAGGAAGATGCCTGGTAGACTAAGATCCACAGAATAGGATATGCACTACCAATAAAAACAACATTTTGTTACCAATGTTCAACAGGACAAGACCACTGTAATTCCGGTTAACCAGTTCATTGATGAGACGGACGGTGAGGAATCTGCATTGCCTCGGTTGTGATGAGTACTAGGCCGAGGCTGCAGAGATCAATGTCACAATTGCCCAGGGGACTGGATGCCAAGCTGGTGTGGGAGAGGCCTCTTTGGGTGCATTGTAATCTGTTTTGTGTAGGGGCTGGCCTCTCTTACTGGTGCTGCCCTCTGGAGTTTGCTTGGTGGAAGAACAAGCTGGACTTGGGATACACTTATTTTTCTTTGTGACTTAATGGTTTTTCTGATATCATAATCATATGTGCTATATGTGCACTCTGCTGTGTGCTGTATGCTGTTGGTAATGTGTTTTGCACCTTGGCCCTGAAGAAATGCTGTTTCATTTGTTTTTTTTAAAGTATCATTGAAGGATAATTAAACTTGAATTTGAACTTGAAGATTAGATGAACTGTAGAAAAGATGGAGCCAGGATTACAATGGAATGGGTCACAAGGATTTTAATGTTACTGGTGCAAGTCTTGATATATTGAGACCAGGGACCTACAGAAATTAGAATTTGTTTTTTGGCTTGCAGGTTGTTTCTTTGTTTTGTTTTTGCATAAGCTCACATAGAAATTGTCATGTGAGAAACTACTTCTTAAAATAATAAAAGTATTTACTAACTCCAAGAAAAGATTGCTTAATATTTTAGAAAATGAAATATGTGTTAAATCAAACCTTATGCGTGCAAAGATTTTTTACGATGACTCATTTGGCCTATCTTGGTCTGTGTAACCAGTCGCACACACATATTAAACAGGCATATTTTTAATAGTTCAATGTAATGTGCTTTTTCAGAGTAAACACTTAATTTTTTTACTTATGGGCTATAACTCATCCCTGTATCCTGTCTTTGAGTCCATTCCAGCCACATGAGAGAAACAAAACACTGTTCTGTGTCCCAGCTGCAGCCACCCAAGGCATAGAAATATATTAGTTTCATGTTGAAACGTCTTCAATCTCATGATATTTGCAGTAGATTTACAAAATTAGTTTTACTTGCAAAGTCTCAAATCAAACCTCTAAAATCCCTTCTCTGCTCAAAACGCATATGTG
This sequence comes from Hemitrygon akajei, assembly GCF_048418815.1. Lineage (NCBI taxonomy): Eukaryota > Metazoa > Chordata > Chondrichthyes > Myliobatiformes > Dasyatidae > Hemitrygon > Hemitrygon akajei. Next base: position 97,012,297 of record NC_133131.1, read on the forward strand.
CCATAACAAGTGTAGTAGATGTGAGATTGGGTTAGCCTTATTTTAATACGTGATGTGCAGTTTATTTGCATTAGTATGCGGCAACTTGTCAAGACGCCAACTAAATAGCATTAAGTGGATCATCTATAAGCCTACCTGGTTACTGCCACAAAATGTCAATCAAGATGGCGCAGTGACTTTGTTTTCCTCAGGCCATGTTGTAAGTCTCCAGTGACGGATACTCACATTTGCTAAGATGTTTCAACTTTTGTTAAAAATGCTTGCCTTGCTAATAAGCTAGTTGTTTTACACCAGGGCACCAGAGAAGTATTAAATGTCTTTTAATACAATTCAGCTCACGAGAAATCATTGATCCTGAAGTAAATTTTAACATCCCATGTTTTTAATATGTCTCCTGAGTAGGAATTCTTGTAGCAATATGTACAAAGAACAAATCAATAAACCTGTCATATGGCGAAAGGCAAATCTCCAGTGGAATTTACTCAGCTAAGTACAGCTTCTCTTCTAAGGCATACTTTATTTATGGTAATTCATCTGAAGGGTGTATATATGTTTGATTTTTGTAAAACCATTGATGATTCCAGGAACAGTGCATGAGAATCAGAAAAATCAATTGGAGGAGGAATGAGGATTGATTTTTTAAACTGCTCATCAACAGCATTAGAGTAGCAAAAACAAGCCAAGTGTTTGTTTGCTGAAAGGATTTCTTGGCACCATCAAGCAGTATTAGTTGATTCAATGGATTTTAACTTTTATTACCGCACAATGCAAAGTCTTCAGCTCATAAATATAGCTAGTGTGCCCAGTGCTGTAATAATTTTATGTATTGCACTGTACTGTTGCCACGCAAATGAACAAATTTCATGATATATGTGAGTGATGATAAACCTGAGTTTGATATGGGTTTCTTTTGTGGACTGAGAGTGGGAAAGGGGCAAACATAGTTAGGAAAAGGGAAAGGGAGTAAGGTGGCTGCCTCCTCCTCCCCCTTGCCCCAGTGCTTGTTCTCTGCCACCTGTCCCACACCCCTCCCACGGCACTCCACTCTCACCACTCTCAACATGCTTTACTCCCACTAGCTTTACAAAACTGCTCTCCACTCTACTTCTCTCTGACAAATACAGTACTATCTTAGGCACCCTAGCTACATACACTGTAGGTGACTAAAACCTACAGTACTGTAAGTTAATATTAAATGATGTGGCAATGTCAGTTAACGGAAGAAATGTGGAGAAAAGCAAACCATTTTGAGTAAACCCCCAAGGCTAATTTCAAGACTTAATTAAAAATGTAGCTGTTGAGTGTCACATAAAATAAATCTTTAAACTAAAAATACTTATTATAGCAGCACTTATGGGAACAACAGATTGGAAAAACTAACAATTAATTCTTAATTAAATGCCTGTCCCAGATTCTGAATGTGCATAAGAGGAACTGTGAAAACACTTCATTAGGTTTTATATTTCAGGCACTGCTTCATGCTCAGTTTGGTCTATTGAGCGAATAGCTGCACAATACCTTTTGTGGCAAGTCTGACACAACCTTGATTTCCAAATCTCAACACAATACTATACTGTACTCACTAATTTAAATTAGATACTAAAAATTGTGCAGCAAAATCACATTGTGTATTCCAGCATTTGGTCTGCACTGAGGCACTTTCAATGTGTCACAATTTGCTTAGGGATTAATTTGATTTGAATTTCTTTAGTGTATCAACACTGGCATTGAACATTAGCTTCCCAGGATGTATTTGAAAGTCAGCCACGTACTTAACCACAGTTCAGGCAACACTGTGGAAGTTTCCTAGAAGGTGCCCAGGCTTAAGCACGCCTAACTTCTTCAATGATTTGTTGCCGATTATAAGAGCAGGATTCAGAATATTTGCATAATGCTCAATTTCATTCACAATTCCTAAGAAAATAAATTAGATCAAATCGACATACAGAAGTCCTGTGCATCATTCACCCTTACGTGGTAGGTTCTATCTGTGTCAAACAAATGCCATGTAATGACCACCTGCAATTAGAGAATTTAGGTTGTCTTTACAATGAATCTGTTGGTATCGAGCATCTTCAATGGCTTAGCCAAAGAGCTACCATGGCTACGGGGGTACACACAAGGATAGGCAACCTTGATTAGTGACTCGTCTTCTGACATCCCAAAGTATCTCTGCTATTCAAAAGCTTTAATTCAGATGTGTGATTGAATATTCTTCACTTGCTTGGATAACCGTAAGACATAGGAGAAGAATTAAGCACTTAATCCTCCTATCAAGTCTACTGTGTCATTTGACCATGACTGATTTATTTTCTCTCTTAACCCCATAATTCTAGTACCAGCAACACTCAAGACTTGATATTATCAGTACAAATCAGACCACATAACTGGTAGTTTGTACATTTATTCTCTCTATCACTAAAAAGGGCAACTACAATATATGCCATCTACAAGGTACATTGAGAAAATTTGCCGGAGTCTCTTCACCAGCAGCTAGGACAAGGATGTGCAGTGCTTAGGAAATCTATGACCCGTAGCTTCCCTCCAAGTCACACAGGCAACTTATTGGGAAGAATTTTACAGCCCTTCATTAACTTTAGGTCAAAATGCTACATACCCTTCCCTTGAGTGACATATTTTCCAGCCCTGCAAGATTTCCTAGTGGCGTTAGATCACAACCTTCCTAAACAAAGACCGTGCAGAGATGTTGATCTTACAAATCCTACAAATTGATTTAAAAATAGACAGGCAGGTTGACCTTAAGCTTAATCACATTCTAGGTCTGCAAAGGTGTGTGGTTTCTGGAAAACCACAGGGAAGTATTTGTAAATGATGGGCATGATTGAGCAGGATCTTCCCATCAAGATCCACTTGATTTGCTACAACTTCTTTACATACAGGACTGTTTAAACAATACGCCATTTTTTACTTATACTGTCCTATATGTAAAAAAGTTGCAATGATTGTGGCTTCTGCAGGTTACTTGCTTGGCTTAAGCAGATTAAATTCTTTGCACTTTTTCCGTAGAGTGGGACAAAAATTTGCAGTCCTTAAACAGAATTTCACTATAGAACATAGACCATAGAAAACGTACAGCACAATACAGGCCCTTCGGCCCTCAAAGCTGTGCCAAACATGTCCCTACCTTAGAAGTTACCGAGGGTTACCCATAGCCCTCTATTTTTCTAAGCTCCATGTACCTATCCAGGAGTCTCTTAAAAGACCCTATCATATCCGCATCGACCACCTTCACTGACAGCCCATTCCATGCACTCAAAATTCTGCGTAAAAAAAAAACTTACCCCTGCCTGTTCCTCTGAAACTACTTCCAAGCACCTTAAGACTGTGCCCTTTCCTGTTAGCCATTTCAGCCCTGGGAAAAAGCCTCTGACTATCCACATGATCAATGCCTCTCATCTTATATACTCTGTCAGGTCACCTCTCATCTTCCGTCGCACCAAAGAGAAAAGGCCGATTTCACTCAACCTATTCTTATAAGGCATGCTCCCCAATCCAGGCAACATCCTTGTAAATCTCCTCTGCACCCTTTCTATGGATTCCACATCCTTCCTGTAGTGAGGCGACCAGAACTGAGCACAGTACTCCAAGTGGGGTCTGACCAGGGTCCTATATAGCTTTAACATTACCTCTCGGCTTTTAAACTCAATCTCACGATTGATGAAGGCCAATGCACCATATGCCTTCTTAACCACAGAGTCAACCTGCATAGCAGCTTTGAGTGTCCTGTGGACTCGGACCCCAAGATCCCTCTGATCCTCAAACTTGCCAAGAGTCTTACCATTAATACCCACAACACCCCCAACCTTTGTGGCATCAGCAAATTTACTGACCCATCCCTCCACTTATTCATCCAGGTCATTTATTAAAATGACAAAGAGAAGGGGTCCCAGAACAGATCCCTGAGGCACACCACTGGTCACTGAACTCCATGCAGAATATGACCCATCTACAGCCACTTGTTGCCTTCTGTGGGCAAGCCAATTCTGGATCCATAAAGTAAGGTCCCCTTGGATCCTATGCCTCCTTACTTTCTCAATAAGCCTTGCATGGGGTACCTTATCAAATACCTTGCTGAAATCCATATACACTACATCTACTGCTCTACCTTCATCACTGTGTTTAGTCACATCCTCAAAAAATTCAATCAGGCTCGTAAGGCACAACCTGCCTTTGACAAAACCATGCTGACTATTCCTAATCATATTATACGTCTCGAAATGTACATAAATCTTGCCTCTCAGAACCCTTTCCATCAACTTACCAACCACTGAAGTGAAACTCACTGGCCTATAATTTCCTGGGCTATTTCTGCTCCTTTTCTTGAATAAGGGAACAACTTCTGCAACTCTCCAATCCTCCGGAACCTCTCCAGTCCCCATTAATGATTCAAAGATCATTGCCAAAGGCAATCTCCTCCCTCACCTCCTACTGTAGCCTGGGGTACATCTCATTCGGTTCCGGAGACTTATCCAACTTGATGCTTTCCAAAACCTCCAGCAGGTCCTCTTTCTTACTGTCTATATGCTCAAGCTTTTCAGTCATCCCTACAATCGCTAAGATCCTTTTCCATTGTGAATACTGAAGGAAAATATTCATTAAGTACCTCTGCTATGTCCTCCAGTTTCATACACACTTTTCCACTGCCACACTTGATTGGTCCTATCCTCTCACGTCTTATCCTCTTGCTCTTAATATACCTGTAGAATGTCTTGGGGTTTTCTTTAATCCTGCTCACCAAGGCCTTCCATGGCCCCTTCTGGCTCTCCTAAATTCATGCTTAGGTTCCTTCCTGCTAGCCTTATAATCTTCTAGACGTCCATCATAACCTAGTCTTTTGAACCTTTCATAAGCTTTTCTTTTCTTTGGACACCACAGTTCCTGCACCCTACCATCCTTTCCCTGAATCATTGGAATGTACCTATGCAGAATACCACGTGTATTCTCTGAACATTTCTGCCACATTTTTGCTGTACATTTCCCTGAGAACATCTTTTTCAAATTTATGCTTCCAAGTTCCTGCCTGATAGCTTCATATTTCCCCTTACTCCAATTAAACGCTTTCCTATCTTGTCTGCTCCTATCCCTCTCCAATGCTATGGTAAAAGAGATAGAATTGTGATCACTATCTCCAAAATGCTCTTCACTGAGAGATCTGACACCTGACCAGGTTCATTTCCCAATACCAGATCAAGTACAGCCTCTCCTCTTGTAGGCTTATCTACATACTGTGTCAGGAAACCTTCCTGAACACACCTGACAATCTCAACCCCATCTCAACCCTTTGCTCTAGGGAGATGCCAATCAATATTTGGGAAATTAAAATCTCCGACCACAACATCCCTGTTATTATTACACCTTTCCAGAATCTGTCTCCCTATCTGCTCCTCGATGTCCCCGTTACTATTGGGTGGTCTATAAACAACATCCAGTAGAGTTATTGACCTCTTCCTGTTTCTAACTTCCATCCACAGAGACTCAGTAGACAATTCCTCCATGACTTCCTCCTTTTCTGCAGCTGTGACACTATCTCTGATCAACAGTGCCATGCTCCAACCTCTTTTGCCTCCCTCCCTGTCCTTTCTGAAACATCTGAAGCCTGGCACTCTAAGTAACCATTCCTGCCCCTGAGCCATCCAAGTCCCAAGTAATGGCCACATCATAAATCCAAGTACTGATCCATGCTCTAAGCTCATCCGCTGGGTTCATGATGCTCCTTGCATTAAAATAGACACATCTCAAACCATCAATTTCAGTGTATCCCTTCTCTATCACCTGCCTATCCTCTCTCTCACATTGTTTCCAAGCTTTCTCTATTTGTGAGCCAACCACCGCTTCCTCGACCCAGTTTGGTTCCCACCCCCCAGCAATTCTAGTTTAAACTGTCCCCAATAGCCTTAGCAAATCTCCTTTCCAGGATATTGGTCCCCCAACCCGTACGTTTTGAACTGGTCACGCCTGCCCCAAAAGAGGTCCCAATAAGCCACAGGGGTACTCTCTAGTATCTGACTCTTTCCCTTCTTTCTCCTGACTGTTACTCACTTATCTGTCTCCCAAGGCCCTGGTGTGACTACTTGCCTATAGCTCCTCTCTATCACTTCCTCACTTTCCCTGACCAGATGAAGGTCATCGAGCTGCATCTCCAGTTCACTAACCCGGTCCCTAAGGAGCTTCAGCTCGATGCATCTGGTGCAGATGTGGCTGTCCGGGAGGCTGGGTGTCTCCTGGACTTCCCACATCTGACACCGAGCACAGAACATCAGCCTCACAGACATACTTCCTGTTTCTATTCCTCACAGGTAACTTAGCTCTTACCTCGCCTCGACCTGTTATCGGAGAAGCCCGAATGAGGCAAAACCCGACCATATTGCCTCAGATCACTCTGTCGATAACCACTCCTTTGATGCCTGCTCTGCTAGGCAGTGTCTCCCTTTTATGCCTGAACCTTCCCTGCTATCTCATGATTGGTGCTCCGGTTATAGCCGCTGATAGGCAACACACAATAGACAAATGCTCGTGAAGCTCCCTTCTCCAATAACCACCGCTGATCTACGAGAAACCCCTCTTGGTAAAGCTCTGTTGACACTGCTGACAGGCCACGTACAATAACAAAGTGCAGAATAAAACATTATGTAATGCCCTAGTTCACATCTTTACTGCTATGCTGTAGGTATTTAATTTAGTAGCTCTGTTCTGCTTTCAGCCTGTTTGGGTTATTGTTGAAGATAAGAGATGATGTGGAATGTGTGCTGTCCAATTAACGGGAGGTTTTCTTGGTGAGGGACAAGAAGGTTGGTCTTGGGCTTTTGTTCGTTGGAAGATGAAGAGAGAAGACACTGGGGAGAACTGTTCATAGCATATGGTCCGGTGGGAGACCCATTTGTTCGAGATCTATTGCGAGCGACATTTGGAATGTGGTGTGTGCTTTCACACAGACCGAGGACCCAGTGCGTCAGTGACAGAGAAGTTGAAAATGACCTTCAACTTGTGCACGTTTGACTGTTTAATTAGAATGGGCCATTTTCTTTTTGTTAATCTTTACTAACCCTTCAGTTAAGATTCATAGGTATAATTCCTTTAATTGCATGCAGTGTACTGTCTGTTATTTCGTGGCATTAACTGGTAACCGGGTTGCAAATTACACAGCATCCGCACAAACTGGGGTTTGGGGTGGGAGAGACGTCTCAACCTCACGAGTTTGGCGGGACTGGAGAGTGTCTTCCCTAGACTTAGGCAGCGAAGGAAACCAGGTTTGTTTCAATTAGTTGTAGAGAAAGTGCAGTGTGGGTAGTCAGCAAGGTGCAAAGTCACAATAAAGTAGATTGTGAGGTCAAGAGTCTGTCTTATCATACCAAGGAAACATTCAGTGGTTTGCTAACTGTGGGAGAGAAACTGTTATTGAGCCCGCTGATACGTGCTTCCAAATTTTTGTATTTCCTGCCCGATGAGAATGAGTGTCTAAGAAGTGAGTGTCGAGAGGGAATGTCTGAGAAGTGAATGTCGAGAGGGAGTGTCTGAGAAGTGAGTGTCAAGAGGGAGTGTCTGAGAAGTGAGTGTCGAGAGGGAGTGTCTGAGAAGTGAGTGTCGAGAGGGAGTGTCTGAGAAGTTTGGGATCTTTGATTATGCTGACTGCTTTACTGAGGTAGTGAGAGGTGCAGACAGAGTTGATTGGTGGTGGGGGGGGGGTGTGGGGCATGTGGTTAGAGATTAGTTTCAGTGAAGTGCTGAGCTGTGTCCACAGTTCTTTGCAGTTTCTTGTAGCCACAGGCAGAGCAGTAACCAAGTTGTGATGCAGTTGGATAGGATGCTTTCAATGGTGCATTGATAAAAATTGGTGAGATTCAAAGGGTCGTGCCAAATTTCTTTAGCCTCCTAAGGAAGTAGAGGCAATTGTGAGTTTTCTTGGCCATGGTATCAATGTGGTTGGATCAGTAATGTTCACTACTAGGAAATAAAAAACAGCTTTCATCACAAGGTTTCAAGCTGAGGCAGCTCTTATTTTCCATTCTCTGGAGAGAAACAACAACTGTTTAGCTTATTAACCAGGCTTCATCTGGAATCTTATTCTCAAAATTCATGAAAATATTTTTGAAAGTAAGCAATTCTGGTACCGTAAATACTTTTTCAATTCCTGTCATAAATTTCTAAAAGTGACAGCTTGGAGTAGATAATTCCTTTGAAGACGAGGTATTAATAAAATCCAGTCCACCAGTCTAAACCCACTTGGAGTTCTTGTTATATAACTATAATAGTTTGAGTGCAGGCAGAATGAAATCCAGAGCAAAGATAATGCCCACATTTCATCATTGCTGCACAGTGAAGGGATATTAACTATTGAAAAACAGTCTAAATCAGATTTTATTTAAAGCTCCCTCCCCCACCTGTCCATTAAAAGCAAACATATTCCTCAGCACTACGAATGTATAATTTTTTTTTAATACTTCACCTATTCTCCTACAAATTCACTGAGAGCATTATTGCAAAGTGATGTATTTTGGGAAGTCAAACCAGTGCAGGACACGCACAGAGACTCGCAGGGCCATGAAGAGTGTTGTAGAACAGAGTGTCCTTGGCATACAAGTACAAGGCTCCCCGACAGTGGTGACACAGGTAGACAAGTTGGCAAAGACATCATATCGCATGTTTGTGTTCATTGGGGATGAAATACAAGAATAGGGATGTCATGTTACAGCTGTGTTAGACTTTGTCTGAGAACACACTGGCAATGTTGAGTACAGTTCTGAATGCCATACCATTGGAAGGCTATGATTAAGTTAGAAGCAGTGAAGAGCTCCACAAGGATGTTGCAGGGATAGGAAGGCTTGAGTTACAATCGGAATCTGGATAAGGCTGTGACTATTTTCCTTGGAGTGAAAGAGACTGAGGGTTCAAAGATTCATTTATTATCAAAGCAGGTATCCATATAAAACTCTGAAATTTGGCTTTTCCAGACAGCCACGAATAAAGAAAGAGCATGAAAGTCATTCAGAGTGAAACATTCCCCCCCCCCATACAAAATTAATAGCATCTCAATCATCAACTCCAACCCCCCTGCGCAAAATGGAACAGGAACATCGACCCCCAAAAAGTAGCCCCTTGCCCGCACAAAGAAACTAACAGAACACGACAGAATATCAACCCCCAAACCACCCCCCCACCTCCCCGCATAACAAAACGGAAAAGGAACAGGCAATAAAAAATACCGAATATAAAAACCTTAAGTCTGAAAAAGCCCACAGTCCATAACCATACAAGGCTTATACATAAACATTACCTGTTAATATCTGGACGAAGCAACTGATGGCATTGTGGGAAAAGTTGTGGATGATAGAAATGTGGGTGGAGGGACAAGTAGGCAGTCTGCAGAAGAACCTGGACTGGTTAGGAGAGTGAGTGAAGAAGTGGCAGATGGAAATGTGTGTTATGCACTTTGATAGGGGGAGACTATTTTCAAAATGGTGAGTATTCAGAAATCAGAGGTGAAAAGCGTCTTAGATGTTCTAATTATGAATTGCTGCATTGTTAACTTGCAGGTTGAGTTGGTAGTAAGGAAAGCAAATGCAATATTAGCATTAATTTTCAGAGTGCTGGAGTATAAAAGCATGGATGCACTGCTGATGCTTTATAAGATATTGGTCAGACTACATTTGGACCATTGTGAGCAATTTTCGCTGGAATGTCTAATAAAAGATGTTCTGACCTTGGAGAAGTCCAGAGGAGCTTCTCAAGAATGATCCCAGGAATAAAAGGCTTAACATATAGGAAATGTTTGGTGTCTCTGGGTCTTTACCCAACGGAGGTTAGAAGGTTGAGCCGGGACCTCACTAAAATCTACCAAAAGTCCTGGATGTAGCGGATGTGGAAAGGCTTTTCCATTAGTGGAGGGGGATCCAGTTTCAGAATAAAGGGACATTCCTTTAGAATTGAAGTAAGGCTGAATTTCTTCAGCCAGAGGGTGGTGAATCTATGTAATTCATTGTTACAAGGTCAAAGCACTGGTGCATTTAAGGCTGAGTTTGATAGGTTCTTAATTAGTAAAGGGGTTAAGGTTTATGGAGAGAAAACAGGAGAATGGGAATTTGAAAAAAACTGTTAGGATTTAAAGGGAGAGCAGAAGTGGTGAGTCAAATAGCCAATTCTCCTCCTATATCTTAGTCTTTATAAAATGAGGGGCATAGCTAAGGTCACAATCTCTTCTCCAGGGTAGGGGATTTTAATACTAGAGGAAATAAGTTTGAGATGAGAGAGGCATGATGCACAGAGGATCTATGCCTCCAGATTTTCCACACATACTGTGGTGAACATACGGATTAAGGTGTCAGAAGAAGTGGTAGAGGTGGGTACAAATGTAACGTTTAAGATAAATTTGGATAGATCCATGGATAGCAAACATTTAGAGCAGAGGCTCCCAACCTGAAGTGCACGGACCCTCTGGTTAATGGTAGGGGTTTATGGCATAAGAAAGACTGTGAACCCCTGGCTTAGAGGAATATAGGTAAGTTCAGGCTTGGTCAGGGTAGTCAAGTTCAGCCGAGGAACGTTTTCCTGTGCTGTATAACTGTATGACTTCCACCATCATCCACTCACGATGCAACTTGTATCATGTACAAAATGTTTGTTAAGACTTGTTAAGGTCTCTTCAACAGTATTTCCCCAACCCAGAACGGTTATCACCTAGATAGTGAAGGAAAGTTAGCACATCAGAAAATGATATCCACATGTCTCCCACTGAGTTATACCACATGGGAATTCCCGGAGTTTCTAATGAGCACAGCGAGTGAAATGACATTACAACAACAAATGCAACTCATCAGCATCCTTAAAATAATGTAGAATGGCAAAGAATAGCAGCTATGATATGAATAAAAATAACAACACAATAAACAAATGTTTGATGTTGTTCTTCCTGAAATGCAGGATCTACTGCTTCATTTGAATGAATGTGGGACATATTTTCCATGAAAAGACTTGAGTATTAGTACAATTAAAATGTAGATAATTAATATAATTTATACAAATAGTTTTCTGACAGTCAGTGCTATGGATGAAATTTTGAATATGAGGAAAACTAGAAACCATGCAGAATCTAGTAGCAACAAATAAAATTCTCATGACATGAAAAATATGGAAAAAAAGATATTTTACACTGCTTAAAGGAGGTAGAGCTTGGAATCATCCATATGCTTAAACAGACAGATGCAGCAGATTTCCTTAATATGAAAACAGCTTTGGGATAGCAAGATCATCTGCAACGATTGCTTTTGACATGATCAAATGATCAGATCAATGCAAGAAAAAAATACTCATTGAAAATTAGAAAATATTTCCAACACAAATCATTCACTAATTTGAGTTGATGCTAATCGAAGATAACTACCCTGTGTAATCCCATCCTTCCATTATCTAATTTATTGTCCTTCAAGTAACAGCTGTTTTGGCATGGAACCAATCATTTATATATACTGTATATATTAACAAGCCTTTGTTTCTACTACACTTTCAGATAGCTAGCAAAGACCCCAAACCAGACCCCAAAGTATTTTTCCTAATTTCCTCTTTACTGATTTGTTTTTTAAATCTACTGCCTGGTTTTTGACTCCTCAGCAAAAAGAAATATGACCCTTCTATTTGAAACTGAAAAATTACCTTGAGAAAAAGTTTGGAACCAAACTGAAACAAAAGTTACAAGCGCAAATGGACATGCTCATCACCACTTATTATTTACACAATTTGTTGAAGAATCCAAGAGAAGTTTAATCTCCAACCTTTTTTTTCAATATTAACATCAAGTGGTAGGACAAGACGAGATGTCATGGGCAAATACACAATGCTATGATCAAAAAAGAATATCTACATTGGCCAGGATGCCCCACTAAAATGGAGCGTTATAGGACAGGAGCACATTGAATCTTGAGTAGCAGGCACAAAGTGCTGGAGAAACTCAACAGGTCAGACAGCACCTATGGAGGGAAACGGTTATTCAACATTTCAAGCTAAGACCCTTCATCTGAACTGGAAAGAACAAAAACAGAAGCTAGAATAAAAGGTTGCAGTGAGGGGGAGGAGAATGAGTTGGCAGGTGAGGGTAGGTGGGGTGGGGAGGGGAGCCATGGGAGTTATGTGAGAAGCTGTCAGGTGATATGTGGAAGATGAAAAGGCTTGAACAAGATGGAACTTAACAGGGGAGGAGAGTAGACTATGGAGTAAAAGGAAGGAGATGGAGAACAGGAGGTGTGGGTATTGGGTAGTAGGGAGGGGTAAGAGAGTGCTAAAGAGGTCAGAGGAATAAGGGAACACAAAGGGGAGGGGGAGTGGCACACACCTTCAGACTTTTATGTCTTTTGCTCGATGGGAGCTTGGAAGAGAGAAAATGTCTAGAGTGGGTGTGGTTGCTTTATTGAGAAGTAACTGATAAATAACACTGATAGATCCACATGTGAAGTGCTGTCTCAACTGGAAGGGATGATTGGGGGTGAGGAGGTGTTGTAGGGCTGGTTTAACACTCATCAGTCTTACAAACGCATTACAGGGTTAATGGCAAAATTCTGAGCAGTGTTTAGGAACAGAGAGACTTGAGGTCCAGTCCATAGCTCCCTCAAAGTTGCCATGCAGGGTTGATGGAGTTGGGGATTGAGTTCAAGAGTGCGAGGTAATGTTCCGGCTCTATAAAGCATGGTTAGGGCACACTTGGATTATTGCGTTCAGTTCTGATAGGAAGTATGTGGGGGCTTTTGAGAGGGTGCAGAGGAGGTTCAGCAGGATGCTGCATCAATTAGGGACCATGTCTGATGAAGACAGATTGAGTGAGTTAGGGCTTTTCTCTTTGGAATGAAGGCGGATGAGAGGTAGCTTTACAGAGCTGGTCAAGATGATGAGAAGCAGGGCAGAAATGGCTAATACAGGGGAGCCTAATTTTAAGGCGATTGGATGAAAATAACGCTGGATGCCAGAGGTAAGTTTATGTTCTTTATGCAGAAAGTGGATCATGCTGCCAGGAGTGGTGGTAGAGTCAGGTACCCTAGAGACTCGTAGATATGGAAGATAGCAAAGTGGAGGACTATGTGGGAGTGAAGGGTTGGATTGATCATAGAATAGAGTAAAAGGTCACCACAACATTGTGAGCCAAAGGGCCTGAACTGTGCTGTAATGTTTTATGTTCTACTTAGTAATCACCAGTCCTAGCACCATTCTGCTACAACAAACTGGACAGAATCTGCAGCAGATTAAATGGAAATTTGATTTGAAGCAAGATGCCTGCACTAACTTCAAGCAAAGTAAAGATTAGAAATGTAAAATTCAGGAGCTAGTTGGATGCAATCAGTGATACACTGCTATCGAAGCATGAACAGCAACTCGATCTGTACTGAAGAGTAACAGTAGAAAGCAAAAGCACAGGCATACTCATTCCGCATCTGTTGCTTGGTTTAATGCAACATGCTTGAATGGTTTACTGTTTTTCTTCTCTTTACATTAATAACTCAAGTCATAACTTTACTTTCCTTCGAACAAGAAGCAGTTTCAAAATGAATATTATATATCTTTAGAAGATAGGCGGATGTAGCATGAATGATTCAGGAGTAAAATTGTTCATCAGCAACACTGGTATGGAAATCACATCAGCAGCAGTATGAATTCAGCACTGCTGTTTCTGAAATCTCATCATTCCATGGTCCGTGCCCACCCCGGTACTTGAATTTCAATGTATGGGTCACACTGGATTTAACTCATAACTTGTGTGAATATGAAGGCTGATAGTTGAGAGAATATTGCTACAGTAATAAGACAATAAGACATAGGAGCAGAATTAGGCTGTTTGGCCCATCGAGTCTGCTCTATCATTTCCCTCTCAACCCCATTCTCCTGCCTTCTCTCGATAACTTTTAATGCTCTGACTAATCAAGAATCTATCAACCTCTGTCTTAAATACACCCAATGACCTGGCCTCTACAGATGCCAGTGGCAACAAATTCCACACATTCTCCACCCTCTGATGGTGAAGTTCCTGCTCCTCTCTGTCCTAAATGGACGCCCCTCTATTCCGAGTCTGTGTGCTCTGGAACTAGACTCTATAGGCCTTTCAACATTCGATAAGATTCAATGAGATCACACCTCATTCTTCTAAATTCCAGCAACTACAGGCACCGAGCCATCAATTGCTCCTCATATGATAACCCTTACGTTCCCAGGGTCATTCTTGTGAACCTCCTCTGAGCACAAAGTCAGCAGATGTTTTTAGATAAGGGGTCCAAAACTGCTGACAATACTCCAAGTGAGGTGTCACCAATATTTTATGAAACTTCAACATTATGTCTCTGTTTTTGTATTCTAGTCCTCTCGAAATCAATGCTAACATTGTATTTGCCTTCTCTACCACTGACTCAACCTGCAAGTTAATCCTTAGGGAATCCTGCACATGGACTCCCAAGACCCTTTGCACCTCAGAGTTTTGAATTTTCTTGTTTAGAAAATGGTCTGCACTTTTATTTCTTCTGCCTAAGTACATGACCATATGCTTCCTGACATTGGGTTCCATCTGCCACTTATTTGTCCATTCTCCTAATCTGTCCAAGTCTTTCTGCAGACTCCCAGCTTCCTTGACACTACCTGCCCTTCTACATTCTTCATATCATCTGCAAACTTAGCCACAAATTCCATCATCCAAGTCATTGACATACAATGTTAAGAAAAAGCAGTCCCAACACTGACCCATGCGGAACACCATTAGTCACTGTCAGCCAGTCGGAAAAGGCTCCCTTTATTCCCACTCTCCGACTCCTGCCAATCAGCCAACAGTCTATCCAAACTAATATCTTTCCTGAAACACCATGGGCTCATAACTTGTTAAGCAATCTCATGTACAACACCTTGTCAAAGGCCATCTGAAAATCTAAGAAAACAACACCCACCAATTCTCCTTTGTCAATCCTGCTTGTTATTTCCTCAAAGAATTCCAACGCATTTGTCAGGCAGGATTTTCCTTTAAGGAAACCATGCTGACTTTGTCATATTTTATCACGTGCCTCTAAGTACCCCAAAATCTCATCTTTAACAATTGACTCCAACATCTTCTCAACCACTGAGGGCAGGCTAACTGGCCTATAATTTCCTTTCTTTTGCCTCTCTCCCTTCTTATAGACGAGAGTGACATCTGAAATTTTCCAGTCCTGTCTTCTGGAAACCATGCCAGGATCAATTGATTCTTGAAAGATTATTACTAATGCCTCCACTTTCAGCTGTCACTCAGTGGTACCCACAATACCATACCTGCCTATCTCTTACAGTGCTAGAAGATCACCTACCTTATTCCATATACTGTGTGCATTCAACTGTAACACCTTCAGTCCTGTATTCATCACCCTTTTCAACTTTCTCCCCATTACACTCAACTCATCCCTCTGACAGCAATTTTGCCCTATCATCTGCCTGCCCTTCCTGACAGTCTCACTACACAATGCCTCTGCTTGTATACCAACTGTCCCCATCCTCAGCTCCTTCACTCCAGTTCTCATCCCCCTGCCAAATTAGTTTAAACACTCCCTAATAGTTCTTGCAAAACTGCCCACAAGGATCACAAGGATATTGGTCCCCCTTAGTTTCAGGTGTAATGCATCCCTTTTGTACAGGTCATACCTTCCCTTTATAAAAATATTAATATTTGTAATATTAAACAAATCAAGAACAAATTCACAAAGCAAAATAATTGCAGAAAATGTCTTTCAGCAGGAACTTTATTAGTTGGTTGGTTACTGTGGAAGCAAACAAAATTAACATTCCAAAGTAGAATACATGAATTAATTATTTTCAATTGTAATCAGTGAAGCATATATTGGTGTGGTATTTCATTTCAGGCATTGTGTTATACTTCTCTTTGAAGAAGAATCCAACTTAGAAGCAGGAAATAATGGTAAAAGTTTTGTGGAAAGATCAGAACGTTTTCTTTAGGTTGAAGTAAAGGGAGCTTCTCTAGTTAATTCAAATATTTAATAGGCTGTCATGTGAGAGAAACTTTTTCCATTGACCAGTCGCTAATCACGAATGCAATTTTAAAATAAGTGGCAATGGAAGTGGAGTTGGAGGTGTCGCTTGGATGTGTAGCTCAGTCAGATTTCAGAGCAGCTCTTTCATGAAATTGAATAAATAGGGAAAATCTATGGGTCATGAAAATCTACTAATGATACTTCATGGAGCCAACATGAACACAGAGAATGGAATTGCTTTCTTTTGGGTTAAATGATTGAACCAATTTGATTTCTGATTGTCAGTTGTACCTTATTCAATGTTGGCTTCAAAATAGCACACAGTATATTTCATAATTTAATATTCTTGACTTTTGCATTTCCCCATGCAAACTACCAATGGAATAAGCTTATGACAATCTTACAAAGAATCAGAATCAGCTTTAATATCACTGGCATATCAAAGTTCAAAGTAAAACTTATTATTAAAGTACATGTATGTCACCATATACAACCTGGAGATTCATCTTCTTGCGAGCAATCATAGTAAACAAAAGAAACATAACAGAATCATCCAGGTAGCACTTAGATCCACAATGATGAAATGTTTTGAGAGATTGGTGATTAAACATATCAACTCCTGCCTGAGAAGCAACTTGGATCTGTTGCAATTTGCCTACCAGAGCAATGGGTCCACAGCAGATGCCAGATGTCTCTTTACTCAACCTTGGAACACTTGGACAGCAAAAATGCATACAGCAAATGCTCTTTATCAACTACAGTTTGGCATTCAATACCATCATCCCCTAAAATGAATCTATAAGCTTCAAAACCTTGTCCTCAATAACCTCCTTGTGCATTTGGACCCTCAATTTCCTTACTTCCATACCTCAGTCAGTTCAGATCAGCAACTACATCTCAACAAATTCCATCAGCACAGGTGCATAAGGCTGTGTGCTTAGTCCCCTGCTCTACTCACTTTACACTTGTGATTGTGTGGCTAAGCACAGCTCTAATGTCATATTCAAATTTGCTGACACCACCATTGTCATTGGCCAAATCAAAGGTGGTGACAGATCAGCTTTTAGGAAGGAGACTGAAAACCTGGTTGAGTGGTGCCACAACAACCTCTTACTCAATGTCAGCAAGACCAAGGAGTTGATTATTGATCTCAGGAAAAGGAAACAAGAGGTCATTGAGCAATTTCTCATCAGAGGATCAGCAACTTTAAATTCTGTGCTGTTATTATTTTGGAGGACTTGTCCTGGGCCCAGTATGTAAGTGTCATCATGAAGAAAGCACCACAGCACCTCTAATTTCTTAGGAGTTTGTGAAGATTTGGTATGACATCTAAACCTTTGACAAACCTCAATAGATGTGTGATGGAGAATATATTGACTAGTTGCATCAAGACCTAATAAGGAAACACCAATGTCCTTTTATGAAAAAGCCAATGAAAAGTAGTGGATACGGCCCAGTCCCATCATGAGTGAAGCCCTAACCACCACTGAGCACATCTACATGAGGTGTTGTAGCAGAAAACATCACAACATCCATCATCACAAACCCCACCTTCTGGGCCATGCATTCTTCCCGCTGCTGCTATCAGGAAGAATGAATTGGAGCCTCAGGACTCACACCAACAGGTTCAGGAAGTTATTACCTTTCAGCCATCAGGCCCTTGAACCAGAGGGGATAACTTCACCCAACTTCACTTGCACCATCATTGAAATATTCCCACAACCTATGGACACACTTTTAAGGACTCTTCATCTCATGTTCTTGTTATTTATTTCTTATTTATTCATTATTATTTCTTTATTTTTATGTTTGCAGTTTGTCGTCTTTTGCAGTGGTTGAACACCAAAGTTGATGCAATATTTCATTGATTCTGTTATGGTTATTATTCTATGGTTTTATTGAGTATACCAACAAGAAAATGAATCTCAATGTTGTATATGGTGACATATATGTACTTTGATAATAAATTCACTTTGAAGTTTGAATCCTTGAAAGACCATCCCCAAGGAGGGTGGACTGCAACCAATGTGCAAAAAAAAACCCCAAAAACCAAATTGTACAAATACAAAAATAAAGTAATAAATAAGTAAGCAATAAATATTGAGAACATGAGGTGAAGAGTCCGTAAAAGTGAGTCAAGTTCAATGGGAATAGATCAGTTATGGGGAAGTGATGTTGAATGAAGTTTTAAGGGATGATAGTATGGCTTTCCGGACATTGTATTTTACTTGGACACTAGACCTAAATGCCATTGATATGGTCCTCAGCAGATTACAGATCAGAAAGCTTCTGGATGGTTTTGTGGGGACATACTTGTCTACAACTGTTTTTCTAAAGCCTGTGACAACTGTGATGTATTCATTCAGATCCACTGACGAGTCCTTGAACACAGCCCAGTCAAAGCAACCCCATAACCACTCCTCAGCCTCCTGCTATCACCTATTTATTGTCCTTATCACTGGAGCCTTGCTCTTTAGACTCTGCCTTACCCTAAACCTAATACAAATAGAAGGAAGACAGCTAAGTGATCAGATTTCCCAAAATGTGGTCTAGGCAAGGAACAGTAGGCGTTCCTGCTGTGTAATAGTGGTTGAGTGTTTGGGATTCCTGGTGCTGAAGGTGATATGTTGATGATAATGGGTAGAGGTTTCTTCAACCAAGCCTGATTTAGGTCCCTGACAATGATTTGAAAGGTGTCAGGGTAGCTGTTTCTTGTTTGCTAATTGCAGCTTCCAATACTGAGTGTTTGTTTAACATTTGCTTTTGGCAGTATGCAAACTGTGGTCAGGATCACAGAGGAGACCTCTCTTGGTAACTAGAATGGTTGGCACTTAATTATCAAATGTTCCAGGTTGGGGGAACTAGAGTGTGAAAAGACTGCTGTGTCCAAACACCATAAAGAGCTTATCATGAAATACAACTCCCACCTTTTGACTCCTCCGAATCAGCAGTCCAGTCCATCTGGTGTATCGAGAAGCCCTCAGGGTCTTACCAACATTTCCAGCATGTCTGGAGTGAGCCATGTCTCCGTGAAACACAGAATTTCCTCATTTCTCACCAAACATCGATCTTGCTCTTGTTCCCTAGGGTCTGTACATTTGTTAACAAGATGCTGGGTACAGGATGTTTCATTCCTGGCTGGGAGTCCTCTCTTCCGGCCATGCTGATGTACCTTCATCAGCTTAAAGGTGCCGTACCTGCAAGCTTGAGAAACAGGTTTTCAGAAGTTCATGAAACCGCTAGTTCATTAAGACGGTTCAAAAGAATGTTGCTTAAAGGAAAAATACAGACTACAGATTGCAGTGAGAGTTCAGTAATTCAGAGATTTTGTAAGCAGCCCGCAACATGTTGCTTGGGTTCCATATATGATTAAATTTGTTGTTTTGCAGCAGCAGTACATTGCAATACATAATAATAAAAAATATAAACTACAGTAAGAAAGTATATTTTAAAGATTATATCAAATTAATGCAAAAAGAGCCAAAGAACTAATTGAGGTAGTGTACATGGATTCATTGTCCATTCGGAAATTTGATGGTGGAGGGGAAGAAGCTGTTCAGAAACGTCAAGTGTGCATCTTCAGCTCTTGAAAATACTTTAACTGTGAATGCAGCTTGCTAACATGAGAAGCTGAGCAAGAACTATCCAAAGGAATTTCCATAAACATTGACTCAGTTCTTTCTGGTGATGATTGCTCGTGTTCAGACATTGATTTAACTTCTGGTGTCAACTGTTCTTTTCTGCTTAACACTGCAAAAAAATTTCTAGTTTACATTTTTTCATTTAAAAAAATAATCAAATTAAGGCTCTGTACTTATGGTGGACACAATAGAGTTTATTGTATAAACTCTACATGATACACATTTCATTTTGAAATATGTTGGTTACATATTTCAGTCATTTATCTACATTTTAATTTGAATGAAATATATATATACATAAAAAAGTTTTCTCCTCAGTTTCTTCAGATCATCTATTAAAAATGTCAGTTATAAAAAAACTATAATGCTGCTTACTAAATAAGATTGATAAAGGATTACGTTGCTGCTTTCCTGCTTTCTGTGATATATCCAAATTGCTATTGCAGTATAACGAAAAGGACAAGCTGTCATATTTCCAGCTTGGAATGAACAGTAAGGGATCATGTGCAAGATTTGCCTTTGTGATTAGATTAAATCGGGAAAGAAGCAAACAGTGAGGCTGTGTTTTTGATCACTCTTTCCCATTTAATTTCAAGAGAGACAGCCATTAATTTTGACCACCCACTCCTTTCAATATCTCTACAGATCTATTTTGTCCTTAATAAAGTGGTTTTAAATAAAAGGTGTAAATCATTTAACTGGACTTTTGCTTAGGCGGATGAAATTGAAAACTAATCTCAAAAATATACACAGAAAAACACAAGTTTAGTAAATATAACTGAGCCATCATCCTGATTGGGCATTCCTAACAAAATGATTTTGAATTACTATAAATACCGATCGTTATGTTCATCATTGGCTACAACCTGTTATGGTCACAGATTGGAGAAAAATTGATTATATGGAATAATAACAAAGACCATGGCTGTGTGAAAATTTAAATTCTCAATTAGTCATTGATGGAATTCATACATCTTAATTCTGTAATTAGAAGTCTTTACAAATTGTGCAGAGATATGGAGAGTCTGCAGAGAAATATAAATAGGTTAGTGAGTGGGCAAGGGTCTGGCAGATGGAGTACAATGTTGGTAAATGCGAGGTCATCCACTTTGGAAGGAAAGATGGAAAAGCAGATTATTATTTAAATGGTAAAAAAAAGTTGTAGCATGTTGCTGTGCAGAGGGATTTGGGAGTGCTTGTGCGTGAATCAAAAAAGGTTTGTTTGCAGGTACAGCAAGCTATCAAGAGGGCAAATGGAATGCTAGCCTTCATTGCTAGAGGGATTGAATTTAAGAGCAGGGAGGTTATACTGCATCTGGAGTTATGGTCTCCTTACTTGAGGAAGGATATACTGGCTTTAGAGGCGGTGCAGAGTAGGTACACCATGTTGATTCCAGAGATGAGGGGGTCTGACTATGAGGAGAGATTGAGTCACCTGGGACCGTAGTCGATGGAATTCAGAAGGAGAGATGTTATAGAAACATATAAAATTATGAAAGGGATAGATAAGATAGAGGCAGGAAAATTGTTTCCACTGGTAGGTGAGACCAGAACTAGGAGACGTAGCCTCAAGATTTGGGGGAGTAGGTTTGGGTCAGAAATGAGGAGGAACTGCTTTTTCCAGAGAGTGGTGAATCTGTGGAATTCTCTGCCCAACAAAGGAGTGGAGGCTACCTCAGTAAATATATTTAAGACAAGGTTGGATAGATTTTTGCATAGCAGGGGAGCCAAGGGTTATAAGGTAAAGGCAGGTAGGTGGGGATGATTCCATGGCCAGAGCAGCCATGATCTTATTGAATGGTGGAACAGGCTCAATGGGCCAAGATGGCTTAACCCTGCTCCTATTAACTATTTTCCGAATTAACTATTTTAAGAAAGCATATATACCCATTATTTTACTGAAGTCTGAGAATTCACTCTGGCTATTCAGATTTTAGTGCAATATTTGAATAGAAGTAGTGAAATATTAGACAGAATTATTCTTATGCATTATAGTTTCTACGAGCAACCTGCCTTAATTAAGATTGTGAATGAAATTAAAACAATATTGCAAAGGAGTAAACTAATACAGCCTAAGTAGTCTTAAGGAGGTCAACTCTCCAGATAGATACCATTTATCAAGGTTCTTACTATTTTTCCACCAACCAGAGAACATATACCTCAACAGGTTTGCATGGTGGGCCACTGTCAATAAGTAGTCAACCACAACGACAACACCAAAACAAAAATAGAATGGGTGACACGGGTTAAAGCCTCCAATTATGTAAATACCAGTATAGATGGTGGGTCCAGTGCAATCTGTTTGTGACATGGGATCTTATTTTAAGATGGATGATGTCAAGCTGTTAAGTTCCTTTCATTACTACAGACATGCCTTGTGTCCAGGGACCCTGGCTGTTGATTCTTGAATACACACTTTACAGGCTCTTTGATCCAACAAGTCAGTGCGTAACCATCAACCTAAATTAATCCCATTTTATTTTCCCCATATACTCACCAACTGCACCCAGATTCTATCAGTCACTCAGGCATCTAAACCAGAAGCTGCTCATCTTTGGGATGAGGGAGGAGCACTCTTAAAACCCTTGTGGTCTCAGAGGGTTTGTGTAAACTCCGTATCCAAGATCATGATGAAACTCAGGTTGAGAGCACTTACTGAGCAGCTCTACCAGCTGTGCCATTGCTTGAATACACAAAAAAGTAGCATGTGGTGAAACAATTTGATAAGTGGTGAGTTTAAGCTTTATCTGAGTATTCACTGATTATCCTAATTTAAGTGCTAAATGAACAACTTATTTGTTAAAGGTAACTGAGTGATAATGCATTTCATAATGACTTTATTGAAGAGTCTGCTTTGTTTTAATTGAGCCAGATGGAGCTGCGACATCTAATGCAAGACGGACATTGTTCTCAAAATTAAATGCTGCTTCCCAGATACTTGCACAGCTGCAAGCTCCATATAACACTGATATAATGAGATAAGATTTCTGTAATTTAGAGTGTTTATTCACTTACCAATCCATGATCAATTCCAGTTCAACAAGAAACAAATGTTTTTTTTTAAATTTTAGAACCAGAACAAATGAATATATAGATTGAATTTGTTACTTTTTGTGGTTCTACATGAAACATAAACATCCTTCAGTTGTTCATATTTACCCTTTGCATACAGAAAAGTAATTGTAAAATCAGTTTCAGTAGTTCATACACTAACATTAATTAATATAGTCTCATTCTGTTACAATATATAATCCTTACATCCCATATTCTAATAGATACAATTTTAAGCTTCCTCCCACAATATAATAACCATAACATTGAAAATAGTTTTCATACAGGCTCTAAAGACAGCATTACTCTTGATGACTTACCAAGACTGGAGTGAACATACATTTGCAACTAGAACAGCATTTTCAGTTCAGTTTGTTGTTTTTTTTAAATCAGAAAATACATAACATGCATCATAAATGTGTGTAACAGAAAAGAGTTATGATGTATTAGCTGGGAGTGGAAATATTTATCCCTTTGCCATCCAGGACAGCAACATACAGACATCGGTAGAGGCTATCTCTTAAGTCTATCCGGTTCATCGATGGCGGCTATCAGTTTCTGCCGTGCTTTTTTATTGATATGCGAGCCCAGACATACATTCACAAGGTTCGTTAACTGCTTCGTTGAATATTCCTGCCAAAAGAAAGCACAAAATTATAAATAAGAAAAAAAAAATCACTTAGCTTTACAAAACAATTTCACAGAAGTCAAACGGATAATGTGCTGATGTGAAAGCTCAACCAGCAGATATTTCAAATTCTAATAGATGTATAAACATTTCATCTATAATAGAATATTTGGCGGTTGTAAAAATAATTTGAGACATTCAAAGAAGTTTAAGCCTTTCCTTTGCCATTACACACAAGCCTTACCCTATGTTCTTTGATCCACCTTTCCATATCATTTTCAGTTAGATAATAGGCTTTAATATAAGTTTCCACAAACTCCTTATCAGGAATTGGTCTGATGTCAGTCAGTTTCTCTAGCTTCATTAAAAACTGCTGGAAGTCCAACTGCATTAAGGCCCTTCCCTCATTACTGCATTTTTTCACATTAGCATAACTGTAGGAGAAAGAGAAAGAAGATGGTCAAACCAGTACATATGACAAATTAAAGATAACCAATCTGAAAAGTGAAATAATGAAAAATTCTATTAATTCTTACAGCAAAGCATTCAGCAGAATGCGAGTATTTAAAATTTGTACTCTAAAGAAATCTTCCAACAACTGTTTGTCAAAGTCGTTCAGGAATTTGTCTCATGTACATAATGTTCATCATATATCCATGATTTGAGTGAGTGAGAGAGAAAACAGGATGGAACATAATCAGATGGGTAAATCCAAGGGAGTCTGATAGAGAACTATGAAAATGAAATAAATACTACATAGAGTCAACATGGGATTAATAAAAGGCATGTCAGTATCATTAGAGTCATAGAGCCTGCAAACAGGCCTTCTGGCCAAATAATCCATGCAGACTGTGCTGTCTAGCAATCTAGTTTCATATGTCCATATTTGGCCTATAGCCCTCAAAACCTCTATGTAGATGTTGCCAATATATCTGCCTCAACCACTATTTCCAAATACCCAAATAGTTCCTTTGCCTAAATCTCTCACTTGACCTTAAGCACACATTCTCTTGCTTTTAGAACCCTATCCCTGGGGAAAAAGACTATGCGCTTTTACTCATGATCTTATATTACTCTATCATGTGACCCCTGCCCCTCCTCAATATTTAACATTCTAGGGAATATGCAACTTCTCCCTGTAACTTAAGCCACCCAAGTTTTCCAGTACTCTTTCAAGTCTAAAAAACATCATTCCTATAAGAGGATGATCAAAAGTGTACACAATACTCCAAACGTGGCCTTATATAACTGCAACATCAAAACTATGATATTCAGTGCCCATTACTGAAGGTCAGCATGCCAAATACTTTCTTCACCACGCAATGTAGTTGTGATGTTGCTTTCCAAGATCTATGCACTTGCACCTCTAGATCTCTCTGTTCCATAGCACTCCCAAACTCCTACCATTCACTGCATCAATCCTACAATGGTTTGATCTCCCAAAATACAGTATCTCACATTTATCTGGATTGAAAGACATTTGTCAATCCACAGCTCACATACTCAGTTGATTAGGATCTCTAATTTTTCATAACTGTTTACACCATCTACAATATCACCTATTTTAGTATCATCTGCAAACTTACTAGCACCATGCTTCGTATATTGACATCCAAATAATCCAAACACAGGCTTCCAGTCCAAGAAGCAACTCTCAAACATCACCTTCTGCTTCCTATCACAGAAAAGAGAAAATCTGCAGATGCTGTAAATCTGAACAACACACGCTACATGCTGGAGTAACTCAGCAGGCTAGGCAGCATCTATGGAAAAAAGTACAGTTGACATTACCGGCCAAAATCCTTCTGCAGGACCAGGCCAATTATGAATCCAATTTATTATCTCCCCATGTGCTCTAAATGCCATGAAAGACCTTGTCAAAGGCCTTGCTTAAGTGCATACAGAGAGTATCCGGTCTACCCTCACCCACCCTCTTGGTTACTTCATCGAACAACTCGAAGAGATTTGTCAGACATGACTTCCTGCTGGCTGACCAGAATCAGCCTCTCCATATGTTGGTAATTCCTGTCCCTCAGGATCCTCCCTAGCAAACTACCCACCACTGAAGTCAGACACATTGGTATGTAACTTTCTGGCTTGCTTTGCTACCCTTTTTAAAAAATGGTACCACATTAGGCCACTCCCCAGTCATTCAGAACCTCAGCTGTGGCTACAGGTGAAGCAAACATCTCTGCAAAAACCTCCACAATTTCTTCTCTAGCTTCCCACAAGGTCCGAGAATTCAATAGGTCTGGCCATGGGGATTGTGTCCACCTTAATGCACTTTAAAACCTGTAAAACCACCTCCCCGCTAATTTGTATGTCGATTAAGGTAACACCACTCATTTTCCCCATTTCTTTATCTTCCATCATTTTCTCCACAGAAAAAAACTGAAGAGAAACATTCAGTAAAAATTTCACCCATTTATTTTGGTTCCTTACACAGATGGCCATGTTGATTTCTAAGGGGACCTATTCTCTCCCTAGCCAACCTTTTACTCTTAATATACCTACAGAATCTCTCAAGATTTTGCTTCACCTTGTCTGCCAGATCTGTCTCATTCTCTTTTTGCCCTCTTAACTTCCCTCTTTAGTGCACTCTCATACTTCTTGTGGTTAACAGATACAAATGTTCACAGGTGTAATGAAAAACCTACTTGCAAGAGCATCACACACAGAGTATCATACAAGCAGGATTCACAATATAAATTAAACAAATTATATACAATTATTACAAGAACACACAACTAGAACAAAAAGACAGTCCATTTTAGTGCAAAATGGTAATATTGCTGGAGTGATTGTAGTGATTTTGCTGGTTGGCTTAAGAATTGAATGGTTGAAGGAAAGTTGTTCTGGAAACTGCTGGTGTGGGATTTCGGGCTTATTCTGCAAGTATTCTTCAAACCTTCTTCATCACTTAATTTACCTTTGCTGCCACTTTTCTGAATCTTTGGATTTTTGTTGCTAGTCCTTAATGCTCCCTAGGGCCCTATCATTCATGGTACATTTCCCTCCCTTATTGAACCCCCACAAGCATGATTACATCATTCACACATTTAGTTAACTCCTGAAAAATAACAGTTGAATTAGTCAGATAGGAACTTTCACCAACAAAGTTGCCACACAAGTTAATCGGGTTGGTGTGAAAACAAATGGTGTGTTGGCTTTCATTAGTTGGGAAATTAAATTCAAGAGCTCTATAAAAAAGGCTCTATAAAACCTTTGCCAGACCACACTTGGAATAGTGTGTCAGCTCTGGTCACCTCATTATAAGAAGCATGTAGAAGCTTTAGAGGGGATGTAGAGGAGATTTACCATGATTCTGCCTGGATGGGAAGGCATGTCTTTTGAGGATAGGATGAACAAGTTAAAGCCTTTCTATTTGGAGCAAAGGAGGATGAGGTGACTTGACAGAGGTGTACAAGATGAGAAGAGGCATAGGGCAAGTGAATAGCCAGAGACTATTCCCAGTGTACAATTGGCTAATAAAATGAGGCATAATTTTAAGATGATTGGAGCAAAGTATACGAGGGATGTCAGAGGTAAGACCTTTACACGAAGTGGTAGGTACATGGAACTCACTGCCAGCGGTGGTAATAGAGGCTGATACACTAGGAACATTTAAGACACTCTAAGGTAGGCACATGGATGATAGAAGAATGGAGGGCTGTGTAGGAAGGAAGTTTTAGATTTGTCTTAGAATATGTTAAAAGGTTGGCACAACATCAAGACAAAGCACATTGATGAAGGTAAAGCAGTGGATGTGGCGCATATAGACTTCAGACATTAAGGCTTTAGGCTGATGGCATTTTGTAAGGTTCCCCATGGTGGGCTCATTTAGAAAGTCAGGAGGCATAGGATTCAGGGACACTTGGCTGTGAGGATACAGAACTGGCTTGCCCATAGAAGGGAGACGGTGGTAGCAGATGGGAGCGTATTCTACCTGGAGGTTGGTGATCAGTGGTGTTCCACAGAGAACTGTTCCAGCTATTTATGATTTTTATAAATGGTTTGGATTAAATTTCAATGGGACATTGACATGATGCAGAGCTGGACTGAGAAGTGGCTGATGGAGTTCAACCGGGAAAAATGTAAGGTGATACATTTTGAAAGGTTGAATTTGAAGGCAAATACAAGATTAATGGCAAAATTCTTGGCAGTGTGGTAATACGATGCAATTTTCCATGTTCTATGAAAGCTGTGATAAGTATTCTTGCCTTTCCAAGGAAAGATAAATAATGTTTCTTTGTAATGTAAGAGTCACAACCTGCAGAGCTACAGATAAAGTGCTAGGATGTGATATCTGATTGGGCAGCCCTTCGTCGAGAAATGGGGCTCAATGCTGGCCCCCACCACCACCACCATCTTTATGTATCACAAATGATCTATGATTTAAAACACCATTGAACTTTCAATGGAGTAAATTATACGAAAAGTATTTTTATTGATCCCACATATGACAGATATAGTTCAGAAGGAATACTGTTAGTTCAACTTCCACACTTGAACTCAAGCATATAATCTCAAACAATGACTCAAGTAATGCAGGGACAAATGCTTAATTGGATACAAAGTCTCTACCTGCCTTCTTATCACTCAACCAACATAACAAACAATTTACCTTGCTACTGTTCACGGGACTTACTGGGGTCAAGATCACTGCTGCACTGTCCCATCTGATGAAGGGTTCTGGACTTGAAATGTTAACTACTTCTCTTTCCACAGATGCTGACTACCTTGCTGAGCTTTTCCATCATTTTCTCAGCAGACAAATGGTGTAAATAATGGACAACAGCTATGGATGCCATGTCTTTGAAGACTCATTTGATCTCAAAACTTTCAGCAGCTCAATTCAATTCTTGTGGAAATAAACACGAGGAAATCTGCAGATGCTGGAAATTCAAACAACACACACAAAATGCTGGTGGAACACAGCAGACCAGGCAGCATCGGGCAGCATCTATAAGGAGAAGCACTGTCGACGTTTCGGGCCGAGACCCTTCGTCAGGACTAACTGAAAGGAAAGATAGTAAGAGATTTGAAAGTAGTGGGGGGAGGGGGAAATGCGAAATGATAGGAGAAGACCGAAGGGGGTGGGATGAAGCTAAGAGCTGGAAAGGTGATTGGCGAAAGTGATACAGAGCTGGAGAAGGGAAAGGATCATGGGACGGGAGGCCTCGGGAGAAAGGTGGGGGGGAAGCACCAGAGGGAGATGGAGAACAGGCAGAGAGAGACAAAAAAAATAAACAACTAAATATGTCAGGGATGGGGTAAGGAAGGAGTGAAGGGGCATTAACGGAAGTCAGAGAAGTCAATGTTCATGCCATCAGGTTGGAGGCTACCCAGCCGATATATAAGGTGTTGTTCCTCCAACCTGAGTGTGGATTCATTTTGACAGTAGAGGAGGCCATGGATAGACATATCAGAATGGGAATGGGACGTGGAATTAAAATGTGTGGCCACTGGGAGATCCTGCTTTCTCTGGTGGACCGAGCGTAGGTGTTCAGCAAAACGGTCTCCCAGTCTGTGTCGGGTCTCACCAATATATAAAAGGCTACACCAGGAGCACTGGACGCAGTATACCACACCAGCCGACTCACAGGTGAAGTGTCGCCTCACTTGGAAGGACTGTCTGGGGCCCTGAATGGTGGTGAGGGAGGAAGTGTAAGGGCAGGTGTAGCACTTGTTCCGCTTACAAGGGTAAGTGCCAGGAGGGAGATCGGTGGTAAGGGATGGGGGGACGAGTGGACAAGGGAGTCGCGTAGGGAGCGATCCCTGCGGAAAGCAGAAAGCGGGGGAGGGAGGGAAAGATGTGCTTGGTAGTGGGATCCCGTTGGAGGTGGTGGAAGTTACGGAGAATTATACGTTGGACCTGGAGGCTGGTGGGGTGGTAGGTGAGGACAAGGGGAACCCTATCCCGAGTGGGGTGGTGGGTGGATGGGGTGAGGGCAAATGTGCAGGAAATGGGAGAGATGCGTTTGAGACCAGAGTTGATGGTGGAAGGAGGGAAGCCCCTTTGTTTAAAAAAGGAAGACATCTCCTTCGTCCTGGAATGAAAAGCCTCATCCTGAGAGCAGATGCGGCGGAGACGGAGGAATTGTGAGAAGGGGATAGCATTTTTGCAAGAGACAGGGTGGGAAGAGGAATAGTCCAGGTAGCTGTGAGAGTCTGTAGGCTTGTAGTAGATATCAGTAGATAAGCCATCTCCAGAGATGGAGACAGAAAGATCAAGAAAGGGGAGGGAGGTGTCGGAAATGGACCAGGTAAATTTGAGGGCAGGGTGAAAGTTGGAGGCAAAGTTAATGAAGTCAACGAGCTCAACATGCGTGCAGGAGGCAGCGCCAATGCAGTCGTCGATGTAGCAAAGGAAAAGAGGGGGACGGATACCCATATAGACTTGGAACATGGACTGTTCCACAAAGCCAACAAAAAGGCAGGCATAACTGGGACCCATGCGGGTGCCCATGGCTACACCCTTGGTTTGGAGGAAGTGGGAGGAGCCAAAGGAGAAATTATTGAGAGTAAGAACTAATTCCGACAGACGGAGGAGAGTGGTGGTAGAGGGGAATTGGTTAGGTCTGGAAAACTAATTCCTCTAGACGGAGGAGAGTGGTGAACTAATTCCGCTAGAATTCTTGCGGAAATGGAGGGTGTTTTGTAATTCAGAAAATGGTTTACTAAAATGAACTTACCCTTCCACTATAGTTCTGTTTGCCAGCCGGATACAATGCTCCCAAAGGACATTGGACACTTGGAATGGTATACGCACTTGTTTAGAAACTTCAGATAACTTCTTATGGAAATGTTCAAACTCCTTGAGTAACCATTGACAGAATAAAACAGAAAATACATTCTGGTTTAATATACCTGAATATTAGCATCTTGTATTTTCATAGTAATTTTGTTTTTCAGTGCAAAGGAACATAGCAAAGGAAAAACACTTGCTGCAAACTCTTATACGCTGTCAAATTATTCTATCAATTTGATTACAATGTTATAGTAACTATTGTGACCATTTTCATTCTTGCAATTACCTTGAGAAGAGTATCAACGTACACATTGTGCTGTGACATAATTTCTTTTATATCCCACTTCACAGTGGCCATAAGATGCAACATCTGTTCGTAATCGATTGCTTTAGCAGCCACAATCCAGTAGATCGGTTTGCGCAGCTCACTGGCAGTTGACACGGTCTTTTTGTTATCCGATAGGAAGAGAAAATACAGAATAGTTTAAAACTATGAAAAAAACCGCAAATCAACAACTGAAAGTGATCTTATTTTAGAAGCAGACATTTAAAAATTGATCATTTACTTCCTTTTCTACTGTAAGTGACAACAACAGTGAATGTTTTTCCATTTGAAAAATTCAGTTCTGACCTGGGAATAGAACTGCTGCAAAAAAGGCTTCTTGGCTGAAGGCATCATGGCATCAAGATGAGGTTGCAAACAATCAAATTGATCAGCCAGAAACACCCTGGGAAACACAGACATACAAGACCATTTATGCTCTGGCAATTATTGTCAGCACCTTAAGAATATCATGTCAGTTCTCATCCAAAAGAATTCCAATAAACCAAAGTAGTAGTAAGGTCAGAGTTCAATCTGAAAAGTATATCTACAAAACTCTGGCTTCAAATTGTGAATTCAGCTTCCCATTTGTTGCAAAGGAAATCAAGTAATCAGAAATTTGCAATTATTCTTGAAATGATCATCACTTTTCTGTGCTTTTTGCATAAATGCCAAATATCATTGCCCTACAGATTGCCATTACTAATGCACATCCAGATTTAACTGTTTCCTTAATGTTTTGGGCGAGCTCAAAATGAGATTGGCAGAGAGATGGATGCCCAAGAGTATCTTTACAAGTGACAGTGATTGATAAGGAAGGCAGGGGGTTGGTAAGCGAGTTTGGGAAGTCTTGATGAAAAAACAAAGAATTTTTGGTTGTGTTTAATGGCATATGCTTCACTGCAGACCACTTTGATTACTTTACACTACAATCGCCTTCATGTTTGCTTGTTTTAATTGAGTATGTTCTTGTTAAAATGGTGCAATAATTTAGAGTTATCTTAATGCCTCTTGTATGATGCTATATGCCTGTGCTGCTGATTTAATTAAGTATTACATTGCACCTGTGTATAGATGTATTTATGCACATCGCAATAAACTCAACTTTGAACTTGATGGAATCTAACGGGCAGAAAACATGCAGAAATGTTCCTTTTGTAAAGCTTGGGTGTTTAGCTATCCTTGCTCCACAATCCAGTAAACTGGCCGACCCGCTGGCAACTTTGACAAGCTATCTTGGTAACGGGTCACCAACCTTTTTTGCACCACGGACCGGTTTGCTATTGACAATATTCTTGCGGACCGGCTGATGGGGGGGGGGGGGGGTGTTAATCATGACTGGAATATAGGGGGGAGGGGGAGGGGGGGGAGGGAGAGAGAGAGAGGGGGAGAGAGGGAGGGGAGAGAGGGAGAGGGGGAGAGAGGGAGAGGGGGAGAGAGGGAGAGGGGGAGAGGGGGAGAGGGGGAGAGGGGGAGAGGGGGAGAGAGGGAGAGAGAGGGAGAGAGAGGGAGAGAGGGAGAGAGGGAGAGAGGGAGAGAGGGAGAGAGAGAGAGAGAGGGAGAGAGGGAGAGAGGGAGAGAGAGAGAGAGAGAGAGAGAGAGAGAGAGAGAGAGAGAGAGAGAGAGAGAGAGAGAGAGAGAAAGAGAGAAAGAGAGAAAGAGAGAAAGAGAGAAAGAAAGAAAGAAAGAAAGAAAGAAAGAGGAATACAGCCATAAATTTCTTTCTTCCAACGATCTATACTTAAATATGTATCCGATTTCCAAGTAACTGCAATAGCTTTTTTGGCTACTGCCAATGCAATTTTTATAAATTCTTTCTGATATTTATTCAATTTGGATATCGGTTTTATCCCTTCAATATCACCTAGTAAAAGTAATATTGGATTATGTGGAAGTTGTATTCCAATAATTTGTTCCAATAAAACTCTTAAATTTGTCCAACATGACGATCCCATTGAGGGGTGATGGGAGACAGCGATACTCAAAAGGAGTTCCTTATGTTCAGTCTATTCTGCAATTTAGTTTTTGTTTGGTTCATTGCAGAAAACCCCGTTTCACAGAGATATGATGTTGGAAATGGAAGCAACGTTTTCAGTGCTTTCGTGGCTATCTCAGGATATTCAGCCTTGACTTTGATCCAGAATGCCGGCAGCGATGTTATGTCAAACATACTTTTCAGCCCACCGTCATTTGCAAGCTCGAGGAGTTGGTCTTCTTCCCGCGCTGACATGGATGATTCACAAATGGGTCACGGACCCATTCCTTTGCACGTCTTGGGTCATTTGCGGTTGGGAAGTAACGCTCGAATTTTGTCGACGGCAAAGATCGGTGATTGTGCACCAGCTTTGAGAAGGATGGTGCGGCCTCAATCTCTCCAAAATCCCAGCTAATGTTGGGAACATGTCAAATATGCCCCTGTCCACTCGCCATCCCCACAGTTCCAGTTTGGCTTTGAAAGCAGACACTTTATCTGCCAACTTGAAGACAGTTGTTATTCTCCCTTGAAGTGACAAATTGAGTTCATTAAGCAGGTTGAAGATATCACACAGATAAGCGAATTTTGCTATCCCACTCCTCGTCACTGAAGCGTGCTGCCAGTGGTGACTTTTTTCCTGAAAGAAATCTCCGTAACTGAAAGAGAAACCTGTGCCACCTTGTTAGCTGCAGCTTCTCCCAACAGTTCACGGCACATGCCCCTGGCAGCAGGCAGAATCAATTCTTCACCAACAGTGAAAGGCTTCTTAGCCTTAGCAATACGGCTAGCCACTAAGTACAACGCTCTCAGAACAGCAGCATTTGTGGAGGTGGTGGCTCTCAGCACTTGCTTCTGTCCCGCTTGCTCACGCATTTTTTCCGCTCAAATATCTCAACGGGTTTGTCTTTAAGGGCAGGGTCCTTGGACTCAAGGTGCCGAAGCAGTTTTGAGGGCTTCATTGCCTCGTTAGACAGCTTGTCCCGACATATCACACACAGGGGGCTTGGAGCGTGCGAGTCACCAGTCGCAATAAAGCCATATTTTATGTACGACTCGTCGTATTTTCTGTTGAAGGAAGCTATCTCTTTTTTTTAGCAGATTCAGCCTCAGTTGTCTCTACGTTATCACCATCATTAGGCCTTTTATGTCCCCTACCACCTCTCATGTGTGCTGATATGGTATCACATGCATGGGTCGCTCTGCTAGTTGCTGCAGGACACGCTGCACACACATTAGACACACAGTCTTCAGCATACGTCATCCTCAGAAAGGCAATGCCCCTTATTAAGGACCTCCAGCACCCAGGGCATGCCCTTTTCTCACTGTTACCATCAGGTAGGAGGTTCAGAAGCCTGAAGGCACACATTCAGCGATTCAGGAACAGCTTCTTCCCCTCTGCCATCTGATTCCTAAATGGACATTGAACCCTTGAATACTACCACACTTTTTAAAAATACATACTATTGTTTTTTTTTGCATGATTTTTAATCTATTCAATAAACGTATACTGTAAACTGATTTACTTATTATTTTTTCTTCTATATTATGTATTGCATTGATCTGCTGCTGCTAAGTTAACAAATTTCACGACACATGCTGGTGATAATAAACCAGATTCTGATTTTGATCCTGTACCTCATCACCTTTATACATAGTCACAACCTGTTCTAAGGCATTGCATATAGTTTCATTTCCTCTAACAAACCCAGCTTCAACATTGCATGTTTCTCTAATTTCTCTCTTTGTCTTGACTTCAAGCTCATTACTTTCAGCTGGACTCATGTTGTTTTCCAAGTGCATAAATCAGACAAAACAATGATTAAATCAATTCAACAGAAGCAATTTCATTCTTCGGTTTTTCAGCAGAATCAAATGGTCGAACTATTCAGGCAGACACCACTACACAGCTTTTCAATCCAACCCACTTAGACAAGGCAGTGCTGACCATTCAAAACTGTGTTTCAAATCCAAACACACAGCATTAATCAACAAAAGCTTGTTACTTGTCACAAGCTGCTCCAGGCTGCAAAGCTCCTAATTGCATGGACATGTCCAAATGCTTAGCATTCATTTGGTGTAAATGTAGAAAATTTTTGCTGACAGAAATGTAGCAGCAATATCAAACCAAAACAATTGTCGCTAGTCTGTGACTGCTACAGCGTTGTCATACTTGCATGACGTGCCCCTAGCTCCAATGATTTCTCCAAAAAACAAATTCTTTATTCAACCCTTTATTAGTAACCAACAATCATGAAGCAATGAAACTTAAGTGTATGCAAGTGTAAGCTAAGCTTTATCCAGTGTTATCTTACTGGTCAGCAAAAATATGCCCTCTGCCTGTCCCAAGCAACAAAATGTCATGAAATAAGCAAGAGTATGTAACTTATTCCCTTTGCTTTTACCATGTCCCCACTCATGTGACTATTAATCATAATAAAAGAGCAATGCAGAATACAAAGCAGATAGAGAAAAGATACTGCAGTAACAATATGGTATAGTTAGAGAAGATAGCTGAGTGTGATCAGAGCCCAGTGCTTTGGGGATATTGGTCAAGGACAGGGCATTGACACTACTCTATCAATTGAATTAACAGAGCTTTATGCTGAAACATAATTTGTGATAAGTTTTGAGTACTTTGAGAT
Organism: Hemitrygon akajei; assembly: GCF_048418815.1. Taxonomy (NCBI): domain Eukaryota; kingdom Metazoa; phylum Chordata; class Chondrichthyes; order Myliobatiformes; family Dasyatidae; genus Hemitrygon; species Hemitrygon akajei. Next base: position 97,047,302 of record NC_133131.1, read on the forward strand.
GTCTACTTGATGTATCCTGTGATGCCAAAATATACACTAAGTATGGACTATCTACCAAGCCAGAAGTCTGAATAAAACAGAGAAATACTGGGACTAATAATACACTATTACAATAATTTTATTAGATCTACACATTATTTAGCTGGAAAAAGTAAGAGAGCAATCAGACACAGTTGAGATGGTACAAGATGAGATAAAGACCATTTTTTTCGACAAAAAATGAATGCAACTCTGAAGTTCAGATGCTACAGGATGTGAAAGTTCATACAGGGTACGAGAACCAAAATGACTTTACTGTGAGCACTATATTATCAAATGCTGAGAGGAGGAAAGTGCAGAGGTAAAAGTTTAGATCAAAATTGGAAAGGCTAATAGAAAAAAAAAAGAATACGGATAAATAAATCTGAAGAAAATCCAAAATTACATGATCATATAAAGATTACATGATTTGAATGAAAAAAAAGGGGAGAATCAAGAAAATTATAGGGGACTAGCATACACTGGAATTGGAAAACATGGACCTGGTTATAAATGAATGCAGTTTCACAGTCAACCACCATAGAGAAGCAGTAAGAATGAAGATTTTATTTTAATAAGGCAATACAATGCAAGAAATTCCAACAATAACTACATTCAGCATTAACTGGGTTCCTGCAAGGCTACTGTGTACACTGCTCATCATCACAACAAGAAAGATATGATAGCACAAGAGAAGCTGCAGGGCCAATTCATGAGATAGTCTTAGGGATTAAGAAGTTTGCTTATGAAGAAAAAATAGGCTGCTTTTTTTTGGAAGGGGACATTGCAGAAACTTTTATTTAGGAGCTATAAAAGGGGAGAGATCATAGCAGAAAAGTCAATAACTCTTGGATATAGATTTGAGGTAAGAGGTAAAAGTTCAGAGTAAAATTATCAAAGTGCATATATGGTGACACTGAGATTTGTTTTCTTGTGGGCATTCACAGTAAATTCAAGAAACACAACAGAATCAATGAAAGGCTGCATGCCACAGGATGGGCAAACAAACAACCTGCAAAAGAAACCAAAGTGTGGAAATATGAAAAGAAAGAGAAAAATAAAAATAATAATAAATAAATAATCAATAAATATTGAGAACATGAGATGAGGAGTCCTTGAAACTGAGTCCATAGGTTGTGTGAACAGTTCAGTGATGAGGTGAGTGAAGTTGAATGAAGTTATCTCCTATGGTTCAAGAGCCTGATGGTTGAAGGGCAATAACTGTTCCTGAACCAAGTAGTGTGGGTCCGAAGGCTCCTGTACCTCCTCCTGGTGGCAGCAGCAAGACAACAGCATGGCCTGGATGGCAGGGATCCTGGCTGATGGATGATGCTTTCTTCCTGTGACAGTGCTCTGTATAGATGTGCTCAGTGGTAGGGAAGGTTTTACCTGTGATGGACTGGGCCATTTCCTCTATTTCTTATAAGCATTTCCATTCAAGGGCATTAGTGTTTCCATTCCAGGCTGTGATGCAACCAGCAAAAATACTCTCCAATGCATATCTATAGAAGTCTGTCACAGTTTTAGATGACATGCTTAATTTTCACAAACTTCTAAGAAAGTAGAAGTGCTGCTGTGGTTTCTACATAAATGGCATTTACGTTCTGGACTAAGGACAGGTCCTCTGAGAATTAATGTCTAGATCTCACAGATTAAGAGCTGATGAAGCAGAAACTCTTACCATATTTAATTATTAACTCGATAAGCATTTGCAAAGCTATGAAACAAGAGCTGGAAAGGAGGATAATTTTGATTGCTCTTTTTCAGTAGGAATGTGTTTCTCCTGTGATGGGAAATTATATTATTCAAAGTCAGTAAGAGTAAAATTAGATGATAACCAATATTTCAAACTTAAATTACGGTTCATCTCATTTTATATGTTTTATTACAGAAATCCCAAATGCATTTTTCATGACGACTTAAAAATTGATGAGTTATGATTAGAGAAGTATCTTCCTAAATAATTACATTTCTGCCACAAGGTATTGCTGGATCAGTTTCAGAAACAACTTTTCAACATGAATTTCACAGCTATTTAAAAAAATGGCATATTAGTTGGGGAATGCGTAGAAGAATTGAATTGTGTGGTTCATGTAGAATAAAATGTGAACATTCAATTACCTGTGAGAAATATATAACATTTGAAGGAACATAACTTGAATATAATTTAAATTTCTATGTCTTATTTGGCTTTTAATTGAAAATATTGAGAAAAGAATGTCTTTAATCATTCAGTGATTTGTGACAAATAACTTACAAAGACTCTGTAGCCACGACCCTTTCTGCAAGACCATACAATGTTTCAGTAGAATTTAGAACAACAAGGTGACTGAGGTGTGGGCTTGGAACCTTTTCTTTTCGCTCTTCTGTGGCTGTCAAGGAGCCTGATGTTTCTGGTTGTGCCTCCTACAAAAAAAATGTACAATTACTGATAGTTATATCTATGTAATGAGCAGTCACATGAAAATAATGAATCAAAGTCTGAATAAGCAACGAAGTTTGCTACTTCAAATCTGCTCTGCCACTTATCAAGGCTGAGCTACATCAGCAACATTTACCTGTTACACATCCAAATTCTTTGATATCCTTTATGTCTAGTAATCTATCTTCGTTTTAAATGAACCTTCCATAATCCCCCATTGCTAGTAACTCCAAAGCTCACCAACCTTTCATTGAAGATATTTCTCTTTAACACATTTCTAAAGTCTGATCCTTATTTGGAGATTGTGGCCTGCATACCAACTGTCAAGACCTGTAGGGATTCTGCAAGTTTCAAGGTGATCCCGTCTCATTCTTCTAAAGTTGATAATACAATCCTAGCCTACCCTACTCTCCTCATACAGTAATTCTACCATCTATGGAACCAGTAGAGTAAATCTTCACTGGAAGCCCATGATAGCAGCTAGTTTGCTTCTTGGGTAAGGAAACTAAAACCGTTTGCAATTCTTTGCAGTCTCATCAAGGCCTGAAGTAACTGCAGAAAGGCTTCCTTACTCATAGATTGAAATCCTCTAGAAATAAAGGCAAAGTGTTACACTGTATATTGGGTTTCAGTTACATCAACATTACCCAGCCTTTCACCATTCAAAAAATAGACTTGCCTCTATCTTTTGCAAACAGTTTTCCACATTATATTCCTTTTGCTATGTTCACATCTACTTGCTTAGCTTGTACTTCCTAAAAGTATTTTTTTTAAACTCTTCCCTCCTCACATTTTGTGGCATCAGCAAATGTGGAAATATTTTACTGGGTCTTCTCAGTTAGACAGAGATGGGGGTGGGGGCGGAGACAGAGGGGTGGGAGACAGAGACACACAAACAACTGGGACCTAATACTGATTCGCTTCTCAGCACAATACGCCTACCTGAGGATATTTGGTTTCTGGTCAATTTTCAATCCATGTCACTTTATTCCTCCCTAATTTTGTGTGTTCCAACTTTAGTGAATAACCTGTATGGCACTTTATCAAAAACCTCTATACACTACACCCACTGGTTCCTCTAATTGTCACATACTCAATGATTTCCAAAGAGTTAGTCAAAGCACGAAATTGAGAAAACCTGCAGATGCTGGAAATCCAATTAAAACACTCAAAATGCTGGAAGAACTCAGCAGGCAAGGCAGCAGCTATGGAAAAGAGTACAGTCAACATTTCAGGGCCGAGACCCTCCGTCAAACCTACTTTTTCTTCTGTAAATCCATGCTGACTGCTCAATTCTTCAAGGATTTTTGTTAATATATCCTTCATTATAAATTTCAGCATCTTCTCTTCTGTTGCTTTTATCTGATTTTTGTTTTTAAATACCGAGGCCCCTATATCCACAGCAGCATTTTTAGAATCTACAGAATTTTGGTTGATAACTAGAGCACTCAATAACTCTAAAGCCATCTCTCCTAAGTCTGTGAGATGTAGATAATTAGTCCATCTTTCATGCTCAAGTATTCCTACAGCACTTCTTTCTGAGAAAAACTTACACGTTCAGTTCCAAGACCCTTGGTTTTCCACTATTTCCAAGTCCATCTAAGTGGTTAAAAGTCTACAGCGCATTTTGTGTACTGCAGGATGTATGGATTTAGATTTCTGAGCCTTAGAAAGCAATGCTGAGAGATGAAATCAATAGAAATTAAATGCGGAATCCTTCGATATTGTAATGAGGGTATTTGCATATTTTACTGTAACATATGAACTAACTGAGCCTTTGGAGCAGATTCACAAGGAAGAAAGGTAAAGCTTGAACTGGCTATACCAGTTGAAATGAAGAAAAAATATAAGTAGGACAGCAGTAAGGCATATGGCTCCCAGCTGATTACATCTTCAAGTCTAGTTTCCTGTCTGTTCTTAGATTCAATAATCCATCATGATCTTGTGTCACAATCACAGCTCAATGAGGTGGAGTGTTCCAAGGATTCACGACCCTCTAAGAGGAAATCTCTCTTCATCGCCATCTTAAACGGGTGACACTTTACCATGAAACAATGCTGTTTAAATCTGGGTTCCTCTATAAAGGAAATCATCCACTTAGCATCCACTCTGTCAAGTTACTTAAAAGCTCTGAATCAGGTTTAATATCACAGGCATGTGCCGTGAAATTTGCTGTTTTGGAGCAGCAGTACATTGTAATACATAATAAAACCTATAAATTACAATAAATACATATTTTAAAAATTAAATAAGTAATGATAAAAGAGAGGAAAAGATGTGAGGTCGTATTCTTGGGTTTATTATCCATTCAGAAATCTGGTAGCAGAGGGGAAGAAACTGAGTGTGTGTCTTCAGGTTCTCATACCTACTCCTTGATGGTAGCAATGAGAAGAGGGCATGCCCCGATGGGTGATGGGGGTCTTTAATAATGGAAGCCGTATTTTTGAGGCATCACATTTTGAAGGAGTCATCAATGCTGGGGAGGCTAGTGCCTATGATGGAACTGGCTGAGTTTACAATTTTCTGCAGCTTTTGCTAATTTTGTGCAGTGGCCCCTCCATACCAGATGGTGATGCAATCAGTTGGAATGCTCTCCATGGCATATCTGTAGAAATTTGTAAGAGTCGTTGGTGAGATACCAATTCTCCTCAAACTCCTAATGAAATATAGTCACTACTATCCCTTCTTTGTAATTGCATCAATATGTTGGGCCCAGGATAGATCCTCAGAGATGTTGACACCCAAGAACTTGAAACTGCTCACCCTTTCCACTGCTGATCCATCGATGAGGACTGAATGTGTTCCCTCAACTTCCCGTTTCTGAAGTCCACAATCAATTCCTTGGTCTTACTAATGTTCAGTGCAAGGTTGTTGTGACATCACTAAACCAGCTGATCTATCTCACTCCTGTATGCCTCCACAACACCATCTGAAATTCTGCCAACAATAGCTGTGTTGTAGACAATTTTATAGATGGCATTTGAGCTGTGCCATGCCACACAGTTGTGGGTCGACAGAGAGTAGAACAGTGGGCTAAGCACACGCCCTTGATATGCGCGAGTGTTGATCATCAGCGAGGGGGAGATGTTATTTCTGATCTCCACAGTCTGTGACATCCCATTGAGGAAGTCAAGGATTCATTGCAGAGGGCCAATTTTTGGAGCTTGTTGATTAGAACTGAGGGTATGATCATGTTGAATGTTGAGCTGTATTAAATAAACAACAGCCTGACGTAGGTATTGCTATTGTCCAGTTGATCCAAATGGAGAGCCTGTGAGATTGCATCTGCTGTAGACCCAATATGGTGACAGCAAATTGCAGCAGGTTCAGGTCCATGCAGGAGTTGATTCTAGCCATGACCAAACTCTCAAAGCACCTCCATCATAGTAGATGTGGGTGCCACTGGGCACTAGAATTTTAACATTTTCAGTAAGATCATTATTCATTTTAAATGCCAATGAAAACTAGCCTAACTTGCTGAAGTGTTTTCCTCAGATAAGCTCTTCATTCAGCCTCAAGATTCTTATTTAAGCTACCTTTAATCATAAATGAAGAGACTTGGTCTCAAAGCCTATATTTGAACTCTATATTTGAAATAACCTGGCAAGCACACCACTGCATGTGAAATGCAGACATTTCAACTGTCAAACAGAACAATTAACACATATTGAGGCAAATTCCTGAGAAGTACAAAGTACAGAATGGCTATGATTTTAATAACATTGTTAAATCAATTTAATTGTTTAAAGGACATATAGCAACGTGAACTTGAGAGTGCTGGGGTACCAGAGATTCAGTTTCAGGGCAGAATGGGGTCATCAGTGCTTTCTGGTGGTTGTGAGCTAAAATGTGGCTTGGTTAAAAATATATCACAAACCGATTAGTAGGAGGCATAGAAGGGAGAACGAGGATTTGGTTAAATTATATCACAAAAGCCGAATAATGCACTCCTAAATCTTATTGCACGGATACTCAGAACCCACAATAGACGGAGTTGGGAAATGGGATGAACCGGAATAGAATTTTTTCAGCCACACACACCATAGATGGAATGGCCCCCTTTTGTGTCACAGATATGTGATTTTCATTTTTGCTTCATATGAAATGAAGACCAATAAAATGTACCCTAGCTAGAAGCTGATCCCCTGTTTGGTGATGTCTATGTCAGGGTTATTGAAAATTTTTAGAAATCTTCAAAGTCAGAAGCTATTATTTTCTACTGTGTTCTTTAACTATGGAATAATACAAGAAAATATTTCTGAACCCCTGCATTCCAAAATAAGTAAAAGCAGGTGTATGCAATTACTGAGTACAAAGTATACCACACAACGTGTACTATTTTAAGCATATTCCTTTTCCTTTGTGACCATTCACAATCTGACAATGATTTAATGAAGAATAGACATCACCTGTCTACGACATCTATTTCTAGTTTCACAACTTGTCGAAACAAGAGATAAGAACAGCACTCTTCTTTGACAGCAATGTTCACTTACTGGTGCAAACCTGTCAAAACAAATTCTGAACGATTTAGGCAGAGTGCATATGCAAGAAGTTGAAGAGTGCAAAACTTATCTGAAATGAGCATAAACGTTACAGCACAGTACAGGCACTTCAGCCCACAATGCAGAGCCAATTCCTTTACTCTAAAATCAATCTAACCATTCCTTCCCATATAGCTCTCATTTTCCTTCATCCTTGTGCCTAGCTAAGGGTCACTTAAATGTGCCCAATGTATTTGGCTCTCCCACCACCCCAGCAGTGTGTTCCATGCACCCACTACTCCCATGTAATAAAAACTACCTCTGACATTCCCCAACAACCTTAAAAGTATGCTCCCTGTATTAGCTATTACCACCCTGGGGAAAATGGTATGTAGGTCTTCATTAGTCAGGGTTTGAGTTTGAAAGCTGTGAGTTAATATTACAGCTCTTTAAAAATTGTGAGACCACATTTGGAATATTGTGGACAGTTCTGGTTGCCTCATTATAGGAATGATATGGAAGCTTTAGAGAGGATGCAGAGCAGATTTACCAGGATACTACCTAGATTAAGATCATGCCTTATGAAGACAGGCTGAGCAAGCTAGGACTTTTTCTCTTGGAGTGAAGGAGATGACAGGCAACTTGATAGAGGTGTACACAATTGAGTGGATTGCCAGAGACTTTTTCCCAGGGTGGAAATGTTTAATACAGGGTGCATAATTTTAAGATCAGTGAAGAAAAGTACAGAGAAAAATATTGGAGGCAAGTTTTTTTAAAATAAATAGCAAGGGGTGAATGTGTGGAATACCTTGCCAGGAGGGGTGGTGATCAAAGCAGATATTTTAAGGGCATTTAAGAAACTCTTTGATGGCTACATGGACAATAGAAAAAATAAAAGTGCTGTGTAGGAGGGAAGGATTAGATTAACCTTAGAGGTTAAAGAGTCGGCATGACATCATAGACCATGTTGCCTCTTATCCCTGATCCATTCTACCCTCACTCTAGTTATACTCCTGTTCTTCAAGTACATGCAGTACACCTTGGGGCTTTCCCTAACCCTACTTGCCAAAGGTTTTTCATGTCCCCTTCTTGCTCTGCTCAATTCCTTAACTTCTTTCCATCTATCTTATAACTCCCAAAAACCTTTTCTGATCTTTGCTTGCTAAACTGAATTATGCTTTTTTCATCTTGGCCATATGTAAATGTATTTGCTAATGAATTTTACACAAGTATAGCACAGATATATTTGAAAGTTATTCAACTGCATATTAATTTATAGCAAAAATAATCAAATTATTTTATCACACTTGTATGAAGCATTTGGAAGTGGAACATGTAGGGATGAAAGAGACTTTCTTTCATTGCACAGCCCTGGATACAGTAAAAGTACAGTTGGTATTATTTCCCTAATGTTTTATTATTGATTTTCAAAATTATTTGCAGTAAATTGAGAGAACAAATCAACATTTGAGAAGTGACCTACATCCATTAAGAACCCACAGAAGCCATCTTGACAATGCCATCTCCCACTCTGTTTCCTGTGGACTTCATTTTTCCAACTTTTCAACTCCTAAACATCCATTCAAACAACTGCCACACCAGCAATTCTGAGATGATTTTCCTTTTTCTTAGCTGTGATCTTCCCTCCTTCAGAGTCGGTAGGAGTCCCAACTTAGTCTGTTCCATTTCCTTGACTTCTTCTACTGTCATCTTCTAGTGTCTCAGTTGGAGAAATTTCAGGGACCCCTTGTCCTCATCTTCTATCACACCAGCTTTTACATTCAATGCTTCATCTTCAGGACTTTACCTCACAGTGAAACCACCACCAGACACACCGTTCCTTTCTCTGATCTTTCAGCATTTAGAGGGGATTCTTCACCCTTAACTCTATGTTTCACTTTTATTCCTACTTAATTTTCTTCTCAATGGTACCTTCCCATGAAGCTCTTGCTCCTCTAGCCTTTCCTTTCCCACCATCCAAGGAACCAAATAATCCATAAAATTAAACAGCAATTTAATATAGTGTAGCCTTTTCGTACACAATAAGAGATATATTCTGCATCACAAAATGCAACTGCAGATCTTGTGACTCTTTTGTGATTTACACCAGCCAGAGCACAAGGGTGACCACAAAACTCCACTTCTTCCACCATCGTTCTCCACCTCTACTGGTTTCACCTATCATCTACCAGCCTGTCTCATACCTCTTTAAATTGACTCTTTTTCCCTTACATTCTCAGTCCTGATGCAGTCTCAAACCAAAATGTTGATCATTCCTTTGCCTCTACAGATGCTGCTTGACCTGTTGTGTTCTTCTAGCAGTTTGCTTATTGCTCCGGACTCCAGCATCCGCAGTTTGTGCCTACACAGACGTTTCTTTGCTCTCTTCATCCTATCTCCACCTTCTCTACAAGTTTGAACATGCTTATCTTCCAGCTTTTCCTAGTTTGAACAACAGGTCAGAGATTTGAAAAACAAACTCTTGCCTCATATACTGCCAGGCCCATTGAGTACTTCTAGCATTTTCTGTATGTATTGTTGATTAACATTTTCTATTAAAGTAAAACTTATTTGGTTACTTCTTTTGGGGAGGGTGAAGAAAAAGCAGAGGCAATGTGAGGATAACATACAGTTATATTTGCAAGCATGCCTCTCAAGTGCTTATAGTAACTGAAAAACTTGGTTTTCAGAATATTAACAAAATTATATTTGTGTTATTAATATATCTAAATTTAAACTATATTAATAGAATTTAAGTGAATAATTAATCTATTATTAACTTCAAGTGTGCAATAAATGTCAGGTCTAGTGGAAATCTACACAGCAATACAATCCAGTTATGCACCTCAAAAAAATCAGGAAAGCAGTAATCAGGCTAGTAATTATGAAACAAACAATAATTTGGTTGTGTGAGAGCTTAAATGGACACACAGATGTACCATTTTAGTTGTTAGTTGAATAACAAGCTCCTTGTCTTTATTTCTCTAGCAGTGCCAAATTGGTATCCTATTAAATAAACACTGCAGATATTCATTTGCTGAGTTCAGTTCCTGAGGTTGTATTTAGTTTTCATAACTCATTTTTTTGGCAGACATAGTCAAGAAGATATGATTCTCATTTTAACAAACAGTATTCAGTGATCTTAAAAAACAAAGTAACAGGTTATGAATAATGATTAAAGATACTTAGTGCTTGCTTCACAAATAAGACTGCTGAATCTCACGTTAGCATTACCTTTGAGCCTAATCTGACCTTCATTTAGTGCCCACCTTCCTAGAGCCCACATCACCAAGAGCCAATTTTTATAGTTCCAGCAAAGAACATTGAAGGAGGCAAAGTGGCCAGAGATTAATGTCTTCCTCCACCGCTCAAGCATGCTTCATGGATTGACTACTTCACTTCCTAGAAACTAAGCCTTGCACATCTTTGATTATGAAAGATCTGTGGCAATAGAAAGATGAAATGAGAGATAAACACCCTAATTTTGAAACTGAACTGAGGAAAATTTGTCATAATAAAAAGCCTACATGTTTTGAAACTGGAAAGAAATGTTATTTCCTTTGCCATAAAATGGTTGATATGTAGAAAATGTAGAGCAAATGTTATGCTCTTGAAGACTTTAAAAAATGTTTTAATATCAACAATATAACTTGCTAGAGGTTGCAAGATAGATCCAGATCTAAAGTGCTCTGTGGAGAAGAATCTGAAAGCTTCAGAGGAAAGAAATCAAAGATAATTAATGCAGAAAGTACAAAACAAAGCACAAAAGAAATGAAAATGAAAAGTGATCAGCAAAGCCTACATTCAAATTTATAGTCAATCTGCTAGATATAGCAAATATTAAATTAGGTTAATTCAAATCCAAAAAGATAGCACAGTATACAGTACTGACAATAGAAAGAACAGTTACCAGTATCATCTAAATAATTTAAATAGAGAAAAAAGAGGGTAGATAAAGATATGCTTATATATAGTTTCAAGAAGTTTGTGAACCCTTTGCAACAACCTGGATTTCAGCATTAATTACTCATAAATATGGTCTGATCTTAATCTAATTTACAATAGTAGACAAACACAATCTGCCTAAACTAATAACACATAAACAATTGCACTTCTCATGTCTTTATTGAACATATTATTTATTCATTCACAGTGCAGGCTGCAAAAAGCATGTGAACCCTTGTTTTTAATAACTGGTAAAACCTCCTTTAGCACCAATAACTGCCACCAAGTCACAAACAAGAGAAAATCTGCAGATGCTGGAAATCTGAGCAACACACACAAAATGCTGGAGGAACTCAGCAGGTCAAGCAGCATTTATGGAAAAAGTACAGTTGACGTCTCGACCCGAAACGTCAACTGTGTTTTTTTCCATAGATGCTGCCTGGCCTGCTGAGTTCCTCCAGCATTTTATGTGTTGCTTGAACCTCCACCAAATGTTTCCTGTAGCTGATGATCAGACTTGCACAACAGCGGGGAGGAATTTTAGATCATTTCTCCATACAAAACTGTTTCAGTTCATCAATATTTCTGTGATATCTTGCATGACAACCCTCTTCAGGTAATGCCACAGCATCTCAATTAGGTTAAAGTCTGAATTCTGACTTGGATATTCCAAAGCACTAACTTACTTCTTTTTAAACCATTCTGTTGTTGATTTAATCTTGTACTTTGGATCACAGTCTGGTTGCACCATCTGACTTCTTTTAAGCTTCAGGTGATGGACCACTACCCTGACATTCTCCAGCAAAATGTTTTGATACAATTTTGAATTCATTGTTCCCTCAAAGATTGCAAGCTGTCCAGGCCTTAAAGCAGCAAAGCAGCCCAAAGCATGATGCTCCATCCAAAATGCTTCACAGTTGGGATGAAGTTTTGGTATTGGTATGCAGTACCCTTTTTTCTCCAAACATAGTGGTGTGCAGTTCTGCAAAAAAAAAGTTCAACTTTTGTCTCAGCTGTTCACAGATCATTGTCCTAGAAGCATTGTGGTACATCTAGGTGGTCTTTTGCAAAAAAGAGACCAGCAACAATTTTTTTTGGAGAAAAGTCCTTCCATGAACACCATACTTGCTCAGTGTTTTTCGTACAGTGGACATATGAACAGAGACTTTAGCAAACTCTGGAGATTACTGCAGGTCACTTGATGTTACCCTTGGATTCTTTTTCACCTTCTTCAGCATGCCATACTGTGCTCTTGGAGTGATCTTTGTAAGAAGCCCACTCCTAGGGGGAGAGTAGCAAAAGTACTGAATTTCCTCCATTTGATGAGTACCCAGGTCTTTAGAAATGATCTTATTACATCTTCCAGCTTCATGCATCTCTACAATTCTTATGTCCTCAGAAAGTTGTTTTGATTGAGGTATGGTGCACATAAACAGATCTTTCTTGAGAAGAACATACTCAGTCAATACTCTGAGTTTGTCTCTTTTTTTTTAATACATAGGTCAGGGCACCTCTACAATCCACACTTACAATCTCATCTCATTGACTGGAACAGCTGACTCCAAATAGCATTTTTTTTTTAAAAAGGAATTATCCCAGAGGTTCAGATACATTTCTGAACCTAGACTGTGATTGTTTGAAAGGTGTACTCAGTATTGACAAGAAGTACAACGGTTCATGTGTTATTAGTTTCGGTGGATTGGGTTTGTGTATTATTGTGACTTAGATCAGACCACATTTTATGAGTAATTACTGCAGAAAGCTTGGTAATTGTAAAGGGTTTACAAAGTTTTGCTTGCAACTGTAGATTTACAGTACAGAATCAGGTAATGCGTCTGTTCGGCCTATATCCTGTTCAAACTGTTCATGACGTGACTCCAACCTTTCTTTATTCAACTTTCAACATAACTATCTATTTTACTCTGTAGTCTTTTTTTCTAAAATCCATCTTTTTCCATTGATACATGATTAGCACGATTAGGTACAAGCCAAGGCCAAGGACAAGCCAATAATTAGGTACAAATGCAGAGTAAAGAGTTAAATTGTACCACAGAGGAAAAATTCTTAAGGGCAAAGAATGCAAGACTGAAGGTGCTGTATTTAAATGTGTGTAGCATTCGGTATAAGGTGGATGAACTCATGGAGCAGTTAGAAATTGGTCAATACGACTTATGGGCATCATTGAATCGTGACAGAAAACGGCTATAGTTGGGAGCTTAATATCAAAAGATTTACTTTGGATTGAAAGGGCAGGCAGGAGGGCATAGGCAGTGGTGTGGTCCTGCCGGTAAGAGATGTAATTACATCTTTAGAAAGAGGTGACAGGGTCAGAGATTGTTGAATCTTTGTGGGTGGAGTTAAGAAACTGTGAGGGTAAAAACACTACTAAGGGAATCACATATAGGCCTCCAAATAGTAGAAAGATGTGGGGTTGACAGTTCAAAGGGAGCTGGAAAAGGCATATAATAAGTGTAATGACAGAATTGTAATTTTGCCTTCAATATGCAAAGGGGATTGGGAAAATCAGGTTGGTGTCAGATCGCAAGAGAAGGAATTTGTTGAATGCATACAAGATGGCTTTTTTGAGCAGCTTGTGCTTGAGCCTACTCAGGGTAAGGCTATCTTAAATTGGGTGTTGTGTAATAACCCAGATCTTATTGGGGTGCTTAACATAAAGGAACGCTGAAGAGGCAGTGATAATAATGTGATTGAATTCATAATGCAATTTGAGAGGGAGAAGTACAAGTCACATGTATCAGTATCATAATGGAATAAAGGGAATTACAGAGGCATGAGAGAAGAGCTTTCCAGGTGGATTGTAGGAGGATACTGGCAGAGATGATGGCAGAGTAGAGATGGCTAAAGTTTCTGGGAATAGTTCATAAGGCACAGGATAAACATTTTCCATAGAGGAAGAAATTCTGAAATGGCAGGGGGTAGGCAACCGTGGCTGATAAGGCAAGTTAAGGACTGCATTAAAGCCAAGGAAAGGGCATATGAGGTAGCAAAAGTGAGTGTGAAGTTGGATGATTGGGAAACTTGTAAAATCAAACGAAGGCAACTAAAACAGCTATAAGAGGAGAAAAGATGAAATATGAGAAAAACTAGCCAATAATATAAAGCAGGATACCTATTCTTTTTTCAGTTATATAAAGAGTAAAAGGGAGGTCTGAGTTGATATAGGACCACTGGAAAATGATGCTGGCAAGATAGAATTGGAGGACAAAGAAATAGCAGAATAACTTAATGAGAGAAGTTGCTGAGGAGATAATGGATGTATTGTTCATGATCTTTCAAGAATCACTTGATTCTGCCATGGTCCCAGTGGACTGGAAGACTGCAAATGTTACTCCACTCTTTAAGAAGGAAGGAAGGAAAAGAAAGGAAATACAGGCCAGTTAGCCTAATCTCAGTGGTTGGTAAAGTGTTGGAGTCTATGATTAAGGATGTGATTTTGAAGTATTTGGAGACTACCCCAAAAGTCAGCAGGGTTTCTGTCAAGGAAAATCTTGCCTGGCAAATTTGTTGTTTGAGGAAGTAACAAGCAGGGTAGACAAAGGAGAGGCAGTGTATGTCATTTACTTGGATTTTTAGAAGGCATTTGACAAGGTGACACACGTAAGGCTGCTTAACAAGACAAAATCCTATGGTGTCACAGAAAAGATACTGGCATGGATAGAGGAATGGCTGACAGGCAGGGGGCAGTGAATGGGAATAAAAGAGGCCTTTTTGGGTTGGCTGGCAGTGACTAGTGGTATTCCTCAGGGGTCAGTATTGGGACCCCTTCTTTTCACATTGTTTTGGATAATGGAATTGATGACTTTGTTGCAAAGTTTGTGGATAGGTGGAGGAGTAAGTAGTGTTGAGGAAGTAATGCGATTGCAGCAGGATTTAAACAAATTGCAAGAATGGGTAAAAATAAAGTAGCAGGTGGAACACAGTGATGGGAAATGTATGATGATGCAATTGGGTAAAAGGGACAATAGTGTGTAATATTATCTAAATGGGAAGAAGGTTCAAACATCAGAGGTGCAGAGAGATTTAGGAGTACTCGTGCAAGACTCCCAGAAAGTTAATTTACAGGTTGAATCTGTGATAAAGGAGGCAAATGCAATGTTGGCATTTATTTCAAGGGGAATAGATTATAAAAGCAAGGAGACAGTGCTGAGCCTTTATAAGACTCTAGTCAGGCTGCACTTAAGAGTACTGTCAACAGTTTTGGGCCCCATGTCTCAGGAAAGACGTGTTGTCATTGGAGAGAGTCCAGAAAAGGTTCATGAGGATGGTTCCAGGAATGAAGGGGTTATCATATGAGGAGCATTTGGCAGCTTTGGGTCTGTACTCACTGGAATTTAGAAGAATGTAGGGGGATCTCATTGAAACCTACCAAATGTTGACAGGGTCAGTGTGGAGAGAATGTTTCCTGTGGTGGGGGTATTCAGAACTTGAGGGCAAATTGAGGGGCGAGTTTTTAGAAGGGAGGCAAGGAGGAATTTTTTTAGCTAGAGAGTAGTGAATCTGTGGAATGCTTTGTCACGGTTTGCTGTGAAGGCCAAGTCCGTGGGTATATTTAAGGCTGAAATTGATCTTTTCCTGATCAGTCAGGGGATCAAAGGATATGCTAAGAAGACAGATGTATGGGGTTGAATGGGTTCTGGGATCAGCCATTATGGAATGATACAGCAGACTCAATGGGCTGAATGACCTAATTCTGCTCCTGTCTCTTATGATCTCATGCACCTGAATTTATTACTTACATCCTTCAAATACATGAGTAAAAATCTTTACATGATGTCTCTGTCTAAATGTGTAATTTATAATAAATAGTATGCACAACAGGATAGTCAATATAACATAGAAATACAGTTATGGCAGCATGAATTAATCAGTCTAATGGCCTGGTGGAAGAAGCTGTCCCGAAGCCTGTTGGTCCTGCCTTTTATACTGTGGTACCCTTTCCTGGACGGCAGCAGCTGGAACAGTTTGTGGTTGGGGTGACTCGGGTCCCCAATGATCCTTCAGGCCATTTTTACACACCTGTCTTTGTAAATATCCAGAATAGTGGGAAATTCACATCTACAGATGCACTGGGCTGTCCACAGCACTCTCTGTAGAATCCTGCAATTGAGGGAAGTACAATTCCCATACTAGGCAGAGATGCAGCCAGTTAGAATGCTCTCAATTGTGCCCCTGTATAAAGTTCTTAGGATTTGGGGGCCCATACCAAACCTCTTCAACCTTCTGATGTGAGAGAGCACTGCGCTGTTGTGCCTTTTTCACCACACAGCCTGTATGTACAGACCACTTAACTCCTCAGTGATGTTTATGCCGAGGAACTTAAAGCTGTTCACCCTCTCAACCCCAGAGCCATCTATAATGCAAGAAAGTAAACAAAATGGGAGAATTACAGTTTGGGAAAGAATTACAAAGAGAAGAAAAGCAGAGTGGAACCCTGGAGTAGTACAGAAAGAAATTTAGAGATAGCTCCACAAACAGCTCCATCCTCAATAATGACAGAGGTCAGCTTGACTGACAAAGCCTAGGGTGGAACAAACACAAACACCTTCATCCAAAAGGTGCCACATAAATTTGTACGTCTCGCCACCGCTACTGAAGGCAGTTTTTAGCCACATCTATTCTCTCCAGGGGATCAAAAATAGCTGAGAGTATTAGATACAGCAAAGACCAGGGGCTACAGAGCATTCTAACCAGAGTAGTGAAAACACGTGCTCCAGAATTGGCTCCACCACCAAACAATTCTATATGGTAATAGAATTGGCAGATCTCCAAATCTGATATTGATAAAGACTGAAATTTCCTATAGATTTTCAGTCGTCTGCCAGGTTTTCTACACATCAGCAAGCATGTCTCAATGCAACTAGAATGAAATTTTCATCCTTAAACAGCTTTAACAGTGTAACTTTGCTGCTCTGTAATTTATGTTTTTCATAGTGCTGCCTAAAAATCTGCTCAATTTTTCCCTAATCATTTTTAAGTGATTTAATTGCTTCAAATGGACAGCAGATTACGAAATGTTATAAATAAAAAGGTTAAAATGAATTACAATTCCAAATGATAACTGCATAAATGTCTGTTTTTAATTTTAGTGCCTATCAAGTTAGCACGGCTCTGTAAATTCAATTAACTCTGTGCCATCAGAAATTGCATTAAATGTTTCTGACCTTGATGTCATAGTTGTCTCTGGCTAAAGCAATGTTCACTCCCCCTTTCCTAATGGCTCATGAATTATGTCCAATGGATCATTTTAGAAAGCAATTAATAATCAGCTACATTGCATATCTGGTTCACATATAGACTGGAAAGGGCAAGAGTTCCAAAATGCACAAAAGGTTATTAATGAACCAGATGGATTTTTGGTAAAACAGGTAGTTCTGTTATAATACATTTCCATAACACAAATTGGTTAAAATGTGATTGAGGGCATAGGGAACACTAATTTCAATACTTGGGCTGCAATGGTTATAGTGGGATCAAGAAAATATCTCAAAATCATGCTTTGAAGGCAACTTCAGCCTGCTCTGCTATAAAAGTTACTTTCTTTAATGCATAACCTCTTAGAAACATGCAGGGAGTCAAGCATGTCTTAAGATCAATAGTCCATATTAGTAACTAAGCTATAATACCATCTTTGCTGATACTGAAACAAAATATCAAGGTTACAAGCACTGTAGATTAATGGGGAAATTCCGAAGTGCATGTCTAAACATTCCAAAAGTAGTAGAATATAAAAGCTGGTTAAAAACTACATCTGAAGTGCTTATTTCATTGCCTGAAGGACAATGTAGTGGAGAACATGTTGGGTCAAAAAATACATAAAATACCAATTATGCCATGTCCAGATCACATTACAGGAATGTAAAAACGGCAAAGAGTGCAAAGAATTTATGATTATGACAATTATGGAGAAAACTAGTGATGAAGAGATATGAACCAGGCTGATGATATTTTCTCTGGAAGAAAGAAAACCTAGGGTAGGGTTAATCAAACTGTACAAAACAAATCTATAAGCAGAGTGGGCAGGACATACATCTCATCAATGCCTGAGCAATAGGCAATATAGATTTTCTATGTTTCTTTCAAATTCCCTATTACCTTGCACCTTCCAATCACTACAGTCTCTTCCAGGCCTACAATCCTCAGATGCATCTGTATTCCTCTAGTTCTGGTCTCATCATACCTAGTTTTATCCAGTCGACCATTGGTAGAAGGATAAAGAAGAGTTCAGGAGTTTATTTTAACCAATAGTGTGGCAGGGTCTGAATGGTGACAGAGATGGATATCTTCACCCACATTAAACTGGTACCTGGATGAGCACTTTCAAGGTTGCCAACAGAGCTAGCAAATAAGAATTGCCTAAGAGCTTAGAGCTTCACCTTCAAAATTCCACTGGTTTCCCTCAATGAATTTGTAAAATTGAGCTCTGTAACCAAATGTGTTTATCCTCAGTGCGGGACTTTTGTCCAGTTATATTCCAGTGAAGTGTCCTAAGTTGGTTTACAATGTCAAAGCCGCTATTTAGATACAAGTTGGTGTTCTTGTAAAATGCTAGAACGGAATAATTACTATTTTTAGTCAAAAACCATCAGGTTGTGGGGCTCTGCAGCTTTTGGAGTGTACAAACTGCCATCTAGTGGCACAATACTGTGCAAATGTATTTTAAAAATATATATTTATTATGAATTGAATTGTACTGCTGTCACAGGGGAATAAAAAAACAAATTTCATCACACATGAGTAATGATAAACCTGAATCTGATATAGTTCACTACTGTGGATTAAATGGGAAGGGGGCATGGAGAGGGGTATATGGTTGAGAAAAGGGGAAGGGAGAGGAAAGCACCGGAGAGTTGTTTGAAATCAAATTACCTTGGCTTGTGTCTCAGGGTTGAGTGTGTCTGTCTCTGCTCTGGCACTCCTTTTCTGCCACCTGTCCCACACCCCTACCGTGGTACCCCTCAACATTCCCAACATCCTTTGTTTCTGCCAGATTTATAAACCCGCACTCTGCTCCATGTTGACAAATACAGTGCTGTGCAAAAGCCTTAAGCACCCTAGCTATACATATGTGCTGTATAGATTCGCAGCTGTTCATGTGAGAATGCAATAGATGAACTATGCTAAAGAACACTCCACATTTCCCTCTAAGTAGCCAATTTAATACTCCACAGATAAATGTTTCAGTTAAATATCACACCTCACCATTTTTGCAACACAAGACTTTGTTTGCATTCAGATCTCAAAAATAGAGGTTATACAAACGGATACAGTAGTAACTACATTCTGATTGGGCAAGTATATTGTAACCCAGATCAGGAATTTCTGATACTGAGTTACAGATCTCAAGGTAAAGTCAATCTTAAATCAGATAGCTATATACTTAGCTTTAAATATGTGCAAGAAAATTATTTTAACCTCCTGAAGAGATATGCAACAGTCTATGCGCAACATAAGTCAACTACTCATACAGTTGCCTTAAATGAATCATGAAACTTCTTTAAAACCATTGAAAATCTGCAGGAAATGAAGTGGAAAACAACTGACATTCAATCACTGAAAAATATGATTTTGTTATCAAGGGATTACAGAACAGTAGTACAATTTATCGGGTTAAACTAACATTTAAATAGCCCCAGAGCAAGTGTAAATAAGTAATTGTTTTATGGATGCAGATGAACAGTCTGCATTAACATGAACTAACATAACTAGACTTTTTTTTGCAATCTGTGAGTTAATATTAAATGCTTTATGTAATTTGTTTAGAGGAAACAATAAGGTTTTGGTACAGTATTTTTCTGATAAATACCTTGAACTAAATAATGATATATTAGTACTGCAATCATATGGAATTGAAAAGACCAGATAATTTAAATTTCTTAGCATCAAATTTCTCCTTTTCTGTGGTAGTCACATAATTGAGAGAAAACTTGAACAAACTGAAGATGGTTAAACTATCAGGGGTGAATAGCCCTAGAGAATTTGACAGTGCTTACCTGTCAATTCAGAGGTTTCATTACCAAAAACTTCCCAATTCCCATCTCAAGTAAATATATAGTGGAAATATTACCATTATGGCAGAAGTTTTGGCAAATAAACCAATGGAAAGTTAGATTGCATATTTTAAATAAAAACTTCAGTATTCAGTAAGATTGCAATATTACATGCTGCCAATAATAATTTCCAGGGAAGATATTTAAATGCATGTTTAAGGGGTTCACTCACACCATGCCTCTTGCAACGTGACTGAAATTCAGTTGCAAATTGGGCCTGAGGGCAATTTAAAAGAGCATTATTTAATTACAGTGTGATAAATAGAAAAGGGGATAAACAAGTGACCCAAATACAAAACTGCTTATTGAGTCAATTAGACAAAAATAATAGGAATTTAATTGAGAAAAATGTTCTGGAATGCATGGAATTACAAGACTGAATTATAACTTAATTTACATTATCCCACTGTCAAGCTACATTTATAATATTTTATATACTATAATAAACCACTCTATATTCTTTGAGAAGTTGCTGGTACCTCAAATCAAGGCTCTTCAAACAAATAAAGCAAATAAAGCAATAATGGGCTGCAAATTGCATTCAAGCGATTAGAGCCCCTACTATTAGTGAGACTATGCAGTTCCCATCCTGTTTGTTCTTAGGATACGTACTTAAGAATTATTAATCTCAGTGTCATGATGTCAGAAGGATAACTTTTTGTTTAATTTTCTTTATATGTTTTAATTTAATGCTGAACCGAAGCTTTGGCTTGTAATGTAGCCCAATGGCAATGGTTTGTTAGGCTCATCAGAAGAAGACAGCAAGTAGCGGTTAGAAATACAGCAGAAGGTCAACAAGGGGTGGGAAATGTAGCTGACAGTACACAAGGGAATCTGCTTGCAGATGGAGAGAGCAGATATAAGATTGGGTGGTGCTTGGTGATCAACATGTGCTGGTCACAGATGGGACTGCTGGGAGGTGAGATCAAAGCTCTAGTTAAGGTAGGTGAATGGAGGGGCAAACAGAGGAACATGTTCACATACTGGAAAACACACAAAACGCTGGAGGGACTCAGCAGGCCAGGCAGCATCTATGGAAAAGAGTACATGTCTGGACTGAATGAAACATTCCTACTTCCTATGTCCCCTGCATTAAAAACTGAATGGTCAAGGGGCAGGCCAACTGGTTGGCTTCCAATGTTTCTACCACTATTAAAACCAGAAATGGTATTTCTGGTTGTGCTTCAGATATTTAATAGTTTAACTTTCATCATGATCTCACCTAACCAGCTGCAGGGAATCCATTTTCTTCTTCAGAGGCTAATTTGTTATTAATTTCTAGCATTTATTTCAATGCTGGAGAACACACTGATTCCTCGTTGGCATAATCCGCCCTGCAAGTGTGTGAAAAGTACCTGCTCCAGTACTGCTGTCTTCTACTTTAAATTGCTCTTTTAAATGACCACCAACTCAACCCCAATCTATCATCTTACTAGATCAAAATTTCTCTCCACTTTACCTTATTCGCCTTTGCTCCAAACCAATTCCTTTAAGTAACAAAACTCGAATATCAGTCTTAACAGCTTACACTGAATGAACATCCGTAGTTTTCCCCCACCAAAGACAGTCAAGTATTCTTGACTTTGGAACTTATTAAACCAATACTAATTACATAGTATTAAAATTAATTTTGTGATTTCAGGACCCCAATCCATTTGTAAATGGAAATAACATCTCTCTCTATTTGGATGGATGCAACACTGTTCCCCCAGTGCATCAGATACCAGCCAATCATGGTTTCCTGACTCTGAGACCTCATCTCATAGTCAACCTCTTCAGCCTCAGGCAGTTCTTGTGACCTTTCCTGCTTCCTAGAGGACACCTCCTCCTCTCTACCATTTGTACCTTCTGGTGGCTCAGGTCCCCTTGCTCCTCTGTTGCACAAACAATGCAGCAGTTTCTCCGACCTGAAAAGGAAGGCAGACAGTTTCTCTCCTTCCTCCTGGACCTCATCCTAAGATCGGCTGCACTTTCAGCAGTGCCGAAAGCATCTTCCAGAACTTGCAAATAATAAGCTGATGTGGCTAATGGATTTTCTGCCTTCAGGAACCGCACGGTATCAGCTGCCAGACCCTTTAAACACTTTACCAGTCTCTGTGTTCTTTTTCATATAATCTGGCCACTGCCACTTCACCGAAGCCTCATTCTTCTTCCACATCAGGGGTGAGCTTAACTCCAGAGAACACTCCCAGCCTATGGTAACTTTGATTCTCCACAAGTACACTTTGGCATTCATCAACCAGTGATATAATAGCCGAAACCAGCCCAGGAGGAGCAGCTTAGGAGGAGACAATGGCACCTAATGGCGACTCCTTTGCTTGCATCTTCAGAAACAGCTCTATTTCCAGCTTTAATATCTCCATTTTTCCCTTTCAGGGTTCTTTGTAGGAATGGACTCGCTCTCGGGGTTTCACGAATGGCCATTATTTGATATGCCAAGGACGCAGCCAAAGAGATTAGCGGATGGAAGGTCGGTATCCCCGCAGGAAATCAGTGTGTTGTGGGAGACCCGAGATCTTTGGGCACAGAGCTCGAAAAAAGTGACGCAACGGACTTTTAGCATCATAAATCAGCAAGTTGCTTGTTATGTCTCCCCTCTCGCTGTGAAACGGAGACACCTCTTTCTCCCTTATTAGGGGGACAGAGAGAAAACCTGTGGTATGTCAAATACTGGGTGAACAAGTCGTCTTTGGGGTACTGCAAGTCTGTTTCTTTGCTGTTGCTTTGCTGCACACTTCAGTGCTCAGTGGCGGGTGCCGATGCTTTTGTTTTGCTGGTGGTGGATCTTTGCTTTGCTGCTGCTTACATATGGGAGGGGTGAGCTGCGGGGCTACTTTGGGGTTCTAACATTGAACTGTCACTGTTTTTGTGGATGGTTGCGAAGAAAAAGCATTTCAGGATGCAAATTGTATATACTTCCTTGACATTAAATGTACCTTTGAAACGTTTGAATTTATATCAACTGCTGAAGGACCCATTAGACCTTTCACATCACACAGTTCCTTTCCCTCATTTTGCAGAAATGAGAACAACTTGCCTTTAAAGTCATTCAGCTACATTTCCCCATTCTGTAGAGATTATGGACTACTATGACCCTGCCTCTCCAGGTGGCCCTATCTTATGAGGCAGTGCAACTTCAGTTACATCACTGGTGGCCTGGACTAACATTATATCTTTACCAACTGACTGGTCGAAACGCTGTTCAATCTGCATAATTTTTCCCAACACTTTTACAGAACTCAGCACTCTCAGTAGCAGTTTATCGGAAACCTAGACATCCACCTCGCTCAGAACACAAGCATTACTTATGGATATCCTTTTCAAATTGCACCAAACCTTAATCCCCATGGCACCCATAATAAAGTACCTTAATTACAGCACACCTTATTTTCCACAAACACTAGTTCAAACTGGCTTAAACACATAAATTAAACCGATTCACACAGCAATCCCAGACGAGCCCACACAAAGGTATCCAGGGCTCGTATACAGACTTGGCTCTGCTAACAGCCACATGACTCAGTGATGAGAAGGCCACCTTTCAGAAACAATATATGTCTAGGGTCGGTACTATTTGGGGTTCAACCAAACAGGAACATTGTGATGTTCCAATTAAAGGAACGTCAATTTGAGCGAATGCTGTGTAAATACTGCTCATACATAGTTATTGTAGCCAGAAATTACAGATTGTACACCAGCATAAAATTATAAAGAATGGAAATTTATCAAACATTCAACTTCAACAAACAGTTACAGAAAAAGAAAAAAGAGAGCCCATTACAGTTAAACCAGTCCAATGTATACATAATGTTGGAGCTCATTCCAGAGTAGTTGCCACATTCCAAACTTTCCTCAAAGACCAGTTTGAACAATCTGGGTTTCTCAGGAGTATTGGCCTTTCCTTCTTAGAGTCATTCATCTGCATGAAGCACTTCTTCCAACAGGGACTCTCCATCCAACAGTCTTCTGTGGCATCTTCCCTTGTGCACCACTCCACAGCTCCCACCAAAAGAACCCAAACCAGACTACTGTCTTTTAGAAAACTTTTCCCCATAGCTCACTCGAACTTTCTTTCACATCTCACCACCCTGATTGGCGGCTGACTTACATTCCCAAGTTAGATAACATGGCTTCTTATCTTAGCCAAAGTGAAGACACACTTTCCAACACAGCACTCTGCTTTCACAGAAAACTGCTATTATAAACTACCTCACAATATAGCAATAGAAATCTTAACCAGGGCATTACAAACACAGAAAGGTGCTCTTTGATTCCTCATACCCATCCCATGCATTGTACCCAACAATATTAATTCATTTTACTGGTATATGGTCTGTACTTTCTATGTCATAACTATTCTTGTCTAGATAGTTTTAAGTGTTCTAACACCTAGCCATCCAATCTGTCCTCATAACTTAAAACGTCAACATCAGGCAACTCGTCTGCACTCTCTCTCAGTGCAAAAGTTTCCAATACACGGTAAGCAAAACTTTATGCAGCATTCCAGTGGTAGTCTTATCAATGCTTAATAATGTTGTACCATAACTTCCCTGCTTTTTAAGGAGGCTAATATCCAATATATGCTTTCTTCCTATCCATTACCTGTTGCTGCTATCTTCAGGGGTCCTTGTATACCATGTTTCCACTGTTCCTCAACACTTGAACACACCCATCATCATTAATCCTCCAAAAATGTATTAGGATTAAGTTCCATCTGTCACTGCTTTGCCCACTTCACTAATTTAGGATTTACACCCTCTGTACAGTTAAAAATGACATTAGCATCACATTTGCTAATGCCCTAACAACATCGAACCTGGTACAAACTGTGCCTATATACTCTGCCAGTTTTACACTACTCCAGATTGGAGTTACTTGTTCAATCATAGCCAATACTGCAGCATCAAAAAATAAATTACATATTAACTTCAAATGATAAACCAACTTAGCAATTCAAATAGAAAATTCACACAAGCATTTTCCAAGATACTATTTACATTCACAAGCAGTGGACCTATTTCAAAACAATATGCACCACCACCAATTCAATGAAGCTCTTTGACACTGGAACTTTATCACATCTAGGGACTATCAGGAGCACTTAATTTATTTCTATTGAAATTACTAAGACAAACAGACTTACTAATGAATTGGTCAGGGGACTGTACTGCAGTTAATGAGTAGTGAACAAAAGTTGTGCCAGGAAGCCATTGATTAAGGGAATTCTACAAAATTAGAATCTTCACTATCTTGTTCAACTGCAAGAAATGATATACTGCAATATTTTTTTCTGATATATATAACGTGTTAAAGGGCACAAGATGCAAGGTGAACACAAAATCCAAGCTTTTTTAAAAACCTGGGTTCTCCATTTATAATGTCACAACCTGGAATAGTACAACCTTGTAACCACTTACTCTTACAGTTTTCGTATGCATGCCTCTTCCACTCCTTTGCCCTACTATTAATTCCATGTTCTTTCAATGTCCAATAAGGTGGCTTGTTTCAATAATATTATGGCTGATCCAGCATTCAGTGTTGATCTCTGGAGCTGTCTGTGCATATTTACTGTGATAGTGGGGGGTTTCTGTAGATGCTCTGGTTTCCTCCCAAATTCCAAAGATGCTCTGATAGATTATCTGGTTTTATAAATTAGATATGTAGTCAAGTGGCCAAATATCAAAAAGGAAGTTAAGGGTGCAGAGGGGGAAATGAGTTGCCAGCCTACAGAAAAATGAGGGGAAGAGGAAGGGAACTGTTTGGAATGTTCTGCTGTGAGCTGATGTAGACTCAATGAGCCAAATGGCCTCCTTCTATAACAGTAATTCAATGAATGCTTACAATTGTTTTGAAAAGTGAGCCCCAGTTTAGACTCAGACATCTAGAGGAAACATCCATCTTGTCAAGACCCTTCAACATCTTATGTTAGAATAGGCTGCCTTATGCTCTTCTAAATTTCATCAGACAGGAGCCTAGCGCGTCCAATATTTTGTAATGAGGCACGAGGCACATTCTAGATATGAGTTCTATAAAGGCAACACGAGTGAATCTGCAGATGCTGGAAATAAATAAAAACACAAAATGCTGGCAGAACTCAGTAGGCCAGACAGCATCTATAGGAGGAGGTAGTGACGACATTTCGGGCCGAAACCCTTCATCAGGAGTGGAGTAACATGGGATGGTTGAGGGAGGATAAGAAGTGGGGGGAGGGATGAAGTAGAGAGCTGGGAAGTGATAGGCTGAAGGGAAATGGGCTAGGGGGAAGGTGGAGAATTATGGGAAATAAAAGAGAAAGAAAGGTAGGGCTGGGGGGAGGTTATCGGAGATTATAGTGAGGGGGGAAAGGAGAGAGAAAGAGAACCAGACTAAAATTATAGATAGGGATGGGGTAAGGGGGGGGGGGGGGGCAGGGGTATCAACGGAGGTCTGTGAGTTGAATATTCATGCCGGTAGGTAGGAGGCTACCTAGGTGGGAGATAAGGTATTGCTCCATCAACCTGCGTGTGGCCTCATCTTGACGGTAGAGGAGGCCATGGACAGACATATCGGAGTGGGAGTGGTCTGTGGAATTGAAATGTGTGGCCACAGGGAGATCCCGCCACTGCTGGAGGACCGAGCGCCGGTGTTCGGCGAAACGGTCTCCCAGTCTGCGGCGGGTCTCCCCAATGTATAAATGGCCACATCGGGAGCACCGGATACAGTATATCACCCCAGTTGACTTGCAGGTGAAGTGGTGCCTCACCTGAAAGGACTGTCTGGGGCCTAGGATGGTGGTGAAGGAAGAAGTGTGGGGGTAGGTGTAGCACTTCTTCCGTTTGCAGGGATAAGTGCCTGGAGGGAGGTCGGTGGGGAGGGATGGGGGGGGGATGAATGGACAAGGGAGTCGCATAGGGAGCGATCCCTGTGGAAAGCTGAGAGTGGGGGGAGAGGGGAAGAAGCGTCTGGTGGTGGGATCCCATAGGAGGTGGTACCTCTGCCCCCCCCTTACCCCATCCCTATCTATAATTTTAGTCTGGTTCTCTTTCTCTCTCTTTTCCCCCCTCACTATAATCTCCCCCCAGCCCTACCTTTCTTTCTCTTTTATTTCCCATAATTCTCCACCTTCCCCCTAGCCCATTTCCCTTCAGCCTATCACTTCCCAGCTCTCTACTTCATCCCTCCCCCCACTTATCCCCCTCCTTGAGCATCCCATGTTACTTCACTCCTGATGAAGTGTTTCAGCCCGAAACATCGTCACTACCTCTTCCCATAGATGCTGTCTGGCCTGCTGAGTTCTGCCAGCATTTTGTGTTTTTATGAGTTCTATAAACCTTATTTGAATTGCTTCTAGCACATGAGCCTTCTTCCTTATAAAGTAGACAAATACTGTACACAATTTGGATGGTATTAGAATCTTGCAAAGATTGTTTTGGAAAGTCTGTTGGCAGATAAAAGGATGTCTGGCAAGAGGGAAGCTTTTAAAAATGTTAGAAAGAGTCATAGGGCTAACATGTTCCTTTTACAGTGAAACGAGAGGCTGGTAAAATGAGGGAACCCTGGCTGAAGAGGGAAATTGAGGCTCTAGTCCAGAAAAGGGAGAGGCACGTGTCAGGTATCGGCAGCTGGGATCAAACAAATCCTGTACAAAATATGTAGAAAGGGGAATTCAACAGGGCAAAAAGGGCTCGAGGTATCGTTGGGAGATAAGGTAAAGAAGAAATCAGAATCAGATTTTATATCATCGGCATATGTCATGAAATTTGTTAACTTTAGGACAGCAGTACAAAAAAAATACATGATAAATAAAAATGGAGAAAAACACTGGGTTACATATATGCTTATTAAATAGTTAACTGAAAATAAGTAGTGCAAAATAACAGAAATAAAAAAGTAGTGAGGTTGTGTTCATGGGTTCAATGTCCATTTAGAAATCTGATGGCAGAGGGAAAGAACTGTTCCTGAATAGCTGAGTGTGTGCCTTCAGGCTTCTGTACCTCCTTCTCATGGTGACTGGGCATGTCCTAGGGTAGTGAGGATCCTTGATGATGGACGCTGCCTTCCAAAGGAACCACTCCTTCAAGATGTCTTAGATATTATGGAGGCTGGTACCCATGGCAGAGATGATTAACTTTACAAGTTTCTGCAACTTATTTTGATCTTAGTAGCTTTCCCATACTAGATCATGATGGAACCAGTCAGCATGCTCACCACAGTACATTTGTAGAAGTTTTCCAGTGCTTTAGTTTACAAACCAAATCTCCTCAAACTCTTAATATAGTCGCTGTCCAGGTTAGGTCCTCAGAAATATCAACACCCAGGAACTTGAAATTGCTCGCTGTCTCCACTTCTGATCCTTCTATGAGGATTGGTTTGTGTTCCCTCATCCTATTCTTCCTTAAGTACACAATCAACTCTTCAGTCTTGATGACTATGAGGACAAGGTTGTTGCTGCAGCACCACTCAATAACTGGTATATCTTGCTCCTGTACACCCTTTTGTCACATCTGAAATGCTGCCAACAATGGTTATCACCTGTACATTTATAGATGCTGTTGGAACTCCACCAAACCACAGAGTCATGGGTGTAGAGAAAGTAGAGCAGTGGGCTAAGCACACATCCCTGTAGAGTGCCAGTGTTAATTGCCAACAAGGTGGATATGTTATTTCCAACCCACATAGACTATGGTCTTCCGGTTAGGAAGTTGAGGATCCAGTTGCAGAGGGAGATACAGAGGCCTAAGTTCTGTAGCTTTTCGATCTACAGGTGGGAATGATGATGTTAAATGCTGAGCTATAGTCAATCCAAGAGATTCTATAAGTATATTAAAAGCAAAGGGTAAATAGGGAGAAATAAGTTCTGTTATGGATCAGTGTGACTATTTACATGTGGAACTTTTGAAAATGGACAATAACTTAAGTGAGTACTTCTGTTCTGCATTTACCATGGAGGTGTTCATGGAAGCTAAGGAATTCAAGGAAAGAAATAGTGATGTCTTGAAACAGAGGTGTTGGTTGTCTTGAAGAGCAAACATATGGATTTATCTACCCAGGTGTACTTATGCAACATATAGTTGTACACTAGGCCATTATGGGAAACAAGGGAATTGCTGGGGCCATGGTACAGACTTTTATATTTTTTTAACCAGGGATGAACTATTGAAAAACTGTTGGGTAGCTAATGTACCTTTAAGAAGGGTGCAAGGAAATGCCAGGGAAATGCAGGCCACAGAATTTAACATTGGTGGTGGGGATTCTAGGACACAGGATCTATCTGTGTTTGGAAAAGCTAGTACCGATTAGGAATAATTAGCATGCTTCTGGTCTAATTTTGGTAAATTGATCGATTACTGTTACATGTAGTGAGGTACAGTGACAAATCTGCCTTGAATATCATTGGGTGAAAGATAGAAAAGCCTGAAAGCACACACAACCAGGCTCTTGCAGAGATACTATTCCACTGTTATAAGACTCTTCACTTCAATACATCACCGAGGTAGTACAAGGTAAAATAATAACAGAATACACATTAAAGTTTTACAGTTACAGAGAAAGAGCAGGTGGACAATAAGATGCAGGGACATAGCAAGGTAGATTAGGAGGTGAAGAGACCATGTTATCGTACTCAGGAACTGTTCAATAGTCTTATTACAGTGGGATAGAATCTGTGCTTGAGCCTGGTGGTGTGTGCTTACAGGCTTTTCCATCTTCCACTCAACAGGATGGGAGAGGACAGAGCAAGTCCAGAATGGGTGAAGTCATTGATTATACTGGCTGGATTACCTAGGCAGAGAGAAGTACAGACAGAGTCTGTGGAGCAGAAACTGGCTTCTGTGATGTGCTGAACTGTGTCCATAAATCTGTAGTTTCCTGCAGTCTCGGGCAAAGTAATTGCCAAACAGTCAAAGAGGTGACCAAGGGCAGAGTGACAGTCATTGCCTGCATGGACTTTTGTAAGAATTTGTACAAGGTCCCACATAGTAGGCTAGTCTGAAAAGTGCTATCACATAGGATCCAGGATGAGCTAGTCAACTGGATACAAAACTGACTTGGTGGGAAGATTCAAAGGGTAATAGTTTTTCAGATTGGTAGCTTGATGTGCTCTAGGGATTAGTGCTAGGTTCTCTGTTGTTTGTCATGTTTGGACACATAACATTTGGATGAGAATGTAAGTACACGATAAATAAGTTTTGAGGATGATACCAACCACAATGGTGGTATTGTGGACAATGAAAAAGGTTGTCTAAGGTTACAACAGCATTTAGAGCAACTGGGAAATTAGGCAAAAGAATGAAAATTGTAATTTATCTTTGAGAAATGCAAAATGGTGCATATCGGTAAACTAAACCAGGGTATGTCATAAACAGTGAATGACAAGCAGTTGGGAAGTGTTGGGGTATCGTAAGGCCATGAGGTACAATAATAACTTCCAGAACCTGGAAATACAGTTACAAAGTGACAAAGCCATCACCACTCTAGGAGTTGCAACATCATGTTACAACCGTATCTGATTTTGGTGAGATCAGACCTGGAATATTGTGTGCAGTGGTGGCAGCCATACCAAGGATGTGAAACTTTCTGTGTCTGGAGGCCTTGAATTACAAATTGAGGCTGAACAGACTAGGACTCCCCCCCACCCCCAAAGGCAAGGTGGCTCAGAGGTGACCTTATGGAGGTTCATAAAATGACAATTTGGTTGGTCACAATCTTTCCCCCTCCCCAGTGTAGGGAATTTAAGGTAAGTGGAGAAAGATGTTAAGGGGATTTGAGGGTCAAGATTTTCCATGACATACGGGAAGATACAATTATGTTCAAAAGACATTTGGACATGTACATGAGTAGGAATGGCTGGGATACAGGCGAAATGCAGAAAAAATGGTGCCTGCTCAAAAGGACCCTAGTCAGCACCGATGATTTGGGAAGAAGGGCTTGTTTCCATCTATAAAAATCTATGACTATAAATCAAGCATAATTAAGCATGCCTGATTTCCAATTCTTCAGGATTTGATGAAAGTTATTGATCTGAACTAATAGCTCTCACACTTGGACTCACTGACCATTCTACTGAGTATTTTATAGTAATTTGTTTTTTTATATAACATGATTGCCAAAATGGATATAGGAGCACGCTGAAGAAATATTAGTTATTTGTTAGTCAACTTACTGTGGGAATCAAGGCTTTATTTCAAGACCCCAAATGAAGCATTTAACCATGTTTGATCCTGAAATTACAATTTCCACATATAAGCATCCAATTAAGAAACAAGTATATATTGGAAATTATTAATTACCAGCCATAGCTACCAAAAGTCCAAGTATTTCTCTAAATTTGAAGGTACAAATCTCAGACAATTTTGGAAATCATTTATTAAGTTAATTAAAGGAATAATTTAGAAATGCACTTCCTCACCAGATCAATAAGGCTTTCTTGTATTCTACTCAGTGTGGTTCGTAGCCTGCTGCTGATTAATCCTAGTCCTGTAGATTCATACTGAAAGCAAATAATAAAACCTGCAGGTCAGTTCTTCATCAATGGAGAAATTTATTAACGTACTAATATTATCTAATCTAACAATAAGAGTGAATACAATCTAATCTTTGTTCAAAAATATAAAGAACTATCAGTTTCCATCTTATACTAATTCAAAAATGTAAATCAAGAATGTCCAAGTAGTAAATTAATTATATTCTTCAAATGCAGATTGAAGCATTCTGGTCCACCATTTTGTGGCCTGACAACCCCCCACCTTTTGAATCTGGTACCATTAGTGTACAGAGCAACCACTAAGGAAACGGTATTAGTATTGTGTATTAGCAAATACAATTTATGGATTTAGTGCATAAACATAGCAGTCGTGTTGACTGACCAGATATTTGAGGAGGGTGAAAGGGGAAGTCAAGGGAAAGTAGTACATCAAATTGCTGCAACTTAAAATATAACAAATTAAAGAAGGTCTAAAAAATATATAAATTGCCATAAACACTTAGATCAGTGTAGAATCAAAAATTTTCTTGTACTGATCAAAGCTGTTCGACCTGAAACCTTAACTTCTTTCTTCCTTCCAGTTTTTACTTCAAATTTTTGTAACTTTGGCCTTATTTATTTAGAGATACAGTGCAGAATAGGCCCTTCCGGTATTTTGAGCCAGATTGCTCCAAACCACCCCCAAGAACCCTAATCTAATCACAGGGCAATTTACAATGATCAATTAACCTACCTGGTATGTCTTTGGACTATGGAAGGAAACCGGAGGACTCAGAGAAAACCCATACATTCCATGAGGAAAACGTACAGACTCCATTATAGGGGGCACGGTAATTGAACTCTGACGTCCAGAGCTGTAATGGCGTCACGCTTACCACTATGCTACCGTGGTGCCCAAGCTTGAATCTAGACTTCCCATCTAGACTTCAGTTTGAAAGCCCAGATGGAAAGTTTATTACAGCTGAAATCAATGATACTTTATTTGAAAAATATAATCTAAAATATTCTGTATTGTGAACTGCAATAAATATAATAGATTTCAATATCATAGCAATATCTTATTACGGTATTTGTAAACTTACCATGTCTTCCCGCCCAAAGAAAGTATACACTGCATATAGGTAATAATCAAATAGTTGTGACATACAGTGGATCACATCAAAGGCAATTGGCTTCAATATATTCATCATCTGCATGTATTTTCCTAGAAATGAAAGCAAGAAACACAAACAATAATGACACTAAATTCAGCTTGCTTTGCTAATACTCCTATTGACAAAGTAATAGTTACACATTTGTGACAAGATTACAAAAAGTAGGAACATTTTCTAGAATTATTTCAGAAATGAAGGATTACAGATCATGTAGAGAAACTAGAAGGGAGTTTTCTTCTTAGATCAAAGGCTGGATTGACATTTGTCATAGATAGTTAATATAAGTTTAAATAGTGAAAACGAAGAGAAGCTATACATTTCCAGCTATGGGAAGCTCAACATACAAGATCACACAGGTAACCTGAGAAAGAATCTAGAGACAACCTAAATAAGCAAATACCTTCTATGCAGCAACTGATTTGGATTTGGAATCACCTCTGGACATAGTGGTGCAAACAGATTGCAAAAGGAAATAGTTAAATAGTTTTTTCAAAAATTCTCAAGGGTTGGGAGAATAGAGTGGGAAAGTTACAGCTAACTGGATTGCCTTTTAAAAAAGCCAAAGAAAATTTGATGCCTCCAGCACTGTACTAATCCAGGATACCGATTGTAGGACCTACCATGGGCATTAGTTTCACAGATATTACAAACACAAGAAATTCTGCAGATGTTGGAAATCCAAAGCAACACACACAAAATGCTGGAGGAACTCAGCAGGTCAGGCAAGGAAATGAACAAACAGTTGACATTTTGGGCTGTGAGCCCCTTCTTCAGGATTATTATTCACAAATATTATGTCAATGTCAAGCAATAAGATTCCAAATTATAGTTTATTTTGTGAGTTGGTTTGGATCAGTTGACATCAAATGGCCTCTAGTTCAAACCCCAAGTGAGAAAAGATCATAAACACAAGAGATTCAGCAGACACTGGAAATCTTGAGAAACACACGCAAAATGCTGGAGGAACTCAATATGTCAGGCAGCATCAATGAAGTGAAATAAACAGTCACTTCAACAGGACTGACAAGGAAAAGGTCTGAAGCCAGAACAGGAAAGGGGATCTGGGGAGGAAGACAACTATAAGCTGGCAGGTGAAACCAGGTAAAGAGGAAGGAGAATGGATGGGGGGAGGAAATGAAGTAAGAAGATGGAAGAAAGTGGAAGAGGTAAAGGACTGAAGGAGGACAAATCTTGTAGGAGAGGAGAGTGGACTATGGAAGAAAGGGAAAGAAGAGTGGCACCAGAGGGAGCTAATGGACAGGTGAGAAAGGGTGAGGTGAAACCAGAATGGGGAATGGAAAAAGAGATAAAGAGGAAGGAAACAATTACTGGAAGCTACAAAAATTGACGTTCATGCCATCAGGCTGACGGAATATGAGGTGCTGCATTTCAAAACTGAGCGGTGCCTCATCGTGACAGTAGAGGCGGTCATGGACTGACATCTCAAAATGGAAATGGGAAGTCGCATTGAAATAGGTGGGCATCAAGAAATCCCACCTTTTATGGCAGACAGAGTGAAGGTGCTCTCAAATTGTGCCGGGTTTCACTGATGTAGAGGAGGTAGTACAGTAGCTGGGAGCAACAGATACAGTTGAGTGCGGCTGATGCCGGACTCACAGATGAGATGCTGCTTCACCTAGAAGGGCTGTTTGGGGCACAGGATGGTGGTGAGGGAGAAGTTGGAGCAGGTGCAGCACTTGTCCTAATCGTAGGAGAAAAATCAGTGGGGAGGGATGAGTTGACAAGGATGTCATTTAGAGGCTGACCCTTACAGAAAGCAGAGTGCAGAAAGGAAGCAGCACCAATACATTTGTTGATATAATGTAGAAAGAAATGGCGAATACTACCAGTGTAAGCTTGGAACATGGACTGTTCCATATAACCAACTAAAAGGCAGGCACAGTTGGGACCCATGCCTGCACTCTGGGTTTGGAGAAAGTGGGAGGAGCCAAAAAATAAATTGTTGAGGATGAGAAGCAGTTTAGCCAGATGGAAGAGAGTAGTGATGCAGGGAAATTGGTTAGGTCTGTGATTCAGAAAGAAACGGACAGCCTTAAGGCAAGGATTCCCAATCATTTTTATGCATTGGACCCCTACCATTAACTGAGGGGTCTGAGGACCCCAGGTTGAGAAAGTCTGCTTTAAGGTCTTCCTGATGCAGGATAGAATTGGGCATCTATAGTGAAAATGAAATGATTAAGGCCACGGAACTTAAACTGATCAAGAGCATGTGAAACGTCATGGATGTAGGTAGTAAGGAACTAAACCAAAGAGAACAAAATGGAGTTGAGGTGTGTGGACACGAGTTCAGTGGGTCTGGAACAGGCAGTAACTGTGGGCCTATCTGGACAGTAAGGTTTATGAATCTCGGGTAGGAGGTAGAAGTGAGCAATGAGGGGTAAGGAAACTATGAGGCTGGTGGAGGTGGATGGGAGTTCTCCAGAGTCGAGGAGGATGATGATGGTGCTGGAGAGAACGGCCAGATGCTCCTGGGTGGGGTCCTGCTCAAGGAGTTGGTGGAGGTGTCTGAGCGTTACCACCTGGCCTTAGTCATGTAGAGGTCAGTCTGTTAGACCATGGGTCACCAACCTGTTTTGCACCGCGGACCGATTTAATATTGACAATATTCTTGCGGACCGGCCTGACCGGGGGGGGGGGGGGGAGTGTTAATTACGACTGGAATATAGGTGATAAGTCAACTATAAGTCACTTATAAGTGGCTAATACACTCAATCTCGTTTCTAAAAGGGTTTATCTAACAAATTTAATATTAAACACAGCGCATATTTTCCTTGTATGAACATATAAACACACGAATATCGCTGAATCAGTGGGAGCCCTGGGCTTGTTTCCCTGCAACAAGACAGTCCCATCAAGGGGTGATGGGAGACAGCGATACTCAAAGGGAGTTCCTTATGTCCAGTCTATTCCACAATTTAGTTTTCGTTGCATTCGTTGCAGAAAACCCTGCTTCAGAGAGATATGATGTTGGAAATAGAAGCAACGTTTTCAGTGCTTTCATGGCTATCTCAGGATATTCAGCCTTGACTTTGATCCAGAATGCCAGCAGAGATGTTATGTCAAACATACTTTTCAGCCCACCGTCATTTGCAAGCTCGAGGAGTTGACCTTCTTCCCGCGCTAACATGGATGATTCACTGGGGACATTCACAAATGGGTCACGGACCCATTCCTTTGCATGTCTTGGGTCATTTGCGGTTGGGAAGTAACTCTCGAATTCTGTAGACAGCGAAGATAGGTGATTGCGCACCAGCTGTGAGAAAGACGGTGCAGCCTCAGTCTCTCCGAAATTCCCAGCTAATGTTGGGAACATGTGAAACATGCACATCCACTCGCTGTCAGTTCCAGTTTGGCTTTGAAAGCAGACACTTTATCTGTCAACTTGAAGCCAGTTGTTATTCTCCCCTGAAGTGACAAATTGAGTTCATTGAGCAGGTTGACGATGTCACACAGATAAGCGAGTTTTGCTATCCACTCCTCATCACTGAAATGTGCTGTCAGTGGTGACTTTTCTCCTGAAAGAAATCTCTGTAGTGGCTCTCTTAACTCAAAAACCCTGACCTGGACTCTCCCCCTTGATAGCCACCTGAATTCAGTGTGTAAGAAAAGGCATTTGTACTCTGCATCCATTTCCTCGCAAAGCTGCTCAAACAGACGCGAGTTAAGGGCTTTTGCTTTGATGTGATTGATAACTTCAACAACGTCACTCAACACACTGCTAAGATCAGGTGACATTTTCCAGCTAGCCAGCATTTCCTTGACACAGTGCACAGACTGGCATTCAGGTGCAACCCTCTTTGACTCGGGTAGTGAAACCAGACAGCTATCCAGTCATAGCTGCAGCCCCGTCTGTGCATATTCCAACACAGAATGACCAGTCCAGTTTGCCTGACATGTAGTCATTCAAAGACTTGAATAGTTCATCCCCAGTTGTGTTAGTTGGCAGCGGCAGTGCACACAATATATCTTTGTGCACATCGTCTTGAAATATATATCACACATAAAACAGCAGTATTGCCCTGTTGTCGACATCGGTAGACTCATTGACCTGGATAGCATGCCATGGTGACTTGTTAAGCCGTTCCAACAGCTGTGCTTCGATGTCCTCTGCTATGTCATCGATTCTCCTTGAAACTGTGGTAGCTGAAAGAGAAACCTGTGCCATCTTGTTAGCTGCAGCTTCTCCCAGCAGTTCATGGCACATGTCCCTGGCAGCAGGCAGAATCAATTCTTCACCAACAGTAAGAGGCTTCTTAGCCTTAGAAATACGGCTAGCCACTAAGTACGACGCTCTCAGAGCAGCAGCATTTGTGGAGGTGGTGGCTCTCAACACTTGCTTCTGTCCCGCTTGCTCACGCTTTTTTTCCGCTCAAATATCTCAACGGGTTTGTCTTTAAGTGCAAGGTACTTGGACTCAAAGTGCCAAAGCAGTTTTGAGGGCTTCATTGCCTCGTTAGACAGCTTGTCTCCACATATCACACACAGGGGGCTTGGAGCGTGTGAGTCACAGTTCGCATTAAAGCCATATTTTACGTACGACTCGTATTTTCTGTTGAAGGAAGCTTTCTTTCTTTCTTGCATTCTTGGCTTCAGCTGTCTCTGCAGTATCATCGTTAGGCCTTTTATGTCCCCTCCCAACTCTTCCAAAGAAACTCTCAAGTGACAGTTCTTTTTTACTCACCGAGTAGTTGTAGGTTAATGACTGACTGATGACCTCGCGTGCGTTCAAGTTCAACAGTGGGCATGACAGTGAATGAGAAAAGGTGCAACTGACACACATCGTTTCATATCGTGGCTTGGTAGCACATGCTTTGAGGCCCGGTGGTTGGGGACCACTGTGTTAGACTACAATAGCAACCCCCTCATCTGCAGGTTTGATGACAAGCTTGTGATTGGTGCAGAAAGAGTCGAGGGCAATGTGTTCAGAAGGTGCTAGTTCTGCATAGGAGAAGGAAGTGCTAAAGTCGAGACGGTTGATGTCTCATTGGCAGTTAGAGATGGAAAGATCCAGAGTGGATGGAAGATCAGAGTGGAGTGCCGAGAAGAGGAGG
This sequence comes from Hemitrygon akajei, assembly GCF_048418815.1. Classification (NCBI taxonomy): domain Eukaryota; kingdom Metazoa; phylum Chordata; class Chondrichthyes; order Myliobatiformes; family Dasyatidae; genus Hemitrygon; species Hemitrygon akajei. The sequence continues at coordinate 97,084,926 of NC_133131.1, forward strand.
AGGGTTGAAGATGGGAGAAGTGGGTCATCAGTGGGGTGTGGAGAATCCTTGCCAAAGAAGTAGGTTTGGAGACAGAGGGAAGGGAAGAAGAGCTCAACATCATGGTGGGTGCAGAACTCACAGAGATGCAGGTGTATGTAGACAAAGGTAAGGCTGCTGCTGAGAACAAAATGTTCAGTCTCAGAGAAAGGAAGATTGAAAGGGATGGTGAAGACATGGGTAGGAATTAGAGCTGTGGTCGGGGAGGGTAGGGAATTAGAGTAGTCAGAGGAGCGGGCAGGGTTGGGGTGTTTGGGGAATGTGGGGTGGGAGGAAGATGGGAACTCAGAGGAATTAAGGGCAAATTAAGGGATAGAGGGGAGTTCAAGGTTAAAGGGGAGTAGTGGTGGAAGAAAAGCAACAGCGAGGAAGGTCTCAGCCCGGATGTGGAAGCAGCTGAGGAGACACCAGGAATATGGTCTGGAGGCACAGCTGGATTCTTCTGATCTACAATAATGCATGTGCTCTGGTAGTTAGGAAAGAATACTAGCTGAAGAGTAGTAATGCCAGACAATGCCTGGCCAAAATATTTTGGTCAATGCATGCAAAAATACAAATCAACTAGTTATTTTTGGCAACAACACAAAACATTGGACAGAATAATTGTTACAAACGCCAACACGATTGGCACATTTCCAAAATTATCACAATGCTCCACACAAGTTATGTATGGAAAAGGCTGAAATGGACTAACAGTTTTGCATTATATGGAAAAACTCAACCTCCAGAAATAGGGCAAGACCAAATGCCAGATCAGTCATGGACTTTTTAAATGTTGGATACTGGAAGGTTTCAGAAGCCAACTCCTGTCCCTATTACTTATGGTTTTAAGAGATGATTCAGCACAGAAGACAATTAATACTTGTTATTGTCAATCTTTCAGCAGGCAGGCAGTAATGCAGACTAGAAGTGAAACTACTATTATGGTAATTAGATAATAACAACAATAATCACCAAAAATTGTAGATCAAATTAAATTTCCAATCATGTGATACAACAGAAACCTAATAATTCAGAGATAAAGGAAAAAGTTCTATAATTTTTGGTTTAAATAAGCCATTGAATCACATGATCCATGTTGCCTCTCTCTGCAGGGAAGAAATGAAATGAGTCTTTGGCAACCACAGACCACTTCACTGTGATGTGATCAAAGCAGTTCGGCACTGTATTGAACCATAAACCAATGACTCCAGCAGTAAAATTTATCAACTGTGTCCAACATGTGACAGTATTAAACCAAACAACAATCACAAGAAGCATTGAAGTACATCTCAAAGGGAAAATAGGATGGAAAAAAAAGGTACAAGTTAGATCTTGCTAGTAGCAGGGCTTAAAAAAAAAATCCCAAGAGGTTCTATCGGTATATTAGAAGTAAAAGGGTAGATAAAGAGTGAATAGATCCTCACAAAAGACCAGCAAGGCTGTTGAAATATGGAGCCACATGATATTTTATGAATATTACATTTACTGTGGTGAAACTGATGGATGCTAAAATAAGGGAAATGAGTGATGAGTGATGGCCACTAAGTGGCCATTTTATTAGGTACACCTGTACGCATGCTTGTTAAATATCTAATTAGCCAATCATGTGGCAACAGCTCAATGCAGAAAAACATACAAACATGGTCAAGAAGTTCAGATCAAACATCAAAATGGGGAAGAAATGTAATCTAAGTGAATTTGACAGTGGAATTATAGATGGTTTGAGTTATCTTAGAAACTGTTAATCTCCTTAAATTTTCACATACAATAGTCTCTAGAGTTTACAAAGAATGATACAAAATTAAACAAAAAAAAACCAAAGAGAGGCATTTCTGTGTGTGAAAATGCCTTGCTAATGAAAGAGTCAGATGAGAATAGCCAGACTGGTTCAAGATGACAACTCAAATAACCACATGTTACAACAGTGGTATGTAAAAGAACATCTCTGAACACACATATTGAACCTTGAAGTGAATGGAACACAGCAGCAGAAGAACCTGAACATACATACACTCAGTGGCTACTTTATTAGGTATTTCCTGTACCAAATAAAGTGTCCCCTTCGTGTAGATTTAGAGGGAGTTGGGATTGCCAAATGTCATGTGGATTTTCTGGTGAAGTCTGTTTTGTCATATGCTTTTGTGATATCATTCTGGAGGAATGTTGTCTCATTTTTTAACTGCATTGCATTTGTGGTTTCTAAATGACAATAAACTGAATCTGAATCTGAATCTGAATTGGTGGGAAGCTACACAGGAAATTGCAGTAGCCCTTGCGGAGATATTTGCTTCATCTTTAGCCACATGTTAAGCTCCAGAACACTGGAGGGTTACAAATGTTGTACCATTATTAAAGGAAAGCAAAGACAGGCCAAAAAGTTACAGGTTGATGAGTCTGATATCAGTGATGAAAAAGCTACTAGAGGGTTCTCTGAGGGATAGGACAAGGTATAGTTAGGGATAGTCAGCATGACTATGTGCATTAAAAATAGTGTCTGACAAATCTCTTAGCTTTTCAAAAAGGTAACCAAGAGGATAGATGAAGGTAGGGTAGTGGATGTTGTCTATATAGACTTTCAGTAAAGCCTGTGATGAAGTCCCACATGGTGGACTAGTCAAGAAGTTTAGATTTCATAGGATTTAGGGAGAGACAGCTAATTGGATTCACAATTGGCTTGTCGATGGGAAGCAGAGTGATGGCTGAAGGTCCTTCTCAGACTAGAGGCTTGTGATTGATAGTGTTCCATAGGGGTTGCTGCTGGGACTTTAGTTGTTGTTCATTTACATGAATGACTTCGATGTACAAGGCATGTAAGCTTTCTGCTGACACTAAAATAGAAGATATCGTAAAAGGGGTGTTGGGACAGGTGCAGAGGAGTGCCAGGGGCAGGGGGAGGCACAGCCCTGAGACACCAGGCAAGATAATTTGTTTCTAAACAATCAGTTTATTGATCATTACAGAATGCATCTCTGGTGCTTCCTGATCCTGCTCCTCCCCTTCCCCTTTTTCACACCATGATTCCCCTCTCTCTGCCCATTTCCCACTCTCAGTCCACAATAGAAACTCATATCAGAATCAGGTTTATCATCACTCAAATATGATCAATATTTTGTTGTGCAGCAGGACAGTGCAATACATAAAATTATTACAGTAGTTGCAAATGTCTTAGGCTATATATATATATATATGCTTAAGACTTTTGTACAATAATGCAATGAAAACGAATGCAAGAGGAAAGCTAGTTTACACAAAAAATAATGAATATTTTTGAAACACCATTTTGTCAGGAAAGATGTTATGAAAAAGCAAGTCCTTTCTTTCTTTAAACAGCATCAATTTCATACTTAATCACTTTCTCAAAATCCAAGAAGTTAACTATGATTACTTGTTCTGGAAAAATAAAACAGGTACTCAAGGAAACTCAAAAATGTCTTAGATTATTTGTATTTTGAGTGAGAGTTTGGAATACAAGAGCCCTAAAACTTCCACTGTGATAAACCAAAATTTATAAGTTCTGGTATACTTGCGAATAATAATGAGCCACTGTCTCCAATGATAACAAAACAATATAGCACTTATATGCAATCAGTAGCAGTCCAATGATCATTTGGTAAAGCATCATTTGTTCAGTTCAATTGCAGAGTTTCATGAAAAACTGCTTGGAAATTATTTTGTGCAGTAGGTAAATAAAGAGTTTTGTTTTAAATAATGCAGTGTAGATCACTAAATTGTAGTTGTACATGTGTGGAATGGTAGTTTAGCAGTTAGTGCAGTGTTTTACAGCAACAGTGATCAGAAGATTTGGGTTCAGATCCCACTGCTGTCTGTATGTCCTCCCCGAGACCGCGTGGATTTCATTCAGGTGCTCCAGTTTCCTCCCACATTCCAAAAGACTTACAGGTTAGAGTTACTGTGCTGTGTTGGTGCCAGAAGCATGGCGACACTTGTAGGCTACTCCCAGTACATCTTGGTCGTTGGCACAAATGGCATTTTTCACTGTATGCTTCAATGTACATATGACAAATAAAGACATTCTTTAAAACTCTTCGAGAATATTTGCACATTGACAATATGCATGAATGAGGGCAATGCAGGAATTCATCCACTCATTGTTAATCTAATTATAAATGTTTTATTCCTTTTAATAAGCATTAAAGCACATTTTCCTATAACAATAATTAATCCATAATAAGAAGTAGCTGCAGTTGTTGAAAGAAATTTCATTTTCTGGATGTAATACTGATGAAACAATCTCTGGTTTACTATAGCTCATAATATCGTTAACGTTTTAATTTGCTGAACTCACCATAAAACATTCAACCATATTGCACCACAGTAGCAGAGTGGTTAGAGCAACACTATCACAACTTGGAGCATTCTGGAGTTCACAGTTCAATTCCGGCGCTGTTCTGCCAGAAATCTCTGTACATTCTCTCCACGTGCTCTGGTTTCCTCCCATGATCCAAACACATACTGGGTAAGTTAAATGGTCATTGTAAACTGTCCAATGATTAGGTTAGGCTTCATTGGGATTTTGGGGTTTGCTGGGATGGCATGGCTCGAAGGACCAGAAGGGCCTATTCTGTGCTGTATCACAAAATAAAGTATCACCTCTTAGGAATCATGCAATAAGTGCATATAAACGGGTGTAACTGTTAAGAGAAAAAACCCTTTAGCTATCTGAATGTTACAATAGGGTCTTTTAAGAGACTCTTGGATAGGTACATGGGGCTTAGAAAAATAGAGGGCTTTGGGTAACCATACGTAATTTCTAAAGTACGTGTTCGACACAGCATTGCGGGCTGAAGGGCCTGTATTGTGCTGTAGGTTTTCCATGTTTCTGTCTAAATGAGTTATTTATGTAGTACAGTAATTAAACTCAGGACTGAATATCTGTATGTTGGCAAGCTGAATGATGTTGCAGACAAAGCAATGGATGAGCATGACAATTTTCAATTCCATATATAGGAGGGGTAAAGGCAGCTGTAATCAGTTATTTTCATTGCCAATACAAGTTAATCAATTAAATTCTAACAAAGGCTTCATACTCACCGACAAGTCTTATTACATTCAAGGTAGTGTTTGTTAAAATGAGTGTATTGCCTTTGTTCAGATAGCAATCGGACTTCTTTCTACTTTTCAAAGTTTCTTTGGAAACGCTAGAAAGGGAAACTGAAATTAGCAGAGGCCAAATAAGAAGTTCAAGACAAAATTTGACTTTGTGCCTGATTCACAATCAACAGACAGATAATATGGTCTCGCCAACTCGACAATCTATATGAAAATTTAGTCTACCGCTCACAGTATCTGAAATGATATAATGCAAAGTAGTATAATGAGATCAAACCTTTTTGGTCACTCGAATAACTTCAACAATGACCTTTAAGTAGTATTTAACTCCCGACTTACAAATATTGACTAAATGTTCAAAATCTCAGTGTACAATGAAATAGCACTGCATTTTTTAAAAAGAAAAACTTTAAAAAAACAACAGCCTGTGATTTACAGTAAATGCAAGATAAAAAAGTTTCTACTCAGACATCATTAAGGGCAAATTATCTGTTTCTTCCAATCTGATTCCTAAATTTAGGGAAGTAATATTTTCATTAAGCTGATAATACACAGCTCTTTGAAATCTAAACAGACTTTGAGGATACTGAAATACTTGGATGAAGATGCATATGGCTGTAAAAATAAACTGGCAATAAAAGAGAAATTACAATGGAAAGACGTAATTCTTTTGTATTATAAAAGATGGGATTAGGGAGCAGATCTGGCTACCTTGCAAACAAAATCTGGACATTTGATTGATTAGTATTGCGTGAGCTAATGCCAGGATAACATGCATCCATATTTGGAGCTGGAGCTAGTTACATGATATCTGATATAGTTAGTTTAGAATTATTACTAGAATACAGGAGTTACAAAAGTACATGGTATTTTGTAGTTTGTGACATTATCTATCATATAATCTTACAATCATACAAACTTTTCCTAACTTGTAATATTTACTGTATTTTTTTAATAGTTATAGTCATATTGGAACTTCAATGAAGTTTAAAGAGAAAATACAAGTTCTCTGGTTTGAGAAGCTTGGCCAGCTTTCTAGGTAAAGCATCAGGGAAGACCAGCTACAATAATGGAGACACCACAAGTGTCGTCTGGAGCAATAAATAAACCTCTCAAAGAACTCAGCAGGTCCAGCAGCATCTGTGGAGGCAAAGCAACAGCCGACAATTCAGGCTGATGCCCTTCAACAGGCCCGAAATATTGACTATCCCTTTAATAAATATAGTCAAGAAGAAAAGCTTACAAAAGGTTACAAAAGGTAACGTTAGCGATCTAGAAGATTTGAAGGCTAACAGGAAGGAGGTTAAAAGGAAATTAGGAGAGCCAGAAAGGGCCTATCCCTTTGCCTACATACATATAGATCAACTTCAAGTTATTCCAGCAGTTCTCCTTTGGCTCCTAGCTACTATAATAACCAAATGGAAAAGCAAATTTATTTGTAAATTCACTTTTGAGATTTCTAAAATTTCTGATATTCTTATGTGCAAACTGTAAAAATCAAATTCTATGATAAAAATGCAAGTCAAAGCCTAAATAACTGAAAATTAATAGCTTTCTTCCTGATCTGTAGTTTAATTACTATGCAGAGGTTGCTAGTTGCCAAACTATTGACCATTTTATGGCTGATTCAGCATCATTTGAAAATCAAATTAAATCATCTCAATCACAAAATGGTCTTGATTATTTTGTATATCTTAAATATGGACACTTGTATGAAAGTCAAGAAACCACATTACAGGATACATTTATAATTTATATATTTTTTAAGACATCAGCAAGTCAAAGCAGATGATTTCACTACGTATTCATGCATGGTTGATAAAACAGCTTCTTATTCAGAAGCGTTTTGATTTAGAATTTACACACCATAACGCATATTGTTTTCACTTCTACAACTGTGCCTATTAACTGGAGAAAATTAGATGAGAGGTTGGTGGCACTGCAGGGAAAAGGATGAAGGGCTGTTGTGGTTAGGAAACTAAGATAGAGAGTATTGAGCTTTTGATGAATTTAACAATGGCTTCTCATTTTAATTTCCATGCCCCCATAACAGAGCTCACAAGGTTGAGAGGTTTGCTGGTTACCTAGCTGGGAGACCTGTACATGACAGATTGGTGCAGTTCAAAGGGGAGAGATTTTGAGGAGGATGTTGGGAAGGGGAGCTCTGGAAGTAGTCAATTGATTATGGAGGAGAAGCAAAGCCACTTATTTAAGTAGGGCAGCGAAGAGGGCAGGATATCAGGTACCATTAACACACATTTGACAAATAGGTCTAAATAGCCGACACTTCCTTGCATGTCCATAATGATTTTCCACCCTTCCACCTTGGTCATTCTCTCTTGTCCCTCCTCACATCAGACAGAAGATACAAAAGTTTGAGAACATGTACCACCAAGCTCAAGGACAGCCTTCTTTCCTGCTGAATCTTATATGATAAAGATGAACTACCATGTCATGGCGCTTGCATTTTATTTATCTAACTGTAATGGAATACTATAAGCAGCAGCCTACTCTCTGTCCCTTTTGTACTACACTGATGGACTTGTGTATGGAATGGTCTGTTTGGATGTCATGCAAATGAAAGCCTTTCACTGTATCTCGGTACACATGACAATTATATACCAAACAGCCTCTCAGCTGCTGCTTCCAAGCCACTTAACAATTTTGCTGGACTTGTGCAGAAATATATAGAATATATATTTCTGTCTAATCGATAACTAGGAAACAAATTATGAGACACGTAACTACTTTTAGTAGCTCAGTTGTTTTATCGAATTGGCAAACTTGAGACACGAGGCAATGTTTCTTTGGAGAGCACTGGTTTTCTTAATGATATCCTTCCATGAGCACCATTTTATTGCGAGAGGGTTTGAATTTAAGAGCAGGGAGGTTATGCTGCAACTGTACAGGGTTACTGGTGATGCCGCAACTAGAGTACTATATGCAGTACTCATGGCCCTTCCTCCTTTTCCCCCAGAATCTCACACCACTGCTGCTCTGCTGTAAACCCTGCCAGCAGCTCCTTCCAATTTACTTTGGTAAATTATAGTGGTAAATAAAATCAAGTCCCATTCTCTCAATTCTCAACTATTTCGAGAGCTTGGCATTGAGAAAGATGGCTCTCAAAATAAAACTTCCTGAGATGCTTTTATGTGGCTTCTGAAACTATGATTAAGTTCTTTGAATGAAGCATTCAAGCATATTAAGCATGTCATTGTTTATTTGTCAGAATTATTCGCAAAGTTTAATGAAATCAATCTTCAATTACAAGGAAATGATGTGAATCTTAGCTAAGTCAAATCAGTTGTCATCACATTTCTGTCTATGTTAACCCCATTTAAGTGCAACATTGGTATCACAAAGTTTTCCATTTTCCTAGCCTCTCTGAATTGGAAGAGAAAGAAAGAAATTATGATCTTCCAAGTATACTGAGCTCATGTGGGTGAACTGCATAAAGACATGTTAGAGGGATTTCAGGATGATCTCTCAATCCAAATTCCAGTTTGGGTAATAAATTCATTCCTGAGAACTAGCAATGAAGAATAACAGGAAGGATGCAGAGAGAACTGGTCTTGCTACAAAATTACTTTGAGCTAAAGCCAAGGTTCAAAAAAAAATCATATCAAGTCTTTCGGTTGCAGAAAAAGAAATCTCTGAACGCTATCCTGCACAGTGGAAAAAAGTCAAGATGTTCTTTATTGCCTTTCCAACATCATATTTATAGTGGAGTACTGTTTCAATGCAGTCGCCCAACTTCTTTCAAAGCAACAAAACAGACTGCAAATGACTGAACGTGGGGATCTGAGACTCCTGAGATGCATTCAGCCTGATGTGGAGAAACTGCACCCAGCCCATCAACTCATTGAAAAGTGAAAAAGCAATGATGTAGTGAATAGTTGGACTACTAATGTATGTTCTAAAATTGTTGAAGTGTTTTCACTGTAATTAATGAAATAATTTTATTTGTGCCTTTCAATAGATTAAAATAAATTTGCAATTATTTGTCACTGCTTTAAATTTGAAGTTCTTATTTTCTTTCATTGTGCATCATAAATTAAAATAATTTATGGTTTTTATGTTGGAAAGGGAGAGTGGGTGCTTGGGATGTGATCTAAGAGCAAAGGGGTGGTAACTCAAAAAAGCTTGAGAACCACTGATCGAAACCAATGCAACCATAACATTTCCAGCACTGCTTTGAAAAACCCTAGCAAGCAAAACAGTAAGGTCCATGGGATTTCTTTGCTGTTAGTTCCATTGCTATAGTTTTTACTTCGCTAATCTTTTTTAAACTTCCTCACTTTCATGACTATTGGCTTCCCATTTTGTGCCATCTATAAAATACACTGATGAATGGACTCTCAGCTATTTCCTTATTCACCAAATATAATTTCTCCCAACTTTGCCCCAGACTTACTTTTGCTGTTTTCTTCTTTGTATGTGCTTGTGTACTAGTTCATACAATCACTCTCATACTTTTTGCCAGTTTTACTTTTAAGTTATATTAATTCACAGAACTCAAAATCCTAACAATAATCAGTTTTACTGCAAGTTCAAATCTTCAAGTCAATTCACTTTTAGTGTCATTTCGACCATAACTGCTGGTACAGTACATAGTAAAAATGAGACAACGTTTTTCAGGACCATGGTGCTACATGAAATAATACAAAAACTACACTGAACTACGTAAAAAAAGAACAGAGAAAGCTACACTAGACTACAGACCTACACAGGACTACATGAAGTGCACAAAAACAGTGCAGGCATTACAATAAATAATAAACAGGACAATAGGGCAAGTTGTCAGTCCAGGCTTCGGGTATTGAGGAGTCTGATAGCTTGGGGGAAGAAATTGTTACATAGTCTGGCTGTGACAGCCTGAATGCTCATTACACGTTATTTGTTGAAGTTTTTGTTATTACTTGCCCATTAATATCCATTTTAGTTGAATTTCAGAATCTCTATTAGTCAAATCACTCTTCATAATTAGATGGGTTTAAAGTTAACATAGTTAAGGGGTGAAGCTTAGGAGGAATGATGGTGTCTAACTGCGACTCCTTTGCTTGCATCTTTGGAAACAACTCTATTTCTACCTTTAATATCTTTATTTTTTCCTTTCAGGGTTCTTTTGAGGACACTGACCTGGAGTTACAAGCAGGCTTTGGTTCTTTGTGGGAATGGGACCCGTTCTCGGGGATTCGGGACCTGCCGATGTTTGGCACCCCAAGGGGTAGGCCTGAGAGGCGGACTAGTGTTCGCAAGCCTAAGATCTCAGGGCTCTGGAGACGGGCGGATCGAGGGTCGGTGTCTCGGCAGGAGACTCGTGTCATCAGGGAGGCTGGAAAATCTTTCTCTATGGGCCCAAAAACCCGAGGTTTTAGCAATCTTTGGACACAGAGCTTGGAAAAGCGACAAAACAGACTTTTAAGATCGTAAACCAGCAGGCTGCTGTTATGTCTCCCGCTCACTGTGAAAATCGGGGACACTTTGCTCTCCCTTGCCAAGGAGAGAGAGAACCTGTGGGTTGTCAAATTCAGATGAAATGCTAAGCTTATGGGGTAACTGCAAGGTCTCTGTCTGCTAATGCTTAGCACATGGTTGGGCTCGGTGATGGTACCGATGACTTGCTATTTTTGCTGGTGGGGGAGAGGGAATTGTTGCTTACTGCCACTTACACGCGGGGGGAGCTGGGGGGGTGTTGGGGTTCTCATGTTTAACTGTTCATTCTTTGGGGCACTTCTCTGTTTTTGTGGCTGTTTTGCAAAGAAATAGCATTTCAGGATGTATATTGTATACATTTCTCTGACATTAAACTTGACCTTTGAACCTTTGAAAGTTTCAGACTTAGTTACATGACTCTCTAACTCAATACAAAACTCCATATTGTAGCGGCACGCAAGGCGCTACAAAAGGAAAACACGGAGGCAGAGAGAGCTGAACTCAGAATGGTTTTACTGATTCAAACTCGCGCGCTTAAAACCCCCTTCCCATGGGTCCCTGCGAACAGCGGGGTGGACCTGACGTCAGACCGTCCCCGAAAGGTCCGCTCCGAGCGGGTCGTGCATCTGCTCGCAGCTCCCGATGGCTGTTCAAGTCCTGTGTGTACGGGCTGCCACACCACCTCCCCCAGCAACGTCCATCGGGGGAGTGGAGCCCCCAGTCTGTGTGGCTGGCCTCACCAGCGCGGTGCTGGTACCCTCACTGGTTGCTCAATGTCCAAGTGCGCCGGTTTGAGGCGGTCCACTGTAAAAGTCTCTTCCTGGCCACCCACCTGTGACGGATCATCCTGAAGAGTCCCTTGTACGGCCGCTGTAGAGGTGACCTGTGCATGCCCCTGTGAATAAAAACATACTCACAGTCTCGGAGGTCTTTAGGGGTGAAGGATGGCGTGGGACCATGCCTGGAGGTCGGGACCGGCGCTAGGGTCCCTACCTTGTCCCGCAGCCTCGTTAGCACCGCTGCTGGAGTTTCGGCCGAACCTTGGGCCTCAGGTACGAACTCACCTGGGACCGTCAGGGGGGTGCCGTAGACCAATTCCGCCGAGGAGGTGCCCAGGTCCACCTAGGGGGCTGTCAGGATGCCCAGTAGGACCCAGGGAAGCTCGTCTGTCCAGTGGGGGGCCCCTGAGGCGTGCCGTCAGGGCCGACTTGAGATGCCAGTGGAATCACTCTACCAAACCGTTGGACTGGGGATGGTACGCTGTGGTGTGATGCAGCTGGGTGCCCAGGAGCTGCGCTAGAGCTGTCCACAACCTGGATATGAACCGCGCCCCTCTGTCGCGGTGATGTCCATTGGGAGGCCGAACTTGGCGATCCAGCTGGCAATGAGTGCCCTGGCACAGGACTCAGTGGACGTGTCTGCAAGCGGTATGGCTTCCGGCCATCTGGTAAACCTGTCTACCACGGTAAAGATATACCTGGCGCCCCGGGAGACTGGCAGGGGGCCGACGATGTCCACGTGGATGTGTTGGAACCTCCTTTGCGGCGGCTGGAACTGCTGGAAGGGAGCCTTCACGTGCTGCTGGACTTTGGCGGTCTGGCAGCGTACTCAGGTCCTGGCCCAGTGTCCGACCTGTTTGTGCAAACCGTGCCCGATGAATCTGTCTGCTACCAGCTTGATGGACGCCCGGATGGACGGGTGGGCTGGGTTGTGCAGCGTGTCGAACACCCGGATGGACGGGTGGGCCGGGTCGTGCAGCGTGTCGAACACCCGGATGGACGGGTGGGCCGGGTCGTGCAGCGTGTCGAACACCCGGATGGACGGGTGGGCCGGGTCGTGTCGAACACCCGGATTGACGGGTGGGTCTGGTCGTGCAGCGTGTCGAACACCCGGATGGACGGGTGGGCCAGGTCGTGCAGCGTGTCGAACACCCGGATGGACGGGTGGGCCGGGTCGTGCAGCGTGTCGAACACCCGGACGGACGGATGGGCCGGGTCGTGCAGCGTGGCGAACACCCGGACGGACGGGTGGGCCGGGTCATGTCGAACACCCGGATGGACGGGTGGGCCGGGTCGTACAGCGTGTCGAACACCCGGATGGACGGGTGGGCCGGGTCATGCAGCGTGACCAACACCCGGATGGATGGGTGGGCCGGGTCGTGTCGAACACCAGGATGGACGGGTGGGCCGGATCGTGTCGAACACCCGGACGGACGGGTGGGCCGGGTCGTGTCGAACACCCGGACGGACGGGTGGGCCGGGTCGTGTCGAACACCCGGACGGACGGGTGGGCCGGGTCGTGTCGAACACCCGGACGGACGGGTGGGCCGGGTCGTGTCGAACACCCGGACGGACGGGTGGGCCGGGTCGTGTCGAACACCCGGATGGACGGATGGGCCGGGTCATGTCGAACACCCGGATGGATGGGTGGGCTAGGTCGTGCAGCATGTCGAACACCCGGATGGACGGGTGGGCCAGGTCGTGCAGCATGTCGAACACCCGAAGCCTCCATGCTGCTGGTACCACGGGTCGGGGTTTGCCGGTAGACACGTCACACAAGAGTCGATCCGCTGCCGGGCCGATGGAGACGTCCTCCAACTGGAGCCCCGAAACGGCGGTGCGGTAAGCCGGAATCTCATGATCCAACCGTTGTGCTTCTGCCAGTGCTGCATAGTCTATCCCTGAGGACGATATGCCTACTGAGTGGAGGCAGGGGTGAGACAGTGTGTCGGCGACGACGTTGTTCTTTCCTGTGATGTGGCAGACATCCGTGGTGAATTCCGAAACAAAGGACAGGTGCCTCTGCTACCGAGTCGACCATGGGTCCGATACCTTGGCCAGTGCGAAGGTGAGGGGCTTGTGGTCCGTATACCTCGAGGAAGTACCGGAAATGCCGGACAGCCAGGTAGAGCGCTAGCAACTCTCTGTCGAAGGCGCTGTACTTCATCTCCGGTGGCCGTAGGTGCCGGCTGAAGAAAGCGAGCAGCCGCCACTGGTCTTCAACAAGCTGCTCCAGGACTCTGCCAACTGCCATGTCAGAAGTGTCCACTGTGAGTGCCGTGGGTACATCGACTCTCGGGTGCACCAGGAGGACTGCCTTCGCCAGCGCCTCCTTGGTCTGCTCGGAACAAGGGTCTCATGATGCGAGCCGCCGACGGCACGAACTGATGATAAAAGTTGACCATCCCCACGAACTCCTGCAGGCCCTTGACCGTGTTGGGCTTGGGGAATAGGTGGACGGCCTGGACCTTGTCCGGTAGGGGAACTGAGCCATGCCGGTTGACTCTGTGGCCCAAGAAGTCGATCTCCGTCAACCCGAACTGGCACTTTGCCGGATTGATTGCCAGTCTGTGGCCGCTTAGGCGTTGGCAGAGCTGGCGCAAATGTGCCACATGCTCTTGGTGCAAACTGCTGGCCACCAGGATATCGTCCAAGTAAATGAAAGCAAAATCCAGGCCACATCCCACCATGTCCATGAGCCTCTGGAAAATTTGGGCTGCATTCTTGAGACCAAAAGCCATCCTCAGGAATTCGAACGAGCCAAACGGGGTAATGAGGGCTGCGAGCTCAGGCGTGCAACGGTGGGCCTTGCGTGGGGATGTGGTGCTGCACGCTGTGCTTGGGGTCGGCCGTGGAGAACTGCGGGGTGATTATGGAGGGGAATTTCGCCAACACCCTGGCGAATCCGTTACCCAAGAGGGTCACAGAATCCAGGTGGAGGGCCGGTAGCTTGGCTTCTCCGAGCTGGAAAGTCTGGAACATCTCGGTGTGGACCAAACACCGGCCTTTCAAGTTGACCAGGAGGCAGTTGGCGCATAGGAAGTCTGCCCCTAGTAGCGGCTGTGACACTGCCGCCAACGTGAAAGTCCAATTGAAACAAATGGACCCGAAATGCAGTGCGATAGGGGGGAAGCACGCTGATTTCGGCCCCGGTGTCTACCAGGAAGTGCCGCCCGGAGTGCCGTTCCCAGAGGTACAGGAGGCTGTCTTGGTGGCCAGCCGTCGTAGCCATTAGCGATGGCTGGCCCCGGCGTTTCCCAGAATAGCACATGGCGGATGGCAGCGGCGGGCGCCTGAACCCCATCTTTGGTGATAGAAACACCATTGCCCTGAACTGTCGACTTGTCCCCCGTGGGTCTCGGTGGCTTCGGTTGAGGGGCCGGTGCTTTGGGGCGCACGACTGTGGCTAGGCCCATGGAGGCCGCTCCACGTTGCTTGCTCTGCCGACGTCTGCTTTAGCCGTGACCCCATGCGGGTCGCTGAAATCCTCACCCACGAGGAGGAGGCAAATGTCCTCTGGCATTTGTTCGAAGAACAACTGTTCAAATAGAAGGCACAGCTTATGGCCACCCATGAGCGCCAGCGTATCACTCATGAGCTCGGATGGCGTGCAGTCGCTCAGACCGTCCATGTGTAGAAGCCACGCAGCCCACTCGCGGGGGGAAGAGTTCAAAGGTACGGAGCAGGAGTGCGCCTTAAGCTGAGCGTACCTGTCCTCCGTTGGTGGCTGGTGTAGGAAGTCAATGATCCAGCTGTCTCCTGGTCGAGCGCGCTGACCACGTAGTAGTACCGCGTGGTGTCGGCTGTAATGTCTCTGATATTGAACTGGGCCTCAGCCTGCTCGAACCAAACGTGGGGCTGAGTGATCCAGAAAGTCGGGAGCTTCAGAGCAACCACGCTGTGCAAATTGCTCGAACTCATGGCTGGCTGTGGAGTCGCTGGCTCCAGATGCCGTCTGGAATGTCGGGGTCACCAATGTAGTGGCGCGCAAAGCGCTACAAAAGGAACACACGGAGTCAGAGAGAGCTGAACTCAGAATGGTTTTACTGATTCAAACTCGCTTGATTAAAACCCCCTTCCCATGGGTCCCTGTGAACAGTGGGGCGGACGTGACGTCAGACCATCTCCGGAAGGTCCGCCCCGAGGGGTTCGTGCGTCTGCTCACAGCTTCCGATGGCCTTTCAAGCCTCGTGTGTGCGGATCGCCACAATATTAACATATGTTCCGTTATGATTCTTTACAATAGAATTACTAAAAACAATTCTAAATCCAAAATCAACACACACAAAATGGTGGAGGAACTCAGCAAATCAGACAGCATCTATGGAGGGGAAATAACAGTCAAAGTTTCCTGCCAAGATGCTTCGTCAGGATCTGAAAGGAAGGGGGGCAGAAGCCAGAATAAGGAGCAGGGTAAGAGTATAAGCTGGCAGGTGACAAGTGAGATAAAAAAAAGGATGGGTTGAGAAGGGGTAAAAAGAGGTAAGAAGTTGGAATGTGATGGGTGGAAGAGGTAAAGGGCTAAAGAAAGAACCTAAAAAGAGAGGACCGTGGACCACGCAAGAAAGGGAAAGAGGAGGGGAACCAGAGGCAGGTGAGAAAGGGTAATCAGAATGAGAAATGAAAAAAAGGGAAAGTGGGAGGAAGGGGGTAAATTACTCAAAGCTAGAGAGATCAATGTTCGTGCCAATCAGGTTGGAGGCTACCAAATAGAATATGAGGTACTGCTTTTCCAATCTGAGTTTGACCTCATTATGGCAGTAGAGGACAGATATGTTAGAATAGGAATGGGAAGGCAAATTGAAATGGGTAGCTACCGGAAGGTCCTGCCTTTTGCAGCGTACAGAGCAAAGGTGCTTGACAAAGTGGTTCCCCAATCTGAAAGAGGTCTCAGTAAGGTAGAGGAGGCTGAACCAGGTTCAATAGTTGAACCCGAAACCCTCGTAGCTGAAGTGTCCCTCACCTGGAAGGAATGTGAGGGGCCCTGAATGGTGGTGAGGAAGGAGGTGTAGCACTTGTCAACCTTGCAGGGATAAGTGCCAGGAGAGAGAGCAGGATGAGTGAATAAGGAAGTCACACAGAGAATGATCCCGATGGAAAGAGGAAGGTGGGGGAGGGGCAATGTTGTTATTTATAGGATCCTGTTGGGTGATGTTAGAAGTTATGGAGAAAAATGTGCTAAATAGGGAGATGTAGGATGGTAGCTAAGGACAAAGAGAAACCTGCTATGACAGTGAGAAGTTGGGATGAGGGCAGACATGCAAGAGAAGGAGAAGATGCTGGTGAGGGCAGTATTGATGGTAGTGGAAGGAAGACCCCAAGTTTAAAAAAAAACTCAAATGTTCTGAAATGGAAAGCTTCATCCTGAGAACAGATACAGATGGAATGGGACTGAATCAACTGGGACAAAATGGAGGCAAGGTATGTAGACACAAATTCATTGGGGCAGCTGCAGATAGAAACAATAGGCCTATCCAGACAGTAAGGTTTGTGGTTTTCAGGTAGAAGGTAGAAACAAGCAATGCAGAGTACAGGAACTATGAGGCTGGTGGCACTGGATGGGAGATCAAGATTAGGTTGGTGCTAGTGTGGGAGACAACGGCCTAGTGATTCTTAGTTGGATCCTGTGCAAAGGGTAAGAGGAAGAGTCTGAGAGTTGCCATCTGAGCTCAGCATGGTAGAGGTCAGTCCACCAGACTACAGCAGCATTTGTATGTCTGTAGGTTTGATAGTGAATTTGGCATTGGTGTGGAGAGCGGAGGGCAGTGCATTCAGAAGGGGTGAGTTTAGAAAAGGCGAGAGGAAAGGTGAAGTGAAAACTGTTGATGTCCCGTTGGCAGTTAGAGGTGAAAAGATCCAGAGTAGACAGAAGGCCACAGCAAGGTGTTCAAGAGGAAGAGGGATGAAGATAGGAGAAGTGGTCATTGGTTGGGGGTGGTGAATCCTTGTAAAAGAAGTAAATTTGGAGGTGGAGGCAACAGAAGAAGAGCTTGGAGTCATGGCAGGCACAGAACTCATTAAGGTGTGGACACAATGGACCAAAGGACAGCCCTTGCTGAGGACAAAAATGTTCTACCTTGAGCCTAGATCCAAAATCACCTCTTGGCTGGTTCCATGACCTGGACTAAGTTTAGCTGTGTTTCATAACATGTTTCAGATTTTTAAGAATTTAATTCCTTCTACATCTGTGCTAAGATTAAAATCAATCAACCCCCTTCCTTCCAGACCAACCTTCAAAGTATGGCACACAAATTCTGTTGTCCTTGCACTTGATCATAATTCTGCAATAACTGTGTTACTACAAAGCAGCAGTTATTTTAACAACACACGAAGAAATAGTCAAAAGAATTTTTAGAATGATGATACTTGATCCATTAAGTTCTTGTTGATTCTTTTTACGGTGATCTAATCAGTTTAATTCATCTGCTCTCTGACAATGCAACTGTATTGCCCTGCTTTTAAAATCCTTGAGCGTTTCCATTTCTACAACCCTAGACTGGATAGGCAGGGCTTCTTTTCGCTTATGGAGAATAGACTGTGGGAGGGGGAGGGAGAACCTGACAAAGATCTACAAAATTATGTGGGGCATAAATATGGTGGATAGTGTGCAACATTACCCTCTTTCACCTTAACTCGGTGCCCTCCAATTTTCAATGCCACTGTTGAGGGGCAAAGAAGATCCAAGTAAAATTGCTTTCACCTAGCAAGTGATTGGAATGTGAAACATATTATTTAGAAGGCAGTAGAGACAGTACCCTCCCAACATTTAACGAATATCTGGATAAGCACTTGAACTGCTACAGACTGAGTACCAGTGAATGGGATTAGGATACATAGGTATTTGTTGGTCGACATGGAAATTGCGTGCTGAAGAACCTGTTTCAGTGATACATGTCCCTTTATGACTCTGAAAACTCAAACTTTACAGCTGAAACCCTTCATCACAGGTACCATAGGGATCAATAATAAGCATTACTGAGAATTTGATTTACCTTGGTCAGACTGCAAAATTATTTGTAAGCACCTTAATGCTACAAAAATGACACCTGCTGTAATTCCGACTAATATACTGTGTTGTTTCCTCATTAATACAGTCTGAGGGTGTAGTACTGAACCTCTATGATGTGGTGGGCATTGCATATGATGCTGTGTATACAATATCAGAAAGGATGAAATACAATTCCATGTCAAATTATTTTCTGCAAATCGTGATAAACAGTGGTTTAGTCTTCTCATCAAAATTAATGTATTGGTTTTGGATTTAAAAGAAGAGAATAGAAACACCTTGAATTGTGTGCAGGGTACAATAAAAATTCAAATACAATAAAAGAAACAGCAAATGAGTTAAAATTTTACAAAACATCTCCAAAGGGCTGAAATAATAAAAAATACATCACCCCTAAAAATTCCCTTAATGATATCTATTTTTGGAAAATTACCATCGATTACCTTTTCAGTGGAACATCTCCAGTTTGCTCATCCACAAAGTCCCTTTTAAGCTCTTCTGGAATATCACTATCGCTATCATCATCTTGATAGACACTCTTCTCCAATTCATCAGATTCATACTGTGGAAAGAAACACCCCACTCCAATTACCTGTAACAAGTAATCCAATTACCCAACATCGCTAAAAAAGAATCTAATTTAGGCTTTCTTATTAAATGCACACCATGCATTTAAGAATGCCAGTGCAGACTCACTAAGCTAAAGGCCTGTTGTACTGTATTGTACCTTGACTCTACCTGACAGAGAGAGTAGACTTAACAGAAATATACAAGATTGCGATGTCTTGACTAAGTGGCTGCGGAGAGGGCCTTTCCAATCTAGAATTGGGGGGTGGGGGGGTCACTACTTAAATATAAAAGGTCGCCAATTTAGGACAAAGTTGAAACATTTTTTTCTTATTCCCCTTAAAGGGTCATAAGATTTTGGAACTCTTCCTCAAATAATCTTCAAATATTTTTAAGATGAATGTAAATAGATACTTGATAAGCAAGGGAGTGATATGTCACTAGAGATAGAATGGATGGTAGAGTTGAGGCTGGAATTTGATCAACCATTAATCTACTTAATGGCAAAGGCAGCAGGGAGACCCAGTATTCTCCTGCTGCTCCTAACTTGAATCTTGCATCATGGATAATTGTGTGGACAAAACTATATAATGCCACCTGGATTTAACAACCATTTTGGTCAACTTCAGTTCAGCAGCTGATTTGACACATTTGGTAAATGAGTGAAAACATAGGCTGGATGGAACATTATGTGAAAAATATCAAGTCAACCATCTAATCATAAAATCGATAAGCTGTTTGAGAACATTGAATAACATCAGTGCAGAGGGATACTGATCTCCTTGGACAAAAATTACTGTATCTTAATAAGCTGGCATATCAAGCAATTTGGGAAAACAAGTTGTATGTTTGTTTTTATTAGAAGAAGATTTGATGGCTAGTGTGAAGTCATCCTATTATAGTTACATAAAGCTTTGCAAGACCGGACCTGGAATATTGTATACAGATCTGGACTTCAAACCCAAGGAGGAATAGACTTGCAACAGCTTCAAAGGATTGATTCCCTGGAAGGAATTTGTTCTTGAAGAAACATTAATCAGAGTGAACCAATGTTTGCTTTAGCTTAGCATAAGATAACAGCAAATACAAAATTGCAAAAGGATCTGATAGGATAGACATAGGAATCTTTTTCTCAGCATCAAAAGGGAATAGGCATTCAGGGTTGATATGAAAAACAAAAATCCCTTTTCACAGAATATTTGCTGTTGTCTACCCAAAGGGGATGTGGAGGCACAGTTAATAAGTATATATAAGACATTAGATTAATGGATTGTATATCTCAAGGGAAACATTGGATATGGCAGCTAGTATAGGAAACTGATGCTGAGACCACAGAGCAGCCAAATCCTAATGAATAGCACAGCAGACAGAGGATTCAAATGACAGAGTCCTGTTTCTATTTCTAATGTTCACACATATAAATCTACATCCCAGAAGGGATTAGTGCAATTAAGTATTAACAATTAGTTTCAACAATACCACTGGCTGTAGGAACTGTTCCTATGTTTTACTGTTTGATGTTCTATTGCCTATTCAGAAACACTACATACTATTAATAACAAAGTTATTTCTTTCTGAGAAATCTCTCATTTTAATGAAATGCAAATAGAGCTCATCATACCCCATTAGCAGCAAGAACATCTTCTGTTTCATCATCTTTGCTGTCAGTCTGCTGTTCAAATGGATTTCCACCATTTTGGCATTGGTCAAAGAGAGACCCTGCTGCTGCTGTAGATGACGACATAGAATACTGCTTGCTAGGTGACACTGACGGAGAACGAGACTGCCGCATAAATTTAAACTCCTAAAACAATAAATTTTCAATAAAGGCATCTGAATAAATCAGGATTCAGAACTAAAGTTACCTGAAGATTGTACTTCACTTTAACAAACAATTGAGGATGCATTTCCATTGAATATAATGATGCAGAAGTAATATTTTTTGTTAGCAACACCATGCACTCCTTGTTGAACTGAGGTGTGTACTATTTCCATTGCAACATAGTCCTCAGTGTTAATCAGCTATTTTCTTCTCTGTCAAGGTCTGAACTATTAGAAGTTATAAAAGAGTAGCAAGAGCTTTACAGCAAGGCCACAGTGCAGAAACTGTTTCAAAACATATTACTGTAAATCCTCAACTGGTCAGGCAACTTCCATGGAGAAAAAATTAGTATGAAATCAACTTCTCTTTGTACTGATGTTGTTTTGTTTATTGAGTATTCCACACTTCAAATTTTGAGAATCTGCAACTGTTTTGTTTTTTGAATTGCTTTTAGATTGAAGCCAGATAACTATGGCAGTTTGGGACAAATACTTTCAAATTTTAGGTCTGCGCCAGAATGAAGATGCTTAAAAATAGTAATCATAATAGACTATTAAAAAGAAACAAAGACTAGAGAGGTAATATTTTAATTCGCGACTGAGAATTTACTGAAAAAAAGAGTACAATCTAAATGAGAAGCCTAAGTGACAAAGAATAAAAGTATTCCTCAGATATAGAAATACGCACAAAAACACGAGAAAACATTTCAAAGAAGGTCTGTAAGGAAACCTAGAGCGTAGCAACATCCAAGCTCTCGAACCAGCTGAATATTTCACATGCACAACGGAGCTAACAATGTCAATAAGGATTTATGATTTTACCCTTCACAGAATATGCTGCTGACTATGTCCCGAAAACAAGAATTGATTTTCTCGTAAAGGCTGAGAATAGCTCAGGGACCATAATTTTTTTTTAATATAAAAAGTGAGGAAAATCTTAAAAATAATGAAAGAATCAGGTTTTTAGATCAGATGAATTGTTGACAGAAATACTTAAGAAATGATTAGAAATGGAAATTATCACAAAGGACTGGGGAGAAATCATAAACTTGTGTTCATTGCCCATTAAAACACATATTTGATCGTCGTAGGTTTTTATTATCATGCTGGCCATCAGCTACCTCTCCTGGTGCATTATAATACAGTAGGATCATTAAGTATCAAGTTATTACTGCTAATTGATTATAAAAGTGACAGGGAATAATATTTATTTACAGTACACTAAGTACAAGTGTTCCTTTGTTTTTCCCTCTCTAATTTCCTCTCACCCAATCACTATTACAAAATTTGACACAAAGCCTCGACCAACTGTAATGTTTTCTCCACTGCCCATCTAGTTATACAAAAAAAATCTAAAGTGGGATTATTTACGATCGCTATTAAACCACATCAACCTTTCACTTACCAAGTTGTACTTATAAGTCTCTATTTGATGCAGGTATCAAGGATAAATGATCAAGCATTTTTAGAATAAATAGATGTTAAAATCCATTTGCATCTTTGAGAGTTAAGGTAGACTTGAAAAATTCCATTTCTGAAAGTGAATACTTACGTGCAATTGCAAAATACTGAAGTTAGACTTAACAGGGCACAATTCCCAAGTTTCATTTTCTAAAAACATACGCAATTCTTCAAGACGTATTCTGTAGAGACAGTTGAAATCAATGAAAAGTCTCAGTAATAGGATGGTGAATGTGCATTTTAAAAATTACTTTCTCCTCCTTCAAACCACTTTTGCAATTAATAAAGTACAACACCATAGTAGAATTCATTCTGTCGGAAGGTAATTTTAGAGCTAGATACATAGCTGAACATATAGTTTTCCATCGTGGCTTCAACCTCTTCCAAAAGATCAGAAGTTACATCACCAAATCAAGCAGCATTAGCAGAGAAGAGAAAAAGTAATGAATGGAACAGGCTTTTACTGTGTGACATGACCAAACTGAAACAAAGATCAGGAGCTTCCTTCATATTTTATATTCAGGTATGATTGTTAGGAACTAACAAATGATCAGGCTTCTTAAAATAAATACCTTCGCATTTTTCTGAAAGGAATAATTTATGGTATAATCGTTAAAAAAATCAAAATTAAACTAAAACTGAAGAGTTTTCCTAATTGTGAATCCTTCTGTCTGCTACTGTGCCATTAACATGGATGATTTGGCAAGTAAATGTGTGGCTGAGAAGCTGGTGCAGGGGTCAGGGCTTCAGGTTCTTGGATCACTGATATCTTTTCTGGGGAGGTATGACCTGTTCCAAAGTGACGGGTTGCTCCCAAAGGAGACCAATACTCGTGCAGGCAGGTTTGTTAGAGCTGTTGGGAAAGGTTTAAACTAATTTGGCAGGGGGGTGGAAACCGGAGTGAAGGGATTCAGGGAAGACTGGATGGTGAAAAAAGAAAAGATGGTCTGCAGTCAGACGGTCAGGAAGGGCAGGCAGGTGATGGGACTTAGTTGCAGCCAACAGGCTGAGTATCAAAACATTAGGGATGCAGAATCAGAAAGGATAGCAAATACGGTACTCAAGGTGATGAATCTAAATGTGCGTAGTACAAGAAATAAGGTGGATGATCTTGTACTATTACAGATTGTCAGGTATGATATTATGGCCATCACTGAATCATGGCTGAAGGATGGTTGCAGTTGGGCGCTGAATGTCCAAGGTTACACGTTATATCAGAGGGACAGGAAGAGGGTGCTGTGCCTCTACTGGAAAGAATGCAATCAAATCAGTAGAAAAATGTTACATAGGATCAGAAGATGCTGAATCCTTGTGGGTTGAGTTAAGAAACTGCAAGGGTAAAAGGCATAATGGCAGTTATATATAGGCCTCACAGCAGTAGCTGGGAGGTTGACCACAGATTACAACAGGAAAGAGAAAAGGTGAGTCAAAAGGGTAATATTATGGTAGTCACGGGAGATTTCAACATGCAGTTCAATTGGGAAAATCATGTTGGTAATGGATCTCAAGATGGTGAGTTTGTTGAAGGCCTAAGAGAGAGCTTTTCAGAGCAGTTTGTCATTGAGCCTACTGGGGATCAGCTATACTAGATTGGGTGTTGAGTAATGAACTGGAGGCAATTAGGAAACTTAAAGTAAAAGAACCCTTAGGAGCCAGTGATCACAATATGACTGAGTACAACTTGAAATTAGATAGGGAGAAAGTAAAGTCTGACGTAGCAGTATTTCAGTGGAGGAAGGGAAATTACAGTGAAAAGAGAAGGAAGTTGTCCAAAATAAATTGGAAGTTGTTGGTAGGGATGTCAGCAGAGCAACAATGGCATGCGTTTCTGGGAAAAATGAGGAAGGTGCAAGCTAGATGTATTCCAAAAATGAAGAAATACTCAAATGGTAAAATAGTACAACCATGGCAGGCAAGGGAAATCAAAACTATTGTAGAAGTAAAGGGCATACAACAAAGCAAAAATTAGTGGGAAGACAAAGGATTGGGAAGTTTTTAAAAACATATGAAGAGCAACTAAAAAAATCATTGGAAGGGAAAAGATGAAATATGAAAGCAAGCTAGCAAATAATATCAAAGTGGATAGTAAAAGTTTTTTCAAGTATGTTAAAAATAAAAGAGAGATGAGAGTGGATATAAAACCGCTAGAAAATGAGGCAGGAGAAATAGTAACAGGGGACAAGGAGATGGCTGATGAACTAAATGGGTATTTTGCATCAGTCTTCACTGTGGAAAACACTAACAGTATGCCTGATGTAGTGTGTAAAGGAAGAGAGGTGGGTGTAGCTACTATTACAAGAGAGAAGGTGCTCAAAAAGCTAAAAGACATAAAGGAACATAAGTCAGCTAGACTAGATGAACTCACCCTAGGGTTCTGAAAGAGATAGCATTGGAGATTGTGGTGGCATTAGAAATTATCTTTCAAAAATCATTGGACTCTGGCATGGTGCCAGAGGACTGGAAAATTGCAAATAAGTAAGGAGGAAGGCAGAAGAAAGGAAATTATAGACTAGTTAGCCTGACCTCAGTGGCTGGGAAGATGTTAGAGGTGATTGTTAAGGATGAGGTGATGGAGTACTTGGTGACATAGGACAAGACAGTACAAAGTCAGTATGGCTTTCTTTAGGGAAAATCCTGCTTGACAAACCTGTTGAAATTCTTTGAGGAAATTACAAGTAGGATAGATAAAGGGGATGCAGTGGAAGTTGTAATTTTGGCCTTTCAGAAGGCCTTTGACAAAGTGCCATACATGAAGCTGCTTACCAAGTTAAGAGCCGATGGTATTACAGGAAAGTTAGTCACATGGTTAGAACATTGGCTGATTGATAAGAGGCAGTGAGTGGGCATAAAAGGATCCTTTTCTGGTTGGCTGCCAGTGACTAGTGGTGATCCGCAGGGGTCAGTGTTGGGACTGCTTCTTTTTTATGCTGTATATAAATGATTTAGATGATGGAATAGATGGCTTTGTTACCAAGCTTACAGATGATCTAAAGATTGGTAGAGAGACAGGTAGTGTTGTGGAAACAGGTAGGATGCAGAAGGACTTAGACAGATTAGGAGAATGGGCAAGGAAGTGGCAAATGAAATATAATGTCGGTAAATGCACGGTCTATTGTGGGGACTATTTTCTAAATGGAGAGAAAATCCCAAAAATCTGAGATGCAAAGGGACTTGGGAGTCTTTGTGCAGAACACCCTAAAGGTTACTTTGCAGGTTGAGTCGGTGGTGAGGAAGGCAAATGCAATTTAGCATTCATTTCAAAAGGGCTAGAATACAAGAGCAAGGATGTGATGTTGAGGCTTTATAAGGCACTGGTGAGGTTTCACCTTCTGTATTGTGAACAGTTTTGGGCCCCTCAACTTAGAAGAGATATGCTGGCATTGGAGAGGGTCCAGAAGCGTTTCACAAGGATGATTCCAGGAGTGAAAGGGTTATCATACAAGGGTTTTATTCTAGGCAATAAAATGGGGAGCATCAAAACCTGGAGTAAAGTATCAAGATAATTCACAGGAATATTAACATACAACAATTGACTCACTTTGGAAGATACTTGGGTAAATAATCAAAAAGTATTGGTTTTCAGGAACACCTTAAAGAAAGTGATGTTATGCAGCAAAATGTGCCCAGAAGGAAATTCCAAAGCTTAAAGCAGAAATATTTAAAAGCACATTTCTGGATCGTTTGTCAAGATCTCTGAATATTTCACAACTGAAATCAGGTTTACTATCACTGTCTTATATGATATTTGTTGTCTTACGGTAGCTGTACAATACGATAATATTACTATAAGCTACAAAATAAACAAGTAGTGCACGAACAAAACAAGGCAGTGCTCATGGACCGTTCAGAAATCTGATGGCAGAGGGGAAGAAGCTGTTTCAGAATTGTATGTGGATCTTCCAGTAATAAAACCACAGTATCACACTCAGCTTCAAAGGAAGTGTTTAAAATTCTCATTTGAAAAAAGAGCTGGAAGATGATCATCAACTTTGCAAAATGTCATTCAAAATGTTTACCTGGAGTTGACTGGTTAATTGAGGGTGCAGAGGTTGAAAATCTGCTCAACCTCCGCACCCTGTGTGAGAAACACCTTCAACACCAGAGAGAGTTCTACCACGTCTTCATAGACTTCAAGAAGGCATTTCACAGAATCTGGCACGATGCCTTATGGGCCACCATGAAGAAATTTAACATGGGGCAGAAGCTGATTTATACAATCCATCAGCTTTACGCCAAGGCAACCAGTGCAGTACTCGCTCAGGGCACCATCAGGGAGTGGTTCCATACCTCTGTAGGTGTCCGTCAGGCCTGCCTCCTCTCTTCAACGTCTTCCTGGAACGGATCATGAGTGTTGCCCTTGAAGGTCATGTGGGCACAGTCAGCATCGGAGGGAGGAACATCACAAACCTAAGATTTGCTGACGACATTGATGGACTTGCAGGAAAAGAGGACGAACTGGCCAACCTGGTCAGCCATCTTGACAGAGCCTCCACAAAGTTTGGAATGGAAATAAGTGCCGAGAAAACCAAGCTCATGTCAAATGCCAATGGTGCCATCACAACAGACATCTTAGTCCATGGTCAGAAACTTGAGACAGTGCAGTAGTTCAAATACCTGGGGACAATCATCAGTGATGAAGGATCAAGACCAGAAGTCCTGGCACAGACAATGACTGCACTATCCAAACTCAAGACAATATGGAGGGACAGCAACATCACCATGAAGTACAAGATCAGACTCCTGCATGCATTGGTATTCTCTATCTTCATGTACGCATGCGAGACATGGACCCTCACAGCAGAGCTACAGAGGAAGATACAGGCATTGGAAATGAGATGCTATCACAACATCTTGGGCATCTCATACTTGGACCACATCACAAATGAACAGGTCCGCAAGACCATCCAGCACCACATTTCCCCCATGAAGACTTTCTCACAACAGTGAAAAAAGAAAGCTGAGAT
Organism: Hemitrygon akajei; assembly: GCF_048418815.1. Lineage (NCBI taxonomy): Eukaryota > Metazoa > Chordata > Chondrichthyes > Myliobatiformes > Dasyatidae > Hemitrygon > Hemitrygon akajei. The sequence continues at coordinate 97,112,051 of NC_133131.1, forward strand.
GGTACGGCCACGTAACAAGATCGTTACGTGCAAAGACCGTCCTACAGGGAACTGTGGAGGGGAAAAGAAGGAGAGGTAGATAGAGGAAAAGATAGATAGACAACATTAAAGAATGGACAGGGAAAACATTTGCTAAGCTCTGGTACACAACCACGACAGATGGAACAGACTGGTGCAAAGCTTGTCATGACGGCGCCCTGACGACTCCATCAGGAGTTAAGGGCGCAAGGCAAAAAGGCAAAAAGACTGGTGACAAAGGAAGATCTTTCACTTTAAAATGTTACTGAAAAATAATCCTTTCCGATTATTTACCCACGTATCTTCTTAAGTGATGCAATTATTATAGGTTAATGCTTCTGTGGATCATCTTAATGCTTTCCTTAGGGTTTTGATGCTACTCATTTGATTCCCTCTAAACTGATGCTTTGAAAGGTGTCTAAAATCATCCATATTAATGACACAATAGCAGGCAAAAGAATTGTGTTCCAAAGCTGCATGTTTTCATATTTATGAAGTGGCTGATTTAATAATGAGTAGATTTGCTGTGTTGCCATGGACTGTAGTGGCAGCAGTACAGACAACAGCTGTTCAGGTGTCTGAAGTGCATCTTGGAAAGAGAAGTTGGGAGGACAGCAATTTGGTTCCAAGCTGTTGCTAAGATTCCATTCCATAAACTGGAAATCATGATAAATGTTCTCCTTGGAGATGGGATGTGAAATTTTTTGGATATCTCAAGCTGAAGTTATAATACAAAGGCGGATTGAGAGGCTAAGCTCAAACGCCTTTGGTCAGAGAAGCTCAAGGGATGTAGTAGATCAGGTTTTACAATTAAAGATATTGATGAATAAAGGACCCTCTGGTGAGAAAATCCAGGGCAAGATTACAAATAATAGGTAAGATGTTCAAGAGTTAGGTCAGAAATTGCTTCCTGACAAAGGATAGTGGAAATCTGAAATATCCTCACAAGCAGCTGCTTAAGAATTTAAATTATATTGTTAAATGTTTAAGCAAGGGATCTCAAAAACTAAGGTCAGTGGTCCTCCATTGGTTGAGGTCAACCATGAGTGTTGTGTCCTGGCTCTAGGTTGCTGGTGCAGCGCTGTGTATGGTTGATGAGACCAATGTGAGAGTAGCAGTCTGTTGCAAATGTCATCTATAAATGGTCTTCTTAGCTCTGCTGGGGTTTCAGCTTTGCTTCCTATGGGCCCATTTGTCTTCTGCCACATTCAAGAATTTTTCTTTGCTTGAATCAAGGTTTTGTTTCAGGGTGCTTCTCTTCCTGGTGTGGTCGGCTGAAAGTTCCTCTCAGGACTCAATATTGGATGTCCAGCACCTTCATATCCCACTCACAGACATCCTTGTCTCACAGTTGCAGGCAACCAGCGTTTCTCTTGCCTAAAGTCAGCTCACCGTAGCGGTTGTTTTTTAGGATGTGGCCATCCTTCATGCAGCGGACATGGCCCAGCCAACACAACATATGCTGCCTAAACAAGGCATACACGCTAGGGAGGTCAGCATGAGAGAGAACTTCAACATTAGGTACTCTCTCTCCAGGAGTCGTGACGAAGGCATCTTAAATGGAAGCTGTTAACCCTTCTCTCCTGCTTGTCATATTTCGTCCAGGTCTCGCTGCCATCAAGCAGTGTGTTGGTGACACAAGCATTGTACACCACCATCTTTGTTTTGAATGAGAATTTGGAGTTCTCTCAGACTCATGTGGTGAGGCAGGTAAGAGTTGTTGCAGCCTTCTTGATGCACTTGCCAATTTCTGCATCCAAGGAAACGTTGTTACTGATGGACCCCACGTATGTGAACTGATGGTACTTCCATGTTTTGTCCCAAGACGTTTGCCATTTTCAGGCTGATAGACCAAATTCTTTGTAGGCCTGGGACAAGTGATCCATCAAGTTCTGTAGGTCCGGTGAAGTGTCAGTTTCGAATGCTGCACGATCAACAACAAGAAGTCTCTAATCAGAGCCTCGTGCACTTTGGTTCTGGCTCTTAGGCAGGCAAGGTTAAGAAGCCTGCCATTTGATCTAGTGTGGAGATCCCTTTGGTTGCATTGCCAAATGTGTGCTTCAGTAGAAGGGTAAAGATCCCAAAGAGAGCTGAGCAAGAACACAGCCTTGCCTAATGCCATTGCTTATGTCAAGGTGCTCCGAAGAGCTGTCAATATATTGCCTAGTCCCCTTCATGTTGGAATGGGTGGATTTGATAATGCTCTGCAGTCTTGACAGGCAGCCTACTTTGGAAAGGATCTGAAAAAGCCTGTCTCTGCTGACCAAGTCAAACTCCTTGGTGAGACAATAAATGCAAGGCAGAGGGCCTTCTTTTGTTCTCTTCATCTCTCCTGCAGTTGGCAGAGAAAGAAAATCATGTCCGCAATTGACCTACCAGCAAGGAAGCTGCTATGTGACTCCGGGTAGACGCATTCAGCCAATTTCAGTAGGTGGACTTAGAAAACTCAGGCAGAGACTTTGCCACAATACTCAAAAAGGAGATGCTCTATAGATGTCACAGTCGCTTCTCTTGCCTTTTGTTTGTAGAGGGTAATGATCTTGGCGTCCTTCATATCCTGCAGTACAGCTCCTTCTTGCCAACACTGATAAACAACTTCATGTAGTGTAGTCATGCAGTAGAGTAGTCATGCAGTGCTTGAGCAGGTTTAGGGGAATCCCAAATTGCCTGGTACGTTCCCAAAAGCAAAGCTGCCGATACCTTGCTGAGCTCCTCTAGGATCAGCTCTGCATCCAGTTCTATTGTTGTCAAGCACTCAATAACATCCAGGGTTGAAGTGGTGACAATGTTCACTCCGGAGTAGAGGTCAGAGTAATGTTCGACTCATTTCTTCCTCTGTTTGCCCCTGCCTGTGATTACTTCCCCACTGATGGATTTGAAAGGGTGCCATCTTGGTCTGAGGGGACAAGGGCTTTCAATGGCAGTGTAGCGGTTAGCTTGGCGCTATTACAGCTTAGGGCATTGGATTTTGAATTTCAATTCCGACATCGTCTGTACGTCCTCCCCATGGAACGCATGGGTTTTTTCTCTAGGTGTTCCAGTTTCCTCTGATAGTCTAAAGACATACTGGTTAATAGGTTAATTGGACATTGTAAATCATTCCATGATTGGGCTAGGTTAAATCAGAGATTACTGAGGCAGCACAGTTTGAAGGATCAGAAAGGTGTATTCCACTGTAACTCAAAATTAAATAAATAAATAAACTACATGTCAACTACTCATTCTTCCAGACTAAATTTCAACACAAGGTTTCCTAGAGACACCATCGCTCCAGACACTGGCACCAGCTGGATGTGATCCTAGTTAGGTGCTTCTTCTTTGGCTGTATGCTTGTTACATGCTTCTACCATAGTGCAGACTATGACACAAACCACTTGCTGGTGACTGCAGTAAGAATTAAAGTAACTAGAAAAAGATATTGTTCACTTATGACCTAACTGAGATGTTGAATAGTCTGCATCTTTTCCTCTATTACAACAAGAGAAAACAAATTTGGATATGAAGGCTGGGTGTAGGAATAGGAAGTAGCTGGTGTCAATCTTTCAAGAAGAAACAATACACAATTGATCTAAAACCAAGCAAACAAATCCTACTTTCTACCAAAAAGATGGTTTGTGGTTCAGAGAATGACCCAGCAAATGATATCAAGAAACTGTCCTTTCATTTCCCTTTATACAAACCACATTGTAAAATAATTGTTTTGAGTTCTAAACTTGACCCAAATTTAAACCACAGCGTACAATTATAAAGGAAGCAAAATTAGTCATCACCAAAAGATCTAAAAACAAACATCTTCTCAGTAAATAAATATGAACCACAAAACAAATGACAGCATAAAAGCACACTAGTTTCCACAAAACAGAATGTTCTGGCAATAACATAGCCATCATTAAAATAAAAAACTGCGAACGCACAGATATCCGATAATCTGAGATGTCTGAGTCTATTATTAAGAATGAGATTTTGGGATACTTGGAGACACATAATAATATAAACCAGTCAGCATGGTTTTCTTAAGAGGAAATCTTCACTGACAAATCTGTTGGAATTCTTTGAAGTGGTAACAGCCAAGATAGACAAAGGTGAGTCAATGGTTGTTACTTACTTGGACTTTCAGGTCTTAGACAAGATGCCACACACGAGGGTGCTGAGTAAGACAAGAGCCCATGGTATTACAGGAAAGATGCTAGCATCGATTGGCTGACAGGCAGGAGGCAAAGAGTGGGATTAAAAGAGGGCTTTTTCTGATTGGCTGCTGATGGCTAATGGTGTTCCACGGTGATTAGTATTGGGTCCGCTACCTTTCACGTTATGTTAACGATCTGGATGACGGAATTGGTTGCTTTGTGGTCAAGTTTGTTGATGATACAAAAATACTTGGAGGAACAAATAGTGGTGAGGAAGAAAACTCCTATGTCTTATGGTCTAAGTTAGTGCTACATTAGTGGTTCTAGATAATGAATGCTTATTTTATGGGTTTTGTCTCTTCTCCATTTTAGCAAAATAACAGTAAAGAACCAACAAATGTATAAAAAATTCTATTTAACAGTTCTGAGCAAAAAAAACTACCATTAATATGACTAGAGGTATAAGACTGTAAAACATTTCATTATTATAGCAAAGTATTTGACAGCTGAACAAAAATATTAAATATGTAATTAGATTCCAATGAAAACATTTTTTTTTACCTGTGATAACTTTTAAAATAATTCAAACTTTGTTTCCGAATAGACTCCTGCAAAACTTCTGATTTACTGCCACAGAATTCTTCACCAACTTGCATCAATCTGGTTTGTAAACAATGAAGTTTAAAATTCATTTAATAAATGCAAGTGTATTAAATCAAACATAGGGCTGGTTTGGAAAAGTACATTTTCAATACCTGCTAATAATGTCCAGTACCAAAATAAAATCATCATACTTGAAGTTGGATAAATCTGTTCCAAGCAAATAGGTCTTTGCCTTTAACTGAACATCCTATAAAACAAGAATTCTACTGTTAGTGTGTAACTAATATGAAATCATTTTAAATTTTAACTTTGAGGGTAGATCACAAGGGTAGATCTAGATTACTCTTCCCTGCTCTCAAAAAAACTCAAGGATTTAAAACAAGCTGGTGTTACAACACCACCAACTAGGCATGAAAGTTTCCTGATCCATCTAAGAAAACTGAACTGAATCTATAACCACGAGTAGAACCATGTGAAAGATTCTATTTAAGGATAATTTAGCAATTTTATTACAGGGTAAATTGTACTTTTGTGTGGACCATCAATACTGTATGCAATAAAATACTAAAATTAGTAACCATCAAAAATGCCAGCCTTCAGTGAATAAGACGAGTATCAGCAAACTTCCTACATGACAACCTTTGGCAAGGCTGAGCAATGAGTCACCTGCACAAATTTATTTAATATCATCAGTTCACTTTTATGTCTATGGTTTAGAATTGGTTCATGAGGTCAAAGCAAGCTCCATAGACAATGCCAAATTTAGAATCCAAGGTGCCTGATAGGGCAATTAGGTGGGCAATACTGAAGTTTTCTGCATCTTTGCTTGACTTTGCCTAAAGTGATTTGAAGTTCCTACTGCTATCCCAAGATGCAGCTTCTTCATTTTTATGGCAACAAAAACAGTGGGATGTCACAAAGAGTTTTTTTAAGGTGGTTACAAAGAAAATTAATGAAGGGAACAGTGGACAATGAAGTTATCAAATTTACAGTGGATCTCTATCAGCCAAGTGGGCTGAAGAATGGCAAATGTACTTTAATTCTGACAAGTACAAAATATTGCATTTTGGAAAGTCAGATACAGGTAGGACTTTACAGCAGGGCCTTGCCGAGTGTTTTAGAACAGAGGGACATTGGACTAATAATGCATAATTAATTTAAAGTGGAGTCACAGATAGACAGGCTGATGAAGGGAGTTTTTGGCACATTAGCCTTCATAAATCAGGGCTTTAAACTGGAAATTCATGGTGCAGTTGTACAAGACAGTAGTGAAGCTGCAAATGGAGAACCACGCTCAGTTTTTGTTGCCCTGCTAAAGAAACAATGTTATTAAACTTGAAAGAAAGTAGAAAATATTTAAGGATATTGCCAGAACTGGGAGGAGCGAGTTATCAGGAGAATTGGTCAGGTTACAACTTTATTCCTTAGGAATGCAGGGGCTGAGATGATTTTTATTGAGGTGCATAAAATCATGATGAACATTGATAGGGTGAATACACTCAGTTTTTTTCCCAGGGTTGGGAACCAAGAACTTGAAGGTAAAGGTTTAAGAGATGGTAAAGATTTAAGCAGAACTTGAGGGGCAACTTTTTTTTAAAACAAAAAGGTGGTTTCTATGTGGAATGAGCTGCCAAAGGAAGCAGTTGAGACAGGTACATTCACAACTTTTAAAGACAGTTGGACAAGTATATTGATTGGTAATGTTCAGGAAGTTATGAGTCAACTGCTGGCAAGTATAACTATCTATGATGGCATATCATGGTCAGCATTGACCAATAGGGCCAAAGGATATCTTTCTCACCTGTATAATTCTATGACTGTATGAAAGCACTGGTTAAGCAACACTCAGAATATTGTGTGCTGTTCTGATTACCACAACATAGAAAGAATGAGGTTGTACCAAAAAGTTCGCGAAAGAGCTTCAACAGGATTTTGCCTGAAATGGAGAGCTTTAATTACATGGAAAGATTGGATAGGCTGTGATTGGTCTTTGTGGAGCACATGAGGCTGAGGGGTGACTTTATAAAGATTTATAAAATTATCAAGGGCATAGTTATGGTAGATAGCCTTAACTAAGATAACCTCTTTCTAAGGGTCAGGAAGTATAAAACCAGAGTACATAAGTTCAGTGTAAGAGGAGAAATATTTAAAAGGAGATCTGAGGTGCAAGGTTTTCCTCTACAGAGATGATGGACGCATAGAACAAGCTACCAGGGAAGCTGGCAGAAACAGGTAAAATTACAGAGTTTTTAAAAAATCACATTTGGATAGGTGCATGGATAGGAAAAGAATTGAGCAATATTGGCCAATTGCTGGAAATGACATTATCATAGACAACTACCTTGGTCAATGTGGATAAGTCGAGCCAAAGGACATGTTTCCACTCTGTTTTACTTGATGTCTAAATTAATTAATTCTCAAGCAACTTAAAGAGCTAAATTTAAAATGAACACTTTCAATCTGAATGCATTTATACACTAAGTACTGGTATATGACATACAATCAATACATCTTTCACTCAATTCATCAGAACTAAGTCTTATTCATTGTAATAAATTTAATTACACATGTCAAAATAAACAGGGAATGTAGAAAGAAAGAAATAATGCTTTTTGGTAATTTATGGTAGATTTTAAAAAATGAATTATACCAAGAATTAACAGTGAGGTAAAAGTGCAAGACGCGTGGGATCCATTTTGGTTGTACGTTAATTTAAACTTAAATTAGATGTTTTTTTCTGTCTCTTAGTTTTATATGTTTTCCTGTTATGGGATGGCTGTGTAAATATGCTGTACTGTATCTGCTCTATGATATGCTGTGCTGCATTGTAAAATAACAATAAATAATAAAAAAAAAATTTGAATTACAAAAAAAAGAATTATACCTTAAGCGTTCATTGCAGAGCTACCGTGCTCTACCTCAAGACTCCTTGATACATTTATCATGCATCTTTGAGTCCATCAATCTCTGCCAATAATGATTTCCACCACTGCTCCCTATCCCCAAGCATCAAAGATTTTGCAGTTTAAAATCCAAAACATCATTCTTATTAAGCAATTTTATGTGGTCCTCAATAATCAGCCATTGAAGTTATATATGAAAGTCAAAAGCAAGCATGAAGGTATATGCATTTTAAATACGAGGTAAAGCAATTTGCACTCCACTAACAAATGACAGTAACTTAGAAGACAAAATCTAACACTATGCTTTTGAACAGCAATAATTCCTAGTAAACAAAAATAAAACACATTTAATAGATTGTAAAAAAAAAAGTTGTTGTAATTGAAGCACAGACCTGCCAAATGCGTGAAAGGCCATGTTCTAATTTCTTCTTTACATAGCTTCGATTAAAGTTAGGATCATCAGTTGTAATCTCACCATGGCCATCTGACAAAAAAAACTTCTGTGACACATCTTTTTTGCATTTTACATAGAGCTTAACTTCTCTAGCCGTTTCACACACATTGTGCTGTTGTCAGTATTCAACTAGTAATTTTCTCAAAGTAATGCTGTGATATAGGATTCAGGACTTCTCAATGATTTTTAAGCAGCTTCTTCCCTTCCACTATCAAAGTTCTGAGCAGTCCATACACCAACTCAGTATTCTTTTTCTGCACTTATTTATTTTGGTAATTTGTAGCCATTTTTATTGCTTTGCATGTAACTACTGCTATAAAACAACAAACTTCATGTCATACAAGTCAGAGATTAAAAATATCTTCTGCGTTTGCAACTCTAGATAATCAGCTGTAAATACCCAATTCTGACCAGCTGTGGAGATATCCATATTTTATCACATCAGAATTACCATTCAGTTAAATGGAAAGTAAAAAAAATGAAAAGAGATGGCAGAAATTTAATGAATTATAATTCACACCGGTCATTAAGTCATCCAGATAAAGAAATGCTTACAAAATATTTAAATTACATTGCTATCAGAAATAGCATGCTAATTGTATATGTTTTTCTTCTCAGCAGAATGTGACAGACTGCAAAGAAAGGTGACAAATATTTCAATTGGTTGCATTAATAACCCTACTCTCCTCTATAAACAAAAGTTTACAGTAGGGAGGCAAAAAAAAACTGCCAATGACAATGGATCAGAGTAAGAGGGTCACTTTCTACACTTCAAGCACTGGTATACCACTTTCATGAAGATCAGAGCAGATGACGAGCAAGACAGCATGGTAGTAGTTGATGCATTGAAGTTGCCTGGTGTAAGATGATACAAAGCACTGGGATTCATCTGCTGGAAGCATCTGCAACCTGAACTTAAGAACTGATGAGCTTGAATATAAGATTGGGAACCAGCAAAGTCTCAAAATGAGGAAGTTACGTGAATGTATTATTGCAGGAGATACCGTAGATGTCGGATTATAAGCCGCTACTTTTTCCCCACATTTTGAACAGCTTTGAACACTGCGGCCTTTACTACGGTGCGGCTAATGCATGATTTTTTTCATGCCGCCAAAAACATTTTGCCTCGTAACAGTAGACCAATAAAATTGATGAGTAGTTCACAGAGGTCCAATGAAATTGTACGATAAATCAAGCGCACTTTCACAATTAAATTATTGTAAATCAGTCATTTGTACTCACCCTCATCAACATGGAAAACACTCGAAGAAAAGCATTGTGCTGCCTTTATGGCAGTTATTTAGTTTATAATATTTTCGCTTAGTAATTCATTTTCTAGTTAAAGTTAGAAGTGTTTTAACTATATTTGTTTTCTGTACTACATCCCGGGATGCTATGACGTCACACCCGGTTTCGCCGAGTCTTGTGGGAAATACCGGTTTGCGATAAACGGGAAGGTGGGGGCGAGTGGCATTAGATCTGAGCGAACGCTGCTTTTAAGTTAAAGGCGATCAATAACTTTTCCTGGTAGGCTGCAGTATATATATGTTTTACCAGTCGTTAGGAGATATTGGAATGTTGTTCAGTAAAAAAGTATACGCAACGTAACTTGTGTGTTACCGATACGTATGTATATTTAAAAGTAGCCGTGTTAGAGGCACGGTTCGAAAAAAAGCATTTGCAATATGTATTTGTTTATGTTACCATATGGATTTAATTAAAAGTTAAAAAATCCTCACGTGTAATATCTTTCTGTGTAAATATCTCATATTACAACGTGGGACACCTGCGGCCGAAAATCCGGTGCGGCCTAAAATCCGGTGCGGCTTGTACAAGTACAAAATTGATTTTCTTTCTAAAATTAGAGCCAGCGGCTTTTAATCAGGTGCGCTCTGTAGTGCGAAATCTACGGTAATTAGCCCTGTAGTATGGAAAAGTGGTACAGCTGGAAGGGTTGCTATCATATGCCATACATGAGGCTGCTTAACAAGGTAAAATCCTATGGCATTACAGGAAAGATACCTGTATGCATAAATGAATGGCTGACAGGCAGGAGGCAATAAGTGGGAATAAAAGGAGCCTTTTCTGGTTGGCTGCTGGTGACTAGTGGTATTCCTCAGGGGCTTGTATTGGGACCGCTACTTTTCATATTGTTTGTTAATGATTTAGATAATGGAATTGATAGCTTTGTGACAAAGTTTGTGGATGATACGAAAATAGGTGGAGTGGTAGGTAGTGCTGAGGAAGCAATAAAATTGCAGGAGGACTTAGACAAGTTGGGAGAATGGGCAAAGTAGCAGATGGAATACAGTGTTGGAAAATGTATGATCGTGCATTTTGGTAAAAGTAGCAATAGTATGGACTATTATCTAAACGGGGAGAAAGTTCAAACATCAGAGGTGCAGAGGGTCTTGGGAGTCCTTGTGCAAGACGACGTGAAGGTTATTTTACAGGTTGAGTCCGTGGTAAAGAAGGCAAATGCAATGTTGACATTTATTTCGAGGGGAATAGAATATAAAAGCAAGGGGAAAATGCTGGCCAAACAAGGGGCTTGGACCTGGTGGGAAAGCGTTGAACAACGACATCTATCTTGGAATGTTCTGTGGCAGATGGCACCGCTCTGCATTTCTTTTCTATGCAGAGCAGTGTACAACCTGCTCCCAACACCTGCCAACCTCAGCACCTGGTATGAAGATAAGACAGACAGGTGTGCTGCTTGTGGCAAGAATGAAACACTTCAACATATTTTGAGTGCATGCAGAGTCAATCTTTCCAGCAGCATGTACACTTGGAGACATAACAATGTTCTCAAAGTTGTAACAGAAGCGGTTGAGCAGAGAGTACTGCAGCACAACTTATCTCATGTCCCATGCTGCACAGAACATCGCATATCATTTGTGAAAGAAGGCTCCAAGTCAAGGGTGTACAGCGCAGGCCCATGATCAAGCATACTTTCTTCAGCTAATGATTGGTGTGTCAAGGCCGATATGGATGAGAAAGGCAGTTTCCCAGAGCAAATAGCTTTCACCACATTGTGTCCAGATATAATCGTATGGTCTAGCACCAGTTGAGAAGTGGCTATTGGTGAACTCATAGTCCCCTGGGAAAACAACATCGATGAAGCCCATGAGCGCACGTTAACCAAATATGCAGAATTAAGATCAGAGTGCAGAGACAGAGGGTGGAAGGTCTCATGCTATCTATTCGAAGTAGGTTACAGTGGCTTTATTGCATTCACTTTCCAGAAGTGGCTGCATGATCTTGACTTCACTAGAAGAGGGATCAAGTCAACCAGCAGGGCTGTAGCTGAGGTAGCAGAGACAGGATCATCATGGGTGTGGGCCAGGTACGTCCAGAGGGGCAGAAAGTTGGACAGTGTTTTGCAAACCCTTCAGTAGTTGCATAGACACCCGAAGAGTAGACTATCTGTTGGATGGAAGCGACCAACAACTCTAACAGGGGCAGATGCCAAGTTTTTAAGCTCACCAGTGGGAGGTGGTGCTTTAGCACTGCTGGCCCACCACCTCGAGGGAGTCTTGATCATAAGTGGGCCAAAACTCCTGAAGACAGGTGGCAAATCAACTGATGATAGCACAGTTCAGTTAACATCTTAGTCCAAGTGTATTTTCAATTCTGAGCCTTTATAAGACACTGGTCAGACCACATTTGGAATGTTGTCAATAGTTTTGGGCCCCATATCTCAGAAAGGATATGTTGTCATTGGAGATTCACGAGGTTGGTTCCGGGGATAAAGGGGCTAACATATGAGGAGAATCTGGCAGCTTTGGGCCTGTACGCACTGGAAGAATGCAGAGGGATCTCACTGAAACTTACTGAGCTGCCGGCGACAGTGGTGGAGGAGGAAACGATAGGGTCTTTTAAGAGACTCCTGGATGGCTACATGGAGCTTAGAAAAATAAAGTGCAATGGGTAAAGCCTAGGTAGTTCTAAGGTAGAGACATGTTCGGCACAGCTTTGTGGGCTGAAGGGCCTGTATTATGCTGTATGTTTTCTATGTTTCTATGACTATATAGGGTGGTTATGGAGAGGATGTTTCCTCTGTCACAGGCTGCAGTGGAGACGAATCCACGCATATATTTAAGATGGAAGTTAATTGTTTTTTAATTGGTCAGGGTATCAAATGATATGGTGAGAAGGCAGGTATTTGGGGTTGAGTGGGATCCAGGATCAGCCATAACTGAAGGGCGGAGAAAACTCAATGGGCTGAATGGCCTGATTCTGCTCCCAGGACTTATGGTCCTAGAGTCAGAGTCAATCCTGACTGCAGGTGCTGTTTGTGTGGAGTTCACACATTCTCAAAGTGATTACTCCAATTCCTTCACATATCTCAAAAACATGTAGGTGACCATTGTAAATTCTGCTAAAGTGCTGATTGGGGGGTGCAGAGGGAGGAGGAGGGGTGTTGATGAGAATGTGGGGTGGAGGTACAGAATAGAAATGGGATGAATGCATAATTAGTGTTAATGGGTCTTTAATAGATCAGAGTTACTCAGTGGGCTGAACGGCTTTACGACTCACTCTCTTTGACTCTATGAACTGGATTGCAGGATGTGACCAAGAGCAAGGCAGGCATGCAGTATGAGAAGGACCCAGGCCTTACTACTTGTCCAACAGTTATCAGGTCATAGAGTCATAGAAAAGTACAGAAACAGGTCCTTTCACACTTTAGAACCATTTAAACTGCCTACTCCCATTGACCTGCACCGGGACCATAACACTCCATACGCATAGATGTGTCCATCCGAACTTTTCTGGATCGTTGAAATTGAGTTTGCATGCACCATTTGCACTGGCAGCTCATTCCACACTCTCATAAACTTAAGACTTAAGTTTCCCTTCATGTTCCACTTAAACATCTCATCCTTCACCCTAAGCCATGACTTCTGGTTGTAGTCCCACCCAACCTCAGTGGAAAAAGCCTGCTCTATATAAACCCCTCATAATTTTGTATATCTCTATCAAATCTCGCTTCAGTCTTCTGTGTTCTAAGGCATAGTCCTAACCTATTTAATCTTTCCTTAAAATTTATCTTCTCCAGTCCCAGCAACATTCTTGTAAATTTTCTCTGTACTCCTTCAATCCTATTTAAATATTTCCTGTAGGTAGGTGACCAAAACTTCACACAATACTCCAAAATTAATCCTCACCAACACCCTATACAAGTTTAATATAACATCCCGATATCTATACTCAATACTTTTGATTTATCAAAGACACTGAGCTAAAAGCTTTCTTTATGATTCCATCACTTTCAATGAATTATGGACCTGTATTCCCAGATTTCTTTCTTCTACAGCACTTCACAGTTCCCTACCATTCTCTGTGTAAGACCTACTGAGGGTGGTCCCAATATTTTTGCTGCTGATGCAAATACTTCTGCAAACTCTGATAGTCTTCCTCATTGTCTTAGTGTAATCTACTAATCTGCTGATCTAATTAACCACATCATCATCCAGATCATTGATTTAGATGACAAACAACAAAAGACCTGGCACCAATCCCTTGGGCACTCCATCAGTCACAGGATTCTGGTCAGAGGCACAACCATCTACTGCCACTGTCTGGTTCCTCCCATAAAGACAATGTCAAATCCAGTTTACCAGTGCATCTTCAATTCCAAGTGATTGAACCTTCTTATCAACCTCCCAAGCAGGATCTTGTCAAATGCCCTGCTAAATCAAGGCCACGTAGACAACTTTTGTGTCTTCTTGAATGTGCTTCTGGAACTGCTAGAGCCTGTGATTTGCAATTTGGAGATCATTTGGGTTCTCCAGCACTTGGTTGTCTGCAGGATTCCAAAAGGCAGCGAGCTTCAAGGTGAGGAGGCTGTGAGGGGGAGTGCAGGGGGTGGAGAACCGATGTTCAATTCCAGTTCACTGATTAAAGCAACGAGAGTCTGAAATATCGAAGCAAGTGTGGAAGATGAGCATTGGCTACCTGCCTTCTGATCACTGGTGGGATGGCTCTGCTGCCGGAGAGGGGAGCTTGTGTAGCCTCCTGCTGTGCCCAGAGAAGTTACCGAGGTTTTCTGCATTTAGGATATGGATATGGATTTGGACTATGGTCTATAGATCTTTTGTGCCAGTCTTGAAGTTTTTTTTTAAGTTCTGTGCTTTTTGCCCACTTTTTCGCGTTTATTTTTGTAGGGGTCAATGTTCTTGTGGTATTTTATGCGGGGGGCAGGGGCCACGGGGTTGATGCTCTTGTTGCTTATTTTGCAGTTTCTTTGTGCAGCGAGAGGATTTGGAAGCTGATGTTCTCTTTGCATTTTGTGTGGAGTGAGGGGGTTCGGGGTTAATGTTCTTGTTGTGTTTCATGCACGGGAGAGGGACTTGGGGATCAATGATTGTGTTACCGTTCTTTTTTTTCTTGGTTTCATGGCTATCCAGTGAAGAAGAATCTTAGAGTTGTATACTTTGAATTCATTGCCTTGTCCTCATCAACTTTCCTGGTAACTTTCTCCAAAAACTCTGGTTAGACATGACCTATTATGCACAAAGCCATGCTGACTATCCTTAATCAGACCATGTCTATCCAAACACTTATTTATAGTCCCTTAGAATACTTTTCAATAACTTTTCCACTAGTGACGTCAGGTTCGCTGGCCTACGATTTTCTGGTTTATTTTTAGACTTTCTTGAACAGCGTAACAATAGCTATCCTGCAAGCCTCCGGTACCTCCCTGCCACTAACAAAGATTTAAATACCTTTGCTACGGCTGCTGCAATTTCTGCACTTGCCTCCTACAGGGTGCGAAGGAACACCCTGTAAGGCCCTGGGGATCTGTCGCAAGAGCAAATACCTCCCCCCTCTGTTATCTGTATAGGGTCCATGCCCTCGATATTGCTTTGCCTCACTTCCATAGACTTTGTGTGCATCTGCCGAGTAAGTGCGGATGCAAAAACATCCATTTCCAATCTCATCTCTTGGCTCCATGCATACATTCCCATCCTGTGTTTCCAGAGGACCAATTTTGTCCCTTACAATACTTTTCCTCTTAACGTACCTGTAGGATCTCTTAGGATTCTCCTTCACATTGTCTGCTAGGACAACCTCATGCCTTCACTTAGCCATCTTAGTTTCTTTTTTAAGTGTTCTCCTGCATTTCTTATACTCCTTAACTACTTCATTTGTTCCTACCTGCCTCTTCGTGCTATGCACCTCCTTTTATTTTTTTTTAAAACCAGGGCCTCAATATCTCTAAAAACCAAGGTTCCCTAAACCTATTATCATTACTTTTTATTCATACAGGCATATACAATCTCTCTACTCTCAAAACTTCACTTTTGAAGGCCTCCTAATTACCATGTAAAACTTTGCCTGAAAACAGCCTGTCCAAATCCACACTCGCCAGATCCTTTCTGATACCATCAAAATTGGCCTTTCTCCAATGCAGAATCTCAACCTGCAGACCAGACCTATCTTTATCGATATTTACTTTGACACTAATGGCATTATGATCACTAGATGCAAAGTGTTTTCCTACACAAACTTCTGTCACCTGTCTCAATCCCTGAAAACCAGATCAAGAATCACAAGTTCTCTTGTTGGGACAGCAACATACTGATTAAGGAAACTTTCCTGATCCCATTTGACAGACTTTATTCCATCTAGTCATTTTACAATATGGGAAACCCAGTCAATATGTGAAATATTAAAATTACCTATTACTTTGAAAACAACCTTGTTTCTTGCAACAGTCTGCAATCTCTCTAAAAATTTGTTCCTCTAAATCCTATTGGGTGGTCTACAATATAACCCCATTAACATGGTCATAACTTTCTTACTCCTCAGTTACAGCATAAAGCCTCGCTAGGCAAGTACTCCATTGTGTCCTGAGCACTGCCGTGACATTTTCCACCCCTCCATCTTTAATCTTTTTCATTCTGTCACATCTAAAAACAATGGAACTCCAGAATATTGAGCTACCAGTCCTACCCCTCTTGCCCTCACTAATGGGTACGATATCACAATTCCATTTGTTGATCCATGCTGAGCTTACCTGCCATTCCTACAATACTTGCTTTGAAATATACACAGCTCCAAACATTAGTCGCACTATGCTCAACCCTTTGATTCCTGACTTTGTCCGAGGTCTTAACAACATATGTCTTCACAACATCTCTACTATCTGTTATGGCACTCTGGTTCCCATCCCCCTGTAACTCTAGGTTAAACTACACTGTACAGCACTAGCAAACCTTCCCGCTAGGATATTACTTCCCCTCCAGTTCAGGCACAAACCCTCTCTTCTATACAGGTCCCAGCTTCCCTGGAAGGGAGCCCAATGATCCAAAAATCTGATGTCCTCCCTCCTATAACAAAAACTCCTTAGCTACATGTTAAACTGTATGATCTTCCTAGTTCTGGCCCCAATAGCATGCGGAATGGGTCAGAACAGGGAGAGTGATGAGGTTCTGTAAAGTGAGTTCTGTAAAGGACAGTCCTGCCCTTTAACTTAGTACCCAACTCCCTGAGCTCACTTTACAGAACCTCGTCACTCTTCCTACCCATGTCATTGGTATCTACATAGACTACAACTTCTGGTTGTTCACCTCTCCCACACCCCCCCCCCACCCACTTAAGACTGCTGAAGACTCAGTCCACGATGTCCTGAGACTCTGGCACCTGGGAGGCAAAAAGGCCACTGATTAAGCTGGACCACCTTCATATGCAAGCCCCACCCTGATAATCTCCATTTGACTCTACCTTCATCATTATATTCTAACACATAATTATCTATGAGTCAAAACTGGTCTATAGGTCTTGAAACTGATGCACTCATCCTGTACATAAATAACAAAAGATTCACCTTATACAGCCACATTACCTATCTACCTCAAGCAGAAAACAAAATACAGGTGGAACTCAGAAGGTCATGCATCAAATGTGGAGGGAAAGGGATAATCAGTTTTTCAGGTCATGTTAAGGGGAGATATCTGGTATAATGAGCTGAACAAGTAGAGTGAGCCAAGAGCTGTAGCCAAGTGTGGGAGGGAGATGTGGAAAAAGCAAGAGAGGCTGGGAGGTGATTGGTGATGACAAGGGGCTGCAGATTATGGAAAATGATATAAAAATAAGAAAGGTTACTAGTAAAATAGAGGGGAGGAATGCAGGACAGTTGAGAACAATGAGGAAAAGGAGGGAATCGAGTGAGTAGAATGTGTGGATGAGAGAGGCAGATGGAACCAGATGACGAATGAGTATGGGGGAAAGAGTTGATTGAGTACATGAGAAGGAGAGAAAAAGGAACAGAGGGGCGTGAGTTAGTTTAACACTTGCAGATGTCAATGTTCATGTCATTGGATTGTAGATTACCCTAATGGAATATGAGGTGATGTTCTGTTGGCAGTGGAGATGGCCAAGAACTCGTCAGTCTGGGAATGGGAAGGGGACTTGAAATGGTTTGCATCTATTTCAATTTGAATTTATCCACCAAGGTCCTCTCACTCATCCCCTTCATTCCAAATCCTAATCCCACCACCCAGCTCCATTACCAACTTTCTTTCCTCTGCCTGACCTCGTTCCATTTGCCTGTTACATCCATACTCTACCTACTTCATCTCTTCCTCTTACCCCCACTGTTCCCATCTGCCCTGCATCACTCCTGTTTGGCCTCATTCATTACCTTTATTTCAAAATCAGATTCTATAATCTGCAGCCCTTCACCGTCTCCAATAATTTCCCAGCTGCTGTCACAACTTCCCCTCCTCTCACTTGGGTCTATCTGTCCAGCGAAGCCTTGTCACTGAGACTGACTTGTCAACTGTCAGCTCCCGCTTTACCCCTTCCCCTCAACTCTCTATACCAGCTGGCTCCTCTAGACCCTCTCAGTCACAGTCCAGGGTCTTGATCTGAAAAGTTCACCATCCTTTTGCTTCCACAGATGCTCCTGACTCACTCAGCTCCTCCAGCAGTTTGTTTATTGGTCTAGATTACAGCAGTTGCAGACTCTGGTGTCTCCATTATCTCTCTACGTAAATGAAATTTGTAACCATTATGAATGGCCACTGTAAGATGTTTTAAGTATTTTCAGCTCCACCCTAGAAAAAGCCAAATGTATAAAAATTCATTAACAGTTACTGGCCATACATTCACTGTCCCATTCTGAGTTTGAACCCTTGTGATTATGTGGCATATTTCATCAAGGACATTCTCGTGGAAGCACAGATAAAGCTTTCACTGACCCTTACTAAGATTCAGCTGCAAAATTATACCTTTAATATCCTGGGCAGCAATGGCCACTGAGTACCTTTCCCCTCCCCGCTCCTCTTGCCTTACAACAGCCTGTGGCATACCGTGTGCCTAGTGCATATTATTCCAGTTATCCCATGATACAAGAATGATTGTTTCTACCACATAGATGCCTGAAGCTAACAAAGACTACTCTGCAAACTTCTGCATCTTGAACCAACTCTGAAAATTCACGCAAGACCTATCAAGTTGGAGTAACAATTAAGAAATTTAATATAATAAAAATAAAGACAATTAAATAAAATTCAACAATTCTTCATTTTGCTGCCCAATAGATGAGCATTATCCACTTCACCAGAATGCCAGATGAGGCAGCATGCACTGCAAGAAGCTTTCAGACCTCAAGTGCTAATTTGATTTAAAGTGACTCTCAAAACAGTGACGTACTATCAAATCTAATTTCACTGAAATTGATCAAGGGATAAATATAGCACACAACATGGAGAGTTTTTACCACCCTTTATGAAATACTACATGATGATGTTTTACATCCACTTGGACTGGTAAACATTTTCTGTTAATAAACAATATTTACTACAATCCCTTCAAAAGCATTTCATCTGCATGCACTCGAGAGAACTTCAGATTCTCTGCTCAAGTAGCACTAAAACCTACTGACTCAGAGGTAAAGGCTCCAAAACATAATATGAACTTTATTTAAATAACTTGCCCAAGTGGTAAATAGTTAATGTAAATGAAAATCCCTGTTATTTTTCATTCTTTTGTCTACTATGCAGATATAATGTATGTTAAATAAAACTAAGAAACTCAAGCATTAAAACATTTGGTGACTTCTGCAAAAAATGGTTATAGTCAAACCGAACAAGCATTCCATTACTTGTCGTTGTTTACTTTGAAAATAGATCTGAATGCTGTTTTAGATCAATATACATAGAAAATACAGCATAGGAAAAGGCTTTTCAAACCATGATGTGCTGAGCTAATTAATTATCATATGCCCAATTAATTGCTTCTACATAAATAATGTCCATATCCTTCCATTTCCTGTACATTCTTATGCCTACTGAAGAGCCTCTCAAATGCCCTTATTCCACCACCAACCACAACCAGGCACCTACTGACCTGTGTGTAAAAAAACATTGCCCCACTCCTTTAAACGTATCCCCTTTCTCCTTTCTCCTTAAATGCATGCCCTCCGGTATCTGACATTTGAACACTGCGATAAAAATACCAGATGTTTATCTCTGCGCCTCATTCTTACACACCTCTATCAGATCTCACCTGAACCTCTGGTGTTTTGGATAAAGCAATGCAAGTTTGTCCAGCCTCTCCTTATAGCACACACCCTTTAATCCAGGCAGCATACAGCAAAGCCTCTGAATCACACTCTCCTAAGCCCCAACATCCTCCCTACAATGGGGCAACCAGAATCAAATGCAATATTCCAAAAGCAGCCTAACTTGAGTTTTTAAACAAGCTGCAACATATTTTCCTAACCTTTGAACTCATTTACACAATGAATAAACACAAACATGCCATATGCCTTCTATGCACACCCTATCAACCAGCAAAGCCACTTTCATAGAGCTATGGACTTGGCCCTCAGGATTTTTCTGCACATTAATACTGGTAAGGATCCTGCCATTCACAATGTACTATTCCTTTACATGATTTCCCAAGGTGCAATTCTTCATATTTGGCTACATTAAAATCCAGCGGCCATTTTTCTGGTCATATCTGCAACTGAACTTGTATCTTTCAGCAGTCTCCATATCCACAACAATTTTTATATCACCTGCAACATTACAAACCCATCCATCTAAATTTCTATACAGATCACACAGCAGGCCTCATGTGGTCCCCTGTAGAAAGCCACTCATCACAAAACTCCAGCCAGAATAAGTTCCATATACCAATACCCACTGTCTTCCATGGGTAAGGCAATTCTGAACCAAACTGCCAAGTCACTGTGAATCTAATGCATTTAATCTTCTGGAAGAGTCTCACATGAGGGATCTTCTCAAATGTCTTATGAAAATGCACATGGACAACATCCACAGCTTTACCTTCATCAATACCCTCATTACCTTCTTAAAAACCCCAATCAAGTTAGTACAATTTGCGTCACACAATACTACACTGACTGCCCCTAATTAGGCCATGAGTTTCCAAATGTTCAAAAATCCTATCTGGCAAAATTCTCTCCTGTAATCACCGCACCACTGACACACTAGTCTACAGTTTCTAGGATTATCCCTGTTTCCTTTCTTGAATAATGGAACAACATTAGCTACTTGCAAGTCATCTGAGATCTCACCTGTGCTTAGAGAGGACACAAAGATATTGATCAGAGCCCCACCAATCTCATCTCATCTCTCTCTCAATAACCTGGGAAATATCCCATCAGGCCCTGGCGACATTCCACCATAATATTCTTTAAAAGACTCAACACTACCTTAATTGATTTTAAATGCCTAAACACGAGAACCACACTGATCTCCCCATCCTTATAAAATACTCATTTAGAACCTCACCCACATCCTCCATCTTCAAGAACATGTTCCCTCCTTTACCATAGAGTGGTTCTACCTACTCTCCAGTTATCCTCTTGTTCTTGATCTATAGATAAATGCCTTCAGATTCTCCTTAATCGGACTTACTCGGGACATTTAATGGCCCCTCCAGATTCTCCTCAATCCCTCAAGTTCTTTTCTGGCTTCTTTATAATCCTTAAAAACAGTTTCACTTAGCCAGCCAAAGCTTATATGTGGCTCATCTTTCTTTTTTGACTAAAATCACCACATCTTTCAATTTCCAAGGTATTGTTCCCTTGCCAACCTTGTCTTTCCTTCTACCGGAACATAGCTGCCCTGTGCACTTCTTTAAACATCTTCCACATCAGGTGTGTACTTGCCTAAAAACAGTTGTTCCCACTAACTCTCTCTAGTTCTTTTTGTTGGATCTGTTTATTTAGATTAGACTGTTCAACTGTTTTTCTCTTTGCAGTTTAACAATTAATTGCTTTTTATAAACATAATTACTTTTTTGCAAGCAACTTTTTACTTGCTTCCCAATGGTCACAGTATGATTATGTAGTAGTTCAGTGTGCCTCCTAGTGGTTAGATTGGAACAATTCTGGAGAGTTCTGGAATCTTCTCGGTGCTGAATTATTTGAACAACTCATGAGCAACTCATTGACTCTTATCTATGAATTTGAATGGCATTTTCCTTGTCTATGGAGTATGAAAAGAGCTACACCACAAGACAGCACCATCTTAGATCATTTTGTCTTTCTCCCTTTGCTTAGCAGACACCTATTACCATCCATTTCAATTTTCCTTTCTATCAGTGTGAAGCAAGTTTTGTGCCTCTTTTCTGACTTCTGAAAGAACCCTGAATTTTAAAAAAACATCAGAACCCAACACTTCATAACGTTACTTCCTAACATTCACCCCATAATTTACCCTGTTCAGATTTAATACTCTCCCACAGGTCTATACTTATCCTTAATTGGAGCTATGTTAAAATTTAAGGAGCTGTGATCACTTTTTCCTGACAAAAAGATCAGTCAACTGGCCAGGCACATTACCCAACACCAGGTCCAGTATGGCTCCTCCTCTTATTGAACTATCTCCATATTGATTTGATAAACCCTCCTGGATGCATTGAGCAAATTCTACTCTGTCTAAAACTCTCACATTAAGGATGCCCCAGTCTATATTAGGGAAGTTGAAGCCATGTTTTCACACCTTCACATAATCTGCTTACACATTTGCTCCTCAATATCCCACAGTAATTGCACCTATATTTTTTTTTAAAGTTCTATCTATATAAAATCAGTAGATGAGCCCTCCTTTATATATCCTAAGTGAAGCTGTGATATTATCTCTAAGCAATAGCACAATTTCCCCTTCCACCATTTTTGCCTCCTTTTATTTCTGGAACACAAATCCCTGACGGTAAGAAACTATTCTTGTCCCTTTTTCAAACAAGTCAATGGCATGGCCAAAGCATCATAGTTCCATGTACTGATCCATACTCTAAGTTCGCCCTTACCCACAATAGTCCTAACATTAAAATAAATGAACTTCAATCTGTATGTCACATTGTATCTATTATCTTGCTCCTGCTTATTCTTACTCATCATGACATCTAACTTCCTCTCAATCACTCCACTTTCTGACTTAGTGTTTTGGTCCCAACCTTCTCAAAAACCAGTTTAACCCTCCTGAGTAATACTAGCCAGGAGTTTGATCTTCACCGCCCCCCCCCCCCCCACCCAGCCTTAAAGTGCAACCCGCCCTTCTTGAACAGGCCACTCCTGCCCAAGAAGAGGTTCCAATCATCCAAAAACATGAAACACTGTACCATTTCCTCAGCCACATTTATTTGTTCCATCTTTCCTTTCCTGCCCTGACTAGCAAGTGCCACTGGGAATAATCCAGAGAGTGCTTGTGCATGAATCGCAAAAACTTGGTTAGCAGACTATCAAGAAGGCAAATGGAACGTTGGTCCTCATTGCTAGAGGGATTGAATTTAAGAGCAGGGAGGTTATGCTGCATCTGGAGTACTGCATACAGCTATGATCTCCTTCTTGAAGAAAGATATACTGGCTTTGGAGGTGGTGCAGAGGAGGTTCACCAAGTTGATTCCAGAGACAAGGGAGTTAAGACTATGAGGAGAGATTGTGTCACCTGGGACTGTACTCACTGGAATTTGGAAGAATGAGAGGAGCTCTTATAGAAACATACAAAATTATGAAAGGATAGATAAGATAGAGGCAGGAAAGGTACTTCCACTGGTTGGTGAGACTAGATCTAGGGGACATAGCCTCAAGATTTGGGGGAGTAAATTTAGAGTGGAGGTGAGGAGGAACTGCTTTTCCTAGAGAGTGGTGAATCTATGGAATTCTCTGCCCAATGAAGCAGTGGAGGCTAACTCAGTAGATATATTTAAGACAAGATTGGATATATTTTTGCATAGAAGGGGAATTAAGGGTTATGAGGAAAAGGTAGGTAGGTGGAGATGGTCAGAGCAACCATGATCTTATTGAATGATGGAGCAGGCTCGGTGACCCTACTCCTGTAATTTCTTATGTTCTTATTACCACCTTTGAAGTCGAGCTTTTCAGCCTCTTTCCTAACTCTACTATATACTTACTGCACAGGACATCTCCCCCCTTTCTACCTATGATATTGGTGCCAATCTGTACCATGACTTCTTTTTCTTTTTCAATCTTTTTATTGATATCAACATGGTAAGATTGATACACAATTATTGGGATTACAAAATTGCAAAATTAAAATGAGCATAAAAGGATACATAAGCAATAAGTACAATATAGTTAAGTCTTCCCAAATCATACATGATATAAATATAATATAGACAAAAAAAAAACTAGGTATATCCATATGAAAAAGGAACAAAAAAAGAAAAAGAGAAAAAAAAATATTACCTCAAAATACAAGAACTAATCTAACAAACTAACCACTTACTAATATAAAAAAGAAGAAAGAAAAGGGAAAAAAAAACACGGGCTGTTTATAGTATCTAAGAAAAGACAAAGAATCATCAGTGTCACCAACTTCGATCCTCTATGTACCATGACTTCTGGCCGTTTATCCTTCCCCCTTGAAAATGTTCTGCAGCCTCCCTGAGACATCCCTGACTCTGGCACCTAGGAGACAACACACTATCCTGGCATCTCTTTTGCAGCCACAGCTCTGCCTGATTTTACTCTTCCTTGCTGAACCGCAGAGCCGGCCATAGTGTTACCAACAAGAGAAAATCTGCAGATGCTAGAAATCAAAGCAACACCCACAAAATGCTGGAGGATCTCAGCAGGCCAGGTAGCACCTATAGAAAAGTGTTAACAGTTGACATTTCGGGCTGAGGAGAAAAAAAGATAAAAAGTCAGAATAAGAAGGTGGGGAGAAGGGAAGAAGAAAATCAAGCTGACAGGCGAAACTGGGAGAGGGGAGGTGTGAAGCACAGAACTGGGAATTTGATTGGTGAAAGAGATACAGGACTGGAGAAGGGGGAAATCGGACAGGAGAGGACAGAACACCATGGAAAAAAGAAAAAGGGAAGGAGCAGGTAAGGAGACAAGGTGAGAGGGGGAAATGGGAATGGGGAATGGCGAGGGAGGAGGGGGATTTTGGTAAGTTTGGGAACTTGATGTTCAGCCATCAGTTTGGAAGCTACCCAAATGGAATGTAAGGCATTGCTCCTCCAACCTGAATGTGGCCTCATTGCAGCAGAAGAGGAAGCCATGGACTGGCATGTCAGAATGGGAATGAGAAGTGGAATTAAAATGGGTGACCACTGGGAAACCACTTCCCCAAGCACCTGCGCTCTGTCCACCAGAAACAGCGGGATCTCCCAGTGGCCACCTATTTTACCTTACATTTCTCCCTCCCCGCTCCCTACCTTCTTACTCTGACTTCTCATCTTTTTCTCTGGCTCTGGTGAAGGGTCTTGGCCTGAAACATCGACTATTTACTCTTTTCCATAGATGCTGCCTGGCCAGCTGAGCTCCTCCAGGATTTTCTGCATAGTGTGACTGATCTGGCTGCTGCTACTACTGAGCCCTGAAAAGAGAACATACCTCCACACAGAATCCAAATAGAGACCTGCTGCTGACAGGAATGGTCACAGTGGGCCCCTGCCCTGTCTCTGCCCCATAATTCTCCTTGTGCTCACCAAACTATCCGCAGTTTGACCTTAGAACTTCCTTAAAACTCTAGTCTACAATTTGTTCAACATTCTGGATGATCCTAAATGCATCCACATCAAGATCCAGTTCCCTCACATGGTCAGTCAGCAGCTACAGCTGGCTGCACCTCCTACAGGTACAGTAGTGTAGCGGTTAACAGAACATTTTACATCACCAACTGTAAGATCAGGGTTTGATTTCAGCCACTGTCTGCAAGGAGTTAGAAAGATCTCCCTGTGGCTACGTGGGTCTTCTCTGGATGCTCCAGTTTCCTCCAACATCCCTAAGATATTTCATGAGAAGATGGCGGCGCGACGGCAGCGCACAGCGGCCACTCTAGGAATGAATATCTGTTATCTGTAAGTAGGGGCCGTGCACAATCCTGATTTGATGGAGATGGACGTGAGAAGCACAGAGGAACATCTGGTGAAATTTCTGACATGCCTGTTTAGCTGCCACTGCTACTGAGTGATCGAAAAATCTCTGGAGAGGAAGGCCCCAAATGGTCGGCTTTGCCTGTTGCTTGGCGGCCGGGGCCGGGGTCAAAGTGCTCGGCAGAGATGGCGCTCGGTGCTCGGTGTTGGAGGCTCGAATTTTTTGGACGGAGTCAGAGTTGGCTGTGGTCGGATGCTTCCAGAGGCTGCATCGGGAAGTTTTGCCGTGTTGGAGGTTCATGGCAGGAAGAGTTTTTCTTCCTTCTGCC
This sequence comes from Hemitrygon akajei, assembly GCF_048418815.1. Taxonomy (NCBI): domain Eukaryota; kingdom Metazoa; phylum Chordata; class Chondrichthyes; order Myliobatiformes; family Dasyatidae; genus Hemitrygon; species Hemitrygon akajei. Next base: position 97,137,810 of record NC_133131.1, read on the forward strand.
GTCTGTGTGAGATGATGGGCTATCGAGGACTTTGAGACTTTTTTTTACCGTGCCCATGGTCTGCTCTTATCAAATTACGGTATTGCTTTGCACTGTTGTAACTGTATGTTATAATTATGTGGTTTTTGTCAGTTAGTCTTGGTCTGTCTTGTGTTTTTGTGATATCATACTGGAGCAACATTGTATCATTTCTTAATGCATGCATTACTAAATGACTATAAACGAGGACTGAGTGTCCTCATAATCTAATCTAAAAAAGTTGTACGAGTTAGGGCTATTAAGTGGTGGGCATGCTATGCTGGCACTAGAATCACTGTGACGCTCGCGGTCTATCCAAATCTCATTGATATGATTTGATGCAATCAACACATTTCACTGTATGCTTCTAAGTACACATGACAAATAAAACTAATCTTTATCTTATCTTTAAGGTAAAGTCATCAGTGATACTGCTTTTGGTTTCTACATATATTACTAAAGCCATTAACTTACTGACTAAAAAGCATTGATAATTAAGACAGACTTAAGAGTTTCTGTTCTCCCAAGAAACATTAGCAGCCCATTAGACCTTCATTTTGTGCTATTTGTCTCTCTGTTCACTTAAAGGCTAAGAGAGTGGCAATTAGAAAGAGAATAGCCAAACAGGGACAAAAATTTTAGTAACTACAGTCGGCCCTCCTTATCCGCGGATTCAACCAACGGCGGATCGGGAAAACTCGGAAGTTCTCTCTCCAGCCCTCGTTGTTTGAGCATTTACAATGTATTAGATATTATAAATAATCTAGAAATGGCTTAAAAGTACAGGCAGTCCCCAGGTTATGACCCCCGGGGGGGTCTCGGAACCAATCCCCCGCGGTTAAGGAGGGCCGACTGTACACAAGTTATAGTACAGTATTGGTATCACTATTAGAAAATTGGTCAAACTCCATTCAGTTTATTAAAGGAAGGAATGATGTAATGTATTATTCAAAAGTGTAATGTAATGATACACAGCTTCACTATATTATCCACCATTTGAAACTGACATATAGGGTGACTAAAGAAACAAGGTAATATTTTTTTCAATTGTCATATGTACCAAGATACAGTGAAATAATTTTGTTTGCATCCCAACCACAGATCATTCCACACAAGCTGATTTCATATACTCCAAAGGTAGTAACAAACACTGCTGAATTTGTAATGTCATTCCCTACCAGAAGCTGGAGCAGACTCTTCATTGTCATGTGTCTCATGCCACGACATTGTCCGATAGTAACTCAGCATGACCTCCCACAGGGCTTTACAAAGATCAGACAGACATGGAATGTAGCTGTCTGGAGTAATATGCTGTTGGGGAAAAAAATAACATTGAGAGACTTTTTACAGGGACAAACAAATTTGGAGATGAGGTCTATATCCTAATATGTTGTTGCTCTTTAGTTAATTAGAAAGCATTCTATAAATCCTTCATACTTTTGTACAAGTCACCACTCAATAATAGCCTGTTACTTCAAGACCTGAGAAAATAATTAAGATTTTGAATATAACCACCAATTTTTCTATGCAGGTTACATGCAACCACGAACAGAAATGTTATTAAATTCCTGCTGGATTCGAACAACAATATGAAACTTAAAGATTGGCATTGGAAGTTAATGATGTTTAACCCTCCACTTCATTAGATCACAAGTTAAAGCCCGAACAATGGGTAAAAGCCATAACAGAAAGAATGTTAAAGATAATTGCTTAATTTTGATTTGATACAAAAGACGTAACATGCTCCAAATGCATTATGAAATATAATAGGGTTGGAGTGTCCACTTTAGTGAATTACCAGCAATTAGGACTCCAAGTGCATTAGTTATTCTATTTCTCAGTGTCTCTCCACCTGATTTGCAAATCACTGAAGGCAAAATACTTCATGAGCAAGTACCATTAAACAGCATTTTTAATTGTAATTTTTAAACATTTAATGAAAACTTTGTAAAATATATTATAAAGTAAAACTTGGTTTAATTTCATGGAGATGAAAACTGGTTTTAACAATTAAATAACATTTTAATTGGTCTCAAACCACTTCACAACTAATAAATAGGAAAAACTATTTTCTTTTCCTCATTTCATTCAAGGACCTCTGCAAAATGGAAAGGGAATATCCTTCACATAACTTTAAGCTTGTCTATTATATTTTTCTTTCTCCTATGAGGTGCCTACTGGCAGGCTTATTACATTGAAAGATGCTTCCCATATGACCTGTTGATATGTTCGAGCACACTAACTTCATCCTCCATTTGGTTCAAAAAGAATTCACATCTGAATAAATGCTCAGTCAAAGAAAAAAAGCTACTGATGGCCATGCTGAGCACCAAATCATTCTTCATATTGTCCACACAACATTCTCGAACGGAACTATAGGTAAAGTTGCAATGGATGCCAATAGTGAGAAATTGCCAATTATACTGTACATCACAATAATGAATTCTCAAGTGACCCAGAAGAATGTTGTCCAATAGCAATAGCAACTGCTAGATTACATAGTTTCGTATCTTTTATTTTCAAATTTATGCTATGTGATTCATCCCAGTTACTTCTCACAAAAAGTATAAATGAATTAACTTAGTTCTGTACTGCTGTATTTACTAAATTATGTTTCTGCAGCATCTATTCAATAAAATGAACAAACCTCAATGACTAGGTCAATATTCAGAATCAGAATTAATATCACCAGCATATGTCATGAAATTTGTTAAATTTGCAGCAACAATACAATGCAATACATGATAAATACAGAAAAGCAAAATGAATTATAGTAACTATATTTAATAGCTAAAATAAGTCGTGCAGAAACAGAAATTAAATAAAGTAGTGAGGTGGTGTTCATGGGTTCAATGTCCATTTAGAAATCAGATGACAGAGGGGAAGAAGCTATTCCTGAATCACCGAGTGTGTGCCTTCAGGCTTCTGTACCTCCTTCCTGTTGAGAAGAGGTCACGTCCTGGGTGGTGGGGGTCCTTAATGATGGACACCTTTCTGAGGCACCAACTCTTTGAAGATGTCTTAGATACTACAGAGGGTAATACCCACAATGGAGCTAATCTTACAACTCTCTGCAGCTGCAACTGTTAACTGTAGTCAGAGATCAATTACAAATCAGATCAAATTCGACAGTCATGAGGAATACATTGTTTATGGTAACATGGCGATAAATTTCCAACAATAATAATTGAGAGGTGGGGATGAATGATAGACAGGTAGACACAAAGAAGGAAAACTTGCTTCTATGGGTGTTCAATAAAATAAAGTGAGAATAAAAGACTGGTTAGTAACACTAATGGATTGTTGTTGAGACTTATTTAAGTCTTTCAGGAAAATAAACCCACCATTTTTGCTCAACCTGAATTTTTTTGTGACTCCACACTCAAGAGAAACACAATAAATTTATTGTGCAAGGAGTGAGAACAACTTCATTACCAAAATGACAAAGGAAGCCAGACAGATATATTAAACCACAATTATGAGATGAACCATTGGGATTAAGTTATCCATCAGATTTCAAAAAGATGGGCTCATTTGTAAGTCCCCTCCTTTAGCACTCTGAGGAATGTATGGAAGTTATTAGAACTGCTCTATCGGTTAATAAACAGCATAACATAATCATACCTTTTAACACCAATCTACAATACAGTTATTAACCCTGCTGACCAAATATTGAACCAAACTTTGAAGTATGTCTGAATGAGTATGTCACAGTTGTCACTGACTTCATTAAAACCTGCGGGGATGACTGTGTGTGCCCACAAGAACATACCGTACATACCCGAATCAAAAGCCATGGATTAACTGTGACATTCAGGTCTGGTGATCCAGGATTATACAAGGGGGTCAGATATGACTTACCGAGGACTATCTCAAGAGCAAAAGAACAATTCCGATTGAGGTTAAGGGTCGGAGTCAGATGCATATCAACTTTGGCATTACTTTCTACAAAGCAAAACCTACCATCATGAAAGGCAATGATGCCTCACTCTCAGATGAGCTTAATGCCCTTTATGCATGCTTTGAAAGGGAGAATAAAACCAGAGTTATGAGAGTCCCTGCACTTTCTAATGACCCTGTGATCTCTATCTCAGAGGGAGACATCAGAATGCCTTTCAAGTGGGCGAACCCTCTCAAGGCGACGGTGCACTGAGTAAGACTCTGAAAACCTGTGTCAACTAACTTGTGGGTGTGTTCAAAGACACTTTCAATCTTTCATTACTACAGTCAGAAGTTTCCACCTGCTTCAAAAGGGCAACAATCATACCAGTGCCCAAGAAGAGCAGGGTGAGCAGCCTTAACAACTATCACCCAGAAGCACACACATTTATTGAGAAGTACTTTGAGAGGTTGTTTATGGCTGGAATCAACTCCTGCATAAGGACGGACCAGACCCAATGCAATTTGCCTCTCGTCACAATAGGTCTACAGCTAATGCAATCTCATTGGCTCGTCACATGGCCTTGGGTTACGTGGACAATACCAATACTTACATCAGCCTGCTGTGTATTGACTACAGCTCAGCATTTAACACATTCTTTCTTACAGGTTTGATCAAAAAGCTCCAAAACCTGGCCCTCTGTATCTCCTTCTGCAACTGAATCCTCTACTTCCTCACTGGAAGACCACAGACTGTGCAGATCAGAAAAAGCATCTCCACCTTGCTGATAATCTACACTGGCACACCTCAGAGATGTGTGCTTAGCCCACTGCTCAACTTCCTCTACACCCATGAATATGTGGCTCAGCACAGCTCAAATGGCATCTATAAATCTGTTGATAACACAACTATTTTGGCAGAATTTCAGACGGTGACAAGAAGGTGCAGAGCAGCAAGACAGATCAGCTGGTTGAGTGGTGTTGCAGCAACAACCTTGCACTCAATGTCAGTAAGACCAAATAATTTATTGTGGACTTCTGAAAGGGTAGGACCAGGCAACACACACAAGTCCTCAGAAGGATCAGAAGAGGAAAAGGCAACCAATTTCATGTTCCTGGATGTGAATATCTCTGAGGATCGATCCTGGGCCCAACGTATCAATGCTGTTACAAAGAAGGCAAGACAATGGCTATACTTCATTAGGAGTTTGAGGAGATTTGGTATGTCACCAAAGATCCTTGCAAATTTCTACAGATGTACCGTGAAGAGCATTCTAACTGGCTACATCAACTGGTATGGGGTGGGCTGCACAGGATTGAAATAAGCTGCAGAAAGTTGTACACTCAGTCATCTCCATCATGGGCTCTAGCCTCCATAGTATGTAGGACATTTTCAAGGAGCGATGCCTCAAAAAAAAAGCAGCATCCACAATTAAGGACCTCCGCCACCCAGGACATGTCCTCTTCTCATTGCTACCACCAGGGAGGTGGTATAGGAGTCTGAAGTCACATACTTAGCAATTCGATGGCTAACTCAGCGGTGAGAAGGCCAAGTATTATTTCATAAATAATACAGCTCTAGGGTCGATATGGTTTGGGGATCAACCAAAAAGGAACGTTGTGATGTTCTGATTGAAGGAATCTTGATTCAAGCTAACCCTGTGTAAATACTGCCCATACACAATTATCTGTTGGCAAGAAGTAACAGATTATATACGGCATAAAATGATAAAGAAAGAATATTCACAAACAAGAGAAAATCTGCAGATGCTGGAAATCCAAGCAAGCAACATACACAAAATGCTGGAGAAACTCAGCAGGCCAGTCAGCACCTATGGAAAAGAGTACAGATGATGCTTCGGGCCAAGACTGTTTGATAAAGCTGACATTGTCACTGAAGCTGGGTATTCAGGGGTATTCTCTTACTCATGTGCTGGACCCACGGTCTGCGTGAATACATTTTTGATCATATTTTCTCTTTCTCATGTAGATGGGTTGGTTACTAAGCTTGTAACTGATACAAAGACTGGGTGGGGTGGGGGTGGTGTTGTGAACAGTGTAGAGACTTCCAAAAATACAACAGGAGCTAGATCAGTTACGGATATGAGCAGAGAAGTGGGAGATGCAGTTTAATCTGAACAAGTGGGAAGTTTTATACTTTGGGAAGTCAAATGTAGGAGAAAAATATACAGTTATTGGCAAGTACTGATTTGCATAAGAATCTTGGAGTCTAAGTCATACTTCATTAAAAGTGGTTATACAAGTAAATAACCATTCAAGGCCACTATGGCATGTTTGCCCTCTTTGGATGGGCATTGAACACAAGAAAAAGGAATTTGTGTTGTAGCTATATGAAAATGTGTTCAAGCACTTGGAGTTTTGGGTGCATTTTGGTCCCCCAATTACAGCATAGATGCAAAGTCTTTGAAAAGTGTCAAGAAGAGGTATACTAGGGTGTGCCCACAAGATGAAGTTGGACAAATTTCGGTAATTTTCTCTGGAGCATCAGAGGCTGAGTGGAGAATCCAGTATCTACTAGAGGAAAACAGAAACTTCTGCATTGTCTTTGATAATGCAGTGTACTAAATAGCTTGCTAAACTGTAATAGCCCTCAACTTTTAAGCTTACTGTTATCTTGGCAACAAATTTGAAGGAGTGCTATAATAAAATTTTAACACATTCACTTCAACTCAGAACTTTCCTTTACTAAATTCAGAGATCCAAGTTTCTTTAATATATCTTCCTTTTCAATGTTTATCAGGTTGTGCTCCATGTTAATGTTGGTATTTTTTCCAGCAACACCCATAGTGGTAAGTGGATTTGTGGGAGTTTGTTGGTGGAGTCTTGGTAGTGGTAATGCCTTTGACATTCAAGGGGTAAGAATGGAAAATTTAGCTCAAATAAATAGAATTACTATTTTCTTTCAATCTTACTTTAACTCCAATAATCTAAAACAGCCAGACTTTAGTGTCAGACTGGCATCATTCTGGATGTGCATCTGGATGTGCTTTTTACCATTCCAAGCAGTTTTAAATGTTAAACAGTGGAGTTATAAACTTTCAAAAGAGCACTGGAACTGGGAGCCTGGTGAGTCTAAAGGGAACATGGGAAACAGTGACCCAGTTAAAAATTAAAAGCAAATGTAAGAAAATTTGCAAGTTTACAACATGGGCCAATCTACTCCACCCAAAAAGCAAAACCCTTTCGGGTTTTAGAAATGAAATACATGGGTTTATCTCTCACTTTTCGTCTTGCCACTTGCCAAATCAAAACAGTCTTTTATCCGTCATTTTCAGCAGCGCCTTCTGGTCAAACTTAACTCTTCATCTTCTTCATCTTTTCACAAGACATCAAGTCCACACTATTTATTTTGTAAAATCCAAAAGGTTTGTTTGAACTTGAACTCTGGGAAGCATACACATTTTTAATTTCTTCTAAACCCTTCAATATACCTTTCAGCTAAAGTATCAAAGCTCTGGTACTTACTGGCTCAACACATTTTAACTTGTCTTTACACAGATTAGGGGGAAGCATGGAGGAATTGGCCTCAAACCCAATGTGTCAGAAAAAGGAATATTTATATTTTTAAACTACTACTTGTTGTTACCAGATGTTAGGAATTGTATTACCGTCTTTACAGAATAGAGCACGTATTGTGACTGTCTGCCAATTTAATCCGACTCCTTGCCAATAATAGCCAATACCTACTGTAATTATCTTAGCAATGAACAAAGAATTAACAAAACAGCACTACTGAACACTTGGTATTTCTGGTACTGCGATCAAAAGGAACTTTCATTTGGGGAAAAGAATAATCTTTCTGAAAACAGAAAGGTCTGCAGTTCAAAGTCTCCTCTGTTAATAAATACAACTTCATGGCTTCATTAGAAATATTTATTTCACAACAAATCCTAAAGTAAAGATAAGAATTCATAAAAGTCACCACAGTTATTTTGGAAAAAGATATGTTATTCCAAATTACCCCAGAAATTTAAAAAAATGGTAACCGTGTTTCTCAGATAATTATTATACTAATACAGTGTTACAGACTGACAAAATTTCTTTGCACTGATGACATTACATGTAAAAATGCACAAGGCATTGCTAGGTGTTTTGATAAATTCATAAACAGTGAAAAATAAGTATTTCATTCAACAAGAATCTAGTGAGGACAGCACTTCAGGTGAAATATTCTGCAATAACTTCTTCCCTCAACTATGTTACTGAGAAGAGTGATGAAGAAAATGCAGATGTCACCCATATGATGTTTTAAGATGGGTAGGAGCAGATGGTATGGAAAAGTACTTAATTGGGGGAGGGAGAATTATGATGCTGGTAGCAGGAATTTGGGAGTGAAAACTGGGAACAGATGTTCTTAGGGAAATGTACAAGTTACTTAGGGTGCACTTGCATGGGATTCTGGATAGGTATGTCCCACTGAAGCAGCAAAAGGACAATAGTGTGAAAGAACCACAGTTAACAAGCGATTTGGAACATCTAGTCAAGAGGAAGAAAGAAGCATACTTAAGTTTTAGGAAGCAAGAATCAGACAGGGCTCTAGAGTGTTACATGGAGGCCAGGAAGGAGCTTAAGAAGGGAATATGAGATAACTTGATGAGAAGGATTAAGGAAAACCACAAGGCTTATTACACATACATGAAGAACAGGAGGATGACTAGAGTCAATACCACCACCCCCAGGAAAAGCGATTCGATACTGCTGCAAAATAGAACATTGTGAAAATACAAATCAATAAATCACCAAATAAATACTGAGAATGCTGAAAATACACAGCATGTCAAGCAAGAGTGTATTGAGAGTATCACTCCAGATCTTGAATCATTAAGTCTGTTTCCCTTTCTTTGCCTGACATGAGTAGTGCTTTCAAAATCTTATATTTTAGATTGCCAGCATCTACAGTTCTTTTGATTTTCTATAAAGCACTGTTCCTCCAGTCTCGACCGACTTCTCTGCTGAAATTTCTTTTCAGTTATTTACAAAGTTCACACCGTTTGTACAAAAAAAGTTTTAAGACCAATTCAACTGATGTTTCACAAAAGATACAGTACTTATTTTACAGTTCGATGAACAAAGTTCACCATGAACAATACTTTTAGAATTTAAACACATTTTTCCAGCTGCAAGCAAAGTCACATTGTATGAAATGATAAGATAATACATACCGTACAAAGGTCTTTATATTGGAGTTTCTGAAACTTAGTGTCAGAATTCCCTGCACACAACTCCACATACCCAAGAACAACCTGGAACACTGTGTTGTGAATTGCCTGAGTGAAGTGCATGTGCAGTTGATCCATTGCAGTCTGTAAAACAGTTTTTAAAAAGTCATTTTTTGAAATAGTAACCATGTAACAATGAATTTACTTCAGAGGAAGGTTTATAAATGAGAAAATTCATTGTTAAAATCATTTTGGAAGCATTCTGATTATATGGAATTGTCTGGAATTATGAAGTATGTAATTAATATCGTCTTAAATAAACCAATAGAATCCAATTCAGTACCCTGCTCTTGCTTCCTCCACAAATTTCTTCATCTCTTTAGCCAGCAATATTCATCTAACTCCTGAATATGTTCTTTACCTCTGCAGCAGAGAACACCACAAGTTCATCGTACATTGCGTAAAGAAATTTCTTCACATTTCAGTCTGAAATAGCTTACTGTATCTCTTGAGATTGTGACTCCTAGTTCCAGACAATCTCCAAAAGGAACAACTTTCTTTTACTTAGTCTGCCTACTCTTGCCAGGATTTATCAAGTTTTAATGAGGCCCTCTCTCATTCTTTTAAACTCAATTATCCAATAGTCACTCTTCAAAGGTCTGGAATCAGTTTTGCAAACCTAATTTGTAAGAACAATGTTCCTCAAATAAAAACACCATATATTTGGTTCTCAGCAAATTAGTTGCAAATAATAGACAAACTATCAAATACATGTCACTGTTGATCAAAAGTAACTTTCCATAAGATGAATTTCACTTCTAGACACAGTGTTTCCTGAAAAAACTGCCTTGTGACTATAGCCCAAATTTTAAAATGAAAACATTACTCAGAGATAACCTGTGCCAAGACAGAAAGATATGCATTTCAGGAGTTCAAAATCTTGGGGACATAAGTTTAAAGTAGTGGTTGCGAACCATTTTAAGCCCAAGATCTCCTACCTCGGCCTTAATGAAAAGCAAGATCAACCTACTAAATCTTTAGAGAAAAAACAGCTCAGATTATACTTCCAACTTGAGGCCTTTTATTTGGGTTAATTGTACTTGAATTACATAAAATGATTTGGTCAAACTTTCAAATTAATTCAACCAAGAAAACACTGTAACTAGCATATCAAACAGTCCATAGCTGTCTTTAAGAATATTACAATACTTCATACTTTTAATTCTAAGTTTTAATATTTAATTTTATTTCAACACAAAAAATATATGAATAAAAATTGACAGTTGCACTCTGTGTGATGACTGGGGCTGAATACTTTCTGCTAGTTCCCTGAAATTTGGCTCATAACTACAGACAGCCAGTCTGAAACACTCAGCAGGTTGGGCAGCATCCGTGGAAACGAGCAGTCAACGTTTCAGGCCGAGACCATTCGTCAGGACTGAAGGAGGAGGAGGCAGGGGCCCTATAAAGAAGGTTGGGGGAGGGTGGAAGGTGCCAGGTGAAAAACCAACCAGAGGAAATATCACGGGGTGGGGGAGGGGAAGCAGGGAGGGGATAGGCTGGAAAGGTGAAGAAGGAATGTAAGGGGAAAGCACTATGGGTAGTAGAAGAAGGCAGAATCATGAGAGAGGTGATAGGCAGCTGGAAGAGGAGGCAGAGTGAAAGTGGGATGGGGGAAGGGAGAGGGAGGGAATTACCAGAAGTTGGAGAATTCGATGTTCATACCAAGGGGCTGGAGACTACCCAGACGGTATATAAGGTGTTGCTCCTCCAACCTGAGTTTGGCCTCTTCACTGCAGTAGAGGAGGCCATGTATGGACATATCCGAATGGGAATGTGAAGCAGAGTTGAAATGGGTGGCAACCGGGAGATCCCATCTGTCCTGGCGGACGGAGTGGAGGTGCTCGACGAAGTGGTCCCCCAATCTGCGTCGGGTCTCGCCGATGTAGAGGAGGCCGCACCGGGTATCAACTATACCTCTTCCCACCCTGCCAAATGTAAAAATGCTACTCCCTATCCCCAGTTCCTCCATCTCCGCCGCATCTGATTCCAGGATGAGGCTTTCTGTTCCAAGACATCTCAAATGTCCTCTTCCTTTAAGAATCATGGTTTCCCTTCTGCCATCATCAATGATGCCCTCACCTTCATCTCCTCCATTTCCTGCACCTCGGCCCTCACCCCATCCTCCCATCACCACAACAGGGACCGTGTTCCCCTTGCCCTCACCTACCACCCCACCAGCCTCCAGATCCAGCATATTATCCTTCGCAACTTCTGCCACCTTCAACAGGACCCCACCTCCAAGCACATCTTTCCCTCTCTACCCCTCTCTGCTTTTCGCAGGGATCGTTCCCTCCACAACTGCCTGGTCCACATGTCCCTCCCCACAGATCTCCCACGTGGTTCTTATCCTTGCAAGTGTAAGTGCTGCACCTGTCCCTACACCTCCTCTCTTACCACCATTCAGGACCCCAAACAGTCCTTCCAGGTGAGGCAACACTTCACTTGTGAGTCTGTTGGGGTAATCTATTGCATCCGGTGCTCCCAGTGCGGCCTCCTCTACATCGGCGAGACCTGACGCAGATTGGGGGAACGCTTTGTTGAGCACCTCTGCTCCGTCCGCCACAACAGACAGTTTCTCCCTGTTGCCACCCACTTCAACTCTGCTTCACATTCCCATTCAGATATGTCCATACATGGCCTCCTCTACCGCCACGAAGAGGCCAAACTCAGGTTGGAGGAGCAACACCTCATATACCGTCTGGGTAGTCTCCAGCCCCTTGGTATGAACATCGAATTCTCCAACTTCTGGTAATTCCCTCCCTCTCCCTTCCCCCATCCCACTTCCACTCTGCCTCCTCTTCCAGCTGCCTATCACCTCTCTCATGATTCTGCCTTCTTCTACTACCCATAGTGCTTTCCCCTTACATTCCTTCTTCACCTCTCTGGCCTATCCCCTCCCTGCTTCCCCTCCCCCACCCCTTGATCTTTCTTCAAATTGGTTTTCCACCGTCCCCCCACCTTCTTTATAGGGCCCCTGCCCCCCCCCATCCTTTAACCCTGACGAACGTTCTCGGCCCAAAACGTTGACTGCTCATTTCAACGGATGCTGCCTGACCTGCTGAGTTCTTCCAGATTGTTTGTATGTGTTGATTTGCCCACAGCATCTGCAGTGTACTTTGTGTTCAGTCTGAGACAGTATGAGGTATTCATCAGTAAGACAGTTCCTGTATTTAGATCTAATAATTTTCATCTGTGAAAATGCAATTTCACACAGATAACTTGACCCAAAGTAGGCACTGAATTTAGTGCACATGTGGTGAAATGAGGAAACTTCTCCCTGCTGACAAGCCCCCAAAAGTCACCATCCCTTGATCTTGCTTTAAGCTCAATGTCATTTTGCAAATCAATTATTACCATTTCAAATTCACTTGGCACACCAAATATTTGCTGGAATTTGGATGCTATCTGTTCTACATCGATCGGTAGAAATGGGTTTGAAATAAAATGCAGCAATATCTTTCATGACTTTTAACACGCCAAAATGCCAAACAAACTCTATTGCCAGTTTGTTTAGGTAAGCACAGTACTGCTCAGGGCAAAAAGCATTTTCTTCCTTGACGGCCTGTAACATTTTCTCCAAGGTGAGAAAGTATGTCAGCCTCCCGTTACTTAAATTTGAAATCCAAATACTGAGTTTGGCGTTAAACGCATTTACTGTGTTTATCATGTGGGGCAGGTGATGGTCTTTTCCCATGAGCTCGTTGTTAAGTGTGTTTAATTTAGCCATTAGGTCTGTCAGAAACTCTAAATCCAGTAGCCACACATCATCTGACAGTTCCTCATGTTCCTCGTTTCTTGTCGACAGAAAAGTCATTATCTCAGGCAGCAAGTCAACAAATCACTGCAGCACTTTGCCGCGACTCAACCACTGAACATCAGCATGAAGAATTATGTCTCCGTAAGCGGCATCGAGCTCATCCAATAACGCCTTGAATAAGCAGTGCTGAAGCGCTTTCGCTCGAATCAAGTTTATCAGTTTGACCACCAATGTCATTACATGAGAGAAGTCCACAACCTTCCCAGCCAAGGCCTGCTGATGAATCACACAGTGATAATCCAGGAAGTCGGGAAAATCAGGGTCATTACAGCACAGTGCTATAAAAACCAATGCACACACCACGCATTGCTGGGGCCCCATCAGTAGTAATTGCCACCAGTTTATGAATGGGGATGTCATTTTCACGGACATATTTTTTAAACTCATTGTAAATATCCTCACCTCTCGTTCTCTCCTTTAAGTGCAAGAGTAAGGAAGTCCTCTGTTGTAAAATCTTGGAAAGCCATTATGACAAATATAACAAGCTGAGCTGTTTGCATGACATCCAGGGATTCATCGAACTGTAGTGAAAAATATTCACAGAGTGACAAGTCCTTTAACACTTGTCAATCCACGTTCTCTGACAGTGACTCCACCCTCCTTGTCACTGTTGCAGGGCCAAGCGGTATACTACGTATTGCGGTTTTTTAAAATATATTTTTTATTAAATTTTTAAGAGAATTACATACAATGAATAGAATAATAGAGTAATGAAAATTAATATTAGCCCTCCCCCTCCCCTTAACCCTTCCCCCCTTAACAACCCTGTCTAAATAAAAAGAAAAAAGAAAAAAAAGAAAGAAAAAAAGAAGAAAGAAGAATTGCCTGGATATCGGAGGATCCCCACATGCACCATGGAGTTCAAAATAACTTTAGTATATATCTTTATTTTTTCCCCAAATAACTAATAATTTTATCTTCAAAGGACCTATATATTTAATCCTATCTTTTGTAGATGGGGGGCCAAATTTTCAAAAATATATCATATTCATTTCTTAAATTATATGTAATTTTTTCAAGTGGAATGCAGCTATATATTTCATTATTCCAACGGTCCATAGTTAAGTATGAATCTGATTTCCAAGTAACTGCAATAGCTTTTTTGGCTACTGCCAATGTAATTTTTATAAATTTTTTCTGATATTTATTCGATTTAGGTTTCGGTATTATCCCTTCAATATCACCTAATAAAAATAATGTTGGGCTATGTGGAAGTTGTATTCCAATAATTTGTTCCAGTAAAAGTCTTAGATTTATCCAAAAAGGTTGAACTTTAAAACAAGACCAAGTAGAGGGTAGAAAAGTACTGATTTCTTGATTACATCGAAAACATTGGTCAGATAAATTTGGGTTTAATCTATTTATTTTTTGTGGTGTAATATATAATTGAAGTAAAAAATTGTATTGTACTAATCTAAGTCGGACATTTATTGTATTTGTCATACTATCAAGAGATAGTCTTGACCAATTTTTTTCATCAATTTTAATATTCAAATCAGTTTCCCATTTTTGTCTTGACTTATGAAGTCCTGGTTTAATTGTCTGTTTTTGAATCAAATTATACATACAAGACATAAATTTTTTAATTTTTCCTTTTTGAATTAAAGTTTCTATTTCATTAGGTTTTTGCATTAACATTGTTTGACCCAGTTTATCTCTTAAATAGGCCTTTAATTGAAAATAACAGAAAAGAGTGTTATTTGATATTTTATATTTATTCTTTAATTGATCAAACGACATCAAAACAGTCACCTATATATCTAATCCCTTTTTGAAACCAGTTATATAAAAGTTGATTATCCATTGTAAAAGGAATGTCTATTTTGAATTAGGGTTCTCTTTGCTAATAAAAGATTTCTTTATCACATCATCCACATTTACCTTATTCCATAAATTGATCAAATGTTTTAATATAAGAAATTCTTTCTTTTCCCGTATCCATTTGGATTCCCATTTATATATAAAATCTTCTGGTATATTTTCTCCTATTTTATCTAACTCTATTCTAATCCATGCCGGTTTTTCTTCATCAAAAAAAGATGCAATAAATCTAAGTTGATTTGCTTTATAATAATTCTTAAAATTTGGGAGTTGTAACCCTCCTAGGTCAAATTTACATGTCAATTTTTTCAAAGATATTCTTGACATCTTACCTTTCCAAAGAAACTTCCTCACACATTTATTTAACTCTTGAAAAAACTTCTGGGGCAGTTGTATTGGTAATGTTTGGAATAAATATTGTAATCTGGGAAATATATTCATTTTTACAGCATTAACTCTACCTACTAATGTTATTGGTAACATCATCCATTTATCAAGATCTTCTTGTATTTTTTTCAATAATGGCAAATAATTTAATTTATATAAATTCTTTATATCATTATCGACTCTTATACCTAAATATTTTATACCATTTGTCAGCCATCTAAATTGAGTGACTAATCGACATTGACTATAGTCTCCTTTAGTAAGGGGTAAAATTTCACTTTTATCCCAGTTTACTTATACCCTGATATTTTCCCATATTCTTCCAATCTGAAAGATAATTTATGCAACGAATGCAATGGGTTTGTTAAATAAATCAGAACATCATCAGCAAATAAATTAATCTTATATTCCTCCTGGTTAACTCTGAAGCCCACAATATCTGGATCCGTTCTAATTAATTCAGCTAATGGTTCTATCACCAATACAAATAGGGCAGGTGATAATGGACAGCCTTGTCTAGTTGACCTTGTTAACTGGAATGATGTTGAAATTTGACCATTTGCAACTACTTTAGCTTTGGGACTAGTATTTAAGGTTTTAATCCATTTTATAAAAGATTTTCCTAACCCATATTTTTCCAATACCTTAAATAAAAAGTCCCATTCCAATCTATCAAATGCTTTTTCTGCATCCAAAGCAACTGCCACACTTTTCCTTTTGTGGCAGATGAATTATGCTAAGTAACCGAGTTACACTATCCGCCAATTGTCTATTTTTAATAAAGCCTGTCTGATTCATATGTATTAATTTTGGTAAATATTTAGATAATCTATTAGATAAAATTTTTGCTATTATTTTATAATCCATATTCAACAAAGAAATAGGCTTATATGATGTTGGTTTTAGATAGATAGATAGATACTTTATTCATCCCCATGGGGAAATTCAACTTTTTTTCCAATGTCCCATACACTTGTTGTTTTAAAGGATCTCTATCTTTTTTTGGCAATACTATTAGAATCGCTGTCAAAAAAGATTGTGGAAGTTTATGTGTCCTTTCCGCTTGATATATTAACTCCATAAAGGGAGGGATTAATAAATCTTTAAATTTTTTATAAAATTCAGGTGGAAAACCATCTTCTCCTGGAGATTTATTACTCTGAAGTGATCCTAAAGCTTCTTCAACCTCTTTTAATGTAAAGGGCATATCTAATCCTTTCTGTTCTTCCAAATTCAATTTTGGAAGAGTTATTGTGATAAAAATTCTTCTATCTCAGCAACCTCATTTTGTGATTCTGTTTGATATAATTCGGAGTAAAATTTTTTAAAAGTTTCATTAATTTCTAAAGGTTTATAAGTAATTTTATTTGCACTTGTTCTAATTGCATTTATTGTTTTGGAAACCTGCTCTGTTTTCAACTGCCAAGCAAGAATCTTGTGTGATCTTTCACCTAATTCATAATATCTCTGTTTAGTCCTCATAATTACTTTTTCTGTTCGATATGTCTGGAGTGTATTATATTGTAGCTTCTTATTAACAAGTTGTCTTCATTTTTCTTCTGTCATATATCTTTGGGATTCTTTTTCTAATTTTGTAATCTCTTTTTTCTAATTGATCTATTTCTACCATATAAACCTTCTTAATTTTAGAAGTATAACTTATTATCTGACCCCTCAAATATGCCTTCATCGCTTCCCATAATATAAATTTATCATCAACTGAATATGAGTTTGTATCCAAAAAAAATTGGATCTGTTTTTTCACAAAATCACAAAAATCTTGATGCTTTAATAAAATTGAATTAAATCTCTATTAAATCAATTCCTCCTCATCCATCATTATCATTGTCATTATCAAGGGGGAATGATCTGACAGCATTCTCGCTTTATATTCTACACTTTTCACTCTGTCCTGAATATTCATTGATAATAGGAAAAAATCAATCCTTGAATAAGTTTTATGTCTATGTGAATAAAATGAATAATATCTTTCTCTTGGATTAATTCTTCTCCATATATCAATCAAATTTAAGTCTTTCATCAATGATAAAGTTAACTTTATTATTTTTGATTTTGTAATAGCCTTAGTTGACCTATCTAGAACTGGGTCTAAACAAAAGTTAAAAACTCCACCTATTAATATTTTATCATGTGCATCGGCCAATTTCAAAAAAACTTCTTGTATGAATTTTGCATCATTTTCATTTGGTACATAAATGTTCGTAAGAGTCCATAATTCCAAAAAGATTTGACAATGTATAATCACATATCTCCCCACAGAATCAATTTGTACATTTTGTATTTTAATTGATAAGGTTTTATTAACCAAAATTGCAACTTCCCTCGACTTTGAATTAAATGAAGCTGAAATAACACTTCCAACCCAATCTCTCTTTAATTTCTGATGTTCTGTCTCTGTTAAATGTGTTTCCTGCAAAAAAGCTACATCTCCTTTCAATATATGTTAAAACTCTTTTTCTTTTCACAGGTCCATTAAGCCCATTAACATTAAAACTTAAAAAATTGAGTAAATTAGTCATTCATAATACCTTGGGGAATCTCTTTAAAATTCTCCATGTTGCTATGTGTCTCCCCCCCAATCATCCAGGCAAAAAAAGAAAAATAGAAGATAGATAGTAAAGAAAAAAATAACAAAATACCCCCCCCACTAATGTTGTGAATAAATAGAAACACAACATTACCCCCCTCTGTTTTACGGGTCATGGCAATCGCCATGATTACACACGTGAATCCCGCAGCAATCGATCAGAAGCTCCTCCAGCTCCCCGTAACAAAAAAATATATGTGAAGAAGAAAAAAAATTAATTATCTCTACTCCCAATTAATATTCCTCAATTTTTTTTTAACTTGTTCCCCTTCTATCATATACTTAAAGTATATTTGTATATTCTTCTACTCATAAATGTCCATCAAATCCGATCCCTATCTCAGTCTTCATCTTTAATCCATTTCATTTCCATAATTCTTTACCGCTTCTCACGAATATTGGGAAGTGCTTGTACAAACTCCTCCGCTTTCTGATGATCAGTAAAAAATCTTCTTTCTTCGTCATCCAAAAAAATTATCAGTGTTGCTGGGTAGCTCAATATAAATTTATAACCCTTTTCCCATAAGATTT
Source organism: Hemitrygon akajei (assembly GCF_048418815.1). Classification (NCBI taxonomy): domain Eukaryota; kingdom Metazoa; phylum Chordata; class Chondrichthyes; order Myliobatiformes; family Dasyatidae; genus Hemitrygon; species Hemitrygon akajei. The sequence goes on from NC_133131.1 coordinate 97,156,114, forward strand.
TTTTCACTGAATTAAATTCCTTCCGCCTCTTCAAAAGGTCGTAACTTATATCAGGATAAAAAAGAACTCTTTTCCCTTCTATCATCAATGGCCTATTTCTCTTACTGGCACCTTGAGCAGCTGCCTTCAAGATCTTGATATCTTAAACATTTTATCAAGATTGATCGTGGATTTTGATCTTGTTGGGGCTTTGGTCTTAAAGCTCTATAAGCCCTTTCAATTTCAATTAACTGACTTCCCTCTTCCATTTCCAAGATTTCCAAAATCCATTTTTGAAAGAATTTTATTGAATCTTCTCCCTCTATACCTTCATTAAGACCAACAATCTTAATATTGTTTCGTCTGCTGACATTTTCGAGCACATCTACTTTTTCCAACAACCGTTTTCTTTCTGATGTCCAGGCAAGGATATTATCTTCCATCTTATCTATTCTTTCAGTGTTGTCTCCCATTTTTTCTTCCAACTTTTTAACTTTCTTGTCCATTTTCTTTTGTTTTTCCACCACCTTATCAAGCGTAATCTTCATATTTCTAATATCTGTTTTTATTACTTTTAATCCATGCATTATTTGTATCAGGACTTCTCTTATGTCTCCAGAAAATGTTCCACCTTTAATTTCCTCCTGTTCTTCTTCTTCTTCATCTATTTCTTCATTTGTGTTTTCCAGAGTCTAATTCTACTTCCGATTCACTTTCATTTTCACTTCCAGTCACAGTTGGAACTTGTAGTTTTGTTTGCACCTGTTTGTGCATACTCGTTTCTTCACGCATGCACAGCTCCCACTGTTTCTTCTTAGAGATTGTTGATATTGTCGCAGCCTCCTGCCCTGCACAATCGGAGGCGACATGTACTTCGCCGAGAAGAGATCCAACTTGAGTACGAGGCTCCGCCAAAAAGGCTGGGTCTCTTTCCCCGCCAACTCGCGCTGTCTTCAAAGTAGTAATTCTCAAAGCAGGATCTCCCAGTGGCCACACATTTTAATTCCACGTCCCATTCCCATTCTGATATGTCTATCCATGGCCTCCTCTATTGTCAAAATGAATCCAAACTCAGGTTGGAGGAACAACACCTTATATACCGGCTGGTTAGCCTCCAACCTGATGGCATGAACATTGACTTCTCTAACTTCCGTTAATGCCCCTCCTCCCCTTCTTACCCCATCCCTGACATATTTAGTTGTTTGCCTGCTCTCCATCTCCCTCTGGTGCTCCCCCCCCCCTTTCTTTCTCCTGAAGCCTCCCGTCCCATGATCCTTTCCCTTCTCCAGCTCTGTATCACTTTCGCCAATCACCTTTCCAGCTCTTAGCTTCATCCCTCCCCCTCCAGTCTACTCATATCATTTCACATTTCCCCCTTCCCCCCTCTACTTTCAAATCTCTTACTATCTTTCCTTTCGGTTAGTCCTGACGAAGGGTCTCGGCCCGAAACGTCGACATCACTTCTCCCTATAGATGCTGCCCGGCCTGCTGTGTTCTACCAGCATTTTGTGTGTGTTGTTGTTTGAATTTCCAGCATCTGCAGATTTCCTCGTGTGTGAATTCTCTTCTGTTTCTGTTTAGGAGGCATATCTAAAGATAGTCCTGAATTGTCTATAAGTAGTTTCTAGAAGGTATTTATTAACTCTTCTTCACTTAAACTTTGTTTTATTGGTTTTTATGGGAGAGCTGGATTTCCACGTCTTGATCCTACATCATCACGTGACGTCCCCCTCACGTATTGCGGTTTTGAGGTCATTTTTGTTTTTAAAATCATTAAAAACAGTCTCTGGGGTAATGGCCATTGCTTCCTTGAATAAATCGCCATCTGTAAAAGGTTTCTTGTGTTTAGCCAAAAGGTGACATACACGAAATGATGCTTCAATAGCTGCTTTATTTTAAGCAGCATGTTTTGTGAAAAACGATTGCTGGGCCTTCAACCCCGATTTCAGCTCCTCAACTTTCCTGGCACAGATTGCACTCTTTGGGAGGGTAGATGTCTTTAAATTTCTGGTGGTTGGTGTTGTGGTGCCACTCCAGATTCCCTCTTTTAGTCAGTACTTGTGTTTGATGGCACAACATACACACACTTGTTTTTCACCAAGGTAAACAGAAGTTCCTCTTCCCATTCTGGATGGAATTTGTACATTTTTGCCTTTTTTCGTGGAGCCTCTGCCAAGCTAGCTAGCTACCTTGCAGGATATCACCAGCGAGTGCCGTATATTGATATTTGCGACAGTCTGTACTCTTATCTAATCTAATTAGTCACTTTAATGCAGCACAAGCTATGCTGAAAAAATACAACAGCTAAATCAAAAGAGAGAGGCGCTAACTTTTCAGTAAAAACTAAAATTAATTCTAATTACTAGCACACTATCTAAAATGCTAAACATGAATTCACGCTATCAAAGGCAAAAAACTCGAATAAAGAAAGGGCAGTATAACTGATAAAACTTTTGCATAACTGACATAATATAAGTAGCAGCATAATAGAGTCAAACCTGATTAAAGTTGATCGAATTTTAGTTAAGTCATGAATGCATAAGTGAGTCATTTTTACCCACACGTGTTGTTTTCTTTCGCCATTGGACAGTTTGCCCGTTTGTTCGTTTATGTTTAAGATGAACGAAGCTCTCCCATGCTCCATGGAAATTTGACAGACAGCAGCAATAGTCACATGATGTCAGCACACATGTGACGCACGACGCTGGGCAGTGGTAAAATAAACACACAATAACCAGGGAAAGCAACTAAGTGTGGGTTAATAACGACTCACATATGCACTCTAGGGGTAAAATTTGCTTTTGTATCAAAAGGTTTATCAGGCATAATGTATTTGTGTATTTATTTTTCATTTTTTGGGATCTACTGGGAAAGTCTTAAAGATCGACCAGCCAATCGCGATGGACTGGTTGGCGACCACTAGTTTAAAGCAACATGCAAAATGATTTAGAAAAGATTAGAGAAAAAAATCCACCATTCAAAGGAGAGTCTGGAATTTTATCAAAAAGATAGAGGCAGAAAACTGTTGACCACTTGCTGAGCAATGAATTACATGATTATAGGCAAAAAGACAGAAAAAATTAACCTCATTTGCTCTTTGATAGCTGACATTCAGAAGAGCTGAGTGCTATCACAAATCTCAATGATTCTAAGCAAATGGAAAACTGTCAATGATCAACATAATTTTGCAGTGAACTAGTTTCTGTTCTAGCAATATGAACTCACCTGCACTTGCTACATAACTGGAGTAGATACATAGCAATCACTTGATAAAAAAATACTCTCAACCTGCCCTCGTGAAAATCCATCCTTGGCCCAACATGCTGATGCAATTACAAAGACACGTCAGCAGCCATATTTCATTAGGAGTTTGAGGGGATTTGGTATATCACCAGAAACTCGCAGATTTCTATAGATGCACAGTGGAGAGCATTCTAATGGGCTGCATCATGCCTGGTAGAGGGGGTTCAATGCACAATTTTGGAAAAAGCTACAGGAAGTTGCCAACTCAACTTTCTCCATCCTGGTCACTAGCACCACCCATCCAACCCCCCAGCATCAAGGACATCTTCAAAAGGCAATGACTTTAAAAGGTTATCTATCAGTGAGGACCCCCATCACCCAAGACATGCCCTCTTCTCATTGCCACAGGAGCCTGAAGACAAACACTCAATGTTTTAGAACAGCTTCTTCCCCTTTGCCATCAGACTGCTGAATGGACAATTAACCCGTGTACACTTCCTCACCATTTTCCTTTTTTCCCCCTTCTCACTGTATAGTGGATTCCAGTTAATTGGGACACACTGGGACCAGTAGCTTTTGGTTCATTTAAGTGGCTGCCCCAAATAGACAAAGTTTCTTGGAACTAGTAAATAAGGTCAACAAAAACGGCAAGCTACCAAACAACAAATTAGAACACTACCAATAATACCACAGTACCATTATTAGTTTATAATAGTTATGGATGGTATTTATCCAATGCACATGGCCGTTTTCTTTTGATTGACTGCAAATGAACAAAATCAGCACAGACATTTAGTGCAGATAATAGACTGCCTTTGTACAATGCTTTTGACAACTACATCCACCAAATCTTCATTTTCATTAAAACATTCAAAGTAATTGTCAATACCATCAAATTATTTGTGGTTCCTAATTGAAGTAATGAAATAGTTTCATTTTCACTTCAGCCATTTCTGGCATCACCAAGCCTGAACACTCGAAACCACGTGAACAAAACAGTTCTGAATTGACCTTGCGGCTTATATCTCACCAACTGTCGGAGACAAAAAAAAAACAATCACTGCTTTGTGAACACAAACACACACAACTGACACTATTTTAAGAACACACACAAAATGCTGGTGGAATGCAGCAGGCCAGGTAGCATCTATAGGAAGAAGTACAGTCGAGGTTTTGGGCTGAGACCCTTCGTCAGGACTAACTGAAAGAAGAGAAAGTAAGAGATTTGAAAGTGGGAGGGGGAGGGGGAGATCTGAAATGATAGGAGAAGACAGGAGGGGAAGGGATGAAGCTAAGAGCTGGAAGATGATTGGCAAAAGGGATACACAGCTGGAGAAGGGAAAGGATCATAGGATGCGAGGCCTAGGGAGAAATAAAGGGGGAGGGGAGCACCAGAGAGAAATGGAGAACAGGCAAGGAGTGATTGTGAGAGGGACAGAGAGAGAGATAAAAAGAGAGAACAGAGAAGGGGGGGATAGATAGATAGATAGATAAATAAATAAGGGATGGGGTAAGGGGAGGGAGGCATTAATGGAAGTTAGAGAAATCAATGTTCGTGCCATCAGGTTGGAGGCCAGGATGGCATGAACATTGATTTCACTAACTTCCTTTAACGCCCCCTCCCCTTCTTACCCCATTCCTTATTTATTTTTATTCTTTTTTTCCCCTTTTCTCTCTCTCTCTCTCTGTCCCTCTCACAATCACTCCTTGCCTGCTCTCCATCTCCCTCTGGTGCTCCCCTCCCCCTTTCTTTCTCCCTAGGCCTCCTGTCCCATGATCCTTTCCCTTCTCCAGCTGTGTATCCCTTTTGCTAATCATCTTTCCAGCTCTTAGCTTCATCCCTTCCCCTCCTATCTTCTCCTATCGTTTCAGATCTCCCCCTCCCACTTTCAAATCTCTATCTCTTCTTTCATTTAGTCCTGATGAAGGGTCTCAGCCCGAAACGTCGATTGTACTTCTTCCTATAGATGTTGCCTGGCCTGCTGCGTTCCACCAGCATTTTGTGTGTGTCGCTTGAATTTCCAGCACTTGCAGATTTCCTCGTGTGTGACGTTATTTTAAAACTGTTTACTCTAAGTATGGAGTTTTGTCTAACAGCCACCAAGTGCACGCAACTGACACTAATTGGAAACTGGCAACAGTCTCCTGCCCGAATTATGCAGCTTAATGTCCCATATAAATGAAGGGAACCCCAGCTAGCTTCTTGATTAGTTTTTATTCTTTCAAGTGTTGTCTTAAATAAGCAGCTGCCCCAATTAACCAATAACCCAATTAATCAGAGTCCACAGTATATTTCTTGTTGTAATTTAGTTTTTTTAAAATTATGTATTGCATTGTTCTGCTGCCGCAAAACAGCAAATTTCATGACAAATGATTGTGTCTTAATCTCGTAACCAGGACACACTGTTTGAGATCCTCTCAAGTGGAAACATCTTAGTAAGATTATTTCTAAATTCCAAATAACATACAAAAATCTCTAATAATCCAAAATCTGTTCATTTACAAACTCTGATGATTCAGCATCTAATTAATTGGATGCTGATCTTCATAATCCCATGGTACTTCGGAAGCCAAAACATAAAATATGCAGCAAGTTACTAAAGGGATTCTGAGGGTTAAGATTTACATGTACTTGGAAAGACATGGATTAATTAGATAGTCAACATAGTCATACCCACCACTGCAACAAAAAAAACCTACCTATGATACCTCCAATTACCTTAAGTTATGCCCTCTCATATTCACTATTCTTGCTCTACGAAAAAGGCATGGCCTGTCCACTCTATCTATGCCACTTATTATCTTATCAAGTAACCTGCTATACCCTTTTGCCCCAAAGAGAAAATCACTAGCTTGCTCAAATGCTCCTCATAAAACATGCTCTCTACTCCAGGCAGCATCCTGGTAAATCCTCTCTGCATCCCCTCTAAAGCTTCCACATCCTTCCTATAATGAGGTGACTAGAAATGAACACAATGCTCCAAGTGTGGTCTAACCACTTTTACAGAGCTGCTACATTACCTCATGGACTCCTAAACTCAATCCTCCAACTAATGAAGGTCAACATACCATACGTCTTCCTAAAGGCAACTATGAAGGATCTATGAATTTAGACCCCAAGATTCCTCTGTTCCTCCACACTAAGATCCCTGCCATCAACCCTGTACTCTGCCTTCCAAAGTGTATCACTTCATAATTTTCCAGATTGAACTCTGTCTGCCGCATCTCAGCTTTGTTTCGTATCCTATCAATGTACTGCTGTAACCTACAACTTTCTTGTACACTATCCACAACACCACCAACCTTAACTGTCACCTACAAACTTACTAACTCTTCCTTCCATTTCCTTAAAATCACTTTAAAAAAGCACAAAAAGCAAGGGTCTCCATGTAGAATATGCTCCAACGGCCAGCTGAAGTGGTGGATCGGGTTCACATTCAACATTTTGGAGAAATTTAGATAGGTACATGGATGGGAGGGGTATGGAGGGCTATGGTCTGGCTGCAGGTTGATGGGACTAGACACGTTCATCGTTCAGCAGAGACGAGATTAGTCAAAGGGCCTGTTTCTATGCTGTAGTGTTCCATTGCTCTATGCTACCACTCTCTGCTTTCTGTGTGCAGGCCAATTTTGAATCCCTGCAGCCAGATTTCCCTGGATCCCAAGCTTCCTGACTTTGTATAAGCCTGCAATAGGAAACCTTGCCAAATGCCTTATAGAAATCCACATACACCACATCAACACCTTTCTTCATCAATTTGCTTTGTTACTTCCTCAAAGAATGCTATCAGACTAATGAGGCACAACTTGCCTCTCACAAAGCCATGCTGGCTAACTCTAATCAGTCTATGCTTCTCCAAATACCTGTCTGTAAAATCCTCCCCAACAGTTTGCCCACCACTAACGCAAGACTCACTGTCTACAATGTGCAGTATAATCCCTGTTACCTTTCATCAAAGGAATAACACTTGCCAACCTCCGATTATTGTTCTACATCAATGACTTGAATAAGAACCTAAAAGGCATGGCTAGTAAGTTTGCAGATCAGATTTATATTTATTGTCATTAAACATAATGTATGGTGTGAAATGGGTTGCTTTGCGACAGCAGTAAAATTACACTTAAATAGGTAGCGCCATTGATAGTGAAGCTGGTCATCAGAATCTATAAAGAAGGATGTTCATTAGCTGGGGAAGTTGGCTGAGGAAGGGTAAAAGGAGTTTAATTCTGATAAGTGTAAATTGTTCCATTTTGGGAAGACAAATGAGAGTAGGACATTTACAGTGAATGGTAGGGCCAGGAGTGTTGTCGAATAGCGGGGCTAGGAATACAAGTACATGGTTCCTCAAAAGTGGCTTCACAGGTAGACAGGGAGGTGAAGTTAGCTTTTGCTGACCAAACTGAGGGAACTGAGTATGGAAATTTTAACATTATGTCAAGATATTGGTGAAGCCACGTTTGAAATATTGTGTTCAAGATTTGGTCACCATGCTATTAAGACAGCATTAAGCTGAAAAGATCATGGAGGAGATTAGAAGTCTCAAGGGATTGAGCCACAGCGAGAGGTTGAGCACTTTTGTGGCCTATCTCACTGCAGCATAGGAGGATGAGGTTGGTGTTATAGAAGTAAATAAAATCATGAGGGGTATAGACAGAGTCAACGCACACATTCTTTTTCCCAAGGGATGAGGAAATCAAGAAATAAATGACAAAGTTTTCAGGTCATAGGGGAGCTATTTAATAGAAATCTGAGGCACAACTTTTTCATCCAGAGTGTGGAATTAGCTTTCAAAGGAAGTGGTTGGGGCAGGTACATTAATATTTAAAGAGTACATGGACAGGTATGTGGATAGAAATAGTTTGGTTATGGATCAAATGCAAGCAAATGGGACTATTAGATGGGAGTCTTGGTCGGCATGGAATATTTGGGGCAAAAGGGCCTGTTTACTTGCTCTAAGGCTCCATGACCCAGATTCCCGTGCTCCCTTCTGATACACTAGGGTCCCATTTCCCATGCTCTCTTCAGACTTGCTGGGTTTATTATACTACTGTATAGCATCTCAAAAATAGAGAAATAAAAGTCTGTTGAACTATTAACAGAAATATCCTCCATAAGTCCAAAATGTCTGTTTGTCAAGTCAAGTCACTTTTTATTGTCATTTCGACCATAACTGCTGGTACAGTACATAGTAAAAATGAGACAACGTTTTTTCAGGACCACTGTGTTACATGACACAGTACAAAAACTACGTAAAAAAAACTAGACTACAGACCTACCCGGGACTGCATAAAGTGCACAAAACAGTGCAGGAATTACAATAAATAATAAACAATACAATAGGGCAGTAAGGTGTCAGTCCAGGCTCTGGGTATTGAGGAGTCTTATAGCTTGGGGGAAGAAACTGTTACATATCATTAATCATTAATGTATCATTAATGGGGCTTTACTGCAGATCAAATTTCTTTAGCCCTTTATGTTAAGATAACCTTCTTAAGCCAAGAATTAGCCTAGTGAACCTCTTTTGAGATATAGAACATAGAATAGTACAGCACATTACAGGCCCTTCGGCCCACAATGTTGTGCTGACTCAAACCCTGCGCCTCCCATATATCCCCCCACCTTAAATTCCTCCATATACCTGTCTAGTAGTCTCTTAAACTTCACTAATGTATCTGCCTCCACCACTGACTCAGCAGTGCATTTCACGCACCAACCACTCTGAGTGAAAAACCTTCCTCTAATGTCCCCCTTGAACTTCCCTCCCTTTACCTTAAAGCCATGTCCTCTTGTACTAAGCTGTGGTGCCCTGGGGAAGAGGCTCTGGCTGTCCACTCTATCTATTCCTCTTAATATCTTGTACACCTCTATCATGTCTCCTCTCATCTTCCTTCTCTCCAAAGAGTAAAGCCCTAGCTCCCTTAATCTCTGATCATAATGCATACTCTCTAAACCAGGCAGCATCCTGGTAAATCTCCTTTGTACCCTTTCCAATGCTTCCACATCCTTCCTATAGTGAGGTGATCAGAACTGGACACAGTATTCCAAGTGTGGCCTAACCAGAGTTTAATAGAGCTGCATCATTACATCGCATCTCTTAAACTCTATCCCTCAACTTATGAAAGCTAACACCCCATAAGCTTTCTTAACTACCCTATCTACCTGTGAGACAACTTTCAGGGATCTGTGGACATGTACCCCCCAGATCGCTCTGCTCCTCCACACTACCATGTATCCTGCCATTTACTTTGTACTCTGCCTTGGAGTTTGTCCTTCCAAAGTGTACCACCTCACATTTCTCCGGGCTGAACTCCATCTGCCACTTCTCAACCCACTTCTGCATCCTATTAAGGGATTCAACATAGGGCTGATATTTGAAAATGACTGAGGCAAGAGATCAGCAACAATTTTATTGACCGCTCCATTCCTACTTGATTGTTTATAGTCCTGTCAAGAAAATTCAGTGGTTTCTATGAAATTATGAAACTTCACTTAAAAATACTGTAAAATTTTGGGAGGAAGTTGCATAAATAGTTAATCTCGAAATGGAAGCACTGTCTCAGCATAAACCTGGAGCTAAGGGCTGGCCCATTTCTAAAACAGAAAACTGACAGAACAGTAAAAAAAGTTGTTCTTGCCACTACACACTGTTTCAATGCACTCAGCTTTATCATTTCACTCAACCTCAGCATCATATTAAAGCCTGGCATTGATTTTTCAATCTTAACAAGGAAAATTTGAAAAAAAATTTGCAGCAGGGTAAATTTTACAAAGCATCAAGTCTTTCTGTGCATTGAATTCTATGGTGCAAGGTAAAGATAATTAATTTTTTAATCAATAATACAGCATATTTGGTGAAACTGAATATGTGCAGCATTAAATTCTATTTACCTGTGTTTTTCCCAGTAGTCTATATGCAAGTTGGACCTTAGTATAATGACCAACTTCAAAGTGCTTGCAGGTTTTTGACAGAGCTACATCTAACTGCTCCTAAATTAAAAGGAATAAAAGACAGGAATTTAATGACCAGGGTATGCACATAATTGAGTCACTATCTTCAGTTAAGTAGGTCAATAATTCTCTAAGTACTTTTTTTTAAAGTTTCCACAGCTACACAGCTGGTAAAGAAATGGACAGAATAAACAAAGGCTGAATGAAAATCTTTGCATTGATTAACTTCTGGCAAGAGGTATTTCTGCTGTTATCCAAACTAGTTAGCGAACATCGTATTTAACTAAGCAAATCATTTTTAAGACCATTCTCCAACAGTTTGTTTTGAAAATATGAAATTAATATGCACAAAGGCAACTTTACAAATTAAAGATAATAAGGCATCTCTATATGTAGGACTCATCATATTTGAACAAGTGATCCACTGACACAAGGTAACAACAATCAGATTATAAAATGAATGGTTAAAACAAAATTAGCCTTTTAGATGGTAACATACTCCCTGCTCACCTTATGGTCTTTAGCCTGATCAAGAGATGTAAAACAGTCTCAGCCAATCATTTTATAGAAAAGTCCTCCTGAACTTACACTGGTGTTTTACCAAGAACTAAACAAACAACTGATCATTTTCTAAGTGATAAAATAAAAACGCAATTTCATATTGGTAATGACAGAGGGAAAGGAGGGATCTGAACAGTTCTCTGACCGTACCATAATACAATTGTAAGTCATTGCCTTAACAAATTTGTTAAATAAGCAAAAACTTTAAAGTTACTATAACTTTAAGAGCATAGTTTACTTACACAATTTAAATAAGCACACCAATAAGATAGCACATTGAGATTAAGGAGATACCGCCGAGTCTTTTTAAGAACATTGAGGTGAATAAGACCCAAGAGAATAATGGGATACACCCCAGATTATTGAGAGGCAAGAGATGAGATTGCTGGAGCCTTGACTAACACGTGTGTCCACTCCAGCCACAGTTGAGGTCTGTTAGACTACTGAGTAGCTAATGTCCGATTATCCAAGAAAGGAAATAAGGTTAATTCTGGAAACTATTAACCGGTGAGTCTCACGTCAGCAGCAGGAAGTTACTTAGAGAGGGGAAGCTATTCAGAGACGATTCTGTGAGATGGAATTTATGAACATTAGAAAACCATAGCTTAATTAGGGACCATCAACATGGCCTTCTGCCGGGCAAGTTACGTCTTGCGAATTTTATTGAGTTTCTCAAGGAGGTGACAAATGTGATAAATGAAGAACTGTGGATATTGTCTACATGGATTTTAGTAAGGCACATGGCAAGTTTGCTCATGGGAGGCTCATCCATAACATTGGAACAGAATCCCCAGTGATTTGGCCATTTGGATTCAAAATAGGCTTTCCCCATAGAAGATAAAGTAGTGGTCAACAGAAATTATTCTGGCTGGAGGTCTGTGGCTAGTGATATTCCACAGGGATCTGCACTGGGACCTCTGCTGTTTTGTGGTAAATGACCTGGAAAGAAAACATACGAAGTTTGGTGGTGTTATAGACAGCGTGGAATACAGTAGGATATAGACAAGTTGAAGATATGTGCAAACAAATGGCATATAGAGTTTAACCATGCCAAGTGTGAGGGATTGTACTTTAGGAGTTCAAATAAAAAGAGACAGTACACTTTTACTGGCAGGACCCTTAACGGTGTTGATGTGCAGAGAGTTCTTGAGATCCAAGTCCATAGCTCCCTCAAAGTGACTGCACAAGGTTAATAGGCTGATCAAGAAGGTACATATATAGTATATTTGACTATTAGTTTAGGAATGGAGTTCAAAAGTCAGAAAATTACATTGCAGCTTTATAAAACACCAGTTAGTCCACATCTGCAACATGGCATTCAATTCTGGTCACCGCATTAGAAGGGTGTCAAGGCTCTGGAGAGGGTACAGAAAAGGTTTAGCGCGTTGCTGCCTGGATTAGAGTGTGTGTGCACGATATAAACCGAGATTGGATAAACTTGTGTTACTTTCTCTGGAGTGGCGGAGGCTAAGGGGAGATTGATAGAGCTCTACAAAATGAGAAGCACAGATAGTGTAGACAGCCAGTGTCCTTAGAGTAAGGTTAAAAAGTCAAAAATCAGAGGGTTTCTATTTAAAGGTAAGTGAGGGGAAGTTCAAAGGACATGTGGGGCAAGTTTTTGTTTATACAGTGTGGTGAGTGCCTGGAATGCACTGGCTGCAGTGGTGATGGAGGCAAATACAATAGAGGTATTCAAGAGGCTCAAAGAAACACACAAATATGCAGGAAATGGAAGGACACAGACATTGTACATGTAGAAAAGAATAATTTATGTGGAGTGAGCATTTGATTACTAATTTAGTTAGGTTGGCACAACATTGTGGGCTGAAGGGCCTGTTCCTGTGCTACATTGCTCCATGTTCTATAGCTTGTCAACAAGAATTTAAGGCTTCTAACTTTATGCTAGCATTTTTACATTATATAATTTATTAGTTCTAGCAAAAATGACTTAATAGCATTACCTCAATTTGTTCCAAAGTATCCTGTAATTTTGAATTCAGCTCACTTAAGGAAAAGAAACAATAGTTAGTTTACCATGTGCAAATTAATATGTGAATACCACTGGTTGGACTAAAAATGTTAATCACATTCAACCCATAAAATTGAGATTAATAAAGAGGCTATGCCAGGTTTTTAAAATAATCTGATTAGATGGTTAGAAAATGATTCTAATTTGAATTCTAATCATTAAAATTGATTAAATTATTAGAAAATTCACTCATGCAGCAGAAATATTTACGGTACTAGATCCTTGAGTGAAATATGAGTAATGTAGTTTGAATGGTGTCTTGAATGAAATATTACTCTATTCTGGTCTCCCAGTCTAATAGTCAATGCTTGCTCTTTAACAAATAAAAGAAACATTCCTGAGGGAAGAAAAAGCTTCATCACAAATGAAGCAACCAACAGCTTGTTTACTAAAGATGCAATGCAGACAGATGCATCAATTCACTAATTTGATACAAGTGCTGCCTTTCTGGAACTGAACTCAATACTAAACAAAATTGTGTGAGCAATTTCGTTATGCATTATAACAAAACAATTAACCCAAAGTAGATCAATCATATGCACCTTTTTTTCTTCCTTGTTGCAAGTGAAGACTAGCTCTGCACAATGCCAGTGGTAGCTTCAAAAAAAAAAGCCAGCATTGTCACACCTTTCTACCCAAGTGCAGCTTCATTCAAGGACATTCTATATGTGTACTTAATTACTGTACTTGGCATTCTTCCAGTAATCATATCTGCTGAGTCTGCAATTTGTCAAGGACTTGAGTTCCATCAGCAGATTCATCTGTTCAGAGGTGAAAAGGGACTTGGGAGTCTTTTGCAGGATTCCCAAATGATTAACTTGCAGTTTGAGTCAGTAGTAAGGAAGGCAAATGTAACGTTAGCGTGAATTTTGAGAGGCCTAGAATATAAAAGCAAGGATGTAATATCAAGGTTTTACAAGGCATTGATCAGACTGTAACTGGAGTATTTTGAACAGTTTTGGGCCCCTTATCTAAGAAAGGATGCACTGGCATTAGAGAGGGGAGAGAAAGCAGCTTCACAAGAATGATCCTGGGAATAAACGGGTTAACATACGAAGTGAGTTTGAAAGCTCAGGCCTGGAGTTTAGAACAATGAGGGGGTGTAGGGGATCGCATTGAAACCATATCAAATATTGAAAGGTCCAGATAGAGTGAATGTGGAGAGGACATTTCCAATACTGAGGAGTCTAGGACCAGAGCACACAGCCTCAGAATAGAAGGACATCCATTTAGAACAGAGATGAGCAGGAACTTCTTTGAAGATAGAGTGCTGAATCTGTGGAATTCACTGCCACAGGTTGCAGTGGAGACCAAGTTATTCTGTATATTTAAAGTGGAGGTTGATAGGTTTTTGACTGGCAAGGGCATCAGGGTTTCAGGGAGAATGACGTTGAGTGGGATAATAAATCAGCCATGATGGAATGGCAGAGCGCACTTGATGGGGATAAATAGCTTAATTCTGCTCCTACAGTATGTCTATGGTCCTATTCAGGGCCCTAAACAGTCCTTTCAGGTGAGGCAGAAGTTCACAAGCAAATCCATCAGGGTCATTTATTGTATCTGGTGTGGCCCCCTCTACAGCAGAGGGCTCAGACACAGATTGAGGGATTGTTTTATTGAGTATGTAAGCTCCATTTGTTGTAACAGCCATATTCCCCCAATTCCCAGCCATTTTAACTCTACCACATCCCACAGAGACACTTTTTATCATTGTACTATAGGTTTTTTTTAAACAGTAAGTATTTAAATAAAATACTTCAAATCATAACTAATTAAATAAAGTAGGGTTCAGGATCAAGTAATGTGTTGGAACTGCATAATATTGGAAGCTGGTGGACCCCACTGTGGTTCCTCATGACCACATCTGCAACAAGTGTGGGTTGTTCAAGGAAATCAGGTGCAAAGTTGATGTGCTGAAATCTGAGCTTCAAACACTGCAATGCATCAGGGAGGGAAGAGTTACCTGGACGCAGTCACATCCATTAGATTAACTACTTCAGATGCGGTTCTTCGTTAGGAACAAGCGGAAGTTCTGAAGCAGCCTCAACCCTTGATTAGATCTGGGACTCTTGCTCCCTGTGCAGATGGGAGTGGGACCTATAGGAAGGATAAGCAGCTGAACCATGGCACTGTGGTTCAGGAAGCCATTCAAGGGCTTGAGGGGTGAGGGGGAGAGAAGAGAAATGCAGTTTTGTAACTGGGGATAGTATAGTCATAATTCTCTATCCCCAGGATCGCGAGTCTCAAAGATTGTGTAACCTACCTAGTGCCCAGATTCTTCTCAAGTTTGCCTTCATGTTGCCTGAAGTTAAATTCTTACCTCTTTTAAAACTTTGTCTTATTCTTTATTCTGGGGTAAGCTATCATTCCTATTTATTTTATCCTTACTTTTCCCCCTACTACTTAGTTTAAACCCTGTCCATAGCCCTGGACATGCAGGTTGCCAGGAATCTGGTCCCATTCCAATGGGATGGACTCCACCTGGTTCAGACATAGTCCATCCTATTGGAACAGCTCCCTCCTTCCTCAACACCGATGCCAGTACCCAATGAATTTAAACGCACATCGTCCACACCAATTTTTCAGCAATGCAAATCAAGTTGCTGGAAGATGGAAGAGGAAGAAACAATTCTTAAAATCTTATGTTCAAGGAAGAATTTCTCCATACAAGCCTCAAAGAACAACTGCCAAGAAATTGGATTTCTTCCATGATTGGAATGCTAAATGGGTGCACCCAACCTGAAAAGCTGCTCAAGTTTAAAAACTGGTGAAAATTAACTTCTAAAAAAATTATCAGGATGCTCTCCATGAAACAGCCTCCCATCCCCCATTAAGACACTCTCCCTGTGTTTCCTGATGGTTGCAGCTGGTAAGCAGGCCAATTGATAGCAGCCTGGTAACTTGAAATGCACTCTCCACTGCAGCCACAGCAGCATAAGACTTCCATAGTGGGTGCAAGAGATGGCAAATGGATGTCTCTACAGCTTGTCTAGCCACAGACATTGCCCCCATCCAAATTTCACAATCTGACTGACACCCCAATCCTATATCTTTACTGGCCCCAAACCAACTGCCAAACGCAGGACCATAATATAGCAAAGATCAGAAGCTCTAATCCCTATATTTAAAAGTTGTTGCAAGTTCACAGATAACTAGTCCAGTGTTGAAACAGATCAGGCATCACAAACTCAAGTACAACTAAAGGGCTGAATATCAGTGCCCCATCGTGAATACCACTGTGGTATCAGCAACTTGGTTTTTGATTCACTCCTTGTTTTAACAGCTGGACGAGGTGAGAAGTACAACTGGCACACTTCAGCACAAGTTTCAGTCAGTACTGGATCATACACTTGGACAGAGAGGAATTACCTTAAGACATAGGAGCAGAATTAGGCCACTCGGTCCATCAAGTCTTCTCTTCTGTTCCATCATGGCTGATTTATTATCCTTCTCAGCCCTATTTTCCTGCCTTTTCCACATAATCTTTAACACCCCTGTCGAACCATAAAACTATAACCCTCCACTTTAAAATATCGAACAACAGCTGACACAGCCTGTGGCAATGAATTCTACAAATTCACTGCCCTCTGGCTAAAGAAGTACATTCTCATCTCCGTTCTAAATGGACATCCCTCTATTCTGAGGCTGTGCCCTCTGGCCCTCCACTATGGGAAACAACCTCTCCATATCCATTCTGTCTTGGCCTTTCGATATTCAATAGGTTTCAATGAGATCCCCCCCCTCGCTCTTCTAAAATCCACTGAGTACAGGCATAGAGCCAAACACTCCACATACGTTAACCGTTTCAATCGTGGAAAAATTCTCATGAACCTCCTCTGGACCATCTCCAACTACATCTGTGCTAAGGTGCCCAATTTCCCAACTGGAGAGACTTTGCAAATGAGCACAATCATGTTTAAAAAGTGCACAAAATAACTTGATGCACAAAAAGTTCTCCTCTTTCAACTCAATACTGCACAACGCCTACACCTTACATTTAATTCAATCTCCATCCAAATGAAGCTGAGTGTTGCTTAAATACAAATCAATAGTTTTAATTGTTACCATGAATTTATCTACCCCTCCCAAAATCCATGCTGTCCCTCAAACACAGATCCTTCATTAATGCTATTTTTTATTCTCCTCATATTTCCATTAACTCCGCATGACTGTAACGCATACCAACTGACTCAGGGCAATTTACCATGATCAATTTACCTTGTTTTCTGGTGTTTTCTAACTTAGCCCCCGTAATAATTACATGGAAGTGAAATTTTAGATATACAGGGTTAGAATTCAGCATATCAGAGCAAAACCAAATCTAGCTGCAACCACCCAAGGTAGGTTTGATTCCACTTACAGATAAAAAATGAACAGAACACTCATATTTAATAGGGGAACTGTAATCAGTTCTGTAGACTTTCTTTAAAAACAAAGTAGCCAGGATAACAGAGTACATTTTAATGAGGCCTGGAGCTACAAATGTTGAAGATATGGCTTGAGGTTATCAATCACCCTTGTAATTTTGCAGAGAGCCAAAAAGTAATCAGTTTAAAGTTTTAACAATATAAAAGTAAGTTAACTATCGTAAGATTCTTTTCCTCCCTACCAGACCAAAGTCATTGGGCTGGGAGGAGAAACAGATACAAGAAGAGAATGATATAAATAATGAGGAATGGTTCTATGAAAGGGAATAGCAAGGCCACGTGAAAGTTCAAGACATTAAAATTAAGGGAGTTTCAGGAGTTTAAATGGAAATATAAGTAAACTCCGGAACTTTGGGAACAGGTGAATCAGAGTTTACCATTGTATGTATGTCATGGCTGAAACAAACAGTTAACATGTTTATGAATGATGGAGTACCAGAATTTTAAGGTGGTGTGAATGCAGGAACACAGTGAATCTCAAATGAAAGAGAAAATATTAAAGAACTAAGTTGACAAATGTACGATACTACATATTTCAGGTTGTATGCTGTCAGAAAAGATATGAACTTAGAGAATTAGAGATTGAATTTACATCACAAATTACACTGAACTTACTCAATGTAACCAGCCTTTTTGCTCCCAGAACTTCAAATAAACCAATGTTTACCTTTGTCACCATTACGCACCAGTTATTTGCACTCCAAACAACTAGCAATTGCATGCCAAATTTTAGAGAGGATCACAAGTTAACATTTCTTGAAAAGGGATGCCAGATTTAGCACAAAGAATTAGTAATAATTCAATTACTGATTCAAACCATCATCTGACATAATTTTGTGGGCATTTCACGCTTTGCACCTCGTATGGAAATGGAGCAAACGTTCTAAACAGAAAGAGGAATTTACTTTTAAAGCGAAAATTGAAGCTGATGAACCAGATGCCAATATTCCATGAAGGCTGAAAAACATTTGGATGGAAGATTTTCTTTGAACTTAAATAAAGAGATAGTTACAAAATTGTTTATAATTGAGATTACAAAATAAAAACATGTAGTCAGCTTGAATAGTATGTTTAGCATTTAAAATATCAATCTCTTACCTGGACTTAAGGTCACAGAAATTACAATATTCATCTACTTTTTGTTATTCCTCTAATGTTTTATTCCTTATTTTTTTCTTATATGAAGATATCACTATGATTTTCCCTCTTAAGACCGCCTTCAAAGTATCCCATTATATTCATCTACAATGGTAATACTTCACCTTAAATTATAAACGGATTTCAAATAAGTGTACAGTCAATTTTTGTATTTCTCATGTTTAATATTCCTCTTTCGTTACACAAGGAGACCATTCAGCTCAACAAGTTTATGTGGCTCTCAGCAATCCCATTGCCACACTCTTGGAGGTGGGGTGGGGGGGGGGGGGGGGGGAGGATGACCATGCATGCAATCATCAGGAGAATTTGCAACATCCACACTGACAGCAATAGAGATCAGGATCACACCTAGATCACTGAAACTGTGAATCATCAATACTAATTGCTGCCCAAATGTTCTGTCAACTAATGAAAGAACATTTTCCAAGACTACATTCAAAAGTATTTCCTGCACTGCACTCTGTGTTCCAGCACTATTTAACCAAAGTACATTAAAATACCTGAGCCATTTGTTATAAAGCTTGAAAAAGTTTGAAGAAAAGCAATAGCTTTTCAATATTAGTTATTTCAAATGTAGATTTGTAGGTTAGACTTACCTTATGCAACTGTAGTGTTTAAATGTACTAGCTGCTTTCTGACATTCCAAACAGAGCTGTATTGCACCAGGATAATCTTCTTCCTTAATAACAAAAATCATTGAGATAAAATTATTTGAAATTCAGTTTAGAGAATCTTTATTAAAACTGGAGGAGGCTCTATCCCTCACTTCTGAGTAGAGTAATGATATCCCACACGAAAGGCTGGTGAACAGGGTAGTATACAAGTGTGAAGGCAGAGTTGGTTAACAGCTAGCAAATAAAGAATAGCAATAAACAGGTCTATCTCAGTTGACTGTTTCTGACTAATTGGGTACCACAGGAATTAGTGCTCGAGCCTCAGCTGCTCAATCAAGAACAATGATGGTATCTTCATTGTAACTAGCAATTTTAATCAGGCTAACCTTAAAACTTTATTTCCTAAATTCATCGTGTGCATATAGGACCTTTCCCATGCTCTCGCTTGGGATTGCCCAATCATCTGTCTTTACATCTGATCCCAACGTATCCATAGCAGCAAGGAGAAACCAACCATCAGAATAGCGCCAGTGTGGCCCAAGGGAGCCATCACCAGTCTTCAATAGTGTCCACGGACCCCTCGATTAATGGCAAGGGTCCATGGCATAAAAAGGATTGGGAACCCCTGATTGGGAGGAATACCCAACCATAGCTACATACTACATCAAATTCTGCGTAGACAATGTCATCACCACCAAAAACATCCTGGTATTCTCCAACCAGAAGCCATGGATGAACAATGAGGTATGGAACCTGCTCAAAGCTTGTGACACTGCTTACAGACCCAGTGATGCCAAAGCATGCAGTGAGGCCAGATTGAATCTTGAGAGGCATCAAGACCACCGTGTATAGACAGAAGGTATAGATTGTGACGTGTTATGCCAACATGTTTGGGAAAGCACCAGTTCCATCTCAGATTACAAAGAAAAGCTTACCTGCTCGGCTCATGGTGATGCCAACCTGGACGAAGAACTAAGCAACTTTGCTCGCTTTGATAAGAACAATAAGGAACCAGTGATGAGGGCCTTAACTCGGACGGAGGAACTGCACCGGCATCGAACATACACGAGGTGAGGCATGTACTCCGTAATGTCAATGCATGCAGAGTAGCAAAGCAGACAACATATCCCAGCAGGTCGTCAGGGATTGCACTGACCAACTGGCGGAAGTTCTGACAGGTATTTACAACCTCTCGCTGTCCCAGGTTAGGATTCTGGGATGCTTCAAAGCAGCAACTATCATGCTAATTTCCAGGATTTCAGCAGCAACATATCTTAATGATTATCGGTATCACTCACTCCCATGGTTGCCAAGTGTTTGGAAAGACTGATAATGTCCCACATCAAGGGCATAATCCTGGCTATCACTTTTTTCCATTTCAAGGTTCTTTTGAAGACCCTGACCTGGAGTTACACTCTGACTTTGGTTCTTTGCGGGAATGGGACCCCGCTCTCAGGGCCTCACGACCAGCTACTTTTTGATATGCCAAGGGCGCAGTCTAGAAGCCTAACGTGCCTTCAGGATGCTGGAGTTTTGTGGCTCTGGAGGCAGGTAAATTCGACACTGGTGCCGCCGGCGACGACTGATGTGTCGCGGGAGAACAAGAAAGATTGGAAGCAGTGGGCTTGCTGCTTGCCCAGAGGCACAGAGCTCGGTAAAAGTGATGCAACAGACTTTTAACAAAACATCTTGCTGATTTATGGTGTTATGTCTCCCCTCTCGCTGTGAAATGGGAACACCTCCTTTTCCCTTATCAGGGAGAGAGCCTGTGGTATGTTGAATACTGGGTGAACGAATAGACTTTGGGGTACTGCAAGTCTGTGTCTTTATTGTTGCTTTGCTGCACGCTTGAGTGCTTGGTGGGGGTGCCAATGTTTTTTTGCTGGTGGGGTTGTTGCCTTGTTGCTGCTTGTGCGTGGTGCATGGGTGGGGGGAGTTGGGGGGAGCTTTGGAGTTCTAACATTTAACTCTTATTCATTCTTTGGGACACTCCTCTGTTTTCGTGGATGTTTGTGAAGAAAAAGAATTTCAGGATGTATACAGAATGCATTTCTCTGACATTAAATGTACCCATTGAAACCTTGGACCAGCACCAGTCCAGTTTGCCTACAAGGTGAATAGATCAAACAAAGACACTATTTCTATCACCCTTCACTATCGTGAAATACCTGGAGCATAAAGATACTCAGGCAGGATGCTTTTCATTGATTACAGCTCGGACTTTAACACAATACTACCAAACAAGCTGATGGTTAAGCTCCGCAGTCTAGGTCTTGGCACATCAACCTGTAATCAGATCTTGAACCTCCCCACTAATCATACCCAGATGGTGAAACTAGGCAAGTGCACACCAGACCTGAACACCAGTGCCCCACAGGGATGTGTAATGAGCCCACATCTCTACTCTCTCTTCACCTGTGACTGCACTCCTTCTCAGGTTACAAAGTCATTCATCAAATTTGCACTTGGCCTAGTCACAGACAAAAACAAATAGCATACAGAGGGGAGATGCTGAAACTGTCTGATTGGTGCAAGAACCACAACCTATTAGTCAACATCAAGATAAATGATTATTGACTTCAGGAAGGCAGGAGGTCCTGAACAAGCACCTCTATTCTTAAATGGGTCTCCAGTTTCAAGTTTTTGGAGATGAATGTCACCGAGGAACTCTCTTAGTCAGTCAACACAACCTCAATAGTAGGGATGGCACAACAGTAAATATACTACCTGTGGTGCTAATCTACTCCAAAAATTGCTGGCCTACTTTTAAGGCTGTGTGATAGAGAACATACTGACATACAGAATGACAGGGTGGTACTTCAGCTGCAGTAAGACAGATCGGAAATCACTCCAACGGTGATTAGGACAGCTCATCACATCACTGAGACTCAACTACTGGACCAGGAGACAATCTACAACTCTCAATGCCCATAACAACATTAAAGATCCATCCCATCCCTGACATATCTGTTCAATATCCTGCCATCTGCTTGGAGAAACAGAAACATCTTAGCCAAGAGAGTAAGACTGAAAAATAACTTCTTCCCTGGGGCTATTGTGCAGCTGACTGATGGTACACCATAGTTTGTCAATGGCCTTTGAATGTTATGGACAAAGTCACTTGTGACATGTAAATACGGAGTGTTTTTAAAAAATTAAGCCATTCTGCATGCATTGCAAATATCCGTTTTGCACGGACTGGAGTAGCATCACAATCCCGTTGTCTCGAGCAAAGACAATGAAGTTCTACTCTATTTTATTTCCTTGAACTGCCATCCAGGTTGTTACAAGAAGTCAGTAAGCAGAATGGAACACCAGTATTTAAAATGTGCCTTGACCAGAATGCGACGGAGCTGAAGAAACAGCTGCTTGCATTCAACTGATCAAATTAAACAGTTCTGCACAGCACTACTTAACTGATTTCTGCTTCCACTGATTACACATTTTGAAAATCAAGGCCTTGGCAGACCAAATTGCAAGTTTAATTTCTAATCGACTACATGCCAACGTAGCAAAAAAAAAGACATCTATTGTTGTGGGGCTGCTTTAAATCATTATGCATTATGATGGAGCAGATTCAATTATAGAATTTAAAAGCTGGAAAGTATCTAAAAGGATTAGGAGGATGATGGGGGATGCATAGAAGTGCAATGAGCTTGGCTGCTGTTACATACAGCCAGTATACATTCAGTGGTTCTTTCATGTTACAACGAAAGTTTAACTATAGCTTGAATTAGAAGAAACATATTTTCCACTAGATATAATGCAATAGAAATTTACAAGAGTAATGCTAGGATTAGAATTCTAGCTGTGAGAAAAGCTAAGGTTGGTTTCTTGGAAAGAGGGAAGATTGAGGGATAGATTAACAGGTAGACAAACCAGGATTTATCTAAAGTAAACAAAACAGATTGGGATTATTACAGATAGTCAGCACCAGTGTTTGTTACATGAGACACAAATATATTTCCCTCGTCTGAGTTGATCAACAGTCCTGAATCAAGATACACAAAAGCATCAGTTTAGCCTCTGCTTCCTGCCACTATACCAATTTGAGAACAATTTTCCACCCTCACTTTACTTTGAGCAGTTTACCATGCAGAACACAACAGGAAGGTTGCTGAAATCTATGTAAACTACATCCAGTGCAACATCCTCAATGTTTCCTCCATTAAAAAAAGTCACTCAAGTAGATCAGACATCATTTTCTCAGAAATTTCTTGGAAAAATTATATTGGAGAACAGAAAGAGATAAGTTCTAATGTCTGAAGTGAGCCTTACTTAGAGGAAATTCTAGCATGATTATCCAAGTTATCAAATACAGATTTTAGAAGAAACATATTTAATCAACTCCTTAAAAAGAAGTGACATAGGATCAGAAGATGTAGAATCCTTCTGGGTAGATTTAAGAAATGGCAAGGGTAAAAAGAAGCTGATGAGATTTATATACAAGACCTGAACAGCAGCCAGGATGTGGTCTATAAGTTTCAACAGAGAAAAGAAGAGGCATGCAATAAAGGCAATGTTATGATAGTCATAGGGGATTTCAATATGCAGGTAGATTGGGAAAATCAGGTTGGTGCTCAATCCCAAGAGAGAGTATTGCTTTTTATAGTGGCTTGTGGCTGCACCCACTAGGGAAAAGGCAATTCTGGAATGTGTGCTCTGTAATGAACCAGATTTGATTTGAAAGTGTAAGGAACCCTTAGGAGACAGTGATCATAATATGATAGAATTCACCTTCAGCTTAAGAGGGAGAAGCTGAACTCAGATATATATGTATTTTAATGCAGTAAAAGGGATTACAGAGCCATGAGAAAGGAGCTGGCCGAAATTCACTGGAAGGGGACACCAGCAGGGATGATGGCAGAATAGCAATGACTGGAGTTTCTAGGGCAATTCTTAAGGCACAAGATAGATACATCCCAAAGATGTAGTAGTATTCTAAAGGCACAATAAGGCAACTGTGTGTGACAAGGGAAGTCAAAAACAGCTTAAAAGCAAAAGAGAGGGTAAATAACAAGTATTAGTCATAAATTAGAGGATTGTGAAACTTTTAAAAACCAAGAGAAGGTATTTAAAAAAACAAAAAGAGAAAAGCTGAAAGGTGAAGATAAGCGAGCTAAAAATATCAAAGAGGATAACAAATTGTTTTTCAGATTACATATAAAGAGTAAAAGAGATTTGAGAGTGGATATTGGACCAGTGTTAAATGACACTGGAGAGGGAGTAATGGGGACAAAGAAATGGCAGACAGACTTTACATCAGTTTTCACTGTGGAAGACACTAGCAAAATGCCAGCAATTGAAAGTGTCGGGGCAGAATTGAGTGTAGTTGCTACTACTAAGGAGAGGTGCTTGGTAAGTTGAAAGGTCTGAAGGTAAATAAGTCACCTGGGCTAGATGGACTATATTCCAGGGTTCTTAAAGAGGTGGCTGAAGAGATTGTGGAAGCATTAGTGGTGATTTTCAAGAATCACTAGATTCTGGAATAGTTCTGGAAGACTGGAATATTTTAAATCTTACTCCACTCTTTAAGAAGGGAGGGAGGCAAAAGACAGTAATTTGTAGGCCAGTTAGTCAGATTTCAGTGGTTGGTAAAACGTTAAGTTCATTATTAAGGATGAGATTTTGGTGTATTCAGAGACACATAATAAGCCAAAATCAGCATGGTTTCCTTTAGGGGAAATCTTCCATGCAAATCTATCAGAATTCTTCAAAGTAACAGGCAATATAGACAAAGGAGAGTCAGTAGATGCTGTTTACTTGGATCTTCACAAGTCCTTTGACAAGGTGCCATATGAGACTGCTACACAAGACAAGGGTCCATGGTATTACAGGAAAGATACTGGTTCAAATAGAAATTTGGCTGCCTAGCAGGACAGAGTGGAAATAAAGGGGGCCTTTTCTGGTTGGCTGCCTGTGACTAATGTTCCAGTGACTGGTATTGGGTCCGCTACCTTTCATCTAAAATGTTAATCATCTAGATGACAGAATTGATGATGGCTTTGTAGCTAAGTTTGTGGATGATACAAAGATAGGTGGAAGGACAGATAGCATTGAAGAGGGCTAGTAAATAAGCTATGATAGAATGGCAAAACAGGCATGATGGGCCAATTGGCCTAATTCTGTTCCTATGTCTCATTTGAATTTGGGGCTGAAAGAGCAAGACTAGTGCCATGTGGAAAGATAAGCAATTAAGAACACGGGTTTACATTAACATAATTAAGACCGTTAGAAGGTTTAAGTGGAGTTGAAATCTGGTAACTGGATTAGCTTTCCATAGCACTAAGTTAAGAAGATTTTGAATATTGATTGCTTACCTCCAACATCTCGCTTAACCGTACGTCAGTTCTTTGCTATAATAAAAAAAATTCAAAAATATTTAATTGAACATCAAAATACCAAAATATTTCACTTATATACATAAACTTGCATACCAGTGTTTTAATTGTGCGCAAAGACTTCAGCAGCCCAATCAGCAGCTGCCTTTTTCTTTGATTAGCCAGTAGCCCCAAGCTAGCTTGTGTGAATCCTTCCTTCGCAATATTTAACTGCCTGCCAAGACAAAAGACAAATGTGTTACAAACTAAACAATCATGTAAATGAACTAACAAAATCTTGATAAAATTTCAAAAGGTTCCTCATCATAATTCAGGAGCAACTCAAAACTTACAGTAAAACCCTGATGTCCCTCCCCACCCGGTTTAAAAACCCCATGGCTCAGCATCAGGCTCACCTGTTTCTGCTTCCCACATAACTTTCAAACATTCCAGGTCCCTTCCCTTGCTCAAACTCTCCCTTGAACATATTGGAGCTCTAATTCCCAAGTTCCCCTTAAACTCACCAGGGCTCTATTACCTTTGATCTTATTAAACTCATTGGGTTTTGGTTCCCATGTTCCCTTTCCACCTATACTGTGAACAGCTAGAGACCCACTTATAACTCTGTCAGTGCCACAAGAGTAACACTTCAGTAGTCAACCTTTATGCCTCTTAACATTTATCCATTCGAATATATTTCCCTAATGTGCCCTTATTTTATGCAATATTTTTTAGGAGCTGCCTTATTAAATACCATATGAAAATCCAAATTTACAACCACTAGATTCCCTTTAAGAATCTAGTTACAAATAAAGTTTAATTAGCCATAGTTTCTCTCTTAAAACTGCTTTGACTCTGTCTAATTGTATTATGTTTTTCCAGAGTAGCCTGTTATCAGATCTTAATGATAAATTGCAGCAGTTGTTAACAACAGATCATCCCAATTGGTCAACTGGCCTATTTCTTGAATAATAGTTCAGAACCAGACACTCCATCCCAAGCTCAAGAGGATACAAGCATGCATTTGGCTTGGGCTGTGTGTTCTTTGACCTGAGCCTAAGGTCTTTTTTTAAAATTTCAAAGTACATACAACCCAAGCTAAGCACACACTCAGATCAGACCAAGCCAGTAGCTGCCAGTTATTATTAAATTACTGCACTAATGAGATCTCCAGGTGCTTCATTGCTTTAAACAAAGTCTGTTAATTTAAGTGCTGGTATTTATTGACACAATTGATCTGTTTTAAGATTTTAAAAACTGCTTTAGTTTTATAGAGTTAGCTTTACAAAGATTAGCATTATCTGTCACATGCCCATCGAAACACAGTGAATTATATTGCCTGCATCAACGACCACAGTCTGAGGATGTGCTGGGCCAAGTTTCACCATGCTTCTGGTGCCAATGTAGCATGCCCGCAACTTACTAACCAGTCATTTGGATGTGAGAGGAAACCAGACACTTGGAGAAAACCCACACAATCACTGGGAGAACATTTGCTGGATGGGACAGGTCAAGTCAGGCAGCATCTCAAGAACCACAAACACAAGAAAATCTGCAGATGCTGGAAATCCAAAGCAATGCACACAAAATGTTGGAAGAACTATGCAGGTCAGGCATCTCAAGAATGTCCATTGACATTTGTTCCATCTTATGCTGTCGAAGCCTGTGCAAGCAAGGTTTGGAGCCAAATGTACTCAGCCTGTGAGCTGTGAAGCATGATCTCAGGAAATGATTGTTCTCTCGGAGCAGATCAGTCAACCTAGCCAAAGACCAGGAAAAGCTGCTGCTTGAAGAGAAAGGAAGTAAATGGAATGAAGAGCTGATAAGTTTGACTAATGGGGAAGGAAAGAAAAGAACTTGCTTAAGCTTAAGGATTTTGCATATGATTCTTAGTTTTTGAAAAAAAGTATTAAAATTCTGGAGGGCCTCAATTCTCAGGTCAGTCAGAAAGTATCATGGGCTGTGTACATATACCAGAAATGGAATAACTAAAGATAATCAGTTCACAAATCAAAAGTAGTGCAGTCCGCAGGTTCAGGTTGGATTTACACTGCCCATGATTTAAGTTTCAATGCGGCCCTTAAGTGCAGCATCAAGCAATTACTACTTTTCCAATATGAGGGAATTTTTGTAGACTTCAAGAACTTGTGGATGATCAGTAATGCATCTACTTCGTCTGTAATGAGATCTTTTGGAATCCTGGGACATAGCCTGTTAGAATCTGGAGATTTATCCAGTTTTACTCCACTGAACCTCTACTGTTATTTGATGATATCCATTATTTTGATACTTCCCTTGTTAAGATAAAAATACTTGCTTAATGCAGGGTTGTCAAGTTTTATGTTTGTAGCATTACTTCAGATTAAGTAAAAGACCATGGGCAGAAAATAAAGGGAAAGGCAAAAAAATTAATTATTGATAATCAAGCAAAAAAGCTGGTGTTTATAGAGGCAGGTTCCCCCTCCCCCCCCCCCCCCCCAAAAAAAAAAGTAAAGTTGTAAAAGTCCGATCAAGCTTATAAGCACTAAAATAATACCAGACCAGGACTCAGAGGACCACTATCAGGCTTGAATAATTTAAATGGTTCCATCCTACCTGAACCAATGCTTTAGTGTCACTGGTATCATTCCTCACCCAGGTAGATGCTTTCTTTAAATATCCACTGTTACAGATGATCTCATACCCTAATAATTACAAACACTGCCTGAAACCTCCTCTGCTGAACAATCTACCTGCCCCATAATCATAAATGCCAATTACCCCCACAGATTTGATTGTCATACCATATTTTGCCAACTACAGTTTAATACTCAACTACTTCAAAAGGCCTTTGACAAAACACCACAGAAGCCTGCTAAATATGTTAAGAGTTTATGGTATTACAAGAAAGGTATTAGATTGACTGACTGGCAGAAGGCAGATTGGGAATGAAAGGGTCTTTTCTGGTTGGTTGTCGGTAACAAATGATGTTCCACAGGGGTCAGTGCTGGACCTGCTCACTTTCACATCACCTGTCAATGATTTAGATAATGGAATTAATAGTCAAGTTTGCAATGATAGAAAAATAAGTGGAGTTGCAGTTAGTTTTGAGGAGGCAAAAAGTTTGCAGAAGGAAGGACTTGAAGAAGTGGCAGATAGAATACAGTGTAAGGAAGTATATGGTCATTCACTTTGGCAGAAGGAATAAAGGCATAGACAACTTTCTAAACAGGGAGCAAATTCAGAAATCAGAGGTGCAAAGGGACTTGGGGGGCCTTGTGCAAGATTCCCTAAAGGTTAACTAGCAGGTGGAGTCGATGGTAAAGGAAGGCAAATGCAATATTAGTATTCACTTCGAGTGTACTCAATTATAAAAGCAAGGATGTAACGCTGAGGCTTTATAAGGCATTGATCATACCACACTGGAGTATTGAGAGCAGTGGTGGGAGCTTGTCTGAGAAAGGATGTGTTGGCACTGGAGAGAATCCCAAGAAGGTTCATGAGAATGATCCCAGGAATGAAAGGGTCATTGTACGAGGAGTGTTTGATGGCTCTAGGCCCATACCCACTGGAGTTTGGAAGGACGAGGGGGGAAATCACATTGAAACCTATTGAATATTGAAAAATCTAGATACAGTGTACATGAAGAGTATGTTTCCTATAATAGCGGAGACTAGGACCAGAGGTCACAGCCTCAGAATATAAGGACATCCCTTTAGAACAGAGATAAAGAGGAGTTTCTTTAGCCAGAGGGTAATGAATTTGTGGAATTCATTGCCACACACATCTGTGGAGGCTAAGTGACTGGGTACATTTAAAGTGGAGGTTGATAGATTTTTGATTAGTTAGGGTGTCAAAGATTATGTGGAGAAGGCAGAAGAACAGGGATGAGAGGGACAATAAATCAGCAGTGGCGGAGCATACTAGCTGGGTTGAATGGCCTAATTCTGAACTAATGTCTTATAGTCCATTCATTTCCATTTTTTTCTGTTTTTGTCCATTTCAGACAAATATTTGTCACGGCATGTTTCTATACTATCCCTTGCTAATTCACTGACAATTTGGCCCATTTCTATCCAAGTTTTTTTAATGCTTCAAATTCTCAGGCTTGCTCCTTTTGACAGTGGTTCTTTTAAATGTAAAATACCCATGGTGCATCACTTCAGTAGTTTTTATCCCCCAGTATTCTGTACATGTTTGAGAACTTGGTGGTATGCAAATAATTACTCCCCTTTGTTGACCTGCCAGTTGAGTTTATAATCTTATTTTCAATTTACCTCAGCCAATCTACCGCCCATGGTTACATTATTCACTTTATTTCAACTTCAGGCCCTAGTTTTCAACTGAACTGTCTCCCATAAAATGTAAACACAAAATTATTTCATACTGTAATAATGTTTCCTTAGAGAATCCTTAATTCTGAGACAACTAAATAATCACATATTACTTCACTCCTTTTTCACTCCTTGACTCATCATTCCAGAAAATGTATCTTTGAACTTGTCCTCAGTACTACAATTGCCATCCTGGTTGACAATATGATGGATCAGGATCACTACCTTTAAAACAATCTTTTCTTAACTTTTTTTTCCCCCTCACTCTAATGGTGTTGATATTATTGTTAGGTGCCCTGTAAAGCATTTAGCTCTGTATTTTCTCTTCCTTCATGGATGGCTGTGGAGGCCAAGTTATTGGTTACATTTAAGCAAAAGTTGATAACCTCTTGATTAGTAAGGGTGTCAAAGGTTATAGGGAGAAGGAAGAACAGGGTTGAGAGGGAAAGTGAATCAGACATGATTGAATGTTGGAGCAGACTCAATGGGCTGAATGGCCTCATTCTGCTCTGATGTCTTACGGTCAGTTTAGATACAAAACATTAATGCCATTTCACTTCCCACAAATGCTGCATGATATGCTCTGTGTTCAAGTGTTACATTTAATTTGCTGTTTATTTTTCTACAGAAGGATTATTTCTCAGTGCTGCGCTTAAGTCATAATTTAAAGGCAGGACAACACCAGACCATCATAAAAACCAGCCTCCCCTCAATGTCTATACTTCTTGTGGCCTCAGAAAAGCAGTCAAAATAAAAGACCACTCCACTCCAGCTCTCTTCTCCCTCCATCAGGCAGAAGATACAAAATCCAGAAAATGAGCACCATGAGGCCCAAGGACAATTCTTTCCTCATGTTATAAAACTCTTGAATAACATCTTATACAGTAAAAATAAACTCTTGACCTCACAGTCAACCTCATCATAACCCCTACACCATATTTTCTCCCTGCACTGCCCTTTACTTGTAATTTTAACACTATATATTGCATTCTATGATTTTCCCTTGTACATCCATGATGCACACATTTTGAAATGAAATGTATGGATGCCATGCAAAACAAGTTTTGCCACGGTATCTCAGTACATGTGACAATAATAAACTAATTCCTCTTCATTCTTCTATTTCAAGAATTTATTTATAAAGAATCATTTATAATGATAAACTTGCATTTATCATTATTAATTACCAATTTCATTTATCTTTAAGACCAAGACTTCTACTGACTTTTGCTTATACACATTCCAATGCAGAAAAGTAATCCTTTGAAAACCCACTTCAAATACAGTAATCTCTTAGAACAATTATTTTGATGATCCATCACAAAAAAATAACAAAACTACACATTTATAACAGAAATAATAACAAATACAGGGCTTTTGAAGTACTGTCATCTCTTACCTTCTGGCATTTGTACATATGACTGCTGCCAATTGAAGATTAGTTTGTAGTGATGTAACTCTTTCAAGCTCCTACAAGAATATATTTTGATAAATAACATTTCTTTTGAATATTTAGTTACTTTTTAAGTAGTACCCTTGCCTATCCTCTGGCAACTATTCTTAAATGGACAATGTTACTATTTTTTTCCAAGTCCAGGTTATATTCAGTCTTCAGTTTCAATCAGCATGTTGTAAACTCAATCTTTGAAATAAGTTTTAGATCGGCCTTTTCTCTGGATTTCACAAGAATAAGAGGCTTTCTTACTGAAAACAATATTCAGAGTGGACAATACAATAGAGAGCAGGGAAAAAGCAAGAGAATTTCTTCTTCAGTTGGGATGTAAATCTTTATAATTTTCTACCACGAAGAGCTGAGGATGCAATGTCATTAAGCACATTAAAGGCCATAGCTGATTGATTATCCAATGACGCAGGGATCAAGGATTATGCTAGAGACAGCAAAATAAAATCCAGATCAACAATTGGCAAAGCAAACTCAAGGGACTGTATTCCCTACTTCTGCACCTATATTTGCACCAAGAACAATATTTCAATACAGTTAAGTGAGCAATGAATTACATATGATATTGATATATACTGTAATACAAGTTATACAATTCTAAAGTGACGATGAAAGTTTACAAGATCCCGAAAAGATTGATTGTATTTTAAACTTCTATTATCTAATAAATACAATTATATTATTGATTTCATTTTAATCCAACTTCAGTTTTGACCTGCTTGTTTTAGATAGAATAGAAGTGATTACTCGCCCATTATTTAATGACCTTTTACCTTCACATACGCAGCCTGCTTCTCCAGGATTAAATCTGCTACCTTCTTTGATACCTGTAAAGAAAAGTATATTATTACAATTCACACAGTAATGCAAGATACAGGCATTAGTGACTTTTACTTAAATAATGCAAATGAAACTTTAAGAACTTAGTTATAAAAAATTTACTAATCCATGTTGCATGCATTTCAGTTTCCAAATGAGCTGTACTATTCAACATGTAACATAAGATGCTGCTTATTGACTATAGCTCAGCATTGAACACAATCATTCCTACAGTTCTGATTAAAAAGCTACAGAACCAGGACCTTCTGTATCTCCCTCTGCAACTGGATCCTTGACATCCTAACCAGAAGACTACAATCTGTGAGGATTGGAAGTAACATCTCCACCTCGCTGACAATCAACACAGGTGCACCACAGGGATGTGTGCTTAGCCCCCTCCTCGACTCTCTCTACACCCATGACTGTGTGGCTCAGAAGTGGAGAAAGTGAGCAATTTCAAGTTCCTGGGTGTCAGTATCTCTGAAGACCTAACACAGTCACAACATATTAACACAGTTATAAAGAAGGCAAGACAGTAGCTATATTTCATTGGAGGTTTCACAGATTTGGTCTGAAACTTCTCTAGATGTACCGTGGAGAGTATTCTGACTGACTGCATCACTGTCTGGTATTGGTGTGGGGTGGGGGTGGGGGGGGGGGTGTAAGAGCTACTGCACAGGACTAAAGTTGCAGAAAGTTGTAAAATTAGTCAGCTCCATTGGTTAAGATGGAGCCAGTCTACAATGCTCCTTCAGTCAACCTCTTCTGGATAGATTATGAAACTATATATTTCACTTCTACATTTGTTTTTTCATCTTGGATGTGATTCTGGAACTGATAGAGCCCGTTCTCCTCTTTCTGAGAGGGTTCCAGGAGGCAGTGGCTGCACATGCGAACCTCATGGCTATAAGCAAATGTTTGACTCCATTTCAATGTTTGTCGATTAAAGCGACAAGGGAGATTGAAATATACTTATTTTAACTTAATTACATAATATACATATACTTATTTTTTCTGTGTTTCAGTGCTCTGCAGTCTCGAAGAGGATTCCGGAGAAGAGAGGCAGCATGCACGAACTTTCTGGCAGGAAGGCTACGGGATGGGATGCAAGCTGTTGTTCGACTCCATTTTGCTGATTAAAGCAATGAGGGAAATTGAAGCATGAAGGCAAATGCGGAGGGTGCGTGCCAGCTGCCTGTTTTCTGACAGATCTGCTGTGGAGAGGGAGAGGTCTCCCACTGGGCCCAGAGAGTGTTCTCCAGGTTTTTCTACGTTTTGGATCTGGTGTTTTTCACCCAATCTTTCTTTTTTTTTGTGTAGGAGGGATTTGGAAGTGCCTGCTCCATTTTTGTTTGTTTTTTTTGTGTGGGGAGGGAGGTAGTATACTTTGAAAATACGTGAACTTTTGGGTACTAGCCTTCGTCGTATTCAAGACATCTTCAAGGAGTGCTGCCTCAGAAAGGTGGCATCCATCGTTAAGGATCCCAGGACAAGCCCTCTTCTCAGGAAGGAGGTACAGAAGCCTGAAGCCACACACTCAGCAATTCAGAACAGCTTCTTCCCCTCTGCCATCCAAATGGACATTGAACCCATGAACACTACATTTTTTTAAATTACAGTTTTTGCACTACTTATTTTAACTTAATTATTTAATATACATATACTTATTTTTTCTGTATTATCATGTATCGCATTGTACTGCTGCCGCAAAGTTAACAAATTTCATGATGTATGCCGGTAATATTAAAACCCTGATTCTGAATTTGAAACAGGATAATTAAAGAGACAAAAATGTCTCATTTAATTCTCTGAAGCAATGCATTCCAAACTCACCTGCTATATCCTTTGAATGGAGTTACTTATGGTGATAAGATAAACAATAAGCTATACACAAGCTGAACTTAACAGAAATGTCTACCAAGACTTATACAAAAGTAATGTTTCATGCTCTGTCACTATAGTCTGCCAAGCAGAGCATTGATTTTGAACTAAGTTATGTGTACACTAGAGAGTGCATGCAAGCCATGCTCTGAATAGATTTCAATCTCACATTCTGATAGATTATCTACTGATAAACTTTAAGATTTCAATGATTCAATATACAGGAGAACACAACCTCATAAATTTAAAGAATAATATGTTCTGAGGATGTCTAGTGTCCTCATTAATTGTGAGTTTTTGAAATTATTTTAATGCATGGAAGTTATTTGATTGCATTGCAAAAAGCGTAAAAGTTCTCTACAACAACAATAACTGTAGCAAAGCAGTTAAGCTACAGCCTTCTGCCTTAATGAACTTTAATTAAATAAATCCTGAAAAATAATGTTCATATGAAACTTGCAAGTATTATAAAAGACCCACATGGTTACGTAAAAGTTTTCAGCCATGGAAAACTGTGCACACACACACGATTAGACATTTGCCCTTGAACTGGGCAAAAAAAAACATATCACTTAAGGTTAGACAATAAATCTTGCAGCAAATCCATCATCCCAACAATGATTCAAAAGTTTTAAATTCTCAAAGCAGAAGCTTATCACTGTGCGATACAGTTTCAATGTATTAGCTTCCAAAGCTTCATATATTCATTATATATATTCATATAAACAAATCATAAAAGCCTCCACAAACTTGATCATATTTGCTGCAGGAATATTAGCTAATCCAAAATGAGAATGGACTAAAGTTACAGTGATGCTTTAGCTCCAAATTATGAAACAAAAGCTGTCATTTAATTCCTAATCTTCATTTTTGGGGAACACAGTGGATTCCGGTTAATTTGGACTCACCAGGTCATTTTGGCCCAAGTCAAAGGCCGCTCCAATTAACTGAAGTCTCATGGAAATAGTTAACTGAGTAACAATTTTTCTATTTAAATGAAATACAAAACAAATTAGAACACTACCAATACCTCTACAGTACTAAAAATTGCATTAGTTCCTAATAATTATCAGAGGAATTCATCTGTGTTCTTTTGATTGACTGGAAATTAATAAAATTAGCACAGAAACCTGGTGCAGATAATAAACTGCTTTCATACAAGGCTAACAATGATTGTATCTTCCAAATCTTCATTTTCATAATAACATTTGAAATGATTATCGATATGTTCAAGTCCTTCTAAGTTCCCAATTTGAAGCAGTGAAATCCTGTCATTTGTACTCCTGGCTGTTTCTTGCATCTCCAAGCTGAGCTTGAAACCACAGTGAGCAAAGATGTTCCAAATTATCTAAATGCTTATTTCTGACCAAATATCAGTAACAAAAATCACTGCTTTTTGAACACGAGCATACACAACTGACACTAGTTAGAAACTGTTCGGCAACAATCTCCTGTCCCAATTAAGTGGCATAGTACCCCAAATAATATGAACCCTGGCTATCTTCTCGATTTAGTTCATGGTCTCGCAGAGTTGTCTCAAGTAAACAGTTTCCCCGATGAACTGATGACTCAATGAACCAGAATCCACTGTATGTTGTTTGTTAGAGGATAAAGAAGATGTAGAATAAATTTACATTTATAATCCAATTCTTCAATTACTATGTAAAATAATATACTTACAACAGCTTGCTGCTGTTTCAGTTTATCTCTGTATTCTTCTAGATCTTGAAGGTTGAGAACAGACGGGAGTTTCTGTAGACAGACAAGATATCTTCAGCAAACATTAGAAAATATTCATTGCATTAGTAAAGCAACACACGAAGAACAAAACATGGCACAGAATCTTCTGCTGCTGTATATCACAGTAAAATCTTTTAAAGAGGATGCGATAAAATGTGATCTTTATCCTTTTGATTTTCTATTTGAAATTTAGAACTAGGTAGGGTCTTGGAAGTTATTAGAAATATCTGAAATCTCAGCAAACAGAAGCATATTATAGTTTATCTGATTTCCCCCTCAGGTAGCTTCTTCAACCCATGTTACAAACCCTATTGGATTTCTTCTTCTCCATCTGTTTACCTTTCTCACTCACCTGGCTTCACCTACCACCTTCCAACCATCCTCCTTCCCCTCCACCCACCACCATATTCTGACATCTTTCCCCTTCCTTTTCTGTCCTGAAGAAGGGTCTTGGCCCAAAACATCGACTCTTTATTCATTTCCATTGGCACTGCCTGACCTGCTGAGTTCCTCCAGTATTGTGTGTGTGTTACGAAGATATTGTTCAATCCTTGACTATCCATTAATTGAGGCACAAATCAAAGTAAACTTTAAATAAATTAGTTCTTTTGAGGAGAAATGTTTACCAAGTAAAACATTTGTTACTTTCAAAAGTCTATTTGATAAATTTAAGAAATAAATATTCCACAGTTACCTCCAGTTCATGCTCTACAACATCAAATGAATCATTGCTGAAATATATTTCTTCAATACTGTTGATAATTTCTTGCTCTGCTAGAGGGTCACTGGGATTTTCTCTCAACTCCCTCAGTTCTTCCTTCAGTAAAATGAGAAATTAAGTAAGTGAAATTACATGGTTCACATCATAATTGCAATACCAATAATTTATCTAAATTATCCCTTTGTCCCAAAGGATTAAAAGTGTTGGCACTATCAACGACAGATGATATTGGTTATTTATATTCTGCACATGCTTACTAAATCCTACACTTGCTGCTTTAGTTAGAATAAATTTCTCATTCCATTGGGATATTTTCACAGAAAGCAGCCTAGCTGAATAGCTCTAAACCACCTATTGCTTTTGCAAAATATAAACCACAATCTGAGCTAAACTGAGCACACTTTGAGCCAACTCAAATGAAAGAACAAAATCTGTTTTATGCCTCACAATGAAAACAGCTACAAATGCTGCAAGCTGCTTG
This sequence comes from Hemitrygon akajei, assembly GCF_048418815.1. Lineage (NCBI taxonomy): Eukaryota > Metazoa > Chordata > Chondrichthyes > Myliobatiformes > Dasyatidae > Hemitrygon > Hemitrygon akajei. The sequence continues at coordinate 97,192,811 of NC_133131.1, forward strand.
TTGACCTTTGAGACTTCCAGGAGTATTTCTGGAATAGTGCAATGCTGCTGAAGTCAAGCCAGGGCAAATATATTGTGAGGTGTCTGGTAGCATCTTTGAGGAGGGTTAGCAGGGAGGAAGATTGAAAGTAGTGGACAGACAGAAGGGAGAGAAACAAAGCTGTAAGTTAGAAATACGGCAGGCAAAACAAAGCATGCAGAAAGCCAAGCAACAAATAGCATCAGAGTACACAAAAGCGTTAAGGCGGCCATTGTAAAAGTACTAGATACACAAAGTAAATAAATTAATGATACAAATAGTCACAAATAGGTACAATCTAACTGTTGTTACAAAGCTGAAAAACTAAGATTTCAAGATAGAGTATTTGTTTAATTGGGACATCAGTCGATCAGGCTGAAAGTACAATTGGTATTCTAATTTGTTCTGCATTTCATTTAAGTACATAATTTGTTACTCAGTTAAACAGTAGATTGCCTGCTTAATACCTTGTAGTTCTATGAAACTTCGGATAATTGGGACAACCACTTAATTTGGCCAAAATGTACTGGTCCTGGTGTGTCCCAATTAACCGGAATCCACTCCATATAGGACAGGTAATATATAATAGGTGGGGTAATACTTCCAATTAGGAATGAAACCAATAAATAGACTGGATCTTGCTTTGCAGACTGTAGTACAGGCAGAGTTAGGAAAGCTGCTGCTTCTCAGCTCCTACTCAGAGCTTCTGCTATTACTTGTATGGACATTGCATGTTCTGAGACGATGTGGATTTCCTGAGGTGCTCTGGTTTCCTCACATATCCCAGGCATAGACACATCGGTAGATAACTGGCCACTGTAAATTATCCTTTATGTTTGGTTCAGCAGAAGCTGAAGGAGTTGATAGAGTTAGAAGAGTAAAATATTACTGTAAGATTAATGTAGATTGGTATGTAATGATTGGCACAGACGCAGTGAGCAAAGGGTCTTCTTGCATGCATTATAACCATGATTATGAGAATCTGTTCGGGAGAGCAAAAAACAGTGGAATAGTTTATAATCTCCACGAAGGAATTGTATTGTACAACAATGTACAAATAAGGAAATTCAAGGGCAGGACTATTGAAGTAATTGGGGGGAATTTTAATCTATATGCTAATTAGATCAATCAAACTAGTACTAACAAAACAGATAACAATTTTCTAGAATTAATGCAAGATGGGTTTCTAGATCAGTATATGGAGGAACAGGCTGCAAAATTGATTATTTTTAAATCTGGTACTATGCAATCTGAAAAGGATAATTAATAATTTTGTTTTGAAGAGGCCCAAGGAAAGAGTGATCATAATATGATTTTGCATTGTTCAAAAATCAACTTAGTTCAATCTGAAACCAGGACTTTTGATCTAAACAATGGAAACTAAGAAGGAAATAGAAGTTAGCTGGTAATGATATTGCAAAGCTCCCAAAATGTATAGGCAATGGATAGCATTTAAAGAAATTATACTGATTTGCAACAAATATTGTACAGTCCTTTAAGACACAAAAACACATCTAACCAAGAAATAAACACAGTATTAAATCTGATGCAAAGCTTACAAAGTTATCAGAAAAATTAAGTAGTCATAGAGTCACACAGCACGGAAACTCTCTTCAACTCAGCTCAACCATATTGCCCAGTGAGCTGGTCTCATCTACCCACGTTTGACTCATAGCTCTCCAAACTTCTCCTATCCACATACTTATCTAGAAGGCTTTTAAATGTTGCTAATATCTGCCTCAACCACAATTTCTGGCAGCTTATTTAAAATACTGACCAGACTTTGCATGAAAAAGCTGCCTCTCTTAAATCTCTTGCCTCTGACCTTAAACTTAAGCCCTCTTGGTTTTAGCAAACACTGACAGGGAAAAAGACAATGATCTTTCACCGTGCCATTCCCACTCACTATCTTGTATAACTGTATCAGATCATCCTTCAATCTCCTATTTTCCTGAGGAATAAAGTCCTCATCTACACAATCTCTCCTTGGAACTCAGGCTCCTGAATCCAGTTAACACCCTGCTAAATCTGTTCTGCACTTTCTAGTTTAATAACATCTTCCCTATAACATGATGACCAAAACTATACATAATACTCTAAGTGCCGCTTGAACAATGTCTTTGCAACACTGCAATACAAATACAAAACTCATAAGACTAGAAGACATAGGAGCAGAATTAGGCCATTCAGTCCTTCAAGTCTGCTCTGCCATCCCATCATGGCTGATCCCAGATCCCACTCAACCCCCATACACCTGCCTTCTCACCATATCTGGCACAGAATCTGGCCCTGTGGCTCAAAAGGGTAGGAAAAGGAAGAGGATGGCAGCAGTGATAGGGGACTCTTTGGTAAGGGGGTCAGACAGGCGATTCTGTGGACGCAGGAAAGAAACACAGATGGTAGCTTGCCTCTCAGGTGCCAGGGTCCGGATGTTTCTGATTGCGTCCACAATATCCTGAAGTGGGAAGGTGAACAGCCAGAGGTTGTGGTACATATTGGTACCAACGACATAGGTGGGAAAAGACAGAAGGTTCTGAAAACAGACTACAGCAAGTTAGGAAGGAAGTTGAGAAGCAGGACCTCAAGGGTAGTAATCTTGGGATTACCGCCTGACCCAAGTGACAGTGAGTATAGGAATAGAATGAGGTGGAGGATAAATAGGTGGCTGAGGGATTGGAGCAGGGGGCAGTGATTCAGATTTCTGGATCATTTGGACCTTTTGGGGGCAGGCGTGACCTGTACAAAAGGATGGGTTGCACTTCAATCCAAGGGGGACCAATATCCTAGCTGGGAAGTTTGCTAAAGCTATTGGGGAGAGTTTAAACTAGAATTGCTGGGGTGTGGGAACCAAACTGAAGAGATGGAGGAAGGGGTGGTTGGCTCACAAATAGAGAAAGCTTGTGGACAGTGCAAGAGGGAAGATAGGCAGGTGATAGAGAAGGGATGCACTCAGACCGATGTTCTGCCATACATTTCCCTGAGAAATATGGTAAGTGTTCAGGGGATACTTGCTTGGAGTTCTGCATTAGGGTTACGGTGCATTGGCCTTTATCATCTGTGGGATTGACCTCAGGAGCTGAGAGGTAATGTTGCAGCTATATCGGACCCTGGTCAGATCCCACTTGGAGTACTGTGCTCAGTTCTGGTCGTCTCACCACAGGAAGGATGTAGAAACTATAGAAAGGATGCAGAGGATAGGTTGAGTGAACATAGCCTTTTCTCCTTGAAGCGACGGAGGATGTGTAAGATGATGAGAGGCATTGATCGCGTGGGTAGTCAGAGGCTTTTTCCCAGGGCTGAAATGGCTATCACGAGAGGCACAGTTTTAAGGTACTTGGAAGTAGATACAGAGGAGATGTCGGGGTAAGTTGTTTTTTTTTTAAAACACAGAGAGTGGTGAGTGTGTAGAATGGGCTGCTGGCGTCAGTGGTGGAGGTGGATACGATAGGGTCTTTTAAGACAGGGGTCACCAACCTTTTTTGCACTGCGGACCAGTTTAATATTGATAACATTCTTGCAGACTGGCCGATGGGCCGGGGGGGGGGGGGGGGGGGGGGGGGGGTGTTAATCACAACTGGAATATAGGTGATAAGTCAACTATAAGTCACTTATAAGTGGCTAATACACTCAATCTCGTTTCTAAAAGGGTTTATCTAACAAATTTAATACTAAACACACAGCACACATTTTCCTCGCATGAATATAGTGAATATAGTGATGTCAGTTATGAGTCAATAGCATCATTACATTTTAAGTAATGTTTGGATATTAAACACACAGCACATATTTTCCATGTGTGAACATATAAAATCATTGCAACGCACCAATATCGCTGAATCAGTGGGAGCCTGCAACAAGACAGTCCCATCGAGGGGTGATGGGAGACAGCGATACTTGAAGGGGGTTCCTTATGTCCAGCCTATTCCGCAATTTAATTTTCGTGCCTCTCAGCACTAGCTTCTGTTCTGCTTGATCACGTTTTATCCGCTCAAAAAACTCAACGGGTTTGTCTTTAAGTGTAAGGTGCTTGGACTCAAGTGCTGAAGCAGTTTTGAGGAGTTCATTGCCTCATTAGACAGCCTCCGGGCCCGAACTCCAGCCTCCCTCTCGCCCACCCACCGCCAGACGCCTTGGCCAGCTCGAGGGTGGGGTGAGAGGGAGCGCGACCGACCGAGCGAGGAGGAGTGTGACAGGACACACACCTGTCCTCCTTGTAGGTAGGTAGGATCTATCTGTCGACAAAAGTTTGGCTAGAGGGATGACTTTGTGTAGATCGCAGCAAGGTAGCTGCTCTGCTACTTACGAAACCCCGAGCCCAAATTAGGTCATCTGCGAATATTTTAGCACCAGGTTCCCCACAAACATTCGGTGTGCTAAACAGGTTTAGAGGTGGCGCCCATCTGTCCGCACTCCAGGCCAGTAGCAATGGCACTTCTTGCCAGCCACGGGAGGTGGCTGGTTACCCGAGGCCAACCAGTGATCCCTGGCGCTATGGTATCACTGCGTTTAGGCGACTGATGACCTCGCATGCATTCAAGTTTAACAGTGGGCGTGACATGGAATGAGGAAAGGTGCAGCTGACTCATATTGTTTCATACCGTCAAATCATATCGTTTCCTCGCAGCCCGGTACCAGTCCACGGCCCAGTGGTTGGGGACCACTGTTTTAAGAGACACCTGGATAGGTACATGGAGCTTAGAAAAACAGAGGGCTATGGGTAACTCTTGGTAATTTCTAAAGTAAGGACATGTTCGGCACAGCTTTGTGGGCCGGGGTTTCTATGCTTTCTATATCCTTTGATGCCTTGACCAATCTGCACTCCCTCAGTTCCATAATACTCCCCAGGGTCCGACCATTCAGTGTACAAGTCTTTCTCTCACATTTGTTTGAATTGAAAGCCATTCACCAATCTTCAACTAATATATACAAATGATCAAGACCCCTCAGTAGTTTTTCGTAACAGCCTGCACTATTTACCACATCACTTATTTTAATATTATCCACAAACTTACTAACCAGACCTTGCATTTTCACATCCAAATTGTTTATAGAAATTACAAACAATAAAGGACCCAGCCCCCAATAAAGGAGCCAGCACAAGCCCCCATGGCACGCCACTAGTCACAAGCCTCCATTCTGGGAAACAATCCTCGAATGTCACCCATTTCTTCCTAGTAAATTATGAATCCAATGCTCTATTACCCTGGATCCTATGTGATCCAATCTTCTAGACTAGCCTGCTTTGCTAGAGCACATATAGACAACATCCATTACTCTACCCTCAACTACCCTCTTAGTTACCTCCTTGAACTATTCCAAAAGATTTGCCTGACACGTCTTTCCACACACAAAGCCATGCCTACTGTCCCAAACCAGTAGGTCACACCATATATTGATACATCCTGTCTGTCAGAATCCCCTCCAGCAATTTACCCAGCACTGATCAGACTCACTGAACAGTAGTTTCTTAGCTTGTTTTTGCTACATTTTTTTAAAATAATGGTACCACATTAACCACTCTCCAGTCCTCCAGAGCCTCATTTGTGGCAAGATGAAGGCACAATCTGTAACGACCTCCAAAATTTGCCGGTTATGTGGAATAGTCTATGTTCCAAGCCTACACTGGTGTGTACCCCCACTTTTCCTACGCTGAATCGATGACTGCATTGGTGTTGCTTCCTGCACCCACATCGAGCTCGTCAACTTCATCCACTTTGCCTCTAACTTCCACACTCCCCTCAAATTTACCTGGTCCATTTCCAACACCTCCCTCCCTTTTCTCGATTTCACTGTATCTCTGGAGACAGCTTATCTACTGATGTCTATTATAAGCCCACGGACTCTCACAGCTACATGGACTATACCTCTTCCCACCCTGTTACTTGTCAAATTGCCATCCCCTTCTCTCAATTCCTCTGTCTCCGCCACATCTGCTCTCAGGATGAGACTTTTCATTCCTTTTTAAGAAAGGGGATTCCCTTCCTCCAACATCAATGCTGCCCTCATCTGCATCCCTTCCATTTCATACACGTCCTCTCTTACCCCATCGTCCCGCCACCCCACCAGGGATATGGTTCCTCTTGTCCTCACCTACCATCCCACCATCCAGTCCATAATTCTCCAGAACTTCTACCATCCCCACTAAGCACATCTTTCCCTCTTCCTTCCCCCCCACCCCACTTTCTGCTTTCCACAGGGATCACTCCCCACATGACTCCCTTCTCCATTCGTCCCTCCCCACTGATGTCCTGCTGGCACTTATCTTTGCAGGCGGAACAACTGCTACACCTGCCCCTGCACCTCCTCCCTCACTACCATTCACAGCCCGAAAAGATCCTTCCAGATGAGGTGACATGTCATATGGTGACATGTTGGGGTTATCTACTGTGTCCAGTACTCCCGGTGTGGCCTCCTGTATATCAGTAAGACCCAACTTAGACTGGGAGACCATTCTGAAGAGCACCTACACTCCGTCCGACAGAAGTGTGATCGTCCAGTGGCCACCCATTTTATTTCTACTTCCCATTCTGATATGTCAATCCATGGCCTCCCCACTATCTTGATGAGACCACGCTCGAGTTGGAGGAACACCACCTTATATTCCATCTGAGTAGCCTCCTATCTGATGGTATGAGCATCAATTTCCCAACTTTCAGTAATGTCTCTCTCCCCCCCCCCCCCCCCCCACCGCAGTTCTACTTCACCCACTTCCATATCCCTTGCTTGCTGTCTGAGGTATTCGCCAAGCAGGTCATCCTTAGGGGCCATCTTCCTGACATATTCTTGGATGTTTCGCATTTCTTCCAGCCCCGGAAACTTCCAAGTCCCTATCCACCTTTATTCCAGCAGGTGTACAGCTGCTCAACTTTGGACTTTGGATGGAATCCTCCGTGTATTGTTAGTAGTTTCTGGGTCTTGACGTCAACGACTTCCAGTTCATTCCTTGGCCTGCACACCATCTCGGTTGGCTATCTCATGAGCAGTCGGGGGAATATGTTGATGGCTGTAATCTTGCTCTTCCCATAGGTCCAATCTCACTCTTTGGGGGTACTTAGATATTGTGCCACTCCTTCTGTCCTCATCATGGCTTCCATGAGCCTGCAGGATCCCCAGGTATTTGTAGCTGTCCTGTACATTTAGCATATGTTAACTTGACTTCTTCAGTCTTAATAATTTTGCCTCTTTTCACTACCATCCAGTTGCACTTTTCCAGTTCAAATGGCATCCCAATGTACACCGTCGTCAGGTGGATTAGACAGTTTCGTCAGCCAATATGTGTGGATCATGTCAGACCCTGTTGATGGCCAGTTCTTCAAACTTGCTTTTTTCTTATTGTAATGTACATTTTTTTTGTATTGCACTGTACTGCTCCCACAAAACAAGTTTCACAACATAAACCAGTGATGTTAAAACTGGTTCTAACATTAAAAATAACACAGGAGTGAGTAAGCAACACACAAAAAAAACAGAGGAGTTCAGCAGGTCAGACAGCATCTATAGATGGGAACAGACAGTTGACATTTCTGGTCAAGATCGTTCATCAGGACTAGAAAGACAGACAGCTGGCATAAAAAGTGAGGGCAGGGGTAGAGGGTGGAGTACAAACTCGTGGGTGATAGGTAGATTGAGATGAGGAGAAGTTGATAGGTAAGAAAGGGGGAAGAGTGGGAATGTTGTAAGAAGCTGAGAGACAATAGATAGAAGTGACAAAGGGCTGAAAAGACGGAAAGGAGAGTGAACCATGGAATACAGGGAAGGAGGTCTGGAGGAAAACTGAAGGGTTGAATGTGTGGGTCATGGGCATATCAAGGAAGTTGTTGACGGGAAAGAAACGGGATGATGATAAGCAAAAAAAGGACAGACAGAAAGGTGGAGAATGGGGACGAAGTTTCCTTTTGTGGGAGGTTTAGAACTACAATCCCATGATCAGATCCCCTCACAACCTGTTCCTTTTCAAGACTAATCTGAGTTTCTTTAGTCTTACCCCCACTGAATCTTACTAATATCTCTTTGCAGCTCTCCGAGGCCTTCAAATACCTCCGTAATTGCTGCGCCTATAATTGTACACAGCACCTCAACTGTGCCAAGCTAATACTTTACAAAGGCTCATCACAACTTCCCTGCTGCTGTTTTTATGCCCAATGAATAAATTGCAGGATCATGTACATTTTCCTTAATGTGTTATTTTCAGACAATGATCTAAAATGAAGTCTGGGGTTCATATAAAATTCTGAGAATCAGTTTCTTATCCAGACATCAAGAAAAAAAATATAGGCATTGAAAAGAATAGTTTACAATATTGCCAAGAAAAATAGTTGTGGGTGTGAATGTAGCAAAATCTAGCTTCAGTTTAACACCGAACACACTGCGTGTGTGTATATATATATATATTACAAATTTAAATTGCTAAATCTCAATAGACTCTCAAAGCATTTCTATGGTAATTCAATCCACAAGTCAGCAGTCTGTTTGGCAGTGATGTATAAAAACAACACATCAGAACCCATAATTCAAGGTACAAGTTGGCCACAACTACCTTGAAATTCCAGATCACAAAGTTCTAATAACTGGTACTACACTGCCATCTAGAGAGTTTAAATAATATTAGTGATACAAAGCCAGCACTGAACTAGACTGAATTTGTCAGTCAGTACTTTTACAGTAAACCATCATGAATGAGATCATGAAAGACAAGCCAAAAGTACTAAGGAATCATGTCCCTTTATACTTCAAGGTTTCTCCCTCTACTACCTTTGACAGACAATGAATCCCACATCTCTATCACTTCAAATGCAAAGATCTCTCATTATCCCTTTTAACACCTCTACCAATTTATTTAAAGTTCAAAGCTCAAAGAAAATATATTATCAAAGTACATATATAGCATTTCACCATATACTTATGTCAGATTCATTTTCTTGCAGATATTCACAGTAAATAGAAAGAAACACAACAGAATCAAAGAAACTGCACGCGACAGAGATGGACGAACAACCAATGTGCAAAAGACAAATGTGCACATGCATAAAAATAAAACACAAGAAGAATACAAGTTGCAAAGTCCCTCAAAGTAGTCCATTGATTGTGGAATCATTTCAGTGCTGGGGTAACAGAAATTATTTTCTCTGGATTAAAAGGCTGATGGTTGAAGGGTAAAAACTTTAACCATCCTGAACAAGGTTATGTGGGATTTCAGGCTCCTGTAACTCTTTCCTGATGGCAGAAGTGAGAAGAGAGCATGGCCTGGATGGTGGGAATCCTTGACGATGGATGCTGCTTTCCTGCAACAGTGGTCCTTGTAAATGTGCTCAATGGTGGGAAGGGCTTTACCTGTGATGGACTGGGCCATATCCACTACTCTCTGTTGTATTTTTCCTTTCAAGGGCATTGGTGGTTCCATACCAGGCCATGATGCAACTAGTTAATATACTCTCCACAGCGCAAGTATACAGGTTTGTCAACACTTTAGAAGACATGCCAAATCTGTGCAAGCTTATAAGAAAGTAGAGGCAGTGTCATACCTTTTTTGTAATGGCAGTTACATGCTGGATCCAGAACAGATCCTCTGAAATGATAACAATGAGGAATTTAAAGTTTGTTACATACCCGGGGGTATCTTGTGCCTGTCACATGACCATGATGTAATTGAGGCTATGCTGGGCATGATGTAATGGATTTGTGATGGTGGAGTGACGTAATTTTTCCGCCAGTGAGAGTCATGTGATAGGTTTTTTTAACAGGGTATAAAAGGAGAACCCCTCCCTGTGACGTGGGGGCAGTTCGTGGCTGAATTCGCCAGTGACTCCATGTTGCTGCGTATTCAATGTTATGACGCAGATTTATTTTAAAGTGGAGTTTTACTTTCTGCCTTAAGTTTCAAAGGTTATTGCTGGCAGTTCTGCTACAATACTGCCAGTTAAAATCCAGTTGGAGAGTGAAGATTCGTTGAAGCTCGGGAAGCTGAAAGATAGAAGAAAGTTGATGTCGGCTGTGAAGCAGATTCGACCTTTATTTAATCTTTGTACAAGGAATTAATAACTTGTGTCCGTGTTCATTCCTGCTTTGCCAAAAAAGAGCAGGGAGTTGGATGCAGAGTTTCACCAAGGTCAGTGCCTTTAAGCCGTGTTATTTCCTTCAATCGTAAGTCCCTCAGCAAAGCATACTTCGGCTGGGATCAGCAGTAACGTCGTGAAAGAGGATTTAATTCAAGGAAAGTCTCTCTAACTGACTAAATCATTTTGAACTTTTTACAATACTACTTTAAAGAACTGAGTTCGCATTTCTCGCTTTAAAAACTGTTCGAGCTGCCGTATCGCAGCTGACTTCTGGTTAAGTTAGTCGTTTGTTTACTTTTGGGGGTTTTTTAGCAGTGTTTAATAAATGTTTTATTTGTTATAAAAAAAACCTGTCTCAATTATATATTCATTGTTGCTGGATCATAACAAGTTACTGACCCACTCCACCTCTGATCTGCTGATGAGGACTGACTCATGGACTTCCAGTTTCCTCCTCCTGTAGTCAACGACCAGAACTTTAGTTTTGCTGACATTGAGTGAGAGATGGTTGTTGTGACACCACTCAGCCACATCATCATTCTCCATCCTGATGTATGCATCTTCACCATCCATCGCTGGGCAGAGAACCAATGAAATGGCATCTAATGTTGGCCTGGTGTGACAGTAGGCAAATTGAAGCAGAACCAAGTCCCTCCTTAGGTAGAAGTTGATATGCTTCATTGCCAACCTCTCCAAGCACTTTCTCACAGTCGACATAAGTGCTACTGGACAACAGTCATTGAGGCAGGTTATCACGTTCTGCTTGGGCACTGGTATAATTGAAGCCTGCTTGAAGCAACTGAGTACCAAAGTCTGACGAAGCAAGAGGGTAAAGGTATCAAAGAACACATGAGCCAATAAAATTGCACGGATCTACAGCACTCAGCAAGGTACCCTGCAAGGGCCAGATGCTTTTCCTTACACCCCCAATCTTGGTGGCATCCAGATCTAGATGACAAACAACAATGGACCCAGCACCGATCCCTGCAGCACTCCACTACCCACAGGCCTCCAATCAGAGAGACAACCATCTACTACCACTTTCCAGCTTCTTGCACAAATCCAATATCTAATCCAATTTACCACCTCGTCTTGAATGCCAAGTGACTGAACCTTCTTGACCAACCTCCCATGCGGGACCTTGTAAAATGCCTTGCTAAAGTCCACGCAGAAAACATCCACTGCCTTGCCTTCATGCACTTTCCTGGTAACTTCCTCGAAAAACAAGATTGGTTAAACATGACCTATGACGCATGAAGCCATGCTGACTATCCTAATCACCCCATATCTATCCAAATATTCATATACCCCAGTTCCTTAGAGCCCAGTAATGTCTACACTTGACCCCTGTAGGGTCCAGGGGAACATGTCAGGTCCTGGGATATTATCCACCCCGATTTGCCTCAGGACAGCAAACACCTCCTCATCTGTAATCTGTATAGAGTCCATGAAGTTGATGCCACTTTGCCTCACTTCAATAGACTCTGTATCCATCTCCAGAATAAATACACATGCAAAAAAACCAATAAATTAAAATCTCCCCCATATCTTTCAGCACCAAACATTGATTACCATTCTGATCTTCCAGAGGACCAATTTTGTCCCTTGCTCTTAAAATATATTTAGAATCCCTTAGGATTCTCTTTCACCCTGACTGCTCAGGCAATCTCCTGCCTTCTTTTAGTCCTCCTGACTTCTTTCTTAAATGTTCTCTTGCATTTCTATACTCCATAAGCACCTCATTTGTTCCTACATACCTATACCCATAATGTTCCTCCTTTTTTTCTTAACCATGGCCTCGATATCTCTTGAAAACAGAGATTCCCCACACTTGTTATCATTACCTTTTACTCTGACAGGCACATACATGCTTTCTACTCTCAAAATATCAGTATTGAAGGCCTCCCACTTACCAAGCACATATTTGCCAGAAAACAGCCTGTTCCAATCCACACTTGCCAGATCATTTCTGATACCATCAAAGTTGGTCTTTTTCCAATTTAGAATCTCAACCCATGGACTAGACCTGTCTCTTCGTATCTTTACTTTGAAACTAATGGCATTGTGGTCACTGGATGCAGTGTTCTCCAACACAAACTTCTGTCACCTGCCCTGTCTCATTCCCCAGTAGCAGATCAAGTATCGCACACTCTCTCGTTGGCACTTCTACATACTGATTAAGGAATCTTTCCTCAGCCCATTTGACAAACACTGCCCCATCTAGTCCTGTTACTGTATGGGAGTCCCAGATAATATGTGGAATATTAAAATTACCTACTATAATAACTTTGTTTCTTTCAATAGTCCGCAATCTCCCTACAAATTTCTTGCTCTAAATTGAGTATTCTGTAATATAGCCCCATTAATGTGGTCATACATTTTTATTTCTCAATTCCACCCATAACAGTTCACTAGACGAGTTCTCCAGTCTGTCCTGATAGAGCACTGACAGGACATATTCCCTGACAAGTAATGCCTCTATTACTATGATGAGACCACACTCAGGTTGAAACAACACCTTGTATTCTGTCTGGGTAGCCTCCAACCTAATGGCAGGAACATCGATTTTCGAACTTCCCGTAATTGACCCCCACCTACTCCTTCACCATTCCCCATTCCTATTGCCCCCTTTCAGCTCATCTCCTTACCTTCTCATCACCTCCCTCTGGTTCTCCTCCCCCTTCCCTTTCTTCCATGGTCTTCTACCCTCTCCTATCAGATTCTCTCTTCTCTCACCCTTCATCTCTTTCACCAAGTTACGAGCCCTTTATTTCACCCCACCTACCAGCTTGTACTTCTTCCTCCCCTCACCTTACCTTCTTACTCCGAGGAGGTTGCATCTTTTGCTGACCGCAGAGATAATGCTCAATAATGCTTAATTGTATGTTTGTTAATTACTAATAAAGGGTCAAATAAAGTGTTCAATTTTTAGAGCAATCACCTGAGCTGTGGACGTGTCACGCAAGTATAACAGTCCATATGATCGGAGGCTAGCAGCAATTGTTTTGATTATAGATTGGTTTTACCACTACAGCATGCATTAACTCTATTAACATTCCCACCAACAAATATTTCAGTGCAGCAGTTTCTTTTTCACCTTGCAGTCTACCTACTCCGGAGGCTGTTAAACTAGATTATGAATATTAATACCTAATAATGAAAATAATGTGGCATTTTGAGCTCAAAAGCAGAACCTTCTAAAGCAGACAATCTGATCCCATTATCTTGAGATACTTCTGCTTCAAAATCTAATGCACAGTACAGCACCCAGACAAGGAAAACAGATTTCATGGTTCTGATGCAGATTTCAACAGAATGAGGACATAGCAGGGAGAAATTTTCAGAACCTGGGTAACAATGAGATTAAACTAATTTGGCAGGGGGATGGGAACCAGAATTATGTGGCTGATGATGGGGCAGTTGGTATACAACTAGATGTGTGAGGAAGGTCAGGGAGACAAGAGGGAAAACTGCGGTCAGTGGGATAAGTTAAAGTAACCAAAAATCGGTTACACCCAAAGGGGCCAAAATTGAAAAGAGTAATGAATATATTGGACTGAAATTGTTATATTTGAGTGGATGCAGTATACGAAATACGGTAGATAATCGTGTAGTGGAGTTAGTGATTGGCAGGTATGATGTTGGCATCGCTGAGTCATTAGTGAAGGATCACAGTTGGGAGCTTAACATCCAAGGATACACATTATATCAAAAGGACAGAGAGGTAAACAGATGGGGTGGGGTGGCTTTGTTGGTAAAAAAAAAAAAAAATGGAATCAAATCCTTAAAAATAGGTGACATAGGATCGGAAGATGTAGAATCCTTGATAAAGTTAAGAAACAGAAAGGGTAAAAGGACCCTGATGGGAGCTATATACAAGCCTCGAACAATAGCCAGGATGTGGGCCACAAATTAAAATGGGAGATAGAAATGTAAAAAGGGCAATGCTGCAATGCCATGGGATATTTCAATATGAAGGTGACCTTGGCCAAAACATCGACTGCACTCATTCCATAGATGCTGCCCGGACTACTGAGTTCCTCCAGCATTTTGTGTGCAGAAATGTGTCTACATTTTGGCAGGAATAATCCAAATAGAACATACAGGGTAAATGGTAGGGCATTGAGGAATGCAGTGGAACAGAGAGATCTAGGAATAACAGTGCATAGTTCCCTGAAGGTGGAGTCTCATGTAGATAGGGTGGTGAAGAAGGCTTTTGGAACGCTGACCTTTATAAATCAGAACATTGAGTACAGAAGTTGGGATGTAATGTTAAAATTGTACAAGGCATTGGTAAGGCCAAATTTGGAATATTGTGTACAGTTCTGGTCACCGAATTATAGGAAAGATATCAATAAATTAGAGAGAGTGCAGAGACGATTTACTAGGATGTTACCTGGGTTTCAGCACTTAAGTTACAGAGAAAGGTTGAACAAGTTAGGTCTCTATTCATTGGAGCGTAGAAGGTTGAGGGGGGATTTGATCGAGGTATTTAAAATGTTGAGAGGGATAGAGTTGACGTGAATAGGCTGTTTCCATTGAGAGTAGGGGAGATTCAAACGAGAGTACATGATTTGAGAGTTAAGGGGCAAAAGTTTAAGGGAAACACAAGGGGGTATTTCTTTACTCAGAGAGTGATAGCTGTGTGGAATGAGCTTCCTGTAGAAGTAGTAGAGGCCAGTTCAGTTGTGTCATTTAAGGTAAAATTGGATAGGTATATGGACAGGAAAGGAGTGGAGGGTTATAGGCTGAGTGCGGGTAGGTGGGACTAGGTGAGATTAAGAGTTCAGCACGGACTAGGAGGGCCGGAATGGCCTGTTTCCGTGCTGTGATTGTTATATGGTTATATGGTTATAAGTGAGTGTTGTTGCTATTGTTATGATGATGTTTGGGAAGCTGAAATGTCTGAAGGTAGATTAAGTTACCTGGACCAGATGGACTACACCCCATGGTTCTGAAAGAGGTAGCTGAAGAGATTTTGGGGGCATTATCATGATCTTTCAAGAATCACTATATTTTGGAATGGTTCCAGAGGACTGAAAATTGCAAATTGCAAATGTCACTCCACTCTTTCAAGACAGAAGAAAGGAAATCATAGGCCAGTTAACCTCACTTCAGTGGCTAGAAAAATGTTGGAAATAACAGGCAATATAGACAAAAGAGAGTCAGTGATTGTTGTTTATTTGGATTTTCAGAAGGCTTTTGACAAGATGCTACACGTGGCTGTTTAACAAGAGCCCATGGTTTTACAGAAAATATATCTGCATGCAGAGGTTGGTTGACAGGCAGCCGGCAAAGAATGGGAATAAAGGGGATCTTTTCTGGTTGACTGCCTTTGACTAGTGGTGTCCTGCAAGGGTTGGTGTTGGGTCCACTTCTTTTGAAGTTATATGTCAGCACCTCAACTTCTATAGGACTTTGTGGAGATTTGGCATGACATCTAAAATGTTGACAAACTTTTAAAGATGTGTAGTGGAAAGTATATTGATTGGCTGCATCACAGCCTGGTATGGAAACACCAAGACCCTTAAATAGAAAATCCGACAAAAGTAATGGATATGGCCCAGTCTATCACAGGGCAAGGATGTTTCCTATAGTGGTGGAGACTCAAACCAGAGGACCCAGCCTCAGAATAAAGCAAAGGTTCCCAACTTAGGGTCGCTGGACCCCTTGCTTAATGGTATTGGTCCATGGCCTAATAAAGGTTGGAGACCCCTGCAACAGAGGTACATCCATTTAGAGCAGGGATAAGGAAAAGTTTCTTAAGCCAGAGGGTGATGAATCTGTGGAATCTATTGCCACAGGTAACTGTGCAAGCCAAGTCACTGGGTATACCTACGGTGAAGGTTGATAGCTTCTTGATTAATCAGGACATCAAAGGCTACAGGGAGAACGCGGTTGAGAGGGTTAATAAATCAGCCATGATGGTATAGCAGAGCAGACTCAATAAGCTACATGGTCTAATTCTGTTCCTATATCTTATGAATTATGGAGATGAGATAGATGAATAAGAGTGTCTGAGCTCAGCAAAGGGAAACATAAATGAGCTAAATGTGCAAGTGAATTAGTAAGGTATTAAAAACACAAGCACAAAAGCAAATTTTATAGTAGTGGTAGAATACATGGCCCCAGAATGCAAGTTCTGCATTGCTAGAAACAATCCCAAAATCAATCAACTAAGCCAAGCAGGGCTAGTCATTAAATAAGAAATGGAAGAGTCTGAAATTAAATAGATATTATTTTTTAAAAAACATATTCAATGTAGGCTTGTCAGCTTTCCTATATGCTAATAGTTTAAAAATGTCACCCAAATTCTATAACACGCTAACACATTACCTGTTCCCCACACTGAATCAAAACAAGGGCTGCACTGCTTTTTCCAAAATGCAGTTATCAGGAAATAGGAAAATAAATTGTTTCAAAAGTCAATGCACAACACACAAGAAAACAAAATTCTACATACAGAAAATTTTTGTTGAACTTGATTGAAAGAGTATAGAAAATACAGATGAAAATAAACGAGTTAAGCGTGATAAAATTCATTAGTAATTGTTTCAAGTTGTGATGGAGAAAAACCAACAGTGAAACATAGCAAGGGGATTCTTTAAAGTCAAATGAAGTTAATATGAAAAATGAAAATTCAGGAATTGTAGAACTGTACAGCAGATGATTATTCGGGCAATCATAGTCATAGAGCACTACAGCACAGAAACAGGCCTGTTGGCCCATCTAGTCCATGTCAAACTGTTATTCTGCTTAGTCCCATCGACTCACACCTGGACTATGGCACTCCAAACTACCGTAGATTCCGGACTACAGAGCGCACCTGATTAAAAGCCGCTGGCTCTAATTTTAGAAATAAAATCAATTTTTTACTTGTACAGGCCGCACCAGATTTTAGGCCGCACCGGATTTTAGGCCGCACCGGATTTTCGGCCGCAGGTGTCCCACGTTGTAATATGAGATATTTACACAGAAAGATATTACACGTGAGGATTTTTTAACTTTTAATTAAATCCATATGGTAACAAACAAATATATATTGCAAATGCTTTTTTTCGAACCGTGCCTGTAATACGGCTACTTTTAAATATACATACGTATCGGTAACACAAATTACGTTGCATATACTTTTTTACTGAACAGCACGAACAACATTCCAATATCTCCTAGCGACTGGTAAAAATATATATACTGCAGCCTACCAGGAAAAGTTATTGATCGCCTTTAACTTAAAAGCAGCGTTTTCGCTCGGGTCTGATGTGCTCGGGTCTAATGAGCTTGCGTAACGCGATCGGGTCTAATGAGCTCGCGTAACGCGATCGGGTCTAATCGGGTCTAATGTGCTCGGGTCTGATGAGCTCGCGTAACGCGATCGGGTCTAATCGGGTCTAATGTGCTCGGGTCTGATGAGCTCGCGTAATGCCCCCACCTTCCCGTTTATCGCAAACCGGTATCCCACAAGACGCGGCGAAACCGGGTGTGATATCATAGCATCCCGGGATGTAGTACAGAAAACAAATATAGTTAAAACACTTCTAACTTTAACTAACAAATGAATTACTAAGCGAAAATATTATAAACTAAGTAACTGCCATAAAGGCAGCACAACGCTTTTCTTCGAGTGTTTTCCATGTTGATGAGGGTGAGTACAAATGACTGATTTACAATAATTTAATTGTGAAAGTGCGCTTGATTTATCGTACAATTTCATTGGACCTCTGTGAACTACTCATCAATTTTATTGGTCTACTGTTACGAGGCAAAATGTTTACGAGGCGGCATGAAAAAAAACCATGTATTAGCCGCTCTGGATTAAAGGCCGCAGAGTTCAAAGCTGTTCAAAATGTGGGAAAAAAGTAGCGGCTTATAATCCGGAATCTACGGTATGTAATTAATTAACCCAAGCTTTGTACAAGTTCCAGTATGGACGGTCCCAAACATGGCTGCAAAATGAGGAGGTTTGGGCATGGGGCTAGCAACCCCATCCCTAAAAACAGAGCAACAGAAGCCTAGAACCAGGACTCTGGAGGAGGTACTGTTGGCAGCCTATGCCCCAGTAGGGGTGATGGGCTTAAGCAGCAGCTATGCACAACTATGTG
The DNA here is from genome assembly GCF_048418815.1 of Hemitrygon akajei. Classification (NCBI taxonomy): domain Eukaryota; kingdom Metazoa; phylum Chordata; class Chondrichthyes; order Myliobatiformes; family Dasyatidae; genus Hemitrygon; species Hemitrygon akajei. The sequence continues at coordinate 97,210,986 of NC_133131.1, forward strand.
ATTATTTTTTATTCTTTACGAAATACACAACTCCCTTTGAAAAAATACAATTGGATGAGTTTCCACCCATTAGATAAAGAATGCTAAACCTTTACCACCTCTATTATTTTTTTGTTCAGATCACAAATCCAAAAGGTCTTCAGCCATGAAAATCACTTCACTTTATCCCAAATATACCCGTGACAACAACTTTTTGCACAGATTATTTTAGGTGCTTTAGGTTAGAACAGAATTTTTCTTTACATACCTGTCAAATACTCAGTAGTACAACATGCTTTAACACTGAACAAATTATTTTAGGAGAATGTGAATAAGCAATGTGTGCAACTTTCCAATTGACACCAACTTTTTTTTTCTTGCATATCTAGTGAGAGGGACTTTAAGAGCAAGCAATATCTTGAGAGTTTTACTTCTTGACATGTTTCTCCTGTTAACTAAATGTAATAAGTGGCCTAGTATCTTTGCAACATGCAAAAGACTCACTCTAGAATTTAAAGGATATGTTAACAGATTCATGAAATAACAGTCTGCATTAAAAGAAATTCTAAAAACTGGGCTGAAATTTAATGAAAAGTAAACGAATATGAAACAGGAACTAAAGATAACATCCAGTTCTAGCATTGCAGATTTGTAAAGTGTAATTGCTCAGTGACAGGTTGAATCAAATCAATTTACAAAGTGGTATTCATGCTGTTGTAAATGATGAACGGCATTCATGATACCTGGTCACATCTTATTTTGCTCAATACCCAAACAGCAAATGGAGTGAAACTGTATTATACATTGATACTGACTCCAGAACTGAACTGGCTTTACAGCTCCAAGTTCCTTCCATAAAAATTGTGAGGTCCATGAATAATCCGAAAGTGCTTGTGTAACTATTTTATCTTATTTTTCCAGTCAGCACATTAATATTAACTATTGAAATATACTTTTCTACCATTACAATAAAAATACAGATTCACGTATTTGAAATTGACAAAAAAAACAAGAAAATATGAGCAGAAATAGGCCACCAGGCCTCTCAAATCTGCACCACCATCTAACATGATCACAGCTGATCTACCTCAGGCCTCATCACATTCCTCAGCTCCCGAACCTTACAAATATTTATTAACTTCAGCTTAAATTTTTTTCTCATAAACTAGCCTCCATAATCTCTGGGGTACAGCATTCCAGAGAATTGTCACCCTCACCCTGAAAAAATGTCTTTCACCTTACCATGTACCCTCATTTGAGATTTTTCCACTTGTAAATTCATCTCAACATCCCCTCTAGTATGTCCCCATTGGACCCCTGATGTGCCAATAAGATCTTTTGAGTTCATTAAGAATTCATTCTTCTAACTAAATACCAACCCAACCTATTCAACCTCTATTGAAAAGACAATACTAGTGAGTATCATTTGGACTGCCTCCAATGAGATTTCCTATCCTTAATCTTTCAGTTGTTCTCATTTGCAGTCTCTTTCCATTTATATAATCTGTTTTTTTGATTTATCTTTCTAAAGTGCAAACTCCTTACACTTTCCCAATTTAAAATTCCATTTTCCAAGTCTAATCACTTGCTCTATCCCTGTTCTATTGCAGAATTGCAATATCCTCAACACTACTTGCCCTGTCATCTTTTGTCATGTCATTAGCAAATCTGGATTCTTTATATACTGCTCCCTCCTCCATGTCATTATTATAAATAGCAAATAATTGAAGGTAATTCAAAAAAGGAAACCATGCATTTCATATGTCAAGATGTAAAACTGTAATTAAGCAAGGGTTCTTTTTCAGATGTATTTAAGATCTAAAAATAAATCACAATAGAGGAGAGTTAGCAAATGCATAATTTATTATTCAACACTACACTCTCAGAGCATCAGAAATACTCTAAAAGCATCAGAAATAATGAAACACTAAAATATCCAAAGGAACAAAATACACAATTACAAATGATACAATAAAATCCAGCACGTAACTCCCTTTAAAGTGTTCCATGAGGGACTCCTGAAGGATATCACTACCCTTATTCATTCTACTAACTACTGATACACGTTAAGGTTTAATATGAACAGAAATAAAATGATATACAGATATTGTAGTTCTGCTATGATGGAATAGTTCCATTCCAAAGAGTCCTCATGTTATAGAAAATTGCCTTGTGAAAACAATGAGAAAATAGCAGCCAATCACAAGAGAGTCTCAGAAGTTATTCATCCTACAGGATTTCCAAAAAGGTATTTTTAATAGCTATAAGTTTATTTTGTTACTGCAAGCTAAAAATGCCAAAGACTCCATGTTAAATTGTTTAATAAATTGTCCTTACACAAGTGTCAATCAAGGCATTGCTTGCCAATTTCCAATGGCCTCCATTGATGAAACTAGGCTTGTATTGTTAATCCACCCATCCCTCCCCAGTATTCACTTGGCAGAACAATGGACTAAGGGTCTGGACAAAATACATATATGTATATATACAAAATACATATCAAACCAGTGTTGCCTGTTTACAGTTGCCAGGGAGAGACATCCAAGTGGTGTGGCACTGCGTCCAAGCTGGAATCGGTGCTGCCACACCCCACCCCCAAGTGCTTGCTCGACAGAAGACAAGCCCTGTTGTAGTCGTATGCAGATTTCAGCGATGTTTGATGGCCTGAGTTTGGTCTCTTTTATTGAGTGGTTGTATCTTTCTATCTTATACGTGCTATGTGTGCTTTGTGCTGTGTGTGACTGTTAATACTGTGTTCTGCACATTGACCCTGGAGGAACGCTGTCTCACTTGGCTATATTCTTACAGAAACATCTGCATGATGCTAAGCTAGGGCACATCATCATGTATTCATGATTCATGTCTTCATGTATAGTTGAAAGATAATTAAACTTGAATTGCATTGAATTGATTGATTACTGCAGGGTGGTTAAAAATAACATTCTTGTCAATTTCCAAAGTAACATCAAAACGGTTTCCAGTTTCCAGCTCTCAAATGAAATCACATTTAACCAATTCAATACAATGTTCTTCAATTCATTAATTACAAAATATACAACTCACATTATGGAAACAGACATTTTGACAGAATTAGCTATACGTGAGAATTAATATCACAGTAAAATATTAAACAAAGAGCAGAAAGAATAAGAACCCACAAAAATCTCTAATGGAATACAACTGATAATATTTTTAAAACAAGTGATAAGAGGATTCTAGTCAGAAATAATTTATACTTAATCAAATGGAAAAGATACAGCACCGTGAAAATTCATCTCACTTTTAATAACTTTAGATTTGAAAAAGCTGCTCTCAAATATAAAACAAACCCATGATTACACAGAACATGGTGTTCATTTTCTTTTACATATTCTAGAATTCAGCCTTCAGTTTACACCCAAAATCTTTTGAGAATATCAACTGCATGGCTCTTCAAAACATCTGACAGAGACATAACAAGTTGCAGACCTATATTTGCATACAATGAATAACTTCTCAATACAAGACATGATTGTACATTCTACATTGTATTTTAAAGGTACAGGTGTCCCCTCCCCCCTTTACAAAGGTAGAGTGTTTCCTATGAAACCTTTCTTAAGCCGAAATGGCGTAAAGCGAAGAACCTTTAATTTATATGGGGAAAAATTTCTTTTTTTTTAATAATTTTTTTTGTTGAAGTTCACCAAACAAACATTTCCATGAGATGTATTTTAGACATCGTACATATATATCATATAATCATATATATCACAAAATCTCCATAAAGTATTTATCTGGGGTATACACTTATAGAAAAGAGTGGAAAGAAAAAACAAGTAAAGGGAAAGAACTATGTACAAGTAGGGAGTGATCTTTTTTTTTACAACAGATTCATTGATTTGTGAGAATAAAATCAGGCCTATGAGGCATCATGCAGTTAAACCATTTTTCCCAGTATGAATCAAATTGTTCCAGCTTATGATTAACAGATGCTGTTATCTTCTCCATTTTGTAAATGTCCATTGTAATTTCCATCCATGTATTTAAAGTTGGGCTCTCTTGTGATAACCATTTCCTAGTAAGAGTCTTTTTACCAGCCACCAACAGTATATTCATTAAACATTTATCTCTTTTCAACCATTCTTGAGGTATATATCCAAAATATATAGTCTTACTCTCCAAGGGTATTTCACATTTAAAGATGCCTTGCAGGGCATTGTGTATCCCCCGCCAATAGTTTTTGATAACAGGGGAGTCCCAAAAAATATGATAATGATTTGCATTTTGATTTCCACAATTTCTCCAGCAAACAGGGAGGTTACCATCATAATGGGATTTCTGAGAGGGTGTAATAAAATATCTTAACAAGTTTTTCCATCCAAACTCCCTCCATTTCTGTGAATTGGTACACTTCCATTGATATCTCCATATTGCTGTCCATTCTTCCTCAGATATAATTATCCTTCCTTCCTTCTCCCATTTTGTTTTAATGTATGAAGTCGAATGTGTTTTAAGATTTGACAACCCCTTATACATGCTTGAAATGATTCTACTACCATTATCTGAATTATATGCTTTTCTAAAGAGCTCTATCAAGCATGTATTTGACTTGGTTACATTTTTAAGTGTCTTATTAACATATTGTCGCATCTGTAAATACCAATAAAAATCTTTTTTTTCTAATAAGTGTTTCTCTTTAAGCATTTCAAAACTGAACAGTGTTCCTTCTTTCATTATGTTGCAAAGAGCTGTTATTCCTTTAGCTGTCCAGTCCTTAAATCTAGCATCCAATTTATTTGGTGTAAAATCAGAGTCATATGCACACCATTTAAGAATTGCAATATCTCCCTCTAGATTATATTCTTTTATAGTAGTTTTCCATATTTTAAGAGTCAATTTCATCCATGGGTTATCAATAGTATTTATGTACCTTTGCAGGTTGTTATCAGCCAAAATTGCTTGTATGGGGATGGGAAGTACCCGCTCTTCAATGTTTTTCCATTGAGCGTCATATGATGGGTTGCACCAACATATCACAGCTCTCAACTGTGCTGCAAAATAATAATCTCTAAGAGAAGGCAAGCCCCATCCCCCCCCCTTTTCCTTTGCTAATTGCAAAGTTTTAAGACAAACTCCAGGCCTTTTACACTGCCAAATACACCTTGATAGCATCTTGTTCCATTCATTGAATTGATTTTGATTAATCTCTATTGGTAGGGTCTGAAAGAGATATAACAGTCTGGGCAGTATATTCATTTTAATAGACTCAATCCTTGAACTGAGACTGAAAAAAGGAATCAGGCTCCATCTTGCCACATCTTCCTTAATTTTTTTATATAAAGGTTGATAATTACATTCTGATAATTTTGCCAAATCTTTTGGCATTATGATACCCAAATATTTGAAAGACTGTGCCATGCCCAGGGGTATCGACTTTCAATTTCTCTTGGTGAGCTATAGTAATATGAAAGTAATTGGGTTTTATCTATGTTGATCTTGTACCCTGATAATTGACCATATTGTTCAAAGGATTGCATCAATTTAGGTAAAGAGTATGTTGGTTGCCCTAGATAGATCAAAATGTCATCCGCATAACAAGCCAATTTATGCTCTGTCCCTTTAATAGTAATTCCCCTGATATCTTCATTTTGTCTGATGTATTAAGCTAATGGTTCCAGATATAACGTGAAGAGTAGTGGTGACCATGCACAACCCTGTCTCGTGCCCCTTTCTAGGGCAAGACTATTTGATAAATATCCATTGATTTTAATCCTAGCAGTAGGATTGTCATATAGTGTCTGTATAGTTTTAATAATTGTGTCTCGGAAACCAAATCTATGTAAAACTCTGTAAAGAATATTCCAATTAACCGAATCAAATGCTTTTTCAGCGTCCACGCTTATCACTATTGCTTCAATTTTATTTTTTTGTATATGATCCATAATGTGAAGTGTCCTTCTTATATTGTCTTGAGTCTGGCATTGTCATATAAAACCTGTCTGATCATTACGTATCAGTATGGGTAGAAACTCCTCTAATTGTTTGGCCATGATGGAGGTAAATAATCTACATTAAGAACGGATATTGGTCTAAATGACCCGCATTCCATTTTATCCTTGCCTTCTTTCGGTATAGCTGAGATTATCGTTTCCTTCCAACTGGGTGGCATTTGTGCCTTTTTTAGAGCCCAGTTCAGTGTGGGGAGTAAAACAGGAATTAACTCATTTTTAAATTCTTTGTACCACTCTGCCGTATACCCATCTAATCCTGGTGACTTGCTTAATTCAAGCCTACTAATTGCAGCTTTTAATTCAACTTCAGTTATGTCAGCAGTCATCCTTCTATTTTGTTCTTTGCTTAAAGCTCTAGAGAATTCAAGAAGGTGTCAATTTGGGTTATGCTTCCCCCTGGAACTTTGGAATATAGCGTTTTGTAAAACACTTCAAAAGCTTCTTGAATTTCACTTAGCTTATTTTTTATCATTTTCATTCTTGGGTCCCTAATTCTATGAATTGTATTTTCTGCTATCTTTTTTTTCAGTTTCCACGCCAGTATTTTCATAGATTTCGATCCACTTTCATAATGTCTCTGTTTCAGAAAAATTAAGTTTTTCCTGATTTCTCGCATAGCCAAATTATTTATTTCATTCCTAATTCTTTTAATTTCCCCTAATGTATCCTGTGCCAAATTCAATTTGTGTTTTTTCTCTAGTTCCTTCAGCCTATTTTGTAATTCCTCTAATGTTTTATTCCTTATTTTTTTCTTATATGAAGATATCACTATAATTTTCCCTCTTAAGACCGCCTTCAGAGTATCCCATAAAATGGGAGGTGAAACTTCTCCATTATCATTAAATTCTAAGTAGAGACCAATTTCTTTTTTAATTTGTTCCTTAAAGTATGGATCATTGAGTAGACTTGAATTTAGTTTCCAAATAGTATTCTTTGGTTGTAGGTCAAAATCAACAGATAGATATATAGGTGCATGGTCACTTACCTCTATTGTCCCAATTCCACAGGTGTTTATTTTCTCTTTGTCTTTTCCAAATGTTATGAAATAGTCTATTCTTGTATATACACAATGTGGAGCAGAATAATGAGTGTAATCTCTTCTGTCAGGGAAAAAGTCCCTCCATATATCAATTAAACCAACATCCTCAAAAAGTGTATTAACTTCCTTGTGTAAAGATTTTGTTTCATAGGTTTTGCTATTGGAAGAGTCTAAGTTTGGTTGTAATTGTAAATTTAAGTCTCCTCCACATATCAAGAGACCTTCTGTTTCCGTTACCATAATATCAGTAATTTTCTGAAAGAAACCAATATCACTTCCCCGGGGTGCGTATATATTCAATAGAGTAACTGAATTGCCGTCTATATTCCCCCTTACCAGAATATATCTGCCTTCTTTATTCCCATTTCGAATATTTTTTCAAAATTTAGCTTACTTGAGATAAGAATAGCAACTCCTCTCCTATGTCCTGATTTATATGAGGAGAAAAACAGATTAGTGAAGCCCATTCTCTTTAGTTTTTTATGCTCATTATCACTTAAATGAGTTTCCTGTAAATATACTACATAGGCTTGTTCTTTTTTCATTTTGGATAAAATTCTCTTACATTTGATTGGATTTAACAGCCCATTTACATTAAAAGAAATGAATTTTACCTTTTTGCTGAATAACAACTACATAATATAAAATCCACATTATAATAAGTATTTCTCGAGATAGGTATATCACCGTGTACTTTTGCTTCTGTTTAGCTTCTCAACATTTTTAAAGTTAGCCAAACCTCATGGCTCTTCTGAAGGGGGTAAGGACCGTCTTTGGGAAACTCCCAGTCTCTTCCTGATATGTTTCTCTCGGCCTCCTCCCGTCTCCTGCCTTCTCGTTTCTCACACTATTTCCCAAGCCGAGCGGGACAATTCCTCAGCCAGGCTTTCCTTCGTTTTGGTCACGCTGACGGGCAACCCTCTGGCCTTCATGTCTGTAGTCGCCTCTTCCACTGTCTGGTACAACTGCGTCCCGTTGTCATAAAACACTCTAAGTTTAGCAGGGTACGGAGTTTGAAATCTAATCTTATTTTGCTTTAATACTCGCTTTACTTCAGAGTATTCTTTGCGTTTCTGGAGGAACGCGGGGGGGGGGGTAATCTTGGTCGAAATATATTAATTTATCCTCTAAAAACACTCTCTTCTTACCCCAGGCCCTTCATAGAATCTCCGCCTTGGTGCTGTACCAAAGGAATTTAATTATAATTGAGCGTGGCTTTCTATCCTGGGTAGGTTTTGGGACTAACGCGTGGTGGGCTCTTTCAACTCTTTCAAAGATCCAGCGCGTCCTGCAGTAACTTTCCGACAAAACTCCGTCATAGACGGGCCCTCCGCTCCTTCGGGAACGTTGTAGATTCTGATATCTTTCCGCCGTGATCTTCCCTCCAGGTCAAGCAGTTTACCTTCTTGGTGATGTATTATTTTTATTGTCTTGCTCAGTATCCGTTCCACGTTTTGAACGCGATCTTCCACCTTCTCAATGCGAGTCTCTGCCACCGCTATTTTTTGATTAATGCTGGCGAGCTCTGCCTTAATATCACAGAGCTGCTGCTTTATATCTTTCTGGACCTCCATTATTTCTTTCAGGATTTCGAAGATATTCGCCGCTTCGCCTGATCGAGGCCCAGCAGCTGCCTCACTAGCACGCGATTGGGTAGGAGAGCCGCTCGCTGCACTCCTCTCGGACGCAGGCTCCACAGTGTCGCTTTTTTTATTTCCATTTCTTCTCCCCATTCTTGCCCCCCTTTTCAGTTCAAATATTTTTCAAAAAATATTATATCTGACAGGTTAATGGTTAATACGCGTTTTTCCAGAGGAGCTAGTGACTTAAGCTGCCATTCTTGACGGTGATGTCACCAGACCTCCAGAAAAATTTTCATAAAAGCGAAAATCCTCTTTGTAATGCAAAAACAGGTTACTAATGTAGGTCTTTTGTAAAAGCGAAGTGGCATAAAGCAAACACTTGTAAAGCGGGGGACACCTGTAACAGCTTTATTTCTAATTTAAAAATCAAGTTAACCATTCAACTTATGGGGGGGGAAGGAGGAGAGAAGGATTTTTATAGGGCTTCATCAATGCAAATATCATCACACTCGACACAGTTAAATATTGCACACATCATGTTGACAACATGACAACTTTGGCACAGTACCTTGCTGGGGATTCGAAAACTTTCAACAAGGGATTTGATCTCTGGCACATTTTCTTGTGGGCTTTTCAGGCCCTGAAAAAAAGAAGACAAATGGAAGAAATTATGATAAAGAGCAACATATGCTTTGCTATGCTTTCCAATGTAACTTTCATAATTACATCTCAAACTGTCACACAAAAATTGCTGGAGGAATTCAGCAAGTCAGGCAGCATCTATGAAAAAGGGTTAACAGTGGACGTTTCAGGCCTCAGACCGAAACTTCGACAGTTTATTCATTTACGTACATGCTGCGTGCACCTCATGAGGTCCTCCAGGATTGTGAGTGGGCTGCTTGGATTTCCAGCATCTGCAGATTTTCTCATCTTTGTGCTATATATCAAAAGTGTATTTGGTTCAAAACTACCGTAGATTCCGGACTACAGAGCGCACCTGATTAAAAGCCGCTGGCTCTAATTTTAGAAATAAAATCAATTTTTTAATTGTAAAGGCCGCACCGGATTTTCGGCCGCAGGTGTCCCACGTTGTAATATGAGATATTTACACAGAAAGATATTACACGTGAGGATTTTTTTAACTTTTAATTAAATCCATATGGTAACAAAAACAAATACATATTGCAAATGCTTTTTTTCGCGGCTACTTTTAAATATACGTTGCGTATACTTCTTTACTGAACAACATTCCAATATCTCCTAACGACTGGTAAAAAAATATATATATTGCAGCCTACCAGGAAAAGTTATTGATCACCTTTAACTTAAAAGCAGCGTTCGCTCAGATCCAAAGCCGCTCGCGTAATGCGCTCCCCCCCCTCCTTTCCGTTTATCGCAAACGGCATTTAAAAGCAGCGTCCGCTCAGATCCAAAGCCGCTCGCGTAATGCGCTCCCCCCCTCCTTTCCGTTTATCGCAAACCGGCATTTTCCCACAAGACACCGCGAAACCGGGTGTGACGTCATAGCATCCCGCGATGTAGTACAGAAAACAAATATACCGTAGTTAAAACTCTTCTAACTTTAACTAGAAAATGAATTACTAAGCGAAAATATTATAAACTAAGTAGGCAGCACAATGCTTCGAGTGTTTTCCATGTTGATGAGGGTGAGTACAAATGACTGATTTACAATAATTTAATTGTGAAAGTGCGCTTGATTTATCGTACAATTTCATTGGACCTCTGTGAACTACTCATCAATTTTATTGGTCTACTGTTATGAGGCAAAATGTTTACGAGGCGGCATGAAAAAAAACCATGCATTAGCCGCTTCGGATTATAGGCCGCAAAGTTCAAAGCTGTTCAAAATGTGGGAAAAAAGTAGCGGCTTAAAATCCGGAATCTACGGTAATTCTTTTGGCTTAACAGAGATGCACCAAGAACAAAAGCAAATTTGTTTGGGTTCACTTCTGACTGTCATATGCTTTCCTCTTCAAGATGTTTCTCCAATTCCTGCTTTTCTTTACTCGAGTTCTCCAAACTCCTTTTGCCTGTTGTGTTATTGACCAATAGCACACTTAAACTCAAACTAAAGATTTCATTCACCGCAGTTTCCAGTCTCAATGACCAAACACACATTTTATCACTTAAGCAGAATTGTCACTTTTTCCTCAGCCTATGATTCCTCTCCACCATAGTTCACAGGCTTCCGACAATTGCAGGGGCATTTCTTTCAATTTAGTCTCCATTCTCCCCACCCTCTCGCAATCAAATTGGGTTAACACAACAAACAACCTGCCAGATAAACTCAGGGATTAAACAGAACCTGTGGGAGGAAATGAATTGCCAACATTCTGGGATGCAACGTTGCATCAGTATTGGTGACATCTCTATCCAAGGTGGAGTCTATCATTCGATTTTCCACGCATGTTTTAAAAATCATTCACACTTCATAACCTTCATAGCTCATTTTACAACTTTTCAAACCCATAGATTCATAATCATGTGCTAATAAACTTTAATGGCATTACATTTTTCAAAAACATGCAAACCTAAATTCTGGGACTTTATTGAAAATGGTTTCCAACCAGTTTAGGAGGAAAATTCTGGAACGTATTACTTAATATTATTCATAATTTAAATGCTGCACAATTATTGTTCATAATGATAAATAAACCTCAAATCCCTGAGCAACTGTGGAGGAGAATCATAAATACAACAGAGGAGGAGGCCCTGCAGCCCACTGAGCCAGCACCAACCATTTACACAAATTCTGCATAGGCTCAGTGTAGAGACCAGCCTTTCAACTAAAGTTGCCTACCTGAGTTAGTCCCATTTCCCTAAGATAGCCTCATATCCTTCTAAATTCATCCTATCCATGTAACTCTCTAAATGTCTTAAAATTTTGATACTGTACCCACCAGAGCTTCTTCTCGTACGCTTCATATACCCACCACCCTCTGTGTGAATAAGTTGCCCGTGAGAAGGCTTCCGAATCTTCCTCCACTTCTTAAATCCATGCCCTCCAGTTTTACACTCCCTACCATGGGAAAAAATTGATCATTCACATTATTATTCCCTTTCTGATTTTATATACCTCCATAACACTGCTCCCCTTGGCCTCTTATAGTCCAGGAGGGGGAAAAATCCAACCTATGCAGTCTCTTATATCTCAGACCCTCCAGTCCTGGAAACATTCTCATGAGTTTTTTTCTTCACCCTTTCCACCTTAATGACATCCTTCCTAAAACTAGGCAATACTCCAAAATGTGGTCTCACTACCAACTCAATAGAGTTTTAAAATGATGTTCCAACCCCTGCACTCAATGAACTGATTAAAGATAATGTTGACAAACACCTGCTTCACCACCCTATGCACTGTCTCCACTTATAAGAAACTACAGTTATATTATTATACCTCAAGCTCTATTCTACAACTTCCAGGACCCCTTCCATTTACTGCACAAATCCAGAACTGGTTTATCTTACTGAAGTCAATATCTTGCACTTGTCTGATTTAAATTCTATCACTCATTCTTTAATCCAATTTTTTATTCTCTTTACATTCTCATCTATTACCCCTCTGAATCTACCAATCACCTATACAGTGGAGGCAATTTACACTGGACAATTCATTTACTAAACTGAATATCCTAGGATATGGAAGAAAGAGGAAATCAATACATTCACAAAGAGAAAGCACTAACTCAATACAGATGGCATCTGAGATTAGGATTTATGCCAGACCCTTGTTGCTCAGAGGCAGCAGCTCAACGAGCTGTATCCTAAGACCATAAGATATAGGAGCAGAATTAAGCCATATGGCCAATCAACTCTGCTCTGCTATTTCATCATGGTTGATCCGTTTTTCCTCTCAGCCCCAATCTCCTGCCTTCCCACCCCCTGCCCCCCCATCCCTTCATGCCCTGACCAATCAAGAATCTATCAATAGATGCCTTAAATATACATAAAGCCTTGGCCTCCACAGCTACCTGTAACCACAAATTTGCCGCTCTCTGGCTAAAGAAATTCTTCATCTCCGTTCTTAAAAGACACCCCTCTATTTTGAGGCTGTCCCCTCTGGACTTAAGACACTCCTACCATAGGAAACATTCTCTCCACATCCACTCCAACAAGGCAACATTCAATAGGTTTTAATTAAATCACCTCTAAATTCCAGTGAATACTAGCCCAGAGCCAAACACTCTTCACAAGTCATTTAATCCTGGAATCATTTTCGTGAACCTCCTTTGAACCCTTACCAATTTCAGCATATCCTTTCTAAGACAAACTGCTCACAATACTCCAAGGCCTCACCAGTGCTTTATAAAGTCTCAACATTTCAACCTTGCTTTTATATTCTAGTCCTCTTGAAATGAATGCTAACATCACATTTGCCTTCCTCACCACAGAATCTACCAAAGTGCATGAGCATATACTTCCCAATACTGTATTCCATCTGCCATTTCTTTGCACATTTTCTTAATTTGTTTAAGTCCTCTGTCATCTCTCTACTTCCTCAAAACTACCTGTCCTTCCACCTATCTTCATATTGTCTGCAAACTTTGCAACAAAGCCATCAATTCCATCATTGAAATCATTGGCATATAGTGTAAAAAGAATCAGTACCATCACAGATTTTTGTAAAACACACTAGTCAGTAGGCAGCCAACCAGAAAAGGCTAATCACAAACAAAAGAAAATCTGCAGATGTTAGAAATCCAAGCAATACACACAAAATGCTGGAGGAACTCAGCAGGCTAGGCAGCATCAATAGAAAAGAGTACAGTCAACATTTCAGCCAAAAAGTTTCATCAGGACTGGGAAAAAAGAAAACCAGAAAAGGCTTTTATTCCCACTCTTTGCCTCCTGCCAACCAGCCACTGCTTTATCCACGCTAACATGTTTCCTGTAATCATGCGTCTGTAGGTGGTGAAGCAGCCTCATGTGTGGCACCTTGTCAAAGGCCTTCTGAAAATCCAAGTACACAACATCAACTATCCTGACTGTTACTTCTTCAAAGAATTCCACAGATCTGTCAGGCAAGATTTTCCCTTGAAGAAGCCATGCTGACTTCAGCCTATTTCATCATGTGCCTCCAAGTACCCCGAAACCACTTCCTTAATAATCAACTCCAACATCTTCCCAACCTCTGAGGTCAGATTAAATAGCCTACAATTTCCTTTCTTCTGCCTCTGTCCCTTTCTGAAGAGTGGAGTGACATTTGCAATTTTCCAGTCTTCCAGAATCTAGTGATGCTTGAAAGATTACTAATGCATCTACAATCCCTTCAGCCACCTCTTTCAAAACTCTAGGGTATACACTATTTGGGCAGGTGACTTATCTACCTTCAAGCCTTTCAATTTCCCCAAGAAGTTTCTCTCTAATAATGGTAACTTTACACATTCATGACCCCCAACACCTAGAAGTTCCATCACACTGCTAGTGTCTTCCACAGTGAAGACTGATGCAAAATACTTATTGAGTTCTTCCACAATTTCCTTGTCCCCTATTACTATCTCTCCAGCATCATTTTCCAATTGTCCAATATCCGCTCTCAACTCTTTGTTTACACTTTATGTATCTAAGAAACTTTTAATATCCCCTTGAATATTATTGGCTAGCTTTCTTTTATATTCCATCTTTAACTTCTCAATGACTTTTTAGTTGCCTTCTGTTGCTATTTAAAAGCTTTCCAATCCTCTAACTTCCCACTTATTTTTGCTCTATTATATGGCCCCTCTTTGGCTTTTAAGTTGACTTTGACTTCCCTTGTTAGTTACAGTTGTGTCATCTTGCATTTAGAATACTTCTTACTCTTTGGTATGTGTGTATCCTATTCCTTCCAAATTGCTTTCAGAAATTCTAGCCACTGCTGTTCTGCCGTCATCCCTCCAGTGATCTTTTCCAATCAATTCTGGCCAACTCCTCTTTTATGCCTCTGTAATTTCCTTCACTCAACTGTAATACTGGTACATCTGACTTTAACTTCTCAAATTTCAGGGTGAATTCAATCATTTGATGATCACTTTTTCCTAAGCGTTCCTTTGCCTTATAATCAGTTCCAGTTCATTGCGCAATCCCCAATCCAGAATATCTGATCCCCTTGTAGGCTCAACCACAAGCTATTCTCCATCTCATAGGCATTCTAGAAATTCCCTCTTTTAGAATCCCTCACCAACCTGATTTTCCCAATCTACCTGCATATTGAAATCCCCCATAACTATTGTAAAAATGCCATTTTGGCATGCGTTTTCCATCTCCCTTTAGAACTTGTAAATCACATCCTTGCTGTTTTGGGGGGGGGGGGGGGGCATCTGTATATAACTTTGATCAGGGACTTTTTACCTTTGCAGTTCCTTAGCTCTATCCACAATGATTCAACATCTTCTAACCCTATGTCATCTCTTTCTAATGATTTAAATTTAATTTTTTAACCAATAGAGCCATGCCACCCCCTCTGTCTTCCTGCATATTCCTTTTGGTACATTGGACATTATGTTCCTAGCTATAGTCTTCTTTCGGCCATGATTCGGTGATGCCTACAACATCATACTTGCCAATCTGTGACTGTGCTACAAGTTTATTGACATTATTCCGTATACTGAGCACGTACCAATATAACACCTTTAGTCCTGTATTCACCTTTTACTATTTTGTCTGCCTTTTGCGTTGCAACTCATCCTGTTGACTACAATCTTACCCCATTCTTCAGCTTCTCCTTGCTAGGAGTCGCACTACACGTTGCCTCTGTTTGTAAACCAACTACCTCATCTTCAGCACTGTCACTCCGGTTCCCATCCCCCTACCAAATTAGTTTAAACAACTCTAGCCAACCTGCCCGCAAGGATATTAGACCCCCTCAGGTTCAGGTGTAACCCTATCCTTTTGTACAAGACATACCTTCCCTAGAAGAGATCCCAATAATCCATAAATCTGAACTTCTGACCCAGCTCCTCAGTCATACATTCATCTGCCAAATTATCCCATCCTTACACTCACTGACACATGGCACATGCAGCCATCCAGCGATAACTACCCTGGAAGTCCTGTTTCACAGCTTTCTACCTAGCTCCCTAAAATCTCTCTTCAGGACCTCCTCACATTGTCCACCTATGTTATTGGTGCCAATATGTACCAAGACTTCTGGCTGCTCACCCTCACCCTTGAGAATGCCATGGACAAGATCAAAGAGATCCCTGATCCTGGTATCATCCGGGTGTCTCTATTGCACCGACAGAACCTCTTCTCTACTGCCCTGACTAAGGAATCTCATATCAACATTACAGTCCTCTTCACCTCTCTGCTTCTCTGAGCCACAGCACCAGACTCAATGCCAGAGATCCAGTCACGGTGCTCCCCCCTTGATTGGTCATCAACCACAATAGTATGTAAAGTTATATAGTCTCCGAGACTTCCCACATCCCATACACAGTACAAAACACTGCACCTGGAGCCATTCTCACTATACTATGCACTAATAGATGATAAGCAATGAACAAATAAGAACAGGAAGAGTAACTTACAAGACAATCTACTTCACCCAAGCCTCATGAGCCAAAGCCACTCTGAAGACTGGCACACTGCAGAAGAATGGCCACTCCAATAATGGTGACTCTGCTTGCACTTGGATTATTCTTATTGGCCCTTTCTATTGAATGCTTCTTGCTGACTGGTCGCTCCTCAAAGCAGAGAAAACTGGCTCAAAGCTCTGCTTTTTAAATCTTGTTCACAGACCTGAGTGAAAGGTTGCTCTTTTTACACAGTGCCTCTTGCTGATCGGTCATTCCTCAAATCAGAGCAACTGCCGTGAAACTCTGCCCTCAAAACCTCAATCGCCATTATGATTTTAAAAAAACTAGCTCTTTTCACACTACCTTGGTGTGGACTGTCCAAATCATGGTGTTGCCCATAACTACAAATATTTAAAACTATTTAAGCTTCACAAACTATCAGTACCATAGCAAGGCAGTTAAAAATATACTAGAACATCCTTCAAAAGAATTAGCTCTCTTAGTTCGTATGTGAGTAATAATCATTAGGGAAATCATTGATTGTGCTCAACTGTCTCATTATTACACTGCTCCAATATGTATCAACATCTCCAAAACCAAGTCCCATGATACTTAATACAGTTAAAATATTAAGCAAACATGCTCCAGTAAATCATGTTGCGCAGTGCATCATTCTTACATTGCAACACAACTTGGGACTCACGTCATGATATTGCACTGAATACACATGAAACAAAACGAGGTGGGGGGGAATACATACAATCAGAAATGCAAAGCTGTTGTGACTGTGATCAAAGTCACCGACCGGAGAGACACTGGAGCTGGTGATATGTAGGCTTTATTCATCACAAACCGAAAGGTACATCACATTTTTGACCCTTAAGATCAAAAGTAAAAACAGAAGTTGATTCAATAGAATTTGAAAAGTTACAATGACATTGTTAACTTCAATATTTTCAGTTGACAAATGGTTCCTTTGGAAGCACATTGTAATTGAAGTCCTTACTGAAGATCCAGATGCCTTAAGGAAAAAGTGATTAAGACAAATATTCTAAAAACTTCTGATGGCAAAGAGTCAGGCATCCAAAATTAATGTTGTCAGGGCTGTCTCTGTGTACACAAAAAGTATTGATTGCCTATATCTGTAACCACATTTCATATGCTGAATAAGAACATCAATCAGGTCTGCCAGTATGAACTTAAGTCACAGTGGTACAAAACCCATGTTTCCTGGTTTGATGCAAACCAATTAACACAATCTCATTGCTTTAATGTGTGGCTTCTACATATGCAATCTTAGTCTGTGGGCTAATTTACTGCTTGCAATTTGCAGTAAGAACTGAATTTGCATGCTTCTTGAATTTACTTACAATTACAAAAAGAACTGAAGACTGGTTCTTTACTGAAGTAATATCTATTATATGCACATGAATTCAGAATACTTCCTAACAAAGACAAAAAAATTGATGGAACTATCTAGTTTTCAATGAGGAAAAAGAAGAGCGCTCATAAATGAAATTGTTTTATGTAACTCAAAAGCAAAAGAAATTGCAGAATAGTTACAGAATAGGAGGCCATTCACCCCATCATGTGCAATGATGGCTCTCCAACAGAGCAACTCTAGTTTCACCTGGAGGCATTTCTCTGCATGTATTTCTCCATTATGTTTTGTCAGATTCACATTTGAATGCCACGATCAAGCCAGAGCACAAACGACACTCTGGCAATACATTCTAACACACACTACATAATATAATTCCAAATTTTCTTCACTTTTCAATGGTTCAGTTTAATATCAGAGCGTGTATACAGTATACAACCTGAAATTCATACTCTTCACAAATATCCATGAAAGAGAAACCCCTCCCAAAAGAATAAATGACAGAAAGACAGTAGAACCCCAAAGAACCCCCCAAACACACAAACAGCAGCAAATGTATCAGAATCAGATTTAGTATCACCAGCATATGTCAGGAAATTCATTAACTTTACAGCAGTACAATGGAATACATGATAAATAGAAAAAACTGAGTTACATTAAGTATGTATGTATGTATATTAAATCGTGGAGTTAAAATAAATAGTGAAAAATCCAAGTGGGGAAGTGTTCATGGGTTCAATGTTCATTTAGAACTCGGAAGGCAGAGGGGAAGAAGCTGTTCCTTAATCACTTAGGCTACGTCCACACTAGACTGGATAATTTTGAAAATGCCAGTTTCATGTAAAAACGATAGGCGTCCACACTGGGCATTTTAAAAAATATCTCTGTCCACATTGAAATGGATATTTTGGCAAATCTCCTCCTACTGCGCATGCACAGGACACATCTACTGAAAACAAGCGACATGTTTGGTGTCGAATCTCGCTGTGAAAGACGGTGCATGTTTGTTCAGTTACAGACTAGAAAAACTTAAATGACGGGCAGCTGCTGGCTCTCGCGCAGGAGGACTTAAAACTAAAAAAAACAAATACTGGAGCATATGGAGGCAACCGACAGGGAGTTCACAGACAGTATGACCCAGCTGACGACGAACATTGAAAAACTGACTAACTCTGTTGCATTAATAAAGCCCCTTGTTAAATGTATAAAACATGTCTGCATCAGTGTTATCTTGTATTTCCATACAATGTTACATTAGGCTGTTACACATCTATTGTCAGAGAAGTACTTGCATAAATAGGTAAACCACCTTCATATGAGCAAGGACAGAAAACAGGGCAAAGTGAGTATACTTACTTATTCAGTAAGTTATGGGTCAAGGTATTTGGTGAGTACATTTCTAACTCTTCTGGCTTCAGTCTCGTTGCCGTCTGTTTTGAAATTGTTAGGCTGCGTTCAAGAAAACAATGAAATGGCGCGCTGCCATCACCATCTTTTCGGCACATCATGACAGCGCTTTTAGATTTCTCTGGTTACTCCATCCACACTGCTCCAGCCAGTCAGGCATTTTCAAAATTACACACTCTGAACAGCGTTTCTGAAACTCTCCGTTTTCGGGGGACAAAAATGCCGTTTTAGTGTGGACAGAGGGTAAAAACGAAGAGAAAAAGCTTCGGTTATGGATTTATCCGGTGTAGTGTGGACGTAGCCTGAGTGTGTGCCTTCAGGCTTCTGTCCCTCCTTCCTAATAGTAACAGGGCACGTTCTGGCTGGTGAGATTCCTTAATGATGGACGCTGCCTTCCTAAGATGCTGTTCCTTGAAGATATCTTGGATACCATGGAGGCTGGTACCCAAGATAGAGCTGACTAATTTTATATGTTTCTGGAACATTTCAATCTTCTGCAATAGACACTACCACCTACACACACCCCCAACACCAGACTCTGATGCAGCCACTCAGAATGCTCTCCACAGTATGTTTGTAGAAGTTTTTGAATGTTTTAGTTGACAAACCAAATAATATCAAACTCCTAATGAAGTATAGCTGCTGTTGGCTTCTTTATTAATGCATCAATATTTTGTGTCCAGGTTAGGTCCCCAGAGATATTGATACCCAGGAACTTGAAAATGTTCGCTCTGTCCACTTATGTTCACAATCAACTCTGTGATCTTGCTGATATTGAGTGCAAGGTTGTTGCTGCAACACCACACAATAACTGATATATCTCACTCCTGTACACCCTTTCATCACCATCTGAAATTCGGCCAACAATGGTTGTATCATCAGCAAATTTAGATGCTGTTTGCACTACACCTAACCACAGTCATAGATGTAGAGAATAGGCACACACCCTGTGGAGCGCCAGTGTTAATTGTCAGCGAGGTGGAGATGATATTTCTAATCCACACAGATTGTGGTCTTCTTGTTAGGAAGGCAAGGATCCAGTTACAGAAGGAGGTACAGACAACTAGATTCTGTCGCTTTTCGATCTGGACTGTAGGAATGTTCGTGTTAAAAACTGAGTTATAGTCAAGCAACAACATTCTGATATAGGTATTTGCAATGTCCAGGTGATCCAAGGCTGGGTGGAGAGCAATTGAGATCGCACCTGCTGTACACCCATTGTGGTGATAGGCAAATTGCAGTCTGTTCAAAGCACTGCATCAAGCATTTAAATCCTTCCCCTCCCCCCATTTGCTCCAACAAAAGCATCAATGCCCCCACCCCTACCCACCATGCAAGCCCCAAGAGACCTTGATGTGGACTCTATCAAACACTACAGTCCATCCTAACACTTCGACATCTCAAACAGGTTCTGTCTCACCAACGAGAATATCTGGGATTTGCAATATTTAAACCCTCATTGGAAAGAAGCAGCATGTCACAACCTATTCAATTCAGCTCCTTTGTGATTTCATATTCCTCCAGGAAATCTTCCTTCAACTACTTTTCTCCAAAGACATCCCAGCCTCTCCAATTTACCTTTGTAAATGTAATCTGTATACCAGGAACCATTCTCGTAACTCATCTCCAGACCCTTTCTAGCCTCACATCCTGCCAGTAATAAGCCAACAAGAAATAGAACATAGAGCAATGAATGGCAGCGATGCTTCACTACCAGATGAACTCAACGCCTTCTATGCCCAATTTGGAAGAGAGAACACAACTACAGCTGCACCTGACAACCCTGTGATCGCCGTCTCAGAAGCTGACGTTAGGCTGTCTTTAAAGAGAGTGAACCCTCACAAAGCAGAAAGTCCTGATGGAGTACCTGGTAAGGCTATGAAAACCTGCGCCAACCAACTGGCGGGAGTATTCAAGGACATTTTCAACCTCTCACAGCTATGGGCGGAAGTTCCCACTTGCTTCAAAAAGGCAACAATTATACCAGTGCCAAAGAAGAATAACATGAGCTGCCTAAATGACTATCGCCCGGTAGCACTCACATCTACAGTGATGAAATGCTTTGAGAGGTTGGTCATGACTAGACTGAACTCCTGCCTCAGCAAGGACCTGGACCCATTGCAATTTGCCTATCGCCACAATAGGTCAACGGAAGACACAATCTCAATGGTTCTCCACATGGCTTTAGACCACCTAGACAACACAAACACCCATGTCAGGATGATGCTCATCGACTATAGCTCAGCATTTAATACCATCATTACCACAATCCTGATTGAGAAGTTGCAGAACCTGGGCCTCTGTACCTCCCTCTGCAACTGGATCCCCGACTTCCTAACTGGAAGACCACAACCTGTGCAGATTAGTGATAACATCTCCTCCTCACTGACAATCAACACTGGTGCACCTCAGGGATGTGTGCTTAGCCCACAGCTCTACTCTCTATACACACATAACTGTGTGGCTAGGCACAGCTCAAATATCATCTATAAATTTGTTTGTAGAATCTCAGGTGGTGACAAGAGAGAATACAGGAGTGAGATATGCCAACTAGTGGAGTGGTGCTGCAGCAACAACCTGGCACTCAACGTCAGTAAGACGAAAGAGCTGATTGTGGACATACCAAACCTCATAGAGGGATCAGAAGTGGAGAGAGTGGGCAGTTCCAAGTTCTTGGGTGTCAAGATCTCTGAGGATCTAACCTGGTCCCAACATATCGATGTAGTTATAAAGAAGGCAAGACAGCAGCTATCAGCTATACTTCATTAGGAGTTTGAAGAGATTTGGCATGTCAACAAATATACTCAGTGAAACTTCTATAGTTGTACAATGGAGAGCATTGACAGGCTGCATCACTGTCTGTTGGGGGGGGGCACTGCACAGGACCAAAAGAAGCTGAAGAGGGGTGTAAATCTAGTCAGCTCCATCTCGGGTACTAACCTACAAAGTATCCAAGACATCTTCAGGGAATGGTGTTTCAGAAAAGACCTCCAGCACCCAGGGCATGCCCTTTTCTCACTTTTACCACCAGGTAGGAGGTAGAGAAGCCTGAAGGCACACACTCAGTGAATCAAGAAGAACTTCTTCTCCTCTGCCATCTGATTCCTAAATGGACATTGAACCCTTGGACACTACCTCACTTTTTTAATATATAGTACAGGTGCCCCCCCATTTTCAAATGTTCGCTTTACGACACCTCGCAGTTACGAAAGACCTACATTAGTTACCTGTTTTCACTAACAGAAGGTATTTTCACTGTTACGATAAAAGGCAGTGCCCGAAAAAGGTAGGGCACGAAGAAAGGTAGCACGCGCACCGAGCAGTCAAGCTCCTCCCCCGGAACTGCATTCTAGCCGGCATTGCTTAAACACGTGCCTGTGAGCATCTGTGCTTTATGTTTATTTATTTTGTGCATCCACTAGCAAGATGAGTTCTAAGGTATTGGAAAAGCCTAAAAGAGCGCATAAGGTGTTACACTTAGCGTAAAACTAGACATAATTAAGCATTTCGATCGTGGTGAACAAAGTAAGGATATAGTAAGTTTGGCTAAGGGTTTGTGGAAGTTGACGAAGATGATGTTGAAGAGGTTTTGTCATCCCATGACCAAGAACTGAGAGATGAAGAGCTGATGAAGAGGAAAGGATAACAATTGAAGTCGAACGCAGCACCAAATGGCCCGGAAGTGAAGTCATCCAGGAACTGAATGTGAAGCAATTGTATAAGATTTTTGCTGATATTGACAATGCTGCAATGATTGCAGAAAAGTATGACTTTAATTTTGAAAGGATATGTATGTTTAGGGCATATTTGCAGGATGGTTTGAGTGCTTATAAAGAAGTGTATGATAGAAAAACGGGTGAGGCAAAGCAGTCAAGCATACTGTCGTTTTTCAAGCCTTCCACATCAGCCACAGCAGATGACAAACCTGAACCTTTGACATCGAGGCAGGCAGACATAGAAGAAGGTGACCTGCCTGCCTTGATGGAAACAGACGACGATGACACCCCAGTCTCCTCACCTCCCACCACCCCAACCTCTGACGACTCAGCCTAGCACACCATCATCAGTGTGCTCACTGTCTTCCCGATTCCGGTAAGTGGAACTACACTGTACATACATTATTTCCACTTTATATAGGCTGTGTATTTTTAGGTGTTATTTGGTAGCTTCATAACTTAAAGGTTACTGGAAAGAGTGCTTCTGCCGAGAGCACTTCCACTGTGTGTTTCTGCCGGGAGCGCTTGCGTGAGATTTTCGCTGCAGTGGACAGTGCTGCAATAATTGCAGAAAAGTATTCCTACATTATATAGGCTGTGTATTTATATGATCATTCCTGCTTTTACTATATGTTACTGCTATTTTAGGTTTTATGTGTTATTTGGCATGATTAGGTAGGTTATTTTTTGGGTCTGCGAACGCTCACAAATTTTTCCCATATAAATTAATGGTAATTGCTTCTTCACTTTACGACATTCCGGCTTACGAACCATTTTATAGGAACGCTCTACCTTCGAATAGCAGGGGAAACCTGTATTTCTGTTTTTTGCATGTTTTTAATTTATTCAATGTATAGTGTAATTGATTTTTTTTTCTCTTCTATATTATGTATTGCATTGAACTTTTGCTGCTAAGTTATCAAATTTCACATCACATGCCAATGATAATAAACCCGATTCTGATTCCTGCACAAGAACAGGCCTTTCAGCCACGATGTTAATGCTGACTAATCTCTTCTCGCTCCGGAAGGTCGACATCCTTCCACCCCCTGGCCTGTTCTTATACTCACAAATGCCTCTTGAACACTGCTATTGAATGTGCTTCCACCACTTCCCCTGACAGTGTATCTCAGGCACTTGCCACTCAATGTAAAATAAAGATGCCTTGTAAATCTTTCAAACTATCCCCTCTAGTATTTGACATTTTGGACCTGGGAAAAAGATTCCGAAGTCAGACAAATATTGTGAAAGCGTTCTGCATGATTTTCCTATTTTCAAACCCTTTCTCTATCAGAGATCAGAACTGTATAAATTGATAAGTTGGTTTATTACTGTCACATGTACCAAGGCAGTGAAAAAGCTTGTATTGCATAGCATCCACAGATTATTTCTTTACACAGTTCACTGAGGTAGTACAAAGGAAAACAATAAGCATTCTGCATTCTGTTAAAGTTAGAGAAAGTGTAGTGCAGACAGACAATAAGGTACAAGGTGAGAATGAGGTAAGATTGAGGTCAAGTGTCCATCTTATTGTACTAGGATACTGTTCAATAATTTATAACAGCGGGACAGAAAATGTACTTGAGCCTGGTGATATGTGCTTTTAGGCTTTTGTATCTTCTGCGCAAAGGGAAAAAGAAGAGAGGATTCCTGGGATAGAGGAGGTCTTTGATTATGTCTGCTACTTTATTGAGGCATCAAGATGCATAAAACATGGAAGGAGGAACTAGAGCTGGTTTCTGTGATATGCCGGGCTGTGTCCACCATTCTTTGCAGCTTATTGCAGTCATGGGCAGAGCAGTGGCCATACCAAGCCCAGATGCATCCAGATAGGATGCTTTCTGTGGTGCATTGATAAAAATTGGAGAGAGGCATGAAGAGCGTGCCAAATTTCTTTAGCCTCCTGAAGTAATCAGTGAGTTTCCTTGATCGTGGTGTCTTTGTGGCTAGATGAGGACAGGCTATTGGTAATGTTCACTCCTAGGAACTTGCTCTCAATCCTCTTGCCCTCAGCACCATTGATGTGAACAGAAATTTATGTCATTTATGACATAAATGACCAGTTCTGTTTTTTCTGACATTGAGAAGGTTGATAGAGCATTAAATGGCCTGTTTTCTCCTTCTTGTACTCTGACTCATTGTTACTTGAGATTCAGCCCATTAAGGTGGTGCCATCTATAAACTTGTAGATGGAGTTAAAGCAGAAACTAGGTAGAGTGGTGAGTTCATAGGGAGTTCAGGGGAGACTGAGGACATAGCCTTATGCGGCACGAGTGTTGAGGATAATTGTGCTGAGGTGTCGCTGCCCAACCTTACTAATTATGGTATGTTTTATTAATCTTATGCATCTTATTATCCACAATTATTCGCAAAAATTATTTGTGAGCACATACTCCCAGATCACTGTACCTCTGCATCCCTTTTCAGTCTTAATTTGCTTTACTATCAGCCTCCTCTGATTCCTCAAACTAAAGTTACAAACTATTGCAATCTATCAGCATTTTTCTCACAATTCACAAAAGATTTGTGTCACCTGCAAGTTTAAAAATTGTGACTTGCATTCCAAATTCAACTTCATTAACATAGATAAATTAATTGTCCCATTATTAACTCTGGGGTACACCTCAAGATGAAAAACAATTTACCTGTCACATCACCAACAATACCTTAAAGACATCAGCATCTCTTTTAAACCATATCCTTCTGTTTTATATGACATTTTTCCAAAAACTTTCAAGTCTAGGTGTACCATATCAAGTCCACCTGTCATCATATTTAAAAATTCCATCAAATTTGTGGATGTCAAATCCAGACTGAAGTCACTCAGAGACCGTATAAGTACAAACTCTTTATTCAAAGCACCCGGGGCCTCACTCAGTTAGTCGCTCAAACAAGAACAGTCCGTCTGTGACTGTTCCTGCCCGATCCACCAACTCACAATTCCCCTGCTACCACAAAGTTAACAAACATCAAGACATATGCCAGTGATATTAAACCTGACTGCAATTCTGAAAAGTTGAAAATATCCAGTGAATTAGGCAGCAGAAGAAAGACCAAGAGTTGATGTGAATTTCAACAGTTAACTTCTTATCAAGGCTGGGAGAACTGAGTAAACAGTGTGCTGGAAATCTGAAAACCCTTTCCATATACTACAGATACTGCCTAACCAAGACAGTATTTCCAGCATGGGTATTTTTCACATGTTACCCGGTTCAAATAAAAGGTCATCAAGCTGTTTCCGTAGATGCAAATGAGCATATATCCTAGCAGGAGTAAGACACCCAGCCATTCAAGCACATTTGATCATTTTGTAAAATGATAGCTGACCTTATTGTAAATTTGACTTCCCAACCCTGCCCACGCACAACAAGCTTTCAACCCATTCCCTATCAAGCAATAAAGTCTTAAACAGCACTGCTTTCTATGTCCTTTGAAAAGCATAAGTTTCTTAGGGTTCAAGAAAACATTTCTATCCCATCTGCTTTTAATGGGCAAACACTTATTGTTAAACTGAGAACCTTAGTTTTAGATTCTCCCACATGAAACGTGCACACTACATTCACCCTTCCCCATAGGATCACATATTTTAACAAGTCGCCATTCACTTTTTGAATTTGATGAGTTTTTCTACCAGGATAATTCACTCAAATAACGTCAATAAAACAACAGTATAATTTGACAGTCAATGTTTCAGACTTGAGACCCTTCAACAGGACGGGAAAGGAAGGGGACAGAAAACATAATAATATGGTGGGGGAGGGAGAGTAGTACAAGCTGGCAGGTGTCAGGTGAGACCAGCCTTTGGTACTGCCCCTTTCCTTTCCAGTCCTGATAAAAAGTTCCACTCTGAAATATTGGCTATTTATTGCTATCTTCCTCCAGCAACTTGAGAGTTGTTCAAGATCTCCAGCATTTGTGGTACCTCTGGTGAGTGTAATTTGACAGCATATCTTCCCAACAATTTTTTTTTATCAAGACACACTATACATTTTTAAATTATCAAAGTGTATTCCATACTATTCCAACTCATTTTCTTTGCTTTTTGATACTGCTGAACTTACATCATTTCTGAATTATGACTGCAAGAAAACACGTCCTGATACGGGAGTTTGACTGGAAACATGGACAATTCCTGTATTCCCATTGATTCTACTGGACCCACCAAGTTCCTCTGGCAGACCATTTGTTACACACAGAAAAAAAAACACACAGTACCATCATACTCTTTTAAGAGCTTAAGAAATGGAAGCAGGGGTAGACTTTTCAGTCCTATAAATTTGCCACATCATTTAATAAAATCAAGGCAGATAAAATTTGCTTAGAAGTCCACTTTCTCACCCAACCTCCAGCTCAGTTCCTTAACTGATTTAAAATTGTTTTAAGTTTTGAGTACATTCAAGAAATCAGACATGACATTTTTTTGGATAAGGAATTCAAAAGAAAGAACATTTGGTCTTTGATTCTCTCAAAAGGAGAAACATCCTCCCAGCATTTATCCTGTGAAATCTCACTCCCCCCACCAAAGATCCTTTTCTCCATAATAACATCGCTCAATCATTTAAAATCCATCGGGTACAGACCCAACCTCTTCAGCTTTTCCTCTTAAGTCAATTCCTCCTACACTTAAGATTCACCTGTGAATGGGCTCTTAAATTACAAGCTTGAAAGAATGAATGTACGCCCAGCTCAAACACACCAACTGTGTAGACAGCAGCCCCAGACGTCTCCTTCTCACCCCGTTGAAGGATTCACCCCCCCCCCACGCTGGTTAATGGGATCAGCCCCAACAACAGTCTCTTCTTCCCCACCTCTGCCCCTGCTGTTGTAAGAGTCCCTTTAAACCTGAGGCGAGCTCCTGCCGAGACCTCAGGCCTAGACAATAATTTGGTTTAAAACCCATTCACACTCCAGAGCAATGCGCCATTACCTGACGGGACATAAGAGACTTTATTTTCTGCATTCTTCTGCTGGTTGCAATTTACTCCAAGCCACGATAGGTCTATCCTGAGTTTAACGACAGCGGCCTTCATACCACCTAACCACAGAGACCTCCATTTTCGGATCACGTGACGGTGGATGCGCGTTGCATGATGGAATCAGTAGTCCGCCTGATTCACATTTTGCACAGCAACTCCCAGAAGTCATTGCAATAGTTAGCCCTTAACCAGTGCGGGAACCTTGGCTGTTTTCATTGTGAGTGTACTCTGCCTTCCCGAGGCACAGCGACAACTCGTTGATATCTCCTCTTATTTACCCCTCAATCTCATCATAACCCCACTAAGGAGCACCAGGCCATTGTCTCCCACACCATAACCAACCTTATCAGTTCTGGGGAACTCCCATCCACTGTCACCAACTTCATAGTTCCCACACCCGGCACTTCCCATTTCTACCTCCTACCCAAGATCCACAAACCTGCCTGTCCAGGTAGACCCATTGTCTCAGCTTGCTCCTGCCCCACCGAACTCATTTCTGCATACCTTGACGCTGTTTTATCCCCCCTTGTTCAATCCCTTCCCGCCTATGTCCGTGACACTTCTCACGCTCTGAATTTTTTCAATGGTTTTAAGTTCCCTGGCCCCCACAGCCTTATTTTCACCATGGATGTCCAGTCCCTATATACATCCATCCCCCACCAGGAAGGTCTCAAAGCTCTCTGCTTCTTTTGGATTCCAGACCTAACCAGTTCTCCTCCTTCCAATGCAATTAGTCCTTACTCTTAATAATTTCTCCTTTGACTCCACCCACTTCCTCCAAACCAAAGGTGTAACCATGGGCAGCCGTATGGATCCCAGTTATGTCTGCCTTTTTGTTGGCTTTGTGGAACAGTCCATGTTCCAAGTCTATACGGGTATCCGTCCCCCTCTTTTCCTTTGCTACATCGACGACTGCATTGGCACTGCCGCCTGCACGCATGCTGAGCTCATTGACTTCATTAACTTTGACTCCAACTTTCACCCTGCCCTCAAATTTACCTGGTCTATTTCTGACACCCCCCTCCCCTTTCTTGATCTTTCAGTCTCTTTCTCTGGAGATGGCTTATCTACTGATATCTACTATAAGGCTACAGACTCTCACAGCTACCTGGACTATTCCTCTTCCCACCCTGTCTCTTGCAAAATACCATCCCCTTCTCGCAATTCCTCCATCTCCGCCACATCTGCTCTCAGGATGAGGCTTTTCATTTCAGGACAAAAGAGATGTCTTCCTTTTTTAAAGAAAGGGGCTTCTCTTCCTCCACCATCAACTCTGCTCTCAAACACATCTCTCCCATTTCCCGCAAATTTGCCCTCACCCCATCATCCCGCCACCCCACAAGAGATAGGGATCCCCTTGTCCTCACCTACCACCCCACCAGCCTCTGGGTCCAACATATAATTCTCCGTAACTTCCGCCACCTCCAACAGGATCCCACCACCAAGCACATCTTTCCCTCCCCCCTCTTTCTGCTTTCCACAGGGATCGCTTCGCATGCAACTCCCTTGTCCATTCATCCCCTCATCCCTTCCCACCAATCTCCCTCTGGGCACTTACCCTTGTAAGTGGAACAAGTGCTACACTTGCCATTACACTTCCCCCCTCAGCACCATTCAGGGCCCCAGACAGTCCTTCCAGGAGAGGTGACACTTCACCTGTGAGTCGGCTGCTGTGGTGTACTGCATCCAGTGCTCCCGGTGTGGTCTTCTATATATTGGTGAGACCCAACACAGACTGGGAGACTGTTTCGCTGAACACCTACGCTCTGTCTGCCAGAGAAAGTAGGATCTCCCAGTTTCTAATTCCACGTCCCATTCCCATTCTGATATGTTTATCCATGGCCTCCTCTACTGTCAGGATGAAGCCACACTCAGGTTGGAGGAACAACACCTTATATACCGGCTGGGTAGCCTCCAACCTGATGGCATGCACATTGATTTATCTAACTTCCATTAATGCCCCCATCCCCTTCTTATCCCATCCCTTATTTATTTATTTTTCCACTTTTTTTTCTTCTTTACTCTCTTTTTTCTCTCTCTGTCCCTCTCACAATCACTCCTTGCCTACTCTCCATCTCCCTCTGGTGCTTCCCTCCCCCTTTCTTTCTCCCTAGGCCTCCCATCCCATGATAATAGACAACAGACAATAGGTGCAGAAGTAGACCATTCAGCCCTTCAAGCCTGCACCGCCATTCTGAGATCATGGCTGATCATCTACTATCAATACCCGGTTCCTGCCTTGTCCCCATATCCCTTGATTCCCCTATCCATAAGATACCTATCTAGCTCCTTCTTGAAAGCATCCAGAGAATTGGCCTTTCACTGCCTTCCACGGCAGTGCATTCCAGACCCCCACAACTCTCTGGGAGAAGTTTTTCCTTAACTCTGTCCTAAATGACCTACCCCTTATTCTCAAACCATGCCCTCTGGTACTGGACTCTCCCAGCATCTGGAACATATTTCCTGCCTCTATCTTATAATCCCTTAATAATCTTATATGTTGCAATCAGATCCCCTCTCAATCTCCTTAATTCCAGCGTGTACAAACCCAGTCTCTCTAACCTCTCTGCGTAAGACAGTCCGGACATCCCAGGAATTAACCTCATGAATCTATGCTGCACTTCCTCTACAGCCAGGATGTCCTTCCTTAACCCTGGAGACCAAAACTGTACACAATACTCCAGGTGTGGTCTCACCAGAGCCCTGTACAAATGCAAAAGGTGATACTTTTGATACTTTCCCTTCTCCAGCTCTGTATCCCTTTTGCCAATTAACTTTCCAGCTCTTAGCTTCATCCCTCCCCCTCCTGTCTTCTCCTGTCATTTCAGATCTCCCCCTCCCCCTCCCACTTTCAAATCTCTTACTATCTCTTCTTTCAGTTAGTCCTGACGAAGGGTCTCGGCCCAAAACGTCGACTGTACTTCTTCCTATAGATGCTGCCTGGCCTGTTGCATTCCACCAGCATTTTGTGTGTTACTGTGTTGTATGGTTGTGATTTTTTTTAGTTTATTCCTCAGCTGATTTGCAGAGAAATTCTATGTTTACTGAGTATGTCTTCAAACGTAGATCACATTGTATCTACTATTCCCAATTTCTCGTTAAACTTGAATTCTCAATGCATCTTCTCTTTGGTTTCTCAAACAACTTTTTCCTCATTTGCTCTTTTCATCAATCGCTGCCTCTTTATGGGTTAACTAATAGCCTGGAATAGTATCAATGGGATGGGCCAGTGTGGAATATGTGCCCTAGTGGAACGACTGAACAGGGAAGTGGTTTTAAACTCATAAAAGGAATCTACATGAAACTTAAATATACACAAAACAGGAAAAGAGAACACAGAAAGAATAAGTTAAGGAAGGACATTGACAGTAAGAAGCCAAATAGAATTAAAAAAGAAATGGCTAAGGAGATGGCTAACAATAAAGTGCAAGAAAAATCCTATTAAAATGAATTAACTTCTGTGTATACAATGCACACTCTATTCAGAACAAGCATGGAAACTAGAATCAACCATCTGTTGGGAGAAACCAGATATATTTGCGATTATTGATACCTCACAAGAAAAAAATCAGGACAAAGAATAAAATATAGACTTATGATATACTGTTTTTAGAAAAGAACAAAGATAAAAAGAGGAAGTTTTAGAAGAAACCAAGAATGAATTAAAAGAGGAATTACTACACTTACTTAATGATCTGTCAGTGAAATGTGTAGAAAACGAGCATAATGCTGCCTTTAAGAGGACTATAGAAAATGCCCAGGAACTTTTTGACAGTCAGTCAATTCTGTAAGAGGAAGAAAAATGTGATCCTGCTAAAGAAAAGAATAGAAGGACATCTAGAGTTAAAAATGGTTAGCATGATTTTAATTTGGAAAATCTTACTTACCAAATTTTTGCAAAGATAACAGAGTAGATGCTTGCAGTACAGAAGACAAAATATATCTCTACTTTAAAGAGGCCTTGGATGAGGTTCACCATAATAGATTAATGAATAAAATCAGTGAATGTAAAGTCAGAGAGCTAAATGGATTGTGAGCTTATTTAGAAGAGTGGCATCAAAGGCTGACAACAATAGAAGAAGGCATGTAGTAAGCTGCAATAAGATATGTACTTGGACTACTGGTCACATTAGTAATTTAAAATCTGGACCAGACAAAGGACCTCAACCCAAAATGTTGGCTGTCCATTTCCTTGCATGGACGATGCATGACTGGCTGAGTTCAGGAGGCCCATCAGTGAAGAAAATAATTCTGAATCAATGGCTCAAAGCAGAATTCACCAAGATGCAGCTGTGTCCAGGTACATCAGGGGCGGATAATATCTGAATAAAATAGTGGGGTTTGGAAATCATGGAAGTAAACTCAAGAGGTGTGCCTCTAAAAGATTTCTAAACATTTAATTCTTTAACAAATGAATTTTGTTTGAAAATAATTGCAATTAATATACAAGTATAATCGTAAGGCAAAGATATTTTCTGGTATGTATTATCATCTGTTCAATTGACAACAATATATCATATATAATACATAATATATGTATTTTTGTATCATCGGTTTCTTAAGGTTGTCATAGCTGGGGAGATAGTGGTGATAAAACCCACACTACCTACTAAATGCTCCCAATGGTCCCAGTGCATCTCGAATAGCCTCTGAGTAACCAAGTCCAGTTCCTGGCCTTCTTGTGTGGCTTACCTAACGCTCAACGCTATCTGGCAACTCCTGCTGTTACGAACCCCGTAACTGGGTCACTTACCAGCAAAGATAGAGAGGTCCGTTGAAGTCTGATGGTACTATTTTAACAGTATTTATTGGTAAAAATACACAAAAATAATATCAATGCAAACATACAGATACTATACGTTGTCAATACTAGATCTAAAAGTGCGGGTATAATAATAATCATAAGAAATAGCTCTATCGTTGTCTAGGGGATAATGTATTATCCGATGGAAATATAAAAGTCATTCAGTTCATACAGGCTTCAGCCTTTGGTTGGAGTCAAGAGAGGGATTTTAAACTTGCCAGCTTTTCCTTTTTATGATGTCGATCCTTCGAAATTTCGTTGGTGGTGGTCTCTTCTTTAGCTAAACCGTCTTCCGTGGTAAGGCCCGCCAATTCCTAGGCAAATGGAAAAGGATGCACGCGGGCCCCCACCGGCTGTCGCTATTAAACACTGTCACGGGATTTCTTAGCGTTTCTCCTGGTGCGTCTAAAGGGGTTGTTCCCCAGACCCTCTTTTATCCTTACTCATGGGGTCTCAGATGTCAATCAGGTTGGGATGATGCAATCCCTCAACCAGCCCACTCTGGTCGTCCCCTGAGGGGCTTCAATGAATAGTACAGTACTCAATACACAATTCCGTCTCCAAGAGACAATGGCCGTTATCAATGGGTCCGCCTTTCTGGGGGCCAGGACGCATTACAAACCCTTGTGGATTCTGCATGTCTCTCTCTCATTTCCTGGGTCCCAGACCTGAATTAATAGCGATCTTGCGATTCTCAAAAAGGAGGGGGCTACTCTGTACCCTTCGGCCCCTCAGAGTTGTGGCACATTCGTAACACCGCAATGCCACTGCTGCCAAACTGTATCCGCCTCTGCCATTCCTTTGGATTCATCTGCTGCATGGAGAGGGGGAGCCTGCTACATGGGCAGCAGCTTCCTGTCCATATCGTACTGCCCTGGCTTGCGAATCACGTAGACAGTTGGGATTCAATATTCATGGTTGATCCATGGGCCTCGTTACATCATCAAGATGGGCCTCATCTGTAAGACTGATGAGTCAGCATACAGTGAGGAGGTGCAGCAGCTAATGGACTGGTGCAGAGCCAACAACCAGTCTCTGAATGTGAACAAAACAGATGGTTGTTGACTTCAGGAGAGCACGGAGTGACCACTCTCCGCTGAACATTGACGGCTCCTCCATTGAGATCGTTAAGAGCACCAAATTTCTTGGTGTTCACCTGGCAGAGAATCTCACCTGGTCCCTCAACACCAGCTCCATAGCCAAGAAAGCCCAGCAGTGTCTCTACTTTCTGCGAAGGCTGAGAAAAATCCATCTCCCACCCCCCCATCCCCATCCTCATCACGTTCTACAGGGGATGTATCGAGAGCACCCTGAGCAGCTGCATCACTGCCTGGTTCAGGAATTGCACCGTCTCGAATCGCAAGACCCTGCAGTAGATAGCGAGGTCAGCTGAGAAGATCATCGGCGTCTCTCTTCCCGCCATCACAGACATTTACACCACACGCTGCACCCGCAAAGCTAACAACATTATGAAGGACCCCACGCACTCCTCACACAAACTCTTCTCCCTCCTGCCATCTTGCAAAAGGTACTGAAGCATTCAGGCTCGACCAGACTGTGCAACAGTTTCTTCCCCCAAGCCATCAGACTCCTCAATACCCAAAGTCTAGACTGACATCTACATCATTTATTATTATATTGAAATTTGTCCTCTACTGCACATAGTGTCTTGTTTATTATTTATTTATTAATTATTGTGCCGCCCTGCACTGTTTGTGCACTTTATGTAGTCCTGTGTAGGTCTGTAGTCTATTGTAGTTTTTGTGTTGTTTTACGTAGTCTAGTGTAGCCTTGAGTTGTCTCACATAGCCTAGTGTATTTTTGTGTTGTTTCATGTAGCACCAGGGTCCTGGAGGAGCGTTGTTTCATTTTTACTGTGTACTGTACCAGCAGTTTATGGTTGAAATGACAATAAAAAGTGACTTGACTTGACTTGAAATCTTCTTTTTCATACATTGCGCAAACATTGTTAGGTAAGTTTTTATGAATGATCATCAAAGGAAAATGGAAGAAGTGTTATGAACTTTGGCCTTTCTCCCTAAAACTTTTGTAATAGCTACGTTAACCTTCAGTGTATCCCTTAGCACCTAAACCAGGGTCTTGGACTGGGCAAGACTAGAATATTCAGTGATGAACAAAGATTGTCATTTACTAAGTTGATAATCTTCCAGCAACTACCCATAGCTGAATCGTGACAATAATCACATTGCTTTCCAGATCTTGGTAAATGTGCAATACAGAAGGAGACATGTGTCAACTGCACGTAGCCTGCTTGTGAGAGCAGCTGAGGACTCTGTGCAATAAAGGATCGGATAGGTTGGGCTTTTTCATCTCTGTCTAAGCAAGGTCTCACTGTTGCAATGAGACATTTGGGCTGATACCTTTGATAGTCTGTTAGGAAACAATCCAAAATTATGCACCTGTTTCTTTTCCTGCAGGGTCTTGAAGACATTTTGTGCAGACCTGAGATAGTAAAATGATATTTAATGTTTGATCAGGAATAAAAAAAAGCAAATGGCAAGTATAATTAAAAGAAATTGTGATAGAGTGTTTTGCAGAATATAGAGTGTGTAGTTCAGACTAAGAAAGAAATTGTTAGGGCCAAAAGGGGTCTTGAGATAGCTTTCGCAAGAAATATTATGGAGAATCCCAAGACATTCTATAAGTATATTAGGAGCAAAAGGGTAACTAAGGAGAGAACTGGTCCTTTTAAGGGCAAAAGGGGGAATCTCTGAGCAGAGCCAGTGTGTGTGAGCAGGCCTTAAATGAATAGTTGTCATTAGTATTCACCAAGGAGAAGGATTTGAAAAAGGGTTAGTGCATGGATATTCTAGAGCACATCAGTAGCAAGAAGGAGGAGGAGGAGTTAGATGGAAATTTGAAGCAACAAACAATCTACTGGAAGAGCTCAATTAGACAAACAGCAACTGCGGAAGGAAAAGAAACTGTTGGCATTTTAGGTCAAAACCCCATGTCAGCATCTGATGCAGGGTTTCAAACCAATATACCAACAAGCAGATTGTTAGGAGAGGTTAAAAATCTTGGAAGACATAACAGTTTATAGGTCACCAAGCCTCATGATCTTTTGAGAAATAAGCAATTGCTGGATTTCTGATGGAGACTTTTTCATTTTCATTAGCCACGGATGAAATGCTAGTAGAGTGAAGGATAGCGATTGTTATTCTTTTATTTAAGAAATTAAGTAGGGATAGGACAGGTAAGCCTATGAGCCTTATTTATGACAATGGTAGGAAGAGTTCTAAGAGAAAGGATTTAAGTACATTTGGAAAGGAGAGGCTGCCTTGTATTGTCAGAACAGCTTTGCTGACAATTAAATTGTCTCATTAAATTGATTGACTTTTTAAGGAGGTAACTAAGAAAATTGTCACCTTCTCCCTTATCCTTCTCCCCTCCCCCCACCTTCTTATTCCGGCATTTTCCCCCTTCCTTTTCAGTCCTGAAGAAGTGTCTCGGCCCAAATCGTCGACTGTTCATGCATTTCCATAGATGCCGCCTGACCTGCTGAGTTCCTCCAGCATTTTGTATGTGTTGCATTGGATTACTGAAGATATGAAAGTTGCAAATATGCAGTTCTGATCATATTTACTATTGCACAATATTATCTGTGCAACACTGCATTAAACAATCATACAAGCCACAAGTCAGCATCCTTTGAGAATAGTCAGGTGCAAAGACCAGTCCCAGGAAGAACAGCATCTCTGTTTGTATTGGCCATCTCAGGTAGATTTGTGTCCCAGCTACCTCAGAAGACTGTGTTGAGGCAGAGTAAAGTTGTTGAAATAAATAATATAGGCATGAAAATAAACCTGTAATCTGTAACTGCCAAATGACATTTGATCATGGTTATCTTTTTTTCACAACTAGATGGTGCTAAGAGTTTGCAAACACTATGAAGAGTTTATACAAGATATCACAAGCCATACAGAATGCTTAGTAGTGTTTATTGTAGAGATTACAGTGTGTTTGGTGGCTAGTTGTTACTCAACCCCTTCTCTTTTTTGGGACCAGCTGTTGGGAATAAATGCAAGAGCGCTTTTGATTTCAATACTTGGATGGTTTGCTCATCCCTTCATGGCCACTGTTTCTTTTCCAGTGAAGAGACTATCTCAGCACATTGGACGACATTCTGGAACACTTCATCAATACCTGAACACCATGATAGTGTAGCAGTTAGCCAGGCACTATTACAGCTCGGTGTCGGAGTTTGGAGTTCAATTCCAGCGCCATCTGCAATCAGTATGTACGTCCTTCCCTTGAACACCAGGGTTTCCTTAGGGTGCTCTGGTTTCCTCCCACATTCCAAAGACGTACGGGTAACTAGGTTAATTGGTCTTTGGAAATTGTACTGTGATTAGGCTAGGGCTGAATAGGTGGATTTCTGGGCGGTGTGGCTCGTTGGACCAGAAGGGCTGAATCTCTCAAAAAATAAACATAATGATGACGGCAGAAAAGTCTTTATTCTTTAAAATTGACGGCATTGATTGTTAATTTTAGAGAACAGATCTGTAAAACATATTACTATGGTATTTTAGGTTAATCCATTTCATTTGACAGTGCAAAGGACATGTGTGAGTGTGAATTCCCTGAATCTTAATCTTACATGAGGTTGGCTGTGATACCTCATTTCCAGATGAGCTCAGCACTTTTTAATGCATGCGTTAAAAGGGAGAATAAAACTACATCTTTATGAATTCCTGCAGTGTTAAGTGTCCCAGAGGCCAACATCAGAACATTTTTCAAGAGGGTAAATCCTCAAGCCCCAATCGTGTACCTGGTAGGGCACTGAAACCCTCTGCCAACCAACTGACTGGAATATTCAAGGACAACTTCAATCTTTCATTACTGTAGTCAGAGGTTCCTATCTACTTCAAAATACAGCAATCATACCAGTGCCCAAAAAAAGCAGTGTGATATTCCTCAACGACTATCGTCTAGTTTCACTCATATCTACTGTTATGCAATGCTTTGAGAGGCTGTTTATGGCTAGAACTAACTCCTATCTAAGCAAAGACCTGGACCTGCATCAATTTAACAGGGACACAATGGCTTCTCTGACTCGCAATAACAGGGCAAGTTTTTAAATTCCTCAATAGTGTTTCAAAGTTTCTAGCCAGAGATTTCAGGAACCACTGAAATTTGAGGTAATATTAATTTTAATTTGCTGGCAGCAGATTTAATAGTGGTGCTCAACTGAATAGGGATTCTGTGGACACCAGACCCAGTGACAACGACCCAGCCTAGATGGCTCAGGAAAGAGAGCAGCAGATGCAGGTGGTGTGAGAGGAAGCAGGAACACAGCAAGAGAGCCAGGGCACTCATTAGGCTAAGAGCTAACCCGACCAGGCTGGTGGTACCATCACTTTTCCCGACCAACTAGAAAATAAAATGGCCTCACTGGGGCTGAGAATGAACACACAGAAAGAGATGAGGAACTGCTATGTTCTGGTTTTCACTGAAATATGGCTAAACAACAACATGCCCGCCTCGGCATTTCAACTCGACACGATGATTCTGTTCCAGACAGACAGAAACTCTCTTTTCGGGAAAGGAGGTGGAATTTGTTTGTATTTAACAAAGGCTGGTGCACAAACTCTAACAGTCACTGTCCTGGGGCAATTGAGTATCTTACAATTAAATGATGGCCACATTACTTGCTCAGGGAGTTTACTGTTATATTCATCACCACTGTCTACATCTCCGCAAACATTTCCACTTGCTTCATTTCTTAAAGATTACAAGAATCTGGAATCTTCTCATTGTAGTAAATGTTTATAAGAAGGGGACGATGCACACCGGATCACCATTATCAACAAGGTATAATTGCCAACAGGAAAGATTATGTTAGATGAAAGTACTTAGCACTTTTTTATTAAGTGGGATGACGGCCCACACCCTCATCTTGGCCTCTCTAACAGCATCTCCTAATGTTACTCCCAGCATTACATACGTACTGCTGCTGAAAACAGAGAAACCAGTCAAAGAGTACCGTACATCATTGTACAGCCCAATGAAGCAATCTATGCTTCTGGGCTGTTCTGAATGGACTAACTGGCAGATGTTCAAGGAGGCTGCCACAAACAAAAGATACAGACTTTGAAGAATATGCTTCATCCGTCACCAGCTACATCTGTAAGTGTGTAGATTAGATTAGATTATGACGACACTCAGTCCTGGTTTATTGTCATTTAGTAGTGCATGCATTAAGAAATGCTACAATGTTCCTCCAGTATGATATCACAGAAACACAAGACAGACCAAGACTAACTGACAAAAACCACATAATTATAACATATAGTTACAGCAGTGCAAAGCAATACCGTAATTTGATAAGAGCAGACCACGGGCAAGGTAAAAAAATGTCTCAAAGTCCTCGATAGCCCATCATCTCACGCAGACGGTAGAAGGAAGAAAAACTCTTCCTGCCATGAACCTCCAGTGCCGCAAACTTGCCGATGCAGCCTCTGGAAGCACCCGACCACAGCCAACTCTGAGTCTGTCCGAAAAACTTCGAGCCTCTGACCAGCCCTCCAACACCGAGCACTGAGCACCATCTCTGCCGAGCGCTTCGACCCCGGCCCCGGCCGCCAAGCAACAGGCAAAGTCAAGGATTCGGGGCCTTCCTCCCGGAGATTTTTCGATCGCACAGTAGCAGCGGCAGCGAAACAGGCATTTCAGAAGTTTCACCAGATGTTCCTCCATGCTTCTCATGTCCGTCTCCATCAAATCAAAATTGTACATGGCATCCTACTTGAAAGATAACAGATATTCATCCCGGAGTGGCCGCTGCGCACTGCGTCATGCCGCCATCATCTCTACATCTTGCACAATCTCTCATGGTCCCAGAGCACATCCTCCACAATCAGAAAAGCTCACCAACAGCTCTACTTTCTGAGGAGGTGAAGAGAACAAAACTATGTACATCTATACTGCACATCCGTAGAAGGATGTGAGAAGAGAGCATGCTGCATTATAGTTTGGAAACAGCACTGTGGCAGACAGGAAGACTCTACAGTGGGTAGTTAAAACTGCCAAATCCATCACCTGTACCAACCTACTCACCATCAAGGGCACCTATACAGAAAGATGTCAGAAAAGGGCCAGTAACATAATGGGGGCTCTTACCATCAGGGAGGAGGCTATGTACCATCTACACGAGGCCTACCAGACTCAGAAACAGTTACTTCCTCAAGCAGTAAGGCCGATCAGCACTAACTCACTCCTCCACACCCCTCAGCACCACTGCTTTACCATGTCCTGACAGAGTCACCTTATGTACAGACACTCCTGAGCCTAGGGTCACTTTATGGACATACAATTAATCTATGTATATAAACTACTTTATGTATTTATATTTATTGAATGTTTTTAATCATTGTGTTCTTTATCATACTGTGGTTTTTTGGGGTGCATTGGCCCACAATAGCAGTTACTTTGTTCTCTTTTACACTTGCATACTGGAAATGACATTAAACAATCTTGAATCATTCTCTCAATCAATAAACTTCAAAACTTGGGCCTCCGTACCTCCCTCTGCAAATGAATCCTTGACTTCCTCATTGGGAGACAACAATCAATGCGATTCATAACAGACAACATTGCGTGCTTGCCCGCTGCTCTACTCTTCCTACACCTATGACTGTGTGGCTGAACACAGCAGAAATGCTATCTACAAATTCGTAGAAGACACAACTGTCGTCAGCAGAGTCTCAGAGGGTGTTGAGGAGGCATACAGCAGTGAGATAGATCAGCTGGTTGTTGCTGTAACCACAACAACAACACTACACTCATCGAGGGAATTGATTGTGGTCTACAGGAAGGGGAAATCGGGAGAATACACGCCTGACCTTGACAAGGAGTCAGCAGTAGAAAAGGTGAGCAGTTTCAAGTTCCTGGGTGTCGACATCACTGAATACCTATCCTGGGCTCAACATATTGATGCATTTATGAAGAAGGCACATCGACAGATATTTTTCATTAGGAGTTGGAGGAGATTTGGTATGCCATCAAAGATTTGAGAAAACTTCTGCAAATGTACGATGGACGGCATTCTAACTGGTTGCATCACCATCTGGTATGGACGGGCCACAGCACAGAGTGGAAAAAGCTGCAGTGGGCTGTAGATTCTGCCAGCTCCATCATGTGCACTAGCCTCCCCAGCATCCAGGACACTTCAAAAGCTGAAGCCTCAAAACGGTGTCATCCATCATCAAACTCTCCCACCATCCAGGGCGTACCCCCTCCTCACTACTCCTCTCATCACGGAGGAGGTACAGCAGCTCAAAGACACACACTCCACATTTAAGGAACAGCTTGATCTCGTCTGCCATCAGACTTCTGAATGGTTAATGAACAACACTACCTTACTTATTTTTGCTCTCATTTTGCATTTTATTAATTTTCACTATATTGTCTATTTCTTATTGTAATTTATAATTTATTTTATGTATTGCCCTGCACTATTGCCGCTAAACAATAAATTTCATGACATACATCAGTGATAATAAACCTGATTCTGATTCTGATCTGAATACAAAAAGTGCACTCCAGTTACGAGAGGAACAGCCTTAAGCGCATGGTAGACCTAACACCAATAACTGACACATGAATAGTTGGAGACCAAGCGTCACATAAGGTGGAAAGACAACATGGAAGTACACTGGATCAGGAACTGAACACTTGACAGCTGGAGTAAAACTTTTTGCCTGCTTGAAGAAAAAGCTGTTAGATACTGCAGAACATAGAACTGTACTGTACTGGCCCTTCAGCCCATGATATTGTGTCAACCTTTGAACTTTCTCTCAGATCAACTTTACCCTTCCCTCCTACATAGCATTCCATTTTTCAATCATTCATGCACCTATCTTAGAGCTGTGAAAAGAGTTTAGAAGGAACAAATTTTGTACAAGTTATTCTAGTTGAAAAATGTAAAAGAACATAAAAGAAAGAATATAAGAATCCAGCAAGAAAGAATTTCAGGATGCATATTGTATACATTTCTCTGACATTAAGTGTACCTTTGAAACCTTTGAAAATCAGGGCACCAAATATGATCCAAAGTTCCTAAAACCATAACCTAGGTTTAGTTTACTCTTCAACCTGGTGTCTTTCTGGAACCTCAGTAAGGTGAGGCAGCATCTGTTGAAAGGAACAGTCAACGTTTCGAGCTGAGACCCTTCATCAGGACTGAAGGAGGAGGGGGCAGGGGCCCTATAAAGAAGGTGGAGGGAGGGTGGAAGGTGCCAGGTGAAAAACCAATCAGAGGAGAGATCAAGGGGTGGGGGAGGGAAAGCAGGGAGGGTATAGGCCAGAGAAGAAGGAATGTAAGAGGAAAGCACTTATGGGTAGTAGAAGAAGGCAGAATTATGAGGGAGGTGATAGGCAGCTAGAAGAGGAGGCAGAGTGAAAGTGGGATGGTGGAAGGGAGAGGGAGAGAATTACCGGAAGTTGGAGAATTCGATGTTCATACCAAGGGGCTGGAGACTACCCAGGTGGTATATGAGGTGTTGCTCCTCCAACCTGAGTTTGGCCTCGTCATGGCAGTAGAGGAGGCCATGTATGGACATATCCGAATGGGAATGTGAAGCAGAGTTGAAGTGGTTGGCAACCAGGAGATCCTGTCTGTTGTGGCGGACGGAGTGGAGGTGCTTGATGAAGCGATCCCCCAATCTGCGTCGGGTCTCGCCGATGTAGAGGAGGCCGCACCGGATACAATAGATTACCCCAACAGACTCACAAGTGAAGTGTTGCCTCACCTGGAAGGACTGTTTGGGACCCTGAATGGTGGTAAGAGAGGAGGTATAGGGACAGGTGTAGCACTTACGCTTGCCAAGTAGGAGATCTGTGGGGAGGGACATGTGGACCAGGCAGTTGCGGAGGGAACGATCCCTGCGAAAAGCAGAGAGGGGTAGAGAGGGAAAGATGAGCTTAGTGGTGGGGTCCTGTTGAAGGTGGTGGAAGTTGTGGAGGATAATATGCTGGATCTGGAGGCTGGTGGGGTGGTAGGTGAGGACAAGGGGGACACGGTCCCTGTTGTGGTGACGGGAGGATGGGGTGAGGGCCGAATTGCAGGAAATGGAGGAGATATGGGTGAGGGCATCATTGATGACGGCAGAAGGGAAACCACGATTCTTAAAGAAAGAGAACATTTGAGATATCCTGGAATGGAAAGCCTCATCCTGGGAGCAGGTGCAGCGGAGACAGAGGAACTGGGAATAGGAAATAGCATTTTTACATTTGGCAGGGTGGAAGAGGTATAATCAAGCTAGTTATGGGAATTAGTGGGTTTATAGAAGATGTCAGTGGACAGTCTGTCTCCAGAGATGGAGACCGAGAGATCAAAAAAGGGGAGAGAAGTGTCCGAGATGGACCAAGTGAATTTGAGGGCTGGGTGAATGTTAGAGGCAAAGTCGATGAAATTGACAAGCTCAGCATGGGTGAAGGACTGCTCATTTCAACAGATGCTGCCCGACCTGCTGAGTTCATCCAGCTTGTTTGTACGTGTTGATTTGACTACAGCATCTGCAGTGTACTTTGTGTTCAGTAAGGTGAATTTGAATTCAGCTCTATGTAGCTTCCGTTACAACTAAACATTTAAACAAAATGGACTTTCATTTCTCCTGCATCTTCCAAAACTTCATGATGTTCAAAGTTGCTTTTAAGTCAATGATGGACCTTCAAAGAATAGCTATTTTTGTATTGTAGAAAACACAACATAAGCTCCCAAAAGTAATGATGTAACATTGACAATGTTCTGTTGATGCTAAATATATGATAAATATTGATAAGTACAACCACATAATTATTTTAAAACCTTCACTTTTGGAATTTTGGATGATGTATTTATCACTAAATCTTTGTCCAATGTGCTCCTTATAATTTTTATTTGCTTTGTTCAATTCAATGAAATATCTTTTACTGTAGTTGAAAAAAATATTTTCATACACTTTCTTCAGACCCCAATATTTATTGATTTTCACATTGCTTCCGATTTTAGTTTTTTATTTCATCAAGAACAACTTCCCTACTCTGTGACTCTATTACAGGTGTTACGTGTTCTCTGCACATATTACAGATCTGCCTCTGATCTTCCCTTTGCTCTAACTCAGCTGTGACATAGAATCAGACACAACAGTCTCAATATACATGATAAAGGAATTTAAAACTAGAATTGTAATGCATTAAAATAGTTCTTAATAAATACTCTTGTTTTAAAGCTCTCAATGGTCTGGGACCAGAGTACATCACAGAAACAGAATC
Source organism: Hemitrygon akajei (assembly GCF_048418815.1). Classification (NCBI taxonomy): domain Eukaryota; kingdom Metazoa; phylum Chordata; class Chondrichthyes; order Myliobatiformes; family Dasyatidae; genus Hemitrygon; species Hemitrygon akajei. The sequence continues at coordinate 97,254,652 of NC_133131.1, forward strand.
AAAATCTGGTTTAATATCACCAGCATATGTCATGAAATTTGTTAACTTAGCAGCAGCAGTAAAATACATGATAATATAGGGAATGAATAAATGATAAATAATTTACATGGGTTTTAAATAGTTAAATTTTAAAAAGTGAAAAACAGAAATAATAAAAGTGAGGTAGTGTTCATGGGCTCAATGTTCATTTAGGAATCAGGTGGCAGAGAGGAAGAAGCTGTTCCTGAATTACTGAGTGCGTACCTTTGGGCTTCTGTACCTCCTTCCTGATGGTAACAATGAGCAGAGGGCATGTACTGGCTGGTGGGGTTCTAAATGATGGACACTGCCTTTCTTGGAGACTGCTCCTTCAACATGTTGTGGATACTATGGAGTCGAGTACCCAAGATGGAGCTGACTCATTTTACAACTTTCTGTAGATTCAGAATCACTATATAATCATGCTCAAGCTCTCAGGTCTTCTTCTGCCAGTCTCATAAATATAAAAGACTCACTCAAAAGAGAATTGGCAGGTCAGATTTTTTTAAGTACCCTCATAAACTGTGAAATACAATACCTAAAATTATAAAGGATGCAGACTCAATTGACACTTCTAAAGGTAACCCCAAAACCTATTTATTCAAGCCTGCATTTAACTAACATCTTTTTGTCTTTTATTTTCATTTTTACAATTTCAACTATATCATTTGTATGAAAAGTGCTCTATAAAGAAGTTATTTTTATTAAAACGTGCATTCAGAAAAAGGTATATACTGTAATCAAGATTTAGTTGAAATAAATGGTCTACAGTGAAACAGTGAAACATGTTTCTATGACTTATTTTTTAAAAATGGGGAACTTTCTGAGTTGGAGTCTGAATTAATTCCTTATCAAACCAAGGTCACTTCCTTGCTTTGTTACATTTTCTAATGCTTTCATCATACCAAAATAAGAATTTGAATATTCATTTAAATGTCTCTTAGCAACAAGAATGGTAGATAGAATTACAACTATAGCAAAGATATATTTTCTGCATTATTTTACATTCAAATCAGTCTCCTATATCACCAGGAAACTTAAAAAGGCTTTCAAAATTCAACAACTACACTAGGCACGGTGAGGATGAAATAAAATAAAATTGCAGTCAAGGAGGAAAGACCAACACAGTTTCTTTTATCTGATTCTTTTCATCCAGGACCACTAGCACCCTTTCCAGATGAGGCAAGGATTTAGACCCTAAGACATAGGAGCATATGTAGACACTTGACTCATTGAATCTTTACTGCCATTCGATCATGGCTGATATATTTTCCCTCTCAACCTCATATCTCTACCTTCTCCCTGTAATCTTTGACACCCTTACTAATTAAGAAGCTATCAAATTCCACTTTAAATATACCCAATGACTTGGCCTCCACAACCATCTGTAGCAATGAATTGCACAAATGCACCACCCTCTAGCTAAAGAATTTGTTACATTTTGTAACTCCAGAAACTATTCAAAAGAAAAACACAGGAGCCAGGAGATGCGTGTGTACTTACTCATTATTTTTATTTTTGTTAGTGAGGTACACATATATGATGTGGAGGTGTAATGACGTATGCCATTCACATACTTTTACATATAACCAGTAATGAGTTATGTAAACAACAAAGAATGCTTAATCAAACAATATATTTACAATGTTACTCAAATACTATGGAAATATCAAATACACAATACTCCTTCCTGCTTAGTTATAAACTCAATATAAAATGCACCTCATTCAGGCATAAATATTTAATCACTGTGGAGGTTTTCTTACTCCTGTTGGATAACATATTTTCAGAGAATGGGGATCACTCTGCTTGGTAGGTGGGACTTGTGACTGTGAAGCAATCTCAGGTTCTGGAGTCTCCTCCATCGTGGTTTTAGGAATTGCCTCTGGACTGCAGGAAGTGGTTCTGACAGCTCTACCCACCTTTCTTCTCTAACAATTGACTGTGCTCCCCTCAATCAATCAATGTGTCGTCTCCAGACAATATCAGGCACAATCTCCACTGTGTAGGAGAGTGGTCCAGTTCTGTCCTTAGTCTTTTCAACTACCCACTTTTGATCACCTCTGTGGTCCCTCTACAGGACTGCTTGTCCAGGAGTGAAACACTGAACCTCGTTGTTTGAGGAGCTATCAATTTGCCTCGGCTGCTGGTTCTGCACACTAGTTCTGGGATTGGGTTTGAGTACATCTACATGCGAGTGCAAAGGATGACTCAGGAACTGCACAGCTGGTGAGCTGTTGGTTGTGGAGTGTGCTGCATTGTGATTGCAAGGAGGAAACTGGCAAGCTTCTAATTCAGTGTCAGTGGAGTGTGTTCAACTGACATTGCTCGCAGTATGTTCTTCAGACTTCAGACAAACCTTTCCGCCAAGCCATTTGTAGCTGGGTGGTACAGTGCAGATGTACTGTGTTTTACTCCATTCATTTTCAGGAATGACTGAAACTGTTCTGCCACAAGCTGTGCTCCATTGTTACTGACTAAATGTTCTGGAACACCAGTCCTTAAGAAGATGTTTCTCAACACATCAACAGTGTGTGAGGCTCAGGTAGAGGCTATTAGCAACACTCTTGCTACTTTGTAGCTGTCCACTATTACCAAGACATTAGTGCCCATGAATAGTTCGGCAAAATCCACATGAATCCTCTGCCAGGCAATACAGGACATTCCCAGGGATGGAGGTGCACTGGCCTTGGTATTTTCTGGACGTGTTGGCATTCCAAACAGTGCATGGCAAGCTGCTCGATTTGCTGATCTGTTCCTAGCCACCAGATAACGTTTCAAGACAATGCTTTCATTTTGAACGTGCCTAGGTAACCAGTCTGGAGCTCCTCCAACACTAGCTGTCAGCTTGGATGGTATAACAACTCTCAATCCCCACATAAGGCAACTCCTGTCAAAGTGCAAGTTCAACTTGGTGCTGGTAAAAATGGGGTCAAGAATCTCTGTTGCAAGTTCCAGCCATTTTAGCTGGCCATGTAGACCTAAGACAACGTGGGGTCTTTACCGGTTTCCTTTTGGATCAACCCTACCGTATCAGGGAGACTTTCAATTTGCATTAGAGAGAATACATCAAGCTAAGTGACCTCTTTTGAACATTTTTCAGGCGTTTCCTTTTCCAATGGTAAACAGGACAATCCATCAGCACTTCCATGATTATTTGTCCTCTTGAATTCGATCTTGTAATTGTGTCCTCCATCTCTGCATGTGTGCTGCTGCTGTTTGTGGAACACCCTTCTGTAGTTTCAAAATGGACACCAGTGGCAGATGATAAGTAATGAGAGTAAACATTCTTCCCATACAAGTACTGTTTGAAGCAGTTTATACTCCAAACTAGACTCAAGGCTTCTCTATCAATCTGTGGGTGATTTTCCTTTGCAATGGTAAGGGACTGTGATGCAAAGGCTATGGGATGTTCACTTCCATCACTCATAACATGTGACATGTCTACACCTACACCATAAGGCAAGGTGTCATAGGCAGATTTCACTGGACTATGTGGATCATAATGTGTGAATACAGTGTCAGTCATCTCCATTTCCTTTGCCTTTTGGAAAGCTGCTTCACACCGCTTTGTCCATTGCCATTTCTTCCCAGTCTGTAGTTATGAGTTCATGGGGTGGAGCACAGAGGCCTGGTTTGTCAGGACCCTGTTGTAGTAATTGACAAATCCTAAAAAGGACTGCAACTGTGACACATCCTTTGGCCATGACATATCCACCACTGTGCATTTTCTCAGCACATTTGTGTAATCCTTGCGTGTCAATGGTGTGCTCACAGTAAGAAAAGCTTGGCTTAAAGAATTCCAGTTTGACACATTGTGTCCTGAGCCCATAATCTTCCAATCTTTTTAAAAATGTCTTGAGATTTTGGAGCTTTCTTTGTCATCCTCACCAGTAACAATAACATCATCCAGGTAACACTGAGTCCCTGCACAGCAACTGGTCCATGACTTACTGCAAGAGTGCAGGTGCTGATTGTACTCTAAAAATAAGCCTATTATAGTGATAAAGCCCTTTGAGAATCTTTATGGTGAGAAATGTCTTGGACTCAACTTCCATCTCCATCTGCAGGTAGGCCTCAGCTAGATCCACTTGATTGAACTGATACCCTCCAGAAAGATGTGCAAAGATATCTTCTATCCCAGGCAGAGGGTACTGATCTACTACTTTCTGTACTGAGTTGATGGTGACCTTAAAATCACCACAGTTCCTGAAAAACTCCTCTTTCTTAGCTACTGGGACCATTGGTATTGCCCATGGTCTCCACTCAATTTTGGAAAGAATTCCTTCAGCCTCCATGTGATCGAGCTCATTGGCTACTTTATCACTGATGGTAAATGGAACTGGACAGGCTTTGTAAAACTGGGGTGTGATATTATTTTAAATTATTTTACCCTTGATATGTTTGAGTTTTCCAGTGCCATCTTATAACACTACTGTGGCATTATACGGTATCTTTCTTAATTTGCTTTCAGTTGATTCTCTTGCTGGGGATGTAGCATGTAACTGGTGGATGGATCTACAATCATGTTGTAGTTGTCTCAGCCAATCATGGCCTCACAATGCCAGCCCTCCTGTTCTTACCGCAATGTGCCTTGTTGGTTGTTGTATTTCACTGTTACAAATGTCATTCCCACAGGAGTTATCTTTTCTCCAGTGCTGTATAATTTCTTAGTTTGATATCTGCAGGTTTCAGTTCAGTATCTTTGAAATTCCATTCAAACTCATTTTGTGAAATGAATGAAACAGCTGAACTAGTGTTCAATTCCATTTTAATTAATTTGCTATTCACTTCTGAAGTAAGCCAGATTGCTTGTCTTTTGTTAGTTTTCACATTGTAAATCTCAAGGCTACATAGTCCTATGTTATTACCATCATTCTCAGGTTTTTTATCAACAACATGCAAATTAGAGCTCTTCTTGAAATTGCAACTTGACTTTTTATCTTTTTCTCATCCCTGTGCAGTCCATTTATTCTGGTCTGCCCAACGTGATATTTGAATGTGTCCAACTTTGTTGCATTTTCGGCAGGTTTCACCTTTAGACCAACCTTAGTCTAATGTACTTGACCCCTGCCACAATGGTGACTCAATTTGTTCAGCTAGGCAAGTTTCTGTTTAAACGTTGCAATTTTGTTTGTGCTCACTTATATTCCTGACTACACCTCACTTGCATCTCTAGGTGCTATTTCTATTGATACAACAATTTCAACTACTCCTTTAAATGTGAGTTGTCCTTCAGTTTGGAGCTATTTTTGAATGTTTTCTTGTAAGATTCCACAAACTAGTCAATGTCTCTGTATCATTAAGCCCATCACTGAACACACAAAGCTCAAACAACTTCTTCAGTTCAGCCATATACGCTGAAATGGACTCCCCTTACTTTTGATTCTGTTTATGAAACCTAGTGCATTCTGCAATCAACACTGGCATTGGTTCGAAATGTTCCTGTGTTACTTTCACGATATCAGCAAAGTTGGTTTGGTCGGAGCAATTAAATGTCTAAGCAAACTGTAAACTTTTCCAACTAAGCTGGTAGTTGTTGCTTATTGGCTATTCCACTTGTTTTAAATTGCTGCTCAATTTGTTCAGTATACATTAGCCAGTTATCTATTCTGCAATTGAACACATATATTTCCCTGAAGTAGCCAGCCATTTCTACTTTCTTTTACATTTCTTGTAATTATCACCCAGTACTCACTACTTATGAACCCATCAATTTCACCCATTGTCTGCATTTTTTAACTTGACTGCCTTTCATCTTTTGTAAGAAACACACGCTACACTTTTTAAAAAAAAATTCGATCGTCTATCTACCCTAGTGAAGAATAAAATCTCCTGCACCTCAGTATGTAGGTTATCTTTGATTCGTTTTAAAGCTTCATCACCACTGTTATGTTTTGTAAATCTAACAACTAATTGGAAAAAAAAACCACAGATCTGGAAGATTCATGTCTACTTATTACTTTTTGTTAGTGTGGCATGTACATATGATATGGTGGCATAATGACATATAACATTCACATACTTTTACACATAACCCATAATGAATTGAATTGAGCAAACACGAGGAAATCTGCAGATGTTGGAAATTCAAACAACACACACAAAATGCTGGTGGAACACAGCAGGCCAGGCAGCACCTATAAGGAGAAGCACTGTCGACATTTCAGGCTGAGACCCTTTGTCAGGACTAACTGAAATAAATTATAACATAGAAATACAATTGTGTCAGCTTGAATTAATCACTCTAATGGCCTGGTGGAAGAAGCTGTCCTGGAGCCTGTTGGTCCTGGCTTTTATGCTGCAGTACCATTTCCCAGATGGTAGCAGCTGGAACAGTTAGTGGTTGGGGTGACTCAGATCCCCAGTGATCCTTCAGGCCCTTTTTACACACCTGTCTTTGTAAATGTCCTGAATAGTGGGAAGTTCACATCTACAGATGTGCTGGGCTGTCTGCACCACTCTCTGCAGAGTCCTGTGATTGAGTGAAGTACAGTTCCCATACCAGGCAGTGATAGAGCCAGTCAGGATGCTCTCAATTGTAGAAAGTTCTTAGGAGGTTAGGGTCCATATCAAAACTCTTCAACCGTCTGAGGCGAAAGAGGCGCTGTTGTGCCTTTTTCACCGCACAGCTGGTATGTGGTACAGACCACATGAGATCCTTAGTGATGTGTATGCCGAGGAACTTAAAGCTGTTCACCCTCTCAAGCCCAGATCCATTGATGTCAATAGGGGCTAGCCTATCTCCATTCCTCCTGTTGTCCACAACCAGCTCCCTTGGTTTTGTGACATTGAGGGAGAGGTTGTTTTTTTGATACAACTGTGTCAGGGTGATGACTTCTTCTCTGGAGGCTACCTTGTTATTATTTGAGATTAGGCCATTCAATGTAGCATTGTCAGCAAATTTAATTAGCTGATTAGAGTTGTGTGTGGCAACACAGTCATGTGTATACAGAGAGTAAAGGAGGGGGCTTAGGACTTAGCCTTGGTGGGCATTTGTGTTGATAGTCAGAGGGGTATCTGTGGTGAGGGAGCCCACTCTTATCACCTGCCGGCGATCTGTCAGGAAGTCCAGAATCCAGCTACATAAAGCAGGGTGAAGGCCGAGGACTTTGAGCTTCTTGTCGAGCCTGGACGGAACTATGGAGTTGAATGCTGAACTGTAGTCCAAGAACCGCATTCTCACATAAGCATCCTTCTTCTCCAGATGTGTAAGGATGGTATGTAGAGCAGTGGATATTGCGTCATCTGTCAAGCGGTTGTGTTGATAGGTGAATTTTAGGAGATCCAGTGTAGGTGATGGCATGCTGCAGATGTAATCCTTGACCAGCCTCTCAAAGCGTTTGCTTATTATTGAGGTGACTGCGACAGGACACCAGTCATTCAAACATGTTACCTTGGCCTTTTTAGGTACAGGAACAATAGTAGATGTTTCGAAGGAGGAGGGCACTCTACACTGGGAGAGGGAGAGATTAAATATGTCTGTAAACACACCAGCCAGTGGTGCCACGCACACTCTGAGTACTCGCCCTGGGATGCCGTCCGGTCCCGCTGCCTTGCGACTGTCCACTTGTTGGAAACACCTGCGTACCTCAGCCTCAGAGATGACCAAGCTGCAGGTCGCATCAGCTGTTGGCCTTCTCCTGGGCTCAGAATTGGCAACATCAGATCGAGTGTATAAAAAGATTTAGCTCATCTGGGAGAGAGGCAGCAATGTTGGAAACTCCACTGCATTTAGCTTTGAAGTCTGCAATTGAGTACAGACCTTGCCATAAGCTGTGTGTGTGGTTGGTAGAGAATTGAGTCTGAATCTTGTCCCTGTAACGTTGCCTCACTGCCTTGATGACATTGTGCAGATCATGGCTGCATTTCTTGAGTTCCTGTTGGTGACCGGCAACGTAAGCTCTGTGTCACGTGGTAAGTGCTGTTTGCACGGAACTGCTGATCCAGGGTTTCTGGTTTGGATAGACCCTGACCATTTTCTGAGGGGCAACATTTTCAATGCACTTCCGGATGAAACTCATGATCCCATCCGTGAACTCAGACATCCTCATCATGGAAGACATTCCAGTCGATGTCATCAAAGCAGTCCTGCAGCATGGAGCTCGAGTGGTTGGACCAGCTGCCTCTTGTTTCAGCTTCTGCCTGTACCTCGGCAGCAGAAGGATGGAGGAGTGATCTGATTTTCCAAACAGTGGGTGGAGGAGAGCTTTGTAACTGTTGCGGAAGGAAGAGTAGCAGTAGTCAAGTATGCTATCTCCCCGTGTGCTCTCCTGGATGTGTTGACAAAACTTTGTAGAGACCTTAGTCAGCGGCATTCTATTAAAGTCACTGGCGCTGATGAAGGCAGCCTCTGGGTGTGCATTCTCCAGGGTGCTGACAGTCTCGTACAGTTCCTTGAGAGCCCAGTCTGTTATAATAACAGTTGTGAACTTCCTAGGCAGCCAGAACAGTCTACACAGCAGTGACAGGAACTCCAGATCTAGGGAACAAAAGGATTTGAGGGCATGCACGTTCTGGGGGGTCACACCGAGCATGATGGACTATGACCATGAAAGATACCCCAACTCCTTCACTCGTCCCAAAGAGGATTTTTGATCTGTCTGCATGGAACAGGGGGAATCCAGAGGGCTTGAATGTGTGATCCGGTATCTCTTCCGTCAGCCAGGTCTCCACGAAGCACAAAATGTTACATTCCTTTGTTTCTGGCCGGTAGGAGATACTGGCTCTTAGTTCACACAGCTTGTTGTCCAGGGACTGAACATTAGCCAGGTGTATGCTGGGGAGCAGTGGCCAATTAGTACGCCATCTCAGCCTCACCAGGACCCCGACCCTTCCCCCTTACCTCTGATGCCACTTCTGAGGTAGCGGCGGTGTAAGACATGAGTCTTCTGTGGATCGTGCAAGCAGGGGATCCCAGTGTAGGAAAGGCGGCACGTAGTGGGTAAATGCCGCCTTCCCAATGTTCAGAAGAGTCAGTCTATCATATCTAATGTGACTATTGGCTACTTGAAAAAGAAATCCAGAGGAAATTAACAGTATGCTGTACAGATGGAATGGAGCTCGCAACACATCTGCCGTACATGGCGTCATCTTGGGTGATGCTTAATCAAAAAATATATCTACAACATTATTCAAATATCACTGAAATATTAAATGCGCAATACCTAGAGCCATCAAATGCTCCATTTACATTAACCCTTTCCTCGGGAGACATCCCCGAATTTACAGCATTTCACTTTAGTTGGCTCTATTCAGTGCTCACAATGTGTTCTCATCCACAATGTATTGCCCATGCAACGTGGGCAGCAGCAGTTGTGAGGAAAGTAGAGTTAATATTTCACCAGAAATGAGAAATCTTTATTTTTTTTTACCTAATTGCCTCTACTCGCTTCCTGAAACTGAAGTTTGCTCTCTGGGAATCAATACATATTCAAGCTATACCTACCTTTTTTGTGAAATATCAATAATTCTTTATTGCATTCCTAATTCTCCCCATCACCTGTCTATTGATAGCAATTTTACAAGACCAACCCCAAAATGTGCTTTTTCCTCTCTTAGTATTTCAAAGGGATTTTTCACTTTGTGATACCTTTCAATGTCCTGGCCTTTTTCCTTGCTTCTCCGTGCAACTGCATGGAATACAGCACCTGCCCTTTACGCATCCCATCCCAACAATTACATAGTCATCATACAAACCACGTGTTCGTGGTTCCACTAAAAAGGCGTTTTTTGTATCTCCATGTCAACGTCTATTTCTGCTTCCATCTCAGTTCCTGTATCAATAAAACCTTCTTCTGTTCATTTGTTGGCTCTGAAATGATTATTAAAAAGCATCAGATATCACTAACTACAAACAATCATGCCAAAGTAATTTGGATAAAGTATTCCTATTTCCACCTTTTCTGCCAAACAGCATGATAGGAAGACAGGAAATTATCACTCCCATCATCCAAACCATGACAAATTCATAATCTGTACAAGCTTAATTTTCCTATCTCCCTTGGACTAGCACTTACACCAAAATTAAAATCTAAATAAAGTATATAGCCTGGCTCCCAAGAATCCTTTACAATCATTAACCAGAAGCACTGGGGGATGGATCTGAGGGTGATATTCAAACCACTCTTATTCACTGTTCCAGTCCCCTAGATTATTACTGAGAAGCAGCAAAATGATTAGTTGTGTGAAGAAATATTTCATATTAGTGCTAATTTCACCTTTCATATTGTTCTAATTATTTCACCCTTTTTCTTGAAATAAATGTTTTCTGTTTTTGGTGTGTTAGACACCAATATACATAATACCACCATAACTTTCGAGTTTTATCCCCTCGCTCAACCCTGTGATGATTGTGTGTGTGTGTGTGTGTGTGTGTGTGTGTGTGTGTGTGTGTGTGTGTGTGTGTGTGTGTGTGTGTGTGTGTGTGTGTGTGTGTGTGTGTGTGTGTGTGTGTGTGTGTGTGTGTACGCACATACACACCACTTTGATGAATTGAATAGTGCTCTTTCCTCCTGATAACTAAGATGACCAAAACATTAGACACTCCCAACACAAATATGTTCTGGTTCTTGTAAGTGCTGTTCTCTGTTAGGAGCACTAGACTGCAGATCATGCCACCTTTGTCATGGTCCTGACTGAACAGTAGCAAACAACCAAGTTTTGGTTAGCTACTGCTGTCCCTTTGAAACTCAGATTGTCAATTATTGTCTGCCACATTCCTTCATGTAAAGTCTGTACTTGCGCTGAGCGCTCAATCACAGGAATTCCATTTCTGGTGCTACTGCTTGTGAATTCGCCTTTGGATTCCATTTGTGTTGTCTTGTTTATTTTGAATGTGTCTGAGTCAATTCTAGACCTTACTCTGCACTTGGGTTCACAACCATCCACTGGTCTCTTGTTACAGCATGATTGAGCCGTCATGAACCCAGCAGAGTATGAATGTCTGAAAACTGCATTGGCCTACAGGGAGCAACTATAGGTAAACACGACAACATGCGTCAGGAGAACCTCATCGCTCTCCAGAAACTCTCTGACTCTGGTAGGCACACTCTGAGTTTGGCCGGAGTGGCTGCCAGTTCTGGGCATATTCAAGCTGGAGGCTGTCCGTACTCGAGAGGGATTGCTGCACTACTGGCCCCTGAGCAGCAGGATAGTAGTCCCAAAATATGCCAACAATTCCTGGTACAATGCTCCTTGGCCTTTGAATTACAGCATCCACAAAAACCTAGCCCACATCCAGGATGCAAAGAAGTTGAATTTGAGGCAGGCATGTTGGTCCCTATTCTTTAATAGGTTCAACTTCTTTATTACTTACCACCCAGGATCAAAAAAATCAAAACCCAGATGTCCGGTCCTGACAGTTTAAAACACCTAAAGGGAAGGGAGCCCTTCCACTATAATTCCCAACTCGAGAATGGAGGCGCACATCTGCAGGAACATGGACTTGAAAACCGCTGAACCTAAAAGCAACATGGGACAGCTCAGGTAATAGTCCTCCTGGACGTATCGTTGCTTGTTCGGAGGTGCTCAACTGGTGACACACTTTGAACTTGTCTGGGCTTCCAGGGGTTGCTCACACCTTGGAGTTCATCAAGGTGCATTACAGGTGACCAGGGATTACTAAAGGTGTCCGGGAAAGTCTTAGCATGTGATGTCTCTGCACAAGAGGAAGAACCCCAAACACAGCCCCAAGATCTGCTTCAGCCTCTCCCCATTCCTGCTCGCCCTTGGTCTCACATTTCTGTGGACTTTATCACAGGCTTTTTGGCATCTCGGGCTAATGCAGTAGTCATGGTGGTCACGGACCAATTCTCCAAGGCCTGCTGCTTCGCACCCTTTCCCAAATTACCATCGGCTTCAGAGACCACAAAACTCAAGTTACAGCACGTCTTCAGAATTTGCTTTTCCCCAGGACATCGCCACTGATCACAGTCCCCAGTTTGCCTCTAGGTTTTGGAAGGCCTTATGTGAGCTCATTGGTTGCTGGCCAATTTGCAGCAATGACAAGACCAGGCTAACCACCAGCGAAAGCGGGGACAAGCACTTCGTCCCAGCCAGCAGGTCTCTGATGTTGGTGGGGGCAGATTTACAATGGCACTCAGTGGTGACTCCTTCGAGATTATCTGCGAAATCAGTTACATTTCTACCTTTGATGTCTCTCTTTTTTCTCGTCAGGGGTTCTGTTGAAGACCCTGACCAGGAGTTACACCGAGACTTTGGCTCTGCAGTGGTGAGACCCGCTCCCAGGGGCTTATGGCCGGACACTTTTCAAAATCCCAAGGATGCAGCCTAGAAGACAAGTGTGACTCCAAGGTTCGGAGGTTTTGTGGCCCTGTGGATCGGCTAATTCTATGCCCAACTGAAGCATCACAGGAGAAAAATGATACATCAGAGGCTCAGTACGCACACATATTCTTGGGTCAGAGAATTCCCAGGGGAAAATCAAGTGGCACAACAGATTTTTAACACCATAGATCAGTGAGTTGTTTTGTTATGTCTCCCTTCTCACTGTGAAAGGGCACACATCTTTTCCCCTTTATTAGAGAGAGAGAGAGAGAGAGAGCCTGTGGTATATCAAATTGTCGGGTGAACAATTAGTTTTTGTTGACAGATCATGGTCTTTATTCAGGCTTTGCTATTTCTTGCTTGCTGGGTGGAGAGTGCTGATGCATTTTTGCTGGAGTAAGTGGAAGGGTTATTGCTTTGCTGTTGCTTGTGCGTGGGAGAAGGGAGCAGGGCTCTTCGGGGTTCTAACATTTTTACTATCACACACTTTTTGGGGCATTCTTCTGTTTTCATGGATGTCTGTGAACAAGAATTGCAGGATGTATCAGAGAAATATCTCTGATATTAAATGAAACTACTGAACTATTGAACTAAAGATTTCCTCACGCAGGTTGAATCCAGAAAATTGGCTCCTCGTTACGTTAGTCCATTCAAAATTCTGGGACTTTTGGACAGTTCATGGTAAAGGCAGCACCTCGTGGATTGGGAAGGATATAGCCCAGATGAAAGAAGCTGGATTCCTTCATGAGACACCCTGGACCCTGCCTTGATTTAGGACTTTCACCAGCACCACCCTGATTACCCTGGTTCATCTGGAGCCGGTCACAGGGAGAGGTTCTGTCATGATCCCAATTGAACAGCAGCAAGCTTCCAAGTTTTGGCACTCCAGTTCCCTGGAGTGTGGTTAGCTGCTAATGTCCCTTTAAGAGTCAGACAGCCAATTCGTGCCTGCCACATTCCTTCACTTGTACTGAAAGAATTGTGCTGAGCACTCAGTGCTTAATCATAGAAATTCCATTTCTAGTACTACTACTCATGATTTTGGCTTCGGATTTCATTTGTGTTATTTTGTTTATTTCAGGTATGATTTTATTCTAGATATTGCTCAGCATTTTCATAGCTCTCATTACAATCTTCATGTAATGACATGGTTTATACTTTGACATGTTAAATATCATTTGACATGTTAAATATCCAGTCCATTAACATTTAAACTACCATTTATTAATTCTGCATTGTTCATTTTATATGTGACTTGTTTTTCTTTAAAGTTATGTACTATATTAATTTTATTTACTTTGAACTGATATTGACAGATTGTATCTAACTCCCACTGGTCTTAGGTTGATTCCTTTGAAAACAATTCTCACTTTGCTTTTAAATAGTGGCCTGGTCGAGGGAAGTGCCTGGTGTGAAAAGTGCTAGTCTTTGGCTCGAGAGTCTTCGGCGAGGAGACTACGCCAGGCACAATTGCAGAGGGTGAAGACATGACCGCTAAGCTGATTCAGTGTGCTACGTGCATGATGTGGGAGGTCAGGGACACTGATGGTGCCCCCGGATGCTACAGCTGTGGAAAGTGTGTCCAGATTCAGCTTCTGAAGAAGCATGTTGCAGCAATGAAGAAAGAACTGGATGACCTCAGGTTTATCCACGAAAACGAGGGTTTTCTGGACAGGACCTACAGTGAGGTCGTTACACCGAGGATACCGGAAGAGAGAAAGGGGGCGACGAAGAGGAAGGAAAGGATGCTTGAAGTACAGGAGACCCCAGGGAATGTACCTCTTGTAAACAGGTTCACCTTCTTGGAAGCTGTCAGGACAGAAGGTACTGCCAGTCTGAGAGGCGGACAGGTCTGCGAGTCGAAAATTGGTGCAGAAGCAGAGCCGAGGAGTCAGACATCAGGAAGAGCCGTGGTAGTAGGGGACTCCATAGTAAGAGGTACAGAAAGGGGTTTCTGTGGCAACAGGCGAGATTTAAGGATGGTGTATTGCCTCTCTGGTGCTAGGATCCAGGACATCACGGACCGATTACAGGGAATCCTCAAGGGTGAAGGTGAACAGCCGGAAGTGGTAGTGCATGTCAGCACAAATGACATCGGGAAGAAGAGGAAGGACATTCTGCAGCGGGACTTCAGAGAACTCGGAAGAAGGCTGAAAAGCATTACTTCCTGGATGGTTATCTCTGGTTTGCTTCCAGTTCCTCGTGCTGGAGAGGGCAGGAACAGGGAGATAATGGATCTGAATGTGTGGCTGAGGAACTGATGCAGGAAGCAAGGATTTACATTCTTGGACCACTGGGATCTGTTTTGGGGTAGGGATGAATTGTACAAAAGGGACGGGTTGCACCTTAATAGGCGGGGGACCAGCATTCTGGCAGACAGGTTTGCCACTGCAACACGGATGTGTTTAAACTAAGTAGTGGGGGGGAGGGGATGAACTGGAAATATAAGGATGGAGTTAAAGGGAAAGTGATAATAAGAAAAGTTAAAAAGGACAACAGAATCAATGGAGTAGAAAGCTTAAGAAGAGATCATACAGTATGGCCAAGTGAAATAGGAATTGATATGAAAGGAGAGGGGAGTACCGAATTAAAAGTATTATATATGAATGCACGAAGTATAAGGAATAAAGTAGATGAGCTTGAGGCTCAGTTGGAAATTGGCAAGTACGATGGTGTGGGAATAACTGAGACATGGCTTCAAGCGGACAGAGCCTGGGAAATGAATATTCAAGGATATACATCTTATCGAAAGGACAGACTGACTGGCAGAGGGGGTGGGGTGGCTCTGTTGGTGAGGAATGATATTCAGTCCCTTGCGAGGGGGGACATAGAATCTGGGGATGTAGAGTCAGTATGGATAGAACTGAGAAATTCTAAGGGTAGAAAGACCCTAATGGGAGTTATCTACAGGCCCCCAAACAGCAGTCTGGATGTAGGGTGTAAGTTGAATGAAGAGTTAAAATTGGCATGTCGCAAAGGTAATGATACAGTTGTCATGGGGGATTTCAACATGCAGGTAGATTGGGAGAATCAGAATGGTACTGGATCCCAAGAAAGGGAGTTTGTGGAGTGCCTCCGAGATGGATTCTTAGAACAGCTTGTACTGGAGCCTACCAGGGAGAAGGCAATTCTAGATTTAGTGTTGTGCAATGAACTGGATTTGATCAGGGACCTCGAGGTAAAGGAACCATTAGGAGGTAGTGACCATAATATGATATGTTTTGACCTACAATTTGAGAAGGAGAAGGGAAAATTGGATGTGTCAGTATTACAGTTGAACAAAGGGAACTATGGAGCTATGAGTGAGGAGCTGGCCAAAGTTCAATGGAACAATACCCTAGCAGGGAAGACAGTGGAACAAAAATGGCAGGTATTTCTGGGAATAATGCAGAAGGTTCAGGATCGGTTCATTCCAAAGAGGAAGAAAGATCCTAAGGGAAGTAAGGAGCGGCCGTGGCTGACGAGGGAAGTAAAGGGCAGTATAAAAATAAAAGAGAAGAAGTATAACATAGCAAAGATGAATGGGAAACCGGAGGACTGGGAAGCTTTTAAAGAGCAACAGAAGATAACAAAAAAGGCAATATGCCAAGAAAAAATGAGGTACAAAGGTAAACTAGCCAAGAATATAAAGGAGGATAGTAAAAGCTTCTTTAGGTATGTGAATAGCAAAAAAATAGTTAAGACCAAAATTGGGCCATTGAAGACAGAAACGGATGAATTTATTATGGGGGACAAGGAAATGGCAGATGAGTTGAACAGGTACTTTGGATCTGTCTTCACTAGGGAAGACACAAATAATCTCCCAGATGTAATAGTGGCCAAAGGAACTAGGGTAAAGGATGAACTGAAGGAAATTCATATTAGGCAAGAAATGGTGTTGGATAGACTGTTGAGTCTGAAGGCTGATAAGTCCCCGGGACCTGATGGTCTGCATCCCAAGGTACTTAAAGAGGTGGCTCTAGAAATTATGGACACATTGTTAATCATTTTCCAATGTTCTATAGATTCAGGAACAGTTCCTGCTGATTGGAGGGTGGCTAATGTTGTCCCACTTTTCAGGAAAGGAGGGAGAGAGAAAACAGGGAATTATAGACCGGTTAGCCTGACATCAGTGGTGGGAAAGATGCTGGAGTCAATTATAAAAGAGGAAATTACGACACATTTATATAGCAGTAGAAGGATCAGTCCGAGTCAGCATGGATTTATGAAGGGAAAATCATGCTTGACTAATCTTCTGGAGTTTTTTGAGGATGTAACTATGAAAGTGGACAAGGGAGAGCCAGAGGATGTAGTGTACCTGGACTTTCAGAACGCTTTTGATAAAGTCCCACATAGGAGATTAGTGGGCAAAATTAGGGCACATGGTATTGGGGGCAGAGTACTGACATGGATTGAAAATTGGCTGGCTGACAGGAAACAAAGAGTAGTGATTAACGGGTCCCTTTCGGAATGGCAGGCTGTGACCAATGGGGTACCGCAAGGTTCGGTGCTGGGACCGCAGCTGTTTACAATATACATTAATGATTTAGATGAAGGGATTAAAAGTAACACTAGCAAATTTGTTGATAACACAAAGCTGGGTGGCAGTGTGAAATGTCAGGAGGATGTTATGAGAACGCAGGGTGACTTAGACAGGTTGGGTGAGTGGGCAAATGTATGGCAGATGCAGTTTAATGTGGATAAATGTGAGGTTATCCACTTTGGTGGCAAGAACAGGAAGGCAGATTACTATCTAAATGGAGTCAAGTTAGGAAAAGGGGAAGTACAATGAGATCTAGGTGTTCTTGTACATCAGTCAATGAAAGCAAGCATGCAGGTACAGTAGGCAGTGAAGAAAGCTAATGGCATGCTGGCTTTTATAACAAGAGGAATTGAGTATAGGAGTAAAGAGGTCCTTCTGCAGCTGTACAGGGCCCTGGTGAGACCCCACCTGGAGTATTGTGTGCAGTTTTGGTCTCCAAATTTGAGGAAGAACATTCTTGCTATTGAGGGAGTGCAGCGTAGGTTCACAAGGTTAATTCCCGGAATGGCGGGACTGTCATATGTTGAAAGATTGGAGCGACTGGGCTTGTATACACTGGAATTTAGAAGGATGAGAGGGGATCTGATTGAAACATATAAGATTATTAAGTAATTGGACACACTGGAGGCAGAAAGCATGTTCCTGCTGATGGGTGAGTCCAGAACTAGAGGCCACAGTTTAAGAATAAGGGGTATGCCATTTAGAACAGAGATGCGGAAAAACTTTTTCACCCAGAGAGTGGTGGATATGTGGAATGCTCTGCCCCAGAAGGCAGTGGAGGCCAAGTCTCTGGATGCATTCAAGAGAGAGTTAGATAGAGCTCTTATAGATAGTGGGGTCAAGGGATATGGGGAGAGGGCAGGAACGGGGTACTGATTGTGTATGACCAGCCATGATCACAGTGAATGGCGGTGCTGGCTAGAAGGGCCGAATGGCCTACTCCTGCACCTACTGTCTATTGTCTAATATCTCCTTTGGTTTCTTCTGCAAAATTGAACAATTTAAATTAAAGTTCCATAAACAAATTAAGAATAGGAAGCAGTGTTGTTCTCTGAATAAATCTCAAAGGAAATGTTTTGAATAACTTAACCATTTGACAGATAATCACTCCTCTCTTTTTTTTTGCTAACCTTGTTTTCTAAAAACAGCTGCCACTTGTAAGATCACAAAAGATACAAGTAAACTTCCAACTAATGCAGTCGGCCCTCCTTATCCGCAGGCTCCGCATGCATGGATTCAACCAACCGCGGATCGGGAAAACCTGGTTCTCTCTCCAGCACTTGTTGTTTGAGCACGTACAGACTATTTTTTCTTGTCATTATTCCCTAAACAATACAGTGTAACAACTATTTACATAGCATTTACATTGTATTAGATATTATAAGTAATCTAGAGATGATTAAAAGTATACAGGAAGATGTGAATAGGTTACTGCGGATCGGGATTGAAAAAAAACCCAGAAGTTCTGTTAGTCAGCACAGGTACATCCGGTATTATTTAGTGTCAGTTAGTCAAATGTTTCTCTCAGTATATAGTATATATTTTACCTTTCTATGCATATAAAACACTTAAGAAACGTATGCATTTCAATAATTAAACCACAGCATTGCTTAGTAATAATTGTAGCTTTCATCGGGACAGGGCCTTTCACATGCTCCATTATTCTCACTTTATCCTTTAAAATTGTTCCAATCGTTGACTGACTGCAGCCCAATGCTTTCCAATGACCGATGGCATTTCATCTCTTTCCAATCACTTTATCATTTCCACTTTATTTTCAATCTTGATCATTTTCCATCAACAGAACAGAACCAGCAGTAGCTGCGGGCAGCAGGGCCCAAGCTCCACTGGATCCTAAAGTCCACCTCACTGAGACAGGTTAAATAAGGGACTTGAGCATCCACTTTTTTTTTGGTATCTGTGGAGGGTCCCGGAACCAATCCCCCATGAGTAAGGAGGGCCGACTCTAGTTCATTTAGTTTCTGGTCATAAATGGAAGTTAGTCTTCAGTTCTTAAAATATAAATGGAAAGCAGTAATCTGCCTGGATTTAAATACACAGCTTTCAAAACAAGCTCTGTACATTGTACATTGCAGTACATTGCTTGTGTAGAAGCAGATGCTAGTGACTGTACCTGTTTTACTGCTCGAAAAGGGTATAGGATAATGGTTGTTTAATTTAGTTTGTTTCAAACAGACAAGCTGACTCTTAAATTGCTTAGTACAAGGAAGCTTGTGAAACAGATAGATAATATAATTTAGCATATCAATAACTGATCAGTTTATAGTTTGGAAGGTTTTAATGTCCTTAAAGAAATTTGTTTTATAGCAGTAATTAGGAACTGTGAGCATTCGCAAAATAATTATGTCTTCAAAATGCTTTTAGAACATTTGTGTTAACAAGATATCCAAGGAAGTACATGTGATATGTATGTGAAGTCACCTATGTGGGAGAAAAATGATAAATGTAGAGAGCAGTTCTGGCAAAAGGAACATCAGACAACATGAAAGAAACCAGGGATGAATGAGGTTCCATTTCTCCAGCTTCAGCTTCTGAGACAGACAATGTGTTTGTCTGTATCATGGGTATGCCTTTTAAATTTATAGGAATTGTACCTGTGCTTTGGAAATCATTATGTTTAAGAAATACTTTGTGTTTAGGAAATAGTTTGTGTTTTAGAAATAGCTTGTGATTTGGAAATGTTTTATAAGACAGAAACCTTATGTAAAAATTTGGAAAAGTTTAATAAAGAAATCCTCTGAGATTTAAACGTGTATCACTGTAAATAATTGACCTGTGTTTAAAACTACTTTGTTAGTTGGAATATCTTCTCCTTGGTAGGGAGAGGGGACCTACCACTTGAATAGTGAGTATTGACAGCTTAACTCACCGTGGAGAATAAACAAGGAAGTAAACTAGCTTTTGAAGATTGGGTAGCTACAGTGTAAATTCCTTTTAGAGAGAGTACTCATGATGATTGAGATCCAATAGGACTTAAGGTCTTTGTTTGAGTTTAGAACTTCACGGTCGGCAAACCCAATACCATCCCAGTCACTCCCGAGAATGAATTATGAATTCAAGCCCTGCCCTCTTTAAATATTCCTTAACCTTTCTTTCAGAAAGATGCTCTTTGACCTTCTGCCCGTGGGCCAGTTAACTAGAATGTTATTTACTGCAGAATAGAAATTCAGTTTCGTCTAACATTAGCAACATGATTACATACCACCACGAGGAGTATTCGAGTCTATATATCATCTATTTTAGGTAAGGATAATATTAAGACCACAAGAATAGTGCTAAAACTGCATAATTTGTATAATTATATCCTCAATATCCAAGACATATACATAATTACCAGTGTCAATATGCACATTTGTTCAGTCATACCCACCAAGTGTACTAGCTTTTCAAACAAGGCACTTTTATTTCTCACATTTACAGAAGTGACTGTATCTAATCTCAATGCAATATTTACAATTTACAAGTATAACATTAATAATGAGGCCAGGACCAGTATATACAGTAGAAATTTGCTGATATTATAATTCTAAGCGAGAAACTAAGTTCTGAGTAGATATTGAGCCTGCAGAAGGAAATTGACATATAGTGACAGATGGAATGTAAATCTTGAGAAAATTTCAGGTAATTCGTAGTGACATAGAGAACAGAAAAATCAATATTTACTTCAACGTCACTGATGTTCAGAGAGGTTTGCTGCATCCATGGACATGAAAGTTAACATGTAGTTACAGCAAGCAATTAGATTAGTTTTATTTGCCCCATGTACATTGAAACATAGAGTGAAATACACCTCACGTCAAATCCAATCAGTGAGGATTCTGGTCTCATTGTCTCTCTCTTAGGAGACAAAGCATTAGTATTTATCATAAACCCACTGACCCCAACAGCGACTTAGACTTCACCTCTTCCCATCTGTCTCTTGAAACTATGTTATTCTTTTCTCCCAGTTTCTCATTCTCCACCGCATCTCCACTCAAGATGAAGCTCTCTGTTCCAGGACATCTGAAATGTCTCCATTTTCAGGAGGTATAGGTTCACTTCTGCTGTGGTTGATGGAGCCCTACCTTGCACCTCCTTTGTTTCCCATCATCAGCTCTCATCCTACCTCCTCCCAGACAGAACAGCGATAGAGTTCACCGGGTATTATGTTTCACCTTTTGGGCCTTCATCATTTCCACCAGGCACTTCTCATCCCCACCCCTCTCCACCTTCCGGGATTCTCTGGTCCACTTATCCTTTCACATTGTTCCTTCTGTTACTCCTGGCTGTCTCCCCTGCCATCACTGTAGATGTAACCCTTGACCCTACACCTCCTCCCACACCATCTAGGACCTATACTGTCCTTGCAGATGAGGCAAACGTTCACATGCATCTCATCCAACCTTGCCTACTGCATTCAGTGCTCCTGATGTGGTCTTCTCAACATCAGCAAGATGAAGCACAGACTCAGCCACTGCTTCACTAACACTGATGCTCAGTCTGCAGACGATTTCAAGTTCTCTCTCCATTTCCACCCTGACCATCTGTACCACCAGCTGAAGCTCCAACACAAACTGGAAGAGCAACACATTATATATAATCTAGAGAGTCTATTACCCAATGGCACAAAAATTGAGTTTTCCAATTTTAGATAAACACCCTGTCCACCATTTTTCTGTTTTTCCTCTCCCTATCACCCCACCCCCGTTCTCTCCTCTCCTCTCATTCTGATCTTCTGGTTCTCCCATTTTTGTTCCCCTCCCTCAGCACCCTGTTCACCCTCTTCTTTTAACAACTTCACTCAGATTCTCCCCCTGCCGTTCCAATTCCAACTGCCGTTCACCTCTCCCTTCTCCTCTAATAGATCCATTTCCCCCTCCTTTACTTACCTGAATTCAGCTCTGGTAGACCTTTGTGTTGCTGTTTATCTCACTCGCCTCCCCCTTACCTTCTTCCATATTTTGTTTTCTTTTCTCTCCGTCTGTTTCCACCTATCATTCACCTGCTGCAGATTAACTCCCAGAAAATCTGTGATGCTGCTTTCAGTGAACTATACACTTGAACTCCTCGGTCTCTATGATACATTGCATTTCCTAGTTGCCTACCATTCATAGTACAAGTCCTATGCTGGCTTCACTTTCCAAAATGCATTACCACACACTGTATAAAAATCCATTTGCCACTCAACAGACCACTTCCTGACTGATCAAGACCACCCCCCCCCCGTAATCTACAATAATCTTCTTCACTATCGACAATACCTCTTAATTTCATGTCATCTGCAAACTTGCTGATCAAGCCTTGTGCATTCACATCCAGATTATTTATATAAATAACAAGGGTCCCAACACTGACCACTGTGGCTCACAATGTTTCACTAGTCTCCATTCTGACAAACATAACTTCCAACATATAATACCATGCTGCTCTTAATCAGACTCTGTCTATTCAAATGCTGGTAGGTACTGTCCCACATAATTCCCTCCAGTAACTTCCCCACCACTAATATCATGCTAACAAACCTGCAGTTCCCTGGCTTGTCCTTGCTGCCCTTCTTCCACAACAGAGCACGTTAGCTACCTTCCAGTCTTCAGGAACTTCAGCAGTGGCTAACAATGAAGCAAGTTCTGGAAGAATTTGGAACTCTGGATACTTATCAGCCATTTTCTTGAACTGATCGAAATTGTTTAGAACTAATTTCAACAGTCTAGGGATAAGGATGAGGAATACATTCGGGTAAAACTTCATTTGGAGGATTATGATTCCATGGAATTCTTTTACTCAAAATGTATAATGTTCAGTCATTGGCTAATATTCAGGCTGTGACAAACAGATCATTGGAATCAAGGAGTATGAGAATGGGGGAGGAAGTGCTGGAACAAAGCTGAGGAAATGGCCCGTCATAACCTTATGGATTGTGAACTGGATTCAAGAGGCAGGAATCACATCATCCTGCTCCTTTTTAAAAAAAAAAATTCCATGGTTCTTAAATTTGCTAAGAACAATCATGATCATGAGACCATAATCATCTACGTCACATGACACAGCACATAATGATGATGATGATTCTTAAGTAATATAAAATTAAAGACAGATTTTCACAGAATTTTTTATCTGCTTGACAGATGCACCCTGAAATACCTCTTTATATTTTTCTACAGGCTCCTAAAACATCTTAAAGATAGACCAGTGCACTACAGTGGCTCCAAAGCAACTTAAAATAATTCTTGGCAATTCTTCTTCAACTGGTATTATAAATATTATTTGGATTTTTAAAAATCTGCAATTTTTGATTTCTTATAGCTACATCAAAAATTCTAATGAGAATTGACAAGAGATATGGATCCTCATCATAACAGAAGATACAGAAAAAATTAAATTTCCTGAAAGCAGAACACCTCTTAAAAATATTATTTTTAAGTCTGTATGTTTTCTGTTTAGATGTTTCAAAACCTCTTTTAGATCACATGCACATGCTTACATATTATCCTGGGTCAGATAAATGTTCATGCTACTCCAAATGATAAAAAAATCATGTAAATTGACTATTATATTTACATATCTTTAATTGTCTGGAAGGAAATATGTGCATTCAGAAGTAGTGATTTGTACTTTGTTGAGTTTGTCTAATCAACAGTACAGAATACTTTTTTGGAGGAGGAATGATGAGGAATTTCTTTAGTCAGAGCATGGTGAATCTGTGAAATTCATCGCCACAGACGGCTGTGGAGACCAAGTTACTGCATACATGTATATTTTAAGTGCAGGTTGATAGGTTCTTGATTGCATGGGCATCAGAGGTTACAGGGAGAAGGCAGGGGAATGACGTTGAAGGGAATAATAATTATTCAGCCATGATGGAAAGGCAGGGAAGACTCAATGGGCTGAATGGCCTAATTCTGCTCCTATGTCTTCTGGTCTTCTGGTTCGTATGGTCTTGGTCTTTTGGGATCATTATTCATGTTGAGCACTCCCAGGTTAACTCTGCCAATGAATTCACTCCAATATTCTTGCTCTACTAACAATTTTATGATCCCTTTGAGTTAGGTTATCAATAAAATGCATAAAATATTAAATAATATCCAGTTTTGCACTGATATTGTATCATCCAGAAACACCACTAAATAATTGAGTTCATGATTCCCATATACTAATTATGGTAGGAATCAGTCTCCGATGTATCCCTTTATAATAAATGTGTACAAGATTTCAATATATGTCTAAGATTCTCATGGAAAATGTAAACCAATCCCTGTAATAAATGACAGTTTAAGTTTTAGAATAAATACATCTTATGGATAACAGTTAAGAATGAAAGATATTTTCTGATAATCTCATTTAGTCATTAACTTATTCCCTATTGTTTATTACATTTTATGCTGAAAGTTTAAAAGTTAAATTATTAGTACTTTGCCGATGAATAAATGCTTTGCAAGCTGCTTCAGTGATTTTTCTGTTTTGAGAAGAAATGATTCACCAGCTGCTGGACAATAAAAGGTTCAGCTTCTTGTTGTTCTGACCTTGGCTGTCTTTATAGTTTGTTGTCAAAACACACAGTCATAGCACAACTGTCGCAGTCTTCTGGCATGTGGAAAATACAGCATCCAACTGGTAAAACACAGAAAAGGCAAGTTTATTGTACCTTGAAATATGTGTATTCACAACAATTCTCCTCTCTTATTTTCAGCACAAGCAGAACATATTTACGTAGTGCCTGTGAATGATCAGCAGATTTAAATGGCATGATATGGTCATCAATAAATTTAGCTACCATTTTTTGAGTTCCAACCTAGAAATTAAATCACACCACACATTTGAAAGTATGAATTGAACTATAGAGAATAACATTACACTTGATATTCAGGCTTTAACAATAGTTCTATGTAAACAAATACACATATTGTTTTTTATTAAACTTCCTCTATGCACCAATCACAATTTTTTTTAAAAACCCACACATTTTTAATGAGAATAATTGTATTAATATTATTTAAAGATATCTTCCACCACAATTCATCATTTTAAACTGCTGGAAGGACTTTAAAAATGACTTCTGAGTACATTGGTTTGTGTAGACAATGAATCAAACTTGGACATCACAGCAGCATAGTGATTAGCACACTTTACGGTACCAGCAATTCCCACCGTTGCCTGTAAGTAGTTTGTACGTTCTCCCCATGACCACGAGGGTTTCCTCCAGGTGCTCTGGTTTCCTCCCACAGTCCAAAGATGTACTAGTTGGTAGGTTAATTGATCATTGTAAATTGTCCTGTGATTAGGCTAGGATTAAATTGAGGGGTTGCTGGGTGGTGCGACTCGAAGGGCCAGAAGGGCCCATTCCATGCGATATCTCAATAAATATATATATCGAACAATAGAACATTACAGCACAGTAACAGGCCTTTTGGCCCTTTTTGGCTGTGCCAAACCATTTTTCTGCCTAGTCCCACTGACCTGCACCTGGCCCATATCCCTCCACACACCTCTCATCCATATACCTGTCTAAGTTTTTCTTAAATGTTAAAAGTGAGCTTGCATTTACCACTTCATCTGGCAGCTCATTCCACACTCCCACCACTCTCTGTGTGAAGAAGCCCCCCCTAATGTTCCCTTTAAACTTTTCCCCCTTCACCCTTAACCCATGTCCTCTGGTTTGTTTCTCCTCTAGCCTCAGTGGAAAAAGCCTGCTTGCATTCACTCTATCTATGCCCATCATAATTTTATATACCTCTATCAAGTCTCCGCTCATTCTTATACGCTCCAGGGAATAAAGTCCTAACCTATTCAACCTTTTTCTGTAACTCAGTTTCTCATGTCCCGGCAACATCCTTGTAAACCTTCTCTGCACTCTTTCAACCTTATTAATATCCTTCCTGTAATTCGGTGACCAAAACTGCACACAATATAATAAACAAATAGAATGTTTTCCAGTACGGATCCCTATGATACACCACTTAGCACATGCTTCCAATCATAAAAACACAACTCCACCATAAAACATCCAATGACAAAAGCAACTTTGGATCTAACTTCCCAACTTGCTCTGGATTTCATGGGCTCTAATATTTTAGACCAGTCTCACGTGCCAAACACAGCACCCTCATTTTTGTTAAGTGTTTGAAAAATTCAATCAAATTGGTCAAACAGAACATTCCCCTAACAAAGACAGCTGATTACCGTCGATACCTTTCCAAGTACAGATTATTGCTGTTCCTCAGAAACTTACCAGTGATGTTTTACTCACTAGCCTGTGATTAACAGTCTCATTCTTGCTCCTCTTCTGGAACAAAGGTGCCACATTTGCTCTCATCCAGTCACTTGGGACTTCAGTTGTGACCAGCGAAGATTTAAAATTCTCAGTCAGAATCCCATCACCTCCCTTCTTCTCATACCAGCCTGGGACACATCTGATCAGACCCTAGGGATTGATCCATTTTTTTAAAACCTGCTTGCGTAGTGGTTAGCATAATACTTTTACAGCGCCAACGACGCAGGTTAAATCGGTAAGGAGTTGGACGTTCTCCTCAGGACTGCGTGAGATTCTTGCAGATGCTCTGGTTTCCTCCCACATTCCAAAAGTTAGTAGGTTAATCTGTCACATGGGTGTAATTGGGTGGTTCACACTCAATGGGCCGGTAAGGCCTGTTATCATGCTGTATCTCCAAATAATAATATTATTTATTGCCTAAATAATAAGATTGAAATCAACGACGGTGTTCAGCGCCATCTGCCTGCTTTTGCCCCCCCCACCCCCCTCTCGCTGATGCTGGAGGAAGGTGCCTGCATGTGATCAGTTTCTCTCTTGCTTGCGGCTCTCAGAGGAGGGTGCCTGCATTTGACTGGTCTCTCTTTCCCTCTTGCTCGATGCTGCCAGAGTCTTGGGTCTTGGACAAGGTCTAATTGAAATTAGTTTGTGGACTTGACTCTATGGTTCATACTATGAAGTGTTTCTGGTTTCTGGGTACTCATTTTTAATTGCTGTCTTTTGCGATGTTGATCAGGGCAGACTGTCTCTGTGGCCTGCAATCAACAAATGGCAGTGCGCTAAATTGAACTGAACTGTACTAAGTGGAACATTCCTAGAATCTGTAGTTTGATGTTGTATATTCTGTGCTTTTCGCTCGTTTTTGCTGTTTGCGCAATTTGTTCTTTTTTGTGCTTTGGATGAATGATGTTTCTTTGAACAGTTTCCATTGAGTTTCTTTGTTTCGTGGCTGTCTGTGGGAAGATGAATCTCAGGGTTGTATACGGCATACATAGTTTGATAATAAATGTACTTTCGATCTTTGAATTAATAATAAACAAAAATAATAACTCCTCATTTTTGATGTGAACTTTTCCTTCCCACATCTTCCAAATACAGTTCCCTTCCCCTCAGTGAATACAGATGAGAATCACTCATTTATTACCTTACCTATGTTCTCTGACACCATGTATAAATTTCCACTTTGATCCCTAAATAAGCCCCAATCTTTCTCAGGTTACCTTATTGCTCTTGATATACATAAAATACTTTGTGATCTGTGATCAATCATCTGCCAGTGGTACTTGGTGTTCCCTTGTTGCCCTCCTAATTTCTTTTCTATGCAGCCTGCTACAATTTCTATACTGCTGTCTGCTTTCCCTCATTTTAAATTCTCTATAACTTATCTTATGCTTCCTTTCTTTCCTTTAACCATCGATTGACATTCTTGACATCCAGGGTTCCCTAGAATCATTGTCTTTCTCCTTCAGCCTAATGGGAACACCTTAGCCATAAACTTCCTATTTTGAATGACTAACTATTTGTCAGATGCAGAGTTACCTGCAAGAAGCTGCTTCCAATCTAACTCCATCCAGTTTTGTGTCTAGACTTCAGAAAAATTGAGATTTTGACCCCAGCAGTCTGACCGTAATCTCTGCCATATAAGTTTAAGAAATTGCAGTACTAGTTCAAAATGAAAGCCACTATTACCTGTTGTGATCAGTCCAACATCAAGATGTTTTTGGTGTCTGGCAAATGACTTCATAAATTGTGTGGATGTCTGGTACTCGAATAATATCGTACACGGTGCTTAATTTATCTGGTGGAACCTGAAATGTATTAAATGAACAAACATATATATTTTTAAAATTAATGTAAAATTAGTTCATATTTAGAAAAGAAATATATATCCCATAAAATAACGCCTTATACATATTAACAAAGCATTTTAACAAAGACTTCATGTAATTGTTTTTACATTAACTATTCCCATTCACTTTAATGCACCTAGGTCTAACGTAGTTCTGTGCAAGATAAACATTCAAAAACAATACTTAATTTTAAAACAAAACTACGTTTAGTATTTTAAATTTGTTAAATGTCCCTGTTAGCTGAGATAAATAACACTTGTTAAGCAGAGTAATACTGAAATTACTTTAGATCCATACAGTGTAGTTTCTAAATCCATTGTAACTTATTGCTTTAGCTTTGCCAAATTCACTGAGTCATTAAAATAATTCGATGTATTTTAATAAGAAATGGAAAAACAGCAAAATTTAATCATAAGTATTTCTCTTTGTCTACCAGAAATGCATTGAACTGAGGGGTTTCATTAACGCTGAATGCATTATAGGACAGGCCCTCTCCAGCTAACATAAAGGCTCTGTTCTGTGAACCATTTGTAACCTAGACTCTTCATAACTTGGAAATGTGGCCAGGCACAAACCAAGATCCCAGGTGGAAGAACTTCCCTGCAGCCCCAACAGCAGTTGACAGATCCATTCCATTTGATTCCAAAATGCTCATTCATATGTCCAGACTATACGTAAGACTGGTGTTCATAAGCAGGGGAGGACCTGACCAATGTTAAATGTTCCCAAGTCATGGTTAGATTAAACCTCACACTGCGTACCACAACAGTGTGTTTTTTTTCACTAAATACAAATACACTTTCGCATTGATATGTCTGAGCAAAATTTGGCCAATTTTTAATCAAAATCACACTATTAATAACTTGGATGATGTGTAATTTGTTGTTTTGTGGCAATCATACATAAAATTACTATAGATTGTTAAATAAATAAATAGTGCAATAAAAATGGATTAATGTGGTATTTCATAGGTTCATGGACTGTTGAGAAATTTAATGGCTGAGGGAAAGAAGCTGTTTCTGAATCACTGAGTGTGGGTCTTCAGGCTTCTGTATCTCCTCCCTGATGATAGTAACTAGAACGGTTTATATCTCAGATGGTGAGGATCTTTCATGACGGATGCCATCTTCTTCAGCATTACCCCATAAAGATGTTATTGATGGTGGGGAAAGTTATGTCCTTGATGGATATAGTTGAATATATAGTTGAATCCAGTCCTAATACAAAAATTAGCTGCCTTGGACTTAAACATTCAGCTTCTATTTACATACAATTTTTCAGTCTGATTTTACATTAAAACTTGTTACTAAATATCAGCGGACTTTGCGAAGAAGAGAAGTACAGGTTTGAAAGAAAGTAATTTTGCTATAGAACATAGTGAAAAGATGAAATATACTAAAAATAAGCAGTGTGTGTCAATCATTGCTAATATTGTACAAAAGGCTAATGTGATTTTCATTATAAAAGAGAATATTCAATGTCACTGGAACTGTTACATGAACTGTTCTCAGATGTAAAATTTTTAATTTCATGTCATAGGTTGAATTAGAATCAAGTGCAGTCTTTTGGTGATGGAGATTTAAAGGCCAGATGATGACTGAAGTAAATGCATAGATATCATTAACTCCCCATATTAAAGCCATTCATTCCATCCTGGTTTTTCTATCTCTACATAAATTTCCACCTCCACATTTATTATGAAAACCACATATGGAATTTATGTGCAGATCGAATTTAATGCAGAAAAGTGTGAGGTATTGCACTTCAGTAGTACCAACCATGGTAGGTCTTAAAACATGAACAATAGGGCATTGAGGAGTTGGTAGAACAAAGGAATCTGGGATTACAGGTCCATAATTCATTGAAAGTGGCATCACACGTAGATAGGGCCGTAATGAAAGCTTTTGGCACATTGGCCGTCATAAATCAATGTAGTGAGTGCAGAAGATGGAGTGTTATGTTGAAGTTGCGTAAGATGTTGGTGAGGCTTAATTTGGAGTATTGTGTAGAGTTTTAGTCACCTATCTACAGGAAAGATGTAAATAAGTTTGAAAGCGTACACAGAAATTTACAAGGATGTTTCTAGGTCTGGAGGATCTGAGTTATAAGGGAACATTCAATAGGCTAGGACTGTATTCCTTAAAATGTAGATGACTGAGAGATTTGATAGAGGTATACAAAATTATGAGGGATATAGATAGGGTAAATGCAAGCAGGCTTTTTCCACTGAGGTTGGGTGGAACTACAACCAGAGGCCAAAGGTTAAAGGTGAAAAGTGAAAATTTTAAGAGGAACTTGAGGGGAAGCTCCTTCACTCAGAGGGTCGCATGAGTGTGGAATGAGCTGCCAGCGCAAGTAGAGCATGGAAGCTCAATTTCAATGTTTAAGAGAAGTTTGGATAAGTACATGGATGGTAGGGCTATGGTGCCAGTGCAGGTCGATGTAGTAGGCAGTTTAAATGTTTTCAGTATGAACTAGATGGGCCAGAAAGCCTGCTTCTATGCTGTACTTCTGAATGACTCTATATATGTATGTTGCACTTAGAAGCTTTATAAAAGAGAAATGTTGACAGAAAATCTCAATGGATATAATTTGTTTAATAAATTTGTTATATTTGTTGGTCACCTGCTGTAAAATAGGACTTGAGGAAATAGCAAGTATTTTTTGCGCTAGTGCCAAAACTGAAATTTATCCTTACTGTTTCTTACTTGGAAAATATTTGGAAATGTTCATATGATCTTTAATATTGTCAAGCTAAATGTAATCAAACCATTTGCCATGAAAATTATGAAGGTGTTGCAATGGGCCTGTCCCCTATTATCCTGAATAACTGCATAGGAATCTTCTTCATAGCTAGTCATACAGGATTGAGGATGACTTGCTTCCACATAGAGCAGAAGATGACTATGTATGAATTCTTTCAACATAGGGTGGCCTTGTACACCAGCGGCCATTTGGTCTTTACAGAGCAAGAAAGTGATCCAATGGAAATAGGTCCAAGATAAACAGAGACCAGGCGGGGTTGCGTATCCCAGCGCTCAACAGTCCAAGTGGACCAAACAATCTTAGTGGAGTTGCACTGGTGACTTGTGAGATCTGGCCACCAACATAAAGGCTGGATGCTTTCAGCTCACATCAGAGCAGCTGATAGGTAGTTGGACGGTAGCAATCCCCAAACCTCGCCACTAATCTAGTCACCCTCTAGATGGAAAGAGAAGTAAATATGAGCAGTTAATCCCACACAGTTTACTTAGCAGTTTATCCATCACTGTGGATCATGAATCACTGGAAGACTCTATTCCATACAACTGTGGAAGTAGAAATATTGAATACAGTGGATTCTGGTTAATTGGGCCATTGATTAATCAGGAAAATGCTTATTTGGGACATCTCTCAAAGAATAAAAAACTAATCGAGAAAATATCTGGGATTCCCTTCATTTATTTGGGACGTAATGCTATTTATTTGGAGCAGGAGACGAAAGCTGAACAGTTTCTAATTAATGGCATTTATAAGCACTTATGTGGCCATTAGACATTACACTGTGCTCAGAGTCAGCAGCTTTTAAATAGCATCAGTGGTGTGTGCTTGTCTTCAAAAGCAGCAAGTTTTTGTCATTGATAGTTGGTGAGAAATAAGTAGGAAGATAATTCAGAACTGTTTTGCTCACTGTGGTTTCAAGCATTCAAGCTTTCAGATGCCAAAAATGGCCAGAAGTGAAAAGGAAAAGATTTTACTTCTTCATCAAGTTAAGACCTATGAAGAATTTGAAGTTATCTTGAATGTTACAATGAAAATGAAGATTTGGAGGATGTAATCATCGATAGTGTTGTATGAAGGCAGTCCATTATCTGTACTAGGTGTCTGCACTGATTTTGTTCATTCAGTCATCAAAAGAACACGGCCACATACAGTGGATGAACTATCAGGAACTAATACAGTTTTATAGTGCTGCAGTAGTATTGGTATATTGTTATAATTTGTTCTGTATTTCATTTTAATATATAATTTGTTACTCATTTAAATGGAAGCTTGTCTTTTTTATACCTTTTTAACTATTTCCATGAAACTTCCGCTAAATGGGCCAAAATATACTGGTCTGGATGTGTCGCAATTAACCAGAGTCCACTGTACATCAAAGCAAAGGTTGAGAGAGGAGTATGGGTAGAGATCAGGAAAGTGGAATTGAGGCCAACATTACATCAGTTCTGATCTTATTCAATAATGAAGCAACCTGAGAGCCACAGAATCACAGAGCATAGAAACCTAGAAACACAAATACCTATCCACACCAATCCCATTTTCCTATATTTGTCCACATAAGTCTATGTTATATCTAACCATGTACCATGCAAATACTTTGAAGTGTTGTGACTGCACCTGACTCTATGACCTCCTCTTGCAAATAGTTCCATGTACACACTGTCCTCTGTGTGAAAGTTTACACCTTGGATCTTCTTTACATATTTCACATCTCACCTGGAAGTATCCTCCAGTTTTACACCCCCTGCCCTTGGAAACAGACTAACTGTCCTATTGAGGCCCCTCACATTTTGTAAATTTCTGTAAACTCACTTCTTAGTCTTCTGCCAGTGAGAATAATCCCAGCTAATCCAGTTTCTCCTGCTTGCTAAACCACTCCATTCTAGGCAGCAATCGGGTGATTCTCTTTGCACTATCAGATCATATTTGTAATGCAATAACCAGACTGCACATAATATTCCAAGTGTGACCTAAATGAGGTAACAGAATCAGAATCAGGTTTATTATCACTGACATGTGACATGAAATTTGTTAACTAAGTAGCAGCTGTACAATGCAATACGTAATATAGAAGAAAAAAATAATGTTAATAAATAAATAAGTAAATCTTATTCAGTAGACTTTATAAAGTATACGTATATAAATTAAAAATTAAAAATTGTGCAAAAAACAGAAACACTATATATATTTTTAAAAGTTAGTTAGTGCCCAAGGGTTCAATGTCCATTTAGGAATCGGATGGCAGAGGGGAAGAAGCTGTTCTTGAATCGCTGAGTGTGTGCCTTCAGGCTTCTGTACCTCCTACCTGATGGTAACAGTGAGAAAAGGGCATGCCCTGGGTGCTGGAGGTCCTTAATCATGGACGTTACCTTTCTGAGACAACGCTCCTTGAAGATGTCCTGGGTACTTTGTAGGCTAGTACCGAAGATGAAGCCGACTAAATTTACAACCCTCAGCAGCCTCTTTCGGTAGCCCCACCCCCGCAAACCAGGCAGTGATGCAGCCTGTCAGAATGCTCTCCACGGTACATCTATATGTTTCTGAGTATATTTGTTGACATACCAAATCTGTTCAAACTTCTAATGAAGTATAGCCGCTGCCCTGCCTTCTTTATGACTACATCGATATGTTGGGACCAGATTAGATTCTCAGAGAAATTGACACCCAGGAACTTGAAGCTGCTCACTCTCTCCACTTCTGATCCCTCTATGAGGATTGGTATGTGTTCCTTCATCTTACCCTTCCTGAAGTCCACAATCAGCTCTTTCATCTGACTGATGTTGAGTGCCAGGTTGTTGCTGCGGCACCATTCCACTTGTCAACATACCTCACTCCTGTATGTCCTTTCGTCACCAACAATGCTTGTATCATCAGCAGATTTATAGATGGTATTTGAGCTATCCCTAGCCACACAGTCATGTGCATATAGAGAGTAGAGCAGTGGACTAAGCACACACCCCTGAGGTGCGCCAGTGTTAATCGTCAACGAGGAGGATATGTTATCACCAATCCGCACAGATTGTTCTCTTCCGGTTTGGAAGTTGAGGATCCAAATGCAGAGGGAGGTACAGAGGCCCAGGTTCTGTAACTTCTCAATCAGGATTGTGGGAATGATGGTGTTAAATGCTGAGCTGTAGTTGATGAACAGCATCCTGACATAGGTGTTTGTGTTGTCCAGGTGGTCTAAAGCCATGTGAAGAGCCACTGAGATTGCATCTGCCATTGACCTATTGTGGCAATAGTCAAATTGCAATGGGTCCAGGTCCTCGCTGAGGTAGGAGTTCAGTCTTGTCATAACCAACCTCTCAAACCTGGTTTTCTGGTACGGGCCTGGGTCACCAGACTTGAATGGCTCAGACGATGTACGTCCTGGTTTATCCACGGTTTTCGGTTTGGGAATGCACAGCAAGTCTTTGTAGGCACACACTCATCGCGCAGGTCTTAATGAAGTTGGTAACAACTGCAGCATACTCATCCAGGTTTGAAGATGAATCCCTGAATACAGCCCAGACCACCGATTCAAAGCAGTCCTGTAGGCATTCCTGTGCTTCCCTTGTCCACACCTTCTTAGTCCTCACTACTGTTGCTGCAGTCTTCAGTCTCTGCCTATACTCAGGGAGTAGAAGTACAGCTGGGTGATCAGACTTCCCAAAGTGATGGCATGGAATAGCACAGTAGGCATTCTTGATGATGGTGTAACAATGATCCAGTGTGTTGTTTCCTCTGGTATTGCAAATGAATTGTTGATGGTAATTGCTTAGTGATTTTTTCCAGACTGGCCTGGTTAAAATCTCCCAGGACATTGGTGAAGGCGTTAGGATGCACTGTTTCGTGCATGTTGATCCCATTGCTCAGATCATCTAAAGCCTGATTGACATTGGCCTGAAATGGAATGTGTACTGCTATCTAAATGACCCTGGAAAAGTCCCGTGGGGAGTAAAAAGGACAGCACTTAACTGCTTGATATTCCAGGTCTGGTGAGCAGAATTGGGACAGCACTGATATATTTATGCACCAAGGAGAGTTGATCATGAGGCATACTCCTCCACCTTTGCTCTTGGGACACTCTATAGATCTATCCTGATGGTGTATTGTAAACCCATCGATCTGAATCACTGTATCCAATACAGAAAGGGTTAACCAGGATTCCATGGTCCTAATGTCCCTCTGATTCAGCACCCCATCTCTGAGATCATCGATCTTATTCAGCAGAGACTGCTCGTTTGTCAGCAAGATAGTCAGTATTGGGTGTTTAAAACCCCGTTTCCTTAAACACACTTGTAACCGTGATCTACAGCCACAATTCCTCCGTGGGCATTTCCGTTCAGTCAGATTTGCTTCTGTCAGTTTTAAGCAGCGTTAGTTCACTTAAACGCATCTGTTGACTGTATTGATCCTGGAAGCAGTTGTGCTTTCTAGCTTTGTCACGCTGAAACGGGAATATTTAATTGTATCTATTGAGAGTACTGCTGCTACTCGAGTCGCCCTAGGTGCCCCGGAAGTATTGTTGAGTTGTAACATGATTCCCTTACTCTTTTACTCTGTACCCACTACCTATGCAGGGAAGCAAATTAAATACCCTTTCCACTCGTATTGCCACTTTCAGGGAGCTATGAACTTGCACCCCCGAGACTGTCTCTCCGTCTAACTTCCCTGCCATTTACTATACATGTCCTTCCAGTATCAGAAGTACATATATGTACTTTGATAACAAATTTACTTTGAAATCAGAATGCACTATCTCGCACTTATCTGGATTAAATTCCATCTCCCACTGTTCCCAACTTTCCCTCTGTATCAAGAGGCAAAACTACCCCAACTGTCCAGAAACACATGTCAAACCCCAGCACGTAACATTGATCCTTGTGCTACACCACTAGTTACAGCATTGATCCTGTGGCATACTACTGGTTATAACATTGATTCTCGCCACACGTCACTGGTAAGAGACTTCCAATCAGACAATAACTTATTCAACACTACCCTCTGCCTCCTATCAATATTAAATAGGACCCAGTTTGCCAAATACTTTTGAACCAAATGGGAGCTTACATCCTTGAGGAGCCAATTGGTTGCAACTGTGAAAAGGAGCAAAGGATCTTCAGGAACTTTCACCACTGGTATGTATCTGAAGGCATAGAACATGATGCAGGCAGCTCTTAAAGTCATACTCAAACTCATTAATTATAGTACACATATCCTTCACCTCCTCTTGTCTCTGCTTTAATGTTAGTCAGAAGTTGCTACTATTTCTTGTGTTTCTCTGATGGCAGGAGTCAGTCAAAACTTACAAAATCAGTTATAGTTGTTTCACTCTAGGAAAGCTTATGTTGAATAATTTCTGGGTTTATAGCTCCTATATCACAAGGTCATTGTAATTTTTCAGGACAGTAATGTTGAACATTAATACAAGTAGGGTAAAAAATATTGTATGCTCCGTATTACATGCTCTGAGCCACCAAATGGCCATGAAATGTGACCCAGCAGTAATGCTAACCCATGTTTAAAAGATGATGATTAAAAATCCTGCTCCATTGTTCTCATCTTTTGTATCAAATGAATACAAATAGTGTCTTGAGCAACATAGAACAGTAGAGCAGAGTGTAGACACTTAACCCATCCCATCATCAATCATACAGGAGTTTAATCGGAGTGCAGGCTATTGTTACTCTACCCCACAAAAGATTCTATTTTGTTCCCCCACTGTACTTAGTAATACATCTCTCACATTTTCTTGTGGTCTGACCACAAGTTCTGTCAGGTCACTTTTTATTTCACATTGAGGAGGCCTTTCTTTTTCCTGGAGCTGAAGGTTTGATGTTATTTCACTTGCATGTTGATTTAAATGTTTCAAGATCTGGAAGTCCTGCCCACAGTTTCTGAACTCTGCTGAATGTATAATTTTAAATCGGAACACATCCTAAAAACGATCATTCCATTTTTTTTGTTCTAAAGAGAAGCATAATGGCACAGAAAAATTATAGTGTACAGACAAATAGGTGGTGATCAAAGATATTTTTTGCAGATATTCACTCTCTCAAACTTCCAACCTAATGGCCAAGGAGTTAAGATACTTAGTACTTTTTCAAAAATTAGTACATGTATAAAAACAGATTTTTCTGGATTGCAACACAACTACAGTAAGTTCTGGGCTGAAATCAGCACCCAAGAAACTCAGCTAGCACTTGAAATGATTCAGTGTGTGATGGCTGAGTCTGTACAGTGCTGGGCTATTTGGTTGCTGACCTTTTGCCACCAACCTCCACCAAAAAGCCTGACCAACTGCCATAATCACACATTATATCCTGATCCCTGCCATTCCTCCCTTTGCCTCACTCCCAAACTTCTCTGCTAATTTTGTTGTTTGAAAGCGCATGGTACAACATTACAAAACTTCAGCTGGACCACAACTGGAGTATTGCATCCAGTTTTGGTCATCATGTTATGGAAAGGATGTGAATACATTGAGATGAGGCAGAAGAGAGTGAAGGATGTTCCCGGATGAGCTGGATTTGTTTTCCTTGGAGTAGAGGACAATGAGTTAGGTACACAAAATAAAAAATGCAGGTTAGTGAAAAAAACTTTTCCTCATGTGTCTAAAAAAACTATGTAAGTTTAATGAGAGATGTAGGAGAGTTGGAAGATAGCTGATACTTTTTTTCACCCAGAAGGTGGTTACACACACTAATTCAGTGCCCAAGTATATAGTGGAGAGAAATGCTCTCAACATTTATGAAGCACTTGAATTATCAAGGTGTTTGGGTACTGGTATAGATGAGTATTGATTAGTATTGAGCATAGATTAGTGGGCCGTAGAGTCCGTTCCTGTGTTGTATGACTTATGACAAATAAAGTCTCGGCAGTGGCATCCAATGTCCTGAAACTCAGGTGCTTTGCTTTTTTTTAAAGTGATATCTTCTAAAGGAGGTTTATTTCCCAGTTCAGAGAATTTTGACCATGAGAGTGTGGCAGCGATTAGTACTGATTCCCCTGTTGTTTGTCATATATATTACTGATTTGGATGAGAATGTAGCTGACGATGATTAGTAACTTAGCAGATGAAACCAAAATTTGTGGTGTAGTGGACAATGAAGAAGGATGTCTAAAGTTGTACAATCTAGGTCAGATGGGAAAGTGGGCAAAGGACTAGTACAGCCAAGTCCAAAGTGATGCATTTTGAGAAGTTAAACCATGGCAGAACATATACAGTGAATGAGTTAGTTATTCACATATACAGTGAATACAGTGTTAGAGACCTAAGGGGACAAGTACATAGTTTTCTGTAAGGGATGGTATAGGCAGTGAAGGTATATGGCACACTTGCCTTCATGAGTAGAAGCATTGAGTGCAAAAGCTGGGACATTATATTACAATTATATAAGACATTGGTGAGACTACTCTAGGAGAATTGTTTGCAGTTATAGTCACCGTACTGCAGCAATAATGTGATTAGACCAGAGAGAATGCAGAAAAGATTCACAATGATGTTGCTGGAACTGGAAAACTTGAGTGATATGGCAAGACTGAATAGACTGTTTATAGTGCTGGCTATATGATGGTTTATAAAACTAAGTGGAGCATAGATAAAATGGATGGTCAGTCTTTATCACAGGTTGTGGGAGGGCATAGATTTAAGATGAGAGGGGACATATTGCAAGGGCACCCGGGGGGGACAGGTTTTCCACACGATGGGTGTTGGGTACATGGAGTGAGATACCTGTGGAAGCGGTAGAGCCAGGTACAATTACAACATTTAAAAGACATGTCGGCAAGTCAATAGATTATTAACAGAAGTCTTTGAGGATTTGGATCAGTAATAACAAATGGGATTAGCAGAGATAGCACACTTCTTAGTGGGTTGAAGGACTTGTTTCTATGCTATATGATTCTGTAACTTATTTAAAAGTTACAGCATGTGCTACAGACAAATATCAAAAAAATAGATTGATGAAAGAAACATGACTGAGAACAATGCCACACCTCAGACACATTTCAATGTGTTTTGCATTATCCTTTGTTTGTTTTTCCCTGTCCTTGCTTTAGCTTCCCTTCGTTACCCTGGATAATGTGAGCCAGCCATCAAAGTAGATTCACACCGGGCTGTTATTCCTTTCCCCCATCCACAGAAAATCCTTCAAATCCCCTGGCCATTTCCCTGTGTCTTGTTAATTTCAGCTGCCAGCTCCTGCCTCTGGGTTTGTGAGTTTAATGCTCAGAAATTTTTGCACAAATTCTGAGCACGGGATTTCAGGACTGCTGCATCATCAGACATGATGTCATTCAACAGAAATGTTAAACGGTGGCTCTCTTTGTTCTTTGTGTGGTGGATGCAAACTATCTCATGGCACCGCTTTGACGCGGAGCAGGGAAATTATTCCCACCATCCCCACCCTATTTATACTGACCCAACATCAGAAAAACAGATTAGCTGGTTCTTCCCTCATTACTGTTTCCTGAACTTAGCTCTGCATGAATTGACTGCCCTAGTTCCTTTAGGGACTTCATTTCAAAATACTTTGATATTTTTGAGGTATCGTGTGGTTGTAAAATCCACTGTATGAACATTTTTAGTCCTTTATCAGTAAGGTAGACATGTTCATCCTGCTCCAAAAGGTTGTTAAATATTTTAAGTGTATTAAGCATTTAAACTGCAATATTTCCACAAATATTTTTTAAAACACATCCCAATAATCCCTAGGGCATGCAACATGCTAGAGGAACTCAACAGGTCAGGCGAGGACTCCTCTGCCCTGAGAATGGCTCAAGTGGAGGCTATGGACCAAAATAAAAACACAAAATGCTGGCAGAACTCAGCAGGCCAGGCAGCATCTATGGGAGGAGGTAGTGATGACATTTTGGGCCAAAACCCTTCATCAGGAGTGAAGTAACATGGGATGGTCCCAGCATTTTGTGTTTTTATTTATTTCCAGCATCTGCAGATTCACTCGTGTGCCTATGGACCAAAATGTTGGAATGGGAATAGGGAAACCAACTGAAATGGTTAGCCAACAGGAAACTCCACTTTTAGCAGATGGAATGTTAGTGCTGGACAAAGCACACCGCGAATTTATGTTGGTTCTCACCAGTGTGAAGGAGGCCACATCAGAAACACCGGATACAATAGGTGACTCCAACAGATTCGCAGGTGAAGTGTTGCCTCACCTGGAAGGACTGTTTGGGGCTCTGAATAGAGGTGAGGGAAGAAATGACTGGGCAGTTGTAGTATTTCTGTCCCTTGCAGGGATATGTGCCAGAAGGGAGTTTAGTGGCGAGGGACAAATGGACAAGAGAATCATGCAGGAAGTGATTCCTGTGCAAAGCAGAGAGTTGGGACGGGGAGAGGTGGGAGGTAAAGATGTATCGGTGGTAGCATCCCATTGAAGATGGTGGGAGTTGCAAGGAATGATGTGTTGAATGCAGAGACTCGTGGGGTAGTAGATGAGGACCTGAGGAACTCTATTCTTGTCAGGCGGTGGGATGAGAGGGTGAGCATGGATTTCTGGGAAATGGAGGAGATGCGTGAGGACAGCATCAATAATGGAGGGTGGGAAACTCCATTCTTTGAAGAAGGAGAACATCTCTGATGTCTTGGAATGGAAAGCCTCATCCTGGGAACAGATGCAGTGGAAGAAAAGAGAATAACATTTTTACAGCAGAGAGGGTGGGAAGAGGTATAGACAAGATATCCTTGAGAATCGATAGGTTATATAAAAGAGGTCAGTAGATAGTTTGTCTTCAGAGGCGGAGACAGAGAGGTTGAAAAGGGGGAAAGAGGTTTCAGAAGTGGGCCAAGTGAACTTAAAGGCAGGGTGGAAGTTAGAGGCACAGTTGATAATATTGATGAGCTCAGCATGGGTGCATGAAGCAGCACCAATGCAGTCATCAATGTAACACAGAAAGAGTTGGGGAACATTACCAGGAAAGACTTGGAAAATGAACTGTTCCAGGTAGCTAGCAAAAAGGCAGGCACAGCTGTGCCCTTTGAGTTCGAAGAAAGTGAGACGAGTGGCAGGAGATATTGTTGAGGGTGAGGACAAACTCTGTCAAACTGAGGAGGGTAGTGCTGGAGGGGAACTTACCAAGAAAAAGGTGGAGAGCTTTAAGGCCTTCTTGATGGGGATAGAAGTGCAAAGGAACTAGATACTTACAGTGAAAATGAGGTGGTTAGGGCCAGCAAATTGAAAGTGGTTGAGGAGATCACAAGCATGTGAAGTGTTGCTGATGTAGGTAGGAAAGCACTGAACCAAAGGGGATAGAATGGAGTCAAGGTCTGTGGACACAAGAGAAAGCAGAGGTTTAGGCCTACCTGGACAGTCAGGTTGTGGATCTTGGGTAGGAGGTAGAAACAAGCAGTGCAGGGTAAGGGAATTATGAGTTTGGTGGCAGTGGATGGGAGATCTCCAAAGTTGATGAGGTTAGTGACTGGGTGGGAGACAGGGGCCTTATGATCCAATAACTCCTAAATGACTAGATTTTGTGAATGTGTCTACCCTTTATAAGGGCTACTTAACTCTTCCAACTGCTAATTTATTACTTCATCACCATATTCCCCGAGTGAGTTGGTGTGATGATTCCAGGTGTAAATGCTGATTGTCATTTCCAGTCATTGCCTTTGCACTGACATTGGGATTATTCAGCAAATCAAAAGCAGGTTGATAAAGGGTTACAAGAAGGAAATTCCAACAAATATAAACAAACATTAAGTTTGCAAAACCAGTCTTGCTCAGCACCCACCTGTGGAAACTCTGCTGGCTCTGGCACAGCAACAAATTCATATATTCCATAATCCTCCATAGAAGGTTCTTGTTCAACTGGAAATAAAGAATTTTTTTGAAATGGGAGAAGTAGCATCAAAATTTGCATGCACAGATCACTCCAGCAACAGTAAGGAGGGTGATGTGGCTTTGGTTACGTGGTTCTGACCAACATCTAAGACAGGAATAACAGATGATGAGTATAAAACTAAAGGATTCTTTAGGAAAAATGAGGATAATTTATTGTGCTATCATTAAGGCAAAAGTGAATTTTTATCATCATGTTTATCCACCAGAAATAAACTATTTGAAATAGTGAAGAGATGCATTAATTGGATATTCCTACTACCAGCTTTAGAATTCAGAAGTGGATTTTAAGCAAATGGATAGATACCACCGCTATATCTACCTAAAAATAATTCAGAGTGAAGATCTTAT
This sequence comes from Hemitrygon akajei, assembly GCF_048418815.1. Taxonomy (NCBI): domain Eukaryota; kingdom Metazoa; phylum Chordata; class Chondrichthyes; order Myliobatiformes; family Dasyatidae; genus Hemitrygon; species Hemitrygon akajei. The sequence continues at coordinate 97,296,550 of NC_133131.1, forward strand.
CAAAGACATAATGGTCTGCACAGATATGAAGGGTGAAAGGGGGTGTTTCTATGCTCTGTCACTTTGACTGTGATAGCAATAAAGTGTGGAGCAAGGGGAATAACTTATCTGAAGCCTTAGGAAAAACAAATTAAATGTAAAGGCTAGAGTTGCTTTGCATAATAAAAAAATGGTTGTTACAGAAGTCTTAAATAGAGTTTTCTGAACATGCAAACTGCTGGATTTCTGCAGTCACTGACAGAGTGGGAGGTGAAAAATATTGACTACCCTGAAGAGAACAGAAATATGTAAATGTAGAGCAAATTGAAATAGGGAATAAAGTTCCCTTACAAATTTACTTAAGCGTAATTTACAAACAGTATTGGGTGGAGCTCACTATGCTGTTTTGGGTGTCAAGAATTACAATTAACTTGTTTAACTAGTTTGCCTTTCATTTGCCCTGTGATCAGAAAGTGGAGAAAAACACCAGAGGGGAGTTCTACTCCAACCTTCAGCTATCCATGATTTTGACTTGCCTGGAAAACAAAATGATTCCAAACAGGGAAATGACACATGGAAGGAGAAGGGAAAGCCAAATGCAATCCAGTACTTTCTGATGCATTTTTCAAACACCATATTGCTATGATCAATGCCTTGTTTCATCAGTTTGACAAAGCCTCAGTGCAACACCTCAATCCAAGCCATGGCATTTGTTGCACTACTGCATTGAATGAGCAAAGGATTACACGGATGTCGACAAGACCTAACTCAGTCTAGCATCACCATCAACCTGGTTCCTAAAACTGACAATGGCAAAAAAACAACTGCTGCATAAGACTCACAACTGAAGCCACCAAAGACCCTCCCTTCATTCTGTCATCACCTCAAAGACAACCTGAAGATTTTCAGTCAATTGGAGCTGCAGAATGCCCATGGAGTCTGGTCTGCCCCGGGGTCCACAAGAGTACCACCTATGAAAAGTGTGTCTCTACAAGAAAATATCACACTTAATTTGATGAGAACTATCAGGAATCAGGAGAGGAACTACTTAATCACAAATGCAGGGCATTCTTGGCAGGAAGCCTCAAGCTTCCTCGATGGAAAAATACAAATCTACAAGCATCTGAAAGACGAGGTCCAATAAAAGGCCCATGGCCTACAGAACAAATTTGGTGAAAAGAATACCGGAGATTCAGCAACCAACAGCCATAACGTGTCCTGCCAGGGTTTGCACAGCTTAAATCATCCTAGATCTTCTCCACTGATAGCCAAGAATAGTGGAGGGGTTATCAAAGACAATGACATCATCAGCAATTGCTGGAAGATGTGCCTTGAGCTTCATACAAGAATCAGTCTTCTACATATCCTTGACTTCATTCCACAATGTAGCATCCACCACAATCTCAACCAAACTCAACTCAGCAAGAGGTTAAAAAGACCATCCAACAGCTGAAATGCATGATGGCCAATGGAATAAATGAAATAATTTCTCTGGTGCCAAAGAGTGATGAAGAATTGATTCTATCACAATTCCATGAACTTATCCATCATCATTTGTTTGCCCAGGGATCTCAAAGACAATAATTGTTACCGTGCTATGAAATTTTCAAAGTTTGAAGTAAAATTTATTATCAGAGTACATGCATGTCACCACATATAACCTGGAGATTCATTTTCTTGTGGGCATACTTAGCAAATCTATAGAATAATAACTGTAAAGAGGATCAATGAACAACAAACTGTGCAAATGCAAATTAAAATAAATAGCAATAAATAACAAGCATGAAGTAACAAGATAAAGTGTCCTTAAAGAGATACCATCAGTTGTGGGTATGGAAATAGATTGAAGGTAATTATCCCCTTTTATTCAAGACCCCGATTGTTGAGGGGTAGTAACTGTTCTTGAACCTGGTGGTGTGAGTCCTGAGGCACTTATACCTTCTACCTGATGGCTGCAGTGAGAAAAGAGCCTATGTGGCCTAGGCCTAGGTGGTGAGGATCTTTGATGATGGATGTGGCTTTTCTATGGCAATGTTTCATTTAGATGTGCTCAATGGTTGGGAGGGTTTCATGCGCGATGAACTGGGCCAAATCCATTACATTTTATAGGATTTTCACTGAAAGGCATTGGTGTTTACATACCAGGCCATAATGAAGCCAGTCACAAATTACAATAGACACAAGTTTGATTCCAGTGGCTGAATTGAGATCTCCTGTTTAGAAGTTTGCCCTTCAATTTTCCTATGTACAGAATGTAGAAGAATCCAAAGGTAATTTCTATTCTAACCTTCAGTAATCTATGATGTTGAGTTCATTTAATACAGACACACGAAGACAGCATTGACATAAGAAGCTAGGTTGGGTACATTTTCCCTGTTTCTCTGGAATTCTGTCAAGTAGTCCATTTCTAATTTTCAGAAAAACTAGTTTAATGGCATGAGTGACTACGTTTCAAATACAGTACATCTTCAAATCCTCACTGAGGATATAGGGTGCCTATAAAAAGTATTCACCCTGCCCCCTCCCCCCCAGAAGTGTTCATGTTTTATTGTTTTACAACACTGAATCACAGTGGATTTAATTTGGCTTTTTTTGACCTTGATCAACAGATCAACAGCGGAGTGAAAGGGTAGCAGAGTGATAGGGCTTTGGCTCAAACGGGGCTTTGGCGAGGAAGGGTCAAGGCGAAGAACTGATTCGCAGAGATTCACAGACAACAGTCTTTGGCTTCCCCAGCGGGCTCTTCCCTTTCTCCCGTGGTCCTCTTCCCCTAACATCCATTGCTGTGTCATGGCAGGCGAGCTCAGACCCGTGCCATGCTCCTCCGGTGACATGTGGGAACTCAGCGAGGCTGACAGTGTCCCTGCAGGCTACGTGTGCAGGAAGTGTGTCTGGCTGCAGCTCCTGATAGACCGCATGGCGGCACTGGAGCTGCGCACGGACTCACTTTGGAGCATCCGAGATGCTGAGAATGTTGTGGATAGCACATTTAGTGAGTTGGTCACACCACAGTTTGAGGATCTAAGGAAAGATAGGGAATGGGTGACCAACAGGAAGAGTAGAGCATGAAAGTACACGTTTGTAAATTAGCACAAAATATAAAAACAGATAGCAAAAATTTTTATAAATATATGAAGTGGAAGAGGGTGGCTAAAGTCAACATAGGTCCCTTGGAAGACGACAAGGGGAAATTGATACTAGGTGATAAGGAAATGGCTGAGGCATTGAATGACTATTTTGTGTCGGTCTTCACGGTGGAGGACACATCTAATATGCCAAAGAATGATGTTATGGACAAAATGGGAGGTGAGGACCTGGATAAAATCATTGTCACTAAAGAGACAGTGATGAGCAAACTAGAGGGCCTGAAGGTAGATAAGTCCCCTCGTCCTGATGAGATACATCCCAGGGTGCTGAGGGAATTGGCAGAGATTATAGTAGACACATTGGTAATCATTTACCAAAACTCTCTAGACTCTGGGCAGGTCCCAGTGAATTGGAAGACATCAAGTGTTACGTCGCTTTTTGAAAAAGGATGTAGGCAAAAGACGGGCAACCATAGGCCAGTTAGCTATGTAGTTGAGAAAATGCTTGAAGCTGTCATTAAGGAAGAAAGAGCGAAACATTTAGAAAGGAGTGGTTCCATTAGACAGATGCAGCATGGATTCAGAAAGGGCAGGTCCTGTTTGACAAATTTACTGGAGTTCTTTGAGGACATAACGAGTGCAGTGGATAGAGGGGAACAGGTGGATGTCGTATACTTGGATTTCCAGAAGGCGTTTGATAAGGTGCTGCAGGAGAGACTTACATATAAGATACGGATGCATGGAGTTGGATGAAGTGTATTGGCATGGAGAGTGGGTTGGTTAACCAAAAGAAAGCAGAGAATTGGTATAAATAGGTGTTTCTCCGGTTGGCAGTCAGTGGTGAGTGGGGTGCCGCAGGGGTCGGTGCTGGGCCTTCAGCTGTTTACCATTTACATTGATGATTTGGAAGAGGGGACTGAGTGTAGTGTAGCAAAATTTGCTGATGACACTAAACTGAGTGGAAAAGCAAATTGTACAGAAGATGTGGAGAGTCTGCAGATAGGTATAGATATGTTAAGTGAGTGGGCCAAAGTCTGGCAGATGGAATACAACGTTGGTAAATGCAAGATCATCCACTTTGGAAGGAATAGTGAAGAGCAGATTATTATTTAAATGGTGAAAGATTGCAGCATGCTGTTGTGCAGAGGGACTTGGGAGTGCTTGATCATGAATCGCAAAAAGTTGGTTTGCAGGTACAACAGGTTATCAAGAAGGCAAATGGAATGTTGACCTTCATTGCTAGAGGGATTCAATTCAAGAGCAGGGAGGTAATGCTGTAACTATACAGGGTACTGGTGAGGCCGCACCTGGAGTACTGGGTGCAGTTCTGGTCTCCATACTTGAGGAAGGATATACTGGCTTTGGAGACAGTACAGAGGAGGTTCAGTAGGTTGATTCCAGAGATGAGGGGGTTAACCTATGAGGAGAGATTGAGTTGCCTAGGACTATACTCTCTGGAGTTCAGAAGATTAAGAGGGGATCTTATAGAAACATACGCAATTTTGAAAGGGATAGATAAGATAGAAGTAAGAAAGTTATTTCCATTGGTAGGTGAGACTAGAACTAGGGGACATTGCCTCAAGTTTCAGGGGAAAAGATTTAGGACAGAGATGAGGAGAAACTGTTTTTCCCAGAGAGTGGTGAATCTGTGGAATTCTCTGCCCAGGGAAGCAGTTGAGGCTGCTTCACTAAATATATTTAAGAAACAGTTAGATGGATTTTTGCATAGTAGGGGAATTACGGGTTATGGAGAAAAGGCAGGGAGATGGAGGTCAGTTTATGGACAGATCAGCCATGATCTTATTGAATGGCGGGGCAGTCTTGATGGGTCGGATGGCCTACTCCTGCTCCTATTTCTTACGTTCTTATGAAAAAGACTGTGGTGTAAAAGTGAAAACATATCTCACCAAAGTGATCTAAATTAATTACAAATATAAAACACAAAAAAATTGATTGCATAAGTATTCACCTTATGAACCTTCAACTGATAGAGAATCTGAGGACCCAGTATAGGACCTAGTATATCAGCCATCTCTGATCTGCATGGGTGGAAAAATCATTTTTGATAGCGAAGAACAAACCAAGAAGAAAGCAACACGAGTGAATCTGCAGATGATGGAAATAAATAAAAACACAAAATGCTGGCAGAACTCAGCAGGCCGAAACCCTTCATCAGGAGGGTCACCCTGAAGGGGTTTCGGCTTGAAGTGTCGTCACTACCTCCTCCCATAGATGCTGTCTGGCTGCTGAGTTCTGCCAGCATTTTGTGTTTTTATTTTTTTTTAAACCAAGAAGAAAGCTTATTTGTGAAGTAAAGGGTTCCACACAATGTAAAAAGAGGAATACCAGGAACCTCATTGAATGTTATATCAAGGACAGTAATTCCCAAGAGGTTTTCAGTCAAAGCAAATAATTCCTTATAGATATGGAAGGACTTGCTACTGATTACGAATTTTGTACTGGTAAGCTTCCTCAAGAAGGATATTGTCGAATGGAGTTTCTATTTTAAGTGTAATTGGCAATCCTCACGTAAATTAAACTAAAATTGTACATTCTCTGATCTATATTTGCTCACTTTTTAGGTGAAATGAATTTGCAGTACACACTGCTGAACATAGCTACTTTCATGAACAAATACAGAAGAAAATATCACAGGGCATTTTATTACATTAAAAATAATCCCAGATATCTCTAAGAAATGCAGTTTTATAAATGGAGTTGACAGTAGTTTAAACTTAGTAATGTTTAATTCATTATATCTACCAACCTTTAGAGCTCTTGCAAAGGCTGGTCAGTGAGTCAAAAAAGCAAAGGCATTCAATGCCAAATAGTTTTAGAGGAATGGATTATTTTATCTGTGTGGAACTTCTGATGCAAAATAGATTAATTCATCATGTTTTGGCATAACTTTATTTTCTGCTATTTCCTGTAATCTGTTTGTCTTTGCCCCAATTGTTAAATATATTAAAAGGAGTTGGAAGAATACCTTTATTATAAAGTGCACTTCGACCTTTCTAATTAATAAGATAGTTAAATATGACCCAGCTTTGTGTATAAAATGCACCAGGTGCTATTTCATTTGTAACTTGAGTTCCTTTTCAATTGTTATTTTCCACATAATTGAATTTGCATCGTGAGTAGGTCACCTTCCTCATTTTAAAAAGCCAATGAATATGTGATGTTCATTTTACACTTAAATCACTTCCCTCATTTATTTTTTTAGACCATAAGAATGATCAGAATTAGAATTAATAAGATCAGAATTAGGCCATTCAGGCCATCAAGTCTACTCTGCATTTTATCATAGCTGTCCAATTTCCCTTTCAACCCCATTCTTCTGTCTGCTCCATGTAACCTTTCATGTCCTGACTTATCAAGAATCTATCAACCTCGGCCTTAAATACATCCAGTGACCTAGTCTCCACACCCACAAGTGGCAATGAATTCCACCAATTCAACACCTACTGGCAAAGGAAGTTTCTCTTCATCTCCGTCTTAAATGAATATGTCTCTGTTCTGAGTTTGTTCCCTCTGGTCCAAGACTCATCCACTAAAGGAAGCCTCCTCTCCACATCCACTCTTCTTGGCCTTTCAATATTTGACAGGTTTCAATGAGATCCAACCCCACCCCATCCTTCTAAATTCCAGCAAGTACAGATCCAGGGCCATCAAAAGCTCCTCAAATGATAATCCTTTCATTCCCGGAATCATTTTTGTGAACCTCCTTTGAACCCAATGTCAGTACATCCTTTTCTAGATAAAGGGCCCAAAACTGTTCACAATACTCCAAGCAAGGCCTCACCAGTGCCTTATAAACCCTCAGCATTACATACTTGTTCTTACATTTTGTCCCCTCTGAAATGTTTGCTAACATTGCATTTGCCATCCTCACCACCAACTCAACCTGCAAGTTAACCTTTAAGGAATCTTACACAAGGACTCTCAAGTTCCGTTGCAACCTCAGTTTTTGAGTTTTCTCCCTGTTGAGAAAATAGTCTATGCTTTTATTCCTTGTATCTAAGTGCATGACCAGACACTTCCCAACACAACTCCATCTGCCATTTCCTAGCACATTCTTCTAATCTAAGTCCTTCTGCAGCCTCCCTGCTTCCTCAACACTACCTGCCCCTCCACCTATCTTCATATCATCCACAATCTTGGCCACAAACCCATCAATTCTGTCTTCCAAATCCTTGACATGCATCTTAAAAAGAAGCAGTTCCAACACCGACCCCTGTGGAACACCACTGGTCACTGCAAGCCAATCAGAAAAGGCTCCCTTTATTCCCACTGTTTGCCTCCTGCCAATCAGTCCATGCTCTATACATGCTAGTATCTTTCCTGTAATATCATTGGCTTTTATCTTGCTAAGCATCCTTATGTGCAGCACTTTATCAAAGGCCTTCTGAAAATTTAAGTACACAACATCCACTGATGCTCCTTTGTCTATCCTGCTTGTTGTTTCCTCAAAGAATTCTATCAGATTTGGCAGGCAGATTTTCCTTTAAGGAAACAAGCTGACTTTGGCCTATTTAATCATGTGCCTTCAAGTGCCCTGAACTTCATCCTTGATAATCTTCTCCAGCATCTTTCCAGCCCCTGAGGTCACACTAACTGTTCTATAATTTCCTTTCTTCTGCCTCCCTCCCTTCTTGAAGGGTGGAATGACATTTGCAATTTTCCAGTCCTCCAGAGTAATTCAAAAATCTTTTGATACTTGAAAGATTATTATTAATGCATCCACAATCTCTTCAGGTATCTCTTTCAGGACTCTAGGTTGTAGACCATCTGGTCCAGTAACTTATTCATTTTCAGACCTTTCAGCTTCCCAAGCATCTTCTCCCTCATAATAGCAACTGCACTCGCTCTGCCCCCTGACACTCTCAAAGTTTGACAAATTTCTAGTGTCTTCCACAGTGAAGACTGATGGTAAATACTTACTCAGATCTTCTGCTATTTCTTTGCCCCCCCCCATTATTTTCTCTCCACTTTCATTTCCAGCAGTCCAATATCTACTCCCACCTTTTACTCTTTATAAATTTGAAAAAAACTTTTGGTTTCATCTTTTAGGTTATTGGTTAGCTTACTTTCATATTTCATTTTTTTTCCTTTGTGCTTTTTAGTTCCCTTCTGGTACACTTTAGGGATGTGTGCTTAGCCCACTGCTCTACTCTCTTTACACCCATGATTGTGTGGCTAGGCATAGCTCGAATGCCGTCTATAAATTTGTTGATGATATAACCATTGTTGACAGAATCTCAGATGTAGATGAAAGGGCGTACAGGAGCGAGATATAACAGCTAGTTGAGTGGTGTTGCAGCAATAACCTTGCACAGTTAAGACCAAAGAGCTGATTGTGAACTTCAGAACGGGTAGGATGAGAGAACAGGAACCAATCTCATAGAGGGATCAGAAGTGGAGAGAGAGAGAGCAATTTCAAATTCCAGGGTGTCAGTATCTCTGAGAATCCAACCTGGTCCCAAAATATCGATGCAGCTATAAAGAAGGCAAGTTAGCAGCTATACTTCATTAGGAATTTGAGGAGATTTGGTTTGTCACTAAAGAGACTCAAAAACTTCAACAGATGTACAACAGAGAGCATTCTGACAGGCTGCATCACTATCTGGTATGGGGGGTGGTGGGGAACTACTACACAGGACTGAAAGAAGCTATAGGCAGTTGTAATATTAGTCAGCCCCATCTTGGCTACTAGCCTCCATAGTATCCAAGACATCTTCAAGGAGCAGTGCCTCAGGAGGACCCCTATCACCCAGGACATGCCCTCTTCTCATTGTTACAATTAGAAGGAAGGTATAGAAGCCTGAAGGCACCCTCTCAGCAATTCAGGAACTGTTTCTTCCCCCCTGTAATCTGATTCCTAAATGGACATTGAACCCGTGAGCATTACCACACTTTGATTATTTGTTTTTGCTCTATTTTAATTTAACTATTTAATATATATATGTACTTATTGTCATTGATTTACTTATTTTTTTTCTATCACCTTAAGCTTCCTGATCAAATCTGGTTCATTTTACAACACCCAATCCAGAATAGCTGAACCCTAGTGGGCTCAACCACAAGCTGCCTTAAAAAGCCATCTTGAAGGCATTCTACAAATATCCTCGCTTGGGATCCAAAATCAGCACCAATCTGATTGCAGGAAGATTGGGACATACTGAAATTCGCCATGACTACCATAATATTGCCCTTCTGTCATGCATTTCAATCTCCTATTGTAATTTGTAGCCAATATCCTGACTACTTTTTGGAGGCCTGTATATAACTCCCAGAGGGGTCTTTTTACCCTTTCAGTCCTTTTTTCCATTTTATTTTCCTTTACGTTGACAGAATTCACTACATTCCCAACTGGTCTAATTATTATTGCAACTGAAGTGATGTTAAATACAGTAAAGGCTTAAAATCATGTGATTGAGATTGATGAATCAGCACTTATTAGCTACTTGGTACTTAATTTGCTGTTACTTGGGATCTGAGCCAGTTGAACCCATGTGAACAATGTGGTGTAGCTGGGTGACAGGGGCTGATTTATCTAATCAAATTGAAGTATCTTCATTGTGATACATTGTACAACCCAAGCAGTGCAAGATAAAATATATTATCAACTATAAAAGTACTTACAGAAAATAAAACCAGGATAAAAAGGGGATTGAGAGCCAGGAAGGAGACAGATAATATGAAAAAATCAAAAAATTGCACTAATTTAACTCTGTAGGTCTCCACACCTGTACACACAAATTTTCAGTGTAATGCATGTTGTTTGGGAGTAATTAGGACTTAACAAAAAAAAACTTAGTGCTGAATGCACAAACCTTAACATTCTCCTGTTACTGCACTAGTATAGACTCCAAAAGATGTAGTCAGGTTCATTCCATGTTAGCAGTGAGCCCTGGTAATCTTGCTTATTAACACTTCAAAACCTAGGCTTTTGTGTTGTTACATTTTCAATGCATCATATGGATTGATTTGTAGATTTGAAACCAATGGTCCAGCTTCAGAAAATGTGGTAAAACTGACATGTGGAGAATTTTTTTTCCCCAAACAAGAGATTCTGCAGATGAAGGAAATCCAGAGCAACATCCCCAAAATGCTGGAGGAACACAGCAGGTGAGGCAGCACTTAAGAAAATAAATAAACAGTCGATATTTCGGGCTGAGACCCTTCATCCTAGTTCTGACGAAGGGTTTCAGCCCGAAATGTGAACTATTTATTCATTTCTATAGATGTTACCTGACCTACTGAGTTCCTCCAGCATTCTCTGTGTGGTGAAATGGAGAAATTTCTTAACTAGGAGAGTCCTGACCCGATATACTTCTCTAATGAAACAGTCTGTAGAGGGCAAACCACTAAATATATTTAAGACAAATTTCTCGAGACAAGGCACCAGGGAATATGGAGAGTGGGTGGAATGATGATATTGAGATGGAGGAGCTGACATAAACGGTGAAGCAGACTCCAAAAGCTCAATGCCTGCTCCTGCTCCTGTGTTTCTACATTAATATTTGTCATGAATATACATCAACCCAATTTGCCTTGTAACTAGGCTGTAAAATTGCCAATAATTCTAATTATAATTATCAAGCTTCTAATTACACTGTGAATTGAACTTATTTTGATTTCTATAATCTACTGCACTTGCCTAATTGATAGCATTAGATCCAGAATTGTTTGGAATGCCTATATGATTTACAATGTTATTCCCATGAAGTTAATTAAAAACAAAAAAAATCTAATGGAGATTGAATAATGTTTCTACTGCAGCTATTAACGAGTCCAAACAATTCAAAATCAATTTTCCCTAACAGAAATGTTTGCAGTGCTGAAAGGAACCACCTGACCAATGTCTCATTTCTGGTTACATACTAAAACAAATCTCATTGTCCAGTTCTTTTTCTTCACACCTTGTGGATCCAAATAAATATTTACTCTCTTAAAATAATAGTCTCTGCTCCAGTTATTTCCTCAATAAAGGATTCCAAGCACTGGTATTTATTGCATAAAATTTCTTTCCTAATTCTCCTCTTCTGAAGAATATTAATCATTTTTCTCCCAGTTAGGATATTTACTGCTGCACTCACCAACATGACATGTTGCAAGCAGGTTTGCGCATTGCATAAACTTTGATGTTCTGATGGCAGCACCAATGGGTGATACCTAACTGATCTTTGTTCTTTCTCTCTTAATATTATCAAGATCCTTTCCATCCGTGCTGGGTTGAGCGTCGAGCTAGCCACTCGGCCTCGTAAAAAAAACAAGGGTCGAGTCAGGAACATTCACACTGTGACCCGGTTAATCCGATAGGAGACCAATCCTGACACTATGCACCAGACAAGAATGACTGACTGTCCGGTGTGACAAGCTATGAAATGAATGATCAAGGTTTTTGAAAATCTACTTTCACCATTCACTAGAATTAATTCTAATCTCAGGATTCTCCTTCCTCTCTTGAACACCTCAGTTGGGCAGTCTTTCATTGATTCTGTTACAGTTACTATTCTTTAAATTTGAGTATGCCCACTAGCAAATGAATCTTAGGATTGTATATGGTGACATATGTACTTTGATAATAAAACTTACTTTGTACTTTGTTCGTAATTGTATATTTCACTGTTCAGTGTTAAGATTGTGAATCTGAGTGTTGACCAATGTCTTGCAGTGCCTTTCAGCATGGTAAAATAAACAGGTACGTGCTTCATATTAGATAACATACATTTGGAATTTTACTTACAAAATATGATATTCTTAATTGCTATCCCCTGCATAATTATATTCTAATATCAGTCTGAATATTACCTGATACTTGGTGTGCTCGTATATAATCTGTTTGTGACCTGCAACATATTAAAAACAAGTTTGATTCATTCAGTTAGATTAGAATTGAATTCATTTATCAAGAGCTTTGCTAACAGCCAGTAGCTTATGTAGAGTATTTCCCTCCAGAGCAATCATAGATGTATACCAACCTCTAATTTATTCAGGTTCTGATTTGCTTTCAAAAGTCTTGGTTTAAAAGATACACAGATAATAACTGGAAGCTATCTTAATCTTTTCTCACCATCATTCAAGTCAAGTCAAGTCAAATCACCTTTATTGTCATTTCGACCATAACTGCTGGTACAGTACATAGTAAAAATGAGACAATGTTTTTCAGGACCATGGTGTTACATGACACAGTACAAAAACTAGACTGAACTACGTAAAAAAAACCACAGAGAAAGCTACACTAAACTACAGATCTACACAAAACTGCATAACTTTAACCCTCATACTTGCAGAGCTTTAGAATAATGGTGGATCATGACACAAAGGCATGATCCCCTGTATTAAAAATTTGGAGAATGGTTGAAGACTATCACAATATTATTCAAGAATTTGCTTAGAGATGTTTCAGGTTTGTGCAAGAGATGGAAATTGGATTGGTGGAATTCAAACAAGAAAGAAGGACATGGAACTGGTACACTAAACTTTAGTGCGCAGAGGAAAATGGAGATGATAGCTTTTAGTAAAAGGTTTCGGTGTAGCAGTGGGTCTGCGTTGACAGCAGACAATGTGTAGCATATAAGAAATGGGAGTAGTAGTGGAGATCTGACTCCTTGCACCTGCATCTGTCATCAAGATCATGGTTGATCTTCCAGCACAGCTCCATGGTCCAGCACTTTCTCCCTGTCCCCTCACAATGGCAGGAGCTAGGGCATTGAGAGCAGAAAGGGAGAAGGAAAGGAAACAGTTGGTAAACAAATGAAGAAAAGAAACAGCATGCATCGATAAGGAGATAAGACAGTAGAGCAAAGCTTCAGGGCATGTAAACGTAACTAAAAGAGGCCTAAAATCGCAAGCAATGTGCAGGAAATAAGGATACAGTATTTTAGAATAGTTGGCATGTTCCATGAAATGGAAGGACTAATTGAGAAGTATTTTCAGTGAAGCTCCCAATTTGGGAATAAAAATGACTTGTTATATAACTACCCAATTAATTTAAACTTCACTGACTTGTAGTTTTAAGATATTTCCCAGTGCCAGGATAAAAAGCAAAGCCATAGGAAAATCCAATGTGTATAAATGCAAGTTAAAATATTTTTTAAAATAGATTGTTTTACCTGTGGTATGGCTCCTTCTTGACAACTATTAGAAAGAAAACAAATTGTCACATTCATCAAAACATGCTGTACGTATACAATAAATACATTCAAAGCCACACAAAATTAGAAGCAACAAGTACAGAGTAAGAGCTGGAATTGCAGTGAAGGAATCTGAAGATGCTAGAGCTTCACTTTACTGCTGCTAAAGGTACCAGCAATGTCATATCTTCATCACGGGTAGCCTCTTGGGGAGTTGGTAGCTCTCACTGAGGAGCAGAAGGAGGCTGTGCATGATGTCTGTTAATGAGGGATAATTGTTGCACACCAACAACCACAGGGTTTTGACAGAGTGAGGCATTGGTCTGATGGCAAGAAAGTCCATATTAACTGGAAACTAGGCTCTGCTACATAGACTCAGCACAACATTGATCTCTAAAAACACAGTTGTATACAGTGAGCACCCGTTCACCTTTCACAAAGGCACACAAGCTGCTTAGACTGCATCTGGAGTTTTCTATGCATTTCTGGTTGTTCCCTACAGGAAGGATATGTTTGCGCTGGAGATTGGTGGATCTACTCTGCACTGGGTATTGCCTGGTTTCTCAAACTTCCCTTTAATCAAATCTCCAAATTAATTTCTTGTTGTCATTCAATAATTGTCTCAACACAATGATTCTTGAGATTTCATTTTACTAAATGTGCTCTCAAATTAATTTTATTGGTTGACTACAATATTGCAAATTACTGATTTTATTATTTTTAAATAGAACAATTTCCTTACAAAACTTCAGCTAATGTTACTAAATGAAGGTGAGAGTAATGACAAGGGAAATTCAGAAATTATTTTTATTGCTATTAGGCTTTAAGTTAATGAAAATTAAGAACAAAATCCACAAGAAATTGAGTTTTTGTTGGTGCAACATACCTTTTCGAGGAAAGCATCTTCTCAGAATGAAGTAAAGAAGTATGCAGCCAATCAGAGTCAAAGTCAATCCAACAATTATTACCAATGAGTGAAGGGAACTGCTTTTATGTTTCTGTTTTTCTTGACCTATGAATCATACAATCAGAAGAGTGTAATGTATTATTGCCACTGCAAAGCACAAGATTCAATGAATATGAAGAATTACACTGCTACATCATCTGGGAAGATTCACCCAGTTCCTGACAGATCATGTCTAGGAATTAGAGCTGGAGTTGAGTGTATTCAGGATCATCTGGGAGGCTAAGGCCATTGAAGATGAGACTTATACTGAGCAGATCACACCTGAGATACAGGCTACAGATAGATGTGTGACCACCATGGAAAGCATCAGGAGTAGGCAGGGTTCCCCCGAGGCTATTCCCCTCACCACGAGGTACACTGCATTGGATACTTTTAGAGGCTGGCAGCAGCAGTCAGGTCTCTGACACTACAACTGGCTCTGAGGCTCAGAGGGGAAGAGTCCAGTCAGACAGGGTGATTGTGATAAGAGACTCTGTAGTGAGGGGAACAGACAGGAGATTTGATGGCCACAGAAGAGACACTAAGATGGTATGTCGCAACTCAAGTGCCAAGGTCAAAGTTGTCTTTGAGGGGGAGCAGAAAATTCTTGCGGGGGATTTGAACAGCCAGAGATTGTTGTACATGTTGATACAAATTACATAGTAGAACAAGGGATGAAGTCCTGCAGAATGAGTAGAGATATAAATTTGAGAAGCAGGACCTTAAGGGCAGTGATCTCTGGATTGCATCCACCACTAGCGAGGTCAGAAAACAAGGTATAGGCCAGATGAATTTATTACTGAAGAGCTGAAGCAGCGCGCAAGGATTCAGGTTCTTGGACCATTGGGGTAGAGGTGATCTGTACAAGTGGGACAGGTCGCACTTGAACCAGAGAAGGAACAATGCTCCTGCAGAAAACTGCTAGATGGCAAGGGGCTGGGACTCTGAGTGAGCAGATCATGGGATAAGTAGTAGCCAGAAAGGTCTAACCTGATAAGTAGGATTACCAAGGACATAGTAAAGGTAGAGAAAGGAATACTCAGTTAAACAGCATTTATTTCAAAGCTTGAAGTTTAACAGGTAAGGCAGATGAACTCATAGCTCTGAGGACTGGGATGTTATAGCCATAACTCAAACATATCTGAGAAGGGCAAGATTGACAGCTGTCTTCTCCAGGATACAGATGCTACAGCCATGATGTAGGTACAGATAAGTGAGGAGGCGTGTAGCCTACTTGATAAGGGAGGGCATAACAGTGGCAATTAGAGATGACATCATTGGGGAATCATCCAGAAAGACCATATGAGCAGAACCCAGAAACAAGAAGGTGAGGGTCACTCTAGTGGGTCTGAATTTTAGACCTCCCTCCGCCCCCCCACAAATAAACTTAAGGAGCAACTGCATAGAGAAATTAGTCATTACTTGTGGTTTAAGAATAATAGGGCTCTGTTCGTAGGAGATTTAAATTTCCACAGTATTGGATGAGCCAGCCAGACTGTAAGGGCATGGATGAGGTAGATTTTGTGAAATATTCAAGAAAATGTCCTGAGACGATATATGGAGGGCTGTACTTTGGACGGGGCAGTACTGGACCTCCTTTTGGGAGAACAAAGCAGCAACTATCTGAGATGCCATCAGGGAACACTGGCTTTGATGACCATTATTCTATTACCTGTAAAATGATGATGGAAAGGATAAGCCCAATTGTTCAGATCCTAAACTACAGCAGAGGTAACTTTGGAGGAATTATAAAGGATCTAGCAAGGGTCGATTGGATGAGCCTCTTTGAAAGAAAATAATTGAATGACAAGTGGGACGACTTTAAGAGTGTGATAGTAAATGTCTGTGAGCATTATGGTCCTGTTCAGGTGAAGCGTTAACTAGCAAGTCAAGTCAAGTCAAGTTAATTGCCATTTAACTATGTATATAACAAAGACAATATTTATAGAATTGAGATACTTCTTCCAACCAGGGTGCAAAGCACAGTAGTACACATGGCACGTGATAGCTTACAAAGGTAAGGATATGGATGAATTACACAAATAACAAACTAAAGTGCATTAATATTAAATATTGTAGGGTACGGAGCAGATTAACCAGTGATATTTCGAATACAATGCAGCCAGGAGTTCAGAAGCCTAATGGCCTGGGGAAAGAAACTGTTTCTCAGCCTGACAGTTCTTGTTTTTATGCATCAGAGTCTCCTGCCTGATGGGAAAAAGTCAAAGACGATGCTGGATGGATGGGTGGGATCCTTAGTGATACTAAGGGCCCTATGTATGCAATCCTCCTGATAAATGTCCCAGATGGATGGTAGAGAGACCCCTGTGATCCTCTCATCTGTTCTCACAGTAGGGACTTCAGGTCCGTTGCTCAACTACTCCCATACGAGATGGAGATGCAACTTGCCAAAAATTCTCAACTGTGCTCCTGTTAAACGCACTTAAGATGGGATGGAAGCTTTGCTTGCCTCAATCATCTTAGGAAGCGGAAGCACTGCTGTGCCTTCTTGTCCAGGGAGATGATATTGAGGGACCAGGTGAGCTCATCCGTGATGCAAACTCCCAGGAACTTGGTGCATTTAACTCTCTCTACAGAGCAGCCATGTATTCGCAGAAGGGGGTGGTTAGTCTGCACCTTCCTGAACTCCACCATGATTTCTTTTGTCTTCTCCACATTCAGGCGTAGGTTGTTCTTCTCACACTAATGCACCAGCCGCTCTGCTTCCTCTCTATATTCCATCTCATTATTGGTTGTTACGGCCAAATGTAGGGCACCTTGGCTGATGAGACATATTGAGGCTCTGGTCAAGAATAAGGAGGTCGGGATCAAGATAATCCCTTGATGGCTATAAAAAAAATCAAGAATGCTCTTAAGACGGCAAACAGATGGTATGAGATGGATCTGGTAGGTAAAGTTAAGGAAAATCTCGAAAGTATCAATTGTTATATTAAGAGTGAAACGGTGGCTATGGAGAGAGTAGGCCCCCTTGGAGATCAGAACAGAAGGGCTGCTGATGTCCTGAGCTGCCGAAGATGAGTGGAATTTTTGACAAATATTTCCCCTTGTTTACTGAGAAGAAAATCATATTTTCTCATTAAATAATGGAAACAAATAGAAATATTTTAGAGAACATTCTTATTGCCTGTGAAGATAGATCATGTCCACATGTTAGGGTTTTAAATTGGATCAGAATTAATTTTGTAGGATTTGGACAGGATCTATTAGAGGATGATTGGTGAGCCTCTGAAAGGAAAGAGATAAATTGCAAGTTGGAGACTTTTAAGAGTGTGTCTTACAGCACAGAAAGATGGATACATTTCAGGAGACTGTGCAGGACCTTTCAGAGATTCTTGCTTCATCGTTAGCTACTTGTGAAGTTCCCAAAGGTTGAAAGATGGTCAATATTTTCCATTGTTTTAAAAAGGGCAGAAAGGAGATGCCAGGGAACAACTACAGGCTGATGAACCTGACATCAGTAATGGGAAAGTTACAGGAGGGCATTCTGAGGGACAGGGTCTATCAGCATTTAGATAGACAGAATCCAATTAGTAAGAGTCAGTATGGCATTGTGCATGTGGGAAGTTATGCTTCAATGTCCAAAGTACAAAGTAAATTTATTATTAAAGTCTCTATATGTTACCATATATGACCTTGAGATTCATTTTCATGTAGACATTTACAGGAAAAACAAAGGGAAAAAAAGCATTTTAACAAAGACTGACAAACAACCAATGTGCAAAAGACAAACTGGGAAAATGAAAAACATACTAAGAACATGAGTTGTAACAAACTTTTGAACAACTTTTAAGATCTTTTTGAAGAAATAACCAAAAATTGTAGATGAGGGTAGGACAATAGATGTTGTCTATATGGATTTTACCGAGGTCTTGGCCAAGCTCCCACAAGGTAGGCTGGTCTGGAAGGTTAGGTCCCATGGATTCCACCTAACGTGGATTCAAAATTGGCTCGGAGATTGGAAGCAAAGTGTAGTGGTTGAAGGCTGTTTCTTGGAATGAAGACATGTGGTTATCATTGTGCCACAGTGGTTGGTGATGGGACCCTTGTTATTCGATATTCATATAATTGATTTATTAGGATGTGAACACACAGGGCTTGATCAGTATATTTGTGGATGATGTGAAATTAGGAGGTGCAGTTGCTAGTGAAAAAAAATATCATAGAGAAAAGGATCCTGATCAATTGGGGAAATGGGCCAAGAAATGACAAATGGATTTTAATACAGTGTAAGGTGGTGCATTTTTGGAAAGTCAAACCAGTGTAGGACTTGTACTATGAATGGTAATGTACGATGGAGTGTAATGGAACAAAGGGACTTAGGATTACCAATACATAGTTCATTGAAAGCAGTGATACAGGTAGACAGGGAGTTAGAATACTGACTTTCATCCATGAGGACATTGAGTATAGGAGTTGGGATATTACATTGAAGTTGTATATGTCATGGGTAAGACTGCATTTGCAGTATTGTGTACAGTTTTAGTTACCCCATTATTTGAAAGAAGTGGAAAGAAGGCTGAAATGATTTATAACATATATGTCAAACTCAAGGCCCGTGGGCCAAATCCAGCCCGCGGTGGAATTATCTTTGGCCCGCGAGATATTATCTAATTACTATTAAAGCTGGCCCCAGTAATCGAAGCGCCTATGGCGTATGATATGGCTAATGCTGAGTTTATTCAGGTACCAGGTTTTCAGGGTTTTTAGTGTTTATTCGGCAGTCTTGTTCGGCAGTCTTCTTCATAAGAAACAGAATTTGTAAATTGAAACACTTTGTAGTTATAGCAGAGACTGAGATACATGAGAGCAGGCTGAAAAAACGGAGGCAACGAAAGCTGCGTTCGCACGCGTCCGACTGATCCGGCCCACATGAAGCTGCATTTTGCTCAATCCGGCCCGTGATCTAAAATGAGTTTGACACCCCTGATTTATAATGTTGTCAAGAGTATAGGGTCATTAGAGAGTTTAGCCGAGCTAGGTTTTTATTCCTTGGAACATAAGAAAATGAGGGGACGATCTTACTGAAATTTTAAAATTATGATGGGCATATTTAATGCAGATGGTAACAGTCATTTCCCAGGATAGAGGAATGCAAAACTAGACGATATAGGTTCAGGTTGAGAAGAGAAAGGTTTTTTTAAAATAAGAACTTGATGAGCAACCTTTTCAATCAGAGGGTGGTGAGTACATGGAATGAGCTGCCTGAAGAAAGGGTTGAGGCAGGTGCAATGTTATCATTTAAGAAGCACTTGGATAGGTCTGTGGTGGAGTGGGGTTTAGAGAAATAGGGGCACTGGAAATTGGGACTAGCTAGGTGGGTACCAAGGTCGACAAGGACTCTAGGTTGTCAGCAATTGTTAGTTTAGGATTGTGACAGATGCCAGTAATGATATCTGGATGCCTGATCACAGTTTAACCTTGGTGAAAAGGTTAGGTTAAATATTAAGGTGTATTCTCCAATTCGCATTTATGCCAATTGTTTGTTAAAAATATCCCATGGAGAGAGAATACTGCCATTTCCATGTTAACAGGGAATAGAGTGATGCATCCTTCTACCTGGTTAATGCTCTTCCCATAAAATAATATTTCCAAAAATTCATCTTCTCCGATCTCAACAACCAATCATCAACATGCACAGTAATGTCGAACATAACAGCACCAGAACAGGTCCTTCCGCGCATGATGCCTGCACTACCTATGACGCCAATCTAAACTATTTCAATCTGCTTCCATAAAGTCCATCTTCCTCTAATCTGTTTATTTTTATGCTTCTTAAATTTGCTCTTACATCTGACAAATGCTGTCAATTTCCACAACTGCTCTAAGCTTTGTGACCTTCACTGGTTCTATCCACACTATCATACTTTGTAATTCATTAACAACACAGAGGGAGTGGAGGTTGTGATATCTCTGCTCCAGTGGTATGTATAGTGTTAGAAAAGCAGGAAGAACTGGATGTAATGATTAGTGTACCATTCTGATTCTATTTTGCAACTATCTCTGACTGAAACCTGTACTCCAATTGTGCCTATCAGTCATCAGGTTGGCCCAGATTTCACTGCAGATGTCAACATGGGTTAAAGTTCCTGAAAAAAGTTTATGAAAATATTCAGCTTTTGGAGTTTATGAGAATAACTATATTACTGAAAATTATGATGCCAAAGTTCCAAAGTTCCTCATGAATTCTAACCCTGAAAATCAAGATGTCACATTTTGTTTCATCTAGAATTTACATTTTCATTGCCTACACCAATCAACTATACAAAGCTAATCTGAGTTGTCTGCAAGGTATATTTTTGTAAACACTATACATACAAATACAATGGTAAGTGTTTGGAGACAGTTGTCATGATCTGTGATTAAGTCATTTAGATTCACTATTGTCTTCATTTTATCTTCCTCTGGTTTCATTAAATCGCGGTACATCATATATTAGGAGAGAGAATATTACCTGCAATGAAAGGTGTTTGGATACATTGAGATGAAATCTCTACTTAGAAAATATGTTCTTACCTAGGCCATTCGTGTGACCCTCAGAGGAAAACACTTGGATGGCAACAACCAGTTAAATGTTATTTCCATTTTCCAAGCAGTGAGTATTTTGTACAGAGCCTCACTTTTAAGTGGTGTGGGTGCAGTATTACTGAGTAAAGCAGATATCACCATGGTGATCCTGTCTGCACTGATTATGGTAAAACATTATGAACACTGGGCAGCTGCTGGCTTTATTTACATTCTTACAATACACCTGTCCTGCAATGTGAAGACTTGATAAAAGCGTAATATAAAAGTGTAAAAAGAGCTGCATGTTCATTGCTGGCAGTCAGCTTATAAAGCACAGCTTCACAGAATGTCAGGTCTCTCCTGTCAACCCAATGAGTCTGTAATATTGTTTCTTCTATTTGCTGAAATTTTATAACATTGACAGTGTGGATCAGATTGAGAAAAATAATGTATGGAAACTTCTATAAAAAAAACTAAAACAGTCATGTTTCATCATCATGTGTAATAGTGCAGAATGTTGGCCAGTTCCCAGGAATAAATGATTTCCCAATATTCACTTTATTCATCTGTGGTAAAAGAAACACATCCAGTGATTGAATACATTTGCAAACTGAATGATTAAGTCATAAAGGTAAGTATTATTTCATGTTCATAAATCCTTGTCTAAATCAGACTCACAGCTGGTGTAATTCTGAACAAAAATGAAAATGTCACTCATCTGAGCAGTGTTCACTGTTTTTGACTTAAGATAACATCAGGTACAGCTGTGATGTAGTTCATAACATCTTGGTATACATCATATTCTATTGTAACACCAGCCATATAAAGCACAATGCATGCCACTCCATTTGCATCATGTCATGCTTAAACTATCAGCATTTAATACTGCTTCAGGAACATTTGCTGGGCAATGTATTTTCAAATCATATGCTGGCGTTGTTTTCACATGTCTTATATATTGCCCATTTTAAACAATTTTTTCACGTATATCCCATCTCCCACTGAACTGCTTGAATTAACTCAGGCTATATTGTTCCTGTTGTTCCAGTTTATAGTTTTCTATACAATTGGCAGCTGACAGAAACAATCTGTCATAAACAAATCTTTTCATAATTTTCAACTTCTTCCTTGGGTCTTCCCTTAATATTGTCTCCCTCAGTGAAAAGACTTCCATATATTTGTCTTATTTGTAATTATTCCTGTGCCTTACATTTGTTTCCCAGAAAATCCCAGCAGTGCATTTTTTTTTGTAACCATGTGGTTTCCAACAGCCCCGAGGCCTGGGAGCCAGAGTCAATATTAGACTAGAGTGTACATTTCTATATATCTATTTATGGGAATAATAATGGTTATGGACAGAATACTATTAACAAATGTTGGTGGTTAGTCAGGTCTCAGGCATCTCAAAATGAGAGCCTATCCCAGGTCACCCTACCAACTTGGCAGCTTATGGTTTTCAAATTTATAAAATTTTTAAAAATAAGATTTTTTTCTAAATGTTTCTTGATTAATGATGCTTATAAACTATTCAAATATATATTAAAGTTTCTAGCTAGTTTTTAAAATTACATTAATTTCATTCAAAGTCCCTTCCTGGAATGGTGACCCTTCTCAAATGAATGGGGCCCTTTTAGAGGTGGCTGCATATGCTGAGGACCATTCTTGTCAGTATATTACAAATCCACTACAAGACTCCAGGGGCACAGCAAGAAGTCAGATGGGCTGGCATCTGACCTCCAGTATCTTTTGTATTTCCGCTCAGATGTAGGCATATGGTAAACGTTTTCCCTGCACCTTCCACCTAGCTGTGAGCTTTCTACAGGGACATTGCTGCTTCTTACTGTACGAGTCCATAACCATTAATCTTCCTCTAACTGGGTGCACAGAAATACACACACTAGCCTAATGACTAAATTCCAAATCACTTCCTCTTTTTTCTATCCAAGGCATCAAATACAAAACCTAGGATCCCCTAGTCTCTTCACTAGTTTTATACCTCCCATGCACCTTCAAAAACATTTGCATCCCTGAGCTTCCTGTTTCTGTATTTTGAGTCAGGTATGTTTAATTCAAGATCTGTTAACCTGAGAATTCCACATTTCTCCACCGTGAACTGAAATTCCAGTAATTTTCACACTCCACTAAGTTTTCCAAGTTCACATCCTTCCTTGCAGTGCTTTGTAGTTTGGTATCATCAATGAATTCAGTGTAAATCTTCTTCTGCCCCAATCAAACCAAACTATATATCACAGAAGAATAAGAGATTGCATAGGAGATACCTTGCTCCTCAAATTTTAAAAATACCCTCTGGTAATCCACATATCATATACAGCATTCACTTTCAGATGGCCTCTTTAAAAAAAAGATGATTTACTGAAGCTTCATTTGTCTTTTAGAAATCCATGTTTCTAGTCCTTAGCTATCTACAGTCTGGCAGACCATCCAATTATAGACTTGTTTAACTTAAACCCATATATCTATAATTATGCATTCTCTTTGTTTAATCATTCATGTAATAATGACTACTCTTTATATTTCCAGCATTATTCTTGTTTCTAAAGATTTGGGGGAAATTGTGCTCATTACCATTACTGTTATCTCCTTATTATCCCTCACTTTTCTAGCACAATTATTCTGAAATTCTGAATTCTATTTTGGTTCTATTCATTTTTTTTAACTAAGGTATCTTAATAAAATTTTCTAAGCTGTGACTTTTCTACATTCAGGTTAGCTCCCTGTAAAGACCTTCTTTTATTATATTCGGCAAATAAATCTCTATAAGGATCTTCAGACATTCCCCACTCTCAAATGCAAGATGATCTCTTTATCCTTAAGGGATCAGCTCATTCCTTATTCATATTTCCAAATTATAATAGAAATCTCTCATATTTCCTAATGTATGAACCACCAGTCATTTCTACTTTTTTCTTCCCCTTTGTGTCTTTTTCCTTCCTTAGATAATTTTTCTTTTTTTTATTTTTGCCCCATGATTAAGGACTCTAAACCTAGACCTTTATACTTCCCTCTGCAACTGGATCCTTGAGTTTCTCGTCAGGAGACCACAGTAAATACAGATCAGGGATAACATATCCTCATCACTGATAATGAACACAGTCATTCCCCAAGGATGCATGCCCACTTCTCTATTCTCTCTACACTCTTGACAGTGTGGATGAGCCCAGCTCATAGACCATTTATAAATTCACAGATGACACCACTGTTGTTGCCAAAATCTCAGTTGTAATAAAGAGGTGTACAGGAGAAAGATGCATCAGCTGGTTGTGTGCTGTCATGACGACAACTTGACACTCAGAGTCAGCAAGACCAAGAAACTGTGGACTTCAGAAAGCAGAAGTCTGAGCACACACACCTATGAGTGGTGGAAAGACTGAGAAGTTTCAAGTTCCTGGGTGTCAACGTCTTCTTTGGTAATCTATTGATCCAATTCATTATGCAAGTGCCTCTGTATTATTCTGGGGTAGAGATCAATGAAATGAATAGAGGATAAAAAAGGGATCAAGGTATTACTGATACGGAATACTTTGGTGGCTTTAATATTAAAAGCACGTAAAAGCTTGGTTATTTATCACTACAGTAACAGGCACATTCCAGTACTGGTACTCTGAGAGAATGGAAAGACGGAAAGAGAAACAGCAGTCTGATCACCTGGCATATTTATTTAATGTGCATCTGCTAAATCTAGCGTGTGCTGTGTGTAAAGCAAAAATCTTCAAAGTATTCTAAATGGATTCCACCAATACAGAAAAATGAAACAAAGAAATGATGAAGGGTTTCGGCCCGAAACGTTGTTATTACCTCCTCCCATAGATGCTGTCTGGCCTGCTGAGTTCTGCCAGCATTTTGTATTTTTTAAATAAATGAGAACTTTTGTCCTGCAACATCAATCATTCAAATCTTGAATGATTTTGTCTATTCTAGTCCAAACATTTAAGGTAACTCTGAAGTGCTCCTTTAAGCAAACAACAGTGTTTTTAATGAAACTTTTAAACATTTTGGAGCACTATTAGAAGACAGAAGATTACATGTCTTAAATAATCATTTTCTAAATTAGCTATTTTAGTCCATTATAATTTAATATATTAATCTGTAGAAAATAAAATTAGATATTTTTCAGGCCATAGAGTTTGTGGACAGAAGTTTTAGCTTGCCACACTGTTTAGCACTGAGGCAATAAAGAATGAGTATGCTGAGTGTTTTACAGTAAGGCTAAATCATTAATATCTTACTTTTCAATTGATGTTCCTAATTCCAACAGGGCACTTTGTAAAGCAGGAAAATTTCGAGGAAGACTGGCACATTGACACAAGTTTTGCGATTAAACTCCACATGAATGAAATCTTGGTGTTGCTGCCACTTTTATAATTGAATGGCAGCAAAATCTGATAACTTCACCATCATCTCTTCAAAAGGAACAATTCTCATTTGAAAAGAATCACATTTTGAAAGTAATATTAACTCAATAATCAGCTTAATTCCCTTTGTTTGCAATCTGCCTGGAGTTATAAAATTCCATTTTCATTCACTGGAAGGGCATGTTATGCATATGGCAATTTAATTCCATATACTGAGAAGAATTACAATCACATTATCTATAAAAAGTTGCCATTAATGAGTTCCAGTACGTACCAGTAGCAGACAGAATGAGTGTGAATTGAGTTTCATCCCGTTTGCCAGTGATATTGTTGTAGACACAGCACATGTAATCAGCTTTCTCTGGGACTTTCTCAGACATGATATTTAATACTGGACCTCGATGGATAGGTGTTGTCTTGTTGTTGGCTTTTTGGAACCATGAGTAGACATTCGGTGGGTTGGAATTTGCCGAACATTTAAACCACACTGGTTCTCCTTTGCCAACAGCAAAAACCCCTTCACTAATTTTGAATCGGGGTTCAGACTTCACCATCAAGTCATAGGGCCCATCTGAAAAAGAAATTACATGAAAAGGAGTAATAAATAATAATAAATGATCATAATAAATAATGACAATAAAAATTCTAATGTGACAAATGCCTTCAGATTTTTGGATTGTGATGAAACTCAAAGAGTAAATTATGATTTCTAGGTTGAAATTTTTGTCAATCAGGTTGCCCGGTGTCAGAGAATTCATTCACTTTTCATTTGTTTGACAACATTACAATGAAGATCAGATGGGTTTTACAATGTGCTGGATTATTACCATGCCAGGAAGAGATAAAGGCTCCTGTAATTGAGTTCAGTTATTCTGTATTTCAGTTTCAGCATTTAAGGTCTTCATTTTCTAATTCTCACTTCATACTCGATTAGTTATTTATCATGTGAGATGGAGGTCATTCAGCCAGCTCCTAGAAGAAGAAATTGCATCACTTCTCTGTATCCTTGCAATTTATTCTCTTCATATCCCCATCAGTTCCTTGTTGATGCGTTTAGTCACTTACTTATACTAAGGGATCGTTAACAAGGAAAGTCATTTCTACCGGTGAGTGAGACAAGAACGAGGAGATATAGCTCAAGATTCAGAGGAATAGATTTAGGATGGAGATGAGGAGAAACTAATTTTCCCAAAGAGTTGTGAATCTGTGGAATTTTCTACCCAGGAAAGCAATAGAGGCTACCTCATTAAAATACCTTTAAGACACAATTAGATAGATTTTTGTATGGCAGGGCAATTCTGAGTTTTGGAGAAAAGGCAGGTAGATGGAGCTGCATCCATGGTCAAATCGGCCATGATCTTCTTGAATGGCAGAGAAGGCTCGGCGAGCCGGATGGCCTACTCCTGCTCCTATTTCTTATGTTCTTATGTTGCATACAGCTAATGAGGTGACACTCCTACAGAAACTGTCCATGCATCTACCTTAAAGAAACACTATTATGACTAAATCTCCAGCTTGAAAACTATATTTTATAACATTGCCCACACTGTGAACTGTGAAAAGATAACAGTGACGAGTAGTTCAAATATTCAATTATTTGGTCAATGCATGGCGCCAATATAATTCAGCCATTCAAATTATAATTTCTTTTGCAGAGGAGTTCCCAGTATCATCAGGAGGTGGTGGTGGAAGAAGTGAGGTTGGAATTTTAGGAGCAAGAGCAAGAGATACAAATTCATGTAAACTCAATCCCATTTGCCAAATGCTGAAACAGGATACAACTCTTCAGTTGAGGATGTTTTGATGTGTGCGACTCACATTTTTCACAGGCTTCAAATACATAATATAATTATCACACAGTATCACAATATTCACTGCGCATACTTGGCTACCGTTCATGTTCAACAGTCTCGTGTATTAAGACTCATTCACATTAAAGAGCTGAATTGAATTAATGGAAATGCAATGCACAGAGGTGAAAATCTAGTGAATTGCTTTTAAATGGACCTTCCAATTACAATGCGCAAAAAATTATTGTGCCACGTGAGAGAACTTCTAGTTTGCTCCAGTCATTGTGATTGTAACTGCCACTTCAGCTGCTGTAGACAAACCTGAGTTCTTCCAGGCTAGCACAGCACTTGGATTCCACACACTCCATAACACCATAAGATATAGGAACAGAATTAGGCCACTTGGCTCATCAAATCTGCTTGCCATTTTACAACGGCTGATCCAATTTTCCTCTCAGCCCCAATCCCCTGCCTTCTCCCTGTATCCCTTCATGCCCTGACCAATCAAGAATCTATCAGCCTCTGCCTTAAATATACATAAAGACTTGGTCTCCACGGCTGCCCATGGGAAATCATTTCATATGCCTGAAAACTCAAGTACTTTAAAATCATAATAAAGTGCTTATTTCATTTTTTTGCCTTTTAACTGGTTCCACTATCTTGTTGTAATACACTTTCTTTAAAACAAATAAATTCCAAGGTGATTCAAGGGAGTGCACAACCCAAAACCACATAATGTACTGTTGTGACATGTTGAAAAAGTCAAGGCATTCAAAGTCTGAATGAATCTTATCAAGGAAATACTGTCTCTGCAATATTAAGTGCCAATAATCAAATGAGAGCGTCAATACTTTTTGATAAAGCATATTTCAATTTGTATAAATGCCATCTGAAGGTTACACCTCAAAGTGCTGAGCATTGACAATTCAATCCTGCAGAAAATGGATTCATAGTTTTCAGTTACAATTCACAAAAAAAAACTTAGGTTTAGAGACATTTTTACTTCAGAAAACCCAAAATGAAGTGCCCATTTAAAGACAGAGCAGCTTGCCGAAGTTTACTCTGAGATGACTTCAAGGAAGTGCAGGAGGTGCAGAAATCATACACTTATTTTTCTCAGCAAGCTCTGACAGGTAGACTTTACCCAGGTAATCATGATTAGTCAGATGTAAATGTCACCAGCTAATAAATCTTAGTGAAATTGTTAATGCACTGGGAAACCATAAAGATGAATGCATTTGGGCTTCCTTCAAGATTCAGATTTATCTACCCAAGTCATTCCCACATAAGAAAACAATGTACAGTTCAGTTTGGATCCTCGATTCAAAGTTCAAAGTAATTTATTATCAAAGTACATATACATCATCATATACAACTCAATAAGACCAAAAACCATAATATAATCGATGAAGGACTGCATCAACAGGGTGGACAACCAATGTGCAAAAGACAACAAGCTGTGCCAATACAAAAAGGAAAAAAAAAACGAATTATACCTTGACACACCTTCTATACGCGGACAGTTTAAAATTATACATTTCTTCATCAGAAATTAATTCAAATAGTAGAACTAATTCTGAAAGATTAAAAACATGAACTTTGGACTGTATAAGTGCAAAACATTAAACATAAAGAAAGGTGCAGTAGAGCTGATAAGTTACAAACAGAGCAGCAAGATACAATAGCACTGATGAATGAATATGAAACACAAGTATCTGGGATATCAACAAGCAAAGTAAATAAAGGGAAAGCTTTTGACAGAATTTACTTCAAATTCTGGTGGGGGTCATCAGTTCCACAGCTAAACGTTGACTCATAGCGCCTAATGGACGAAGCTAAGAATGACCTCACATAGTGCTCTTTGGAGCAGCTCAGTTATCTTAACCTGTTACTAAAAGTGTTCCTCTGTGCAGTCAAGGTGGCACGCAGAGGCTAAGAAACATTGCCCACAATTGCCAGAATTTTCCATAGGGTCAAGTTTCACTCTTATAACAAAGCTAGCCTTTCTAATCAGCTTGTTGATGCCATTGCCCCAGCACAACACCGCATAAAAGATTGCACTGGCAACAGCAGACTGGTAGAACATGTAAAGGAGAGGCCTGCATACTCCAAAGGACCTCAGTCTCCTCAGGAAGTAGAGGCAACTCTGACCTTTCTTGTACACAACCTTCTTGTAAATCTTCAGAAAGCCACAATACTAAACATGATTAGAATAGTCAGAAAGTTCCTAGCAATTGAAAAATTAGTGTGTTTGTCTATGCCTGTACCTCAGGTTTTAGCAGCTTGAGCTGAGAAAAAAAAAATGAAATCAATAAATAAATAAGCTAGCAAGCAAGCAATAAATATCGAGAACATGAGTCCTTGAAACTGAGTCCATTCATTGTGGGAACAGTTCAGTGATGGGGCTAGTGAAGTTATCACTTCTGGTTCAAGAGCCTGATGGTTGAAGGGTAATAACTGTTCCTGAACCTGGTGGTGTGAGTCCTGAGGCTCCTATATTTTCTTTCTGATGGCAGCAACAAGAAGACAGCATGACCTGGGTGGTGGCCATCCCTGATGGTGAATGCTGCTTATCTGCAACAACCTGTGTAGATGTGCTCAGTGGTGGGGAGGACATTACCATGATAGACGATTAACCTTGGCCATTTTGTTTTCAGTGATGAAACCAAGAATTGCAGTGTTTGCTGAGGTCACGATGGAATTGACTGCATTAGAGTTTTCCCTTTCAACCTTAATTGTTAAGATTCATATCAAGATAAACAATGATGATCAATATACAAGGAACAGCACCAATATTTTTTTTAAAAGAAGGCAGAGGGAATAAAATTCAGAAATAAAAAGAAGCATTTAATATCTTACAATACTGCATCTATTTTGTATTACTCATCTTGGTGCTTTGGACTAAGCTACAATATGCCTAACATACCACCTGTTCTTCAGATCCCGAGACGAACGACAAACAAACGCCAGAGTACACATTGATAACATTTTACTGCTGGTGTTATTATTTTGATTACTTTTCACTATATTGCAAGCTTCGGTCGCCAAGCAGCTGGCAAGTACAAATAACAGATGATGCTTCATCACAGTTCAACAGACCAGAGTCTGTGGGTAGGTTGTAAACCCTTTAGGTTCAACCTAATTGAGAACATAAAGTGCATGACCAGAGTGCTCCCCGTCACCCATCTGGCAGCTTCCAGAATCCAAAACCTCTCAAATATTTACCTAATTCGCTCTGAAACATTCCCACCTCGGTTTCTCTTTGGTCTTCTTGGACAGTCGGTTCCTCATGCTTGCCACCATGCTATTAAATAGGAGTTACATACAGTGTATCCTATCCACAGGCCTCCTTTGTCCTGCACTTGAAACACTGGGTTGTGTCTTGCTGTTTACAGCCTGCTGCCCAAACCCACTATCTGTGGCGTCTATATACCCTCCCTTAGCTTTGTCAGACATTGCTGGTCCATGGTTTTTTTGCACCATTGAATAGTATGAACAAAGTAGATTGCCCCTAGGGAAGTGCACACGAGGGATTAGTTAACATTTCTCTGCCACATGCTCTATTTTAATTTGTAAATTTGATTCGGATCATTTATTTGCTTTGCAATCAGAAGAATGGTGTGATGGACAATGTCAGCGAGTAGATAAACTGCACGGTTGCTGAGAATAAGATTTGGAGTTGCATGTACTGGTAAAGCTATCAAAAAATAGGCTGTGAACAACCCAGGCAGTAAATAGTCATATCAATTGCCTCCATCCCCACATCAGTTCTGCTGCCTTCTTTTATTTTGCTTTCCTTTTTCATTCATCTCCTCAGCTATTTACCATAAAGCTGATGGCAATGTTGTCTGGCATGCAGTAGACTACCACAGATTTTGGCAGCATCTCTGCCAAGTGCCGCAAGAATGTTCCAGGTGGTGAAGGCATTGTTTCAAATGCCCGGTGTTCCACTCAGTCACAGTTTAGTGACAGCACAGCTTTCATAGTAAATGTAGATATGCAGATGTGCATGGTTTTCACACTAGACCTATGAATCATGTCTGACGCAGACAGCTCCATTGCCAAACTTAGATTTAGATTCATGACTTAAATGCAACTGATGCAGAATACTGTTGGAGATTGTAAGTTAATATACAAGCTACATCACTTGAAACCTTTAGTTGCACAGTAGAGCACATAGGGTAGAAGGTAGAGTTAACATGGAGTGCTCACAAGCAACCTTTCTGCAGCTAGTGAAACTCTTTAATCTGATGAAAACCATATGTCCTCACTACTTGCTCATCTCTAGCAAGGTAGAGTGAAGTATAGTTTGTTATCTTTGAATAGATAGTCAAGGTGACTTCCTTCTACAGTTGAAGCGAACAGCCAACTATTACTCTCTCAACATCCTGGCAATCTATGACGTCCACCTGCGAATCCTTCTCTCTTTCCTTTTTCTTGCTCTTCTAGAAACTTATTCAGTTTATTTTCCCAGTCATGTTGCATCCCAAAAGAAACGTCTTTTAAGGAACCATACCTGCAAATAACTATGATAACCAAAAGAAACGATCCCTTGAAATAGCACTGGTTGTGGGGAAAGACTCTTTCCTGCTGTCTAATGGAAGAGAAAACATTGATGCATGTTGAAGGCTGAACTGAACTTTGCATTGTCTCATCATGCACGTCTATCAGAACATGCTCGCCACAGATGGCATTTTGGAACTTCGATGGCACGTAGCACTTATAAAGGAAGTATGACTGAGCCCCAGTATGTTCTAGGATTTCTTTACATATATGATAGGATAGCTGCAAAAAAAAATGACTTCTAACTTTCTAATGGACACTTCACTGAGATTAAAGAAACCACGGAGACATACAGTGTTGCACAAAAGTCTAAGGCATATATAGCTAGGATGCCTAAGACTTCTGCACAATTAGGTAAAACTGTAAGGTTGGTTGGGAAACAGAAATAAGAGTGCTTAACTTCATATTAGCTCAGTAATATTAAATGTTATTTGGTAACTGGAAAGAGATAATATACAATATAGTGCAAAAGTCTTAGGTGCCTTATAGATATACCTAAAACTTTTGCACAGTGCTGTACACCTTAAATTTTCTGTATTCATGGGATCAACACAAAGAAGCACCATTTTGCCTATACACTCAGTGGCCAACATATTAGGTACCTTCTTAGTCAGATGCTTCCTGACAGATCAAAGAGAAGCACTGGAATTTAAGAAGAACTCGAGGGCAAAACAGTTCAGAAATTGTCCTGAGTGTGACACAGAGGGCAGAAATACATTGTGCCAAGGAGAAACAATCACAGAGAGTGAATTTGGAAATTAAGAGAGCCCAGTGTACCAGAATGTAGACTTTTAAAGAATTAAAACAGCATCATAGTTAATTTCAAAAATAGTCTGATTTTAAATTTGGTAGCACTGTAAGAAAAGCCTGGTAGTTAAAGATGAAATTACTGACTATTCTCAACATGTCTACTAGCAAATCTGGGATTCTCATGTGGTGGCTACTGACCTGAATTTGATGGGTAATCTCAGCCCATGATGATGCACCACAAACTGTCTGGAATATTGCTGGAGATCTGCTCCCGGTGCTGGTACTTAGTGCAATATCCACAATCCCATTCACTTGAGGAAGATGAGTTATGCTTTTCTGTGATTGGTACAGTGTTTAAAACTACTTTAAAGCCTTTGTGCTTTTAGATTATTTAGGGACAACAACCAGAGGTCATGGGTTAAGATGAAAGGCGAGGTTTAAAGGGAACATGAGGGGAAATTTCTTCACTCAGAGGGTCGTAAATGTGGAATGAGCTGCCAGCATAAGTAAGTGGTGCATGCAAGCTTGACTTCAACGTTTAAAGAAAGTTTGGATAGTAGGGGAAAGGAGGGCTATGGTTCCGGTGCAGGTCAATAAGAGTTGGCAGTTTACATGGTTCTGGCATAGACTAGAGGGGCTGAGCTCCTGTTTCTGTGCTGTACTTCTCTGTCACTCTATTACAAGTCTACAGTGGCAATTTTTAATATTTTTCAATTATTTTGTTTTGAACATTGTTCCAAATGCTTAAAATTCTAAGTTTAACATCCATGACAATCTACAAAGCTGCAAGCAGGGCATTGCCTCCAACAACGGCTCCCATTTCAAGGTTAGGTTCTATTTCACCCAGGCCATGCACTTTGCAGCATGGCAAGTTCATCTTTGGGTTACCTCTCAACATCTTCCATTGAGTGTAATGCAAGTGCTGTATGCCCTGACTAATCCAGAATATTATTTTCCCAAATATCACACGGAACGGCTAATTGCATTTCAAGGTATTGGTTTATAAATTCTTTGGCCTGCAGAACAAAATTAATCAGATAGCTGATTGAGAAACTGCATCACTATGTAGGAATGTGAGAATTGGCAGGAGGAGTGGGCTAGCTGGCTCCTCAAGCTTGTTCCACCATTAATCGAGGACGTGGCTGATGCCTACCTCTTTACACTGTCCATACACTCTTCGATTCCCTCAATATCCAGAAATCCATCTCTGTTTCCTGTGACTGATCCTGCATAGCTCACCAGGGTAGAAAATGCTAAAAGTTCTTCAGATGCACTGTATTAATCCATAACATCAACAATTCCTCCCCCCTTACACACACACAGATCCTGTTCAACCCACTGAGTTACTCCAGCAATTTAAATTTTTCTCCATAGTTGGTGCTCAACCTGTTGAGTTCCTCTAGCTGTTTTTGCATGCGCGCATGTTGCTTAAGGCTTTCAGCAGCACCTTCAGAATCTCCTGTGAAATTCTTCCAGTGGATTGCTTTTTGTTCCAGATTCCAGCAGCTGCAGTCTCTTCTGTCTCTAAGGAATCTCCACTCTGAACCTGAACAAATACTTCCTCATCTTCAAGCCAAACAGTCTACCCCTTTTTCTTAAACTGTGACCCTTTGTTGTAGCCTTCTCAGAGGCAGGGCAAACATCCAACCTGCTGAGTCCAGAAAGAATTTCAAAGCGTAAGAGAGATCTCACCTCAATCTTCTAAACTCTAGAAAGCAGTTTACACAATTCCTTCTCATGCAGCAAACCGCAGAAGCCATCTAATGAATTTTTGTTACACTTCTCTTCTGGAAGTACCGCCATTCGTTGTATCAAAACCAAAAGATTGCATGTGCTTTCACCAAGGCCCAAACAGCTGCAGTAAGGCCTCTTCCCTCCTGTGTACAAATCCCTTCTTAATAAAGGGGATTGTAACTTCTTGCCTCCCTAATCACTGGTTACGCCTGCTTTCAATAAAGCACACCGATAAATTCTGTGAGGATTCAGCTTGAGATCTATAACTTTAATTAACTTCTATAGATGTGTAGTGGAGAGGAAATTGACTGGCTGTATCACAGCCTGGTATGGAAACACCAATGCCCTTGAATTGAAAATCCTGCAAAATGTAATGGATACGGGCCAGTCCAATGTAAGTGAAGACCTCCCTGCATCTACACAGTGTTGTCACATCCATTGCCAAGGACCCCTACCACACAGGTCATGCTCTCTTCTGACTGCTGCCATGAGGCAGAAGGTGCAGGAGCCTCAGGACTCACACCACCAGGTTCAAGAACAGTTATTACCCCTCAGCCATCAAGCTCCTGAACCAGAGGAGATAATTTCACTCAACTTTACTTGTCCCATCACTAAACAGTTCACACAACCTATGGACTCTTCATCTCATGTTCTCAATACTTATTACTTATTTATTCTTTATTATTATTTCCTTTTTTCTTTTTGTATTTGCACAGTTTTTTGTCTTGCACACTGGTTGTCCACCCTGTTGGTGCACTATTTCATTCATACACAACACTCTTCCCTGCTCAGCTATAGACTTCAACACAAAATAGAGTGCATCTCAAAAATATACAATAAAATACATCTACTGTACAGACATCCACAGCAGAGTAAACATTATGTTCAGGCTTAAAGACTTAATCGCAGTGGAGGCTTTCTTACTCTTTGGGTAACACGTCTCCTGACAAGGATGGGTCAGTCTGCTTGGCAGGTGAGATTTGTGGCTGTGAAACAATTTCAGGTTCTTGGGCCTCCTCTCTGGTGGTTGTAGGAGTTGACTCTGGGACCGAGTCAGTAGTTCTGGCAGCTCTGTCCACCGTTCATCTCTAACAATTGACTCTGCTCTCCTCAACTGATTGATGTGTAATCGCCTGATGATATCAAACACAATCTCCACTGTGTAGGAGAGTGGTCCAGTTCTGTCTTAATCTTTCTGAATGCCCACTTTTGATCACCTTTATAATCCGTCACCAGGACTGCTGGTCCTGGAGTGAAACATTAAATTCCTAGTTTGAGGAGCCTTCAATTTGTCTCAGCTGTTTATCCTACATACTCCTTCTGAGACTGGGTTTAAGCAGATCCAAGCATTAATGCAAGGGACAACTCAGGAATGACATAGCTGGTGATTTGTTGGTTGTGGAGTGTGTTGCATTGTGATATGCAAGGAGGGAACTGGCAAGCTTCCGATTCAGTGTTAGTGTAATGTGTTCTGCCATCATTGCTCACAGGGTGTTCTTTAGACGCTGGGTAAACCTTTCAACAAGCCATTTGTAGCTGGGTGATACATTGCAGATGTAATAGATTTTATTCCATTCATTTTCAGCAATGACTGAAACTATTCTGCAACAAGCTGTGCTCCATTGTCACTGGCCAAGAGTTCTGGAACACCAGTCCTTGAGAAGATACTTCTCAGCACATCAGTGTGTGAGGCTGTGGTGGAGGCTATTGGCAACACCACTGGTCACTTTGTAGCTGCGCCCACAGCTACTAAGATAATTGTGCCCATGAACGGTCTGACAAAATCCACATGAATCCTCTGCCAGGGCAATGCAGGTCATTCCCAGGGATAGAGAGCTGCTGCTCTTGTCATCTTCTGGACATGTTGGCATCCCGAACAGTGCATGGAAAACTGTTTGATCTGCCGATCTAACCCAGGCCACCAGACAAAACTTCTTGCCAATGCTTTCATTTTGACCATGCCTAGATGACTGGTATATAGCTCCTCCAACACTTTAGCTCTCGGTTTGGATGGTCAACAACTCTTGATCCCCACATAATACAACCTCTGACAAGGGCAAGTTCATCCCAGTGCTGATAAAAATCGTGGAACTGGGAGTTCTGCTGCACATGCCGGCCATTTTTTGTGGCTGAGACTGTGTGGGATCTTTTCTGGTTTCCCTTTGGATCATCTCTGCCGTAATAGGGAAACTTTCCATTTGTGTTAGGGAGAGTAACTGAAGAGATGTGTCCTCTTTTGTAAATTTTAAAGGGATTTCATTTTCTAAGGGTAAACAAGACAATCCATCAGCATTTCCATGATTAGTTGTCCTCTTGTAACTGTGTCCTCCGAGAACCAGAGCCCATCTCTGCAGTCGTACTGCTACTGTTAGTGGAACACTTTTTGTGGATTATTAATGGACATTAGTGGTTGATGATCAGTAATGAAGGTAAACTCTCAGCCATACAAGTATTGGTTGAAATGCTTACACCCCAATCCAGACTCAAGGCCTCTCTGTTAATCTGTGTGTAATTTTTCTCTGTAGTGGCAAGGGAACATGATGCAAAGGCTACGGGGCTTCCATCACTCATAACATGTGGTATGACTGCACCTATATGATAGGCCAGGTGTCACAGGCAAGCTTCACTGATGATTCAGATCATAATGTGTGAGTACAGTGTCTGAAGTCACCATTCACTTTATCTTTTGGAAAGCCACCTCATACTGCTTTGTCCTTTGCCATTTCTTCCCAACCTGTAGTAATGAGTTCAAGGGGTGGAGTAGAGTAGTCAAGTTTGACAGGAACCTGCTATAGTAATTGACAAATCATAAAAAGGACTGCAACAATGATATATCCTTTGGCCTCAGGGCATCCACCACTGCTTGACATTTCACTGCGCACCTGTGTAATCTTTGTGTATCAACAGTGTGACCATAATAAGTGATGCTTGGTTTAAATAATTCACGCGTGTACTCACACATTGTACTCTGAGCCATCATCTTCCAATCTTTTTAACACTGTCTTGAGATTTTGGAGATGTTCCTTGTCATCCTTATTGGTAACAATGATGTCATCCAGGTAACTCTGAGTACCTGGACAGCATTGTAACACGTGGTTCATGGCTTTCTGCCAAAGTGCAGATGCACATGCTACTCCAAAAATAAGCTATTATAGCGACAAAGCCCTTTCAGAGTGTTTATGGCGAGAAGTACTTTGGACTCTTCTTCCATCTCCATCTGTAGGTATGCCTCAGCTAAATGCACTTTGCTGAAGTGACCCCAGCAGTTTTGTAAGTGAAATGTTATTTCATCTGGAAGGACTATTTGGGGTCCTGAATGGAGGTGAGGGAGGTTGTGAATGGGAAATACTACTTAAATATTACTGAAATATTAAAAGCACAACACTAAGAGTCACAATTATCCACATTCTATCAGAGACAGTGCAGGAGCACTGATAAATCAAATACTGTATCATACATTGGCTCCTATACTCCCATAGCAATATGTTGCACAATCTTGACCCAACTATGAAAGAATGGAGATGTGTACATTTCCAAGTCATGGTGCTGCATGACCTGGAGGGAATATTTACAGGTGTTCCTCTGCAACTTCAGACAATCAAATTTCAACCCTTGAAGGGTAGCATATTTCCTGCTGTGTTTCAACTCTTGACAAGGATTTATATTTTACCTATTGTGCATTGAAACTATCATAGTCTTCCTTGCCATAGTGAATGCTATTTCCATTTTTCTCAGAGCATCATGCTTGGACCGTAGATAAAATATCAGGTCCTGCTAATGGCCGAGAACCAGGTCCCCGTTAATGGCAAGGTATCATCTTTTGCATTCCCACCCATGCCGGATTATCCGGCCCCTCTTTATGACAAAATACAGCATTTCTGCTGCTGCCAGGGGAAGCTGATCCAAGCCTAGACAGAAAATGCTGTCTTTCATTATGAAATAGAATGATTTCATTTCTCTGTCTCCTTAAACACACATTCTAATATGTTGTAGCATCTATTATGTTCGCCCATATTTAAACCATACAACAATCCTAAGACATTGAACAGTTCCTGAATAACAATATTTTAGGTCTGACTTACAGTAAATATTGGGTGCAATCGGTTCACTTTCATTTATGCTAATTGGGTTCTTTGCCACACAGGTGTAATTACTCAAGTCGTCTTTTACAACAGGGGAAATGAACAGCATCTTGTTGTCGGCGGAAAAGATGTGACGATTACTTGCTGGGAGTGGCTTTCCATCCTTCAGCCATTGATAAATGACCTTTGTCCCTTTGCTGACAGTGCATGTGAGTGTTGCATTGTCTACATACTCGACTGCACCCCAGGCCGGATCGCTGTGCACCACTGGTTTAGACACCGGAACTACAAAACAAAAAGACACCGCGTCAGGTATCAGATTTGATGACAGTACCACAGAAAGCTATTGGTTATTCATATATTTTATACATACTCAGAACAAATTAAGGCATAGATAATGTGAATATGTGTTTCCTCAGCAGATCTGTGAGACAGAAAAGTTTCAAAATAGCAGCCCATACTAGGAATAAAAAGTACTGTAAGAGAAATTACTGAGTGGTTTAATTTATTCTATTTCAAGTCATTCCAAAGCTAAAATATTCAAGGTACCAGTCAAAGCTGGGACACGGCGCATTGTTTTCATGTCATGGTTTTTCCCAGTTTGCATCTTCCCTTTTCTAGTGCTCATTATATACTCTACAACTCAATTGCCAAAGATTCAACATGTACACTAGTTAGGCAGTGCATTGATTGCTGAAAAGCTCTATGGGAGGTAAATTAAAATTAGATGCTTGTATTTATTATTCCTGACACATGCACAATATTAACCATGGGTTAGGAAAAGGAAACTCTCACAAGTATAAACTTCTATCATCTTATTAGTGGTTCGCCAGTTTTCAACAGAATAAAAGAATACCACCATGAAAAAATGAAGCTGTTTCATAAAATGAAACACATTTAGAAATACTTTTACATTGCCCAACATAAATGTGTAATATATTGGATACAAAGTTAAAGGAGTAAATTGAGAAAAATATCTCGGCCTTGCTTTTTATAGCCACGTCTGCCATCTCTGGTTTCATCTCATTCTTTTCCAAGTACTTAATACATTAACCATGTGTTTTTTTTCCCCTCCGAACATAACCCCAGTCACAAAAAATTTGCAACTCTATTTTCATCAATCTGGTTTCTTGAAACATCAAAGTTCATCACTGTCAGCTCACAGTTTGAAATATGCCTCCTTAACATTAGCTTCGATTAAACTGGGGTACAAAGATAAAAATGTACTCCAAGCATGAGATTACCCAGCTCAAGTACAACTAACCTGCACATTGTCAGAATCGAGAGTTAGTGCACAGGAACAGCTCTTTCAGCCCACCGTGTCTGTGTCAGCCATGACGCCATGATAGTTGGCAAGGACCAGTTGGGCTGTAGGGGCTATTTCAGTGCTGTATAGTTCTGTGACTATGACAGAGATCCCAGTAGTGATCCTCGAGAAACATCGCTGGTCACAGATCTCCAGTCCGCAAAACACACGGATTTCCAGCATCTGCGGATTTTCTCTCATTTCTACGTTACCCTATGTCTTCTATTACTGAGCTGATTATGGATCCAATTTACCAACTCACTGTGGATCCTGAGTAAAATACCGCCTGCACCATCTCAATAGACTCATTTACAGGGGTGAATTATCCACTGGGCGTAAAGTTTCAATTGACGTTGTTTGATTTGGTATACATATTTAAATAATAATACAATTTAAATGAAACATTGAATTTTTTTTGTCTCCCCAAATTAAGCCTTACAAAATGACTGCTGATTAATTGCAGCATTAGTTTTAAAAACAGCAGGCAGTGGGGCACATAAGGCTTGCCTAATAAGCCTGAAAGGTGAAACATGAGTGAGAAATTAGCATTTTCTATGGAGCTGCACTGGTACGGATTGATCATTAGCATGCCACATGTTCATAGTGGAATAATCCTGCTGAGGCTTCTCTGATTTGTTCTCTGTAACTGAGGACGTAATGCTTGTCATTAACAACAAATTAACAGGAAACTTTAATGACGCTTGAAGAAAGTAAAGTAGATTGAACAAAAAGACTTCTAAACATTCTAAATACACCTGCATATTTTGTGAAAAATGTTCGTTGGAATTCCCTCCCATAACAAATTACTGATATAAAATGTGCACTGCAAAAACATCTATCCGCACCAATTTAAATTTGAATATTACTCTGAAGAAAGTTACCTTGGAACCAAATCTCATCAGTGAAGTCAGGTTTATTAATAGAAAATTAATTCAGAAGCTAGAGCTCCTTCTGAAGTAGAATGGATTCCAGGACAAAAGAATACTATTAACCCCTGACCTAGGAGGTAGCATTTCATGGACAATGATATTAAATTATTGCTGAATAGATTAAATGTGGTCATGTTCACATATACTAGATGACAGCAGCCAGAAAGGATACACACCATTGACATGAACGGTCAGTTGTCGACTAGCTGATGCCATCTTCTCTCCAGAGACAGTCACTTTTATGGTATATTCACCATCATCACACAATTCTACTGGATTAATTAACAGTGTCGCATCGGGAGGAGACAAGAAAAACCTGTGGCCGTGCTCCATGTCAGGGGTCAAGGTGTTGTTTGTAGCTGTCACCAGAAGCATGGAACCTGAAGACTGGCTTTGGAAAGTCCAGGTTATCTGAATCTTCTGATCCTTAGTTCCAGTGGTGTAGTTCACAGGGAGTTGGAGAGATTGCCCAACAATCCCCTGGACCAATTCAGTTGGCACGGTAATTGTAACAGCTCCACAAGTGCCTAAAGAGAAGATCAAAAGACAGAGCATTCATATAAATCTTCAACAGACTAGTCAAAATCTCTACTT
Organism: Hemitrygon akajei; assembly: GCF_048418815.1. Lineage (NCBI taxonomy): Eukaryota > Metazoa > Chordata > Chondrichthyes > Myliobatiformes > Dasyatidae > Hemitrygon > Hemitrygon akajei. The sequence goes on from NC_133131.1 coordinate 97,337,346, forward strand.
TCTGAGATACTTGCTAAGATTCGGCATGACATCTAAAACTCTTGACAAACTTTTACAGACGTGCAGTGGAGAATATATTGACTGGCTGCATCACATGATAAAATAAAAATGAATTTCAGCTGAGATTTTAATGAAGACTCTTAATATACTGTTGATATAGTTAATATTGTGCTGAAATGCAGCTCGTTACTCAGACGGATGAAAATATTGATTATTTTCTTTTAATTTAAATACTGCCATTGATCAATTTTAAAATGCAACAGGCAAAATAAATGAGTAAGACCATTACTTTATCTGTTGGGGACTATGGAAAGATATATTAGCATTTTAGTATAGAAACCAAGCTCTATTGCTTTCACCACATCTTCACCTCACTCCAAGATCATTGGTCACCTACACTACCCAAGCTTATTGACAAGCAACAGAGCAATGTATTAAAGGCCAGTCTCAAAGCTCACTCATGTGACCAGTTAATGTGTGTAATCTTATACAAGGAATGCCAGCAGGCTAGTATGCATTGAAACTTGATCTCAACCATTCTCCACAGGTTAACATTAGTCAAGCAGAAGATGCTATCGAGTGTTCAGGGAACGGACAACTGGCTTTCTTATCTAAGAAAATTTTCGTATCTTCAGTTTTCCCTTGTGAAGCAATCCCTCCATACCAAGGATCAACATAGTTCACTCTCAATGCCTCTACAACTCATATTCTCAGTTTTATTATTTGTTTATTTATTTATTTGCACAGTGTGTCTTTTGCATATTAGTTCTTTATCAGGCTTTGTGTGTAGTTTTTCATTGATCCTATTGTATTCCATTGTTCTACTGTAAATGTCTTTAAGAAAATAAATCTGAAGGTTATGTACGGTGACATATGTATGTACTTTGATAATAAACTTACTTTAACTTTTCTGAACTGCCTCCTGTAATATTGCCTTTAAATAATAGTCTAAAACTGTTCACAATGCTCTAGGTGCAATCTCATTTGTGCCTTATACATGTGCATTACAACTTCCTTACTTTCATACACTACTTCCTTGAGATAGGCTTCCTGATTACATGAAGCAATCTGTATGCTAGTTTTCTGTGTTTCATGTGCAAGCATGCCAAAAATCATTTTGGGCTTCAACTTTTTGCAATCGTTCACATTTTCTAACATCATACTCCATTTGCCAAGTTTTGCTCATTCACCTATCCTACAATGGTCTCTGTAAACTGTATCCTTCGTAGAGCTTGTCTTCCCATCCCCAACTTTTACATGATGTGCAAGTTTGGCAACAGTACATCCACTCCCTTTCCCTTGAGTAACTAATATATATACTAAACAGCAATCCTAGCAGTGATAATTGCAGCACTTCACAAGTTATAAGCTGCTAATCTGAAAACACCCCCTATTGTCAACTCTCTACTATCTGCTAGTCAAGCAATATTTTTCCATGTTAATATATCACCTTGAAAACCATGAGCTCCTTTCTTTATGTGCCACCTTGTCAAACACCTGTTAAAATCCAGACATGTTACCTTCTATCTACTCTGTCATTTCTTTAAAGAACTCAAATAAAATGGTTGGATGTTATTTCTTCTTCAGAAATCCATGCTGACTCTGATCAAATTATAAATTTGGAAATAATCAAAATTATCTTAATATTTCTGTAACAGTTGGCATTAAGTGAATTGTCCATGAGATTTCCATTTTTATTGCCTCCATCCTTTATGAATAAAGGAATTGCATTATAGTTTCCCTAGTCTCTCCATACCTCCTCAGAAACAAAGGATTTTTTGCAAGCTAACAATTGATCTATTTAAGTTTCTAGGATGCCACAAATCCAGGCCGTTAACCCCATTACTTAGCTTAATACCAAATATCTAGTGATGGAAGTGACATTTAATTTCTCCCCCTTTTTAGTATTAGTGTTATTTTCATATATTCTACCATGAAAACAAATGCAAATCATCTGCCTAACTTTTCTACCATCTCCTTTCTCTTCATAAGTATTTGCCCACCTCATTGTCCAAGGGCACTTTGACCTTTGTCTTTTTTCATATTCTTAAGGATTTTTTTTGTTACCTGTTCTTACATTTAGTTTGCCCGCTGTTTATTTAACATAGTTGAAATACTCCTTGGATCTTCATGTCTTTCTGAAGTGTGGTACCCAGAATTGCTTACAATACTCAAAGTTGTGACCTACATCTGACCAATGTTTTGAGCAAATTAAACATAACCTGTTTTTTATATTTGTAACTCTTTATAAAACCCTAGATCACTGATGCTTTAGTAACCACCCCCTCAATATACCGTTTAGTATACCAATATCCTATTTAGTCTAAATATAGACTTAGTTCTTTGTATCAAAATACACAATTTCACATTTATTTTTATTAAATGTCCCTTGTTTGCACATTAAGTCAGCCTTTATTGTGACCTACTGTATTATTATCATACTTAATGCTAACATTGCAAGCCTTGTGCCATCTAAAATATGGACATTTACCACTGGATCAGACAGGTCAATTGGGAAATTAAAGATTGGCATTCGAATGAAAAACTTAACAGGTAGGGAAACAATAAACACAGGCAGAAGTGTGGGGGAATGAGAGGGAAATGATAACCAGATTGTGTCTGGAAAGGGACAAAGCAAATCGCTTAATAGGACACCAACAAGAAGTGTGAGAGTAAGAAATAATGTTAAAATTAAAGGCTCTCTACATGAATGCATGCAGCATTCACAACAAGTTTCTAATAGACAGGGGTCTTTATATTTTGGAAAGACAACACAACAGATTCTGCAGATGCTGGAAATCCAGAGTGACAGACACGAAATGCTGGAGGAACACAGCAGGTCAGATTGGATCACATTTCTGCTCAGAATAAAATTGGCTCAGGATCTCAAGATATTGAAACTGCATATGTTGGGATAAGATAAATGTCTGTTACAGTATATTCCAGTGAGAAAGAAAGGCTCAAAGACGAGGAATTGCCATCCATGGTGAACCGAAGAAGTTAAAGATGGTAGTAAATTGGAAGCAAAGGCATATGTACAACATTATAAAGGTTAGTAGCAGCCCAGAGGATTGGAAAGCATCTTGAAACCAGCAATAAATAGCTAAACAATTATAAAGACTGAGTATGAGAATAAAATCAGTAAATGACAAAATACAGACAGTAAGGATTTCTACAGGGCTAAGAAAAGCAAGACAGTAATTCAAGTAATTATTGCATCCCCAGAGAATAAACTGGGGAGTTAATTATGGGAAAGAGAGCACGGCGATATGTTAAATAATTATTTTAGATCTGTCTTCAGAGCTAAAAACATGCCATTAGTGACAGATAATCGAGAGGGAGTAACTTCAACTAACCTCTATCACTAGAGAAAAAAAATGAAATGAACTAATGAGTCTAATTGCCATCAAATCCTCTAGACCTGGCAGCCTAAAACCTAGAATCTCAATGGAAGTGATTGCAGAAATGGTGGATGCTTTGGTTGTAATCTATTAAAATTTTCTGGTTGATTGTAAAATCACAAATGTAATGCCACTGTTCAAAGCGACTGAAATCAGAAGGTTAGAAGTCTATATCATTGCAAGAATGACAGGCAGTTAACAATGTATGTGGAGAAAAGGCTATAAAACAGGAGCAGAATTAGGCCATCGGGCCCTCAAGTCCGCTCCGCCATTCCATTATGGCTGACCCATTATCACACTTAACCCTATTCTTCTGCCTTTTCTCGATAACCTTTGACACACTGATTAATCAAGAAACTATCAAACTCTGCTATAAATATACTCAATGACTTGGCCTCCACAACTGTCTATGGCAATGAATTCCACAGATTCTCCACTCTCTGGCTACAGAAATTCCTCCTCATCTCTGCTCTAAGTGGACATCCCTCTATTCTGAGGCTGTGCCCTCTGATCATAGACTTGGCTGTTCTGTTTTGTAATTTCAAAACATTAAACTAATTCAATTAAAGACATGGGAGTCCAGGAATGCAGGTTTAACTTCAGCTTTACTTTTCAGTGAGGCGCACACATATCACATTCCAGCGTGATGACAAATGCAATTAACATATTTTTACATATATTTACATGTAATGAATTATTTAAACAAACAACAATGCTTAATCAAACATTATATATATACACAATTACTCAGATATTAATGAAATACCAAATACACAACACTCCTCCCTGCTTTGCTATAAATTCCAACTCAATACAGAATACATCTCAACTATATACACAGTATGCTACATAATCAACTACTATGTACAAACATCCACAGCACAGTAAATTTTAAATTGTCCCACTTGGGCCTAAAGATTTAATCGCCATGGAAAATTTCTTACTCGTGGGATAGCGTTTTTTCTGATCACTCTGCTTGGCAAGTGAAACGTGTGTCTGTGAAAACAATCTCAGGGTCTGGGGCCTCCTCCGTGGTGGTTGTACGAGCTGACTCTGAGACTGCAGGAAGTGGTTCTGACAGCTCTGGACACCTTACTTCTCCTTTTCTCTCACTGCATCTACTTTGATCCCTTTCTTTTTCTTTCTCATGTTCCTTCTCTCTTTCATACCTTCCTCATTCAGATTCTTTCTCTCCATCTCTTCCCTCTTTTTTTCCTTCTAGTTTCTGCATCTTGATCTGGGAAGGTGCATAGTTCACTGGGGTGTTCCCTTATTAATCCTCCTATTGCTCCCTTTACAATCTGATCTCTTCTCTTGGTTTACACATCCAGCATCACCTGACAAATCCACTGTTTTCATATCTCCACTGACTCCTTTATTTTTGGCCTTCCATTCATCCAGCTGGTCTTTGGTCTTTGCATCTACTTTTACAAGCCATTTTTGTCTCCCACTTGAAGTTCATGCAATAACCTTAATGCACACAGAGTAGATTCTGGTTCTTTATGCTCACAAAAGCCGAATGCTTGCAACTTTCCTGAAGCTCCTTCAACTCTCTTCCAGCTTCAGACCAAATTGCATTTCTCAAGCAGCTGCCTGATTAACATATCAGAAGCCTTCTCAGATAGGTTGCCTACAAAACTGTTGCAGTCGGACCACTGCTTTAATCACTTTCATACTTCCACTCAGCAGCATGATCCTTCCTTGTTCCAATATGCTTTCAAACCAGAAGCACTGAGGTTGAACCCATGCCTGTTTGTCCTCTGTTGGGCAACGGTTCATGGTATTCAACATGGACACAGTTGTGGTATCATCCATTACATTTCTTAATTCACCTTCAGTTGGCTTCATTGCAGGGGATGCGGCATGTAAACTATGGAATGATCTCCAATCAAGATGTAGTTGTCTTAGCCAATCACAACCCACTGCGTTGGTCCTTCCGATTTTACCACATAAAGCACAATATGGCTTGTTGGTTGTATTTCATTGGTACTGATGTCATTCCCACAGGAGTTATCTTTTCTCCATATAAGTTCTTAACTGGATATCTGCAGGCTTCAGTTTGGTATCTTTGAAATGCTGTTAAACTTACTTTGTGGGATGACTGAAAGAGCTGAATTTATCATTCACTTCTGGTGTAAGCTATATTACTCGTCTCTTGTTAGTTTTCACATTGTAAATCTCAAAGGCTATGCCGTGCTGGCACTCACATCATTCTCAGACTTTTCATCAGCTGCATGCAAATTGATGCTCTTTTTGAAACTGCAACTTGACTTTTAGCAGCTTCTCTTCCCTGTGCAGACCATTCATTTTTGTCTGCCTGACATGCTCATTGTATGTGTCCTACTTTGTTGAATTGTGTGCAAGTTTGCCTTTAATTCTGCATGTGTTTGATGTATATGAACCCCATGCCACAATGGTAGCACAACTTGTTCAGCCAGGCTGGTTTCTGTTTATTGATGCATTTTTTTTCACGCTCATTTTCATTCCTGACTGCAACTCAATTCCGTCTCTGTCTGCGGTTTCCATTGAAATAGCAATTTCCACTGCTCATTTGAATGTAAGTTGTGCTTCAGTTAGGAGTCATTTTTGAATGCTTTAAAATTCCGCAAACTAAACGATCTCTCTTCTGCATCATTAAGACCATTACCAAACTGACAATGCTCAGACAATCTTGTCAATTCAGCCATGTACGCTGAAACCTAAAGTGTCCTGAAATCGACAATGGTTTTGGTTCTAAGTGTTCCTCCATGACTTTTACAATTGTAGTAAAGTGTACTTGTGAAGGTTCGGTTGGAGCTGTCAAACTTCAAAGCAATCTGTATGCCTCGAAACACAATGAACTGAGCAAAATTGGCACTCGCTTCTCCTTGATTATTTCATTTACTTCAAAATACTGTTCCAATAGCTCAACATACATGAGCCAATAATATGTTGTGTAATCAAGCTTGTCAATCTTTCCAAAGACGTTTTTAAAATTATTTTTATCACCTGGTACGCACTCCTTGTGATCCCTAAATTCTTCTGCTTACGGCCTTTTTTTAAAACTCGATTGTGCCCTTCCTTCCAAAGAACACGTGGTAACTGCTTTTGTTTTGAGTTTGTCCAACTCTGCACCTGCTGGACTGTTTCTTTTACACTAGACTATTCCTCACAGCATTTTGCTGCCCCTTAGCAGGTTGGCAGCCATGTTAGGTTCGTTTTTAAAATAGCTCATCGCCAAGGTTATGTTTTATAACTTCAATACATCAAACAAATTTTTTTAAAGTCTCAGGAGTCTGGGAATGCAGGTGTAACTTCAACTTTAAGTTTTAACATGGCACACACGTATCACATGGTGGCGTGATGCCATATGCAATTAATGTATTTTTACATATAACTCATAAAAATTTATTTAAACAAGAATGCTTAATCATACTATATATATACAAGATTACTCAAATATTATTGAAAGATTAAATACACAACATTGCCCACTCTGGGAAAATCCTCTCCACATCCACTCTATATAGGCCTGTCAATATTTGATAGGTTTCAATGAGATCATTCCCCCCCCCCCCCCACCATTCTTCTAAACTTTAGTGAGTACAGGCCTAGAGCCATCAGGGCCTAGAGCAGATTGTACTCCTTCATTCCCAGAATCAGTCTTACAAACCTCCCTTGGACCCGCACATCTTTTCTTAGATAAGGGGCCTAAAACAGCTAATAACATTCCAATTGTGGTCGAACCAATGCCTTGTAAAGCCTCAGCATTACATCCTTGCTCTATATTCTAGTCCTCTTGAAATGAATGCTAACATTGCACTTGCTTTTTTGACCACCGACTCAACCTGCAAGTTAAGCTTCAGGGAATGCTGCACGGGGATTCCGAAGTCCCTGTTTTTGACCGTTCCTGTGCACCTCTGATTTTTGAACTTTCTCCCCATTTAGAAAATACACACTTATTTCTCCTACCAAAGCGTATGACCGTACACTTCCCTACACTATAGATACGGATTTAATTTTCATGTGGCTCTTCCTCCTGTAATTGTGCAGAAGATCCACAATATCATTTTAACTATTTCCCAGGTACATTGTGAAATCTCTATCTTTCTGAGAGTTCACTCCTTACAGGTCAACCTGGGCAGTTGAGTTCAGTTTGTCCCTCAGCCACTGCCAATTCTACTCTTTACCAATCCTTGGCACAACTGAATCAGGGCATAGCACAAACACATTAAAAAAAACATTTTCTTTCCCTTCTGTATAGGGAAATAATTATTACCACACAAAGTTCCTTGCACCAGAACTTGGAAACTTCCACCGAGAAAATTCAATGCATACAACCGCCACTTACTGGAAAGAATGTTTATGGCCAATAGATGGATTGTGCCAATACATCTTGTAAAGAAAGTAAGAACTTACATCCATACAGTGTTTTGACATAAAATAACTTCCTAAAACAATTAAGAAAGACACGTTGTCACACAAAAAGATGCAGTGAGCTAAAGTGCAACATCATGTGAAAGGTATCTTCAAAGAATGGGTGTTCAACTGACCATTGGAAATGAGGAAATTTGCTGTGAAATAGTGAAGAGTTAGAGCTGGATGATCATCAAGTTTTAAACTTTCAATATATTTGGTGGACAAAGAATAGTTATTTTGAGTCAAGATCATTCTTGTTAGGCACGTTTTCATTATAAAGAGGAAGCTCTGTGCAGTTTTGTTTCTTTTTTTTAATGTAAGTTCCCTCCAATAAAACAACTATATTCAAGCACAGTACACAGCAAACATCAACGTGCTGAAATGTGACAGGTGCTGTAATTAAAATATAATGGCTTTGACTTTGAAAATATAGCTTTATTGAAAATATATAATGCTTATTTAGGAATGTTTCCTATGTAAATAAAGATGAAAAGTACATGGGCTTGACATTTTAATTTTAAATCGCAAATGATTTTTGAGGTTTTAAGAAGGTAAGACACAAGTTGACACAATTTTTTAATCTCCCACTTTTAAATCATGCTAAGAAAATCACAATTCAGACAGGTGTTGATTGATAAGTTGCTAGTGCTATTGTGAGCAGCAGGCAGTAATGAGCCACCTGCCCAAGCTGTTATTATAATGTTTTTCTGGTGTTGACATCTTGAACCATAGCTGGGTTCATTGCAGTTTTCTAAAGGACATATAGTTCTTGTCTGTAGTTTCATCAAAAATCTATAGTGAGTCAACAACAGGTCCAATCTCAATGCTGTCAAATAAGGCTGTGTCATCCCTCCAACACTTCATTCAATCTTTCTCACTGCAATGCTACAGCTCACCTCCAATAAGTTTCCCACTGCAATAGAGCTAATCAACTAGACAAATAGAAAACTTGTCAATTTTCATCCCCTTTTCTCCAGAAATAAGGTCACTCCAATTTGAGTAATCTAGCTGTAGTACGTGGGTGATGCTTACTTATGTATATGTTCAAAGGCAGTATCAGCTCCTTCTCTGAACTGTATAGAAGAATGCATCATACACTAAACGACTGCAAAACAAAGGTTTTTTACTGACCTACCCCTGCCCCTGCTATACAAACCCATTCTCCAACAAAAGAAGTCCAAGATGAGGTACTGGAGAGTACGGACTATTTCTCATGTTTGAGTGGCTACCTCCCAATGAAGACAGATATCAATGGTGAAATTCAGCATTAGCAGAGCCTACAGATGTTCTCGAAAAGGTCTGTCTGGAAAACAAAGCAAAGCAACAGCGAAGCCATGGACCCTATATAGATTACAGAAGAGGAAGTGTTTGGTGCTCAGATAAATCCCCAGGGCCTGACAAGATGTTCCCTCCAGCCCCGTGGGAGGCAAGTGCAGAAATTGCAGGGACTCTAGCAGAGATCTTAGTGACAGGTAAGGTGCCGGAGGATTGTAGATAGATAATGTTGGCCACTGTTTAAACCAGGAAATTATAGGCCAGTGAGCCCAACATCAGTAGTGAGAAAGTTATTGGAAAGTATTCTAAGGGACCGGATATATGTGTATTTAGGTAAATGGGGTATGATTAGGGATCGCCTAAGAGGAGATTTGATGGAAATCTGCAAAATCATGAGAGGGAGTTTTTTCCCCACTGAGGGTTGGGTGGGACTGCAACTAGAGATCATGGGTTAAGGGTGAAAGGTGAAAAGTTTAAGGGGAATATTAGGGGAAACATATTCACTCAGAGGGTGGTGAGAGTGTTGAATGAGCTGCCAGCACAAATGGTGTATGCGAGCTTGATTTCAACATTTAAGAGAAGTTTGGATAGATGCATTGATGGCAAGGGTATGGAGGGCTATGGTCCAGGTACAGGTTGATGGGATTAGGCAGATTAAGTGGTTCAGCATAGATTTATGGGCCGAAGCGCCTGTTTCTGTGCAGTACTTTTCTATGACACTTTGACTACAACAATTTCTGAAATGCTACATTCAGTTCATGGCCTGCAAGTCTGCCGTGACTCCCATCTTCAGAGTGAAGAACTATCAACATCAGGCACCTGAAAGCATTGGAGAGATACCACCATAGCAAAATCTTGCAAATCCATTGATTGTGAACTGACCTCACCATCCTTAACAGGAACCTAAACCTCAGCAATGAAGCCATAGTTAAACTCCATAAGGTCAATTTGACAGGTTACATCATTTGCATAAATGGGAATCTCTTGCCCATAATCAGAGGGAAAAAAAGCATTTGAGATGACAGTAAATCCACTTGAAGGGAGCCACATAGATGGGTGACCAGATTTTGCATTCACCTACTACCTTCCGATTCATATGCAAGCTGCTCGACCAATGACATGGAAGAGCAACGAGAAAACTATTAGTCTGACCACTGGTTCTGTCCCATGCCAATTTTTCCAGCATTGAGACCCACATTAAACTCAGTCAGCTTTTTTTTAAGTCACAACATATGGATGCCAAAAGTATATTCCCAAGTCAGACATTCTTTGCGAGCTCTATCATGGCCTTTCTTGAAAGGTTGTAATGCATCCCCACTGACTGGTGGGTATCCTTGGTACACAATGGCTCACAGAGGTGAAAAGGCACTTTGGATAACACTAAGAACCTGAAAGAAAAGGAGCACTTAGAAGCCCAAAATACAAAACAGAAGGAGTACATCACTCCACTAATTAACCACCCACCTGTCATCTCACTTGTCAATAATTCCTATCCCAACTACAGTAGAATCTGTTGTTCCCACATTTGCCTCATCAGTCCACTTAGAAGCAACAGAACCGGAGTGGAGTTAAAACATGGTCAACTGTGAGGGACTAACCAAGAGGGTCACCAGAAAAGTAGGAAAATCCAGTGGTAGCATTGCCATTTATACGACTGATGGTTAGCACTGATTTACCTGATTACTTTTCTGGTACAGTTTTCTATCAAGTGCTCAGTGCCTACACGAACATTTAGCTATTGCTGGTTAGCAAAAGGTAAAGCACATACGTCAGGTTGGGGCTGCCTGCAGCCCAAAGCCAATATGCTTGCAGAGGGAAATGCTGAGTAATCCTCTATTGACATATAAATTGGACAGGCTGCAGTGTAAACAAATTGGTTAAAATTGAAGAAAGATTGCGAGAAGGACATTAAAAAGAGAGACAATAGAAGCAGAGACTGGGGATCTATTTATATTTAGCAAAATTTGAAATTTTGAACAAATTTGAATATTTAGTGCATTTAATGCCCATAACACATTTGTAAGATAACTTATTTGAAAAGTAGCTTGGTCCAAAATAACATCTTGACTTTGCAAATTTGCAGTTTATACAATATTAAATTGTGTATAAAAACAAATAATTTTAGCATTTATTACTTAATTCTAATATGGATAGTATGTATTTGAACATCCAGCAACTGTGGACATTCAAAAGCATATTATTTGTATGAACTGATATTGCAGCAACTGTTACACAATGGAGTCAGTTTTTGCCCTGGCTGTCTGGGTGATAGCTTCACAGAGCCATCTGTTCTTCATCCTAAATCACTGAGGTGGAAATCAGATATGATTTCCAGCAGGTAGGTAATTGTGTCTGCCAGGTTACCTTCTACAAAATGAGGTTGATTAATGCTTAGCATGATGATTCTCGCAGTTGCATATGGGTTGAGCGTGGGGTGAGGTGGTCGAAAGGGTGGAGGGGATATGAGGACAGGTACTCATCAATATTTAAAAATGGCAGATTGCCATGGCACTAAAAACATGTGTACTGCCTGCTGTTGCTATTGAACAGACTGCATCAGTCAAATAAAGCATCTAGTTAGAATAGGGATATGGTACCAGATTCTTTACACCTCCTCACATATCCAGCAATTCGCCTTTGCAAACCCCACGGCTCCAACTGTTCTGGCTAGCTTAGACTCACAAGTAGGCTTCAAGTATGACTACGTGCACATAGCACTAACACTGAGTTACATGGACAGCCACCGAGAGATGGAAAAATCAAAATTGAAGTGTGCATACCAATTGCACCGGTAGTCCTTTTGGGAGAAGGCAGAGGATTTGCATCTCACAGAATCATTGATCTAAAGCTTCAAGCTGTCAGATCTAAGCCACAGTGAACCAATTTCTTCATATCTAACAATCAGTTACAACCTCATGTTCGCAGCCTCCATCCAGTCCTTTATCAATTCAAAGCCTTCAAAAGCTTTCATCTATATTTAAGTTTTCAATCTGAAAATGTGGCATCCATTACTGAGTACTTCCTTATTTACTTTGATACTTTACCTTTGACCTTAACATCTCCCTGCATCTGTTATGAGGATATTGCCAGGACTAGAAGACCTGAGTCATAGGGACAGGTTGGGCAGGCTAGATCTTTCTTCCTTGGAATGTAGGAGAATGAGGGGTGACCTTATAGAAATGTTTATAAATTTGAGAGGCACAGATAGGATGGGTGGTAACAGTCCTTTCCCCAGGGCAGGGGGAGACTAAAACCAGGGGTTTAGAATGAAAATAGAAATATTTAAAAGGGACCTGGGGAGCAACATTTCCATGCAAACAGTGGTGAGCATATGCAATGAGTTCCCAGAAGCAGCTGAGACGGGCACAATAGTACCACTTCAGAAGCATTTGGATAGGTACATGGTGGGGAAAGGCTTAGAGGGGTATGGGCTGAAAACAGGAAATTGGACTAGTTGGGGGTGTGGACTGGTGGGATCAAAGAACCTGTATGGGAGTTATATTACTCTGTGACTCTATAACACTACTGGATTTGGCTATTCTCTTTGAATGATTCACAGGACTCATTGACTCAATGATCACAAGACTAAAAGTACAGAGATCTAAGCATCCACATTTTGGTTACCATGGGACTGGGAGCCCTGCATTTGGCACTGGTTTCATTCAGTCACAATGACAATCATGTTGTAGTCTCAGTTAAGCTCATGCTTGCAATTTTAAAACACATCTACATTTAACACTACCATTCAGCGCTCCGGACAGTCATTCTAGGTGAGAAGACACTTCACCTTTGAGCCTGTTGGGATCATCTGTTATATCCGGTGCTCCTGGTGTGACCTCCTGTATATAGGTGAGAGCCAACATAGATAGACTTCACCAAGCACCCATGCTCTGTTCACCAGAAAAAGTGGAATCTCCCAGCGGCCACCTATTTTAATTCCACTTCCCATTCCAACATGTCAGTCTATTGTCTCCTCTATTGCTGCGATGAGGTCGCACTCAGGTTGGAGGAGCAATACCTTATATTCCATCTGAGTAGCGTCCAAACTGATGGCACGAACATCAATTTCTCAGACTTCCAGTAATGCCCCCATCAGCATTCCCTGTTTCCTTCACCCGCCTTATCTCCTTACCTGCCCAATAACTCCCCCATCCCTTTATTCCATGGCCTTCTGTCCTCTCTTATCAGATACACCCTCCTCCAACCCTTCATACCTTTCACCAATTGCCTTCCCAGCTCTTTACTTCAGCGCTCCCACTCCCAGATTCTCCTGTCACCAACTACCTTGTGTTTCTTCCTCCTCTACCCCCACCTTCTTACTCTGATTCCCCATCTGTTTTCTCCAGTTCTGATGAAGGGTCTGGACCCAAAACTGTTTATACATTTCCATAGATGCTGCCTGGCCTGCTGAATTCCTCCAGCATTTTGTGTGTGTAGTGCTTGGATTTTTCAGTGTCTGCAGATTGTCTCTTATTTGTGATCTGACTAAATTGATTGCATTTGAATAGGCTTATTCTACTTGTAATTTTCTACTTTTTAATGCATTCCCTATTGTATTAAATTTAGTCCACTCTTAGTTAACAAGGTATTCAATTGAACAGTATGGTTATTCGAACTTCATAAACTTAAAAGTTAAATTAAGTAGACAGGTGCTAAAAATCAGGAGAATTGATGCCGCAAAGAATATTTCGAACTTTAATTTTAAAGTGCGTTGCTGCAGCCGTAACCTGGAATCTGATTGTCTTCTGTTCTCTCCAGTTTATGTTTCATTAAGTTGAGCACTGCTAAGAAGGTATAGCTCACCTCATAAGAACTAAGTTCCACTTCCCTGGCTTAAGCAGCAACCGCTCACAGCAAGAGTCAATATTTTGCCCGGAAATTCAGTTTCAATGTTTAAAACCTCTTTCCTTTCGTACAGTCGCCGGCTGATGTTCGTACAGAACCGCTAATGTGAGTTCACTTCTGGAAACATACGGTCCCAAGGAATTACTCTAGTCTACAACAGGTGCCAACGCCTGCTCATCTCGTCTCACTGTTCCAGAGATTTGTAACAATCTTCAGAAAGCAGTGCGTGCTTTATCGCAAGCCTACCTGGAACCGTTGGAGGAATTTTTAATTTGAAAGCTGCAGGTAAGAAAAGCGCTGGATCCACAGGTTTCTGAACCAACTTTACAAATGCTCTCCTGTTGATCGATTTCTCGGTCTCTAATGACTTGCTGGTCCAGAATATTATAGCGGGCTTGCTGATCGGCAGAAGTAAAACTATTCCACGGACACATACGTGACCTCCTGCGATCGCTGTGCCCGCTAAATCCCTTCTCTATTTTGTTGCAATTCCTGTTTATTAGTCTCATGCACTTTAACTCCTCAAACCCCCAACTCTAAAAGACAATTCCCGTTGTAAACTCAGTGTAAAAGTTGGTAAATACATATTTTAAATGAATACATGGATTTGTTTCGCGGAAATCTCCCTTTAAAAGAAGATCCCGGACACTTGGAATAACTAAACTCAAAACTTTGCTGAGCAAACTCCAAATTAACTTTTTTTTAAAAACCTCATTGCTTTCCTACCGATAGCCAGGATGCATATCCCGAACAGGAGAAAATGAGTTTTGCCGCCGGAGGAATCCATGAAGACATTGTGTTCCATTGGGAGTCTGGTTGACAATGTTGCTGTGTTGAGGAGTAGATTGTCGTAGCCTCGTTTGATAGTGAAATGAGGCAACTCCTGTTTTGGCTCCGGGATCCCAGAATACACTCCAGAGAGAGAGAGAGAGAGAGAGAGAGAGAGAACAAACAAACATAGACTGTATCTACCCATCAGTTAACATCCCCTCCCACTATTGTACCACAGCACGGGCACATGCAGAAGGAAATCATTGGAAATAGATAATCAACCGCGTCATATACCCGAATATTTCGAATTTATGGGGTTCCACCTGTTTAAAGCAGTCTCTATTTTAAAGCATTTTGTAGAGTACACGTAAATAGTCAAGAACGTTGTTGGCGCGGGTTGACGTTTATCGCCCTTTGGACAAGCTGATCTGGAATGTTATTGAACTGAATCTTTAATACATCCTCTTCGCGAAATTTCTAAGGAAGTATAAAACTGAACTGAACTAAAGCGTACAATTAAAACATTCCTGATGTTAGCTTTGGCAGCTGCTTGGTCACAAAGTAAAATCAACAGAAGTTTTTTTAAAAAATGAGTTTGTCCTGAACCAACAACGTGATCTATAAATACATGCACAAACTATTGTCAAAAAAGCATTACTTTTTGACAATAAATTACCACTAATTTAACAAAATAATTTCAATGATGAAGGATTTCAGCGATGACATTAAACTGAAGTTTTTTTTCTCTGCAAGAAGATTGAGTTAATTTGACAGAATCATACAAGATGTTGGCAAATTTAAATAGAGGGAAACTTTTCCATTTAGTTGGTGATTCGATAACTAAAAGGTCCCAATGTAAATTTCTAGGATAGATGTGAGGAGAAGCTTTTTCTTAAAATAATTGCAGAGATTTGGAATTTTGTAGGAGTTGTGGAAATGATAAGTCTGGGCTTTAAACAGACACTTGAAAGTTTTCAGGAAGAATTTTTTCCAGAGTTATGGGAGGAGGGGGGGAAATAATATTGACAGAATCACTCTAGGAGGCAACAGACACAACTAAACATCTGAACTCCTGCTGCACCATAACAATTCCAAGATTCAATAATAGGTGGAATGCATCTATCTTAGCAGAACTAACATGGATTTAACTATCATTTTCAAACTGGACCATTTATTCGGATTTTGCACTGATTTATCAAAACACATTGATCTGCTGAAAAATATGTGCTTAAAATTTCTGAAAGTGAGTTAACCCATCTGAACTCTGTTGTTGCAGTTATTATGATTAATTATTTTCATGACTCCTGACAAAATTCTGGGGACTAGACAATATTCTTCCTTTGTTTAACAAGGGCAGTGGGGATAACCAGGAAGCTATAGGCCTGAGAGCCCGACATCTGTTGGAGAAGATTTGTAGGAACAGGATTGACTTACATTTGGAAAGATGTAGACTTATTAAGCATGGCTTTGATTATTAAACTTGTTTACATTTTTTGAGTAGATAACAAAGATAATTGAAGAAGGAATGGTAGTGGGTGCCGCTTTCATGGACCTTAGTAAGGTTTTTGACATGGTCCCACATGGAAGGTTTGTTACAGAAAGTTGAACCACATGGGGTCCAGGGTGTGCTGGCGATTTGCATCCAAAATGGGCTCAGTCAGAGAGGACAGCTGGTAGTGGTGGAGACATAAATGGATACCTTTGACAACAGTACTTTACAAGAATCAGTGCTATGACCTCTGTTGTTTGTGATGTATATAAATGATCAGGATGAAAATGTAGGTGTGCTGATTACTAAATCTGCAGCTGACATGAAGTTTGGTGGAGATGTGGATGATATGGAAGGTTGTCAAGCAATGCAGCAGGATATGTATCTGTTGAAAATGTGGGTGTAGAAATGACAAGGTGGAATTTAATCCAGACAAGTGTGAGGTGATGTACAGTATTTTGTGAGATGATTACAGGAGGAAAGTATACAGCAGGACCCATAGGAGCATTCACTTACAGAGGGATCTCAGGGTGCAAGCCCACAGCTCCCTGAAAGAGGCAACAAGAGTAAACAGTGTGATAGAGAAAGTATACAGCATACTAGCTCTCATCAGTTATAACACTGGATATAAAAGTTATGTTGTCATGTCACAGTTGGATACAATATTATTTAGGTAACATTTGGAATACTGTATGCATTTCTGTTCACCACACAACAGAAAGAATGTGGAGTCTTTCAGGACAGTGTAGAAGATCTTGCCTGGACTAAAGTTTATTAACTATAAAGAGAGGTTAGACAAACTTGTGTTGTTTACAAACTTGTGATGATGTGATAGAAGTATGTAAAATTATGACATATGTAGGGTGATAGTCAGAGTCTTTTTCTCCAGGGTAGAATTGCCAAATAGAATACACTATAGTAAAAGGGGAAAAGTTAAAAGGAGATTTGCAAGGCATTTTTTTTTATACAGAGAGGGGCAGGATGGCACATGCTGCCTGAGGAGCACTAGAACACTAGAATACTACAGCACAATACGGGCCCTTCAGCCCTCCATGTTGTGCCGACCCATAGATTCCTTAAAAAAATAGTACTAAACACACACTACCCTGTAACCCTCTATTTTTCTTTCATCCACATGCCTGTCCAAGAGGCTCTTAAATACCCTTAATATTTTAGCCTCCACCACCATCCCTGGCAAGCCATTCCAGGCATCCACAACCCTCTGTGTAAAAAAATTACCCCTGATGTCTCCCCTAAACCTCCCTCCCTTAACTTTGTACATATGCCTTCTGGTGTTTGCTATTGGTGCCCTGGGAAACTGGTACTGGCTATCCACCCTATCTATGCTTCTCATAATCTTGTAGAAAGTCCCCTCCCATCCTTCTATGCTCCAAAGAGAAAAGTCCCAGCTCTGATAACCTTGCCTCATAAGACTTGTTTTCCAATCCATGCGGCATCCTGGTAAATCTCCTCTGCACCCTCTCCATTAGCTTCCACATCCTTCCTATAATGAGGTGACCAGATCTGAACACTATAATCTAAGTGTGGTCTCACCAGGGATTTATAGAGTTGCAACATGACCTCTCTACTCTTGAACTCAATCACTATTAATGAAGCCGAGCATCCAATAGGCTTTCTTAACTACCCTATCAACCTGTGCAGCGACCTTGAGGGATGTATGGATTTGAACCCCAAGGTCCCTCTGTTGATCCACACTCTTAAGTAACTGACCAGTAACCCTGTACTCAGCCTCTTGTTTGTCCTTCCAAAATGCATCACCTCACACTTACCCGGATTGAACTCCATCTGCCACTTTTCTGCCCAACTTTGCATCCTGTCTATATCCTCTTGTAACCTTTGGCAACCTACAGCTGCATTCACAACTCCTCCAATCTTTGTGTCATCCGCAAACTTACTCACCCATCCTTCCACCTCTACATCCAGGTCATTTATAAAAATCACAAATAGCAGGGGTCCCAGGGACAGATCCGTGTGGCACTCTACTAGTCACTGACCTCCAGGTAGAATACTTTCCTTCCACAACTACCCTCTGCTTTCTTCCTGTAAGCCAATTTTTTATCCAAACAGCCAAGGTTCCACTGATCCCATGCCTCATGACTTTCTGGATGAGTCTCTCGTGGGGGACCTCATCAAATGCCTTGCTAAAATCCATGTAGACCACATTTACTGCCCTACCCTCATCAATTTCTTTTGTTACCTCTTCAAAAAACTCAATTAGGCTCGTGAGGCATGACCTTCCCTTCACAAAGCCATGTTGACTATCCTTGAGTAGACTGTACTTCTCCAAATGCTCATAGATCCTATCCTTGAGAATCCTTTCCGATAGTTTGCAGACCACCGACATAAGACTCACCGGTCTATAGTTCCCAGGATTCTCCCTATTACCTTTTTCAAACAAGGGAACTACATTTGCCATTCTCCAATCCTGCGGCACCTTCCCTGCAGCCAAAGAGGAAGTGTTAGAATTAGATACAATAACAATAATAAAGATGCATTTAGACAGACATATAAACAGGCAGTGAATAAAAGGGTACAGGTCATATGCAGTAATGTGGGTTTAGTCAGACTGGCATCATGGTTGCTACAGAGATAGTGGAACAAAGGGCCGAATTCTACACTGAGCTATGTTGTTTGCTGACTTTGCTTACTGTATTTCAATGAAACATCATACACTTTTGGTCTACCATATTTAAGATGTTCTCTGGCTTGGAATAGATTTCCAGCATTCTTTCTTTTTGTATTTCTAGCACTGACCTTTTTTGTAGAATCATTCATGCATTCTGTATCTCAGTATTCCTCCGTTCCCTTCCTTAAACAAAGATCTCCCTAATCTGAGCTAGGTTGTATTTACGACCATATTACAGAAACTGTAAGGTTAGTTTCAGTAATTTTCATCCTCAAACAAAGCAGACCTTCATCTATAAGGAGATACCAATAATTCAGATAAGTAACAGCTTAATTTGTGACTTATTAACATTGCAACACTTCAGTTTCATGTACAATGCTAAGGTCTAGGTGTAAAATTAGGAGTTGCAGTAGGAAGATTAACAGTCAATGTCTTTGTCCAATAAAGTTACTATTCAATTTATTTGGTTGTTAAATAAGAAATTAGTGTGTCAGAAATCCATTGCATGACTTTACCATTCACCTCATTATTACACTCATAGTCAAGGTAAGTTTAATAATAATTCCCATAAGATGTATAAAATAATTTTAAAACTTAATTTGACTAAATATAGCGAGGGGTTAAGTGGCAAAGTTATGCATCTGGTCTCTGACACACTAAGGATGCCACAAGCAGCAGTAATTGTGCTTTACTTAGAGTCATGGCATCCCATTCCCTTGCAGTATAAATTAACTAAACGTGAGCACAGGAGGTTAAAGAGATCCATCCCGACATGTTGGAATCCCCCCCTTACCTAATGCTAACCAACAGATACAACTATATCTGTAACCATCAGTTAACATTAAGGTTCTGATCGTTTTCTTTGAACTAACACCAGAAAGTAATCACATTACAACTGGATTAATCCAGCATGCTCATGGCTTTGGTGATGCTGTGCCCCAAGCAGGTATTCCAGATTATTGGATATTCTCTCAGTTAATACCCAGTATACTTTTAACTGACTTTGTTTCTTAAAAGGTATTATAATAAGTGTAAATGGAATGTGAGACAGTGGGTGGGAGAAGAGCATGGGAGCTGGGCTTTAAATGGACTGTGGGAAGTATGGACTCGGGAGAGTGGAAAGGGAGAGCGACAAACATTAGTTGCTGAGCCACGTCCTAACTACTGAGATTTCTGAACTGATGAATATCAAAGTTTAACTCTTGATCACATTTTATCACAAGGATAAAATAGGTTTTAAAATCCATTAAACGTTTCAGGGAAATGGCAATAAAATGCAAAATGATGTGATTTTTTTTAACCCCAAACCTGCAACCTCAACCACCGAAAGGATAATGATTTCAGTTATGTGGTAAAGCCACCATCTGAATATTCCTACCCTGGCTTGGAAATATATTGCCATTCCTTCATTATTGCTAGGTTTAAGTGCTGGAATTATTTTTACTCCCACACAGTATGATCACCTTCACCAGGAGGACTTCAGCTGTTCAAGAAGGCAGCTCACTTGCAACTTCTCAAGGTGAGTAGGAATAGGGAATAAATGTTGGCTTTGACAACAATGCTTAAAATATAAGTAGGAAAACTTACAAAAAGGCTGTATTTAAATTCCAGATCAACACTTTTAAATATACACGTTGAATATTGATCTTCTCGTTACAAATTTCCCTGCACCGAGCAAATGAGCAAATGGATGACATCAATTAAAATGGCAGCTCCCATGAAAGTTGGAATCACTGATGTGCAATTGACATTATTGCCAATTATACATGGGAAATGATTCTTAACAATGACAAAAGCCTTCTTCTATATTATTTAAATGGAGCATCCCAATTAATCTGTCAATTATCATCATTCCAATAACTAAAAGCCATCAATGATCATACTTACCCTCTCCATTCCCACAATGACCTCAGCTTCCTCTTCTGCCAGGGTGAGGCTAAACACAGCTTAGATCAGGGGTTCTCAGTATTTTTTATGTCATGGACCAATACTATTAAGCAAGGAGTCCATGGCTTCCATGACCTAGAATAACAGCATCTCATATTCCACATTGGTAGCCAACAACCCAATGTCATGAAAATTGAATTCAATTTCAGGTTACCAGATCCCTTTCTGTCCCTATTCTCTCTCATCTTGATCTATCGAGTTTCTTCTGCAACCCCCACTGTTATGGTCCCAATTGTTAATTCCCTATCTTACTCCTAATTTCCTTTGATTTTACCACAGTTCCAACCATTTCCCAATTGCTTCTAATTTGCTTTGATGATGACACACCTGATTTTTTTCAAGAACTGCAGTATAAGAACTCTGGCATCACAACCACTGGTTGCCAGTTCGTTGGTCTATTTTCCAGTGAGATAACTACATTTCCTGACTGCTTAGAACCGTTTGTTCTAAGTTTAGCTCCAGTTTCAAGGTTTACCTATGAGACTCCATCTCTCTAAGTCAAGGCTCTGTGTCAAGATCCCTCCTGTTTGCTGTTTGGCGTTAATGCCCATGTAAGCATCCAAACTCAATCTCCATGCCTGTATCCTGCACTTGGGTTCACTTCCTTCGCTCATTGCAACACCCACTTCATCTTCAGCCCTTACCATGCAGTTTCTTTCCCTTCCCCTGTTTGTTAATCATCCACATGTACTTCTCAATGGGTACCTCCACCTACTGATCCCATGTGCCTAGCCCACTTCCCTTATTTGATTCCATGAGCCACCTCCCTTTCCCATCAGATTCTACCACCTGTAGTCTTTGTTAACTTTACCTATCACCTCCCAGCCATTTTGCTTTTTTCACTCTGCACTGATGAACAATTTTGCACTCTGATGCCCTTCAAAGTTCAAAGTAGATTTATAATCAAAGTATGTATATGTTACTATATACTACTTTGATGTTCACTTTCTTGCAGGTGTTTTCAGGAATTAATGAAATACAACACAATTTTACTAAAAACTATACATAAACAGACAAACATCCAATGTGCAGCAGGGTCAAACTGTGTAATTAAAAATAATATGGAGAACTTGAGTTGTAAAGAGTCTTTGAAAGTGAGTCTGTAGATCATGGAACCAGTTCAGAGTGGTGATGAATGGTTGTAGTGAATTTAGTTTTCCAGGCTGTCTCAGGAACATGATGACGATAGGGCAATAACTCTTCCTGAACCTGGTTTCTGTGGCTCCTATACCTCCTGTCCGATGACAGTCATGAGAAGAGCCAGACCTGCATGATGGGGGCCTTGGATGATTGAAGCTTCTTTCTTGTGAGAGTACACAAACTGATGGGTGGCCTTGGTCTGTGATAGACTGAGCTGTATCCACCACTTTCTCTAGACTTATCTATTCCTAAGCATTGGTGTTTCCATGCATAAGAATATATGACAAAGAAGCAAGAGTAGGCCATCCAGCCCGTCGAGCCTGCTCTGCCATTCAATAAGATCTCCTCGCATCCTTCTGAATTCTGGTGAACACAGTCCCAGGTGACTCAATCGCTCCTCATAGTCTAACTCCCTCATGTCTGGAATCAGCCTGGTGAACCTTTGCACGATTTGCTTTTCTACTCAATTTAATGTCATCTGCAAACTTGTATACACTACACTTGGTCTCCTCTCCAGATCGTTAATGTATATCATGAACAGTTGAAGGCCCAACGCCAAACACTGCGGCACACTGTTCACCACTATTTGCCAACCAGAGAAACACCCATGGATCCCAACCCTCTGCTTTCTATTGGTTAACCAATCCTCTATCCAGGCTAATACATCACCCCCAATTCTATGTATCCTTATCTTATGGAGAAGTCTTTTATGTGGCACCTTATCGAACGCCTTCTGGAAATCCAAGTAAGTAACATCCATCTGTTCCCCTCTATCCACTGTGCCTCATTATATTCTCAGAGCTCCAATAAGTTTGTCAAACAAACCATGATGCAACCTGTTAGGATACACACCACAAACAAGAGAAAATCTGCAGATACTGGAAATCCAAGCAACACACACAAAATGCTGGAGGAACTCAGCAGACCAGGCAGCATCTATGGAAAATAGTGCAGTTGATGTTTCCGGCCGAGAACCTTCAGCAGTTCTGGAGAAAAAAAAACATGAGGAGTAGAGTTAAAGGGTGGTTGGAGGGGAGGGGGGAAAACAAGATGGTAGGTGAAACCGGGAGGGGTAGGGGTGAAGTAAAGAGCTGGGAAGTTGATTGGTGAAAGAGATACAGGGCTGAGAAGGAGGAATCCAATTGGAGACAGACAATCATGGAAGTAAGAAAATAGGGGAGGAACATCAGAGACAGGGAAAAGGGGATGGTGGAGTGGGAGGCATTACCCGAAGTTCAAGAATTCAATGTTCATGCCATCAGGTTGGAGGCTACGCAGACGGAATACAAGGTGTTGTTCCTCCAACGTGAGTGTGGCCTCAACACGACAGTAGAGGAGGCCATGGACTGACATATTGAAATGGGAATGGGAAGCGGAATTAAAATGGGTGGCCACTGGGAGATCCCACTTTTTCTCGCAGACCGAGTGTAGATGCTCGGCAAAGTGGTCTCCCAGTCTATGTTGGATCTCACCAATATACAGGATGTTATAATGGAGGCACTAGACTCAATATATGACCCAAACAGTCACACA
Organism: Hemitrygon akajei; assembly: GCF_048418815.1. Classification (NCBI taxonomy): domain Eukaryota; kingdom Metazoa; phylum Chordata; class Chondrichthyes; order Myliobatiformes; family Dasyatidae; genus Hemitrygon; species Hemitrygon akajei. The sequence continues at coordinate 97,360,792 of NC_133131.1, forward strand.
GGTGAAGTGTTACCTCACATGGAAGGACTGTTTGTGGTCCTGAATGATAGTAAGGGATGAGGTGTGGGGCAGGTATAGCCCTTGTTCCGCTTGCAAGGGTAAGTGCCAGGAGGGAGATCAGTGAGGAGAGACAAATAGGCAAGGGAGTCAGATAGGGAGTGATCCCTGCGGAAAACAGAAAGTGGGGTGGGGGAGGGAAAGGTATGCTTGGTGGTGGGATCCCGTTGGAGATGGCGGAAGTGTGGAGAATTACGTGTGGGACGCGGAAGCTAGTAGGGTAGTATGTGAGGACAAGAGGAACCCTATCCCTGGTCGGGTGGTGGGAGGATGGGGTGAGAGCAGACATGCGTGAAATGGAGAAGATGTGGCTGAAGGTACAGTTGATGTGCACCCATAGAAGTCTGACAAAGTTTTTAATGACGTGCCAAATCTATGCAAACTGCTTGGAATGTAGATGCACAGTGGTGATAGTTGTGGGCTGGGCCCAAAACAGATCCTCTGACGTGTTGACGCAAAAGTATTTGAAGCTGCTGACCCTCTCTACCTCCAATCCCCTAATGAGGACTGGCTCATGGCCTCCAGCTTTTCCCTCCTGTAGTAGATAATCAGCTCTTTGGTTTTGGTATTTCAGCTGCTTTTGATAAGTTGTTGCAACATCCAGTCCAAAATGCTACTGCCCCATTGGGGTTGCTTCTTATTTCAAATTTAAATTATTGATTTAATATAATTTTAATTATATTTCAAGATTATATATTATTGAGACAAGAAAATAAATACTCATTCCATTATTTAAATAACAAATTTGATACAATTTTAATTATATTTCAGGATTATATAGTACTGGGACAAGAAAATAAGAACAGACAATACATTACTTTGATTATAGTGCAAATTGAAGTTCATGAACTTTTAGATTTCCTTAATTGTTTCTGTGAGCTGATAAAATATGCTTTAAACGTATCCAGCTCACTGCACAACGACAATAAAGGAGAACTGGTCTACTGATAAGTCGAAAGTTGAGCTTCCAAGTTGTTGGGTGTATTTGCAAACCAAATTGGATGATTGGTATTGCTAGCCATGTCAGTTATGAAGCTTTGCCAGCCACAGCCCAATACTTGTTCTGCATAGAAAGAAGCTATATGTTCTGCTTTAACCACTGTGAAGAAGACAAGGAAAAAAATAACATCGAATGAAATTAATAACAAGAATTGAGGAAGACAATATATATTAAGAGAAAACATTTTAAGCTTAAAAGGTAACGTATATGTGAAAAGTATTTGACTTTTGTTTGTGAGACTTGAGGCAGAATTACACCAGCCTCAGCTACCAATAGGTGTCTCTCTGAGCACAGAAGTTTGAATTTAAACACGGCAACAGGAGCAGTCACACTGCCACACTGCAGCCGCTTGAAGAGGTGTTGTCTTCTCAGCCATGTCTCCACAGATCATTGCCCAGTGCACATTATGAATAAGTTACTGGCTGGCTGAAACTGACACTGCACATGAACGAGCCACCACGAATTTAGGTACAAATGCAACTTCATAAATGGATTAGAAGTCCATTACTTTTCGGGACCCAGGAGACTGCAGATGCTGGAAACTGCAGCAAAAAACAACTTCAAGAAGTCAGTTCATCAAAAGCATCTATGGTGGGGAGGGGGAACGAAGGGATGAACTGTCAATGTTTAAGGTAGGGACCTGAACCTCTTCTCCAGCAATTTCTTTGTTGCTCTATTATTTTCTAAATTTTTCAGTGAGAATGTTGCTCAATATAAAATGACAGAATTTAAAGCTTTTTTTTAATCTCTCAGAGTAACCATCTCTACAAGGGTATACTACAGAGACTGTCATCTGAATTCCCAGCCCACAAGACAATTATGGCTCCAGTTTCTTTATTGATCTAGCTGACAGTACGAACATCAGGATTTCCCACTAGTCTCGTTAACATGAGGTGACGAACACTGCTGGCCTGGATCAGCAAAAATAATATGAAAATTATTGCTAAATGTCTAAGGCCAACAAAATCATTTATTCATATAGTAGCTTGTGCTTTCTGATACCTAACATGACTCAGTGTAAGTGCATGAAAACAACTCAATGTAAAGAACAAACCAAAAATACAACATAGATCTCATTAAAACTACATTTAAAACTATACTTCCAATCGTGTTGCACTCAAATTACCAGTTAACTCCTGCAAACTTTAAACACACAGGAAACTTTCATTCATTAGTTTTTAGAATGGTTGGTGGAGCTGCTTAATCAAGTGGCAGGTTTTCATAAACACTGAAGTATCAAAGTAGAATCAGGTTTATTGTCACTGGCATCAGTTGGGTCATTTGTTCTTTTATGGCAACAGGGCTGTGCAGGCATAACACATTACTATAAAATGCAATAAATAGTGCATAAATACTAACTAAAAATCAATCAGTCAATAAATAGTGCAAAAGAGGAATTGTGAAGTAGTGTTCATAGGTTCACAGGACTGTTCGCAAATCTGATGGCAGAGGGGATAGGCTCTGTCTAATTTGTTGGCTGTAGGTCATCAGGCTCCTATACCTCCTCCATGATGGCAGTAATAAGGAGAGGGCATGCTCCGGATGGTGAGGGTCCTTTCTAATGGATGCTGCTTTCTTGAGTCACCACCTATCAAAGATGTCCTCAATGGTAGGGAAGCTTGTGCCCGGGATGGAGCTCATTGAGTCTGCAATCCTGTGAGGTCTCATATGATCCTCTATACCAGATGCCATCAGAATGCTCTTCAAAGTACATCTGTAGAAATTTGCCAGAGCCTTTGGTGACATACCACATCTTCTCAAACGCCTGATGAAGTCTAGGCATCCCTTCGCATGATTGTAT